>NC_091458.1:76176990-77660115 GCF_027789765.1 Dendropsophus ebraccatus
TGCACTGTAATGTATATGGTGTATAGAGCCTGTGTAGAGCTGGGGCCACCTCTATATGACTGGATGAGGTGATTTAGTATACTGGATTTGGTCAGTAACAAAATGGTGGTGATGGTAGTGGTTGTGGTGTGGCGGTAATGTTTCCTTCCTATATACTGGTATTACTGGTAATATTGGTCTCAGTATACAGGATTTGATCGGTAACAGTATAGCGGTAATATGTACGGTGATAATACTTTCTCTTCCAATATGCTGGTGTTATTGGTAATATCTGTCTTGGTGCGTATAGATATATATACACACCAATAGCATTACTTGGTCGTGAAAGAAGGGGGAGTACGTGCAGTAGCAGGCTGGATATATATATATAGTATGTGCAGTAGCAGGCTACAGTCACAGTATGTGTTATCCAGTGACAGTATGGCGGTATTAATCAGGTCTGGTATGCAGATATTTAATGTGCAACCTTGTTTATATTTTAAGCAGTTAAAAACCACGTAGAAAAAAGTCAGACAATGCATGTGCCGAAACCATGCGTCCATTTCCTCTCCAGCAGCCAGGAGGGGGGGGGCCCCATTGGAAAGTTTGCTATGGGGCCCAGCCATTTCTAGTTACGCCCCTGCTATGACTATAACATATCAAAGGCTATAAAATTTATCTAATTAAAATGTAATGTTATTTGTGGTTTGCTTTATATTGAAAAAAATAATATTAATTAAGAATTATGAGAAAATTATCTATCTATCTATCATCTATCTATCTATCTATCTATCTATCTATCTATCTATCTATCTATCTATCTATCTATCTATCTTATCTTTCATTGTCTCTGTATTACTAGCATGTTTTCCCATTTGTTTCCTTTGCATCTGTTGGCATTTTAAAAATGTACTTAGGGAATAAAGATGTAAGAGGCAGATGTCTGTCAAGTCAGACAACAGATGAGTTAGAATTTCAATCCACTCACTTTTGGAAGAAAATAATTAGTGTGAGAGTTCCTAGTTGCTTATGTAGTTTCCTTTCGTCCTCTGGATAGAAACCTAATGGTTTTGCCTCTGACAGGAAGAATGATTTTTCTAATGTTTATGGCAAATGTATTCACCAGAGGAAGGTGACTGACAGCGTGCTGCCAGCGGTCATGACTTCCTATTTTAGGCTGCCATTTAACATGCTGTTTTATTTTTTAATAAAAGGAATTATACTGCTTTGTGCCAATATAATCCTCATGAGTAACTAAATTCACTGTTTCAACCTGTAAAAAAGTAGCATTTTTGAAGAATATGATTATCAGCTGTTAAGGGGCCAAGAGGATAATTGGTCAGAATTGGTCAGAAGTAGTTTAATAGTTTATTTAAAATATGACAAAGAGCTATTTAACTCTAATGGCAGATTTCAGCAAAACATAATGAGCTTAGTTATGAAAAAACTAAATAAATGTAAAAAAAAAGATATCTCACCTTGTAATTTTTTTCAGTATTGAGACATGCCTATGCAATAGACAAAGACTTCATACTGAAAAATACTAAATATAATTTATTTCAAATGTGTTATATGGGCCACCATGACATCCTTTTTGTTAAAATAGCTTGATATACAGTACCTGTATGTACTAGTGATTGTACAGACACAGAAGCATGGGCAAATAATTAATATATGGACCTCTGCTTTAGTTAATGAAATAGCTATCTAGAAAAAAGATAGGCCAGAAAAACTTTAAAATACAAGACAAATGACACAATAAAACCAACAAATTACACAATAAAAACATCTAAAAATAATTAATCTGCAAAAAAGGCTACCAGGGAGCTACAAGGCAAAGGAATAGTCATAAATAGTGAGAATCAGGAGATACCTGGTAATGAGAAAAAGATAGGCAGCTGAACATATAAAACCAGTCAAAAAATACTATTCAGAAAGATAATAATGTAATGCAATAAATTGGCCAAATGTATAAAGTGACAAGTGCAGTGCAACATTAATGGCTATGCAATTAATAATTACCTCATAAATAAAAGTATGCAGTAATATGCCCTGGCTCACCACACACCCACAACTTGTGTTTAAGTTCCCTCAAGTTGGAATAAGAAAAGCCTGTGATCTGTGCCATTTACTCATTTAGACAACGATCTAAAATTTCTGAGAAAGGGATTATAAAGTTCCTGTTGGTTACCATGTCAGCCAGAGGCATAACAAAGACCTCCAGGTCTATTACGGCCCATTACAATAGATTGTCCTTATGAATTGACAGTAATAAACTAACAGGCAATATTCTTTGTAATATCAAAGAATTCAAAATGTTATGCTGCACAAGTGATCAAGCTTTGGCTTTTTCAAGTTAACTGAAAGTGTATATGTCATTACATTAGGGAAAAAAAAGGACAACAATTAGATGTAACCATTCTCTTATGTGCTTTTTAATTTCTACATGAATTTGCCACTCTGATCACCCATTTCCGCCTCCCAATGCTGCTGCCTTGTTCTCCATTCTGTATTACACAGAGGCTAGCACTCCAATCACGTTATATGGCTTGCCAGCAGAAGCTGTACAGGCTTTGCAAAGCGTACGGAGCGCACATGGCTGCCGGCCAGTCACATTGACAGCATAGAGTGTCAAGTCTCATTGCCATGACTGGGGCTTCCTGCATTTGGTCTTTTTTTCCAAGAAGCATTTCAGCTTCGAGGGAGACCACCACTGGCAGCAAGTATAGCAGTGTTTTACAGCATAATAACTTTAAAAAAGAAATAATGAATTTACATTTCAAACATGCTTTTTATCACATGCCCTGTTGATTAAAAGTTTAAAAGTTATAATGACAGTACCCACTGAACTATAAATTTTGTGACGTGTAATTTAAAAATGCTCCGCCTAAATAAACAAATACACCCCTTGTTTTATAAAATATTATATTAAAAAATGTTTACCATAATAACAGCAAAAGAAAGTCCTATTGAAAAAAAAATTCATCTCTAACTTGTCTTAAAAATTATTCCTTACATAGATAGTAAGAAATAAAAAAAAGGAAAAGGTTTTAGAGAAATATTAAAATCTGGAGTAAAACATCAATGTTAGAAGCAAATGCACCTACCTCAGCAAGGATACTATGTCATTAAAAGTGTTTCTAAAATACCAAATGAATCAAACCACATGTGTCATTTTAATAAATGCCATTTTGTTTAATGAAAGTAGATTTTATCTAAATTCTTTTATAAAGCATGGTTTTAAGATGGAACGTGTGCCTTTTAAATGGAAAAATCTAGTGAGATCTAAGACATAGCCTTACATTTCTGCTGTGGTATTTAGTTTGGCATGCAATTTTTTTTTTAATATCTGTTTATTACATTTTGCAAGATAAGAAAAGGACATACATAAGAGCAAGACCAAAAGAAGACAGCAATAAACTTGACATAATTCCATTAACGAATGAAGATAGTAATGAATATCACCAGCAATAGGTATTTGCAAAAGCATTTCCCGGCATTTCACGGTAAACTACCAGCATTGCTTTCTGTTCCCCACTCTGACCAGCAGAACCAATTCAGCCAAGCCAACCACTAAATTGCTTTATGCCAAGGTTCCATCAAGCTCTAGTTTCGATAACTGGACTACTGTTTTAAAGCCCAACAAACCCCTTCAGCATAAAATACATCACAGCACCTGCTTCTATCACTCCATGTCTGATAAGGTGTAGGCTAGAGGAGCTGGTCAGAGATGTTGAATTGGTGAATCACTCAGGGGGGTGAGAGATCCAACCAAGCCTCCTGTGACATCAGAGATAATTCTGATGGTCAATACCAGTTTTGTAGTACTTCCATTTTCCATTTCCTATTAGTGTTGAAAAGCCACTGCATTAAAGACTATTGGTAATAATATATTAGAAAGTTATATATTTTGGTTTGATGGTTTACTTTAAATACAATTTTCTCATACCGGAGTACCCGTTTAATCTGAGCATAGGCCAAGAAATGATTCGGCCCCAAATCATATCTAAACTAGATAATCTCCCATGTCCCAAAATGTACTGTGTCTTTCTGCAGCTAATCTCCAAGCCTTCTTATCCCTTTTTGTTTCCACTGCTGAAATTATTTGTTACAACCACCCTGGGGAAGGAGCTGATTATCCCATAAAGGCATGAATTTGGATAGACTATAGGGCAACCCGTAGAGCCTTCTCACCGCTTTCCAGGCTTGAATCATGTCCCTTAGAAAAACATTAGACTTAACGAAGGGTGGGAGCTAAGAGAGTTTATAGTGAGGCAACGACCCAAGCCCATGCCCCCTCGCTAAGGCCTTTTCCAAGGGAAGGTTAGAATAATATCTAGTGTCATGTATACAGTCTTTCACATGTCTCAACAAGGCTGACAAGTAACCTCCCATGATGTTTTGGCAAAGCTAGTTTAGCATACGCAATTCTAGGACGTTTACTGTTCAATAAAAATTGTGTAAAGTCTACATGTTTTAACAGGGGAACTCTCTGTAAGGGATATAACAGACAAGCAAAGTTTACCATTTCCAGTAGATGGGCCCGGCCCATTAGAGATGAAGGAAGATCTGACCAATGGGAAAGCTATGATATAATTTTAGAAATCAGTGGTCCATAATTTAGTTTCCCTTACGTCCTAAGCAGCAGCACATAATGGGGAAGATTCTATCTTCCTGCAATGATAGGACAGATGGTAACAATCAATAAAGAGTTAATTGCCCCGCCTATAAGGCCCTATGCTGACCCAGCCTCCTTGTGTTTTTTTCTGTCCTTCTGTGGGACAGGTGGTAGGAGGAGAGCAGGGAGCAGGCCTATGTGTGTTTCTCTGCTCTCCTTCCAATAATTCTTCTTTTCCACATGGTCGTGTGGAGAGGGAGAGTTATTTTGTATATGTATTTTTTTTTTTATCCTGCTCTGTTGTGTACAGAGCAAAGATTTTATTTTTCTTATGGAAGCAGCCGCCATCTCAGTGATCGCTCAGCTTCTATGCTTTGGTCAGTAAGTATTATGGCGCCATCCGCTGCCGGGCTGCACGTGGCTGCTAACCATGGCGCTGGTCAGACAGGACGCCGCTCGCCTGGTGTCTGTCCTCACTCTTCAGAGAGGTAAGTCATAGTCATACCGCCTTTTTTGTGAGGAATTGTATGGTGCCTGTGCAGGCTCTCTGCCTGGAAGCCTGACCTGTATTGCAGGAGGCCTGTGTGCAGGCTAATGGATATAAATTTCATGGTGAGACAGTTCCGCTATGTGATCATGCGGTATGGGTCCTGCTATGTAATAATACAGTAAAAACTATGGATCTGCTATATGTGAATGCTGCCTTAGATAGAGCTGCTAGTTGTGCAGTCACTGAGCTGTTTGTGCACCTGGTTGCTGATTTCTTGCACTAGTTGCTGGTTGTGTATTGATTGCACCTGGTATCTTTCTTACACTGGCACTGCTTTTTCTTGTTGCATTGAAGCTATGAAACTGCATTGTGTGCACACAACCCTAGATTTGCTAGGTGTGTATTGGTGACACCTGATGCGTGATTAATTACACCTGAGTGTGATTCCTGGCTCTAGTACTGCGATTGAAGGATGCAGTGAAGCTGTGAGACTGCAGTGTGTGAACACAAGCCCAGAGTTGCTCGGTGAATATTGATTCCTTGATTTCTTGCTCCAGTTCTGCTGTGAAAGGATGCATTGTGTGAACACAAGCCTAGAGTTGCTATTATTGCACCTGACCTCTGATTCCTTGCTCTAGCACTGCTGTGGAAAGATGCATTGTGTGAACACAAGCCTAGAGTTGCTATTTATTGGACCTGATGTCTGATTCCTTGCTCTAGTTCTGTTGTGGAAAGATGCATTGTGTGAACACAAGCCTAAAGTTGCTATTTTTTTTTTTTTTATTACACCTGATGTTCCTCTCAGTACTGCTATTGAATGAGGCAGTAAAGTTATGAAACTTCGTTGTGTGAACACAACCCTAGGATTGCTAGTGGTGTATTAATTGCACCTTAATGTCATCTATAGCTCTGCTTTTTGTTTGATGCAGTGCAGTTATGAGACTGCATTGTATGAACACAACCCTAAAGTTCCTGGTTGTGTATTGAGTGCATCTGGGGGTTTTTCTAGCACAGTTACTGATATTTAATGTTGCATTGAAGCTATGAAACAGCATTGTGTGTACACACTCCTAGAGTTGTATAGTACTGCTATTTTTAAAATAGTAAAACGAAGATATTGCATGGTATGATCACAACTTTAGAGTTTCTAGTTGTGTACCGAGTATACCTGGTGTCTGTCTTATATTAGTTCTGCTATTGAAACAATGATCCATTGAAACAATAAGGCTGCATTGTGTGAACACAGCCTTAGAATTGCTAGTTGTGTATCAGCTGCTCTGAGGTATCTGGTTTTCTTGCACTACACAGCAGTCTGTTGCCTCTTTACCTGGCACAGGTTTATTATCATTTTATCTCACTTAATGCAGGAATCTATGTCCAAGGTTTCAGGGTGAGGAAACCTTTGGGAAAGCTCAGTCACTTATGTATGTGTATCCTGCAAGATCCCACATCCAGATGGCAGTGGAATTGATTTTTGTTTGTAGATTGTATCTTCATTGTAAACCATTACAGAAGATACTATAGTGCTTACTTCTGAGTATGCGTGTCACTCCACATTTGGCTTTCCGATCCATGGCCCCTCCACGCTTGGAGAGGAGCATTAGACTTTGCCAGAGATGGATGTTCTTTCTAATAATACTCTGTGTACCATGAGAATCCACCTGAATGGATTGGGGACACTCTGAGGAAGGACTCTTCCTTACAGAAAGGTACAATCTCTGCCCCAGTCTGAAAAGGAGAAGGAAATCCTCCCTTGTTCCCCATTCTATAGAAGTTTCCAGCATTGAAGGTACTGGAAGAATGATGGATCAGTCACTAAAAGGGATCGTCCATCTCAGAGGTCTTGTGGATGTGGGAAAAAAAAAAAAAAAAGCTTGTGACAAAAGCTCCTCTGGCAGCAACCGTGGGATTACCTTATGATGCCAAATTCTCGACAGTTTCCGATCCAAAGAAGGTAAGTTGTTGGTGAACGTCCATAGATCTACAGTTCTAAGCAAAGAAGGTTCTATATGGAGAACATATGCTCTGTGTTCCCCCTCCTAAAGGTGACTAACCATGCTAGTTGTGAGAGACACATATCTACATGTACCTAGCTACAGAGAAGACTGTATACACCTGCATGTACCTGGCTACAGAGAAGACTGTATACACCTGCATATACCTGGCTACAGAGAAGACTGCATATTCCTTTGCATCTTTCTGAAATCACCTCCGCTCCCTTTACATTCACTAAGGTTACCTGCCGGGCCTGGGATGACATATATCTATCCTAAGATAAGAAGGTAAGTAGATGGGACACTCTTCTATGTTATGTCAGCTGTAGTCACCATCTGGAGAGAATCCAAGATCACCATTGTCTCCTTCCAGCACCAGTGATTGTTAATTGTCAAAAACTTACAGTACTATATTTTCACCTACCCGGAACCATTCCTGGGTCAGGATTCCTAGAACTCCCCAATTGGTGTATCTTCACCCAATGATTGTCAGGTCTCATGACGTCTGCAAGCAACGAATTGAATCGGCAGGTTGGCATATGTATCCCCTTGCAGCAGATGCTGTCAGTATGGGACCAAAGAATAAACAGCCTACATTGGGTTATGGTTTATACCCACAGATACAAGGGCCTCAACATTTTCTTCAGTCAGTGGCAGACCAATCTCGCCCTCAAAGTGGGTGGAGGCAACCACCGATCTATCTAACAAAGGGTGAGACAGGCGAAGAAGACTTTGTTCCTAACAGAAGTGGCTGTCATCCAACATGTGAGAGATGAGTGCGGTAAGTGAGCTCCAGTCCACTTCAGCACATCAATCTATGGGGAAGCTATCGGGGTAAGCTCAAGAAAGCATCTACAGTGGTGCATATCGATCTTCAGAGCTGCATGTGACCAGTAGCATTACTGTTAAAAGCAGAAGCTGTTTTTGCATGGACCAAGAGATCTATCCAGCAACAAGGGAAGTCACAATACCTTAATGTAAAAGGCTAAAGCCATTATATTACCCTGACAGAAGAATGGTTTCTGGACCAGGAGATGTTCTAGTGAATCGCCAGATATTACAGCGACCCATTGGTCCCATGGCCATTTCGGGTAAAACCAGGATGCGTGGTTTTGACTCCTAAAAACTACTATGGACAACAATCAGTAGAAGTCTGGTAAAAGACAATACAGGATCAAGTCTCATTAATGCTGATAGCCACGGATTGGCCCAAGAGGTCATTGTGGTAGTTGTTGTCCTCTCCTGATGAATATGTCCAAAAGGACATTTTGGATACTTCCCCAGATTCCTCACCTACTGCCTCATGAGGACGTATTATGTCTGGCAAATCACCAGATATTATGGCGACCCTTACGTGGACCTAATGGCCATTTCGGATAACGCCAGAATACGTGGTTTTTACTCCCTAAAACTGCTAGGGACGACAACCCGTAGTAGTCTTGTAAGGACAAGACAGAATCATGCCTCATTACTCCTAATAGCTCAAGAAGGCATGGTTGTTCTCTCCTGATGCATGTGTCCAAAAGGACATTTTGGAGACTTCCCCAGAATCCTCACTTACTGTCACAGAAGGGCAGATTGTGTCTGGGTCTGGACCACCTATGATTGACAGCCTGAAGATTGACAGGCCTGATGAGCTGAGGCTTTTTAGAATTGGTGGTAAACATGATTCTGCTACTAAGAGCAGAACCCACAAAGAGAACCTCCCTGAGGGTGAAGGAGGTTTTCTATCCTGGTGTGAAGAATTGGACTTATCACTGGCTAGAAAGGCGATCCTTCGATTTCTCCAGGATGAGTTTGAGAATGAGCTGAAGCTGCGACCGTCAAAGTACATGTCTCTGCTCTTCCAGACAGCTGACTATCCCATAAATCCCTAAAACAGAGATTTATTAAAGCTACGCAAAGGATTAAAGCAACTGTAATGGATTCAACTCCCAGGAGGGTTCCGGGACTCGTCCTTCATCACCTTGCACGGCTCCGTTTTGAGTTCTTACCTTTACTTGAATTAAAATACCTGACCCTCAAGGTATGCTTCCTAGTAGCTATTACATCTGCTAAACGCAGGAGTATGTTCAGACATTAGGAGCCACTGAACCATATCTTGTTATCCTTCAGGACTTCGTCTTTTACCCTTAAGGTTCCTTCCCTATCCAACATTACTCAGCAGATTGAGTTACCTGTTTTTGCCTAAACTCCTCCAATGAGGAAGCGTTACAACGGCGCACTCTGGATGTGGGCGGAGCCTTGTGCCGACACTCTCTGGTTGTGGGCGGAGACTTGAGTTTATTTAGTGAGAACCAGAGAAGTCAGAAGATTTTATCTGTATCTTTTTCAGGAAGGAACAGTAATTGGAAGTCCTCAAAAGCCACTTTATCCAGATGGATACAGCAGACTCTGTGTTACCAAGAGGTGAGAGTCCAAGTACCTGAATCCATTAAGGCCCTTACCACAAGGGCAATGTGTACATCCTGGGTGGAGGAGATGTGCATGCCCATTGATCAGATATACAGAACTGCATTGTGGTCTTCTTATACTTTTGGACATTAGAACCTCTGGGCAACCAATCTTGGTAAACCAGTTCTCATGGCTGCTGTATGATTCTCCCACCCTTTATGTGATCTTGCTATATCCCCATTATGTGCTGCTGCTTAGGACGTAAGGGAAAGTGGAATTTTAAACTCACCGTAAATTCTCTTCCCTGTAGTCCGAAGCAGCAGCACAAACTAACCCTCCCTATAAAAGTTTATGCAGCATACCTTGAGTGTTTTGGGTTATGTTTTCCTAGATCGTTAGAAGTACACAAGGAGGCTGGGTCAGCATAGGGCCTTATAGGCGGGGCAATTAACTCTTTATTGATTGTTACCATCTGTCCTATCATTGCAGGAAGATAGAATCTTCCCCATTATGTGCTGCTGCTTCGGACTACAGGAAAGAGAATTTACGGTGAGTTTAAAATTCCACTTTATATAACTCGGATGTACACATACTGTACCAAGTTCAATCCCCAAGTAAGTGATCACTTTCTTTTCCACCTGCACAGGTGATGTAGAAGTATCAGGTGCGCCGTTCAGAAACAAAAGCTGACTCTTCGAGGCATTGATTCTATAACCCCTAAAGAAACACTCCTATTTAAAAGTGAGAGAACTTTCTTCAAATGATCTTGTGGAAGTGCTAAGTACAATAGAAAATAATTCACGAAGCAGGAGACCTTGACCTCTATTCCGCCCAGTCTTATGCAGAGGAAAGGGGCAAGACAAATGTCCCAACTAATGAGGTGACAGATGGTCTCCTGAGGGACCTCCTCCAAGACCTGGACTAAAGCATCCGCCAACTCATGGACAGTCTGTAGTCCAACATGTCATTGGTGGATGGAGCAAGACAAGATGTCCCAGATGTGCTCAATCGGATTCAGGTCTGGGAAACAGGTAGGCCAGTCTATAGCTTCAATGCCTTCATTTTGCAGGAACTGCTTACACACTCCAGCCACATGAGGTCTATCATTGTCTTGCATTGGGAGGAACCCAGGGCCAACCAGCATATGGTCTCACAAAGGGTCTGAGGATCTCATGTTGGTACTTAATGGCAGTCAGGCAATCTCTGGTGAGAACATAGAAGGCTGTGCGGCCCTACACAGAAATGCCACCCCACACCATTACAGACCCACTGCCAAACGGATCATGCTAGAGGATGTTGCAGGCATCAAATCGCTGTCCACAGTGTCTCCAGACTCTGTCACATCTGTCACGTGTGCTCAGTGTGAACCTGCTTTCATCTGTGAAGAGCACAGGGTGCCAGTTGTGAATTTGCCAATTCTGGTGATTTCTGGCAAATGCCAAGCGTCCTTAATCTGTGGATGTCAGGTCCTCATACCATCCTCATGGATTCGGTTTCTAACTGTTTGTGCAGACACATTCACATTTGTGGCCTGCTGGAAGTCATTTTGGAAGTCCTCCTATTCTTCCTTACACAAAAGCAGAGGTAGTAATTTTGCTGCTGGCTTGTTGCCCTCCTACGGCCTCATCTATGACTTCTGGTGTACTGGCCAGTCTCCTGGTCGCGCCTACAGTCTCTGGACAACTGAATAGTCTCTGAACTCTGAATAAGCTGACAGACACAGAAAACCTTCTTGCTACAACTCGCATCCTGGATGAGCTGCACTACCAGAGCCACTTGTGGGTTACATAGTTACATAGTTAATACGGTTGAAAAAAGACACATGTCCATCAAGTTCAACCAAGGAGGGGATGGATACAGGTAAGGGGGAGGGATGATAAGTTCTTTAAATATGCATTTATATTATTTTGGTCTAAGAACTTGTCTAGTCCTGTTTTGAAGCCCTCTACTGTTTTTGCTGTGACCAGATCCTGTGGTAGACTGTTCCACAGATTCACAGTTCTTATGGTAAAGAAGGCTTGTCACCTCCGGAGGTTGAACCTTTTTTTCTCCAGGCGGAGGCAGTGCCCCCTTGTCCTTTGAGGGGGTTTCACCTGGAACATCTTTTCCCCATATTTCTTGTAGGGGTTGTAGAGTCCATCTCATGCTACCATGAGTTTAAAAGCACCACCAACATTCAAAAGTGACCAAAACATCAGCCAGAAAGCATATGTACTGAGAAATGGTCTGTGGTCCCCACCTACAGAACACCTTCTTTATTGAGTGTCTCTTGCTAATTGCATGTAAAATTGATTGTCAATCAGCTTTGCTTCCAAAATCAGTTTGATTTCACTAAAGTTTGATTTACTTGGGGTTGTTTAAAGCGACTCTGTACCCACAATCTGACCCCCCCAAAACCACTTGTACCTTTGGATAGCTGTTTTAATTCAAGATCTGTCCTGTGGTCCGTTCAGCAGATGATGCAGTTATTGTCCTAAAAAAATACTTTTAAATTTGAAGTCTGTGCCAAACTGAAGTATCTGTGTCCTAACTTTGCACCACCCCTCCGTCTCTCCTTCCAACCCTCTTCAGCATTAGGAATGCCACTGAAATATTTTCTCCATGCTGAACATTGCAGAGGTCCTTAATGATCCAGCCCATGTGCTGGGCTGCCAAAGGTAGGGAATAGGAGGCAATCTGCATAGAGCATTCCTAATGATGAAGAGGGTGGGGAAGAGGGACAGAGAAGTTGTGCAAAGTTAGGGCACAGATACTCCCTTTTGGCCCGGGGCTTCAAGTTTAAAAGTATTTTTTAGGACAATAACTGCATCACCTGCCGAACGGACCCCAGGACACATTTTTGATTAAAAGCAGCTATCTGAAGTTACAAGTGGTTTGGGGGGGGGGGGTCAAATTGTGGGTACAGTTGCTTTAAGTGTTCCCTTTATTTTTTTGAACACTGTAAAAAAAAGTCATATACTGTAAGTTGCCTATTGTTGTAATCTTATTGACATGAGGAACATAGAAAGCATGTGAGTTTAACAAGGGGCAAGTGGAGTTAACACGAAAGCCCCCAAAATGGATTTATTTTTTCCAGTTTCACTGCACAAATAATTTTTCTCCGCTTTTGCAGCAAATTAAGTCTGTCATTGCAAAGTATAATTTGTGTCACAAAATATAAGGGATCATGTGGATCTGTGGGTGAAAAAAAAAACAAGTGCTATGTCCTTTTAAACACGAGAAGGTAAAAGCAAAAGTGAAAATTGACTTTGTTCTTAAGGGGGTAAAAGTCACTTCTTTCTTAATTAGGCTACATATTGAAAAAAAAAAAAACTGCTGTACCCCAAACAAACCATATATCAATGAAAGCAAATGTTACCCTCATTATTCAACTGTAAATGATCAGTCCCAACACCACAAACATTGGCAAAATTTGCACCAAGAAAACTATCTTACATGACTTGTGCTTCATTTATTTTGAGTTTTAGGGCTCCAGACCCCAAAGCAAGCTGGAGCAGGTAATGTATGTATCGGCCAGTGCAGACTTTAAGGGGCTGTCACTCACATACTTGTAGCGGGATGACAATACCGCTGCGAGTATGTATTCTCATTGAAAATGACTGGCAAGGGATCCAAAGCAGATTTTGCTGCGATTTCGCAATGTGAGATCCGCTGCGTTCCGGTGTGTGTGTGTGTTTCTACCCTTATACAAATTTATACACTCTTTAATTGCATCCAAAAAAACCATCTTTGCCTTAGAACAGGATTGTGGCTTTTGTTAACAGAATCATGGTTTTCGAAATCCACCTCAACAAGATGCAATTCAAATCACAACCACTAGGTGGCCAGGTATAAACAAATATTATTAGAAAATAATTTTTCCAAACAAGTCATCTTACAGAATACAATTCTGGATTTGGTAAATCATTTATTTCCTTATCTCCTTCAATATTTGAGAGGAAAAAAAATCTATACTGCCAAACTGCTTCCCCCAATTCTCAGGGTATAGCGCTAGCAAAGGTGCACTTCTCACCTCAACTCAACTAAATGGTGCCCCCTGTCCCAAATAATCACAAGGCGATCTCTTACACACTTCCTTTTGGCTTAACTTTTATTTTTTACATTTTAGCAGCATGAAATATGTACAGGATATAAGCCAAAGGATTTAACAAGGTCACTTTTATATAATGGTTCTGTAATCTCTTTTCCTTGTGTGTGTCTGTAAGATAGGCAAGATTTATTGTCCACGTTCTTTAGGAATGATGAATTATCATTGGATAGATATCATTTAATTCACCATGGAAAGATCAATAATGAAAGAATGAAATTCTTCATTAAATGAATTATTGTCTTTTAATTACATTGTAAGGCAAGTCTGAGATTCAAATTAGGATTCAGACCATTACCTTACTGACATTATTAATGCACTGATAAATGACACATATTTTTCTGGTTATATTGCAGAAATCACAAATACCCTATTACTTCCCTTGCAAGATAAATCAGAGGCAGAAAGTGTTAAATAATACAAAAAAACATTAGTTCTTACAGATGGAAACCAAAAATTATTTTTAAAATTTCTAAATAGTATATACTGCACTTCCTGGAAGTCATCAACAATAGCTGTAATCAACAATAAAATTGGGAAAACTCCTTGAATTTGAGAAGATACAATCACCAACACTTAACTCTTTATAGTAGCACAACGATCTATCATAGACGACCTTACATAAAGCCATCATGACTTACAAATACAGTACGCCACAGTCATCCCAAAGGAATTGGAACCGTGCAATCAACAGCTAGTGCTGATGGTGACTGATAGCCAGGCTCCTGCTATAATGGCTGAGATCCAGCCATATAACCCCTTAAAAGGTGTTGTCAACAGTGACCATAGCATTTAAGTACTGCAGTTAGACATTTAGTTAATTATTTCTGTCCAGCAATTTTGAACTTTGGTATTTTTTGCATTTACGCTATTGATGATCATGAATGTTACAGTCTATTAGTATAAACGATTCCCCATGTGGTGATGCCAGATTTATTTTAGTATGTTTAAATTATTTTTATTTTGAAAATGGGAAAAGAAGGATCATTTAAATTTTTAATAGGGGTGTTTTTTTTTTAAGTTTTTAAAGCCCCCGTAGCCTATTATGTTTTTAAATATGCAAAAATACTGCAAAGACACCATCATGTGTTTATCAACATCAGTAAGCTAGGTTGACCTTCTACCGTGAAGGAACAACTAAGTCTAGGAAATCACCTTCCAACAAGTCACACTCAACATGACGAGACTTTGAAAATATCCAAGCAAGGTATCCATCCACAGACAGCTGTGTTGGGGTATTTTCCCCTCAGCAGTGTGGAGTAGGAATCTGGCTAGTAGAAACAAAGCCTTGTAAGTGCATTCAAGAGAATGATGGTTGACCTCAGGAAGATCAACTGAAACTGTCTAGAGACACTATGACACGTTTCTCAACGTCAGTGAATATAAAAACATTGCCCCCTGGGAAATGCCCTGGAAATAGCTGTCTGTGGATGAATACCTTGTTTGGGTATTTCCCAAGTTCTGTCATTTTGACTGTGGCTTATGGGAAGGTGGTTTTCTTGACTGGAAATCCCCATTTGCTTTGCTGACAGTCTTGCTAGCACACTGATGTTGATAAACACATGATGGTTTCTCTCTGGTGTTTCTGTTGATCTCCCTGAGGTCAAACATCATGCTTTATTATGTTTTTAGGCCAGCTACAAGTCTATTATATGCCTTCATTTGATTGTTTACAACAGATCAGTGTATTGCATTTATATTACACATATTAGTCAGATTAGCACTCTGCTTGTACAGTCTGCCACAGGTAGACACTACGTCGATGACCAGCAGACTTTAATGTACAATAACATGGTCAACGAGGGGTGTGCGGGTGTTTTTATTTGAATTAAAAAAAATTCTAGGTGTATTGTGTTTTCTTTCATTACTTTACAAACTTAGTAGTGGAAGCTGTCTGATAGACGGAATCCATTACTAAATCAGAGCTTAGTGTTAGCCGGTATAAAATGGCTAACACTAACCCCCCCATTATTACCCAGTACCCAATGTCACCAGGGGTACTGGGAAGAGCCGGGTGCCAGTGGTCAAAATTGGCACTCCTGGACTGGGCAGCAGGCTGGTAAAATTTAGGCTGGGGAAGGCCTAAACCAATGGCCCTTCCCACCCTGGTGTTACTAGGCTGCTGTTGCTTGGTTTTTAACCAGGCTGGTTATGGAAAGGGGGGGGGGGGGGCTATGCGGGGTTTTTTTAAAATTATTTATTTATATATATAAAAAAAAAACTGCATAGGATCCCCCCCCCCCCCCTTTTTTTCATAACCAGCCGGGTTAAAAACCACGCAACAGCAGCCTCATAACATCAGGGTGGGAAGAGCCATTGTTTTAGGCCCTCCCCAGCCTTAATATTACCAGCCTGCTGCCGCCCAGTCCAGAAGCGCCAATTTTGATGCTCCGGGACCACTGGCACCCGACTCTTTCCAGTACCCCTGGTGGCATTGGGTACTGGGGTAATAATGGGGGGGGGGGTTAGTGTTAGACATTTTGTACCGGCTAACACTAAGCCCCGACTTCGTAATGGATTCCGTCTATCAGACGGCTTCCACTACTAAGTCTATAAAGTAATAAAAGAAAACCCAACACACCTAGAAAAATGTTTTTGTTAAAAAAAAAAACACCCCCACACCCCTCGTTGACCATTTTATTGCACAGTAAAGTTCGCTGGTCATCGACGTAGTCCAAACGAATCCGACGTAATTCTCTGCATGCTGGTATCTGAAAAAGAAAGGGAGAAGAAAATGCTCATTACCTAGAAGGCAAACCAGGGCCAATGAGACAATTTAGAGACAATTCTGAGACTATTTAGAGACAATTCTGAGCCAAACAAATCAACACCACAGAAAATAGACCAGGCTTATCTCTTATAGTAAATTGCACTTTAAATAGACCAGTCTATTCTTGCCAAAGCAGAAATAGACCACATCTAGAAAAATCCCCTGTTGATAAATCTCCCCCTATAAGTAAAATTGTCACAGCAGGTTCCAAGGCCTAGCTGAGGATTTGGGCTGCAGTGATAGCCAGTTGGCACAAAGCAATTACATTTGTGGTGGACCACAAATGATGCAGGTATATTACTGATGGGTGCTGGCTACAGAGGGCGGCTGATTGGTATGGACCTGCTTTCATTATAGAAACTACACTGAGTGTGACATCATCCTTAATATTACTAAGATAATTAAGCACTGCAAATCCTCTATTGGTTTGTTTATAGTATTTTAAATTGTCTCAACTGTAACAAAGCAATATACAGATGTAATCACTATTATTTTTTATTAGAGGTGTGCTACAGCTTTCCTAAGGCATGCTGTGCTCTTGTCATAGCGCTCCATAGAAAGTACATACAAGAGACAGGAGTCATCCATCTCTACTCATGTATGCATATTGCTATGCAAAATATCTGCATTTTGCTTGTTTGGAAACCCTAAAATATCTACATTGCATGTTAACTAGTATTAGAAGCCTGACCGATGAATTAAACTTCAATATGACGTAATGGGCATCAGTAGCAGATTATAATAGGTCCTTTTCGTCTTGGGCCCTGAGCTTCTGCGGGGCCCATGGCCACCCAAAAAGACATACTTTCTGTGGTATATTGTCTCCTGACTACCATTCTGCCATGGTTTGCAAAAATCGCTGCTTTTTTACCATAGTTTTGAACAAATCAGGGTATCATGAGATTATCTATGCTGTACTATGAACACCACACTAGTGTTGCCATAGTTACAGTAGGGTTGGGGGGCCCAAACTTGGTCAACAGCCAGGGGCTTATAGTGAAGTTAATCCGCCCCTGATGGGCATAATTGAGACATGGATCTATGATAACTATGACTAGGAGATTAAATTGACAAAATTGCAGAATACTCATAAAGGATTGTAAAAATTGGAAAGTGTGAGGCATTTGCAGCTAAGCATTTTAAAAATCATGTCTAAAGCTCAAACCAGGGGAAGCTATTGTACATATGAAAGAAGCAAGTTGAGAATCTAAGGGTCCATTTAGACGTTCCAACAGTTGGCCGTCCATGGCCGAGAGACGATCTCTCATTTGTAAAGCCTTCAGAAGGCATGAGTAATCGAGCGGCCATTTGAATATATTGCTATAGGCGGCACATCCCCTATTTACACAAACTACTGATTGGTTTAACCAAATACAACAAAAGCTGAAAAAATGAACTGGTATACTAAAACCTAAATCTGATAAGGAAACTGCTTTTTGTCTGCAACTAAAGATAATTTTTCTAAACATTACTAAGCCCAACTAGGGTCCTATTTAATATTAACTAATGTGTAGGTTGTTGCCACAGAAAACTGAATTTTAGTAATGTGAAGTTCAGTCAGGGCTTAAAGGTGTACTACAGCAAAAAGCTTTTTCCCAGTAATTGAAACACATTACAAAATTATATAACTTTGTAATATGCTTCAATCACCTATCTGCCCCCTTCTATGTCTTTTCTCCCTCAACCTCCCACCTTACCTAATGACTGTTGACCCCAGGCTGTTATGTGGCAGTCATTTTGTGACAATGACTTCATCAAGAGGGAGACGGGTCTAAGCCCTGTTAGGCCAGCCTCCCTTTGTCAGATGACTCAGGTTGCTCAGCTCTGATTGGCTGAGCAAGATGTAAACTATCTAACAGTTTTACAGAGTCAGTTATACATCACAGGAGACAAATTTCATCATGGGAAACCCCAAACCAGGAATCTGTGAATATGCAGATAATGTCATTGTCACAAAATGGCTTCCACATAACAGCCTGGGGTCAACAGTCATTAGGTAAGAATGAGTTTACTTCACTTCCTGGTGGGGGTTTGAGGGGGGAAAAGATAGGGAAGGGAGGCAGATAGGTGATTGAAGCATATTACAAAGGTATATAACTTTCTAATGTGTTTCAATAGCTGGAAAAAAGCTTTTCGCTGGAGTACCCCTTTAAACATATTGATCAAAAATTGGGCTCAATAAAGGCCCCTATCTGTACCCTCATATAGTTGATAAGCCCCTCCCCACCATATAGAATATAGGCCCTCTTTGTGCCCTTATATAGTAGTTAGGCTTTCTTTGTGCATACATACATTAGTTAAGACCCCTTTGTGCATCCATACAGTAGTCATGCCTTTTGTACTCCAATAAAGTAGTTATCTCTCTCTGTCTCCCCTATATAGAAGTTAGGCTCCACTCTGTGCATATATCTATATTTTTCACCCCCCATTTAGCTACTCACTATTCCCCCTACCCCAGTCACTAATATCTCCCATATAGGCACCTCCCTATAGGTAATCCCCCATCAGTTAGCCAGCAAGCATCCCCTACCTTAGTAGGTAGTATCCTCCATTAGGCATCTCCCTCCTCCCCAGTAGTTAGCCCTCACTTCCATATTGGCATTCCCCTAGAAGTAAGCAGTCCCCCTAGCCCATGTAGGCATCCTACTGGTAGTCATCAGCACCTGCCAGTAGTAAGCACCCCAATGTAGGTGTTGCCCTGGTAGTCAGCCCCCTCCCCATGTAGGCATCCCCCTGGTAGTCATCAACCCCCCATTTAGGCATTTCCCTCCTAGTCAGCCCCCTTCATACAGGCATCCTCCTGGAAGCCAGATATATCCCCCCCCCCCGCCTTGCCTATTCCTCTTCCACCTCCTCTTCCTAGTAATTCCTAGTAAGTTAAATTTAAAAAGGCATACCTACCTGCTGCAATGCTGCATGCAGCACTGAAGTCTTCAGCTTTTGGTACTGTATGTCATCGGCTTTTTCTCCCACTCTATGAGTACATGAGTGTCGCCAGAGGGCTGGTTCTTGTGCTTGGAGTCAGAATGCAAGAATGATAGGAAGGGCAGAAAGCCAATGAATCGTCTCCCTGTCAACAATAAGCATTTAAGTGTATGTGAGCCACCGTGACAAAACTGTTCAAAGCTGCCTTCTGCTTTTTTCAGTGCTCACATGCACTGAAAATGTCTTGATTCCCAACAGGCAAAGCTATGCTGTGTCAGGCTGAATTTTTGGCTGGTTCATGATATGCTACCTCTGTTTTAATGGTTCCTTGTGTTCTCACTGCCATGCTGTATCAGGCTGAATTTTTGGGTGGTCCCTATGCCTACCTCTGTTTTAACCAGGCTGTTGCACAGAATTATGCATAATGGTGCCATTAGGCAGCCCCAGAGGTATGCATACATGCTGCCCCTGCTGTTTCCTGTCCATTTCCATTGTGTTTCAATCAATTTATGAGGTTGACAGGTTTTCACACGACCTTCCCTCTACCGAACTTGGGTTCCCTGCAAAAATGCTCAAGTCTCCCATTAACTTCAATGGGGTTCGTTACTCAAAACGAGCACTCTAGTATCGGGAGTAACGAGCAACGTTTGGAGTAACGAGCACCCGAGCATTTTAGTACTCGCTCATCACTAGTTGTAAGCCTCACAGAGTACTTTTTTGCTCTTTTCTTTATAAAATTACTGCTACAAAATACATCTGTTGTATGTGTGCCAACTCTTGATGTCATCTAAATTAGTTTAGTTAGGTAAACTTAATTGGTTAGTTCAAGCTAACTGTATTTACACTGCTATGTGCACTTGTGGGGCAGTCCCAGAAAGTTCTAGAAGGTTCCAAACAATTTTGGGCAGTTCAAGAAGCTTCTAAATAGGTTCATTTTAGGCACACATGATTAGGAAAATACGCTTGACATCTGGGGAAGAGGAAAAAAAAGTTGAATTGTTATTTAGTGTTCTGGATATTTCATTTAAAAAAGAGCGGAGAACTAATAACTCTGTATAAATATATCAACATGAAATAGATGTTTTTCACTAATCAAATACTTGTTCTCATAGACTTTAATGGGATGGAATATTCGAATGTTCACAGGATATTCGTGCGAATATCGAATATTCGACTATCTCATTATTCGCTCTTCACTAGTAACTAGTAGAGATGACCGAACAGTATTTGATGGAAAGTAGGGATGAGCGAACTTTTGAAAAGTTCGGTTCGGTTTGATCCCCCGAACTTACCTGAATAACTCTTAGCCACTGACGAAGGAGAAGAGAAGTACTCTGAAAGGCGTTTGGCACCCCATAAACTTGAGCAAAGACACCCCAACATTCAGCATTAATCACCCCGCTGTCACTCACCGATACTGAGGCTGCTGACGTCAGAGACTTTTGAACAGACAAGCGCGTGCTTACCGGGGACGGTAGAGATCCGACCTCCTGGAGTGGTGAGCGGTGCTTGTGCACCAAAATTCATCTTGCTAACTGCTTTTAAGACATTTGGATACATGATTTATCCCTTTTGAATGTGCCGCAACTAAGCCATCATTACAAACAAAGCTCTTTTGCAACAGAGCAAATCCTGCAGTACGGCCGTGCACCAGCTAAGTTCAAAAGTTCACAAGTCAGCCCACACAAACAGGCTGTAATCAAACTGCTGAACCCTCCAAAAGTTGATACAACATATGGGATAACAATCCCCGTGTGCTTTTGGTGCCCTGCGCTGTCCATCCTGTACTAAGTGCTACCAAACTACTGTCCCCATCATTTGCCGGCTTCACTATCCTTGATGGGAGTTGTATTCCACAACTGTTATTAAGGGTGATCTCTGCTCTTGTGAATGAATCTTTTGCTCATTAACTTTTATTAATATATTAGTACAATCATATATTCTAAGTAATCTATGCTAACTCATTTTTATATGCATTTTATCGTGCCTCTGGTAATTCATTTATGTTAACCATTATCTTATTATTGTATATTTTCCATATGTATTTCTTCATATGTATTTTTTCCATTGCTCATTAATTTTGTTTTATGATATAGTCTTATTGATTCACTAAATAACCGATTTATTATTATTAATTTATATTTATTTATTTATCATTATCTGTGACCTAGAGGACAGACTTTTGGATTTTTATTTACTCATGATTATAAAAATGTTTCTTCTAATAATGCTATTGTGATAGTATCATTAGAAGAAACATTTGATGTTTTAATTAAAGTAAAGTATTGATTATTACAGTTTGCTCTTTTACCGGCAATATGAATTAACGGCTTAATAGAGCTTCCTGTAATAATTAATATTTAATTAATAAAACACATTTTCGTTGTAATAAAATTAGTTTTGTTGTTCAATAATTTAATTTAAACAAATCCATACTTGTGCAAAATATATTTTTTTTACAGTATTTTATTTTAACTTTATTATAACGAAAATGTGTTTTCTTAATTAAATATATTTAGGTATATAGGTTAGGGGTAGTCATATGGCAAGCAGGGAGAAAATATATAGGTTAGGGGGAGGTATATGGCAGGCAAGGAGCAGGTTTATAGGTTAGGGGGAGGTATATGGCAGAAAGAAAGCAGGGAGCAGGTATATAGGTTAGAGCAGGCCCGTATCTGCCATGAGGTGAGGTGAAGTGTTCGCCTCAGGCAGCAGATAACACAGCCCTTGAGGGGGGCGGCATCAGCCTCCTGTGTCATTATCATTACAACTAGTTTCGACTCAGTGCCCAGCCGTGTTTCCTGTCAGTTGCCTCATGAGAAGCGCTGAGGAGGCACTGGAAGCCTCGTATTCACAGGTATTCACATCACATAAGACATAGATATAGTGTCTCCTGCTGTTAACCCCTTCAATAATGCAGAGTTATTACACTCTGCATCACTTACACACTGTAGAAAAGAAAAAGTTAACAGCAGCGGGGACGTTATATTATGTCTTCTCTGCACTGCCGAACTCCGAGCTGACCTCAGCATAGTGCAAGAGCAGGAGAAGAGGCATAAAAGTAATTCTGCTCTGCTGTTAACTCTTTCTGCATTGCAGAATGTAAGTGATGCACAGTAATACTCTACATTCTGCAGTACTGAAAGAGTTAACAGAGCAGCCCGTTTTATGGCTCTTCTCTGGCTCCTGATGTCAGAGGTCAGAGGTTATCTATAGTGCTGTCCCATACACACTGTGATGCTGCACTAAGCCTGTCCTGGATCTTCTCTCCCTGACTATTGCTCTGAGGTCCCTGCAGTTTAGACTGCTGTCAGGTCACAGGATAGGATACTCAGCTGAGGCATTAATCATGTTGAATGGGGGGACCTGGGAGTGCTGGAGTTCTTGTATGGGGAGTGTGAGGGGCACTATACACATGGTGATATTACAGGGAATGTGAGGAGGGCAGGGGGCATGATAATCTTGTAGGGGGAATGTGGGAGAACAGGGATATAATGTTGAAATGCAATTTTTCAGCTCATTCAAGTACAGCTGCTAGTACTGCTTCACGTGTCTTGGTGTATTTTTTCTGCTTATTTAACATAAAAATAGAAAATCGAGATTTAAATCGAGAATTGTCTCAAAAAAAAAAAAGAAAAAGAAATTGAGATTTAATTTTTTGGCCATAACGCCCGGTGGGGGGGGGGGGGGGCACTTTGTCAGTTCTTGCCTCAGGCAGCAGAAAAGCTAGAATCGGCCCTGGGTTAGTGGGTGGTATATGGCAGGAAGAAAGCAGGTATATAGAATAGGGGGAGGTATATGGCAGGCAGGGAGCAGGTATATAGGTTAGGGGAGGTACATGGCAGGCAGGGAGATGAACTGTATCTGCAGACATCCCCGTCCTCCCTTACCGTCCTGTCCAGACATCTGCTTCAAAACCCAGGAAGTAGGAGGTCTTTCAGAGCGGGAGGGGAGAAAACAAAGAAAGGAGGGGTTTTGTTTTTTTTAACCCCTTAAGGACGGGGCCCATTATCGTTTTTGCGTTTTCGGTTTTTCCTCCTTGTGTTTAAAAGGCCATAGCACTTGCATTTTTCCACCTAGAAACCCATATGAGCCCTTATTTTTTGTGTCACTAATTGTACTTTGCAATGACAGGCTGAATTTTTGCATTTGGTACACTAAACGAAACCAGAAAAAAATTCATCAAACTGTGGTGAAATTGAAAAAAAAAACGCATTTCTTTTATTTGGGGGAACTGTGTTTTTACGCCATTCGCCCTGGGGTAAAATTGACTTGTTATGCATGTTCCACAAGTCGTTACGATTAAAACGATATATAACATGTATAACTTATATTGTATCTGATGGCCTATAAAACATTCAAACCATTGTTAACAAATATATGTTCCTTAAAATCGCTCCATTCCCAGGCTTATAGCGCTTTTATCCTTATAGGGCTGTGTCAGGTGTCATTTTTTTTGCGCCATGATGTGTTCTTTCTATCGGTACCTTGATTGCGCATATACGACTTTTTGATCGCTTTTTATTACATTTTTTCTGGATTTGATGTGACCAAAAATGCGCAATTTTGCACTTTGGGATTTCTTTGCGCTGACGCCGTTTACCGTGAGAGATCAGGAATGTGATTAATTAATAGTTCGGACAGCTGCCTCCAATTAGCTAATTAGCTAATAGCGGCGGTCCCGGGCTACACGCGGCATCCGGGACCGTGGCGCTTCAAAGCGGGGTCGCTGCGCGGCCCCGCTTTGAAGTGCTAATGAGGACATATGACGTACGGGTACGTCATATGTCCTTAAGAGGTTAAGGAGGAACGTCATTTAAGGTGGACCAGGCACTGGGAACTATCGGCCCTGGTTTCATGGTGCCCCCCTTCCCCCTTTCCCCTTTAGCTCAGCCATAGGGAGATAGCAGGGAGCAGGACTTACAGAGATGCTCTCTTCCATACGGCCGGGTCGGGGGAGGAAATGCTGGGGCTCCGCTTCTGCTGGATGTGTGTGCAAGGCAGGAGAAAGTTATTAGAGCAGCCGGGGTTCATCCGGAAGCCCCTGTTGCTCTGAGCCTGAGGGGCCCCCAGCTGCCCAGGGCCCCTGTGCAGTGGAACCGGCTGCACAAGCGATAGGTCTGCCACTGGCTGTTTTAATAAAATTTATGCTACCCGGAAAAGCAGGGAAGCAGTATTACCCCACTATCAAAGGGAACGGTAGTACCCAGGCAATAATACAGCTCTGTGTAATAGGTAATATTTAATTAACAAAGCTATATTTCATTCTAAGAATGCTATTTCATAATTAAAATGAATAAATGCTTTTTCAATGAAATATTCTGTTAATAAAAAAATAAATATATAAATAAATGCGCATATATATATATATATATATATATATATATATATATATATATATTTATTTTTGTATTTTTTTATTTACAGATTGCTTAATTGAAAAAGCATTTATTCGTTACAATTATGCTATTGTACAAGGAAAATAGCTTTCTTACAAGGAGCTGTATTAATGCTGGGGATTGCTAATGCCGGTAATACAGCTCAATGTAATACTTTAGATTTAATTAAAACAGCAAATGTTTCTTCTAGTTATGCTATTTTTTTTGTTATCACAATAGCAACATTAGAAGAAACATTTTGTTTTACATGTCCACCCAACTGATTGGCTGGGCGGACATATAAGGAGCCGTCACACTAAACTCATTGTGCCGGGCTCCGGCGAAGAGAGAAGACATTGGAGGGTAAGTAGAAAGCTCTCCCCCCTCCCCTACACTGCACAAATCCCAGCAAGGAAGGGGGGGGTCACTTAACCCTTCCTTGCTGGTATGGGTGCAGTGTGACATCAGTCTGGCCCCTAAGGGGTTGAGTGGGGGACCCTTACTTAACCCCCTGGGGGCCAGATTGTTCAGTATGGCCCCAAAGGGTTAAGGGCGATGCAATGCATCCTCCTTTAACCCCTTGGGTGCTACACTGTAAGCAGCAATCTGTAAAGATGCTGCATACTGTAAGGTATCGGTACAGATATCGGTATCCTGTGGATTACAGCGGATTCAGTGGACTACGTCGATGACCAGCGGTTGTTAGGATTTTTTTAAATAAAATGGTCAAAAAGGGGTGTGGAGGTGTTTTTATATGAATAAAAAAAATGTCAATTGTTTATATAGACTTAGTAGTGGAAGCCGTCTAATAGACGGAATCCATAACTAAGTCGGGGCTTAGTGTTATCCGGTATAAAATGGCTAACACTAACCCCCCCATTAATACCCCAGTACCCAATGCCACCAGGGGTACTGGGAAGAGCCGAGTGCCAGTGTTCACAGAGCATCAAAATTGGCATTCCTGGACTGAGCGGCAGCAGACTGGAAAGGGCCAAAATAAATGGTCCCTCCCACCTTGGTGTTACAAGGCTGTTGTTGTTTGGTTTTTAACCCGGCTCGTTATAAAAAATAGAGGGAACCCTATGCGCTTTTTTTAAAATAAATAAATGATTAAAAAAACGCATAGGGTTCCCCCTATTTTCATAACCAGCCGGGTTAAAAACCAAACAACACAGCTTAGTAACACCAGGGTGGGAAGGGCCACTTATTTTGGCCCTCTTCAGCCTAATACTACCATCTAATATACTCCAGCCTGCAGAGGCTTCTTTCGCCGCACCTCCTAAAACTAGGCCACTGGTTGCAAGCTGTCCTCATCTATTCGGTTATCCATTGAAACAAATGCAGTATTTTACCCTCTTAATTTTTTTCTTTGAACCAAATTTTCTTCAAATTTGTTCCATGTTTGCAGTTTACTCTTCTGGATGGTAATTCTAGCTTCTCTTATCATATATAGGTATAAAAATTAACCCGAACATCTCCCATTGACTTTCACCTACTGTTCAAGGTTTGACTCCAACATTTCATTGTTCGCTTATCACTACTTTGCCCAGCCACACAGCAGCTACGTCACTGATTGGCTGGGCAGGTCTACAATGTCAAGGACCCAGAACCCAGAAGCATCCATACAGTGGTGAGTTACTACTATCAAGGCGTGAACCAGGGAGGTAAATGTACTTTATGATTTTCAAGCACCCCACCCCAGGCATATCTAAAAAAAAAAATCCCTGTCCAGACCCATTTAATAACCCCACTCTGTTTCTGATAAGTGAAGCAGTTTTTTTTGCCCTTACACATATCTTCCCTGAGCCCACACAATCTTATTTTATGTGCCAACCTTTAATGTGGCACATTATTAAAGCTTTGGGACAATCAAGATAAATGACATTTAATAACTTAACCGGGTCCAGGCCTGAGCTTACTAGCTTATAAAAGTTAAAGGAGAAGTCCGGCGAAATTTTTTATTAAAATATCGCATTGCCTCCCAAAAGTTATGTAAATCCCCAATATACACTTATTACAGGAAATGCTTATAAAGTTCTATTAAAGTACTACTGCATCAAGGCTTCACTTCCTGAATAACATGGTGATGTCACAACCCAACTTCCAGAGCTGTGTGGGCTGTGTCTGCTGGAGAGGATGATGGCAGGGGGATGTTTAGTGTTTCTCCAGTGCCCTGTGTACTTCAGTGTCTCCGGGCTGAGACAGGAACTTGGCCGAGACAGGAACTGTCCAGAGCAGGAGAGGTTTTCTATGGGGATTTATAGAAAACTGCGACAGAGTTCCTGTCTCGGCTAGAGATGTCAGCAGAGAGCAGTGTCAGACTGAAAAAAAAAAAAAACATTTCCTGCAGGACATACAGCAGCTAATAAGTATGGGAATACATGAGATTTTTTAATAGAAGTAAATTACAAATCTATATAACTTTATTGACACCAGTTGACACCAACTAACTTGACAACAGTTGATTTGAAAGAAAAAGATTTTCGCTAGACAACCCATTTAAGGTATATTTAGAGAAATTGTATGTCCAAAGTTAAACAAATATGGCATGTGAACAAAACCTTGAAAAGTAAAATGCAAATCAGAAGTAAATATGTGTCAGTTTTTCTTGATAATTGTTTGTATTTCAAGATACATTATAGATATACAAGTTAAACTTTGAATTTACCTGCTTTTTCTCATTAAGGTTTAATTTACAGTAAATCAAAATCATTGACACATAATAAAAGTCATACTTCTGGCCTAAGGGACAATCATTTAGATAACTTAAAATGGCAACCATGGCTATAAAATGCACTGAGGCAGATCTAATGGGGAACAGTTGGTGTTAGGTAAACTAGAAAAGCATATAATATAGCTCAGATATAATGGTGTTCCAAATGTCAACAAAGCATGGACGAAATTAATAACACACACCAATGCCTTTTCCATTGAGGAATAAGAAAGGAAGAAAGCAGAGAGAGAAAGAGAGAAAGAAAGAGAGATTTATTAAAATACAGGAAGAAATATAACAGAATAAAGAGACAAATAGGTTGAGATTCACTACTAATGGACTTATTTGATCCCTTTACATCCTAGTTATTGTTAACTAGTAAAGGCTTTGAGATGAGCAAACCTCTTGAAATCAGCTTTGTATTTTATATATATGAATAGACACAAGAGGGGAGATTTATCAAACATGGTGTAAAGTGAAACTGGCCCAGTTGCCCCTAGCAACCAATCAGATTCCACCTTTCATTTCTCACAGAATTTTTGGAAAATGAAAGGTGGAATGTGATTGGTTGCTAGGGGCAACTAAGCCTGTTCTACTTTACACCATGTTTGATAAATCTTCCCCAAGGTCTATAAATACACCCCAGCGCCTCAGACCTCTATTGTGGGTGCAGCTCTTGTGCACCTATCAAAGTAGACAAGAGAAGGGATAAAGCTATGTGTAGTATACACAAATAATGCTCACAGTGGGATATGATGAATACTTAAAGGTAATATCTCGGGCGCAACTCTAAAAATGCTTAACTGATATCACAATATTGATCAAGGAGTGTACCAGGAGCTGGACATAGACAAAATGCTAAATCTCTATTCTCAAATAAGCAGCAATGATAACTGTGTAAAAACCAAACAATGATCCCCTACTGCTATACCTAATGCACCAACCTGTTACTGTACACACTATAGGCCTGCTGCCCTCACCAGCGTATTAACCAAATCAATATATGGTTCAGGGAAGAAAAAGAATGCTGCACCTCACACCTATGGCTGATACTAGTACCTCTCGGCTGCGCGGTGGTACACGGGGCTATTATGGCTTGATAAATTCATATACAGACACTCTGGTGTTGATTTTTAATATAGGCCAAGCGGCATTAGTATCAGCCATAGATGGGATGTGCAGCTGTTCCATTCTCTCCAGTTCGCGTTTCACAGTTCTCCTTCTCTGAACAGCTCGCACTCCTTCATAAGACCCACATGACCATAATTAGCAGGATATGCCTGTGCTCACATGTCTGGACCTTATGTCTTCCCCATTCTGTGAGAGCAGCAATGGTAAGTGTAATACCATATCCATACTTGTGTCGTTTGGGGGCAGCCTTCCCCGCCGTTGGTGCTGGCCGGGTTCTGGTGGGGCTTTTTGGGTCTGGTCCTGTGACATTGGGGTTGCAGGGCCGTTCCATGGCCTCCCTTCCCTGCATGTGCATGCTTTGCGAGGTTGGCGGTCACTGATCGACACAGTGTGGAGTTAGTGTAGGGACCCGTGTGGACCAGAGGACCTGCGCGGTGGTACATGGGGCAATATGGCTTGATCAATTCCTATACAGACACTCTGGTGTTGATTTTTAATATAGGTCAAGCGGCATTAGTATCAGCCATAGATGGGATGTGCAGCCGTTCCATTCTCTCCAGTTCGTGTTTCACAGTTCTCCCTCTCTGAACAGCTCGCACTCCTTTATAAGAACCACGTGACCATAATTAGCAGGATATGCCTGTGCTCACATGTCTGGACCTTATGTCTTCCCCATTCTGTGAGAGCAGCAATGGTAAGTGCAATACCATATCCATACTTGTGTCGTTTGGGGGCAGCCTTCCCCGCCGGTGGTGCTGGCCGGGTTCTGGTGGGGCTTTTTGGCAATATGGCAATATGGCTTGATCAATTCATATACAGACACTCTGGTGTTGATTTTTAATATAGGCCAAGCGGCATTAGTATCAGCCATAGATGGGATGTGCAGCCGTTCCATTCTCTCCAGTTCATGTTAACCAAATCAATACCTGGGTAATTGGAGAAGCAATCTCGTGGTGGTGCAGTCAGAGGTGGTTCGCGGTAATGTTTATGGAATCTATGATGGACGCAGTCATTGCAGAAGTGGATAGTGTGTTATACCGGTCTCTGATGGAGGAGATACGTTCCAGCTTCCTGGTTCCTTCAATATAGTGGTGTCCTTAAGTGTGGGCAAGCTCCAGCCGGCAGCTTGTTCCACTAAGAGCTACTACTCAAAGTCCACAGTGACGCCACTGGCTCGAAGTACGGAGGCCGCAACAGGCCAAAAAAACACTTCAACACGTTTCGGAAACTAATTGTTTTCCTTTGTCAGGAAGGGGCCTGTGTAGGGTCTTTACTTCTTTGAAAATACCTATCATGTGATCTTTAATTTCCATATCAGGTGACCTATTATGAGATCTTCAATCTCCATATCAGGTGACCTATTATGTGAAACACAGTCTCCATATCAGGTGATCCATCATGTCACATGATGGATCATGTTTCCGAAAAGCATTGAAGTGTTTTTGTTGGCCTGTTGCGGCTTCCATACTTCCAGCCAGTGTTGTCACTGTGGACTTTGAGTGGTAGCTCCTAATGGAGCAGGCCCAAACTTTAGGGCACTTTGTATTTTATAGTGTTCTATAAATTAAAAAAAAAAACTACAAATTCTGACAACATATGCTGTACTCTTGTCATCTTGCACTCCTAAAAATGAGCATAGTATGTCCTTACACTACAGCGATTATTCATGTTATGATAGAATAACATCCCAGGTGCTTGTAAAAAAAAATCTGTTCTTTTAAAGGAAAAAAAAATGTTTACAACTACAAATAAAAGATTGTGATTTGTCAGAAGTTTAAGTGTTCTTTGTGCTGGAGCCTAATTTTCATGATACTGAAGCAAAAAAGAATCATATTTTACTCCTAAGAAGGGCATGTACATTAAAGATAATGAAGCCGAACTAGATAAAGCATCTTACCTAGCAGATTGTCACAGCATGAATTCTCATTTGAATATCTGCTTGAAGCTTGGTATTTGACACAGATAAAGTAATGCAGAAATATCCAGGTGAGTTTAGCCATAGGAGACAATTGATCACTTTGCTTAAATAGTGTTTGTAGCATTGCATAGCCCATGGGCTTTAAAATGGCTCAGATATATTGATCAAGATAGACCAGAGAGAGGAATTTTATTTAACAAGCACTCAGAGCAGAACTGAGTATATGAAAATTTAATTTGCTGTAGCTAAATTAATACTATGAATTCTAACATATTTGTTTTTTTTGTTTTTTTTATTTTTATGCCCAAATGCAACTTAAAGGGGTTGTCCGGCGCTAAAAAATTATTCACAGAATAACACACATTACAAAGTTATACAACTTTGTAATGTATGTTATGTCTGTGAATGGCCCCCTTCCCCGTGTCCCACCACCCCCACCCGTGTACCCGGAAGTGTGGTGCGCTATACATACCTGTCACGTGCCGACCACGGTCTCCAATCCTCAGCAGTGACGTCTTCTTTGGGAGGCCGGCGGATCTTCCCGAGTGCCGGCCGCCCTCTGCAGCGTCATCCGAAGCTCAGCCGCGATTGGCTGAGCATAACTGTGCTCAGCCAATCACGGCTGAGCGGCTGATGATGCGGCCACGCTGACACGGGGAAGGGGGCCATTCACAGACATAACATACATTACAAAGTTGTATAACTTTGTAATGTGTGTTATTCTGTGAATAATTTTTTAGCGCCGGACAACCCCTTTAAGGAAAAATCCCAGTCAAAATGAAATATCTTATATTTTCTCACACAGTGTTTGTGTAAGTTCCTTTCATGAGATTTAGCTTCCTGTTGGTCATTGTTAGTGAACATTTTTAACACCAAGTGGCTGTAATTTCCATAAAATGTTGCATTCAAGTCTTTCTGCTTCCTGAGACAAAAAATTTAAATGGCCTCCTTCTCCCACTTCCCCTTGAAAACATAAGCAAAGGATTGTGTTAATATTGCACCATCTGGAGTACCACTATGTAGAGGTCACTACTGAAAGCTTGTACTACTTCAGCTGTTACAGAACTATTACTTAAAGCATGGAACTGGAACTGGCTGTCAGGTCATGTTTTGAGTTGTTCCTTTTTTTTCAGACCCTGTCGAGCCAGCTTGGGCAAGCTAGTAACAAAAATGGCTCCTTACTCAAGAAGGGAACAGGGGAAGACCACACTAATTCTATGTATGCCTCTCTAAATATTAGGTAGTCACTAAAGATGAGTAAAAGAGCCAAAAATTTTTTTCACAAGGTTTAGGAATTTTGCGTCTGATTGGACAATATTCGTGCATCAAATGTAAATTAATCTCATTAAAACAGCCAAACTATAGTAGCTACAATAGTGAGACTATTACACAATAACTATTTTTTTTTATAACAGATGTTGTTGATATAGTGTCAAAATTGGAAAATGACAATTTCAAAGAAAATGTCAACCAGCCAGTAAATCATTCAATTTCCACCATGGACAGCAGTGGACCTTGTGGAACAGTGGCATAAAATATATAAACTTTCTAATTAACATATATGTAGAGCCACGGCACTATCCCCCCACCGCACAGCAGTCAAATGGATGCGGCTCACCTGGACACAGTCAGTGGATTAAGCGGTGCTCAGCATGTAGTAGGAAATAGACGTCAACATATGCCGAGGTAAGAATACACACGATGCGGCATTCGCTCCAGTTTCCACTTGCTTTATTCAGCCATAGACATAACAATGATGCACATGAATGTGGTAGGCGTCGATCGTTTCACGCTTTACAGCGCTTCGTCACAGCCATACGTCATTTCCTTCACCTGGTCTATTTATACAGACCTCTTAAAGACACATACACCCATAAATTGTGTACAACTTTAAAAACATAACAAATTTGTGACAACCAGAACAAACATAAACTGAGATGAAGTTAGTATTATAGTTTTTTAACTACATGAGTAGTATTAATGAATAAAGGTATTTAACTTGCAACATTTATATCAGATCTTTCGTTAAGACCGAGTGGTCCCAATGCCCTGTTTTTATAATATATTCTGTTTCTTTCTGCAGAAGAAGTTTATGTTGGTCTCCCCCTTTCTTTGACGGTTCTACCTTGTACAGTCCCATAAATTTCATAGTAGATATATCTCCAGCATGTGTTGTCTGAAAGTGGTTTATGACTCGTGGGCAACCCTTGCCTGTCCTAATTGAACGCCGATGTTCCACATATCTTCTACACATCGGTCTTATGGTCTTCCCTATGTAGAAAAAACCACAAGTGCAAATCAGTGCATAGACCACATATGCTGTTCTACAAGTGATTATACCTTTTACTGAGATTTCACAGTTCCCCAGGCGTATCCATTTCACATTTTGTAGGTAGCTACAGTATTTACAACTACCGCACTTATAGTTGCCTGATGGTAAGCTATTACCAAGCCAAGTCTCCCTATTTTCTTGTGATTGTTTTAATCTACCATGTACCAGTTGGTCTCGTAAATTGGAGCATCTCTTAAAGGTAACTTAGGGTCTTTCTTTTGTAAATTGGTTTAATATGTCATCATTCTGTAATATATGCCAGTTTTTATTCAAGGCCGATCTCAACATCTGGTTCATTGGACTATGTTTAAAAATAAACACGCATCTGTCACTGTTTTTCTTTTTCCTATTTGGACCATTTAGACCCTGTCTTGTAAGATTTCTAGCTCTTTCTAGGGCCCTATTCACATTCACCATTGGGTAACCCCTTGCTAGCAATATATTACTCAAGTCCCTAGCCTGTATTTCAAACTGCTGGTTAGTGTTGTTAATTCTCCGTAACCGGACAAATTGTCCGTACGGAACCGCATCTTTTACATGTTGAGGCCAGGTTCAGACTATGTAAGTGTGCGGCTGTATTTGCGGCTGTATTTGCGGCTGTAATTGTGCTGCAGTATTTTTGGTGGTTCATGCGTACGCTGGAAAGTATAGGATATACGGCTACACAGTGCACACTATGTATGAATCTACAGCCCGATCGTAAACGGACCCGTAAAAAATGAACAAGACCATTGTTTGCGGCTGGAAACGCGGCCGTGGATTGACAGGCGGTCCGTACGGAGTACTTCAAAAATAGCCGCCAATGATGCCGAATGCCGATGCCTCTAATAGTTAATATATTAAATTAATAAAACACATTTTCTTTGTAATAAAGTCCCTTTCGTTGTTCAATAATTTAATTCTAACGAATCCATCATTTTGCAATTAAATGTACTGTTAAAATAAATATATATATATAAACTAGATTTGCATTTCCAGGAAAATACGTAGTGCTTGAAAAGAGCGCCCCTTTACCAGTGACTTCCTTTTAAGAGAAACTTTAACCCTTGATACCCTCCCTTTAAGAGCGACTTTGGTACGGTCCCTTTAAGAGCAACTTTGGTACAGTCCCTTAAGGAGGGACTTTGGTGACAACGCTTTGAGTGACCTATATACTGTCCCTGTAAGACCAGCTTAAGTACTCTCCCTTTAAAAGTGACTTAAGTACCACCCTTTGAAGTACTGACCCTTTAAGACCCTTGGGTATCGTCCCTTTAAGAGCGACTTGGGTACCGTCCCTATAAGAGTGACTTGGGTATCGTCCCTTTTAGAGCGACTTGCATACCGTGCCTTTAAGAGCGAATTGGGTACCGTCCCTTTAGGAGGGACTTGGGAAATGTCCCTTAAAGAGCGACTTATGCAATGCCCCATTAAGAGCGACTTGGCTACCCTCCCTTTAAGAGCGACTTGGGTACCGTTCCTTTAAGAGCGGCTTGGGTACTGTCTCTTTAAGAGCGACTTGGGTACCGTCCCTTTAAGAGCGACTCGGGTACCGTCCCTTTAAGAGCGGCTTGGGTACGTCCCTTTAAGAGCAGCTTGGGTACCGTCCCTTTAAGAGCGACGTGGGTACCGTCCCCTCAGCTCTGCTATTTTACTGACTGAACTCTGCTACTTATAATGGTATAGAAAGATCATTGCTCGGTTACCATGACAATCTTACTCATGTCAGTGAGACCTACCATCTTCTACGTTTTCTTTTGGCCAATAGTGGACATGTGACTGTGTGGATGGTTTGATACATTGCCTGACAAGACCTTAGAGTTCCTATTGGCTGCTATATTTCAGCTATTTGAATATGTACTGTGATTGGCTGTCAGCGTTTACAGTATGGCCATTATTTCCAATAGGCCATTATATTCTATGGGAAATTACGGGTCTTTAAATGTAAATTTCTTAAAAATGACAAATCCAATCGAAACCGAAAATAGATAGCACACCTCACACCACCGAGGGCTTTGAAACGAAGTTTGAACGGAGTCTATGCGCAAAGCGGTTCGGGCTGTATTAATCGCAGAAAAATGGCTGGAAGAAGAATACGGATTACAATATAATACTAGATTTGCATTTCCAGGGAAATACATAGTGCTTGAAAAGAGCGCCCCTTTACCAGTGACTTCCATTTAACTTTAATCCTGGGTGCCGTCCCTTTAAGAGCGACTTGGGTCCCATCCCTTTAAGAGCAACTTGGCTCCCGTCCCTTTAAGAGCGACATGGGTCCCTTTAGGAGCGACCTGGGTCCCTTTAGGAGCGACCTGGGTCACTTTAAGAGCGACGTGGGTCCCTTCGCTCTTGAAGGGACCCAGGTCACTCTTAACGGAACCCAGGTCGCTCTTAAAGGGACCCAGGTCGCTCTTAAAGGTACCTAGGTCACTCTTAAAGGGTCCCAGGTCCTTCTTAAAGGTACCCAGGTCGCTCTTAAAGGGACCCAGGTCTCTCTTAATGGAACCCATTTCGCTCTTAAAGGGACCCAGATCACTCTTAAAGGGACCAATTTCACTCTAAAAGGGCCCCAGGTCGCTCTTAAAGGGCCCCCGTTGCACTTAAAGGGACCCAAATGGCTTTTAAAGGGACCCAGGTCGCTCTTAAAGGGACCCATTTCGCTCTTAAAGGGACCCATTTCGCTCTTAAAGGGACCCATTTCGCTCTTAAAGGGACATATTTCGCTCTAAAAGGGACATATTTCGCTCTTAAAGGGACCCAGGTCGCTCTTAAAGGGACCCAGGTCGCTCTTAAAGGGACCCATTTCGCGCTTAAAGGGACCCATTTCACTCTTAAAGGGACCCAGGTCGCTCTTAAAGGGACATATTTTGCTCTTAAAGGGACCCATTTTGCTCTTAAAGGGACCCATTTTGCTCTTAAAGGGACCCAGGTCGCTCTTAAAGGGACCAATTTCACTCTTAAAGGCACCCAGGTCGCTCTTAAAGGGACATATTTCGCTCTTAAAGGGACATATTTTGCTCTTAAAGGGACACAGGTCGCTCTTAAAGGGACCCAATTCGCGCTTAACCCCTTAACGACATCGGGCGTAAACTTACGCCCTCGCGCCCTGGTACTTGGCGCATCAGGGCGTAGATTTACGCCCGATGTTTCCCCGATCACTGCATGTTCACACACAGCGGTCGGGGAAGATGGCCTGCTATAAATCATAGCAGGCCATCTTAGCTTCACGGCACGGGGGGTGGTTAACACCCCCCGTGCTTACGATCGCCGCTATAGGCTGATCAATTCAGATCAGCCAATAGCGGCGATCGGAACCTTTCCGGGTCATCGGCGACCCGATGACCCGGAAAAAAATGGCGGTCGGTGCTGTCCGAGGACTGCACCGACCGCCATTACTGTAAAAAGTAATGGTGATCGCCGTGCCACCGGCCCGATCGCCGTGAACGGCCGGCCGGTACCGGACGGCCATTCACGGCGATCGGGCCGGTGGCACGGCGATCAGAGTCCCACAATATAGTAAATACCTGCCCTGGACCCCTCAGCTAGGTAGCCGAGGGGTCCAGAGCAGGTATTTGTACATTACTCACCTGTCCCGGGCTCCTGATCGGCGTCTTCCGGGTTAGCGGCATCCTCGTCTTCGTTCGGGTCTTTGGCTTCTTCCGTGACGTCACGTTCGGCTTCTCTCGGCTATTTTCGGCTCCAGCGTCGACTCTTTCCGTATTTTGCGCTCTGCTGCCCTCTAGCGGCTGATATGTGTAATACACTTATCAGCAGCTACAGGGATGTTCAGAATGTAGAATTTTTTTTTTTTTTTTTTAAATTTTTTTTTTTGTATTTTACGCACCCTATCGCCGCTGAGTGTTGATCAGCATCGCACGAAAGTGCGCTGCTAATCAGCAACTCCTCCTTTTTGGCGTAGGGTGTTTTTTTTCTATATTCTACTGCCACAGTCTGCTGATAAGTGCCGCACATAAGTGCGGCATTTATCAGCAACTCCTTTGTTGGCGTAGGTTTTTTTTTTATACTTACTGTAAAAAAACATGTAAAAAACACTACATTACACCACACTACATTGAATAAAGTTTGACACTACACCACTACATACCCCATATACCAATCCCCGTATACAAATGGCCCCCAGAGTGTTTTCGGCGTCAGAGGGATACGTTATTATTACCTCCGACACCGAATCAGCCAGTGAGGATGAATGTGGGGGATACTTCTTTCCTCCATTCATCCTCATCATCCTCATCATCCAGTGACGTATCTGGGGGTAGCGTAGCGTACGCTGCCCCCCAGACACGTCTTTTCCGCCAGTACCGTCCCAATAAGAGATGACGGTATGGAGTGAAATTCTACAAACTGTGTGAGCGTACCTCAGGGTACACTTACAGATTTCGGGTACGTGCACACTGCGGAATGGCAAAGGATAACCCTTTGTGCATTCCGCAGCTGGCACCCACCGGCGGACTGATGGAGGCGCGTGTCTCCACCCGTGTCATAGACTCCATTCTATGCACGGGCGGATTCCATCGTCCATCCAAAGAATGAACACGTTGGACGCAGAGCGGAATCCGCCCGTGCATAGAATGGAGTCTATGACACGGACGGAGACGCACGCCTGCATCAGTCCGCCGGTGGGTGCCAGCTGTGGAATGCACGAAGGGTTATCTGTCGCGATTCCGCAGTGTGCATGTACCCTTAGAGTGTATGTAGGAAGGGACACCCGAATCCAGCCCCCAGATGCCCCCCCCCACCCCCATCCTCGGAGTTAGTGGGGAGATCGTTTGGGAACTGATCTTCCCACTGCTGGATAAAGGTCACCACCTGTACGGGGATAACTTTTATACCAGCACCCCCTCTTCCGGTCCCTCGCTGCCCGAGCTACTGTAGCTTGCGGCACGATCCGAACATATCAGAAGCAGTAATAGAGCCCTAATATTTAGCAGCCATGGAGCGGACCCAGCGCTTCTGGATATGAAGGACCCCGTATCGCACCAGGACAACATTTTCCAGGTGACGTCCCCCACACTGGAAAACAGAAGACCCCAGAAGAAGTGCAGAGTGGCGTAACAGGGGGATCAGGAAGGACACCATTTTCCAGTGTGCCACCTGTCCCGATCCCCCCGGCCTCTGCATACTGGATCGCTTCAAGGCGTACCACACGTCATTGGGGTTCTACATTATCTAAGTTCTGTCCCTTATTCCTATTTCAGGGGTCACGTTGATCCAGGGATTATTCTGATCGCCAATATGGAGTCGGGAAGGAATTTTTCCCCTGTGATGAGGCTTCTGTCGTCTGCCTTTTGAGGGGGTTTTTTTGCCTTCCTCTGGATCAACACAGGTTGAGTTTGATGGACACCTGTCATTTTCAACCTTATAAACTAATAATTGGCCTAATACCCCCAAATAAATTAGAATTGTCCCTTTTCTCCAGCTAAGTAGGTATGGCCGCCATTCCCATTAGAGGATGCCATGATGCAATTACAAAGCCTCTGTGCGGCCAGGACAGTAGAAACCCCCCACAAGTGACCCCATTCTGGAAACTACACCCCATAAGGAATCTAAGAAGGGGGGCAGCGGGGATATGGCCCCCTGGTGACGGCCACATTTGGGACGTGAAAATGAAAAAAATTGTATTTTTTATTTTCTCGGCACATGTTCTACGTAAGTGCCCGTCACCAGTGGGGTCCATATGCTCACTGCACCCCTTGTTAGATTCCTTATGGGGTGTAGTTTCCAGAATGGGGTCACTTGTCGGGGGTTTCTACTGTCCTGGCAGCACAGGAGCTTTGTAATTGCGACATGGCCTCCATCCTCCATTCCAGCCTCTAAATGGCGCTCTGTCCCTTTGGTGACTTGCCCTGTGCCCATATGGCACATTATGCCCACATGTGGGGTATTTTCGTACTCAGGGGACACTACCCTACACGTTTTGTGTTCATTTTCTTTTTTAACCCCTTGTGGAAATGGAAAAAAAATCAAGGCTAGACCAACATTTAGTGTAATTTTTGTAAAATTTTTACTCTAAATCATTAATCTTGTCATGTTTTTTCATTTTCACAAGGGGTTAAAAGATAAAAAAAACATTTAATGTGTAGAGCAATTTCCCCTGAGTACGGAAATACCCCACATGTGGACATAAAGCGCCATGCGTGTGCAGGGAAAGCCTCCGAAGGGAAGAAGCGCCATTTGGTTTTTGAAGGCTGGATTTGGATGGAATGGATTTCGAGGGGCCATGTTGCATTCAAAAGGCCCCTGTGTTGCCAAGACAGTTGAAACCCCCCACAAGTGACCCCATTATGGAAACTGCACCCCTCAAGGAATGTAACAAGGGGTGTAGTGAGCATATGGACCCCACTGGTGACGGACACAAATGTGGAACAATGTGGCGTGAAAATGAAATATTACATTTTTTACACTATAATGTTGGTTTAGCCTTGAATATATCATTTTCACAAGGGGTTAAAAGAGGAGAAAAAAAACAAAACAAAATGTGTAGCACAATTTCCCCCGAGTCCGTAAATACCCCACATGTGGACATAAAGCACCATGCGGGTGCAGGGTAAGTCTCCGAAGGGAAGGAGCACCATTTCGTTTTTGAAGGCTGGATTTGGATGGAATGGATTTTGAGGGGCCATGTTGCATTCAAAAGGCCTCTGTGTTGCCAAGACAGTTGAAACCCCCCACAAGTGACCCCATTATGGAAACTACACCCCTCAGGGAATGTAACAAGGGGTGCAGTGAGCATATGGACCCCACTGGTGACGGGCACAAATGTGGAACAATGTGGCGTGAAAATGAAATATTACATTTTTTACACTATAATGTTGGTTTAGCCTTGAATTTATCATTTTCACAAGGGGTTAAAAGAGAAAAAAACACACAATATGTGTAGAGCAATTTCCCCCGAGTCCGTAAATACCCCACATGTGGACATAAAGCGCCATGTGGGCGCAGGGCAAGCCTCCGAAGGGAAGGAGCGCCATTTGGATTTTGGAGGTTGGATTTGGCTAGAATGGATGATGAACGCCATGTCGCATTTACAGAGCCCTCGTGCTGCCAAAACACTGGAAACCCCCCACAAGTGACCCCATTCTGGAAACTGCACCCCTCAAGGAATCTAACAAGGGGTGCAGTGAGGATATGGACCCCTTGATGACGGGCACATTTGTGCCATGAAAGTGAAAAAATGAAATTTTTCCCTTTCACGTCACATTGTTCCACATTTGTGCCCGTCACCAGTGGGGTCCATATGCTCACTGAACCCCTTGTTAGATTCCTTGAGGGGTGTAGTTTCCAGAATGGAATCACTTGTGGGGGGTTTCCAGTGTCTTGGCAGCACGAGGGCTCTGTAAATGCGACATGGCCCTTGAAATCCTTTTCAGTGAAATTCAGCTTCCAAAAGCCAATTGGCGCTCCTTCCCTTTGGAGGCTCGTCCTGCGCCCCCTTGGCACTCTATCGCCACATGTGGGGTATTTCTGTACTCGGGAGAAACTGCGCTACACATTTTTTGTCTTTTTTTGCCTCTTATCCCTTTAAGAAAATGAAAAATTGAAGGCTAGAACAACGTTTTAGTGTAAAAAATAAATTTTTCTTTTTTCACGCCATATTGTTCGGAAAATCTGTGAAGCACCTGTGGGGTCCAGATGCTCACCGCACCTGTTGTTACATTCCTTGAGGGGTGTAGTTTTCTAAATGGTGTCCCTTCAGGGGTGTTTTTTAGGTTTTGACACCCCAGAGCCTCTGCCAACCTGAAGTGTTACAGTAAAAAATGATCAAATATAACGGAGGCGTTGAAATTCACTAGGCGCTCCCTTATATCTGAGGCTTGTGGTTGCGTCAAATAGCGCAATAGGGCCACATATGGGGTATTTCTATAAACTGCAGAAACGGGGCAATAATTATTGGGGTGCATTTCTCTGGTAATAGGTTTATAATTATGAAAAATATTGGATTACAATAAAATCTCTGCACAGAAAATTAAAATTTTCAAATTCCTTACACACTTAGCTTTTATTTCTGTGACTCCCCTAAAGGGTTAAAACACTTTCTGGATGTGCTTTTGCAGAGTTTGGGGGGTGCAGTTTCTGAAATGGGGTGCTTTGTGGGGCTTTCTAACATACAGGCCCCTCAAATACACTTTAAATCTGAACAGGTCCCTAAAAATATCTGATTTTGAAATTTTACTGAAAATTTGGAAATTTGCTGCTAATGTTTTAAGCTTCCTATCGTCTAAAAAAAATGAAAGATAGTTTAATAAATGCCGCCAACATAAAGTAGACATGTTGCTAATGCTATTTAATATATAATTTATGTGGTATAACCACTTTCTGTATACGCAAAGAAGTTTCAAAGTTGGAAAAATGCATTTTTTCACATTTTTTCACATTATTTGGTTTTTTTTCATAAAGATTTGTTATGAGTATCGACTCCAATTTACCAGAAATGTGAAGTACAATATGTCACGAGAAAACAATCTCAGAATCAGCCGGATAGGTAAAAGCATCCCGAAGTTATTAATGACTAAAGTGACACTGGTCATATTCATAAAATTTGTCTCTGTCATTAAGGCCATTTCAGGCTCTGTCCTTAAGGGGTTAAAGGGACCCATTTCACTCTTAAAGGGACCCAGGTCGCTCTTAAAAGGACCCATTTTGCTCTTAAAGGGACATATTTCGCTCTTAAAGGGACCAAGGTCGCTCTTAAAGGGACCCATTTAGCTCTTAAAGGGACCCATTTTGCTCTTAAAGGGACCCAGGTCGCTCTTAAAGGTACCCATTTCTCTCTTAAAGGGACCCATTTTGCGCTTAAAGGGACCCATTTCACTCTTAAAGGGACCCAGGTCGCTCTTAAAGGGACCCAGGTCGCTCTTAAAGGGACCCAGGTCGCTCTTAAAGGGACCCAGGGCGCTCTTAAAGGGACCCAGGTCGCTCTTAAAATTACCCAGGTCGCTCTTAAAGGGACCCAGGTCGCTCTTAAAGGGACCAATTTTGCTCTTAAAGGGACCTATTTTGCTCTTAACCTCTTAAGGACATATGACGTACCCGTACGTCATATGTCCTCATTATCACTTCAAAGCGGGGCCGCGCGGCGACCCCGCTTTGAAGCGCCGCAGTCCCGGGTGCCGCATGTAGCCCGGGACCGCCGCTATTAGAGGGCAAGGTCTGATCGCCGTGCCCGCTAATTAGCTAATCGGAGGCACCTGTCAAAGTTGACAGCTGCCTCCGATTACCGGAGGCAACCTTTCCCTGGGGTCTAGTGGGGGAGATCGCTCCTCCGGGACGTTGTCCCGGAGGAGAGATCTCCGTTACTGATGCCAGCCCGGGACTCGTCCAAGATGGCACCGTCCACGGCTCGGCACTCGTTTACTTCCGGCTGCAGCAGCCGGAAGTAAACGAGTGCCTATCTCATTGATCTTTGCTGTATATCTATACAGCAAAGATCTCAATGAGAGATCAAAGTGTATATACTAGAAGTCCCCCATGGGGGAATAACCCTAACCCCAGGGGAAATAACCCTAACCCCAGGGGGGCTTCTAGTATAAGTGTAAAAAAAAAAAGTGTTGTTTATAGTAAAAAGCCCCCTCCCCTAATAAAAGTCTGAATCACCCCCCTTTTCCCAGGTTTTAAATAAAAGTAAACAAATAAATAAATAAATAAACATGTTTGGTATCCCGCGTGCGTAATCGCCCGAACTATTAATTAATCACATTCCTGATCTCGCACGGTAAACGGCGTCAGCGCAAAAAATTCCCAAAGTGCAAAATTGCGCATTTTTGGTCGCATCAAATCCAGAAAAAATGTAATAAAAAGCGATCAAAAAGTCGTATATGCGCAATCAAGGTACCGATAGAAAGAACACATCATGGCGCAAAAAATGACACCTGACACAGCCCCATTAACCCAAGAATAAAAGCGTTATAAGCCTGGGAATAGAGCGATTTTAGGGAACGTATATTTGTTAACAATGGTTTGAATTTTTTATAGGCCATCAGATACAATATAAGTTATACATGTTATATATCGTTTTAATTGTAACGACTTGAGGAACATAGATAACAAGTCAATTTTACCCCAGAGTGAATGGCGTAAAAACACAATTCCCCCAAATAAAAGAAATGCGTTTTTTTTTTCAATTTCACCACACTTTGAATTTTTTTCTGGTTTCGTAGTGTACCAAATGCAAAAATTCAGCCTGTCATTGCAATGTACAATTAGTGACGCAAAAAATAAGGGCTCATGTGGGTTTCTAGGTGGCAAAATGCAAGTGCTATGGCCTTTTAAACACAAGGAGGAAAAACCGAAAACGCAAAAAACGAAAATGGGCCCCGTCCTTAAGGGGTTAAAGGGACCTATTTTGCTCTTAAAGGGACATATTTTGCTCTTAAAAGGACCCAGGTCGCTCTTAAAAGGGACCCAGGTCGCTCTAGCGACATGGGTCTCTTTAAGAGCGACATGGGTCCCATACCTTTTGGAGTGTCCCGTCCGTTTAAGAGCAACTTGGGTCCCGTCCCTTTAAGAGCGACTTGGATCCCTTTAAGAGCTACATGGGACCCTTTAAGAGCGACTTGGGTCCCGTCCCTTTAAGAGCGACTTGGGTCCCGCCACTTTAAGAGCGAATTGGGTCCCTTTAAGAGCGACATGGCTCCCGTCCCTTTAAGAGCGACTTGGGTACCTTTAAGAACGACTTGGGTCCCTTTAAGAGCGACATGGCTCCCGTCCCTTTAAGAGCAACTTGGGTCCCTTTAAGAGCGACATGGCTCCCGTCCCTTTAAGAGAGACTTGGGTCCCTTTAAGAGCGACTTGCGTTCCTTTAAGGGTGACCTGGGTCCCTTTAAGAGTGATCTGAGTACTTATAATGGTAAAGATCATTGCTCGGTTACCATGACAATCTTACTCATGTCAGGGAGACAAAATCGTTAAGGACCTTCCATATATTACATCTTCTATTGGCCAATAGTGGACATGTGACTGTGGATGGTGTGATACATTGCATGACGAGACCTTAGAGTTCCTATTGGCTGCTATATTTCAGCTATTTGCATATGTGCTGTGATTGGCTGTCAGCGGTTAGAGTGTGTCCATTATTTGCAATGGGCCATTATTTTCTATGGGAAATTTGGGGTCGTTTAACGTAAATTTCTTAAAAACGACAAATCCAATCGAAACGAAAAATAGATAGCACACCAAACACCGCCGAGGGCTTCGAAACGCAGTTTGAACGGAGTGTGTGCAAAAAGCGGTTCGGGCTGTATTACGCGCAGAAAAATGGCTGGAAGAAGAAGAAGAATACGGATTACAATATAGTGCTTTTCAAGCACTATAATAAATTTATATTTATATATATATTTATTTTTTGACAGTATATTTAATTGCACAATGATGGATTCGTTAGAATTAAATTATTGAACAACGAAAATGAATTTATTTAATCGAAAATGTGTTTTATTAATTAAATATTAATTAGTACAGGACGCTCCATAAGCCGTTAATTCATATTGCCGGCAAAAGAGAATTCTGTACTAATCATCACTTTACTTTAATGAAAACATCAAATGTTTCTTCTAATTATGTTATCACAATAGCATTATTAGAAGAAACATTTAGAATTATATGTGCGCTCAGCTGATTGGCTGATCGGCTCAGCGCACATATAATTAGCGGGTCCCCAGTACAGTGACTTCATTGTGCTGCGGACCAGCGAAGAGGACACATCGGGGTGAGTATAGAGCTCTCCCCACCCCCTCCCCAGCACTGCACCCCTCGCAGCAAGGAAGGGGGGGTCAGTTAACCCCTTCCTTGCTGGGATGGGTGCAGTCTGACATCAGTCTGGCCCCCAAGGGGTTAAGGGGGATGCAATACATCCTCCCTTAACCCCTTGGGGGCCAGACTGTAAGCAGCGATCTGTAAAGATGCTGCATACTGTAAGGAGCACAACACCGCTCACAATGATGGGTGTTGTGCTCCTGTTTGTGTGTTTTTTGTGTGTTTCTCCCTTTTTGTTTTTCAGATATCGGTATCCTGGGGATTACGTCGGATTCCGTGGACTATGTCGATGACCAGCGTTTTTTTTTTTTTTTTTTAAATAAAATGGTCAATGAGGGGTGTGGGGGTGTTTTTATTTGAATAAAAAAAAATTTAACTTGTGTCTTGTCTTTATTTCTTTACTTTATAGACTTAGTAGTGGAAGCCGTCTAATAGACGGAATCCATTACTAAGTTGGGGCCTAGTGTTAGCCGGTATAAAATGGCTAACACTAACCCCCTATTATTACCCCAGTACCCAATGCCACCAGGGGTACTGGGAAGAGCCGGGTGCCAGTGGTCCCGGAGCGTCAAAATTGGCGCTCCTGGACCGGGCGGCAGCAGGCTGGTAAGATTTAGGCTGGGGAGGGCCTAAACCAATGGCTCTTCCCACCCTGGTGTTACCAGGCTGCTGTCGTTTGGTTTTTAACCCGGGTGGTTATAAAAATAGGGGGGACCCTATGCGTTTTTTTTTTTTTAAATAAATAAATAAAAAAAACGCATAGGGTCCCCCCTATTTTTATAACCAGCCGGGTTAAAAACCAAACGACAGCAGCCTGGTAACACCAGGGTGGGAAGAGCCATTGGTTTAGGCCCTCCCCAGCCTAAATCTTACCAGCCTGCTGCCGCCCGGTCCAGGAGCGCCAATTTTGACGCTCCGGGACCACTGGCACCCGGCTCTTCCCAGTACCCCTGGTGGCATTGGGTACTGGGGTAATAATAGGGGGTTAGTGTTAGCCATTTTATACCGGCTAACACTAGGCCCCAACTTAGTAATGGATTCCGTCTATTAGACGGCTTCCACTACTAAGTCTATAAAGTAAAGAAATAAAGACAAGACACAAGTTAAATTTTTTTTTAATTCAAATAAAAATACCCCCACACCCCTCATTGACCATTTTATTTAAAAAAATAAAAAAAAATAAAAACGCTGGTCATCGACGTAGTCCACGGAATCCGACGTAATCCCCAGGATACCGATATCTGAAAAACAAAAAGGGAGAAACACACAAAAAACACACAAACAGGAGCACAACACCCATCATTGTGAGCGGTGTTGTGCTCCTTACAGTATGCAGCATCTTTACAGATCGCTGCTTACAGTCTGGCCCCCAAGGGGTTAAGGGAGGATGTATTGCATCCCCCTTAACCCCTTGGGGGCCAGACTGATGTCAGACTGCACCCATCCCAGCAAGGAAGGGGTTTACTGACCCCCCCCCTTCCTTGCTGGGAGGGGTGCAGTACTGGGGAGGGGGTGGGGAGAGCTCTATACTCACCCCGATGTGTCCTCTTCGCTGGTCCGCAGCACAATGAAGTCACTGTGCTGCGGACCCGCTAATTATATGTGCGCTCAGCCGATCAGCCAATCAGCTGAGCGCACATATAATTCTAAATATTTCTTCTAATAATGCTATTGTGATAACATAATTAGAAGAAACATTTGATGTTTTCATTAAAGTAAAGTGATGATTAGCACAGAAAGCTCTTTTGCCGGCAATATGAATTAACGGCTTATGGAGCTTCCTGTACTAATTAATATTTAATTAATAAAACACATTTTCGTTGAAATAAAATCAGTTTCCTTGTTCAATAATTTAATTCTAACGAATCCATCATTGTGCAATTAAATATACTGTCAAAAAATAAATATATATATATAAATATACATTTATTTATATATATATATTTATTTTAACAGTATATTTAATTGCAAAATGATGGATTCGTTTAAATTTAATTATTGAACAACGAAAGGGACTTTATTACAATGAAAATGTGTTTTATTATTTTAATAGATTAACCATGAGAGACATCGGCATTAGTGCAGAGGATCGCAAACCCTGGTAATAGCAATTCATGTAAACTGTGTTCCCTGCTTTCCCAGATGCATCCAGAGGTGTTTGCATCACTTTCTTAAGATTTTATTTGTTATTTTTAGTTGAACCAGATTTCCAAGTAAATGACCGTATGTCTTGAGCCGCATGTCTATTTTTTCCCACGGCCATAGTTTCATCCGCACATTTACAGCCGCATAAAAAATATAGCCGCACAGTTACATAGTGTGAACCTAGCCTGAGGGTGGTAGCTGTTATAGCTGAGTAATGAATTTGTTGCTGTAGGTTTTCTGAAACTACTGGTTCTCAGTGTCACAAGTTTGTTATGTTTTTAAAGTTGTACACAATTTATGGGCGTATGTGTCTTTAAGAGGTCTGTATAAATAGACCAGGTGAAGGAAATGACGTATGGCTGTGATGAAGCGCTCCGCATTCATGTGCATCATTGTTATGTCTATGGCTGAATAAAGCAAGTGGAAACTGGAGCGAGTGCCGCATCATGTGTATTCTTACCTCGGCACTTTCTAATTAACCATTTAACACATTCCAAACCCCCTTTAAGTTCTCATTCACCTCCCCTTGTGTGGCACCCTTTGTATCCCATTAGTTTCAGTGGCACTACTATATTTGGCAATTTGATTTCAACTTATTTCATTTTGATTTTAATGTAGATGTAGATTGACCCAGCATGAGCTGCAGTCTGGTAAAGGTTCAGCTGATGGACCATCATCATTAACAGTCTTCAGGATCGATTCAGGGGTCATGTTAGTGACAAACCCAACAGGCTTGGATAAAGGTTGCAGCTCCCAGTAAGACTCAGTGGTCAGGCAAATACTAGCCAGGCTGGTATTGAGAAAAAGATCCTTCAAAGTTCAAGCTCCACAGCAGTCAATAGTCAGTCCCAGAGCCAGCACCCATCAGAAGGGTCCTTACGTAGTAGTGCCAACACAAATTCATGCTAAGGGCTACAGTATCAGTTAGTCGACAGACTGATGTTCAGGAAGGCACAGGCTAGCCTGCTACAAAGAACTGCCCACTGCTATCAGTAGTGTGACAGTTTTTCTGTGTCGGTAGTGTAAAAAAAAAAGAAATATCCAGGTCCCTCATACCACTTCTTGCCCATAACCACCAACAGCTTCAGCTACCATTACACAGCCCCATCTCTGTGAGTCAGGAGTCAGTAGCCTCACTCGGAAGCAGGAGATCAAGAACATCCACCTCTGCCTCTTCTGTGGTTACCAGTGGGAAGGACAAGGAATAGTAGCATTCATGTTCCATTTTTACAGACACGCATGGAGACTGGCTGATAAATGTTCTTGAAGTTTTTACAATATCACCGGGATAGTTGGATGTTGCATAGTGGTTCAAAAAAGGGTACTTAATTTTTTAGTTTTTAGTGTCTCTCGTTGTATTTTTTTGTGATATAAGGCTATAGAAATGTTACGTCCTGGGGGGTATACAGTACCACGGAGGATGATGCCCTCTAATTGTAATCTAACAACCTTCTAAAGCTACTAACAGCAGTAATGTGCATTCAAACTTGAATAGTTGAGGGAGCTAAATAAAGAGGGAGCGAAATGACTTATCTATATGGGGGATAGTGGCACTACTGGGGCCTTAATAGATGAGACGGGCCACCGATTTAACCACATGGGGGGGGGGGGTTGAGTGGGAATCGAAGGGTAAAATACTTTATTGTCCAGAGGTTTGAAGGGGTTTGATGGGAATGTGAATGTGTTTATTTAGTATTTTTGTCAAGTATGCTTTTCAAGACAGTACAGTAAAGATTTACATGAACCGTCTATCCAGTAATCCGAATAAGCAGGAATTCCACAAAGCAGGAACACTGTGTTAACTTAACCTGCACTCACAGATTGATTTAAATTAACAATGACTTCGCACTGATTTATAATAGCAGCTGTTTTTACAGCACCCACTGACTGATAATAGTAAATGTTTCCACAATACTCAAAGAATTGGTATAATGCCACGCCAGCACCCACTGACTTGGTATAATGCCCACCCAGAAAATTGGTATAATGCCTTGACAGCACCAATTGACTTGGTATAATGACCAACCAAACTATTGGTATAATGCACACGCAGAGAGTTGGTATAATGCTACAACAGCACCCACTGACTTAGTATAATGCACACCCAGAGAATTGGTATAATGCCATGACAGCACCCAATGACTTGGCATAATGTACAATTAAAGCATTGGTATAATGCTACAACAGCAGCCACTGACTTGGTATAATGCACACCCAGAGAATTGGTATAATGCACAAAACCAGCACCCAGTTAATTGTGATACTGGACACTGTCTTTCCAGCTGCCACAGAAAAACACCAACATTCTACTCACAATTAACCCACAATTCACCCTCCTATCCTCTCCTCTCTGTCCCTAACTCTCTGTATTTCTCTCCCTGCGCTAACTGCTTGCTGCAGTCCTGCTCTCCACTACACATACAGCCGACTGCTGTGATGACAACAGAGAAGGGCTCGCAGGGTATTGGACAGACTCAAGGAACTATGGATAATCACTGGCTCCCGCCAAGTGACTGTACTGTAAGATAACATGTGTGTCCGCCTTCTTGGCCGCCATGTTTAGCAAATTTTGTTAACAATTCCTGGTGATTTTGCTTTGCAAAATAAAGTGAATTGACATCACAATTTGCAGCAGTCACTTTAAGTCCACTCACTATAAAATAAAAGCAATATATGGCCAAAATTTTGAGGTAAAAATAGCACAGTATCTTCAATATTAAAATGCACTCCATTGACATGAATGGGAAGTTGGCTGGCAGTGCACATACTGTATAAAATAATGTCTGCAATTAAGCATCATGTCTATTTAACCCCTTTCTGTCATTGAACATAAATGTATGCAATGAAAGTCTGTGCCTTAACCCCTTAACGACATCGGGCGTAAACTTACGCCCTCGCGCCCTGGTACTTGGCGCATCAGGGCGTAAATTTACGCCCGATGTTTCCCCGATCGCTGCGTGTTCACACACAGCGGTCGGGGAAGATGGCCTGCTATAAATCATAGCAGGCCATCATAGCTTCTCGGCACGGGGGGTGGTTAACACCCCCCGTGCTTACGATCGCCGCTATAGGCTGATCAATTCAGATCAGCCAATAGCGGCGATCGGAACCTTTCCGGGTCATCGGCGACCCGATGACCCGGAAAAAAATGGCGGTCGGTGCTGTCCGAGGACGGCACCGACCGCCATTACTGTAAAAAGTAATGGTGATCGCCGTGCCACCGGCCCGATCGCCGTGAACGGCCGCCCGGCCGTTCACGGCGATCGGGCCGGTGGCACGGCGATCAGAGTCCCACAAAATAGTAAATACCTGCCCTGGACCCCTCAGCTAGGTAGCCGAGGGGTCCAGAGCAGGTATTTGTACATTACTCACCTGTCCCGGGCTCCTGATCGGCGTCTTCCGGGTTCGCGGCATCCTCGTCTTCGTTCGGGTCTTCGGCTTCTTCCGTGACGTCACGTTTGGCTTCTCTCGGCTATTTTCGGCTCCAGCGTCGGCTGTTTCCGTATTTTGCGCTCTGCTGCCCTCTAGCGGCTGATATGTGTAATACACGTATCAGCCACTATAGGGATGTTCAGAATGTAGAAATTTTTTTTTTTTTTTTTCAAATTTTTTTTTTTCTATTTTCCGCACCCTATCGCCGCTGAGTGTTGATCAGCATCGCACGAAAGTGCGCTGCTAATCAGCAACTCCTCCTTTTTGGCGTAGGGTGTTTTTTTTCTATATTCTACTGCCATGGTCTGCTTATAAGTGCCGCACATAAGTGCGACATTTATCAGCAACTCCTTTGTTGGCGTAGGTTTTTTTTTTATACTTACTGTAAAAAAACACGTAAAAAACACTACATTACACCACACTACATTGAATAAAGTTTGACACTACACCACTACATACCCCAATATACCCCATATACCAATCCCCGTATAAAGATGGCCCCCAGGGTGTTTTCGGCGTCAGAGGGATACGTTATTATTACCTCCGACACCGAAACAGCCAGTGAGGATGAATGGGGGGATCCTTCTTTCCTCCATTCATCCTTATCATCCAGTGACGTGTCTGGGAGTAGCGTAGCGTACGCTGCCCCCCAGACACATCTTTTCCGCCAGTACCGTCCCAATAAGAGATGACGGTATGGAGTGAAATTCTACAAACTCTGTGAGCGTACCTCAGGGTACTCTTACAGATCTAGGGTACGTGCACACTGCGGAATGGCGAAGAATAACCCTTTGTGCATTCCGCAGCTGGCACCCGCCGGCGGACTGATGCGGGCGCATGTCTCTACCCGTGTCATAGACTCCATTCTATGCACGGGCGGATTCCATCTTCCGTCCAAAGAATGAACACGTTGGACGGAGAGCGGAATCCGCCCGTGCATAGAATGGAGTCTACGACACGGACGGAGACGTGCGCCTGCATCAGTCCGCCGGTGGGTGCCAACTGTGGAATGCACAAAGGGTTATCTGTCGCGATTCCGCAGTGTGCACATACCCTTAGAGTGTATGTAGGAAGGGACACCCGAATCCAGCCCCCAGATGCCCCCTCCCCCCCCCCCCCATCCTTGGAGTTAGTGGGGAGATCGTCCGGGAACTGATCTTCCCACTGCTGGATAAAGGTCACCACCACCTGTACGGGGATAACTTTTATACCAGCACCCCCTCTTCCGGTCCCTCGCTGCCCGAGCTACTGTAGCTTGCGGCACGATCCGAACATATCAGAAGCAGTAATAGAGCCCTAATATTTAGCAGCCATGGAGCGGACCCAGCGCTTCTGGATATGAGGGACCCCGTATCGCACCAGGACAACATTTTCCAGGTGACGTCCCCCACACTGGAGAACAGGAGACCCCAGAAGAAGTGCAGAGTGTGGGGTAACAGGGGGATCAGGAAGGACACCATTTTCCAGTGTGACACCTGTCCTGATCGCCCCGGCCTCTGCATACTGGATCGCTCCAAGGCGTACTACACGTCATTGTTGTTCTACATTATCTAAATTCTTTCCCTTATTCCTATTTCAGGGGTCACGTTGATCCAGGGATTATTCTGATCGCCATTATGGAGTCGGGAAGGAATTTTTCCCCTGTGATGAGGCTACTGTCGTCTGCCTTACGAGGGTTTTTTTTTTGCCTTCCTCTGGATCAACACAGGTTGAGTTTGATGGACACCTGTCATTTCCAACCTTATAAACTAATAATTGGCCTAATACCCCCAAATAAATTAGAATGGTCCCTTTTCCCCAGCTAAGTAGGTATGGCCGCCATTCCCATTAGAGGATGCCATGATGCAATTACAAAGCCTCTGTGCGGCCAGGACAGTAGAAACCCCCCACAAGTGACCCCATTCTGGAAACTACACCCCATAAGGAATCTAACAAGGGGGGCAGCGGGGATATGGCCCCCTGGTGACGGCCACATTTGGGACGTGAAAATGAAAAAAATTGTATTTTTTATTTTCTCGGCACATGTTCTACGTAAGTGCCCGTCACCAGTGGGGTCCATATGCTCACTGCACCCCTTGTTAGATTCCTTATGGGGTGTAGTTTCCAGAATGGGGTCACTTGTCGGGGGTTTCTACTGTCCTGGCAGCACAGGAGCTTTGTAATTGCGACATGGCCTCCATCCTCCATTCCAGCCTCTAAATGGCGCTCTGTCCCTTTGGTGACTTGCCCTGTGCCCATATGGCACATTATGCCCACATGTGGGGTATTTTCGTACTCAGGGGACACTACCCTACACGTTTTGTGTTCATTTTCTTTTTTAACCCCTTGTGGAAATGGAAAAAAATCAAGGCTAGACCAACATTTAGTGTAATTTTTGTAAAATTTTTACTCTAAATCATTAATCTTGTCATGTTTTTTCATTTTCACAAGGGGTTAAAAGATAAAAAAAACATTTAATGTGTAGAGCAATTTCCCCTGAGTATGGAAATACCCCACATGTGGACATAAAGCGCCATGCGGGTGCAGGGTAAGCCTCCAAAGGGAAGGAGCGCCATTTGGTTTTTGAAGGCTGGATTTGGATGGAATGGATTTCGAGGGGCCATGTTGCATTCAAAAGGCCCCTGTGTTGCCAAGACAGTTGAAACCCCCCACAAGTGACCCCATTATGGAAACTGCACCCCTCAAGGAATGTAACAAGGGGTGCAGTGAGCATATGGACCCCACTGGTGACGGACACAAATGTGGAACAATGTGGCGTGAAAATGAAATATTACATTTTTTACACTATAATGTTGGTTTAGCCTTGAATATATCATTTTCACAAGGGGTTAAAAGAGGAGAAAAAAAACAAAATGTGTAGCGCAATTTCCCCCGAGTCCGTAAATACCCCACATGTGGACATAAAGCGCCATGCGGGTGCAGGGTAAGCCTCCGAAGGGAAGGAGCACCATTTCGTTTTTGAAGGCTGGATTTGGATGGAATGGATTTTGAGGGGCCATGTTGCATTCAAAAGGCCTCTGTGTTGCCAAGACAGTTGAAACCCCCCACAAGTGACCCCATTATGGAAACTACACCCCTCAAGGAATGTAACAAGGGGTGTAGTGAGCATATGGACCCCACTGGTGACGGGCACAAATGTGGAACAATGTGGCGTGAAAATGAAATATTACATTTTTTACACTATAATGTTGGTTTAGCCTTGAATTTATCATTTTCACAAGGGGTTAAAAGAGAAAAAAACACACAATATGTGTAGAGCAATTTCCCCCGAGTCCGTAAATACCCCACATGTGGACATAAAGCCCCATGTGGGTGCAGGGCAAGCCTCCGAAGGGAAGGAGCACCATTTGGATTTTGGAGGTTGGATTTGGCTAGAATGGATGAGGAACGCCATGTCGCATTTACAGAGCCCTCGTGCTGCCAAAACACTGGAAACCCCCCACAAGTGACCCCATTCTGGAAACTGCACCCCTCAAGGAATCTAACAAGGGGTGCAGTGAGGATATGGACCCCTTGATGACGGGCACATTTGTGCCATGAAAGTGAAAAAATGAAATTTTTCCCTTTCACGTCACATTGTTCCACATTTGTGCCCGTCACCAGTGGGGTCCATATGCTCACTGCCCCCCTTGTTAGATTCCTTGAGGGGTGTAGTTTCCAGAATGGAATCACTTGTGGGGGGTTTCCAGTGTCTTGGCAGCACGAGGGCTCTGTAAATGCGACATGGCCCTTGAAATCCTTTTCAGTAAAATTCGGCTTCCAAAAGCCAATTGGCGCTCCTTCCCTTTGGAGGCTCGTCCTGCGCCCCCTTGGCACTCTATCGCCACATGTGGGGTATTTCTGTACTCGGGAGAAACTGCGCTACACATTTTTTGTCTTTTTTTGCCTCTTATCCCTTTAAGAAAATGAAAAATTGAAGGCTAGAACAACGTTTTAGTGTAAAAAATAAATTTTTCTTTTTTCACGCCATATTGTTCGGAAAATCTGTGAAGCACCTGTGGGGTCCAGATGCTCACCGCACCCCTTGTTACATTCCTTGAGGGGTGTAGTTTTCTAAATGGTGTTCCTTTAGGGGTGTTTTTTAGGTTTTGGCACCCCAGAGCCTCTGCCAACCTGAAGTGGTACAGTCAAAAATGACCAAATATAACGGAGGCGTTGAAATTCACTAGGCGCTCCCTTATATCTGAGGCTTGTGGTTGCGTCAAATAGCGCAATACGGCCACATATGGGGTATTTCTATAAACTGCAGAAACGGGGCAATAATTATTGGGGTGCATTTCTCTGGTAATAGGTTTATAATTATGAAAAATATTGGATTACAATAAAATCTCTGCACAGAAAATTAAAATTTTCAAATTCCTTACACACTTAGCTTTTATTTCTGTGACTCCCCTAAAGGGTTAAAACACTTTCTGGATATGCTTTTGCAGAGTTTGGGGGGTGCAGTTTCTGAAATGGGGTGCTTTGTGGGGCTTTCTAACATACAGGCCCCTCAAATACACTTTAAACCTGAACAGGTCCCTAAAAATATCTGATTTTGAAATTTTACTGAAAATTTTGAAATTTGCTGCTAATGTTTTAAGCTTCCTATCGTCTAAAAAAAATGAAAGATAGTTTAATAAATGCCGCCAACATAAAGTAGACATGTTGCTAATGCTATTTAATATATAATTTATGTGGTATAACCACTTTCTGTATATGCAAAGAAGTTTCAAAGTTGGAAAAATGCATTTTTTCACATTTTTTCACATTATTTGGGTTTTTTTCATAAAGATTTGTTATGAGTATCGACTCCAATTTACCAGAAATGTAAAGTACAATATGTCACGAGAAAACAATCTCAGAATCAGCCGGATAGGTAAAAGCATCCCGAAGTTATTAATGACTAAAGTGACACTGGTCATATTCATAAAATTTGTCTCTGTCATTAAGGCCATTTCAGGCTCTGTCCTTAAGGGGTTAAAGGGGAACTCCGGGTAGAGGTTAAAAAAATGAATTTTCTGCAGAAGCATAAAGTACTGCTAACCATCCCATTTTTGAAACTACCAAAAATCCATTTTTTTTTTTTTTTTTTTTTGGGGGGGGGGTGTTCTGTTTTGTGTTTCTGCACTTCCTGGTTTATCAGTTGTACACAGTACTACAGGTTCCAGAATACAATGTTTTTCCTCAGCGGTTCATCACAGTCCTCCACCTTGCACATTCCCCACCCAAATCTATTGCAGAACATCTAGGCTGTGTTCACAGATTGCAGTTTCATTGTGTTACTGAATTATTTGCAGTAATTTATGATTTAATTGTGGTCCCACCCACACAGCACACTGTATTCTTTACCTGTAACACCACACAGAGCGCTGTATTCTCTACCTGTAACGCTGATATTGGAATAAAGTAAAGAACTTTTTGATTTTTTTTTCTTTTCATTTCCACGCACATATTATGATCAAGCATCTGTTATCTTTGAAGTTGAGCTCCACAATAGGTCTCTGATCCTCTCTGCCGTTTAGTATCAATTACTGTTACTGTGTTACTGCATCATTTTTGTGAATACGCTGCAGTACTGCAATAACACTCCAACATGTGTGAACACAGCCCTAATTTCACTGCACACTTCTGTACAATTAGATAAATCAGTGCAACACCTGCTTCTGGATGGTCAGAGATGGTGAATCACTCAGGGGATTGGGGGATCCAGCCAAGCCTCCTAAGACATCACACCCTGCCCCCTGCACAGGGGCCATTTTATTTCACTTCCTGGATTTCTATCAGCTACCAGTGTGGCAGAACCATACAGATATGGTAATATATGTATATTATACATATATTTAACTTTTAATGTACTTTTAATAGAAAACAAGTTTTTCTTTTTTATACATTTGCACCATAAACTCCAGCGGCTCTATGAAACGAGCTCAGGGCTTAGCTCACTTCAGAGAGGAAGAGGACAGACTGCTATCAGCAGTCAGGTCCTAATTGTTAATGATGAGCAGCAGCAATTGCGCTCCTGCCTGTTATTAACCTCTTAAATTCCGCGGATTGCAGCATTTAAGTGTCAGTAACTGAAACTGTGGGAGTCCTGATCCTTTTTCCTGACTGACGGAGGTCTACTGCTTACCTCCCTGCAGTTTGCCTCTACCAGAATCTATGTGCATAGCGCCAATAACACTGATCAAAGCTTTGCAATGGCATACCATTAAACAGTGCATGCAATCTAACAATTGCCCCCCTGGGGGGGACTAAAGTGTAAAAAAAATGTAATAAACAATTAGTCCTTCCTCCAATAAAAGAAAAATTGATCCTCTTTTAAAACACATCAAAATAATTAAACATATTAAATATTGTATCGTGCACAGTTATCATATCTATTAGGGATGAGCGAACTTTTCAAAAGTTCGGTTCGGTTCGATCCGGCGAACTTTCGTGAAGTTTGGATTGGTCCGAACCGAACCGAAAACAAACCTTGCTCTAACGGCAGACTAATTGCAGCTACAATAGTGGGAGTGTGATAGGGTATAGTTTCGTTTAGTTGCAGTTGATATTACAATGAAAAAAGTGTGGGGGAAAAAAAGTGCAAAAATAATGAGAAAAAAAAATAATAATAATAATACTAATAGGAATAATTTTAATAAAATATAGTGAATAAAAGTGCCAAAATAGTGACAAAAAATATTGAAAAAAAAAGTTTACAAGCAGGATGCGACAGCACTTGATTGCACCCAGGCCAGTATTGTTGAGAAGAGACAAGTTGAGCAGCAGGAGGAGGCAGCAGTTGATTGCTCGCCTCTCAGGCCAGTATTGTTGAGAAGAGCTTGGCTTCCGCCCTAAACTGATCCCAAGACTTTATTTTCCCGTCAGAGACTACATCCGTTATTAGGCTCACACCCAAGGTAATAAACTCTCGGTCTATCTTCAATTTTTGGACCTCTTGCAATTGGGAATGATTCCACAATGAAGAGAAACAAAAAAAACCTGTAACTTTCAAAAGCCTCCTCAGTTCCCCCCAGGTTTTAACCAAGGCCGACACCATTGGCCATATAGAGCTTGATCTATCTGTCAGACATCCGGCATCTAACATCTGGAAGATGTCCAACTCGGCAACCCCGACCTCCCGGCTCAAATAAGAAAAAAATGGGTTATCCCTCCATTCCAAGAGCCAATAAGCCTGGGATGCCAAGAAGTACAGCTCCATTGAAGGAAGGGCAAGTCCACCCTTATCTTTTGGGGCGGTCAGCAATTCTAGTCTAATTCTTACCCTTTTCCGTCCCCAAATCAAATAATTCAAGATCGACCTTATCCTTTTAAACTCTTTCTTCTCTATCCAGACTGGGGCAGCCCCAAAAATATATAAAAACTTAGGGAGACACACGGTCTTCAGCAGAACCAATCGATCAACTTTAGAAAGCGGGAGACCAAGCCACACCTCCACCTTTCTTTCAGTTTCTTTTATCAATGGTAACAGATTGAGCCTACTGAAGGCCGAAATGTCCTGGGACACCCAGATCCCAAGATATCTAAACGCTTCCCCTGGGCACAGCTCCTTCAAATGGGGGAAAGATAGCCTTCCCTCCAAACCTACCCTCAATAACACCGATTTTTCCCAGTTTATTTTTAATCCTGAGTACTCCCCCATGGTAGATATTATCTGTACTACTTTGGGGATAGCTGTAGCGGGGTCGCGAAGAAACAGCAGCATATCGTCAGCGTATAGGGATATCTTGTCCCCCCTGCCCCTCGCCCCAAACCCTTCAATACCTTGGTCCACTCTAATCAAACTTGCCACAGGTTCTATACAAAGGGCGAAGAGCAAGGGGGAGAGAGGACACCCCTGCCTGGTACCACGGCCTAATCCAAAGGAAACTGAATGCAGCCCATTTACCGTTACGGCCGCCGTCGCATTTGCATACAACAACTTTACCATACTTTTATACTCCCCACCGAGATCAAAGCAGTCCATCACGGCCCACAGGTACCCCCACTCCACCCTGTCGAACGCCTTAGCAGCGTCAAGCGACAGGATGGAGTGGGCACCCCCCGACCCCGAAAGCTGCACATTCTCGTATAATCTCCTAAGGTTAGACTTAATTTGTCTCCCAGGGATAAACCCTGTCTGATCCTCCCCTATAAGATCTCCAACCACCTTATTTAATCTACGCGCCAGCACTCCCGCAAGCAGTTTAACATCCGTATTCAACAATGATATCGGCCTATAGGACTCGCACTCCGAGGGATCTTTTCCCTCTTTTAATATTAAAATAATCTCAGCCTCCCCCATCGAACTTGGGAGCTTCCCGGCCACCCTTGAATGTTCCAATACCTGCAGGAGCGCTGGGAGCAAGACTTTTTTATGTCTTTTATAGAGCTCGAATGGTATTCCGTCCAACCCCGGGGAAGAACCACCGGGAGTGCTGGCCAAAGTTTCCTCCAGTTCCACCAAAGTAATGGGTAAACCGAGTGTCTCCCTTTGTTCCCGTGAGAGAGACGGTAAACTAGCAGATTCTAATAATCGTTTCAAGTCATCGTCATACTCTTTACCGTTAGATTTATAAATCTCCTGAAAGTATTCCCCAAACACCTCCAGGATACCACCAGGAGACCCAACCATATTCCCCGCTGCCGACCTTATTACATGTATCTCCCCTCCCCCTTTCTGATTTCTAATAATCCTCATTAACCCCTTATTTGGTGTTCCTGAGTTTTTATATTTCACTTTGGACGAGAAACCCATCTGTGCTTTAGCCTTGTCGAGCAAATAATTATCCAGTACTACCTGCGCCTCTTCTAATTCGTGATGTGTTATTGGTGAAGGATCCCCTCTATATTTGTCATCCAAATTTTTAACAATTGCCCGTAACTCAGTTTCTCTACTTTTAAATTGTGATTTTTTTCCCTTGTATAATCCCAAAGTATTTACCCCGTATTATCGCTTTAAACGTGTCCCAAACTATATCTAAAGGAGCACTTCCGAAATTTATCTTCCATATCTCCTCTAGTTCTTTATCTAAAGTAGGTGAATTTTCTATCAAATTTAACCATTGTGCGTTTAGTTTAAACTTATACCTTCCCCTGCATCGCTGCGTGTCCAAATCAACCACCAACGGGCCATGATCAGACAAGCAGCGAGGCAGGTATTTAATATCCCGTACCCATTTCACCATATCTGTGTTTACCAGGGCCATATCTATTCTGGATTGAGTATTACTAGATTTATTCCAACAGGAATAGCTCCTTGCCTCTGGGTTTCTCTCTCGCCAGAGGTCGATCAGTCCCAGCTCCCCCACAATTAAAGGGAGGGGGGAGTGACCGACCCCATGGACAGGTAAGATCATCCTGAGCCGGTCCGCCTGTTCACACATAACTGCATTGAAATCCCCGGTGACCATAAGCGGACATCGGCTCCATTTATTACTAAACGAAAACAATTTATCCAATACCTCTGATTTAAAGGGGGGGGGAATATAGATGAAAGCGAGAATACACTCTAGCCCCTCGACTTGACAATGTAAAAAAATAAATCTTCCCTCACTATCCACAAATTGATCCATCAGTACCCATCTTATTTTCTTATGAATAAGTACAGACACACCGCGGGCATAGTTAGAGTAAGTCGCATGGAACTGAGCACCCCACCATGGTCTGTGGACCCCAACCACCGCTTCTTTTATTAGATGCGTTTCCACAAGGCCAATAATACAGGGCTGGTGTTTCTTAATGATATTCATAACCGCCCGTCTCTTACACTTTTCACCAAGCCCTCTAATATTCCATGTTAAGACTCTAACCATTGGCCCTTAAGGGAACATATGACCACAAATAAGAAGACAAAAAAAAAAAAAAAAAAAAACCTGAAAACCATACGTGCTTGGAACCCCCTCCCATTACCCCCCCAACATAACCCCTCCCCGATCTTCCACCCCCCCCCCCTCCCATCAACCCAGGTACTCCTAACCTGAATTTCAAACTAGGAGCACATTTCCCCACGAACCTCCAAACATCAGTAATATATAAACAAACATTTACAAATAACTCTATGCCTTAAGCCAAGCCCTTCCTTTCTAACCACTCCAGCACATCACTGGGGGACCCAAAAAACCATGCCTTCTCCTCATATATGAGTCTGAGCTTAGCAGGAAAAAGAAGTGCATACTTTATCTGCTTTTGTTGTAGTTTTTTCTTCACTGCAATGAATGCTTCTCTTAACTTTTGGGTCTCTGTTGCGTAATCAGGGAAGAACATAATCTTATTGTTGTTTATTCTTAGATCCCCCTTTTCACGCGCATTTCTCAGAGTTAGTTCTCTATCCCTGGAACTTAAAAATCTCACAAGAATAGTTCTGGGTGGACTGCCCGGGGGCAAGGGTCTCAATGGAACCCGATGGGCTCGTTCCACCGCGAATTGCTCAGAAAATTTTTCTCTCCCAAATTGTTCAAGCAACCATTTCTGCACAAAACAACCTACATCCCTGTCTTCTGTCCCTTCAGGGACCCCTACCATCCTGAGGTTGTTTCGTCGCGACCGATCTTCTAAGTCAGTTACCTTCTTTTTTAAACTCTTATTCTCAAGGGCCAGTTTTTCCCAGCTCTCTTTCATAGGTTTGAGCTCGTCCTCCAGATTACTAACCCGTTGTTCCACTAGCTCAAATCTCTCCCTGAACTTGTTTAGATCTCCCCTCATAGTGGTAATTTCAGACCCCAGCGCACCAACTTGCACCGTCAGACCTGAAATGGAGGCATCACATTTTTTAATCGCCCCCAGCACCTCACCTAACCAACTAGGCTGCTCCACCCCAAGAGACTCTCTTCTATCCGCCTCACTAGCCTTGTCTGCTCCCTTGCCTTTAACTATAGGCGACCCAAAAAGTTTATCAATTTTACCAGGACCTTTAACCTCTTTGGGATCTTTCCCTGGGCTTCCCTTTTGTTTATTCCGAGTCGCCATTATGACCCACGGGGCCCGGTTTCTGACCAGAACAAGAGGGAGAGAGAAACGATAAGAGAAAGGAAAAAAAAAAAAAAAAAAAAAAAAAATACACCCTCACCCTCCCGCCAATTTCCCAATACACACCACCACAAATTAATATATACACATAAAACACCTCTTAAAAAAAAAAAAAAAAAAAAAAAAAGGGGGAATTTTTTGAAAAAAAAAATGAAAAGGAAAAAAGAAAAACAAATTTTCAAATGATGTCCATCTGTTACTGCAGGCACGAGCGGAAAGTTCACCAAGATAAGCCAGCAAGCGAGATTGCCGAATAGTTCCTGAGGGGCAATGTAACCACGTAGTTAATATACAAAGTGGGTGGTTTTTCCAGGCATTATTCGTGCATTTGTACACAATGCGCTATACTCCCACCAGGATGCACAATGGTCCGTTCTAGTGGCTAATACAAACACCAGTTGCCCACAGCTGGGGGACCAGGACTACCAGATGTACACTACCCGGACAGCGAACTGCCCGGATAGAAAAAGTTGGTGGATACAGGGATCATACAGTCCTACTGTTACTTCATCCGAGTAATTCATGTGAAAAATGCAGGGTGATCTATCCTAGTGTAATTACACTAATTCCATACAAATAGAGAACCCGCATCTGAAGTAAAATTCGGACAAAGACAATCAGGGGATGGAGTTAGTTAGCAGATAAATATAGTAGCCGGTTAGTACACAGTCTATGGCGTCTACTTCATTCACAGTCCAAGGGAAAAAGGGACAACGAATCATTTATAGGCCATACAGAGTCTATAACTTCAGAGTGGAGTGTGCGCAAATGCCCGCACCACCGAGCACATTCAGACATAGAGATTCAGGAGATTTGGTTAGCAGATAGATACAATAGCCGGTTAATACACAGTCTATGGCATGTACTTCATTCACATTCCAAGGAAAAGGGCACGACCCAACTTTTATGCCCTGCTCCAGCCATACCACTGATGCACAAAATCATTTGTCAGCTACACAGGGACTATAGCTTCAGGGTGGAGTATATTCAAGTGCCAGCACCACAGGGCATATTCAGACTGGGACATTCAGGAGATAGAGTTAGTTAGCAGATAGATATAATAGCCGGTTAGTACACAGTCTATGGCATTTACTTCATTCACAGTCCGCGGGAAAGGGACTTTTATGCCCTGCTCCAAACATGCAGCTGATGCCCAATATCACTTATTAGAAGCACAAGAGTCTATGGCTTCAGATTGGAGTGTACTCAGGTGCCAGCACGACAAGAAGACCACTCAAGCCCAGAGCCCCGCAAGGAACTGTACCTGACACGATCCCAACAACGGGAGGTTAATAGAGAAAAACAACAAGACCTGTAATCATGTGTTACTTCTCTAGAGTCTTTGCCATCAACGCCACGGGACCTTCCAGACCACGCCGAGATCGTACTCAGGGCTTCTCTAGGCAGGTATACTTTTCCTCGTCAGATGACGCTAGGTGGCCGCGCGCTCTCACCGCGCCTCCCGCTTTCTCCTGTAGAGGGGACGAATCCCTCCAGATGACCAACTCCGGCACCCTGCAGCAGCTCCCTCTTCTAGGCTGAGTTAGGACGCTCTCACCGGCCTGCCCAGCCACGTGGTGCGCTGTGACACACGCTGTGACCGCACTGAACAACTCAGCGTGCCGGCCGCTCCGACCCCCTCTCACAGGACCAGAGCCCTCTGCCAATCACCGCTACCTCCTTTCACCTCAAGCCGTCTGGGTCCCCACTAAGTCGGGTAAGTAGTTTATTCTTTACAGCGGGCCATAGAGCAGAACACGTGCAAGCGGAGGTCCGAACGGGGAGGCGGGACCTACTTCCGCCTCATGCTCCTCCTCTGTCTCGGGCTGTCTCCAAGAGATCTCCGTGAGACCCAGTGGTTTAGTTTCCGGAGACTGGCTTCTGCCTTGAAGTCTGACTTGAGACGTGCAGAGTATACACTTACAGTTAATATGACAATGGAGAAGCTACGTGGTGCTGGGTCTAGTTACAGAGGAGTTTCAATGCTGTATAGAAGTTTCCTACAGGAGAGGACTGTTATGTTTGGGAGTGAGAGAGCTTGGGAGGTTGAGTGCGGAGGGGTTGTGAACTGGGCTAAAGTCTATCGTAATATTAGTAAAGTAGCGCCGTCTGGGAACCACCAGCTGATTCAGTTTAACATAGTACATAGGCTGTATTACACCCCTTCCTTTCTGTTTAAAATTAAAAAAAGAAGAGATGATTTGTGTCCGCGTTGTGCGGGGGCGGTGGGAAATCTGGTTCATATGTTATGGTCTTGTGATAAGCTGAAGACATTTTGGTCAGGGGTGCTCCAGAAGATAGAGAGCAGTACGGGAATAGAGATAGACATAGACCTCCGACTAGTGATTTTGGGTGATACCTCTAGGATATCAAATAGACTTTCGGGGAAAATAAGTAAGAGAATGTTGAGGTGGTTTTTCTATGCGAAACTTTTAATTATGAGAAACTGGATATCAGATCAGCCCCCAAGTTTGATCAAATGGGATCAACTGGTGAAATATTATGAAGATGCTTAGGGATGTGGATGGATAGGGAATAATTTATTTATTTTTCAATATTTTTTTTTTTTTTTTTTTTTTTTTTTTCTTTCTCGGGAACCCATACGTGCTTGGTCTGGGGCTGGGATAGGGGGTGGGTGGGATTGTGGGGGGGTTATAGTGATTGTAATGTTGTGTATATTTCTTCTTATACGGTTTTTTGTTTTTTTTTTTTGTTTGGAATTGAAATAAAATAAATTTGAATATAAAAAAAAAGAGAAGAGCTTGGCTTACAGCCAACACCTCCTCTGCAGTCTCTGCACGTTCCACCTGCTGCCTTTGGGGGGCTACCTCATCATCATCACTAAAAAGTGGTAGAGAATCCAAAGGCAGATGAAGATTTGCCAACAATTCCCTGGCAGAAGGTGCGCCCAAAGCCGACCTCGTTTGGGAGCTTTGGGCGGTGGAAGTGGAGGATTGGGTAAGCCAATCTAGAACCGCTGGTTGTGTGGTTCTTACAGAACCACTGGGTGTCTGGGGTAGCTGCACCATGCTGCCACGCCTGTTGCCCCGGCTGCCACCGGGCCTGGTGCTGCCACTTCTCCTAGCCTCACCGCCTCTTGCAGTCCCTGCCTGTGAAGTGCTGGATGTAGGACGCTTGGACATGGTTCTTTTGTTGGGGGAAAATGAAAGAAGCTACTGGCCGCAAGGCACAAACTTTCAGTGACAATCTTGTGGGTTGGCGGCACCCAGCAAAGTAGCAATGTACAGGTAATCACAAAACACCTTTTTTTAATTTTTTTAAAACTTTTTTTTAATGAACTTTTTAAAGATCTTTTGTGGTTGCAGCCAGCTATACGGGGTTGACAGCACCCAGCAAAGCAGAAATGTACAGGTTATCACAAACGAACAAATAACCTTTTATTTTTAAACTTTTTTACATTTTTTTTAACAACTTTGTGGGTTGCAGCTATACGGGGTTGACAGCACCCAACAAAACAGCAATGTACAGGTTACCACAAACGAACAAACAAACAACCTTTTTTTTTTGTTTGTTTTTTAGTTTTTTTTTAACAACTTTGTGGGTTGCAGCTATACGGGGTTGACAGCACCCAACAAAGCAGCAATTTACAGGGTATCACAAACAAACAAACTTTTTTTTTTTTTTTAGTTTTTTGGCGTTTTTTTTTTTTAATGAAGTTTTTTGGTTGCAGCTATACGGGGGTTGACGGCACCCACCACAGCAGCAACAACTAGCACCTCCTCTCAGTCACAGAACGGTAGCTGGTTCTGACTCTTCTCACTTTTCTCTGTCTTTTTTTTTTTTTATCTTCCTATCTCTGCCTGAATATCACAAGTTTTTTACTTCCTATCTCTGCCTATCTCTCCCTCTCTCTACCTCTCTGTAGGTATCTACTTGTTTGTCTATCTATCTATGTGCTTTCCCTCCCTAACTAGCACAGAGCTCCTCTCTCTCTGCAGTCTAGACACACAATGAGAAAGAGCATGGACGATAAGGCACTTCCTGTTCCTGTAGTGACGTCACACACCTTGATATTCACATAATAACAGGATAAAAGGGATTATAGGAGTAATAATTCCTTATAACCTCTTCCATTCTGCGAAAACAATACAGTTTTGCGACGCCGTTGCGGTTTTAACGAGCTTCGTAACAAACTTTTTGAAAGTTCGGTTCGGTACTGAACAGAACTTTTTGCAAAGTTCGTAACGAATCTGGTTCGTAACGGTTCGGTTCACTCATCCCCAATATCTATTAAGGTAAAACAACACTACTTCCATGAAGTGAATGGTGTAAATGAAAAAGCACCAGGATTGCAGATTTTCTTCGGTCACATCATTTATCGGGGGGGGGGGGGGAGGGGGGGGGATTATATATATCCCAAATTTGGCCCACAGATACATTGGGTGCCCGGGAAGGTTAGAGCGAAGGTCCCGTCCTTGCCAGATGTACTGAAGGGGAGGGGAAGGGGGAAGAGCGCCACATAGAGATGAATGGGAAAATCTCCACACCTCACACACAGGTGATATAATTAGCCCTGTGGCTGAAATGGCAGTTGGGAGCCTTAGCAACCAATAGGATTACTACTTTCATTTTCACAGGGAGCTGGAATCTGATTGGTTGCTAGGGCCAGCTGCCTCACAACAGATCCACAGAAATAAATACAGTAAGGGTGCCTGCACATCTACTGGATCAGCAGCCGATTTAACACAGCAAATTTGCTGCAAAATCCACTGCGGATCCAGTGTCATTTAACCCTATGAGACTACAGAATCACAGCGAGATTGACATCCCGCTGCGAGTATGTAACTTAACCCCCTCGGCTGCCGGAGAGTAACTTACACTGACAGAGGCACCCATCATCCCGCCAGCACAGAGCGCTGTTAGATGGTGCAGGCTCCCCTCCAGTGTGTTCAGCACTGTGCTGCTGCCAGGCACGGCTCTCTCCTCACGGCTCTGGACGCTGCATACACCGCTCCAGCTTGCTTCGGGGGGACGTCGAGAGCCATTAGGAGAGAGCTGTGCCCGGCAACAGCAGCACAGCGCTGAACACACTGGAGGGGAGTCTAGGGTTGAATGACACTGTATCCACAGCCGATTTTGCTGTGAATTCACAGTGTGAAATCCGCTGCGGATCCGGTAGGTGTGAAGGCACCCTAACAGTGTACGGTGTATATACAGTGTATACAGTAAGGGGCTAACCTGCCGGCTGGTGGTGTTGGGGAATGTTTACAGTAAAGGGGTTTTAGGGAATGTATACAGCATGGGGGCTACCTGGGGGGGGTGTATACAGCATGGTGGACTACCCGAAGGGGGGAGTGTATACAGCATGGGGGCTACCTGCAGAGGGGAGTTTGTACAGCATGGGGGCTACATGAATGGGGGAAAGTATACAGTATGGGGGCTATCTGCAAGGGGGGCAGTGTATACAGTATGGGAGGTACCTGCAGGGAGGAGTGTATACAGTATGAGGACAGCCTGCAAGAAGGGGGGGAGTGTAAACAGTATGGGGATTACCTGCAGGGGGAGTATAGAGTATGGGGGCTACCTGCAAGTGGGGGGAGTGTATAGAGTATGGGGGCTACCTGCAGGGGTGGGGGTGTATACAGTATGGGGGCTACCTGAGGAGGGAGTGTATACAATATGTAGGCTACCTGCAGGGAGGGAATGTATACAGTATAGGAGTACCTGCAAGGGGGGGGACTGTATACAGTACAGGGGCTACCTGCAAGGGGGGGAGTGTACACAGTACGGGGCTACCTGCAGGAGGGGAGTGTATACAGTATTAGAAACTTTGAAACCTCTTCTGTATTGTCGTCACCAAGAATGAAAGGTAGTGCCTAAGAGGGACAGATTATGATGATGCAGGATTGTGTATGCACTTATTATTATAAGCTGCAGGTTTTCTGCACACACACCTTACTTATGGTCTGCAGTCGGCGGGGGGACCCCCAAAGTACACACTTCAGATATACAGGACCCCAGAACTATACACTACAGGTATACAGGACCTCCACCAACTATACACTACAGGTATACAGGACCTCCACTAACAATATCAATGTTGTATATAACCAGGATCAGCATAACACTACCAATGTTGTACATAACCAGGCTATATACTCTATAACACTGCCAATGTTGCATATAACCAGGCTGTATATTACACTGCCAATGTTGCATATAACCAGGCTGTATATAACAATGACAATTTTTGTATATAACCAGGTTCTATATAAAATTGCCAATGTTGTATATAACCAGGCTCTGTATACAGTCTGATCACATGACATCTCAGTTTGGCTATTAGTTATTTAGGATGTTTAAAGTTTTTAGTTTATTTCTAATGTGCATAAGCTTCCATTTAAATAAACAGTGCAGAATTGTCGGGGTATATCGTATATAAAGGGATATATAGGGCTCTGGGCGATTTCCACTTAAACAAAAAGAACAAGGGCACAGCTTTGCCTCCTGGGCGACCTTAGAACAAATCTAATTAACACACTGACACTTTATACCCGAGCAGCGCCGGGTACATTTTCTAATATATATATATTCACTTATATTGATAATGAAAACTAGAGATTGTGGCACAAAAAATGATATTCCAACCAGTTGTGTAGGTGATAAAATCAAAGCCCTATGGCTCATAGAAGGCAAGAAGGAAAAAGCTAAAAAGAAAATTGTCTCTGTCCTAAAGTCAAAATCCACTGTGTCCTTAAAGGATCAAGACCTGCTTTTGCAAAATACTGTTTACACATTGTTTTATTGCTCAAAATTTCTACTGTATTTTGATTTTTTTTAACTGTGTGTTTACATAGCTAAAATTTGTTAAATATTTTATCTTTTCTCTGTAAATACAGCGTATTCTAATGCAGAAATTTACAATTGATTGCATTCTGTATTAAAGTAAATATGCGTCATAACACATAATCTAATATCATCACAATACATCATTCATCAACACAGTGCAATTTAGATTTGTGGTGGCTCAACAAATATCTGTTTTTTCCTTTACACAACATGTAAAATTTAGCAATTTTAATCAATTTACAGAGAGAACACTGTAGCAAGTTTGTTATGGCATTGTTCTTCTGATATTGATTAGTTGTATAGGACAAGCATAACACAGTATAAAAGGTTAAAGCAAAAACAAATAAACTATAAGTTGATTTTTTTCTTTCCAACATTAAACTCTAAATGTCAAAGTAAAAATGTAACAGTTTGTCACAATTACGGCTAATATTGGCAGGCAGTCTAAACTTTCTATTTGATAACGAGACATATAAATTTCAGCTTTTAAATCCTTACACCCAATTTAAGGGCTCATTTGTTTCACTGACAGCAAGATGTATATGATGCCTTGTGCACTAAGTGTCTGGGGCAAGTGTTCAGTGCTATGCTGCTGACTAGTCCCATAGAAAGCATCACATCTGAAATGTTAACATTTCTGGCAGTCGTATAGTAGAGTGCATTGTGTATAAATGATATGACATTTCCAAAAGGCTGTATGGAAATAACATGCATATTAGGAGACTGGCATACATTATTATGAATAATTAAATCAGTGAAACATCACTTTTATTTTGTCCTACTGAGAAAAAAATGTAAAGTAGGTTGCATTGTGGCTTTCAGTATACTTTATTATTGTAAATAAAGCCCAGCGAGGAGATAATTGTATTTTTTCCCAATAGCTATTTTCACTACTCATTACTAAGTTAAAACTCATATTTGTTAATGACAATAAAATAACAGTCCATGTTATCTTTTAGATCTGTGTACCTATATTTCACACTATTCATACTAAAAAAAATAAAAAAAATAATGCAGAGCCTTTTTCTTTTTAAAAAGACGTTTTTTATTACAACATTTAAATTGACCTCAATTAAATGCATTGAAGTCAAGGGAATGACGGCCGCCCAATGCACATAGTGTATTAAATAATGGACGCTGTTTGTACATCAAAATAATGACCATGACAATTATTCATGGACGTCTTTTTAACAATGGATGTAATTTTTTAGTTCTTAACACATGTTTTTTTCACTGTCCTTTTGCTGTCTTTACTTTTAAATTCAATGGACTTTTCAATTAAAGAAACACCCAAAAGGCAACCTAAACTAGAATAATGTTCCAGTAGCCGTCATTGCACTGAATACTGCTGAAATATGCTAAACCATGGATGTTATTTACTATTCAAAACAACAACCTTTTTTTAAAGTATTAACTAGGGATGGTCCGAACCTGCCGAACCTGGTAGGTTTGGACCATCCCTAGTATTAACTCTTAGAGGACCGGGCCAATTTCAATATTTGCGTTTTCGTTTCTTCCTCCTTGTGCTTAAAAGGCTGTAGCAGTTGCATTTTATTACCTAGAAACCCACATGAGCCCTTATTTTTTGCGCCACTAATTGTAATTTGCAATGACAGGCTGAATTCTTGCATAAAGTACACTGAAAAACCAGAAAAAAAATTAATGTGTGGTGAAATTGAAAAAATAAATACATTTATTTCAGTTGGGAGGTATTTGCTTTTATGCCATTTGCCCTGGGGTAAAACCTGTTACATATGTTCCTCAAGTTGTTACGATTACAACAATATGTAACATGTATAACTTTTATATTATGAGATGGCTTGTAAAAAATTCAAACCATTGTTAACAAATATATGTTCCTTAAAATCGCTCTATTTCCAGGCTTATAACGCTTTTATCTTTTAGTGTATGGGGCTGTGTGAGGTGTCATTTTTTGTGCTATGATGTATTCTTTCTATCGGTACTTTGATTGCACATATGAGACTTTTTGATCGCTTTTTATTACAATTTTTCTGGATTTGATACGACCAAAAATGCGCAATTTTGCACTTTTTGCGCTTGCGCCGTTTACCGTGCGAGATCAGGAATGAAATAAATTAATATTTAGGGCAATTACGCATGCGGCGATACCAAACATGTTTATTTATTTATTTTTATTTATAACATTTGAAAATGGTGGTGATTCAACCTTTAATTAGGGGAGGGGGCTTTTTTTTATTAATAAATACACTTTCTTTTTTTTATACTTATACTAGAAGCCCCCCTGGGGGACTTCTAGTATAAGTACACTGATCTCTCATTGAGACCTATGCAGTATAGATTTACTGCATAGATCAATGATATAGGCACTGGATTGCTTTCGGCAGCCGAAAGCAATCGAGTGCCGAGCCGGCCGGTGCCGGATCACTCTTCCGGGACTACGTCCCGGGGGGGGGGGGGAGGGGATCCACCCCACTAGACGCCAGGGATGGCTGACAGCAAGCAATCAGATGTATCTTTCAACTTTGACAGCTGCATCTGACATAGCCTTATACTGTAAATGCAAATAATAGATTGTAAACCCTATGTACCAGTCTGTCATTTACTTTATCCATGTTGTTTATGTTACACTGTGTGGTTATGTTCACACAAAGTTTTTTTTAGGTAAAAAAAGGGGTGTTATTTCATAATGATGTCCACAAATAATGATGAACATTATTTGCGGATGTTATTTATTAAAAGACAGATATCCCATTGTTTGAATATAGCCTGTATGTGTACATTCTCCATGGTAACACATTATCATATCTAAGATATGATATTTTTTTTAAATATTGTGAAAAAAAATATATATATATATTGGGATGTACTAACATAGTACAAGTGAAAAAGACACATATCCATTGTTGATGTTGATGAAGGAAACACAGGTAACCTTAGCCAAAAATTATATCTATCAACATCAACTGTTTTTGCTGGGGCCACTTCCAGAGGTAGGCTGTTCCACAGCTAGCTTTTCCCTATATATGTGAATTATATCTGCCATTAAAGTATACCTGTCATGATGTTCCCTTATGTGATCAGTGTGCAGTAAGAAGTTCTGTAATGGCCCAACAATCTTTTAACTATCTTTTAATCTCACTTGTATATAACTGCACATGTGTTCATATCCAGTGTCGGACTGGCCCACCAGAGTACCAAAGGATCCTCCGGTGGGCTCCAAGCTTTAAAACCTGCACTAACACTAACTGACATGTCTTTTCTCACTGGTTATTTATTGGTTGGCCCCCAGGATCATTTTCTCTGGTGGGACCAACATACACCAGTCCGACACTGTTCATATCCAAGGAAATAGTAAGTTTTACACACTTTTTTGCGGTCTTTATAGATTACTGGTTCAAATTAGTTGTTGTGTCACTATGCATACCACCACTTTGAGTTGGTTCTGCGTACAACTGTGCCCCCATGGCTATCACAGCACAGACCAGGGAAAAGTTGCAAAATGTTCAACTATTCTAAGTATAGCCCTTGATGCATCTCTCCTCACAGCATTTTGGTCAGTTTTTTTTTCTAGACAAGGAGTGAAAGTGACATAGAGAAAAAGAAAAATTAGCTCCTTTTTCTTTGAAAACTTCCCACTAACAAATAATTAAATATATTATTGTAATCATAATAATAAACTATTGTTCAAAAGGAAATTTTAAAAATTGGATGGAAGCTATTGAAATTGGTACATTTTTCCCCTATTTTTAGAGTTGGGAAGGCAGAAAAATATATTAGATAAATCTAACTTATTATGGGAGATGAGGTAAAGTGACATGCATGAGGTTAATCGGGCTTTGGAAATCATGGCCTCTTTCTTCCAAAAAGAGCAAAAAAACTTGTGTCCAGTTTGGGTGTGGTTTGCAACTCCTTTAACATTGCATGTGACATACTGAGCTATTTTTTTTAAAAAAGTTATAGAGTGGCATGGAGAACCAACCATTTAATATGTATGGCTTTTGGTGTTGAATGGTAGCATTCCAGTTGTGTGGTGGTCCTTTGAATGAAAGAGTAACATATGGGATTTAGGGTACTATTCCAAGAAGCAACTTTTCGACAATTAACGGTTAACGCTAAACGATCTCAAATGACCGCTATGGCGAATGACCTGAAATCTTTCACCCAATTACACAGAATGATAATCGTTACTTATGACTGTTCATGCGGTGGTCTAGCCGCCGCTACTGCGTTAGTCACTAATGCAAACGACCGAACGAGGTATTATTACATGTGAACGATTTGCAAATGATCAATGATAAAAATAGGTCTAAATTCTATCAAACGACCAACAAATTCTCATTGGTTGTTTAATCGTTGTCTGCTAATACACTAAATGATTATTGTTCTAATCCGAATGATCTAATGATTTTTTTTTAACGATAATCGTCCCGTGTAATACCACCCTTAGACCTTATGTACTCAGCCTTGTTGTAAAATAGCTACTAAGGTTGTGTAAAATATGCCTATATAAAAAGTATGTATATAGTTTTTTATGAGTAAGGATTAGCTTATGATGTGACCAGTCTAAATGTAATTGGCAGTAGTAATGTCATCTGGGAATGAGGCCATCTGTCAAGTATAGAAATAAAGATTCGTTTAGCTTGGCTCGAAAGAGGCATTTTCATGCTCTAAAAGTGTCCTGAGTCTGCTAGGTGTGAAAGCCAGAAATGAATGCAGTTTTTTTTCCTTCTCCAGCCACTTGCTCAAACGGTAGGGCTCTAGTAGTATCATAAAATCCTAAAAGAGGCACTTCAACTGACCTCAAATGTCATTTTTGGTTTCTTGGGATTTCAGTAAAAGCTGTGAACATGTAACACAGCAACTAAAATCTCCTTTCTATTTATGGGTTTAATAGTTCTGACGTTTGTGTCACTTTGCTTGGTAGTGAGGATATACAGTATTCCACATTGAAAAAAATAAGTATAAAAGTACTATACTCTATATATTTACACAAAAGCAAGTTGTCATTTAAGCTTTGAAGACATGATATTTTTCAGTGTTTTAATGAAAACCTGCCATACTTCGAGATGAAATTTGAAATGATTTTTATAAAAATAAGGCTCATATCTCAAATTGTGGGACAATTAAGAAACCACAAATTAAAACACATATGGACCATGCACAAGGTCATCACTGAATAATAAAATACTGCAATAAAATAAATGTATTCAGCTTCTCCATCTGTCTTGATCATTTTTACTAGAACTATCAGTCATAAGCTTGGGGTTAATCACCAAGCCCACCACGCACTGCTGTCCTCCATTACATCATAATTAGAGCAGGTAGTGAAAAGCAACAAAAATCTAAGACAATTATTCACATTTTCTATTGGGAGCCAGATGTTGCAGGTTATATTTCATTTAATTTAGTGACAGATGCAATAATAGCCTCCATGTGGAGAGATCAGATAGTCACATCGATAACAGTCTACAGGATAGAAAGTGAAACATTCTTCTTAGTTACTTGGGGATGATTATGCATTATTCTTAATTGGCTTATTTAATGGAGATAGTAAGGCAATCTGAAATTATAACACTTAAAAAACAACTATTTCCTATTCTAATATATGTAAAAGGTACAGGGTATAGATACCATGAATTTCCTTTTCCCAGTCTTATTATATTTTTTGTGATCAGATATTTTTTATTATTGCTTTTCATCACATAATAAATGACATTGCATATATCCAAAACATTTATACATTGCTGGAAATGAGCGAGTAGTTCTTGATCGAGTAGATATTCGATCGAATACAACACTATTCAAAATATTTATTTTCGATCGAGCATATGACTGAAAATGCAGTAAAAACTTTTCTCTCCTCCCATCTCGCCTGGCGACTTTTTCTAGCCAATGCAGGGGTGTGTGACAGGCCCTAGGAGCACGCTTGCATCATGGGAACAGCGTCTACAATCATTGGCTGGCTTACTCATGTGGCCTTCAAACTACAAGAACTTGGCTTTTCCTGCTTATCGTCAGATGCCATCTTGAAGGTAGTGAGAAGAGATCCTCTAGCAGGGACAGTAAGGATTTAGCTAATTGTAGGCAGGCAAGACCCCAAAGCCCTTCTTAGGGCTTCTACAAAACAAAGCATAGTATATATCTACAGATTTCCTGTAAATATGCTGGCTACCAGAACATCTGCAGCTTTTTTTCACAGACAGGCAGGCAGCTGCTCACTGTGAATAATAGGCTTCAGGACATGTATTTGCTCCTATATTCTAACTGTTGCAGGACAAGTTGAGGGAAAGATCTTGGAGTAGGGATAGTTAAGATTTTAAGTGATTGTAGTCAGACAAGACCCCAAAAAAGCCCTTTTCATGGTTACTACACAAGACAGCATATAGCTCGGTCCATACAGTGAATAGGCTGCCTACCAGTACATCATCTACTTAGACAGACAGGCAGGCAGCTGATAATTCTCCAGAATAGGTTCTCCAGACCTATCTGCTATTACATTCTAATTGTAGCAGGGCAAGTTTTGGTGCTCTGCGCTACTTATAAAAAAAATAAATAAAATACTATGTCACACCTTTTTTTTCACCTGTTTGCTGTTACAATCCAATTGTAGCGGGGCAAAACTGCCCTCACTAAAAAGACAAATGACCTGCTAACTGCCAAAGCCTCATGCCAATACCCTGTGCTCCTTCTCCTTGACCTTTTTTCTGCCTTCGACACAGTTGAACAGTCCCTACTCCTACAAACTCCTTTATCCCTTGGTGTCACTAGCTCAGCCCTCTCCTGGATCTGCTCTTACCTCTCTAACCGCACTTTTAGTGTCTCCCACACCACCTCCTTCCCTTGTCCCCTCACTGTTGGTGCCCCCCAAGGCTCTGTCCTCAGACCTTTTCTCTTCCCTAAGTAAAACAGTCCAAAGGAACAGCATCGGCTGGAATACGTAGAAATTTACAAGAGTGCTCGCCTCACCGAACAGGACCCCTCTGTCCGGACACAAATCCACAAAAATTCAACAGGGGACAGCACCTCTCAATGAAAATGTGATTTCTTTAGTCACATTCTACTTCTGCAACGTTTCAGCTGGTTCTCAGCTTGAAAAAGGCTGAGAACCAGCCGAAACATTGTGGCTTTTCTCTTCCCTGTCTATACTTTCGGCCTTGTACCACCTCTATGCTGATGACACTCAGATCTATCTCTCTGTTCTAGAGGTCAACTCCCTGCTATACACGATTACAGAGTGTCTATCTGCTATATTTTCCTTCTTCTCCTCCCACACATTTAAAACCCTGACCTCCTTCTGCTCCCTTCACCTTAAAAACATTTCATGTGCTCTTTGCTGAACCTTGAAAATGGAACTGGCACACCAGGGGGAACATGCATGGATACATTAAAGACCCCCAGGACCCTGAATTATGCCACTTTTAAAGACTGACAATATTGCCCACGCCAAGATAAATTCCAATTTTAAAGGGGGAAAAGTTAGCGAACACTCTTTCCTGAACATTTACTTGTTTAGAAAACAAAAAGGGAAAGGGAAAGAGAAAAAAAAAAAAAAAAAAACTTCTACACCCACGAAACTGACAACCACAGATGCTGTAGACATGGGAAACTCAAACTATACCCACTGGTTACTGTCATTGCTTGTGTGTGACATGGTAAGACTCATCCTGTTTATATTTTTAAGGATAGACTCATCAAGCCAATGCACCAAGTGCAAGAGCTGCCAAAAATTTTAAATAAAGAGGCAATCCCATATATCATTCCTTACACATAAAGGGGGCCTTATGCATTAAAAGTTTTGTGCAAGAGCCTGGTGGAGACCTTCCTTATATTTAACCCCTTCCCCCAATATGACGTCCAGGGACGTCATGAAAAGCAGTGCCAGAATGCATCATGACGTCCCTGGACGTCATGCGAACCTGCCTCTTTCCACTGTCCCTGGCTGAGATCGGGTAGCAGGAGGAGGCTGTGTCACACAGCCTCCTCCTGCTGCCACTGCCCGGAGGGGAGCCGCGCTCCCCCCCGGGCAGTTAACCCCATAGACGACGCGGTCGGTGTGACCGCAGGTTATATGGGGAGATCTCCTTCTTCTCGACGATCGGGTGCTGGGAGGAGGCAGCTGCACATGCTGTAACACTGCTGTGCTCCTCCCAGGCACCCGCTCTCTGCCGGAGCCGACCCTGCGCCCCCTCCTCCCCGTTCTTCCCCTCCTCCCCGTGCTCCCCCTTCCCAGCCCGCTCTCTCCCTCTGCAGGCGCTCCCCCTCCCTCCCCGTGCTTCCTTTCCTGGCCCCCCCCCCCCCACCGTGCTTCCTTTACTGGAGCCAAAACCCCACCCGCCTCCCCCCACCGCCACTACATGTATGTCCCCCTCCCCTCGTTCTCTGATACTGGCGGATCGCCGCTATTACCGTTATATCGGCGATCCGCCGGTACCGGGCATTACCATCGCCGTTGCCTTTCATCTCCCCCCACCGTGAATCTCCCACGGTGGGGGGAGATGAAAAAGTATCAATCAGACCCCAGATCAGCCCCCCTAGTGGACGATCACTAACCCGCTCCCCTCCCCGGGCGGCCATCACATCCAAGATGGCCGCCCGATCCCTGTGAACAGACTATCTCTGTTCACAGGGATAGAAATAAAATAATAATCAAAGCCCCATGCTCTCCGCCACCAGAGGTAGCGGAGAGCATGGGGCAGTGATCGGGGACCCCCCTGTGTGGTCCCGGAGCAGGTGATCGGCGGTATATACTATATACCGCTGATCGCCTGTTCCCAGTGCAAAGAAGCACTTTTTATCCCGTCACCATAAATGATTGGTGACAGGGGATAAAAAGTGATACAGTGTCGCCCCCCCAGTCACCCCCATCCCCCAGTCACCTCCCTTCCCTATATACATTACCTGATCCAGGGAGGTCCTTCCTCCTTGGCGTCCAGGCTGATTCTGAAGTGCGCATGCGCTCCAGAATCAGTTATCTCGGAAAATTTAAAGTTGCCCGTAACCACCCCAGATTGTCTGTAACCACCCCAGGTTGCCCGTGACCACCCCACATTACCTGTAATCTAAATTTTTATTGTATTTTAGTAACTGCGCTATTCTAATAACTATTACTAGCTGCAGTTTTCCTCCAGCAAATTGGCACTCCTTCCCTTCTGAGCCCCGCTGTGAGCCCATACAGTGGTTTATGCCCACATATGGGGTACCGTTTTACTCAGAAGAAGCTGTGTTACAGATTTTGGGGTACGTTTTTTCTCCCATTCCTCGTGAAATTGAGAAATTTTAAACTAAACAAACATATTATTGGAAAAATTTGAGTTTTTCATTTTTATTGTCTTATTTTGAATACTTTCCTCTAATACCTGTGGGGTCAAACCGCTCACTGCACCCCAAGATGAGTTCTTTGAGGGGTGCACCTTCCTAAATGGGGTGAGTTTTGGGGGCGTTCTATTCTGCTGACACTACAAGGGCGCTGCAAACGCACCTGGCGCTCAGAAACTTCTTCGGAAAAATCTGCACTGAAAATGCTAATTGGCGCTCCTTCCCTTCTGAGCCCGACTGGGTGCCCATATAGTGGTTTATGCCCACATATGGGGTACCGTTCTACTCAGGAGAACCTGCGTTACAGATTTTGGCATGCAGCTTCTCCCCTGTTCCTAGTGAAATTGAGAAATTTCCAACTAAACGAACATATTATTGGAAAAATTCTAGTTTTTCAATTTTACTGTCTTATTTTGAATACTTTCTTCTAATACCTGCGGGGTCAAAATGGTCACCACACCCCAAGATGAATTCTTTAAGGGGTGTACTTTCCAAAATGGGCTGACTTTTGGGGGGGTTCTCTTCTGCGGACACTACAGGGGCGCTGCAAACGCACCTGGCGCTCAGAAACTTCTTCAGCAAAATCTGCATTAAAAAAGCGAATTGGCTATCCTTCCCTTCTGAGCCCGGCTGTGTGCCCATACAGTGGTTTATGCCCACATATGGGGTGCCGTTGTATTTAGGAGAACCTGCTTTACAAATTTTGGGGTACTTTTTTTCTCTTGTTCCTCGTGAAATTGAGAAATTTCAAACTAAACGAACATATTATTGGAAAAATTTGTGTTTTTCATTTTTACTGTCTAATTTTGAATACTTTCCTCTAATGCATGTGGGGTCAAAATGCTCATCCTACCCAAAGATGAATTCTTTGAGGGGTGTACTTTCGAAAATGGGGTGACTTTTGGGGGGATTCTATTCTGCGGACATAACAGGGGCACTGCAAACGCACCTGGCGCTCAGAAACTTCTTCAGCAAATCTGCATTAAAAAAGCTAATTGGCGCTCCTTACCTTCTGAGCCCGGCTGTGTGCCCATACAGTGGTTTACGCCCACATATGGGGTACCGTTGTATTCAGGAGAACCTGCATTACAGATTTTTGCATGCTTTTTTTCTCATGTTCCTTTTGAAAATGAGAAACTTTAATCTAAACGTATATATTATTTTAAAATTTAAAGCTTCGATTTTTTTACGGCCTAATTGTGAATACTTTCCTCCAGCCCCTGTAGGGTTAAAATGCTCATTATACCCCTAGATTAATTCTTTAAGGTGTCTAGTTTTCAAAATGGGGTCACTTATGGGGGTTTCCAGTATACAAGCCTTCTAAATCCATTTAAAAAAAGAACTGGTCCCTAAAAAAAAATCAGTTTTGGAAACTTTCACAAAATGTGATAATTTGCTAATAAATTTCTAAACCCCATAACACCCTAAAAAAGTAAAATATGTTTCCCAAATTATACAGGAATAAAGAGGACATATTGGTAATGTGATTTAGTAACTAATTTATGTGCTATGACTTCCTTTTTTAGAAGAAGAGAATTTCAGAAGTTCATTAAATGATAAATTTTCAAATTTTTCATGATATTTTGATGTTTTTCACAAAAAACACACAAAGTAGTGACCAAATTTTGCCACTAATATAAAGTGCCATATGTGACGAAAAAACAATCTCAGAATCGCTAGCATACGTTAAAGCATCACTGAGCTATAAGAGCATAAAGTGAGACAGGTCAGATTTTGAAAAATGAGCTTGGTCATTAAGGCCAAAACAGGCTGCGGAGGCAAGGGGTTAAGGGAGACAGCCTTGTAGTGACCCTGTAAAATTGTGGGCAAGAGCCTGTAGTAAGCCTCTAAAAAACTGTGAGCCTTTTGTGACCCTCACAATAATTGTGAAAGAACTTTGGCAGGTGCAAGGCGGGAGAGAGTAGTGTCACCATTTAGGAGCATGAGCTTCATCCTAACTGCTTAGGTGCTTTCCTGACAGGTGTCAGTGCATGTTGGTTGTAGTCAACCTGATAGTGGTGGCTGCGGATCTTTGTACTGCACAGTTTGCAAAAGACAAGTTGCTTCAACAGGCTCTGTTTCAACATGCCCAGGCCCATGGCTTTTGCCCGCAGTCTGATCACCATACCCTCATCATGTTCTCGCCCATATCTTCATCCTCGTTTCTTTATACTAGTCTTTCCCATGTTTTCTATTATCAGCAGATTACCCGTAGTATTCAATGGCATATACTCAATGTGCACCTCTGTACTGTTGCACTATGAAACTGGTTAGATTGTATAATTCTGATACTAAACTGTAAGGCAGATTTTTTTATTTTTATTTTTATTCCTAGTCCTATGAAGGACTTTTGGATTGTTGTGGATATAACTGACTATTACTAGCTAGCAGTATACTATTCCATACAATATTGGTATATTGTATGGAATGGAGATGAGCAAATCACTATCATCTAAATGAAGCAAATCACTTAGTTGGATCTGTGCTCCACTCATCAAGCCGCCGGCCTTTCAGCGCTACTTCTCCCAGTTTCACAGGATTGGATCCAGCTTTTTCTTGGCACCCGAGGAGGAGCGTCAGGGAGCGGAGCAGTGCTGAATGGTCGGCGGCTTGATGAGCGGAGTGTAGATTAAACAAAATGATTTAGATTAGCGATTCACTCATCTCTAATATGGAATTATTATTTTTTTAACCACACTGACAGACTACCAGTCCTGCAAAGAACTTTCGGATAGTTGTAGATAACTAAATATTACTAGTTATATACCAGTTTACTATTTGTACAATACTGGTATGTTGTATGGAATTTGCTACAGACTACTAGTCCTTAAAAGGACTGTTGGGTGTTTGGTAAACCTAATTGCCTGCCTGACTAACCACACTAAGCCCACACTACCTTTCTCCCTGCTTCAGCAGCTCCTGCTGTCAACTAACAAAACAAAGTCGAGCATCAGGAGACCTTGGTCTATATACATCCAGGTTACCTGATGCAGCCAGCTTATCACTGCTATGCTTGCTACCAACATATCCGATTTCCCAGCCCCTTCCTGCATATTCATTGGCTAACTAAAGCCACCAAACATGCAGGGAGTAGACTATCAATCACTATTATTCGAGCTCCATGCGCTCTTTGAGTATTAAGTACTTTTGAGTACTCCAATACTCAGGCAAATAGGGAGCTTGATGGAGCATGATCGCTCATCTCTACTCTATAGTGATTACATACTGAGTAGACAGATCATTCACTAAGCTTACAGCCTCACCACTCTGGTCAGCACACATTCACACAAAAAATGCACTGAAACAGATCAAAGTTTTGTAAAAATTAACAACAAATTCAATCTCTTCTAAAATAACTTACTCATTTTTAATTTCTAGAAAGAGCAGTGAAAGTCTTGCTGACTCCATCCTCACACGGTGACTGACAGCTCTTCTTTTGTTAGTGTGTACACAATCAGCTTTTGTGGGCAGGGTAGCTGAGACTCTTACTGTCTCTCCTTCCTTCAAATGCCATATTCCTATATGAAGCACCTGACAGTTTAGCTTCAAAGGGATTTTCCATCCTGGGTTTAAATGTCAATGTCACTAATACAGGTAAGAAGGGGGGAAGCCATACTTTCCTTCCTTGCATCCTCACCAAGCATTCAAGTGTAACATGGCTGCAGCCGCAGATGGCTGATGGGCAAGTGTCTTGTCAACCACTTTCTAGGAAGTGCGGTGGTCAGCAGTGCTCTGTAAGAAATAAGAGGTGGGGGAACAAGGAAGGAAAGTAAGGCCTGTACTAACACCATTTTTAAAATTTCTACTCAGGGTGGAAAACTCCATTATGTTGAAGAATAATTATCTAAGAACTCATGTACATGGCAGGAAGTTAAAGAAAATAGCAATACCTTTAATGGGGTATCTGGTGTAAGTTACCTAGAAGGGGCTTGGTTTGTCTTGTACCCACTACATGTGAATCTCAAGTTTTGGTAGGTGACAGAATCATTAGGCTATGTTCACACAACGATTTTCAATGGCCCTTATTTGATACATAAAACCATGCCTGTTATTTTGAGTATCAAATAATGGCAATTGTTTAACATACCACAGTGGCTGTCATTACAATGATGACCGTATTCTAGGTTAGGTTTGACACGGCTGCTTTTTCACACCTTTTTGGCTGTGTCTAAATAATGACACAAATATTAACACAAAAAGCTGCTGCGAACAGAGACCGTTATTTTATATATTGTGTCACCCAATGGACATTGTTTCTATATACTTCAATGTCAATAATTGAAGACTAAAAACGGACGTTATTTTAAAATAAAATGGTGGATGTTATTTTACAGCAATATCTTAAAATGTGTTTGTTGTATTTATTTACTTTTGTGACACTTTGGCAGAGCTATAGATGCTTGACAAAGGCTGTATAGTCTCGCTGAAACATTATACTAGAGAATAAATACTTAGGCAAGATGTTGCTGCTTCATGGTGCTGTCACCAACCAAAGCTTGAGATTCTCATGCACATGCCAATTCTGTGTGCATAAAACTTGAGCAGAAGGGAATGATGTCTGTACAGCTCTCCATGTGTGGCCATACAGCCTCTGTAAAATGTTGTACATATGGAAACATTTTTCCTTGAAAACAAAGCTTCTCTCTAAGAGAGTACCCCTGTATATGGAATCTAATGAAGCATGGCATAATTTTTTTCAGTTGGATTCTAAGTAGGGGTGGTCTGAACCCCTGCCGAGGTTCGGGTTCATGCGAACCCGGACTCTTGGCAATGATTACCGCTGTCTTAAACCTCCGTGCAGAGGGTGGATACAGCGGGAGGACCACCTGGAAAACCGGGATACAGCCACAGCCATAGGCTGTATCCCAGTTTTTCCAGGCGGTCTTCCCGCTTTATTCACCCTCTGCATGGAGGTTTAAGACAGCAGGAATCATTGCCGAGAGTCCGGGTTCGTACGAACCCGAACCTTGGCAGGTTCGGACCATCCCTAATTCTGAGGTATAATAAGGGTGAATATACTTCTGTCGGCTGTATTTTTCTGCTTAGAATTAGTAAGTGACATACTGTAGTATTCATAAGTCCTGAGTAGTTTAGACTTGTCTCAGCTAACATTTTCAACTTTACACTGTTTAGATGAGGATTGAAAAGTATTTATACTATCAAGTAGTCATGAGTTTCCTCTCACTTATTTGAAAGAGCCAATGAACATGTGGGGAAGGAAGGGCACATCAGGTAATGCAGTAGCCATGTTCACTACTGGTATTACTGTAAATTGGCTGTATGTTACATACATGCTACAAAAAGCGACGTTCAGTAGGGAGAGTTAAACAAGCAGAGAGAGCATCTGAATTTAGTTAGGCAGCAATATTCACAAAGGTAGTTAGTCAGTGTAGGGAAGGAGATCTAACTGAGTAGGGCTTAGAACATTGTGAAATTGTCAGTGTAGGGAGGGTGACAGAACCAAGTGTTTAAGCACTATAAGGATTAATTTCTTAACCCTGTATTGACCAAGCTTCATCTATGCTAAAAAACACCAACTTAAGAACCCAACAGTCATATTATATATGAACTTTTTGTCTGGCTTTGCTCTGTCCCAGTGATTGCAGAGTGTAACTAATATATACAGTAGTATGTAAATCAATGCGTATGTAAGCACAGGCAAATAAAAGATACACTAATGCTATGTAATTGCTTCGCTATTACGCATTTTACGCTTTGCACCTGAAAATCTGTACACATGTACTTAATGTTCGGCAAACACAAACCCATCACAATCCTTTTTTTTTCTTTCTGTTCATGATCAGGATCCGAACCCAACATCTGTATGCTCGCTTATCACTACTGTTGAACTCTTACTGCTGTTCTATTATTCTAATATCTATCTATCTATCTATCTATCTATCTATCTATCTATCTATCTATCTATCTATCTGTGTGTGTTATAATGAAACATATGGAATACCCAAGTGTAACTCCAACTGTGAATCATTCATCATGCGCTGCATCTGTTTTGGAAAATGAAACTAGGTGACATATAAATTGATGTTTGCTCTTTCACACTACAAGAAGAAATCTCACAAAATATAAATAAATAAATATAAAGGTTAATTACCTTCAGAATGTGACATATTAGGAGTTATAAGGCTACAATTACCGTTTTGGCTGAGGCACTATATCTCCTTCATTTGTAGCAAAAAGCAATGCATCACATCCATTTACAAATAGGTGATACATTTTTGTGTTTGCAACAGTAACTTCAATAGACCATAGACAAAATGACCAAAGCCAAAGAGCAGACTGCATGCTGATAAGAGTGTTAGCATATAAAGATTATGTTTCTTCACAGTGCTTGGTTTCTATCATTTTTTTTGTATTTTAAAGTAAACATGTAAAGTGAGAGTGTGGAGGGGCAGAAGTTAAGCTCTGTAGTACTTAGGTTTATATAGCTTGGGAATAGGATTTGTAAATAAAAAAAAAAAAAAAAGTAAATTCTCACAGGACTCCTAGGAGTGACAGTAAGAGTCCTGTATACCCTACTCAAACGTATACACATTTAATGATTGACATCCTTCTTTGTACACACACTAATACACTGAATTTGATAATCACTGCACAAAGGGCTCTCAGTTTCTCTCCTAGAAATCCTGTCAAGATTTCTTACTTACTAAAATATAGAGATAAGTGAAGTTACAGTACGTTTAATAAATTCCAAAAATAGGTAAGCACTCCCTTTAACTTGTAAAACCTGTCTCTCGGGCTGTATGACACTCCAAGAGTGCTGTATGATACTCCAAGAGATTATATCCCGGACCCTGTTTTTTTTTTTTTTTTTTTTTATTCACAAAGAAGAAACCAATATTCTACAGCTCTTTTAAAATCATAAATGCTTTATTTTCATACTTGCTTAAAAGGTCGACATGTTTTGGGCAACTTGCCCTTAATCTTGGCTAAATCAGACTAAATCAGGATTAAATCATGTGAGGCAGAGGTGTGTCCTCCAAAGGTGAATAGATATCATATTATCAGGTCCCAGCGGCCGAGGGGACCTGACAATATGATATCTATTCACCTTCGGAGGACGCTCCTCTTCCTCACATGATTCAATGCGGATCTAGTCTGACAGAGCCATGGTTAACCCCTTCAGGACCAGGCTAATTTCTGTTTTTGTTTTTTTCCGCCTCATGTTTAAAAGACCATAGTGCTTGCATTTTTTTTGTGTTTGCACCTACAGACTCACATGAGCCCTTATTTTGTGCACCATTAATTGTACTTTGCAATGAAAGACTTAATTTTTCCATAAAATATGCTATGAAACCAGAAAAAAAATATTTGTGCAGTGAAATTGAAATAAAAAAGGAATTTGTTTTCATTTTGGGGGCTTTCGTGTTTACGAAAGTCGTTCTATAGTAAAAATTACATGTTTTTTATGTTCTTCAAGTCAATATAATTACAACGATATGTAATTTATATAACTTTTATTTTATCTGACGGCTTTTAAAAAATTAAAACCATTTCTTAAAAAAAAAAAAAATGTGTTTAAAATTGCTTTATTCCTATCCTTATAAAGCTTTTATCCTTTGGTCTATGGGGCTGTGAGAGGCGTCATTTTTTGTGCCATGATCTGCTCTTTCTTTCGGTACCTTGTTTGCATATATGCGACTTTTTGATCATTTTTTATTATTTTTTTTTTCTGGATTTGATGTGACAAGAAATTCCCAAGTATACCATGCGAGATCAGGAATGGAATAATTTAATAGTTTGGTCGATTACGCACGTGGCAATACCAAACATGTTTGTTAGTTTATTTATTTATATTTATAAAAAGGGAAAAGGTGGGTGATTCAAACTTTTATTAGGGGAAGGGATTTTCTATTAATAAACACTTTTTTTTTTTTTTACAGAATACCTTTAGTACCCCTGGGGGAATTTTATTATTACTGCAGTGATCTCCCAAAAGGAAAAAAAGGAAAGGAGAAGGGATCCCCCCACAAGACACCAGGGAAAGGGGCACATCATACATTTAAATACAGCTGTCAGTTTCAGCCATGGTCCCGGGCTACAGAAAGCCCAGGAAAGCAGCGTAAAAGGGGACTTAAAAATTGTAAAAAGAAAAAAAAAAAAAAAAAAAAAAGTTCTATTAAATGCCCCAAAAAAAACCAATCCCCCAATAAAAGTGAAAATCACCCCCATTCTTATTTTATACATAAAACACATAAAAATAATATAGTTAATTAACATACTGTATAACATACCGTAGCGTGTGTACTCGTCCGTTCTATTAAAATAAAGCAATATTGTTCCCACACAGTGAACATTGTGAACAAAAAGGGGTAAAAAAACGCATAGATTGCATTTAAATTACATTTTATGTATAAAAAAACGAATAAAAAGCGATTAATACGTTTGATCTAGAAAAAATGTTTGATCTAGAAAAAACGTATAAAAACTAGAGATCATGATCCAAAAAATGACACCCCATATGACATCGTAGATGAAAAAATAAAAGCGCTAAAAGAGTCACAATAGGGCCACTTTAAATATGCCTATTTGCAAAAAAGTTTTACTGCTGATAAAAAATAGAAAACCTAAAAAACCTGCATATCGCTATGTTCAGAATGACCTATAAAATAAAGAAAAAATTCCAGTTTTACCGTAAAGTGCATTACATAAACATGGAAGCCCCCCCAAAAAATTTGCAGAATTGCATTTTGTGAACAAGTTCACCCAATAAATGATATTTTGGGGGTTCCGTCATTCCTTTTTTGGCAGATTGAAAGTGCCATTACAATTTACACCTATTTCTGCAAAAAACAAGTCCTCACAAGGCCCCTTTAGGTGGAAAAATAAAAGACTTATGGGTCTTAGAAGGGGAGGAGGAAAAAACGAAAATGCAAAAGTGACAATTGGCCCGGTCATTAAGGGGTTAATCTTTAAATTAATCTAAGTAAGGGTGCGTTTACACGTACAGGATCTGAAGCAGATTTAATGGTGCAAATCCACAGCAGATCCACAGAAGATTTGATATCAATGTAACTAAATAACTGAACACAGCATCAAATCTGCTGCAGATGTGCTGAGGATTTGCTGCAGATCCTGTACGTGTGAACGCACCCTTATAGTCTATTCTAGCACATACAACTTACTGTCTGAGATATCTGGTTAGCAATAAATGCTTTGCTCAACAAAGATGTATTGATGAGATTTGTACTTTAGGTGTCCTAACAATGCATAGGACATTTCATGGAATTTTAATAACCTACAGTGATTGAAACTTCTTACTGTATATATTTTAGCAAAACCTTGGAAAGGGTACAATAAAACAACATCACATTTTAGATCTATGACAATATCATTTTGTTCTGGAATGTATCAGCTTTCAAAATGTCTTGGAAAAGAACTGAAGAAAATAACAGTTCATTTCTTAGTCTGATAATAAGGTATTGTGAAAAAGGCTGATAAGAAAAAAAGAAAGATTTTTTTTTTTTTACATCAAAGGTTTAAAAAAACAACTAAATGAGCTGAAGTTCAAGACTTTTACATCTACAAAAGACCCAATGAGCTAAAAATACACTGTAACCTATAATAGATGTTAAGAAAATAATAGTTCTTAAAAAAAAAACCTCAATGAGCCAGAAACCCATCTCACGTTTTACCTTTGAGTGTAATCTTCAAATTTTATTTTAAGCACTTCAATAATCTTAAAAACATATTTCCTGAGCTGTTTTAACAGCATTTAGTGGTAAGCTCTACAGCAAACCTTATGGACGTAGGTACAATTGAAATTTGTAGGGCCTGTTCCTTGAATGAGGCAGGTTTGTAGGCATGTACTGTGACCTGTGCAAAGGCCATTTTTCAGGAGAGGTGAGCTGCTATTATCTTATTCATATACTGCTGCCACCTTCATGGAGGGCACCCATTTGTATAAGCAGTATGCACATTAACTGTATGTATGGCAGTATCCGTGTGGTATAAGAGTCCCTATACCACTGTGCTGGGGCTATAAGTAACGAGTGAAGGGCTAAAGTTCAGTTCTCCCACCCTACCTCCCTTTCTTTCCTGTATTATTTTTTGTAAAAAAATAAATTAATTAAAAAATATATATATATACACAAATCAATAAAAACTTGAAAAAAGGAAGTAAATATGAGTATTTAGAAGATGAGAATGATCTCTTTTTAATTCACAGTGGGCTGAGTTTACCTGCCTAGGCTTTGGGAGCAGGTCAGATGTGCCAGGCGAGAGTTTGTCCGCAGGACAGCATGGCTATCTTCAGGAGTATGAGTAGGCACATTTCATGTCAGTTGGGTTCCAAGTTACGGTCGATCAATAAACGATATGACGGACCATCACCCAGCAAAGAGTTCTAAGTAGAGATGAATGCAACTGGGACAGCAAGGGAAGCGTGCATCAAACATGCCAAAGTCGCACCATTATGCCACTATCACTGCCTCTCAACAATAAACTCTAGGTAAAGCTGAAAGAACACCAGGAAACCTTCTTTCCTCTACCTAATCATGGAAACAAAGCCAAATTTTAAGCAGAAGAAACATTTTCATGCACCCCTTTAAATCATGTTGCCTATGACAACCACAGATGGCATAGGCAAGGAGGAAATCAAACAGCATCCACTCCTAACTGTCATTGTGTGTTAGTGTGTGTGTGTGTTATAGCGTCAGGTACATCCTCTTTAAAATTGTCTTGTGACGAAGTGATAGGAATCTTCCCACCTAACATCGCAGTGACTTAATCCTGTAAGCCGCAGATAACGCAATAACTTGCATCTTTTCAAGTTACTAGATTGAGCAGGACCATGACATGAACCCCCCCCCCCCCCCCTACTACTTTTTTAATTTGGGGTAACATTGCCGACATCATGTGACTCACCACTACTCCACAAATTACTAGTGATGAGCTAATACTGTTCGATCGAATAGATATTCAATCGAATAGTGAGATATTCGAATATTCAATATTCGTATGAATATCCCACGAATATTAAAATATTAAATATTCGATAAGCGTTCAAATCCACCAGCTTCCGGTTTCACCCTCCAAATGGTCAAATAGATGTTTTTCAGTAATCAAATTCTTGTTCCCATAGACTTTAATGGGATCGAATATTCGATCGAATATTCGAATATTCGAATATTTGCGGGATATCCGTACGAATATTGAATTTTCGAATATCTCTCTATTCGCTCATCACTACAAATTACTCCTTTTGCGGTTTGTTCTGATTAACTTGGATACAGTACCCACAGTAATTTTCTCCCCTCTTCCCTTGAAATTTCTGCATGTACAGTAATATACCCCATGTGAATTCCCCCTTAGCCCAGCCCTGTCACACACCATATCACTAGCCTGGCCCTGTCACACAATATATCACTAGCCCAGCCCTGTGACACACCATATCACTTTTTTATGGAACTTTTATCAAAGATTTGACTAAAGTTTTATGTATTGCAACTTTGCAAGTTTTGTAGTGTACACGGTGTAACAGTATTTATTGTGGTTTTGTTTTGTTTTTTTTATTGTTCACAGAGCGCTATGTACTGCACTGTAACAATTTTGTAGCTAACAGCAGCTAAGCAAACACTGGCGTAAACAGTATAGGTAGAAAAGTGGACGTTGTTTTTTTTCTTTATTTTTTTGTTTAGTTTTTTATTTTTCACAGAGTGCTATGTACTGCACTTTGACAATTTGTAGCTAACAACAGCTAAGCAAACACTGGCGTATACAGTAGAGATGAGTGAATAGTATACGATTGAATAGCTATTCGATCGAATATTGCACTATTCGAAAGATTCGCATTCGATCGAATATGTGATTGAATATTCAAATTTTAAATTAACTTTACTAAAACAGCTAAACAATTGTTATAAAGTTTATGCTCCCTGGGAAAGCAGGGAAGCAGTATAACAGGGCACGGTATTACCGGCAATTAGCAATTGCTGCCAATAATACTGCACCCTGTAAATGTTAATATTTAATTAATAAAACAAAGTTTTGTTCTAAAAAAAAGCTGTTTGCGTTGTACAATAGCATAATTAAAATGAATCAATGCTTTTGCAATTAAATATACTGTTAATAAAAAAATAAATATATACATAAATGTATATATATTTATTTACAGTATATTTAATTGAAATAGTATGTATTCATTTTAATTAAGCTATTAAACAACGAAAATAACTTTATTAGAACAAAAATATGCTTTATTAATTAAATATAAACAATTACAGGGAGCTGTATTAACCCCTTAAGGTCAATGCCAATTTTCAATTTTGAGCTTTTGCTTTTTCCACTTAATGTTTAAAAGGCCATAGCAGTTGCATTTTTTCACCTAGAGACCCACATGAGCCCTAATTTTTTGCACCACTAATTGTACTTTGCAATGACAGGCTGAATTTTTGCATAAAGTACACTGCGAAACCAGAAAAAAATTCAATGTGTGGTGAAATTGAAAAAAAAAACGCATTTCTTTTATTTAGAGGGTATTTGTTTTTGCAGGGTAAAACTGATATGTTATGCATGTTCCTCAAGTTGTTATGATTAAAACAATATAACATGTATAACTTTTCTTTTATCTGATGGCTTACAAAAAATTCAAACCATTGTTAACAAATATATGTTCCTTAAAATCGCTCTATTCCCAGGCTTATAGCGCTTTTATCCTTTGGTCTATGGGGCTGTGTAAGGTGTCATTTTTTTGCGCCATGATATGATACTTCTATTGGTACCTTGATTGCGCATTTACGACTTTTTGATCACTTTTTATTAATTTTTTTCTGGATTTGATGCAACACAAAATGCGCAGTATTGCACTTTGGATTTTTTTTGCGCTGACGCCGTTTACCGTGCGAGAACAGGAATGTGATTAATTAATAGTTCGGGCGATTACGTGCATGGCAATAGCAAATATGTTTATTTATTTGTTTATTTATTAATTTATATTTAGAAAATGGGAAAAGGGTTTTTTATTAATAAAAACACTTTTTTACTTTTTTCTTTACATTAACTAGAAGTCCCCCTAAGTGACTTGTATATATACAGCATTGATCTCTCATAGAGATCAATGCTGTGTATATACACAGCAAAGGTCATTGTAATCGGTGATAGATTGCTGTGGCCTGCTGCAGGCCACAGCAATCTATTGCCGAGCCGCGATCAGCGTCATTGCGACGGTGAGGCCCGGCACGGGCAGAAGAACGTATCTCCCCCCGTGATCGCATCGCGGGGGGGGATCCGTCCCACTAGACACCAGGGATGTGAGTAATAAAGAACTTTAATGCAGCTGTCAGGTTTTACAGCTGCATTGAAGTGCTTAATTAGCCGGCGCTGCAACGGGACCCGCGCCGGCTAATAGAGGCACTGCCCGGCTGAAGATTGCATCCGGGAGCAGCGCCGTCTCTGAACACCCCCGCGGCACCACAACGTACCAGGTACCTCATGAGTCGCTAAGGGGTTAATGCCGGAAATTCCTATTGCCGGTAATACAGCTTAATGTAATAATTAATACTTAACTTTAATTAAAACAGCCAATGTTTCTTCTAATTATGCTATTTTTTCTTTACCACAATAGCAACATTAGAAGAAACATTTTGATTTATATGTCCGCTCAGCTAATTGGCTGAGCAGACATATAAAGAGCCGAGCCGACACACTGAGCTCAGTGTGCTGGGGATCGGAGAAGAGAAGACATCAAGACATTGGTGGGTGAGTAGAAAGCTCTCTCCCCCTTCCCCTGCACTGCACCCATCCCAGCAAGGAAGGGGGGGGGGGTCACTTAACCCCTTCCTTGCCTGTATGGGTGCAGTCTGACATGAGTCTGGCCCCCAAGGGGTTAAATGAGGACCCTTGGTTAACCCCCCGGGGGCCAGATTGTTCAGTATGGCACCCAAAGGGTTAAGGAGGATGCAATGCATCCTCCTTTAACCCCTTGGGTGCCACACTGTAAGCAGCAATCTGTAAAGATGCTGCATACTGTAAGGGGCACAACACCACTCACAATGATGGGTTTTGTGTTCCTGTATGTGTGTTTTTTGTGTGTTTCTCCCTTTTTTTTCCAGATATCGGTATTCTGTGGATTACGGCGGATTCGGGGGACTACATCGATGACCAGCGTTTGTTTGGATTTTTTTTTTTTTATAAAATGGTCAACAAGGGGTGTGGGGGTGTTTTTATTTGAATAAAAATATTTTTCACTTGTGTCTTGTCTTTATTTCTTTACTATATAGACTTAGTAGTGGAAGCCTTCTAATAGACAGAATCCATAACTAAGTCAGGTCTTAGTGTCAGCCGGTATAAAATGGATAACACTAACCCCCCCATTATTAAACCAGTATCCAATGCCACCAGGGGTACTGGGAAGAGCCGGATGCCAGTGGTCCCGGAACATCAAAATTGTTGCTCCTGGACTGAGCGGCAGCAGTCTGGTAATATTAAGGCTTGGGAGGGCCAAAATCAATGGCCCTTCCCACCCTGGTGTTACTAGGCTGCTGTTGCTTGGTTTTTAACCTGGCTGGCTATGAAAATAGGGGAAACCCTACACATTTTTTTTATTATTTATTTATTACAAAAAAAAAAACAAAAACGCAAAGGGTTCCCCCTATTTTTATAATCAGCCGGGTTAAAAACCAAGCAACAGCAGCCTAGTAACACAAGGGTGGGAAGGGCCATTTGTTTTGGCCCTCCCCAGCCTTAATATTACCAGCCTGCTGCCGCCCAGTCCAGGAGCGCCAATTTTGACCACTGGCACCCGGCTCTTCCCAGTACCTTTAGTGGCATTGGGTACTGGGGTAATAATGGGGGGGGTAGTGTTAGCCATTTTATACCGGCTAACACTAAGCCCTGACTTAGTAATGGATTTTGTCTATTAGATGGCTTCCACTACTAAGTCTATATAGTAAAGAAATAAAGACAAGACAAGTGAATGATATTTTTATTCAAATAAAAACACCCCCACACCCCTTGTTGATCATTGAAAAAAAAAATCCCACCAACCGCTGGTCATCTCAGTAGTCCACTGAATCCGCCGTTATCCACAGGATACCGATATCTGAAAAACAAAAAGGGAGAAACACACAAAAGAACAAACAAACAGAAGCACAACACCCATCATTGTGGGCGGTGCTGTGCACCTTATAGTATACAGCATCTTTACAGATCGCTACTTACAGTGTGTCACCCAAGGGGTTAAAGGAGGATGCAATGCATCCCCACTAACCCTTTGGAACAATCTGGCCCCCGGGGAGTTTAAGAAAGGGTTCCCATTTAACCCCTTGGGGCCAGACTGATGGCAGACTGCACCCATCCCAGCAAAGAAAGGGTTAAGTGACCCCCATTGCTTGCTGGGATGGGTGCAGTGCAGCGGGAGGGGGGGAGAGATTTCTACTCACCCTCCTAGGTCTTGTCTCTTCTTTCTTTTATCTTCGCTGGTCCCCGGAACACTGAGCTTAGTGTGCCAGGGACCAGCTGTTTATATGTCTCCTCAGCCAATCAGCTGGGCAGACATATAAATTAAAATGTTTCTTCTAATGTTGCTATTATGATTAAAAAAAATAGCATAATTAACCCCTTGCCTCCGCAGCCTGTTTTGGCCTCAATGACCAAGCTCATTTTTCATAATCTGACCTGTCTCTCTTTATTTCATTATAACTCTGCAATGCTTCAACGTATGCTCACAATTCTGGGACTGTTTTCTCGTGACACATTGTACTTTATGTTATTGTATTCAATTAGTCAATATTCTTGGTGTTTTGTGGGAAAAAAGTGCAAAATGTTATGAAAAATTAGAAAAATTAGCATTAGCATGACTTTGAAAATTTCTGCTTCTAAAAAAGTAGGTCACACCACATAAATGAGTTACTTAGTCATATAAGAAATATGTTTGCTATGTGCTGGCATGATTTGGTAAACATATTTTATTTTCTTAGGATGCTACAAGGTTTAGAAGTTTATCAGCAATTTTCACATTTTCATGAAAATTTAAAAAAAAAATTTTTTTTTTTAGGGACCAGTCCATTTGTGAAGTGAATTGGAGCAGCTTTTATGTTAGAACCCCCCATACGTCACCCCATATTAAAAACTACACCCCTCAAAGATTTAATTGAGAGGTGTAGTGAGCATTTTGACTTTACAGTTGTTTGAGGAAAGCATTTCTTATTAGGACATAAAGAATTAAAGTTTAGCTTTTTTTCATTAATATTTTCTTTTAGTTTAAAATGTCATATTTCCACAAAGAACATAGGCAAAAATGTACCTCAAAATGTGTAACGCAAATTCTCCTGAGTACAAAAGTACCCCATATGTTGGCATAAACCACTGTTTGGGCATATGGCAGGGCTTAGAAGGGAAGGAGCGTTCTTTTGCATTTTCAGTGCATATTTTCATGGAGCAGTTTCTGGGTGCAACATGCGCTTGTAGTGCCCCTGTAGTACCAGCAGAGTGGACCGCCCCCACAAGTGACCCCATTTTGGAAACTAAACCCCTCAAATTATTCATCCAGGGGTGTAGTAAGTATAAGCACTGCACAGGTGTTTGGAGAAAGTATTTAGCAGTGGGCAATGAAAATTAAAAAAAAATTCCAGTAAAATTAATTTTTGGCTTGAAATTTCTCATATAACAAGAAAGACAAGGAAATAAACAATACAAAAAAATGTGTTCCCCAATTTTTTCTGAGTACGGAAGTACCCTTTATGGGGTCACAAACTGTTGTTTGAGCATACGGCAGGGCTCTGAAAGGAAAGATGCTCTTCTCACATATTTTGTTGTAACAGTTTTTAGGGACCATGTGCGTTGGCAGCGCCCCCCATGATACTATTACAGAGGAAACCCCCCAGAAATTACCCGATTTTGGAAACTGGACATCACGTAAAATTCTTCTAGGGGTGTAATGAACATTTAGACCTCACAGGTGTTGGAGGAGAGTCTTAAGCATTTTGCCATGAAAATTAAAATGTACTTTTTTTAACTTTATTATTTTATGCTTTTGCACTTTATTTTATTTTTTCACTTTATTATTTTGTTGCCCTATGGGACTTAACGCTCACTCTCACAGGTAACCATACTGTTACACAACCATACTGTTACACACACACACATCAGGACCCTGTGATAGCTAGTATAACACATAGTAGTTTATCAGTACTGCTATGTGCTATAGCCTGACATTTACAGTTATAGAACATAGCAATTCTGATGTACTACTATGTGTTATACTAGCTATCCCGATGTGTGCAATCTATAGTGGTGACAGGAGGAGGGAGCTCCCTCTGCAGATCCGACCCCCCCCCCCCGTGAGTACATATAGTAGTATACAGGAGTGACAGGAGGAGGGATCTCCCCTGTCACCCACCGCGACCCTCGCCGCGCGATCGCAGGGTCCCGATGTGTCCCCAAGCTTGTGGAAATATTGCACCAGTAACTGCAGAAGCCTGTGAGATCGCGCCGATGGCTCTGTCTCACACACGAAGTGACAGCCTGTCAGATCCTGTGGCGCGATCTCACAGGCTTCTGTGCAGTAGTTACTGTAGTGTAGTAGTAGCAGCAGTTACTGGTGCAATGATTCTACAATCAGGACCCTGCGATCGTAACTGCTGCTACTACTACACTACAGTAACTACTGCACAGAAGCCTGTGAGATCGCGCCACAGGATCTGACAGGCTGTCACTTCGTGTGTGAGACAGAGCCATCGGCGCGATCTCACAGGCTTCTGCAGTTACTGGTGCAATATTTCCACAAGCTTGGGGACATATCAGGACCCCGCGATCGCGCGGTGAGGGTCGCGATGGGTGACAGGGGAGATCCCTCCTCCTGTCACTCCTGTATACTACTATATGTACTCACGGGGGGGGGGGGGTCGGATCTCCAGATACGCCGGGGGGCCATGCTCCACTGATTATAAGCAGGCTCAGCCACACATCGGGACCCCCGATCACACTGCAGGGGTCCCGATGGGTGACAGGGGGAGCTCCCTCCTCCTGTGAATCCTATAGATTCCGCGGTCAGTACTGACCACGGCATCTATAGGGTTAAACTGACTGTCCCGTATCAGCTTTCTCTCCTGGCTGTTGCTAGGAGACCCTGGGTCCTGCCGGCACCCAGAAACAGTAAACTTCACTGTGCAATTTTGCACGGTGCTTGTTTACTTTCATGATGTCCTGGGACGTCATGATGCATTAAGCACTGGCATTTCATGACGTCCCAGGACGTCATTTTGGGGCAAGGGGTTGAAAGAAACATTTGCTGTTTTAATTAAAGTAAAGTATTTGGAATTACATTGAGCTGTATTACGGGCAATAAGAATTGCCGGGATTAATAAAGCTCCCTGTAATTGTTAATATTTAGGCCAGGTTCAGACTATGTAACTGTGCGGCTGTATTTGCGGCTGTAATTGTGCGGCGGTATTTTTGGTGGTTCATGCGTACGCTGGAAAGTATAGGATATACGGCTGCACAGTGCACACTATGTATGAATCTACGGCCCGATCGTAAACGGACCCGTAAAAAATGAACAAGACCATTGTTTGCGGCTGGACATGCGGCCGAGGATTGACAGGCGGTCCGTACGGAGTACTTCAAAAATAGCCGGCAATGATGCCGAATGCCGATGCCTCTAATAGTTAATATATTAAATTAATAAAACACATTTTCTTTGTAATAAAGTCCCTTTCGTTGGTCAATAATTTAATTCTAACGAATCCATCATTTTGCAATTAAATATACTGTTAAAATAAATAGATATATAAATAAATGTATATTTATATATATATTTATTTTTTGACAGTATATTTAATTGCACAATGATGGATTCGTTAAAATTAAATTATTGACCAACGAAACTGAATTTATTTAATCGAAAATGTGTTTTATTAATTAAATATTAATTAGTACAGGAAGCTCCATAAGCCGTTAATTCATATTGCCGGCAAAAGAGCATTCTGTACTAATCATCACTTTACTTTAATGAAAACATCAAATGTTTCTTCTAATTATGTTATCACAATAGCATTATTAGAAGAAACATTTAGAATTATATGTGCGCTCAGCTGATTGGCTGATCGGCTGAGCGCACATATAATTAGCGGGTCCGCAGCACAGTGACTTCATTGTGCTGCGGACCAGCGAAGAGGCAACATCGGGGTGAGTATAGAGCTCTCCCCACCCCCTCCCCAGCACTGCACCCCTCCCAGCAAGGAAGGGGGGGTCAGTTAACCTCTTCCTTGCTGGGATGGGTGCAGTCTGACATCAGTCTGGCCCCCAAGGGGTTGAGGGGGATGCAATACATCCTCCCTTAACCCCTTGGGGGCCAGACTGTAAGCAGCGATCTGTAAAGATGCTGCATACTGTAAGTTGCACAACACCGCTCACAATGATGGGTGTTGTGCTCCTGTTTGTGTGTTTTTTGTGTGTTTCTCCCTTTTTGTTTTTCAGATATCGGTATCCTGTGGATTACGTTGGATTCCGTGGACTACGTCGATGACATGACCAGCGTTTTTTTAATGTTTTTTTTTTTTTATAAAATGGTCAATGAGGGGTGTGGGGGTGTTTTTATTTGAATACATTTTTTTTTTAACTTGTGTCTTGTCTTTATTTCTTTACTTTATAGACTTAGTAGTGGAAGCCGTCTAATAGACGGAATCCATTACTAAGTTGGGGCCTAGTGTTAGCCGGTATAAAATGGCTAACACTAACCCCCTATTATTACCCCAGTACCCAATGCCACCAGGGGTACTGGGAAGAGCCGGGTGCCAGTGGTCCCGGAGCGTCAAAATTGGCGCTCCTGGACCGGGCGGCAGCAGGCTGGTAAGATTTAGGCTGGGGAGGGCCTAAACCAATGGCTCTTCCCACCCTGGTGTTACCAGGCTGCTGTCGTTTGGTTTTTAACCCGGCTGGTTATAAAAATAAGGGGGACCCTATGCGTTTTTTTTTTAAATAAATAAATAATTTAAAAAAAACGCATAGGGTCCCCCCTATTTTTATAACCAGCCGGGTTAAAAACCAAACGACAGCAGCCTGGTAACACCAGGGTGGGAAGAGCCATTGGTTTAGGCCCTCCCCAGCCTAAATCTTACTAGCCTGCTGCCGCCCGCTCCAGGAGCGCCAATTTTGACGCTTCGGGACCACTGGCACCCGGCTCTTCCCAGTTCCCCTGGTGGCATTGGGTACTGGGGTAATAATGGGGGTTTAGTGTTAGCCATTTTATACCGGCTAACACTAGGCCCCAACTTAGTAATGGATTCCGTCTATTAGACGGCTTCCACTACTAAGTCTATAAAGTAAAGAAATAAAGACAAGACACAAGTTAAAAAATTTTTTTATTCAAATAAAAACACCCCCACACCACTCATTGACCATTTTATAAAAAAAAAACATTAAAAAAACGCTGGTCATCGACGTAGTCCACGGAATCCGACGTAATCCACAGGATACCGATATCTGAAAAACAAAAAGGGAGAAACACACAAAAAACACACAAACAGGAGCACAACACCCATCATTGTGAGCGGTGTTGTGCACCTTACAGTATGCAGCATCTTTACAGATCGCTGCTTACAGTCTGGCCCCCAAGGGGTTAAGGGAGGATGTATTGCATCCCCCTTAACCCCTTGGGGGCCAGACTGATGTCAGACTGCACCCATCCCAGCAAGGAAGGGGTTAACTGACCCCCCCTTCCTTGCTGGGAGGGGTGCAGTGCTGGGGAGGGGGTGGGGAGAGCTCTATACTCACCCCGATGTTGCCTCTTCGCTGGTCCGCAGCACAATGAAGTCACTGTGCTGCGGACCCGCTAATTATACGTGCGCTCAGCCGATCAGCCAATCAGCTGAGCGCACATATAATTCTAAATGTTTCTTCTAATAATGCTATTGTGATAACATAATTAGAAGAAACATTTGATGTTTTCATTAAAGTAAAGTGATGATTAGTACAGAAAGCTCTTTTGCCGGCAATATGAATTAACGGCTTATGGAGCTTCCTGTACTAATTAATATTTAATTAATATTTCGATTAAATAAATTCAGTTTCGTTGGTCAATAATTTAATTCTAAGGAATCCATCATTGTGCAATTAAATATACTGTCAAAAAATAAATATATATATAAATATACATTTATTTATATATATATTTATTTTAACAGTATATTTAATTGCAAAATGATGGATTAGTTTAAATTTAATTATTGAACAACGAAAGGCACTTTATTACAACGAAAATGTGTTTTATTATTTTAATAGATTAACCATGAGAGACATCGGCATTAGTGCAGAGGATCGCAAACCCCGGTAATAGCAATTCATGTAAACTGTGTTCTCTGCTTTCCCAGATGCATCCAGAGGTGTTTGCATCACTTTCTTAAGATTTTATTTGTTATTTTTAGTTGAACCAGATTTCAAAGTAAATGACCGTATGTTTTGAGCCGCATGTCTATTTTTTCCCACGGCCGGAGTTTCATCCGCACATTTACAGCCGCATAAAAAATACAGCCGCACAGTTACATAGTGTGAACCTAGCCTTAATTAGTAAAGCACCTTTTCGTTCTAATTAAGCTATTTTTGTTGTTCAATAGCTTAATTAAAATGAATACATACTTTTTCAATTAAATATACTGTAAATAAATAAATAAATACATACATTTATTTATATATTTATTTTTTATTAATTTATTAACAGTATATTTAATTTCAAAAGCATGGATTCGTTTTAATTATGCTATTGTACAATGAAAATAGCTTTTTTTACAACAAAACTTTGTTTTATTAATTAAATATTAACTATTACAGGGTGGGGTATTATTGCCGGCAATTGCTAATTGCCGGTAATACCGTTCCCTGTAATGCTGCTTCCCTGCTTTCCCAGATGCATTCCAGAGGTGTTTGCATCACTTTCTAAAGATGTCTAGGATTTGATGATCTCAGATTCGTCGAATTTTGATTTCCAGGTCTCAAGGATTTTTTTTCCCATAGACTATAATGGGATTCAATATTTGATCGAATAGTCGAATATCGGGAGCTATTCAAATCGAATCCAATCGAATTGAATATTTTACTATTCGATCATCTCTAGTATACAGTATAGGTAGAAAAGTGGACGTATAACGCCGGCAGATGGGTGTTGTTTTTTCCCTTTATTTTTTTTGTTTTGTTTTTTATTGTTCGCAAAGAGCTATGTACTGCACTGTGAAAATTTGTAGCTAAAAGCAGGTAAACAAACACTGGCGTATACAAGTTAGGTAGAAAAGTCGACATATAATGCCCGCAGATACGTAGCCGTTTTTTTCTTTGTATGAATATAGGTATATGTTAAACAGGTTGCCTGCCTATTCACTGTATAAGCAGATGTATACCCTAAGCTGTGTATTGTAGTACTCCTGGAAAGGGCTTGTAGGGTCTTGCCTTGTTACAGTCTGCTAAATTCACACTCTACCTACTTAAAAAAAAAATCCTTTAAATTGTCCTGCAACCGTTATACTGTAGGAGCAACTAAACCCAGTGCAGCTAATTTAGAATACACACCAGCGGCCTGTGAGTAAAACAGCTGCTGTACAGGTAGCCAGCCGATTCTCTCAGTACATGAGCAGGATATACTGTGCTGTGTCTTCTAGTAGCCCTAAGAAGGTCTTTCCCGCCTAAAATAAGCTGAAACTTCACTTTCACTGCAGCAGCATCTCTCCCTGACTAGGTCTAACATGGCATATGACAACGAGCAGGAAGTCCCAAGTTTTTGTAATTTGGAGGTCACATGAGTAAGCCAGCCAATAAATGTAGACGCTATTCTCACAACGCCAGCATGCTCCTAGGTCCTCTATGTTAGTTATTTGTCCAAAAAGGTGCCAGGAAAGGTGGGAGGGGAATCAAATTTGTACTGCGTATTCGGACCGATGCTCGATCGAAGACAAGTATTTCGAATAGCGTAGTATTCAATAAAATACTTACTCGATCGAGTACTACTCGCTCATATCAGTTATAAGGTGTGTGCTGTTTTATTCCTTGTGGCATACTCAGTTAGTTTATGAGAGCAATTGGTATGGAGCCTATATGCAGTCCTAGGCTATGTTCACACAACATATATTTTCGTAAAATCACGTGATTATAACGAGAATAAACGTTGCATTGTTGTCTATTGTTTTCCCTAGCGGCGCAGCAAACAACGGACATGTCAGTTTTCTGCGGCCGCTATTTATTAAATAGCGGCCATAGAAAACCATGTCAGTGCACACTGTGGAGCGAGCACCTGCGGCCGCTCGATCCGTAGTGTGCTGTGGGGAGTTCTGATGCGGGTCTACGGATGCGCCTGCATCAGAACTCTGCGGCCATAGAGATCATCCAGCCGGTACTGTAGTACCGGCGGGATAATCTTTTCTGAGACGGGCCGTTCCGTGACCCGTCCGGGTCACAGAAAGGCCGGTCTCTTACGACATGTGAACATGGCCCTATAATTCTTGTCCTTATAATTATTGACAAATTTAGGAAGTCTTATCTTAATTTTAGTCCTTGTGATGACAATGGGAATTGCAAATGGTCAGGATTATTTTGAAATATATACAATAAAATAGAAAATTAGAAAAAAAAAATCTTGATTCTCAAAATTCTTAAAAAAGTATAGTTTAAAAACTTGATGTATAGCGAACCTGTCATTTAAATGTCATTTTTCAGTTAGAGACCAAATCATGGCCTTCAGCGTGTAAAGGAAAAACTCACAGGCATAGTACATAGCAGTACAGCTGTGTATTGTACTAGGGATCAGATGATCACAGCGTCAATGTACAAAAAAAAGGAAACAAAAGGTAAAGTCCCTTTAATCACTCCGTCATAACCAAAGGTATTCGATGCACATATGTCCCGGTCACACTGAAGCAATGTTTTTATTTCCACTTAGGGGGGTGTTTGAAGGGTCATTTTTTGTGCATTATCTAAAATCTTTATTGGTACCATATTGGTATGAATGGGAATTTTTGATTGCTCTTTTTTTGTCTGATATGTAATAAAAAAAAATCAGCAATCCTGGTGTCTTTTTTTTTTTTTTACCATATGCTGTTCACCATTCAGGAACAATATTTTATATTTTAATAGATTGGACACTTCCAAATGCTACAATACCAAATATATTTTATTAATTAATTAATTTATTTATTTATGTATAACACAGTTTTATTTGTAAAATGACAAAGGGGCATGATTTCACCACTTCTTACTATCTATGCTTTCTGGCTGATGTTTTGGTCACTTTTGAATGTTGGTGGTGCTTTCACACTCGTAGTAGCATGAGACAGACCCTACAACCCACCAAGTGGCTTAAGTAGTGCAGCTCATCCAGGATGACACCTCGATGCAAGCTGTGGGAAGAAGGTTTGCTGTGTCTGTCAGCGTAGTATCCAGAGGTTCGAGGCGCTACTGAGAGACAGGCCAGTACACCAGGAGACAAGAAGGAGGCCGGTGGAGGCCGGTGGAGGGCAACAATCAAGCAGTAGGACCGTTACCTCCACCTTTATGCAAGGAGGAACAGGAGCAGCACTGCTAGAGCCCTGAAAAATTACCTCCAGTAGGCCACAAATGTGCATGTGTCTGCACAAATGGTTAGAAACTGACTCCACGAGGATGGTATGAGGGCCCAATGTCCACAGATGGGGGTTGTGCTCACATGCTTGGCATTTGCTAGAGAACATCAGGATTGGCAAATTTTCCCCTGGCGCCCTGTGCTCTACACAGATGAAAGGTGGTTCACAATGAGCACATGTGACAGAGTCTGTAGCCGCTGTGGAGAGCAATCAGCTGGCTGAAACATCCTTCAGAATGACCGGTTTAGCAGTGAGTCGGTAATGGTGAGGGGTAGCATTTTTTGGAGGGCCGCAAAGCCCTCCATTTGCTCACCAGAGGTAGCCTGACACTCAGATGAGATACTGAGACCCCTTGTGAGACCGTTTGCTGGTGCAGTCGGCCCTTGGTTCCTCCCAATGTAGGACAATGCTAGACCTCATGTGTCAGCAGATCTTGCAAGATGAATGCATTGAAGCTATGGACTGGCCTACCCATTCCCCAGACCTGAGTCTGATTGAGCACACCTGGGACACCATGTCTCGCTCCATCCACTAACGTCACGTTGCATCACAATCTGTCCAGGAGATGGCGGATGCTTTAGTCCAGGTCTTGGAGGAGATCCCTTTAGGAGACCATCCACAATTAGGAGCATACCTAAGAATTGTATGGAGGTCATACAGGCACGTGGAGGCCAAACACAATACTGAGCCCCCCTTGTTTTAAGGACATTACATCCAAGTAGTGTTTTCCATTTTAAGGCTATGTTCACACAACGTAAGTTCCGTAGAAATCACGGCCGTGGGCTGAAGGCTGAGGGAATCTCAGCCGGAGTGTATACACATGGTATAAACTCTGGCCGGGATCCCTAGCGGCGCCGCGAGAAAACCCTGTGAGTTAACACAATGGAGTGTACGGCTCCGGCCGCACGCTCCATTGTGAGCAGCGGAGAATTCAGATGTAGGTGCTAAAGATCATCCGGCCAGTACTGCAGTACCAACCGGAACAAAATCTTTTCTGAGACCGGCCGCTCATACAAAGTGTGAACATAGCCTAATTTTGTATGTGAGTCCAAATCCAGGCCTCCATTGGTTTAAAAAATTTGATTTCCATTGATGATTTTTGTGTGATTTTGTTGTCAGCACATTCAACTTTGTACAGAACAAAGTATTCAATGAGAGTATTTTATTGATTCTAGGATATGTTAAGTGTTCTTTTGCAAAGGGATCGTCACTTTGCATGTAAAGTGTGCCTGAGGCAGACTCTAGATGCAGATTGCTGATCTGACAGTATAGAGGTAATTATGGTATTATTTATCTATCTGTCAGGGAAACTGATGGGGACAGTCACACTGCGGGGGTTTTATTCGGTCAGTTACAAGTACTGCTCTTGTCATTTCCTTAAATGCTGTGATCGCTAGAGATTGCCACATTTGAGGTGTTAATGGAATACAGCTGTATAATCACTGCTGTTTCTCATTAAGCTGGCTCCTGGCCCTTTAATATGTGTGGTGCTGCTCACACTGAAGCAGCCCCAAACACAATAAAACCCCTTCACGCCAATAATTTTTAGGTATGTTACAACTGCAAAGGGCAGTGATGGCCAACCTTGACACTCCAGCTGTTTTAAAACTACAATTTCCATCATGCCTGAACAACCAAAGATATGGCTTTGGCTGGCCAGGTATGATAGGAATTGTAGTTTTGCCACAGCTGAAGTGTCAAGGTTAGCCATCACTGGCATAGGGCATTGTCAGTTGGAACTTAACAGACAATGATGTCAAGGAGTTAAAGGGACAAACTTAGCCCCAGTGCCTTACAGCCGTCGAGCACAGATCTCCGATGATATGCCAAGCAAACTCCGGTGTTGTGGCAATTTCAAAACATCAATCTGATCCTCCTTCATCCTTGATTGGCAGTCGGAGCGCTGGGCTTTGGATTAAGTTTTCAGCGTTCAGGCCGGCAATCAAAAGTTAGTGGAAGTGGGAAGGGGGTAGAGGCATCACTTCTCAGAAGCTGTAAGGTACTGAGGCCAAGTCACACTCACTCAGGAAGATTATTTTTCCCCTTTAATATCTTTATTACAAAATAAGGGGGGGGGGCACATATACAAATGTAGCCATGTATAACATGAGACATTGTCTTCCAACTTGGAGACTGCCCCTAAGGTAGAAGGGGAGGTGTACTTTCCCGACCAGGGATTGTCCCTAAACAGAAGGTGAAATGGTGTATGCCAACTTGGGGACTGCCACTAGAGGAGAAAATTAAATTGTTTCTGCTGACTGCTACTAGAGAAGAGGATAAAATTATATCTGCCAGTGCCAGAGGATAAAATTATATCTGCCAGTGCAGTGCATGTGCAATCGCAATAGCTATTTAAATGCAGCTGTCAGCTTTGACAGCTGCATCTAAATAGCTAAGTAGCGGGTGCGGAGATTGGACTACGCCCGATAATAGCTGCAGTCCTGGTTTGCAGATAGCACACAGTATTGTGCACCTGCATGAGAACGTACATTTACGTTCTTCTGTGGGAAGGGGTTAAGGTTTGGTCCAGCTAACCCGTATTTGGGCAAACCTGTCAAACTGAAATGTTTGCTAATCTCTAGTTACATTTTAACAAAAAAAAAAAATTCAAAATAATTGAACATGTTCTGTTTAACAATCTTTGTATTTTTATAAGTTAATTAAAAAATAAAAATAATAATAACCATATTCAGTTTATTTGTGAAGAATGTAATGAAGCAATACATCATGTTCTGTAATTTACTTTCATACCATAAAATACATCAGAAATAATTTTCACTTAACTTGAAAGTACATTGAAATAAGATTGGGCTAAATAAGTACATGAGATTCAGTCTACTTTACAAAAACAATTATTTTACCATTTATTTAATTATCATTACTCATAATAAAATCTCTGACCACTTCACATTATTTGAGAATTGTCCATCTTCTGCCAAATTAGTGTTTGGAAAATGAAGATGTTTGTAACTCTATCTATTTGATCTTCATCAAATTATTTCTGATTGTAATTGGATTCCCTGGTATTTAACTATTATTAAAAGCAATAATGAAAGACACCATAGAGAGTTTCAATTATGCACACAGTGGGCGGCCGATAGAGCTGTTCTGCTTTAACCTTCATTCTGTGATGAGAATATTATTACCAAGTGCAATTGTAACTAATATAAATATAAAGTTAACCTAAAACTTGCCCAAAAGACTATTAAAGATTTAGTTTAATTTAAAATGTGTCTTTTAATCTTAAAGAATTTAAAAGCAAAAAATGCAATAACTTGAAGGCATAACAAAGTTCTTACGTTAAAGAGAACCTGGTGCAGACACATATACTTACTGCATCCCGGACCGGGACTTAGTGGATGCAGTAAGTATATGTGTCTGCACCGAGGGGTCGGCCGGGCTCTGCCCCGGCACAATGGGTGACAGGTTCCCTCTAAGGTATCTCAAAAATGACAAAGGGCGTGACTAAAATGTGTGTTGGGGTCTCTTTTGGGTGAGAGATCTGCACAGACTCTTTGCTTTTCAACCATATATGTTGTATGTTTAACAGCATCTAGTGATTTCCCCTGTACATTTCTGCTTTTGCTTCCTTCAGTCTTTGTCAGCCCTTAAGTTTCCCATCCTCTCCATTCCTGTAGGGTAACTTATAATATGACACATTCAGCTGTTTTTAAATGTTTGTTTCATTTGTTTTACATGTTATAAAAAAAAAAAAATCATCTTTTTTTTTTTTTTTTTTTTTTTGGGGGGGGGGGGGGAAGTTCTAACCAATTGTCTACATTTTAATAATTTATTATGATAAAATTTGCTTTGTTTAACCCCTTCGTGCTGCAGCTAGTTTGATCCTTAATGACCAGGCTCATTTTTCATAATCTGACCTGTCTCACTTTAAGTGGTTAATAGCTCAGTAATGCTTTAACATATTCTAGCGATTCTGAGAATGTTTTTTCGTAACATATGGTATTTTATGTAAGTGGCAAAATTTGGTCACTATCTTCTATGTATTTGAAAAAATATCAAAATATCATGAAAAATTGGAAAAAATTAGCATTTTACGAACTTTGAAATTCTCTGCTTCTAAAAAAGAAAGTCATAGCACATAAATTGGTTACTAGTTCACATTAGCAATATGTCATCTTTGTTCTGGCTTCATTTTGTAAACATACTTTACTTTTTTAGGGTGTTACAGGGCTTAGAAAAGTATCAGCAAATTATCAAATTTTCATTAAAATGTTCAAAACAGAATTTTTAGGGACCAGTTCATTTTTTAAGTAAATTTAGGAGTATGTATATTTAAAACCCCCATAAGTGACCCTATTTTGGAAACTACACACCTTAAAGAATTAATCTAGGGGTATAATGAGCAAGTTGACCCTACAGGGGCTTGAGGGAAAGTATTCACCATTAGGCTGTGAAAAATGGAAAATAGAAATAGAAAATTTCACTAGGAACAGGAGAGAAAAGGAATCTTAAAATCTGTAACGCAGGTTCTTCTGAGTACAACAGTACTCTATATGTGGGCATAAACTACTGAATGGAAACACAGCAGGGCTCAGAAGGGAATGAACTTGGGGGAACTTGGGGGGCACTTAAGGGACCACAGAGCACTTTTTATGCCCTGTCACCATTGATATATGGTGACAAGGGATAAAAAGGGACCCTAAGAGCCAGCCAGCAGCGAGAAAAAGCAATCAGCGGTATATAGTATATACCGCTTATCGCTTGTACGGGGGCCACACAGGGTGGTCCCTGATCGTTGCCCCATGCTCTCCGCCACCTCTTCATCACTGTGAGGAGACAGCGTCTGTTCACAGTGATGGCGGTGCCATCTTGGAAGTGATAGCTTCCCAGGGAGGGGAGGGTTAGTTACTGGCCACTAGGGTGGTAATCCGGGGGAAGTGTGGGAAACCTACACTCATCTCCTCTTACCCTTGATTTACTGTGAGAGGAAATGAAACACTGCTCGGCGCCAGTAACACCCGATACGAGCGCCCGCCGTTATAACGTTTATAACGACGATTGCTGGTGCGGGGAGCGTCCAGGATGGACCCCACAAACTGCCCCAACCCCTCAGCTACCTCCGGTATTTTCTGCCATCGCCGTAAAAAACTAATGGCAGCAGAATAGAGCCCATTAGTGACCGCAGTAGAAAGAAAGGGGTTAAGAGTGATTTGCACTACAAGCACAGTCCCAGAACGAATTTTGCTTGTAATCCAAGGCACCACTGTATATGATTTTTTCTGGACGTGTGTGCTGTATACATTTTACTTTTGAACCGAACAGTCACTCTTCCCATGCTGTTGTTGTTTGTCTTGCCTCCATAGCCTTACACAATAATGTTTTTTTTTTAATGATATATTTGTTGTAAAAATGTATTTTTTTGTCTTTAATAAAATTATGTTGAATATTTTTTTCTAAAAAAAAAAATTCTTGCCTCATTTGCTGTATTTTTGATGTCTGTTCTGTTGTGACACATTTCATGAGCATCTTATCTTTTGTCCTATGGGCCACTGTAGCTTTTTTTGGTGGGGTCAAAATTGTGTGTGGTAGAAATATTTTTTCTTTATAATAAAAACAAATGAATAGATAAAAAAATTAATATTCAAATTTATTTAAAAATCAAAATTCAACATACCAGTACTGTAAAATAACAAATTTCAGGATACTCACCACTCTCTGTCAAGTGTAGTGCTCCAGTCCATCCTGGTCCCACCTTAGCTGGTGGAATGTATATCCTGATTATGCATTCCAAAAGCTCAGGTAGGGAGGTTCTGAACCTTTGAAGAATCATTGGTAGACCAGACAGGGTAAGTAAACAGAGGGACCAGGGTGGATTGGATTCAAGTTTTCATACAGTTGTCCAGAGAGGTGGGTTTTTTAGTTATACACCTAGAGAGGAGGTGATCAAAAACAGTAACCTGCAGTCACCGCCCTGGCTGCTGCCAGAACCTTATTGCTCCATCCCTGCTATGTGACCACTTCTGGGTTCTGGGGACATGCAATCACACACCACCTAAACCAGTTAGTGGCAGATGTGAGACACCACAGAAGCTACTTATTGGTGGGCCTGCAACCTCAGAAGATGGAACCTCAAAACCGAAGCACACAGTCAAGTCCTAATATTATAACCACCAAGTAAAATTTAAAGTAACCACTGTGTGCAACATAGACAGAAGTTGAAAATAACTGAATAAGGTCCTGATTAAAGATGATCCAACAGGGCAGATGTTCAGGATTGTACCAACCTGAACCATCGGCATTTGACTCCCGCTGCCTTCCCGCTCCATGGAGAAGGTGGAGACAGCCTGTTTTCCAGGCGGTACTCGGGTTGTCTCCGCATAAGAGTTCTGCAGCCGTAAAGATCATCCGGCCAGTACCGGCCGAGATCATCCGGCCAGAGACCGGCCACTCTGTGACCCGGCCGGGGTCACAGAACGGCCGATCTCTTACATTGTGTAAACATAGCCTAGGTCTGGGAAATAAGGGGGCCAGGGTAGTACTTCCTTAAGCTCTTCCAAACAATGTCAGGCATTTATAACTTGCCACATTGTCTTGCTGGAAGATTGCAGCTTCCAAACTGGCATGTATAAGTATATGTGATCTTAAAGGATTAACCTATACCCAAATCGATTTATAGTGTCTGTCACATGGACAGTGGGTCTAGAGAATGTCACAAAAAAACATTTCCCAGACCATAATTCTGCCACCACCAGCTTGTGTTCTTGCAGCTATGGTTGCCTGGTGTTTGTCCTCTGATCTGTCTGCTTTGGAAGCCTATATGCAGTAGGGTTCCATGAGATATTGTTTATGACACAGGTCTAGCAGCTTCCTGTTTTTTTCATAGTGAGCTGCTCTACTGTAGTGTGTTGGTCCTCCCTTGCAGACTTTTTATGTCAATCTTCACCTTTAACATCAATAGTCTGTGGTGCTCCGCAATTCCTGCTTCCTTATTTGCAATGGTACCATTTGCCCATTCGTGGTGCACTTTAACCACAGCAACACTCGAACAGTTCACACATTACACTGTTTAAGGAATACTGCCACTCTTGGCCTGAAAGCTAATAATACTCTACTTTTTAGCGTCTAATAAATTGCTCTGTTTGTCCATGACAGCAACAAGAGATTTATTTGACCATGTCATTACAATCTCTGTCCATACCATAATAACTTAGCTTTTATTACTGTACATAATGACTTTACCGTTTCAGTGTTCAGCGTATTTTTGTTTCTTTGACCAGCACTGCGATGCATTTGTCATACATTTCTGAACATCTATTCCTTATGCCATGAAAAAAAGATGCTCATTTAAAAAAAATCACATATTATGTGAAACTATGCATACATACTGAATATACTTCTGCTATATACTGCACCTTCTGAATATTATACTGCCATATACAGCACTCTCTGAATATAATACTGCTACCTATGGAAATGAATTATAATACACACTATACCTCCCACAAGGGGTTTTTCTCTTGTGGGAGGTTGTCAGATTGTGGCAAGGACTAAGCAGGAGAGGGATAGGGGGTCAAGGTAGTAGGGGCTCTGTGCAGGGACACATTAGCAGGACTTCTGAAATTGGGTGGACACAGCAGGAGAAAAAAGGTGCAGGGTGGCAGGGAGGTTCTGTAGGGGGACAGAGAGTGGTGCAGAGTGGCAGGGAGGTCATGTAGGGGGGTAGAGAGAGATGCAGGCAAAGTAGTAGAACCCGTACAAGAGTAAAGTAAGGGCTCTGCCTGGACTGTGCTGGTTGGCACTAAGGTAACTGAATAGAGTTGCAATATGACCTAAAAGTGGCTGCAATACCACAGCTGCAAGAAACCTATCTTGGTCATTGTGGGTCGCAAAGTAATCAGTTACCTTATCACTAACAGAGCCCCATCCATGCAGAGCAACAAATTAATAATGTCTCTTATCATAGGTGTATAATTGTGCAGCCCAAGGGTGCTTAGCAGAATAAGAGGTTAAAGACTCTGGGGGAGAAGAGCAGAGGAGAAGGATGGACACATTGAAAGTGTGGGGCACAAATAGGAAAAAAATGCTGTATGTTTAGGGGGAAGAATAAAACATGTCTGAGAAATAAAATGTTAATCCCAAAACCAACTGCCTATACAGAGATACCAGGTTACAGGTTGATAAGGCGATCGGTGTCCTCATATCACACAGTTCACCCTCTACCTTATAATGTTCAGCACTTAGCAGCCTCATCATAGTCACTCACTGTCTGTCCCAGCTGCTGCTGCTGCTCTTTAGGAGTACATTTACACCCTCCTGCGTTATGGCCCAGGCAGTGGGGTCATAAATGTACGCCCATGGTTGTTAAGTAGTTAAAGAATGATAACTAAAATAATAATAATAATAATAATAATAATAATAATAATAATAATAATAATAATAATAATAATAATAAATGTTAATTGCAGACTTGCTTTATTTCACATCTATTGTTGATTAAGATGATAATGACAGTGACACTTTAATGTGGACACATTTTGTGTTTATGTTATAGTCACAAATCCAGACCTGACTATGGGTCATCAGAACTGTGGTTGGGTTTAAAATGGCAACTACTTTTTGTAAAAAATGATTATGACACAATCTGTTCGGGTTTACTTAAAACTGATTCCTATTAGCTCTGTACATAGTTGTGAATTTGATGGGATTTTCTTTTTATTTGTTTTGATGAATAAAGTTGGCTATTTTATTAATTAAAAAAAAAACTGTCAATGTATTAATTAATAGATTTTCACATTGAGAATTCTCCATGCCATGATCCTTACACTTTTATTTACATGAAAACCTACAGTAGGTAATAACAAAAATGCTCTATAACCTGAATCATGAATTATTTGCTTTGTGTTTATTTAAATGAAAGTTGTAATGCATAAGTGATACATATTTTTCTGTAATTTTTTTTTTCTTAATTACTTATTAAAGTTGTGGTTCATGAAGTAAATTAGTTCTTTGCCACAATCCTTTATTAAATTAATGCATGTCATGAACAGAAATTCATAGGCAGTAATTATAACTCATTAAGGTATTAAGCAAATCGTATAGAACACAATAATGAATGCAAAGTCACATATGCTTCATTAACTTCATTATTTAAATAAAGTTAGCATTTTTTTACTACAGTTTAGAATTATATATAGCTTACCATTAGGCAGCTAAAATATAATTGTGATTCCTCATTAGTAAACATATGAAATAACCAAAAGGGGTAGCTGCATATACAGTATTGCAGAGTAACTATGCATTTATGACTTCCGATCTTTCTTTATTCTTTTAATGTTTTGATTACTGAAGTTAGATATATTACTTAAGTATATACATATATTATATTACTTAAGTATATGATTATATACATATGATTATAAATGTAAAAAGCTACAAAGTGAAAAAATTAGGGATGAGCGAACTTTTGAAAAGTTCGGTTCGATCCGGCGAACTTTCGTGAAGTTCGGATTGGTCCGAACCGAACCGAAAACTAACCTTGCTCTAACGGCTGAATAATTGCAGCTACAATAGTGGGAGTGCAATAGGGTATAGTTTAGTTAAGTTGCAGTTGATATTACAATGAAAAAAGTGGGGGGGGGGGGGGGGGAAGTGCAAAAATAATGAGAAAAAAAAATAATTATAGAAATAATAATAAAATATAGTAAATAAAAGTGCCAAAATAGTGACAAAAAATATTGAAAAAAAAAGTTTACAAGAAGGATTGCACCAAGGCCAGTATTGTTGAGAAGAGACAAGTTGATCAGCAGGAGGAGGCAGCAGTTGATTGATTCCAGTCCAGTATAATCGAGGAGAGGCTACTTGAGGAGGAGGCAGCAGTTGATCGATTCCAGGCTAGTATTATGGAGGAGAGGCTACTTGAGGAGGAGGAGGCAGCAGTTGATCGATTCCAGGCCAGTATAATTAAAAACAGACTACTTGAGCAGCAGTAGGAGGAGGCAGCAGTTGATTGATTCAAGGCCAGTATAATTAAAAACAGACTACTTGAAGAGCAGGAGGAGGCAGCAGTTGATCGATTCCAGGCCAGTATTATCGAGGAGAGGCTACTTGAGGAGGAGGAGGAGGAGGAAGCAGTTGATCGATTCCAGGCCAGTATTATTAAAAACAGACTACTTCAGGAGCAGGAGGCAGCAGTTGATCGATTCCAGGCCAGTATTATTGAGGAGAGGCTACTTGAGGAGGAGGAGGAGGAGGCAGCAGTTGATCGATTCCAGGCCAGGATTATGGAGGAGAGGCTAATTGAGGAGGATGAGGCAGCAGTTGATTGATTCAAGGCCAGTATTATCGAGGAGAGGCTACTTGAGGAGGAGGAGGAGGCAACAGTTGATTGATTCAAGGCCAGTAATATTGAGGAGAGGCTACTTGAGGAGGAGGAGGCAGCAGTTGATTGATTCCAGGCCAGTATTATCGAGGAGAGGCTACTTGAGGAGAAGAAGGAGGCAGCAGTTGATCGATTCCAGGCCAGTATAATTAAAAACACACTACTTTAAGAGCAGGAGGAGGCAGCAGTTGATTGATTCAAGGCCAGTATTATCGAGGAGAGGCTACTTGAGGAGGAGGCAGCAGTTGATCGATTTCAGGCCAGTATTATTGAGGAGATTTGACTTAAGGAGTAGGAGGAGGAGGAGGCAGCAGTTGATTGATTCAAGGCAAGTATTATTGAGGAGAGGCTAATTGAGGAGGATGAGGCAGCAGTTGATTGATTCAAGGCCAGTATTATCGAGGAGAGGCTAATTGAAGAGGAGGAGGCAGCAGTTGATTGATTCAATGTCAGAATTATTAAAAACAGACCAGTTGAGGAGCACAAGAAGGCAGCAGTTGATGGCTCTCAGGCCAGTATTGTTAAAAACAGACAAGTTGAGATGGCAGCTTCCGCAGCTCTTGATTCCACCCAGTATGTTTCCAAATAGACAATTGACGGTGGGGGCATTAGTAGGATTAGTATTCTTTTGGACCCAGAAGGACCTAGTACAGACAACTAAAGTTTGAAGCTAAGGATATGCACGTTTGTAAAAATCATTCTTTAAACATGACAACATGTTGATGTAGAGTTAAGCACAGGACAGCCAACGTTAAAAAAAAAAACTCTAACATTACACCTAGTCTAGCAGGATATGGATACGGTAAAATAGACAGAGAACCTCACCCACAGAATCCATGAGGTGAAGAAAAGACATTTAAAAAGGCACAGATTCAAGAACGCTTTACCTCAGTTCCATTATCCAAAAATACGTGTCCAATTTTCATTTAATTGACACCTCACTGGCACTTGCTTTACAAATTGACGCAACTACTCTGGTGTCAAACCTGTTGAATCTGGGCCTATGGCTGTTGGCGATTCACACACACACACACATATATATATATAATTTTTTTTTATCTCTATTTTTTATCCCTATCTCTTTTTTTATCTCCCTTTCTCTCCCTAGATATCACAATTTTTGAGTTAGATGCCTATCTATCCCTCTCTCTACCTAATTCTTGATTTCTCAGCCTCTTTCACTATGTATGGGTTTATCATGCTTTCCCTGGATCTTGCGATTTTTTTTTTTTATCTTCCTCTCTCCTGCTTCTCTCGCAAACAATATATACTCCTTTTCTATCTCTCTCCCTGTACTTATCCAGTTGTTTGGATATGTAATCTATGTGCTTTCCCTCTCTGCCTAACGTACACCTCCTCTCTCTCTGCAGTCTAGACACACAATGAGAAAGAGCATGGACGCTCAGGCACTTCCTGTTCTTGAAGTGACGTCACACACCTTGATATTCACATAATAACAGGATAAAAGGGATTTTAGGAGTAATAATTCCTTATATCCTCTTCCATTCTGTGAAAACAATACAGTTTTGCGACGCCGTTGCGATTTTGACGAACTTCGTAACAAACTTTTTGAAAGTTCGGTTCGGTACCGAACCGAACTTTTTTCAAAGTTCGCAACGAATCTGGTTCGTAACGGTTTGGTTCGCTCATCCCTAGATAAAATAATTAAAAACACAAAACAAGAGTCAATGTGATACCTATACACACACGCACACACACATCCACACACACACACACACACACACACACACGTGTGCATCCACACACACTAATAATATATACAATATTCAAAACATTGACTCTCAATATATTTTTTTTTTTACCAAGATACAGCCATATTTTGGCAGCTGGCTCATCCACTTTTATGTGCATGACCCTATATACTGTAGACCATTATACAAATAAATTACTTTCTGCCTTTTGTCTCAGACCCATTTCTCATATATTGTAAGCTTTTGCAAACAGGGCCCTTATTCCTCTTACTTCAGTAATTAGTAAGTCATTCTGTAATGTCTGATTGTCACTTAGGTATACCAAGAATTTTAAAGTGTTGCAGATTTTGCTGATGGTGTATCAATAAATATTATTACTACTATTAAATATTTAACCTCTTAAGGACATATGACGTACCGGTACGTCATATGTCCTCACTTGCACTTCAAAGCGGGGCCGCGCGGTGGCCCCGCTTTGAAGTGCCGCGATCCCGGGTGCCGCGAGTAGCCCGGGACCGCTGCTATTAGCGGGCACGGTCGGATCGCCGTGCCCGCTAATTAGCTAATTGGAGGCAGCTGTCAAAGTTTACAGCTGCCTCCGATTACCGGAGGCAACGTTTCCCTGGTGTCTAGTGGGGGAGATCGCTCCTCCGGGACCTTGTCCCGGAGGAGCGATCTCCGTTACTGATGCCGGCCGGGGACGCGTCCAAGATGGCGCCGTCCTCGGCTCGGCACTCGTTCGTTTTCGGCTGCAGCAGCCGAAAGCAAACGAGTGCCGATCTCATGGATCTCTGCAGCATATCTATGCTGCAGAGATCTCAATGAGAGATCACAGTGTATATACTAGAAGTCCCCCAGGGGGGCTTCTAGTATATGTGTAAAAAAATAAAATAAAGTGTTGTTTATAGTAAAAAGCCCCCTCCCCTAATAAAAGTCTGAATCACCCCCCTTTTCCCAGGTTTTAAATAAAAGTAAACAAATAAATAAATAAATAAACATGTTTGGTATCGCCGCGTGCGTAATCGCCCGAACTATTAATTAATCACATTCCTGATCTCGCACGGTAAACGGCGTCAGCGCAAAAAAATCCCAAAGTGCAAAATTGCGCATTTTTGGTCGCATCAAATCCAGAAAAAATGTAATAAAAAGCGATCAAAAAGACGTATATGGGCAATCAAGGTACCGATAGAAAGATCACATCATGGCGCAAAAAATGACACCTCGCACAGCCCCATAGACTAAAGGATAAAAGCGCTATAAGCCTGGGAATGGAGCGATTTTAAGGAACCTATATTGGTTAACAACGGTTTGAATTTTTTACAGGCCATCAGATACAATATAAGTTATACATGTTATATATCGTTTTAATCGTAACAACTTGAGGAACATGCATAACAAGTCAGTTTTACCCCAGGGCGAATGGCGTAAAAACACATTTCCCCCAAATAAAAGAAATGCGTTTTTTTTTTTTCAATTTCACCACACTTTGAATTTTTTTCTGGTTTCGCAGTGTACTTTATGCAAAAATTCAGCCTGTAATTGCAAAGTACAATTAGTGACGCAAAAAATAAGGGCTCATGTGGGTTTCTAGGTGGAAAAATGCAAGTGCTATGACCTTTTATGCACAAGGAGGAAAAACCGAAAACGTAAAAACGAAAATGGGCCATGTCCTTAAAGGGTTAAAAACATTTTAAAGGGTTATTCTTACCCCATCTGTTTACCTTTCACATTACATGAAGATTGCTCCACTTCCTGGCTTCCTCTGTGGGTGAGCTCCTATACTGTGATTGGTCTTCTTCACAAACAGCACTAGATCTGGTATCCTGGCTGCTGGCCTGTGCTTTGCTGTTCTGTGCTGAGCTCTACTATTTTGTGCTGAGTTCAGCTATGCCAACTCTGACAGCTCCATGGAGCTGGGAGCCGTCAGTGTGATGGATTACTGCACTTAAGGTTGTCAGCATGACAGCCTGAACACACACTGATGCTCATTCTGTGGTCAGGAATTTAGACAACCAGCTGTCAACAAATCAGACACATTAAAAGGCCTAGCAGGGCACCAGAGTTAAAAAGGTAATACGAACCAATTGCAATGTTTCGTAACCTTTAATTACCTAATGTTTTAGATGTAGTTTATGGAGATGGGAATACCGCTTTAACTATATTACTTCAGTTTGCCTTTGGGTTTTTTCCAGTCCCTCTTGTTCTTGACCAGGGGTGTCAAACTCAAAACCTCAGTGGGCCAAAATTAGAAACTTGGACTAAGTTGCGGGCCGACCATGATATTTATTGAAAAATTGTGTATTATTGACAAAGATGTTTCCTTCTAGTCAGATATAACAAGTTAATAATATAAAACAATATATAAAACATACTCGCTTAAAGGGAATCATTCAGGTCCTTACCATGTACAAAGCTGCAGACACAGGCACATAGGTGACAGGGAGATAAAACAAATGATGTCTTTTGTCTTTGGTGATGGCCATTTACAGAGTTATAAACTTGCATTTATCCTTGGAAGCTGAAATGCTACAGAATTGATTCTAAACCACAGCATGCTCATAGAGATGACCGAACCGGTTTGCCCAGTATGGGATCCGGTTCGGATTTTCTGCTCCGTTTTTTTTTCTTGCTTTCTACAATGGCAGCCGCCATTCTAGAAAGCAGGAAGTGTTCCGGGCGGGAAAAGCGCTTTCCTATGATGCCCTGAACACATCCAATCAGAAGGGATCTTGTACTAGCCCACCCCCTGTGTGACGTCGGTATTGCTTTAAAAGGAGCGGTGACATGACCACACCACGCAGTGTGTAGCGGGAGGGAGAGAGAGAGCGGAAGCAAGCTGCTGTTGTGTACTACAGACTACTGAGAATATATTGTGGCAAAAGAAAGGAAAGATTAGGAAAGCGGAGAGGAGAAACCAAAAATGTGCAGTACAGATATAAAAGTCCAATACTTCTGGTATTGTGTATATCACAATCCTGAGAGACAAAAATACCTGGTTCAGGTGTATAGCATTGTATCTTAAAAAAGTGCTATATACCCCATTTCTATACTTGGACCCTTTTAATTGAAAGTGTGTATATCACATCTGTCTTATCCTGATAGACTAAAATACCTGGTTCAGGTGTATAGCATTGTATCTTAAAAAAAAGTGCTCTCTCTCTCTCTCTCTCTCTCTCAGCAGGTGGGGGCTGCTGGTGGACTTTTTACCTCATTTGTACTCCTGGTAATATACCTTTATCACTGTGTACATTTACTACTCTTGGGATATAAGCACATAGGTGTATGTGTTTTAGATTAAGCAGATAGGACATTACCCTCATTTGCATTACACCTCTTGTGAGCCACCACCATCACCCCCTGCTTGCATGTTCATTGTCGTTGTGTTTTTTAACCTCATTTCCAGAAGTGATTAATTGCTTTATTCTTATTCCTGCTCCTTGTCATTACATGTATGTTTTTAATTAATTTATACAATAAAGATTTGTTCATATTGATATCAGTTCGAGGTTCAGTTGTGTTCATGTTGGTTTGTCGTTTGGTAACTAGAACCCCAATTATGTTGGTCTCCTTTACATAATACTTACTTCCCCATTCAGATGTGAGACAATAATAGTAACTGAGTGAGGGAATACTGCTTAACTGAATTTTGGTGTATACCTTTAGTATAGAGTTGGTGGACATCTTGTATACCTGAAGCATATAGTTTGGGGGACCTGTATACCTGTAGTGTATAGTTTGGGATCCTGTATACCTGTAGTATAGAGTTGGGGGTGCTGTATACCTGTAGTGTATAGTTTTGGGTTCCTGTATACCTGTAGTGTATAGTTTGGGGTCCTGTATACCTGTAGTATATAGTTGATGGAGGTCCTGTATACCTGTATTGTATACTTTTGGGGTCCTGTATACCTGTAGTGTATAGTTGGTGGAGGTCCTGTATACCTGTAGAGTATAGTTTTGGGGTCCTGTATACCTGTAGTATATAGTTGGTGGAGTTCCTGTATAACTGTATAGTTTTGGGTCCTGTATACCTGTAGAATAGAGTTGGTGGGGGTGCTGTATACCTGTAGTATATAGTTGGTGGAGGTCCTGTATACCTGTAGTGTATAGTTTGGGGTCCTGTATACCTGTAGTATATAGTCGGTGGAGGTCATTTATACCTGTAGTATAGAGTTGGTGGAGGTCCTGTATACCTGTAGTGTATAGTTTGGGGTCCTGTATACCTGTAGTATAGAGTTGGGGGTGCTGTATACCTGTAGTGTATAGTTTTGGGTTCCTCTATACCTGTAGTGTATAGTTTGGGGTCCTGTATACCTGTAGTGTATAGTTTGGGATCCTGTATACCTGTAGTATAGAGTTGGGGGTGCTGTATACCTGTAGTGTATAGTTTTGGGTTCCTGTATACCTGTAGTGTATAGTTTGGGGTCCTGTATACCTGTAGTATATAGTTGATGGAGGTCCTGTATACCTGTATTGTATACTTTTGGGGTCCTGTATACCTGTAGTGTATAGTTGGTGGAGGTCCTGTATACCTGTAGAGTATAGTTTTGGGGTCCGGTATACCTGTAGTATATAGTTGGTGGAGTTCCTATATAACTGTAAAGTATAGTTTTGGGTCCTGTATACCTGTAGAATAGAGTTGGTGGGGGTGCTGTATACCTGTAGTGTATAGTTTGGGGTCCTGTATACCTGTAGTATAAAGTCGGTGGAGGTCATTTATACCTGTAGTATAGAGTTGGTGGAGGTCCTGTATACCTGTAGTGTATAGTTTGGGGTCCTGTATACTTGTAGTATATAGGTGGTGGAGGTCCTGTGCACCTGTAGTGTATAGTTTTGGGATCCTGTATACCTGTATTGTCCTGTATACCTGCAGGGTTGTATTTACTGTTAGGCACTTGTGGTCTGCCTAGGGCAGCACCTTGCATGGGAGCAGCACCAAGGAGCAGGGGGAAGGAAACAATTTTTTTTTTTTTCTAGTCTTCCACCTCCTGCTCAGATTTGCCAGAAAATCTAGTGTCTTTTCGAAGGGGGGTATGGTAGTGTTGGTCAGGTCTGGTATGGCAGTGTTATCCAGTCACAGTGTGGCGGTATTGGTCAGGTCTGGTATGGCGGTATTGGTCAGGTCTGATATGGTGGTGTTAAAAAGGGGTCTACCAGGTATTTCTGTGAATGTTGTGAGGCAGCTTCCCTAGCAACCACAGCTCCCTGTGAAAATGAAAATTAGTAATCCTATTGGTTGCTAAGGCTCCCAACTGACGTTTCTGCTGGCAAGCTGCTGCAGCTAGTTACAGCACCTGTGTGTGCAGTGTGGAGATTTTCCCATTCATCTCTATGGGGTGCTCTCCCCCCCTCCCCTCCTGTACATCTTCCTGGGACGGCACCTTCGCTCTAACCTGCCCAGGCACCCAATGTATCTGTGGGCCAAATCAGGGGCCAAACGGTTCAGGAGTTTGGCCAGACAGACAGACTTTCATTTTTATATATATATATATATATATATATATATATATATATATATATATATATATACACATCTACAGTATATACACCTAATTTCCATACTTGGACCCTTCTGATTGAAAGTGTGCATATCACATCCGTCTTATCCTGAGAGACTAAAATACCTGGTTCAGGTGTATAGCATTGTATCTTAAAAAATTGCTATATATAGACAATTTCTATAGTTGTCCTATATATTACAAGTCATATATATATATATATATATATATATATATATATATATATATATACAAGTCCTATATATTACAGAAGATACTGTTCTCATCTACGAAGTGTAGAAATCCTAATTTGAGTATAAAGTCATGGCACAGCGGCAGCAGGAAACCTCACAAAGCGTTTCAGGCAGAGGGCAGGGCAGAGAGTCTGGCTCAAGGGGCAGAAGAGGAAGTAGCGCAGGAAGAGGGTCCAGTGGCAGGCCTGAGCTTACTTTGTCACACCAGGGTCGTGTCCACACGTCTAATTCCACAGTCCTGGAGTGGCTGGCTCACACTTTGGCGTCCACAAGGATGAATAGTGAGACAGCCAGCCAGGTATCTGTGGGTACCTCAGACATGACCATGACTTGGCACGGACACGCTGCAATTCCCCCACGTCCTCCATCTGACATCCTCAGCAACATCCCGCTAACTTTTGACTCGCCGCCTGCAAGGGAACTGTTGGCGACTATGAGCAGCGAACTGCTCTTTGATGACGATGAGCACGTGGGAGAAGAGACAGGGGACAATCAAGTGCTGGGCATAGCTGGGTCGGAGGCGATATCAGAGCAGGCCCCTGTTAGGCCTGGCAGGAGAACAGTAGGCAGCAGACGAGAGAGGGCTGGGCAGGAGCCTGATGAGGATGATAGCATCATTCTGGAACAGGATTATGCTACATCGGATGTTACATGGGATCCACGGCAGGATTTGGCAGTAGTCAGGGGGGCCTTTCACAGACTCAGACCTCCTTTGTGGAAGGGAGTGTGGCTTCACTCCCTTCTTCGGCTGGTGGCCCCTGTGTTGCTAGCAGTAGGCAGCCTGTCATCATGGACATATGCACCCAGCAATCCCGCAGCAGTCAAGCTGAACGCCCACCTGGCCAAGTTGCTGGTGCTTCAGTCTCTGCTGTTTAAAGTTGTTGACACTTTTCCAACACAGATATCCCGGCCATGTATAGCTATGTACGTGAAAAGGTTGCTGACTCGCTGAGCAATTCAGTGAGCAGACATGTACATTTAACCACAGACATCCGGAGCTGTAATTACGGGCAAGAGCAGTATATGTCCATTACTGCTCAGTGGGTAAATGTAATATGGCTGGAGGACCCCCAGCCACTTGGCCAGGGAAGGGCGATGACACCACCCCGTTGTCACAGCAGGGTTCCTGTGTCGCGGTCCTCCTCCACCTCCTCCAGTAGGCCCAAAACCTCCTCAACCGCCAGTGTTCCTCCCTTGTACAACTTGGGTGTAGCACGGAGGTGTCACGCTGTGCTGCATCTAGCCTGCCTGGGTGAAAGGAGACATACAGGGGAAGAGCTGCACTGCCTGCTCAAGACGGAAATCCTCTCGTGGCTGACTCCACGCCATCTTAAAGTTGGGACGGTGGTGAGTGACAATGGGAGCAACATTCTCTCCGCACTGCGTCGAGGAGGTATGAGGCACGCCCCATGTATGGCACATGTTTTAAACCTAATAGTTACACACTTTCTAAAATCTTCAACCCATTTAAAGACTGTGTTGTCAATGGCTCGAAAGCTATGTAACCATTTCAGCCATTCAAATCACTCTCACCACATACTCCTCGACCTGCAGCGGAGGAATGGTCTTCCCAACCTCATTTGCAATGTAGCCACGCGGTGGAACTCCACCCTCCGCATGCTGGACCGGTAGGCCTTGACTGATTTCCTCTTGATGCAGGCGGACACGGCGACTCCCCTGTGTAACCTGGAGCTTGGCCAGTGGCAGCTCATGCGAGATACCTGCCGCTTGCTACGACCCTTTGAGGAGGCCACCTTTCTGGTCAGTGGGCAAGTGTCAGGGCTGGGATAAACAGACAACAGAGGAACGTGAGCCCTGCACTTACCCCAACCTCTGTCCCTGCCTATTGCCCCACCCAGTCTAGACTGACAACCACGAAGACTGCGCATACACTGACTAGTGTGCAGGGGATGGGAGACAAGAGACACAGACAAACACAGAAGAATTGTCAAACAGGCAGGGTCAAAACCAGGAAGGAGCGTCAGGACAAAATCAGAAAGCTAAGAAAGGTCAAAAATAAGCCGAAGTCAAAACCAACCGGTAGCAAGGTACAAAGGGGTAAGGCAAGAGAAGGTCAGAACACAGAATAAGGTCAGAATTGCAGAGATCAGATCACCATGCTAGCTAGTGCAGAGAAATCAAACACTGGCAGTAAGCAGCCTGATAGCAGAGCTTAAATGCAGGCTGGAGCCCCACCCCACAGGTGAGAGCAGGAGAACTCCAGATAAATTAACAAACGTGAGCGAGCACCCACATCACTTGCAGTGTCGGAGACTGGAGCGATGGCATGCTCGCTATGAGCGCCAGTCCTGACAGCAAGACACAGGACTGAGCGCCATCATACCCATGCTTCATGTACTGGAGCTGATGCTGATGCGACTCAGTGGCGAGGAAGAAGAGGTCTTGCCACTGTCACAGCCTGGGTCGCTGGAGGAAGGCTTTGCGGAAGAGGAGGGAGAGGAAGTTGAGGAGGAGGAGGAGGACCTGAACGCACAGAAACTCTTAGGGGAGATGGGTGGAGGAGAAGGAGATGAGCCTTCCTGCCAGACTAGAGGGGGGCCAGAGGAGGATATGCAGGGCTATGAGGAGGATGGAGGCAGTACCCATTGGCAGTATGCTGTGGAGACGGAGGCGGGGACTCCTTCACACTCCCTGGTGGAAATGGATAAGCGCATGTTTATATGCTTTCGGGCCAACCCACGCTTGCAAAGGATTCATCAACGGGATGAGTTCTGGCTGTCCACACTACTGGACCCACGGTATCGCAACAAGCTGTGTGAATTAATTCGCCCTTCCCAACGGGAGGAAAAAATGAATTATTATAGAGAGGAGCTGGGTGCACAGTTAGTGGCAGCCTTTGGAACACAACACTCTCATTCACGCCATTCCCACCAGGGCCACACCAGCAGCGCTGCCTCCTCCACATCCTTCTCTAGCAGCTTGGGTTGCATGAGCAGCGGCACCAGTCTGAGCCTGATGTCCATGATGCACGCTTTCATGCAGCCACAGGCCGAGGTAACAAGGGCACCCGCACAGCAGCAGGACATGGTGGCACACCTCAAACAGCAAGTCCAGCTGGACTACTGGGTGGGAAAATTAGATGTCTGGCCACAACTCGCTGAATTTGCTGTGGACATACTCTCCTGTCCGGCCAGCAGTGTGTCATCCGAGCAAGTTTTTAGCGCAGCAGGTCATATTGTCAGTCCCAGGAGAACCAGAATGTCCTGTGATAGTGTGGAGCGTCTGACTTTCATCAAAATGAATGCCACATGGATAGATAAGGACTTTGTGACACCTGCTCCTGATACCACAGAGTAGGATTTGGTCATGTTGTCACCAAGATGTAGGACCTTTTCTGCTTATATTATGGCCTATATGTGAACTAGACCGTACTGGTCATTCCACCATTCCTGCTGCTGCTGCTCCCACCCTGTTACCTCTCGCCTGTCCATGGACCTCATTATTCTGCTTCCGCTTCTCATGTCACCCCATTACAACTGCTACTCCTGCCCTGGCCTCCATGTTGGCTCCTGCCGCTCCTGCCCTGGCCTCCATATAGGCTACTGCTGGGCCTTCACTGGCCTCCATGTTGACTACTTCTGCTCCTGCCCTGGCCTACATGTTGGCTACTGTTGTTCCTGCTTGGCCTCCATGTTGGCTATTGTTGCTCCTGCCTGGCCTCCATGTTGGCTACTGCTGTTTTTGCCCTGGCCTCCATATAGGCTACTGCTGGGCCTTCACTGGCCTCCATGTTGACTCCTCCTCCTACCCTTTCCGCCCTGTTGGCAAACTTTGCTCCTGCCTGGCCTCCATGTTGCTAATGCTGCTCCTGTACTGGCCTCCTTGTTGGCTACTGCTGCTCCTGCCTGGCCTCCATGTTGGCTACTGTTGCTCCTGCCCTTGTCTCCATGTTGGCTACTGCTGGGCCTGCCCTTGCCTCAATGTTAGCTACTGCTGGGCATTGACTGGCATCTAGGTTGACTACTGCTGTGCCTGCCCTTGCCTCAATGTTGGCTACTGCTGGGCCTTGACTGGCATCTAGGTTGACTACTGCTGTGCCTGCCCTTGCCTCAATGTTGGCTACTGCTGGGCCTGCCTGGCCTCCATGTTGGCTACTGCTGCTCCTGCCTGGCCTCCATGTTGGCTACTGCTGCTCCTGCCTGGCCTCCATGTTGGCTACTGCTGCTCCTGCCTGGCCTCCATGTTGGCTACTGCTGCTCCTGCCTGGCCTCCATGTTGGCTACTGCTGCTCCTGCCTGGCCTCCATGTTGGCTTCTGCTGCTCCTGCCTGGCCTCCATGTTGGCTACTGCTGCTCCTGCCTGGCCTCCATGTTGGCTCCTGCTGCTCCTGCCTGGCCTCCATGTTGACTGCTGCTGCTCCTGCCTGGCCTCAAATGACTATTGCTGGACCTCTACTGGCCTCCAATGACTACTGCTGTTCCTTCACTGCATTTGTCACCTTTTTCCTGCATAGACCCTGTAATTAGGGATGGTCCGAACCGAGTGGTACGAACCCGAACTCTCTGTAATGATTTCCGCTTTCTGCCAGCTCCATGCAGCGGGCAGATCCAGGGGGAGGACCGCCTGGAAAACTGGGATACAGCCATAGCCATAGGCTGTATCCCAGTTTTCCAGGCGGTCCTCTCGCTGTATCCACCCACTCCACGGAGCTGGCAGACAGCGGGAATCTGATGCCGACCGTTTGGGTTCATAAGAACCCGAACCTTGGAGGGTTCGGACCATCCCTACCTGTAATGGTGAATTTCCTGCATAGACCCTGTAATGGTGAGTTTCCTGCATAGACCCTGTAATGGTGAATATTGAAGTCTAAAAAAAAAAAAATTGACTTTGAGATATCGAAAAGATAATGATGTTACTGACAGGTAGAGCCCTAAGTTCAACCAAATACACTACCCCCGTATCATATAGATTCTTTAAACTATGAAATCTGAAGAAATCCAAAATTCGGTCAGACCGAACTTTCTGAAAAAAATCTGAAAGTCTGGTCGGACCGAACTTTTGAAAAGTTCGCTCATCTCTAATGCTCACCCCTGCCTCACACTCTCCATGTCTTGGCTGACGTACAGGGCTGTCAATAAGTCAGGTATGTCAATTAGTTCAGGTGGGGGAGGAAGTGTGCATGTGTTTACCATAACTTCTGTGGCACTTCAGTACCCAAGGAATAATGCTATTGTATTACTCTGCAAATAGCCATCAGGAAAGACAAAAGGCATCATTTGTGTTTTCTCTTTCACCTATCTGCTTGTGTCTGCTGCTCTCTACCTCGTACATACTTGACAGATTCTCTTAAAGGAGTTAACAAGTGCTACAAAAACATGGGCAATTTTGCACCACTCATGTCTCAGTTTGGGTGTAGGTTTTGAAACTCAGTTCAAGTAAATAGAGCTTAATTGCAAACTACACCTGAACTGGAGGCAAGAGTGGTGGAAAAGTGTCCATGTTTTTGTAGCACTGGATCTGATAGCCCCTTTAAAATGGGTTATCCGGGCTTACAGAACATAATAATAATTTTTAATAATAATTTTTATTTATATAGCACCAACAGATTCCGCAGCACTTTACAATTCTGGGGGTACATACATAGACAAAAAATAGACATTACAGAGAGATACATATAATTATCCATACATGAGGAGTGAGGACATGGCTACTTCCCTCAAAAAAGCAGTTATCCTGTCCTCAGTTTGGGTGGGATTTTAAAGCTGAGTACCATTGAATGGAGCTGAAGTGTAATACCACACACAACCTGAGAACAGTGGGTGCTGCTGTTTTTCCAAGAAAGTAGCTTTATTTTTGTAATCCTGGATAATACCTTTGAATCTGTAACAAGCAAACAATACTTATTCCCTTCAATAAAAATACAACCATTCAATTTCATCCTTGGAGTATTATGGAAAAGTACCAACAGAAACATACCCAGGGGTTGTTACTAGGATAGTCAAGTTACAACAGGGCAGCAATTGCTTATTAATTGCTCATACATACTGCATTAATCTCCCTGTGCTGAATTGGTACAGCCTGCAACAGGCAAGGTATACCGATCCAGTAAGACAGCTACAGGAGACCCAAGAAGTCTTAGCCAGCACTGACAATTGCTGAAGAACCATTTAAATGCCGCTGTCACTTTTGACACTATCCGACAGTATCCCTCAGTGTCCCTCAAGTATTGCATGCCGTCTCTCCCATCACATGCATCAGGGGGTCTCCCCCTCACAAGTATCTGACAGTATCCCTCAAGTACTGCGCACTGTCTCCTCCCCCACATGCATCAGGTGGTCTCCCCTTCACGCACATCGGGCGATCTCCCCTCTTAAGTACTGCGGACAGTCTGAGGGGGAAGACAGCTTGTAGTACTTAAGGGACACTGTCAGATGCTTGTGAGAGGTAGACCGCCCGCAGTACCTGATAGGAGACCGCCCGATGCATGTGAGGAGGGAGACAGCACGCAGTACTTGTGGGATACTGTTGGATACTTGTGAGGGGGAGACTTTCTGCAGTACTTGGAAGGTGACCGCCCGATGCATGTGAGGGGGGATACAGCACGCGTTACTTGAGAGATACTGTCAGATGAGGGGAAGACCGCCTGAGGCAGCGCACACAGTCCTTCCAAGGCCCCATATATCACACAGGGATGATTTTTACTAGAAACTGAGGGTACACAGCATAATTACCTTTCCTGGACTCCTGCGCTCCTGACAGTTACGACCACAACCGTCTAATGGTGCGTTGCACAGTATAATTACCTAACTTACTGGGAGGCGGGTTTAGTATATCCAATGGCAGCATAGGAGGAGGGCAAAAGCAGGGCAAAATGTGATGTTTGGTGGCGGGCAAGGCAGCCAGCCAATAGAACTTTGCTTTAAACATTATAAACGGCCAATAGAAAACTTTGGCGGGCCAGCTATATGATAATCACAGATTCTTTGGCGGGCCAAAAAAAATGGCTCTCTCAGGCCAGAGTTTGACATTTCTGTTCTTGACTTTATGATAATCTATTGCACATTAGCACCCAAAATTTTTAAATGTATTTACTTCATAGAACCGTTGGGTATTTTCTAGTTTTTTTAGGTACATTTTGAAAGGTAAAAATAAGGCTTATTATTATCTTCAGAATTAAGATGAAAACAACAGTGTGTCACTCGCAAGTAAAATGACAGTTACATTGTATAAAAATGGTGCACTTGATTGTTGATTAATTCGAAAACTCTTATTTAAATGGATTTGAAGGTGTATTACTACTTTTATTGCCTGTAGCTATATATGGATATTATGGAAAATCTTTGTTTAAATTGAACATAAGTTTCACATACTGTGAGCCATCTGTTTGCTTCTAATGATACCGTGAACTATCTTAAAGTACTATCTTAATGAAGAGACTGAAGTGTAGTTAAGAATTCTCATAGGTGTTATTGTGCTAGTTAAGTTTAATGACTACATCTTATTACATCATCCTTTTTACTTAAAGCTATATACATGTTTTGACATTTATTTTTTTTCAACTTTTTTAGTGAAACCATTGAGTCTGCCTTATTAAATCTTAATCACAGAGCACTGTTTGCAACATTGCATGCATTGTTACATTTGTATTACAAAGTAAAATCAAAGCAAATGTTTGTTAGTTTTCAGCAATGTTAGAAAGAAAAAAAAAGATTACAAATCAGTTCACATGGAAAAAGAAATATAATCATGTTCTATGAAATGTGTTTCCCTTTCCAGCTTGGTGGTTACAGCATTAAACTGCAATAAAACATCTGAGGAAGTGAACAGTGAACAAATGAATGCAAGAGAAACATAAAAATTACCACTAAAGTATTGCAGAAAAAACTTTTTCATGTTTTTGTATTAACATTATTGAGGTTGTCCCCGTGGCTTTTGCCTACCTTGCTAGCATTGATTGATAAATTTCTCTGTTTTCTCAAACAGGATGCTGCGCTCATTATAGTGGTAGCATACTCCCTGTATGGGCATTACAGTGAGGGAGCTGATATTATATTGCAGAGAATGAAGAATCGGGAGAAGCGGGCATCCTTATCCTCTCTTCATTCTCATTAGCTGCAGGTACTTAATGTCCGTATGGGGGCACAGGAGGGCAGGAGGCATAACTACAGTGGGGAAACTGCAGGGAAATATAGGGGCACAGCAGGGAACTGGGGCATTATTACTATATGGGGCACATGGGGTCAGGAGACATAATTACAATATGGAAGGCATAGCAGGGAACATTATTACTTTATAGAGAGCACAGGAGGAGGCATTATTTCTGTATGGGGGCAAAGCAGACAGCATTATTATTATGGAGGGGCTATTATTACTATATAGGGGAGATAGCAGGGGGCATTATAACGACATACAAGGGCACAACAGGGGACATTATTACTATATGGGGACAGCAGAAGGCATTATTACTATATAGGACACAACAGAAGACATTCTTACTATATGGATAGCACAGTAGGAGGCAATATTGCTGTATGGAGGGTACAGAAGGGGCATTATTACTATATGGATTAAATAGCAGGTGGCAATATTACTACATAGAGGGGCACAGCCGGGGGCAATATTACTATATAGTGAAGAAGGAAATCCTTCATATAAGGGGCAACCCACAGACCTACTCACCGTGCAGCAGGGAATCCTTCATATAAGGGGCAACTTCCCCTGAAGTTGTGACAAACTCAGGGGAAAATACCTTCCGGTGAGGATCCTGAGGCGCAGCTCACCGCAGGCACAGGAAGAGGTAAGTTAGTACCTGCAATCAATTTATCCCCTGTCCCTGCCGGCTGCTGTATTTTATAATCCTTTAAACAACAAATAAAATGGAAAAGAAATGGCACTAGCAGTGGTCAGAGCTGTCTGAAAAAGTTCAGACAAATAGCTTGAAGAAAACTGTAAAATTTATTGTATAGCACCAGTTATAAAGCATTTTGGGAGACTTTCTCCCTTCATCAGAAAAAGAGCATGGTGTAAATAGATACAAACACTTATTTAAATGGGGAAAAAGCCCAAAACACATCATCTGATAGCTGTGTAGCATGGTGCTGTATAAAAGGGACGGAGCCACCCACAAGTCCATAGTCGAACAGTGGCTCCCACGGGTAGCTCCATCCCTTTTATACAGCACCACGGTATGTCAGCTCTACAAACCCTATTTGTAGGCTGACAATCCCACCCCTTTTGATCTGCTCTACTGTGTAGTAGCCCTCTGACACTAAATTCTAGTCTAATCACCTGGCCCCCTTGTGTCCATTGCATTGAAGGACAGACATCCATTTCCACAATGTAATACACATTGACTACACAACTATCAGAATCTTAATGATATGTGTATAAATCATTTTATATTGCTTTCTACATGTTCATTCCTGTTAGTCATATATAGGTGACTGCACACCATTTTTAACTTATTTTATGTTATTTTAACCCTTAGACGAGCCGGGACGTACCCGTACATCCAGGGTCGCTTCCATGTGTTCTAAACCGACGCAGTCTCAGGGTGCCGCTTGTAGCCCGGGACCGTGGCTATAAGCGGGCATGATCCGATCGCCATGCCCGCTAATAAAGTAATCGGATGCAGCTGTCAAAGTTGACAGCTGCATCCGATTACTTGATGCAGCCGTTCCCTGGTCTTTAGTGGGGTGGATCGCTCCGATCCACACATCTTGGCCCGTACAGGGTCTGCGCCATAATGACGCTGATCCCGATCCCGGAAGCAATCAATGTTCCTATCTCATAGATCTATGCTGCATATCTATGCAGCATAGATCTGTATGAAAGATCAGAGTGCTTATACTAGAAGTCCCCCAGGGGGGATTCTAGTATAAGTGTAAAAGAAAAAAAGTGTTGTTATTAATAAAAAAGCCCCCTTCCCTAACAAAAGTTTGAATCACCTCCGTTTTCCCATGTTAAAATAAAAATAAATAAACATGTTTGGTACTGCCACGTGCGAAATCGCCCAAACTATTAATTAATCCCATTTCTTATCTTGCAAGGTAAATGGCGTAAGCGCAAAAAAAATCCCAAAATGCAAAATTAAGCATTTTTGGTTGCATCAAATCCAGGAAAATTGTAATAAAAAGCGATCAAAAAGTCGCATATGCACAATCAAGAAACTAATAAAAAGAACACATCATGGCGCAATAAATGACAACTCACACATCCCCATAGACCAAAGGATAAAAGCGCTATGAGCCTGGGAATAGAGCGATTTTAAGGAACATATATTTGTTAACAATGGTTTGAATTTTTTTACAGGCCATCAGATATAATAAAAGTTATACATGTTACATTGTTGTAATCGTAACGAATTGAGGAACATATGTAACAAGTCAGTTTTACCCCATGGCTAACAACGTAAAAACCCTCCAAATAAAAGTTTGTTTTTTTTCAATTTCACCACACATTGATTTTTTTTCTGGTTTCGCAGTGTACTTTATGAAAAAAATCATCCTGTCATTGCAAAGTACAATTAGTGGCACAAAAATAAGAGCTCATGTGGGTTTCTAGGTAAAAAAATGCAAGTGCTATGGCCTATTAAGCACAAGGAGGGAATTACAAAAATGCTAAAATTGAAATTGGCCCGGTCCTCTAAGGGTTAATGTATGATGCTTTGTTTACTAAAAATCATCATTGGTCCCTCATCCCTGTCATTCAAGAGGTGTTTTTGGCATTTTTCCCCCATTTAAATACGTGTTTGTACCTATTCACACAACGCACTCTAAGGCTATGTTCACACTATGTATCTTTCCGGCCGTAGTGCGAACCACGAATATATGCACGTAGTTTTGAGGTTGATGCGTTCGCTTGAAAGTATATGATATACGGCCGCACAATGCACACTACGTATGAGCTTATGGCCAGATCGTATATGGCGCGGTGAAAAATTAACAAGACCATTGTTTGAGGATGGAATGTTCCAACTCACTGCCGTGGATTTCCATGCGGTCCCGTACAAAGTACTTATTTCAGCCAAATTGAATGTGATTTTTAGATCCAAAAGGTTCTGTGTGTTTTATTGGGCTGGGCAAAGATTTCCAAGTAAATGACCTGTTTCAGATCTCTTCGAAACAAGCTAGGGAAGCATAACTCTACTACGGGCGAATACGATCAAGTAGGTATTCGATTGAATATTGCGGTATTCAAAAGATTTTAATATAATCGAGTAGTGTGTCAAATATGCGGCAAACATTCAAAAGCCCTCCCATCACACTTGGTGCTTTTTTAAATCCAATCACCATGCAGGGAGGCTGTGAGGGACCCTTGGAGTACGCACGCAGCGTGAAAACGGCATCTACCCTCATTGGGTGGCTGTAGGGATCTTCCCGGGGGATGGTGTGTTTGGACACAGTTCACAGCAGACTTAAAATAACAGCTTGGCGTTTATTTGCAGCATAAACCGTCCAGCAAACAGAAATACAGCAGCACCGTTTTTAAGAATAAAACAAACAAAAAGGTCTTGCCCGTCTGGGCACTTACTAACAGGTCTTCTCACCTATCTGACACTATAACACAGCGTCTTTCACCTGGATACCGCAGGGTGTGTCTTAGCTCCAGCCGTGGCTGCATTCGCAGCTTCCACCAAACACACTGGCTGATCACTCCTGGCTGAGAGCAATCACCTGCAGCTCTGCAGAGCTTTTACCTTTGTCAGGCTCATCAGAGCACACCTGATCACAACACCCAAAGTGGATCGGGGGAGAGGGAATGGCAAGTCCCACTACCAAAACCTACCTGTCATTCCATGTAAATCCAGGCCCGGTAAAAAGAAATAACAACTCAGCAGCATAGCACTGCTGAGTAACAGATCCCTCCTGGACTTACCATCTCACCGTGTGGAGCAACCTAGGCGAGATGTACACCCTCTCGAACACTTCTCCAGTGACATGTCTACAGTGGCTGAACCACATGACCTCGAATATTTGAGACTTGACTTCCGCCACTCGAGCAGGGAGAGATAGGTTTTAATAGCGTTTTGGTTAGGCAGGCTTACTACTGAACCCAAAAGTCCTTTTCAGGGCAAATATCCAGCAAAAAAGTCATCTCTGGAGTCGGCATCCAAACCACTTCTCAGTGCTAAGAACTAGATGATACAACAGCAGCAGCAGCTGTATTCATTCCAGTACCCTATGTGTACAAGTCACTTATAGTGTCCCTGGTTTAGCCCACTAAGGGCACGTTAACCTTATACCTATTGTGCCAGTAGTCTAATAAAAGGCACGTGATACCTATTGTGTCAGTTGCCTAGTAAAAGGCAAGTGATACCTATTGTGCCAGTAGCCCAGTAAAAGGAACGTGATACATATTGTTCCAGTAGCCCACAAAAAGGCATGTCATACATACTGTTTGTTACGTTCATAACGTTCGTACAGCATGATGTGTGATGTGCGCGAATAACATGACGCACTTTGGAATCATGTATGTAACGCTGTGCCAGAAATACAAACGAAATGTGTGAACATTGCTGTAAAGCGTTCGCAAATATTTTTCCTTCGCAAGTGCGGAGAGTGGCATTATACTGCTATTTTGGGTTGTTGGGTGCACCCAGGCATGCTCCCTGTAATGTCCCAGTGTCATTCTGGAGGTGTTCACATCGTTTAGGGAGGTTTCATGGGGGACTTGGTGACCTCCAAGTGGTCGAATTTTATTTCCAAGTGCCGAGAATTTTTTTCCCATAGACTATAATGGGATTGAATATTCGTTCGAATTGTCGAATCTCGGTGCCTATTCTATTCAAATTCTCGAAAATCAAATATTTCACTACTTGCTCATCTCTAGTTATAACTAATGCTATACAGTAAATTTTACAATTTTCTTTAAGCTCTGTCTAAAGGACTTTTTGGGACAGCGCTGACCACTACTAGTACAATTTCTTTTCCATTTTTACTTGCTCATTGCTTTGTACAGGTCCCTATCTGGGAGCATCCTGTCTATAGGTACAGTCAGCTTTTGCAGTCCCTACACTCCTGAAACTACGCAAGTAAACCTGGGCAAAGGAGTAACCATCTTCCCAGCTCCTGATCTTCAGTGTACCCTACATATGAATAGCGGTAATGCGCATAAAGCTCAAGGGCTAATAAGTGAGCAGCATTGCTTCAACTTTTCTACTTCGTATCTGAGATAATTCACAAGGCGCTTGGGTCTTTTTTCTCAGAATTTTTAACATGTAGTAAAAATGACATGTTATCTATATCTATACCTATAAGTACAGTTACAATGATATTTAATTTTATGTACCTTTATTTTACTACTTTAAAACTTTCTGACACCAATAACTTTATTTTTCAGTCTTTTGGACCATGTAATGGTTTATTTTTTGGGCCATGATCTGTAATATGTATTGATACCACTTTTGCTTACATGTAACTTTTTGATCACTTTTTATTCATTTTTTTTTTCTCCATGTTAAAAATGGTCATTATTAGCCCCTTTAGGACTGGACCAATTTTAATCTTTGTTTCCTTTTCACATTCTGAGAATTGTAACTGTTTTCATTTTATCATATTAGTTTTTTTTTTTTTTTTTCCAGGACTAGTGTTACTTTTGTACTCAATATAAAGATCCCATAAGCTGATGTCCCCTAGCTCTGCCGCCTCTCTGATGTCCCCTGCCGCTGTTACTATCTTATAACAGCGGCAGGGGAGAGAGGGGAGGCAGCAGAGCTCACAGTCGCACGCCCGGAGAGCGTTCTGTCCTCCCTCCCTCCTCCTGCTGGCCTCCGTAGATAGAAATGGCTATTTCTATGTCTACCATCAGGGCTCTGCGATTAGTTTGCAGAGCCCCGATGGACACCTGAGAGACAATTCTCCCTCAATAGAGTGCTCTATTATAATGGTCTGCTGCAGACCATGATCCAATCTACTGTGCGCCTGTCCTTTGTGTCTAGTGGGGGATCTCCCCCTCCGCAATCACATTGCGGGAGGGAGATCCCCCACTAGACACCAGGGACAGGGGCACAGTCACTATTCAAATGCAGCTGTCAGCTTTGACAGCTGCATTTGAATAGCTTATTAGCCGGCCGCGTCCGCTGCAGATGGCAACCGGGATCTGCGGGCTGCAGAGAGGGCACACGTCGGGAGCCCTCTCTGATCCCCCTTATACGCGTATACCCGTCATGCGTCGTTAAGGGGTTAATGCAGTTATAATATCCCGTTATTGTCCCACCATGATCCAATCTACAAATAATGATCCAACAGTACTTCCATCATTTATAAAGCCCCTCTGTGTCCTCACTTAATGCCATCACTGTCTCCTTATAATGCCCTTAAACACTCACAGATTAATAGTACCCCATATCAAAATAATGACCCTAAATCTGCATGCAATTTCTATGCCCTCTGTGCCTCCATAAAGCAAGAGCACCTTTACAGCAATAGTGCAAAATGAAAAAATAATGCCCCTCCATGATCTCCCTTTCTTCCAATTAAAAATATACCCCTGTACTTTAATAATAATAATAATAATAATATTAATAATAATAATAATAATAATAATAATAATAATAATAATAATAATCCCTTGTACCTCCATATCGTAATACTGTCCCCTATGCCCCCATATAGTGATAATACCCCCTGTGTCCCCATATAGTTACAGTACCCCCATGCTTCAAAAAATAATAATTCTCCTTGTGCCCCATATAGAAATAGTGCCCCTTTTGCAGAAATATTGTAATAGTTGCCTCTTAGCCTCACTAATGTAAAAATGTCTCCCATACCTGGTATAATGCCCCGTTTTGAGCAAAAAGTAAAAACTACAGTACATATCTAGTTCGAGCACCTATGTTTAAAAATGCTTCCAAAGCAGGGATTGCGTCACAGCAGCTCATAGGCTACAGGCCTGAAGTGCCTATAAGTGAAGGGGGGAGCAGGGGGCTGAAAAGTCCAACTTCACCATTTTACTTTACGGTAAATATGCTCTATGGAGGTAGATGCAGTTAGAGATCTGGGGGACTAGGCTAGAAATCGAATTATAAACTATCCTATAGGTAGAGGATAATTATTGCTTGTGGTTCAAACCTTTTCAGCAAATTATATGTATGGCTAACATTAAGCTGGCCAATAGTAATGAGCAAACCTTCAGAAAACCATTTTGGATCCCTTGTTCTTTATAAGGGACTCAATGGACAGAAATTTGGACCAAATCTGATTCATGCACTCATAATTTACAATTTCACAAAAGTTTTAAAAGACAATTTTATAAACACTATATACTCTGTATTTACACCATTCAAGAAAGCAATCAATGAATCAACCAATTATCTGCAGTAGTCACTGATGATATAGTAGGCAGTATTGAGGATTGCTTTTTCTAATAGTTAAAATCTTAATATGGTTTGGTGTGTCATCTGTGTCAATCTACATCATATTTTCTCAGTTATACTTCTTAACAGCATTTTACAAATTCATAAGCATTTATATGTATTAAAAGAGAGATATTTTAATTTCTTTTTAGTTTTACGCACCCCTCAAAAGCTGTTTTGCCCATGTCACGGCACAAATTAGGGAAATCTACATTTCAGCTCAAGACTCCATGTGTCATTTAATAGCTTACGTTTGCTAACTGTAGCCAAAAAGCATGCTTCCATCAGGGACTTAGAGATTCCTAATTTGCATAAGTATAGGAAGTTAATTGTGTTACTGATATTCTGGCTTCCCCGAGGAGTTCATTAAGAATGCTGAACATGATGAGAATGTAATTTAACGATTTCTATAAATAAATAAAATACTGTAATCTCGAAAAGTTGTAAAAAACAACAAAAAAAAAAACCCACAGCTTAACCTGTTGGTGACCAACAATACGCCTTTTTCACGGCAGTCACTAATGGTCTTTATTTTGCTACATATGCTTTATACTGTGTATGTATCGGAAGGCTCTGCTGTGCCGAAGCACCAGCATCCGGGGATCAGCTATCCGTATGACAGCTGATCTCCCCCATAACTACCTGGAGGGGAAAATCGTTTGCTCCAAGTAGTTTAATCCGTAAAATGCCGCTGTCAAATTATAACAGCAACATTTAACGGGTTACGGTTAGGGATGAGCGAACCGAACTGTAACGAACCAGATTCGTTACGAACTTTGCAAAAAGTTTGGTTTGTCACTGAACCGAACTTTAAAAAAGTTTGTAACAAATCTGGTTAAAATAAAAATAACAAATAAAATCTTAAGAAAGTGATGCAAACACCTCTGGAATGCATCTGGAGAAGCAGGGAAACTGTATTACAGGAATCGGCATTACCGGGGTTAGCGATCCCCGACAATAATGCCGATCCCTCTAATGGTTAATATTTAATTAATAAAACAAATTTTCATTCTAAAAAAACATTTTCGTTGTTCAATAGCATAATTAAAAGGAATCCATGCTTTTGCAATTAAATATACTGTTAATAAAAAAATAAATATAAAAATAAATGTGTGTATATATATATTTATTTATTGATTGATTTATTTAAAGTATATTTAATTGAAAAAGCATGGATTCGTTTTAATTTTGTTATTGTACAAGTAAAATAACTTTCTTAGAACGAATATCTTCTTTATTAATTAAATATTAACTATTTAATAGAGCTGTCTTAATTCATGGGCCGGGGGCAGTGCACCCTGTCCATGGAGTTTAAGGGGTTAAGTAGTGGTGCAAAAGCATCACTACTAACGCTCTGTGGCTGTACAGTAAGGAGGGGTGCATAGCGCACCCCTCCTTACAGTACAGGAGCAGGGAATCCCTTAATTTAGTGGGGATTCCCTGCCCTACGGGGTTTCCCACAGAGAATCAGAAAGCGGTCTGCTTCTCAGCGGGAAATTTAAAATCCCCTGCACAGAAGTTACAGTCTGGCTCCCAGGGGCTTAAGTTCTTGGGAGCCAGACTGTAATTTCCATGCCTATGCTGGAGGTCACCCAGCTTTCCCACCATCCTGTAAGGTTAACCCTAACAGGATCCTGGAAGAGCTGGGTGACCTCCAGTATAGGCATGGGAGTTACAGTCTGGCTCCCAGAGACTTAACCCCCTGGGAGCCAGACTGTTCTGGCACTGCAACTGCACCAGCAAGGAAGGGGGTTAAGTGTCCCCTCCCTTGCTGGGGCAGATGCAGTGCGATCTCCATGGGGTGGGGGGTGAGGGGGGTGATGGCTGGGGCTTACCTGCAGCTTTGTCTATAGTGTGTAGCAGTCCCGGTATGTCCGATAAGCCCCGCCCCCGTGATGATAAGCCCCGCCCCTGTATTGGATGCTTCCGTTCGCGGGGCGGGGCTTATCAGGACACCCTGGGACTGCTAGCAACTATGGACAAAGCACCACGTAAGCCCCAGCCATCACCCCTCCCCCACCACCACATTGGAGATCGCACTGCATCTGCCCCAGCAAGGGAGGAGACACTTAACCCCCTACCTTGCTGGTGCAGGTGCAGTGCTAGAACAGTCTGGTTCTCAGGGGGTTAAATCCCTGGGAGCCAGAGTGTAACTCCCATGCCTATGCTGGAAGTCACCCAGCTTTCCCACCATCCTGTAAGGGTTGACCTTACAGGACCCTGGGAAAGCTGGGTGACCTCCAGCATAAGCATTCGAGTTAAAGTCTGGCTCCCAGGGACTTAACCCCTTACTTGCTGTTTGTTTTTGCTTGTGTTTTTACTTTTTGTTTTTTGAGATACAGGCATGCAGAGGATTCGTTTGGACTACATCGATGACCGGCGGACTTTACTGTACAATAAAATGGTCAATGAGGGGTGTGGGGGTGTTTTTATTTGAATAAAAAATTTTTTTTCACTTGTGTCTTGTCTTTATTTCTTTACTATATAGACTTTGTAGTGGAAGCCGTCTGATAGACGGAATCCATTACTAATTCAAGGCCTAGTGTTAGCCGGTATAAAATGGCTAACACTAACCCCCCATTATTACCCCAGTACCCAATGCCACCAGGGGTACTGGGAAGAGCCGGCTATCAGTGGTCCTGGAGCGTCAAAATTGGCGCTCCTGGACTGGGCGGCAGCACGGTGGTAATATTTAGGCTGGGGAGGGCCTAAACCAATGGCTCTTCCCACCCTGGTGTTACCAGGCTGCTGTTGCTTGGTTTTTTAACCCGGCTGGTTATGAAAATAGGGGGGACCCTATGCGTTTTTTAAAATTATTTATTTATTTTAAAAAAACCCGCATAGGGTCCCCCCTATTTTCATAACCAGCCGGGTTAAAAAAAAAGCAACACCAGCCTGGTAACACCAGGGTGGGAAGAGCCATTGGTTTAGGCCCTCCCCAGCCTAAATATTACCAGCCTGCTGCCGCCCCAGTCCAGGAGCGCCAATTTTGATGCTTCGGGACCACTGGCACCCGGCTCTTTCCAGTACCCCTGGTGGCATTGGGTACTGGGGTAATAATGGGGGGTTAGTGTTCGCCATTTTATACCGGCTAACACTAGGCCCTGACTTAGTAATGGATTCCGTCTATTAGACGGCTTCCACTAATAAGTCTACAAAGTAAAGAAATAAAGACAAGACACAAGTGAAAACATTTTTTTTATTCAAATAAAAACACCCCCACACCCCTCATTGACCATTTTATTGTACAGTAAAGTCCGCCGGTCATCGTTGTAGTCTAAACGAATTCGACGGAATCCTCTGCATGCCGGTATCTCAAAAACAAAAAGCAAAAACAAACAGTAAGTAAGGGGTTAAGTCCCTGGGAGCCAGACTGTAACTCCCACGCCTATGCTGGAGATTTAACCCCCTGGGAACCAGACTGTTCTAGCACTGCACCTGCACCAGCAAGGAAGGGTGTTAAGTGTCCCCTCCCTTGCTGGGGCAGATGCAATGCGATCTCCATGTGGTGGTGGGGGAGGGGGGTGATGGCTGAGGCTTACCTGCTGCTTTGTCCATAGTTGCTAGCAGTCCCATAATGTCCTGATAAGCCCCGCCCCCTCGGCCGCAGCCAATACAGGGGCGGGGCTTATCGTCATGGGGCGGGGCTACCGGACATATTGGGACTGCTACCAACTATGGACAAAGCAGCAGGTAAGCCCCAGCCATCACCTCCCTCACCCCCTCACCCCATGGAGATCGCACTGCATCTGCCCCAGCAAGGGAGGGGACACTTAACCCCCTTCCTTGCTGGTGCAGGTGCAGTGCCAGAACAGTCTGGTTCCCAGGAGGTTAAGTCCCTGATAGCCAGACTGTAACTCCCATGCCTATGCTGGAGGTCACCCAGCTCTCCCAGGATCCTGTTAGGGTTAACCTTACAGGATGGTGGGAAAGCTGGGTGACCTCCTGCATAGGAATGGGAGTTACAGTCTGGCTCCCAAGGACTTAAGCCCCTGGGAGCCAGACTGTAACTTCTGTGCAGGGGATTTTAAATTTCCCGCTGAGAAGAAGACCGCTTTCTGCTTCTCGGTGGGAAACCCCGTAGGGCAGGGAATCCCCACTTAATTAAGGGATTCCCTGCTCCTGTACTGTAAGGAGGGGTGCGCTATGCACCCCTCCTTACTGTACAGCCACAGAGGGTTAGTAGTGATGCTACTGCATCACTACTTAACTCATTAAACTCCATGTACCGGGTGCACTGCACCCGACCCATGCATTAATATAGCTCCATTAAATTCATGTCACCTCTTTCTGCTCCCTCATCTCCCTCGGCCCCTCCCCCCTTTATAGGCTTACAATGGCTTCTCTGCAATGAAGACGTGTTTGCCTGATAATGCACAGATAAGAAGTCGGGGGGTGGGGGGGAGGCTGGGAAATTGCTTCTTGAGTACAGAAAGAGGCTTTTTTGGCTGATGAAACCTATTACAGAGTTTCTTAAAATCGCTTATACTTCTGATTTCTGCAATAAAAAAAATCATGACAGTTAGGCTTTAATTAATAAAGCAGATATTCGTTCTAAGAAAGCTATTATCGTTGTACAACAACATAATTAAAACGAATCAATTCTTTTTCAATTAAATATACTGTAAATAAATAAATAAATAAATAAATATATATATATATATATATATATATATATATATATATATATGTGTGCACACATTTATTTATTTATATATTAATTTTTTTATTAACAGTATATTTAATTGCAAAAGCATGGATTCCTTTTAATTATGCTATTAAACAACGAAAATGTTTTTTTTTTAAGAACAAAAATTTGTTTTATTAATTAAATATTAACTATTAAAGGGTGTGGCAAATGCCGGCAATTTTTTTTTTCTCTATTCTTGCACTTTGTTTTTATTCCACTTTTTTCATTGTAATAGCAACTGCAACTAAACGAAACTATAACCTATCACACTCCCACTATTGTAGCTGCAATTATTCAGCCGTTATCGCAAGGTTCGTCTTAGGTTCGGTTCGGACCAAGCCGAACTTCAGGAAAGTTCGCCGGATCGAACCGAACCGAACTTTTCGAAAGTTTGCTCATCCCTAGTTACAGTACTTGCTTGATTGAAGGTCCTGTGTTGAGGCCCGGGCTCCCTATAATCTCTATAGTAATTACCATGGGGATTACCATGTACATGCCTCTACAGAGCAGAGGCATAGCTGTGTAGATTGCCTGTCAGCTCATTGCTAACCACAGACAACAAACTGCACTACAGAAGTAGTGCAGTGTATTGTATCAGTGATCAGCAGATCACTGATTAGTATACAATGGTATGCACTAGTGTTCCGTAATGTACACTAGTGTAAAAGTAAAAAAAAAAGTGTAAAATAAAACATACATTCAAAAATCCCCCCACTCTACCCCAATAATAAAAATGCATTATATTCCCCACATATAATAACAAGTTATGTAAAACACTTAAAAAACACAAAACCTATACATGTTTGGTATTGTCACATCTGTAACGACTCAATCTATAAAACTATATCACTATTTATACAGCAAGATGCACACTGTAAAATACATAAAAATAAAACTGCACCATAAGTTCACCAAAAATGAGCCCAAAACCAGCCCTGTCATCTAAAGGAATAAAAACTCTATGGATCTTGCAATGTAGCAACCGTTTTTTTTTTTCCAGGAAGATAGTTTATTTTGTGCCAAAGTGGTATTAGTTAAAAAAGAAACTATGCAATTTTTTTTTCGCTATAACCGCAGTGACCCAGAGAATACATTCATGTTACTTTCACCGCAAACTGGATAGTGTAAGTTTAGCAGTTTAAGGCTTTGCTCACACTTTGTTCTTTTTTTTTTTTTAGAAAATAACAGACGCTGATTAAATTCTATTCTGCAGCGGCAATATTGCATTGAATTTAAAGCGACTCTGTACCCACAATCTGACCCCCTCAAACTACTTGTACCTTCAGAAAGCTGCCTTTAATCCAAGATCTGTCCTAGGGTCCGTTCGGCAGGTCATGCAGTTATTGTCCTAAAAAACAACTTTTAAACTTGCAGCCCTGTGCCCAATGGCCGGGGCTTAAAGTGTCTAAAGTGTCATCATTAGGAATGCCACTGGAACATTTTCTCCTGTCTGAACATTGCACAGGTGCCTTAACAATCCAGCCCATGTTCAGTATTCATACAGCTGAGAATTAGGAGACAATCTGCCTGGAGCATTCCTAATGATGAGGAGGGCGGGGAGGAGGGACAGAGAGGTTGTGCCAGCTTAACACAATCTAAGCCCTGCCGTTGAGCACGGGGCTGCCAGTTTAAAAGTTATTTTTTAGGACAATAACTGTATCACCTGCCAAACGGACCCCAGGACAGATCTTGGATTAAAAGCAGCTATCCGAAGGTACAAGCGGTTTGGGGGGTCAGATTGTGGGTACAGAGTCGCTTTAATGCAGTGCCGTCCGCTGTCTTTCAACATTGTTATATAACCTCTGTTCCTTACAGGGGTTATCCAGCGCTACAAAAACATGGCCACTATTCCCCCTACTGTTGTCTCCAGCTCCATTTACTTCAATGGAACTGAGTTTCAAAACCCCACCCAATCTGGAGACAACAGTAGGGGGAAAGTGGCCATGTTTTTGTAGCGCTGGATAACCCCTTTAAGATGAATGTGAAACATTACTGAGCGTACTCTGTAACCATTCAAGAGATCGTTCCACAGGGTGCTGCTATTGTCTCCTTTATCAACTGGTGCCACATTTTGCTGCAATTCTGTACAGATCATTTTAAAGCAGCATCCTCTTTTCCCCACAGACAGAACAGGAAGTCTCAGTTTAGCTTTAGCTTCAGTGGTGAGAAAGAAAACAATTATTTTAGAATATATATAGAAAATTTTAACATAAAGACATGATTCAAACATTAAGCTTTTTTCGGATAACACATTCCCTTCAAAGCATACACTTTATACTGATGGTCAAACCCATGACTGACTTTAATACAAACTGTATAACAGAATGTGATGGATTTTCACTGTCCGACCCCTTTGTACTCAGAGAGATAAACTGGCACCAGAGCATCCTGAAAGCAGCTCACACCACCACCACCACCACAGAAAAGACATTCGTCCAAGAGAGATAACTGTTGGCGGAACAGTGGTCTTTGGACATGGTACATCTAGACCTGGCAGTCTTTTTTTTTTTTTTCTCGCAAAAGTGTTCCAAATCTGTCAGATCGTCTGTGTGTACCACCATCTTAACGACAGCACTAGAGATGCGCGAACCGGTTCGGATTCAGATTTTTGGAAATCCGCTCCGATTTTTTTTTTCTTGCTTTCTAAAATGGCAGCCGCCATTCTAGAAAGCAGGAAGCGTTCCGGAGCGGGAAAAGCGCTTTCACATGATTTCCGGAACACATCCAATCAGCAGGGATCTTGTACTAGCTCACCCCTTGTGTGATGTCGGTATTGCTTTAAAAGGAGCAGTCACATGACCGCACCACGCATGCTGCTGCCTGTCCTCCATGTTAGCTACTGCTGCTCCTGCCTGGCCTTCATGTTGGCTACTGCTTCTCCTGCCTGGCCTCCATGTTGGCTACTGCTGATCCTGCATGGTCTCCATGTTGGTGAATGCTGCTCCTGCCTGGCCTCCATGTTGGCTACTGCTGATCCTGCCTGCCCTCCATGTTGGCTACTGCTGCTCCTGCCTGGCCTCTTTGTTGGCTACTGCTGCTCCTGCCTTGCCTCCATGTTGGCTACTGCTGCTCCTGCCTGGCCTCCATGTTGGCTACTGCTGCTCCTGCCTGGCCTTCATGTTGACTACTGCTGCTCCTGCCTGGCCTCCATGTTGGCTACTGCTGATCCTGCATGGTCTCCATGTTGGCGAATGCTGCTCCTGCCTGGCCTCCATGTTGGCTACTGCTGATCCTGCCTGCCCTCCATGTTGGCTACTGCTACTCCTGCCTGGCCTCCATGTTGGCTACTGCTGATCCTGCCTGGCCTTCATATTGGCTACTGCTGCTCCTGCCTAGTCTCCATGTTGACTACTGCTGCTCCTGTACTGGCCTCAAATGACTATTGCTGGACCTCCACTGGCCTCCAATGACTACTGCTGCTCCTTCACTGCATGTGTGACCTTTTTCCTGCATAGACCCTGTAATGGTGAATATTGAAGTCTAAAAAAAAAATTTGACTTTGAAATATCGAAAAGATAATGATGTTACTGACATAGTTACATAGTTAATACGGTTAAAAAAAGACACATGTCCATTAATTTCAACCAATGAGGGGATGGATACAGGGAAGGGGGAGGGATGATGGGTTCTATACATATGCATTTATATTATTTTGGTCTAAGAACTTCTCTAGGACGGTTTGGAAGCCCTCTACTGTTTTTGTTGTGACCAGATCCTGTGGTAGACTGTTCCACAGATTCACAGTTCTCAGGGTAAAGAATGTTTGTCGCCTCCGAAGGTTGAACCTTTTTTTCTTCAGTCGGAGACAGTGCCCCTTTGTCCTTTGAGGGTGTTTTACCTGGAACATCTTTTCCCCATATTTCTTGTAGGGGCCATTTATATATTTAAATAAATTAATCATATCTCCCCTTAAATGTCTCTTCTCCAGACTAAACTAATTTAATTCTATTAATCTCTCCTCATAACTAAGATGCTCTATTCCCCTTATTAGTTTAGTTGCCCATCTTTGTACCCTCTCCAGCTCTAGAACATCCTTTTAATGAATCGGATTCCAAAACTGGACAGCATACTCCAGATGAGGCCGCACCAAAGCTTTATAAAGCGGTAATATTATATCCCTGTCCCGGGAGTCCATGCCTGTTTTAATGCATGACAATATTCTGCTGGCCTTAGACGCAGCTGACTGACATTGTGTACTGTTCTGTAGCTTATTATCTAAAAGTTCACCCAGATCCTTCTCCATCCGCGACTCTCCCAGTGTAACTTCCCCTAGGACATATGATGCATGTGGGTTATTAGTACCCAGATGCATAACTTTACATTTATCTACATTGAACCTCATTTGCCAAGTGGACGCCCAAACACTCAGTGTGTCTAAGTCAGCATGTAAGATCTGCACATCCTCCATAGACTGTACTGTAGTAAAAAAGCTTGGTGTCATCTGCAAAGATAGAAACATTGCTGTTAATTCCATTCTCAATATCATTAATAAACAAGTTAAACAGGAGGGGGCCCAGTACTGACCCTTGGGGTACACCACTTATTACCGGGGACCATTCAGAGTAGGAATCATTGACCACCACTCTCTGGGTACGATTATTAAGCCAGTTTTAAATCCAGTTACACATTAAACTTTCAAGACCGATAGACTTTAACTTACCCATCAGACGTCCATGAGTAACTGTGTCAAACGCTTTTGCAAAATCCAGGTTCACGATATCCACAGCCGCGCCACCATCCAGGCTTCTACTTACCTCTTCATAGAAACATATATATTGGTTTGACAGCTTCTATCCTTAGTAAAACCATGCTGGTTATCACTTACAATACTATTAGCCACTACATATTCCTGGATGTAGTCCCTTATAAGCCCCTCAAATAGTTTCCCCACAATGGACGTTAAGCTTACGGGTCTATAGTTACCTGGGGAAGTTCGAGAGCCCTTTTTGAAGATCGGCACTTTATTTGCCTTACGCCAGTCCCTCGGCACAATACCAGTCAGCAAAAAATCACTGAATATTTCATACAAGGGTAGAGAAATTACAGAACTGAGTTCCCTAAGACATGTAGAGCCCTAAATTCAACCAAATACACTACACCCGTATCATATAGATGCTTTAAACTATGAAATCCGAAGAAATCCGAAATTCAGTCGGACCGAACTTTCCGAAAAAATCCGAAAGTCCGATCGGACCGAACTTTTGAAAAGTTCGCTCATCTCTAGTCAGCACACATATTTTCAATTAGATTAGGTGGCCTAAAGGTTTTGTGCCAAATTTGACTGATATTTGGAAGTGTTCGGAATTTCCTTCACCTACACCAAAGTAACAATTCCAATTGCAATACCAAAGCATAGTGCTGCCTCCATCATGTTTAACAGTTGGTATGGTGTTCTTTTGCTGTGCACATTGTTGGTTTTGTGTCAATCATACCTTTTTGAATTATGGTGAGAGTTCAACATTGGTCTCAATAACAAGTACTTGATAGACATTTATGCAGCTCCTTTACCCCTTCCCCTAATATGACGTCCAGGGATGTCATGAAGGACAGTGCATTACTGCCTTATGACGTCCCCGGATGTCTTGCTTTCCCTGCTTCCCCCCCTCTGTTTCTAGCTGTGATCAGCGGGGGAGGAGTTTGCACGGCTTCAGGGGGTAACCATAGCAACCCAGGCGCTGCCCAGTGCATCTGGGTTACTATGGTTAGTAATGATCAGGCCCTTGCACCAAGGCAGGGGTCTGTATGTGGTATGACCTGTCAGTGTGTAACAAAATATAATGCACTACAGCACACATCATGTGCTGTATTGTATTAAATATATACCATCAGCTGAAAAATAAGGAAAAGTTAAAAACACACAAATACATAAATAAATAAAAAAATAATTAAAAATATAAAAATAAATAAATATACACATTCCCTATCACCCCTATAAAAATAATTCCCTATAAATAAGATACACATTTTTTGTATCAGTGCATCCATAATGACCCCGTCTATTAAACTGTTACATTAATTACCCTACTCGATAAACACTGTAAAAAAAAAAAAAAAAAATTTGTTAATTCCGCGCCTTAAAAAGCTATCAAAATGTCACATGTACCCAAAAGGTGTACCACTAAAAACCACATCTTATACCACTCTGGTCAGAATCTCTAGCAGCGCCACGAGAAACTGACATGTCAGTTTCTTGCGGCTGCTATTCAATGAATAGCGGCCACAGAAAACCCTGTCAGTGCACACTATGGCGCTCTATTGTGTGCAGTGGAGAGTTCTGATGCGGGCGCGCAAAAGATCTTTTCTGAGACCGGCCATTCCGTGACTCGGCCGAGTCACGCAATGGCCAGTCTCACACAGCGTCTGAACATAGCCTTAAAATAGAATATCTGCCCCCCCCAAAAAAAAAAAAATCTAAATTTTTAATTTCCCCTCCAACTTGCCTAAATTTCTGCGAAACACCTAAAAGGTTAATAAACATATGAAATGTTACTTTAAATACTTTGAGGGGTGCAGTTTTTAGAGTGGAGGAATTTTGGGGGGTAACTAACATACAGGCCCCACAAATCAACTTCAGAACTGAACTGGTTTCTAAAAAAAACAAAATTTGAAATTTTCTTGAAAATTTGAAAAATCCATGCAAAATTTTGAAGCCTTCTAACATCCTAACAAGTAAATGAACGTTCACCAAATGACATCAATATAAAGTAGACATGTTGTAGATATTGCATTAATAATTAGTTCATCTGGCATGACTATTTTCCATAGAAAAATAGAATCTTGAATATAAAGAAAAATTATTTTTTTCAAATTTTTGCACAAATATTGTATAAAAAAAAACAAAAAAAAAACACTACTGAGAGTATCAATACAAGTATACCATGAACATAAAGAAGAATATGTCATAAAAAGACAATCTCAAAATAACTGTGATAGTTAAAAGCATTGCAGAGTTATTAATACATAAAGAGAAACAGGTCAGGTTTGAAAAATAGGCCCTAGGCATTAAGGCCAAAACAGACTGCAGAGGCAAGGGGTTAATGTTGCTATAGGCCTCTTGCCAGTCTTACTGACCAAATTTCTTCTTTCTTTTCATTAATTTTTGAGGGACTTCCAGCTCTTGCTAAGTCACTACTGTGCCTAATTGTATTAACTTCTTAACCACTTCAAGACCAAGCCTATTTGCACCTAAAAGACCAGGCTCATTTTTCAAAATCTGACCTGTCTCACCTTATGTGCTTTTAGCTCATTGATACTTTAACGTATGCTAGCGATTCTGAGATTGTTTTTTCGTCACATATATTACTTTAAATAAGTGGCAAAATTTGGTCACTACTTTGTGTGTTTTTTTGTAAAAAACATCAAAATATCATGAAAAATTAAAAAATTAGCATTTTATGAACTTTGAAATTCTCTGCTTCTAAAAAAAGAAAGTCGTATCACATAAATTAGTTACTAAGTCACATTAACGATATGTCCTCTTTATTCTGGCTTCATTTCATAAACATTTTTTACTTTTTTAGGGTGTTACGGGACTTAGAATTTTATCAGCAAATTACCACATTTTTGTGAAAGTTTCCAAAACTGATTTTTTTAAGGGACCAGTTCTTTATTTAAGTAGATTTAGGAGGGTTTTTTATACTGGTAACCCCCATAAGTGACCCCATTTTGGAAACTACACACCTTAAAGAATTAATATAGGGGTATAATGAGCATTTTAACCCTACAGGGGCTGGAGGAAAGTATTCACCATTAAGGCCGTAAAAAAATGAAAAATTAAAAATTTCCAATAATATATACGTTTAGATTAAAGTTTCTCATTTTCAAAAGGAACATGAGAGAAAAAGCACCCCAAAATTTGTAACACAGGTTCTCTTGAGTACTACGGTACCCCATATGTGGGCGTAAACCACTGTATGGGCACACAGCAGGGCTAAGAAGGAAGGGAGCGCCAACTAGCTTTTCCATTGCAGATTTTGCTGAAGAAGTTTCCAAGTGCCAGGTGCGTTTGCAGAGCCCATGTAGTTTCAGCAGAGAGAAAAAAAAAACATAAGTCACCCCATTTTGGAAAATACACCCCTCAAAAAATTCATCTTGGGGTAGGATGAGCATTTTGACCCCACAGGTATTAGAGGAAAGTATTCAAAAGTAGACAGTAAAAATGAAAAACTTGAATTTTTCCAATAATATGTTAGTTTAGTTTGACATTTCTCAATTTCACGAGGAACAAGAGAAAAAAAGTACCCCAAAATTTGTAAAGAAGGTTCTCCTTAGTAAAAAGGTACCTCATATGTGGGCATAAACCACTGCATGGGCACACAGCAGGGCTCAGAAAGAAAGCAGCGTCAATTAGCTTTATCAATGCAGATTTTGCTGAAGAAGTTTCTGAGCGCCAGGTGCGTTTGCAGAGCCCCTGTAGTACCAGCGGAGTAAAATCTCCCCATAAGTCACCCCATTTTGGAAAGTACACCCCTCAAAGAATTCATCTTGGGGTGTGATGAGCATTTTGACCCCACAGGTAATAGAGGAAAGTATTCAAAAGTAGACAGTAAAAATGAAAAACTCAAATTTTTCCAATAATATGTTCCTTTAGTTTCAAATTTCTCAATTTCATGAGGAACAGGAGAGAAAATTCACCGCAAAATCTGTAACGCAGGTTCTCCTGAGTAGAACGGTACCTCATATGTGGGCATAATCCACTGTATGGGCACACAGCCGGGCTCAGAAGTGAAGGAGCGCCAATTAGCATTTTCAGTGCAGATTTTGCTGAAGAAGTTTCTGAGCGCCAGGTGCATTTGCAGAGCCCCTGTAATGTCCACAGAATAGAACCCCCCCAAAAGTCACCCGATTTTGGAAAGTGCACCCCTCAAAGAATTCATCTTGGGGTAGGATGAGCATTTTGATCCCACAGGTATTAGAGGAAAGTATTTAAAATTGGCCGGTAAAAATGAAAAACTCGAATTTTTCCAATAATATGTTGGTTTAGTTTGAAATTTCTAAATTTTACAAGAAACAGGGGAGAAAATATACTCGCAAATCTGCAACACAGGTTCTCCTGAGTACAACGGTACCCCATATGTGGGCATAAACCACTGTATGGGCACACAGCAGGGCTCAGAAGGGAAGGAGTGCCAATTTTCTGGAGAAAAACCGCAGCTAGTAATAGTTATTAAAATAGCGCAGTTACTAAAGTAAAATAAAAAAAAATGAGATTACAAGTAATGTAAGGTGGTTACGGGCAACCTGGAGGTGGTTATGGACAGTCTGGGGTGGTTCCGGGTAATCTGGAGGTGGTTACGGGCAACCTGGGGTGGTTACGGGTAATCTGGGGTGGATATGGTCAACATGGGGTGGTAACGGGCAACCTGCTGTGGTTACGGCAACCTTGGGTAGTTACAGGCAACCTGGGGTGGTTAGAGGCAACCTGGGCTGGTTACGGGCAACGTGGGGTGGTTACGGACAATCTGCGGTGGTTACAGAAAATCTAGGGTGGTTACAGGCAACCTGCTGTGGTTATGGACAATCTGGGGTGGTTACGGACAATCTGGGATGGTTACGGACAATCTGGGGTGGTTACAGACAATCTGGGGTGGTTACGGACAATCTGGGGTGGTTACGGATAAACTGAAGTGCTGATAGGTAATCTGAGGTGGGTACCTGTAATCTGGCATGGTTACGGGCAATCTGGAGGGGGTCACTGGCAATTTGGGGTGGTTAGAGGCAAGGTACGGTTGTCAGTGGCAAGGTGCGGTGGTCATTGGCAAGGTGCGGTGGTCAGAGGCAAGGTGCGGTGGTTACGGGCAACATGCGGTGGTTACGGGCAACGTGCGGTGGTTACGGGTAATCTGGGGGGTTAGGGGTAATTTGGGAGTAAACTGCAATTATTACTATAATAAAAAGTGTGTGTTTTATTTTTTTGTATGTTTGTCACTTTTTGTACTTTACACATTCCTTTTCACTGTATTACTATGATTACTCTGATATTTTCTATCACAGTAATCATAGTTCAGTGACAGAGACCAAATTGGTCTCTGTCACTTTAAATTTTCAGAGTTGGCTGGTTGTGGAGCGCATGCGCACTTCATAATCAGCCAGGACGTCGAGGAGGAAGGAGCTCCAGGATTAGGTGAGTATATGGGGTGTGGGGGGGGGGGGGTGACTGGGGGTGTGGGGGGCGACTTGGGAGACAGGACACTTCACTTTTTATCCCCTGTCACCAATCATTTATGGTGACAGGGCATAAAAAGTGCTGATCAGCACATGGTACAAGCGATCAGCGGTATATAGTATATACCGCTGATCGCTTATACCGGGACCCCACAGGGGGGTCCCTGATTACTACCCCATGCTCTCCGCTACCTCCGGTGGCGGAGAGCATGGGGCTTTCATTCATTTTCCATCTTCCGTTTTCCATCGCTGTGAACAGACATTCTGTTCACAGCGATGGCGGCGGCCATCTTGGATCTGATGGCCGCCGGGGAGGGGGGTTAGTGATTCCCTACTAGGTAGGGGGGGATGATCTGGGGTCTGATGAAAAGCAGCGGAGGAGCTGGCCCATTAGTGACCGCCGTATCGGCGGTCAATAAGGGGTTAATGAGGGTCAGCTGCAGGATCGCAGCTGATTCTCCCTACCTCCGGACCTGGACACACATGAGAGCGGGATCGCTCTCTCTGCAGCGATCCCGCTCTCATCATAAAGCCCCTGTCAGTCAGGAACGTATATATACATTCCTACTGCACGGGGCATGTGCAATAGGAACGTATATATACAGATTGCTGATGTGAAGGGGTTAATGACAATCTTCAATGTGCTCCATAAAACCTTTGTTTTTTACCTTCTCCTGACTAATATTTTCAACAAATAGATGCTTTTGATTTGTATTTTTTTTATTTATGGCCCATGACTGGCTATCACTGCTCTACTTAAAGTGTCACTGTAATTATAACTTTCAAACTCTAAATCAACAGTAGATGTCAAATAAAGCAAGTATGCAATATACATTAATTATTATTACTTTTGTTGCTATCATGATGTAAAACAAAGCTGAACTTACCAGAAATCCAGGTCCAGTCTCCTGAAGGCAGATTTTCTGACTTGTGCTGGAAGAAAAAAACAGGCTAAACACAGGAATTCCGGCCGGTACAGAGAGTCAAAGCTCAATGTGTCCATCAATCACATGACTGCCTTCTCTCTGTGTGCGCTCAGATAGCCTGGGACACACAGGACTTACTGTTTTATGTCTGTTTCCAGTTTTTTGAGAAAAAAAAAAGAGTCAGAAAAGAGGAAGTGCCATGTTTTCCATGATAAAAAAAAAAAGAATGTAAATTGCAAACTTGCTTTATATCACTGTTGATTTAGATTTTGAAAGTTATAATGACAGTCACACTTTAGGCCAATAGCAGAATAAAGAATGATGATAAATTGGTTGACTCTAATGGATTATACTTCACAAGTAGAGAAACTGTAGTGTCCCTTACCGGATGTGTCAGTTTAGAGAGGGAGGATACATGGCAGACATACTCCTGACAACAGGTGTTTCATACTAATCATTATAGAAAAGCAATATTCAAGCATGATTAGGTCTGTCCAAACCCAAGCATCAGGCACTTGATTAGTGGTGGCTACAGAAGTTGGATGCAACTTTTGACCTATGGCTATATCTATGTTTTCCGGGCAGTAAGATTCAAAGGCCAATCTTTTGGGTGTGTGCAAACTTAAAATTTCTGCAAATTTACTTAGCTTTAATCTTAACCCCTTAGTGACCTTTTTTGTGGAGGTCACTAATGGGCTCTATTCTGACCATTGTACTTTTTACACTATGGTCAAAATAAGGTGATGGGTATCTCCAGCACGGGAGGTCAATTAGGTTTCCACTGTAACTTCATGTTTATCCTGTTACATACCATGATCAAATTATAATAGACCAACCTCCATCGGCAGTCCAGCGATGAGAAGGCCCCCACGTCTGCCAGGTATATATTTCTAAACAGTCCTAATACACTACACTAAAGTATTAGTACAGTACATTGTATCAGTGATCAGGAGATGGCTTGTGAAACTGCAAAGTACATCCTCCCACTATGTGTATTTTCTGAGGCAATTACCCAGAAAATTAACTTTAACTCCTAGCTCAATTCTTTAACCACCAGGCAGTTAAAGTACGTCCTGGCAGGAGGTTACTATCCGCACCAGGACGTACTATAACTGCCCGGCTCCCGATGCTCACTGTTTACATAAACAATGACCAGGAGCAACAACTAAACTGTCAGCTGATAGCTGACAGCTTAGTGTAGCTGCTGCTGGACCCCCTGAATAGGTCCAGCACAGGCGATCACCGGCATCAGTGGATCGGTAAGATCCATGGATGCCAGTTAAATAAGCAGTAAACCCCCGGTCCCAGTCTCTGCCAAGTTCTGTGGGATCTGGGGGAAGCTGCTGCCGCGCCGTCCCCGCCCCCCGCTGCCCTGTGTTCCTGATCTCCCCCCCCTCCGGTGCCGTGTCCTGTGTCCTCCGTACCCCCCCTCTCATGTCCTGTGTCCTCCGTACCCCACCCCCTCCCATAATGTTGTGTCCTCCGTCCTCCCCTGATCCGTGTCCTCCATTCCTCCCCCTCCCCTAATGTCCTGTCCTCCCCCGATCCTCCCCCTGCTGCTGTGCCATACCGCCCCCCCACCCATCCACCCATCCCACCAAACCGCACACCGGCGCCGCTGCTGCTCACCGGAGGGCCACAGCCGAGGTCGTTCCATCCCCCTCCTCCTGGCAGCAGCACTAGCTTGCCGGATCCCATAGCTAAGAGTGGGTTCCGGGATCGGGGAGCCAGTGCTGAGAGGAGGAGGGGGAAGGAGTGATCTCTGCTGTGACCCCCTTCCTGCTGCAGCAGTGTGTACCATCGTCTGTGTAATGACGCTGGTACATGCTGCTATATACTGTGATTGGCAGCTCTGTGGTCAGAGCTGCCAATTACAGTATCTGATCATGGATGCAGGCTCTGATTAGAGATGAGCGAACCGGGTTCGGGTTCGAGTTGATCCAAACCCGAACGATCGATATTTGATTAGCTGGGGCTGCTAAACTTGGATAAAGCTCTAAGGTTGTCTGGAAAACATGGATACAGCCAATGACTATATCCATGTTTTCTACATAGCCATAGGGCTTTATCCAAGTTCATCAGCCACTGCTAATCAAATGCCGAAAGTTCGGGTTCGGATCGACTTGAGCATGCTCAAGGTTCTCTAGCTCTGATCCTTCACTTTGTGAGGAAATCAGAGCCCGTATCCATATAGTGTAAAACACACACACACACACACACACACACACACACACACACACACACACACATATAATAAAAAGTAGCCCCTCCCCTGTTATCTCCCAGTAATAAGGGAAATCAGTAAGTTATTGTCCGTCAGTCAGCGTCAGTTAGTAAGCGACAGTCAGCGTCTGTTAGTAAGCGTCAGTCAGCGTCCATTAGTAAGCGTCAGGCAGCGTCCGTTAGTAAGCGCCAGTCAGCGTCCGTTTGTAAGTGTCAGGCAGCGTCCGTTAGTAATTTTCAGTCAGCGTCCGTTAGTAAGCATAAGCGTCAGTAAGCGTCCGTCAGTATTAGTCAACGTCCGTTAGTAAGTGTCGGTGTCAGTAAGTGTCCGTTAGTAAGCGTCAGTATCAGTCAATGTCCATTAGTAAGAGTCAGTCAGCGTCCATTAGCAGGTGTTAGCAAGCGTCACTCACCTTAAGTGTCAGCCAGCATCAGTCAGCGTCCATTAGTAAGGGTCCTTCAGTGTCCGTTACTGAGCCGCAAACGTCATTCGGCATCCATTAGTAAGTGTGAGTAAGCGTCAGTCAGTGTCCGTTAGTAAGTGTCAGTAAATGTCCGTGCATTTACTGCTACAGCAGTAGTGCACACATAGACATAGGTGCTCCTTCTCTTCTGAGCCCTGTTGTGCACCCGTACAATAATTTACGTTCACAAATGGGGTATTTCCGTACTCAGGAAAAATTGGTTTACAAATATTGGGGTGCTTTTTCTCCTCTAAGCTTTTGGAAATTTGAAAAATTTGGGGTTTCACCAATGTATAAGTGTGAGAAATGTGATTTTTCCTTTTCACGGCCCACTTTTGCAAAAAACTGTGAAAAACCTGTAGGGTCCAAATGCCCACTGTACCCCTTGTTACATTCCTTAAGGGGTGTAGTTTTCAAAATGGGGTCACTTGTGGGGGAGTTCCACTGTCTTGGCACTAGGGGGGGCTCTGAAACTGTAACATGGTCTCCTACGTTTATTCCAGCCAAATCCACACTCCAAAATTGAAAGGGTGCTTCTTCTCTTCTGAGCCATGTTGTGCGCCTGCACAACACTTTACGTCCACAAATGGGGTATTTGTAAAAACTGCAGATTCAGTGGAATAAATGTTTTATTGCATTTCACTTTTTATAGCAGGTTTGGTATGAAAAAAATAGGATTGAATTGGAATGTCTGCAAAGAAAATGGAAATTTTTACTTTTCACACTTATTTCCCAGTTATTCCTGTGAAAAGCCTAAAGGTTTAAAACAGTTTTGAATGTCAATTTGAATACTTTAAATGGTGAAGAGTTCAAAATGGTGGGAATTATGGGGGTTTATAGTATACAGGCCTCTAGAATATGCTTCAAAACTGAACTGGTCCCTAGAAAATTCTGAGTTTAAATTTTCACAAAAACTTAGAAAATTGCTACTAAACAATTTCGGCCTCTAAAATCCATAAAACGTTAAAGCATGTTCACCAAATGCTGCCAACATAAAGTAGACATGTTATAGATGTGAATTAATAAAATTTAGAGAAATGCATTTTTTTTTTAAATTTTTCACAACATTTTGGAGTTTTTCACAAAAAAAGTTAAAGGTATCGGCCCAAATGGACCACTAACATAAAGTAGAACATGTCACGAAAATACAATCTTGGAACCTAAGGATTGATAAAAGCATTTCACAGTTATTAATAAATAAAATGACACATGTCATATTTGAAAGATTTGGCCGTGTCATAAACACCAAAACTAGCTGTGTCCCTAAGGGTTAATCAGGATTGTAAATAAACTAAAAGTGGTTTTTAATTTATTTTTTTAAACATCATTTAGAATTTTATGCGCACAAGATTATCACAATATTTATGCAGCTGCAACCATTGCCTAACTTAATAATCATGATTGGCAGCATTTCAGTTTTATCAGAAATTTAATTGAGTCATTGTACCCATACCAACTTTGGAAGCTTGGGAAGTGTTGACTTTAAATCATGTTCAATGAATTTAATTTTGTTTGGCTAAAATGATAAATATCATCATGATGCTGAAAAGTAATAATAACAATAATTATTGTGAATATATGTTAATGTAATATTTGATTGTATTGTTCCTAGAGGTCTAATTTATATAAGTAATTACTCTGTCCTTGAGTTTGGCAGAGTAGTATCAGTCAATTTGTTTTAGACGCAAGACATTTTTTATAATGAACTTCATTGCCTTAGTGTCAGATAAACCATGCATGAAATAATCCAAGAGATAGCATTCATACATCAATATTTAATAAACTTAGTTATATTTTAACATACATCTTGCATGTCTGAAAGTAAGCAAAATATGTGGCGGCATATAATTATTCTCAAACACAGACATAGAATTTCATTTTTCAAGGATGAAATGCAATTTTGACATACTTGTGAATTAAAAAGTGTTTTGAAGCCATGTACAACTGGCTCGCGTTTGTACGTATCCACATATTTATTTTTTGTAGGAAAGATACAGAGACATTGTAAATGCCTGTGTAGCATATGTTGTGTAATATCTATTGCAATCATACTATGCTTGATATATTGTACACTAAAAACTGAACAACCACCCTAAATTTATCATATACATCTTAGAAATGTAGTGTTCCTACCTAATCGGAGATCCAGGGGCCCTGTTATTGTTCTACAATATGCTAGGCCTGCAGCAGGGTGGCTAGCGGCAGTATGCATCTTTCCACTTCGGTCTGTGATTTGTGAGTGATAGAGCTAAGTATTTGTGCATTCTTTGATGGCACTATCTTACATAGTATTATACTGTTGCCCAGGGGCGTAGCTAGGGGTTAACTCTAGGGGGGGCGAGTGAGTCTCAGTGGGCCCCCAACCAATTATGTTACCCATAGGGAACCTCAGTAGATGACAATGCTTCATAAAGGGTATTTCCTACTACATTATTTATAGTGAACAGGGACTGTAAACTATGGAATATACTTTCTACATTTCACATATATAACTATATAAAACTTAAAGGGGTTATCCAGCACTGCAAAAACATAGCTGCCTTTTTCCAAATACCACAATAAACACTGGTTTTGTTTTCTAATTGGCCATCCATCCATTCTTCTATCTCTTTATCAGATATCTTCTGTGTAATATCTATTGGGCAGCATGAGGACGACACCATAGCTGATGGTCAATGACCAAATAGGCAACATCCGAAGGGTATACCCTCAATATTAATAGAGTAAATGTATAGTACAAATCCTGGGTAATAACAATAAATAGTCCCATGCAGTTCAAGGCAACTATACTAAATAACCTATAAACAAAAAAAGCCAGACTACTGCAACATAACTAAATAGAATAATTACTTAACTAATTCATAGAAACAATACATGACAATACATTAAAAATGTAGGAGAAATCAGCCCCAATAACCATGGTGTACATTATGCCTCTGTGTAGTATTTAGACCCAATTTTAGCCCTCTTATCTTTTGCAGGGTCCCGCTATGTTCTCATATAGTAAAAAGGCCACCATCTATACGCTAACATAGTAGACTATCCCCCCTTGTACCTCCATATGGGAGAAAGAGCCTCCCTGTGCACCCCCAGATAGTAGTCAGGCCCCCCTGTACCTTCATATTGAAGTTCAGCCTCTCTGTGCATCCATATAGTAGTTAGACCTTCTGTGCCCCAATATAATTATTATTTCCCTCTGTTTCCATGTAGTAGTAGTTAGGGCCCTCTGTGCCCTCATATAGAAGTTAGACTCCCCTCAGGTCATCTATCTAGTATTCAGACCTCTCTGTGTAGGAACCCCCCCCCCTCCAAAATTTAGTATCCTCCATTTAGGCATCCCCTCCAGCACTATCTCATGTAGGTAATCCCCCTGGTATGTATTCCCCCTGGTAATCCTCCTGGTGGGCACCACCACCACCACCACTGTGAGTAGACTGTACCTCCAAATTAGGTACCCCCTAATTAGCCAGCACATCCCATTCCCTAACCTCCATAGGTAACATGCTTCCCAAGAGTTAGCCCCACCCACCCCCATAGATAACATCCTTCCCAGGAGTTAGCTTTACCCACCAACACAGGTCTCCTCCTCTATAACTAAGGGAGAAAAAAATACATACTTACCTGCTGTGCGGTTGCAGCACTGTAGTCTTCTGATGTCAACTCTCTCCCTGCTCTGTGAGCGCAATAGTGACATCACTCATGTCCCATAGCTCTAAGGGAGGAAACGGCCTCTTGTGGACACAACAGTGAATGGCAGGGTGGAGAGCCAATGCTCTCCTTGCCTTGTCAATCACCCTGCTGCGTTCAACTATATGTTCTCCTCGCATACAAGTGCACACAGCTAAATGATCAGACACAACATTCGATAGCCATGTGGGCCCCCCAGGAGCACTGGTTGCTGGCCAGGGGGCACCTACAGCCAATAGACATTTGTTAAGTCTGTCTGCAAAACCAAAAGCTTTTGTGGACAAAATTAACTGGCAAAATCTTCAGTGGGCCCCCTGCCTGTGTAGGCCCGAGAGCGGCCGCCCCCTCTGCCCCCACCAAATTACGCTACTGCTGTTGCCTTCTGATGTGAAAGTTGGTACAGAGATATTCAGTGTCAACCTTCTACTAAAAACTTCTTTTACACTAAGCTAATCTCTGTTGCATCTAAGAATCATGACCAAGTGTGCTGACAGTATGGATTAGAGAGTGGGAAAATTTTCAAGGCTGCAAATATTTGTAACAAACATAAATTTAACCCTTAGACGACCCAGGGCGTATAGTTACGCCATGGAAGTCTGTCCCCAGACGACCTAGGGCGTAACTGTACGCCCTGGGTGTTATTCCCGCTATGAAGCGCGCTCCGGAGCGGAGCGCGCTTCATAGGAGGTGGGGGCCGGCTGCAGTGAGCAGCCGGGACCTCACCGGCAATGACACGCTGCAGCGATCGCGCTGCCGCGTGTCATTAACCCCTTAATCGCCGCGATCGCGGCGCGACCGCGGCGTTTAAGTGTAAGTGACAGGGGGAGTCCCCTGTCACTTACCGATCGGGACCCCCGCAGTGTGACTGCGGGGGTCCCGATCGGTAAAACGGACTGCAGGAGGTCTCTTACCTGCCTCCGTGCGGTCCGATCGGCGATCTGCTACTCTAAGCCTGCACAGGCAGGCTCAATGAGCAGATCGCCGATAACACTGATCAATGCTAGGCCTATGGCATAGCAATCATCAGTGTAGAAATCAAAGTACTGGATGTAAAAGTCCCCCAAAGGGACTTCAAATGTGTAAAAAAAAAAAGTTAAAAACACTAATACACTACCCCAAAACCCCTCCCCCAATAAAAGTTGAAATCACCCCCCTTTCCCATTATATAAATAAAACATATAAAAATAAATAAATAGATAAACATATAATATACCGTAGCGTGCGTAATTGTCCGATCTATTAAAATATAACAAGCGTCATTGCGACCGGTAAACGGCGTACACGAAAAGAGGGAAAAAAGTGCGCAGATTACCGATTTTATGTTACATTATATATTAAAAAAAATCTATAAAAAGTGATCAAAACGTCCGATCTTCACAAATATGGTATTAATAAAAACTAGAGATCATGGCGGAAAAAATGACACCCCATACAGCCCCGTAGGTGAAAAAATAAAACCGTTATAAGCGTCACAATAGTCCCATTTTATTTATAATTAATTGCCAAAAAAAAGGATTTCATTTAAAAAAAATATGTAACATTAGAGAATCTGTGTAACCTGCATATGGTTGTGTTCGGGCTGACCTATAGAATAATTGTATCATGTCGCTGTTACTATATAGTGCATAACGTAGACACAGGAACCCCCCAAACGTTACCATATTGCATTCTTTTTTGCGATTTCACCTATTTATATCTTCATAAATAATATATTTGGAATTCCATCATACATGTTATGGTAAAATGAATGACGCCATTACAAAGTACAACTATTCCTGTAAGAAATAAGCCCTTACATGGCCTTGTAGATAGAAAACTGAGAGTGCTAGAGCTCTTAGAAGGGGAGGAGGGAAAAAAGGAAACACTAAGATCAAAATTTGCGCGGTCCACTGGGTCATTTTGGGCCTGGTCCTCAAAGGGTTAATCTTCACGTGAAAAACATCACGTTTTTCAATGCACTTTTTTGTGTGCATTCCATTGACTTTTCTCTCTCTAATACTGCAATACAGTCTGGGTCTAAGGGTCCTATTCCATGGGCCGAGGAGGGCCCGATCAATGATGTAAACGAGCGGCGATCTGCTAGATCGCCGCTCATTTACTGGGCCTATTCCACGGCCCGATGATCGTTGAGCGAGGGCTGCAAGGACATTGTTACTGATGTCCTTGCAGCCCTTGCAGCATCATACATTACCTGTCCAGGCTTCTTCTCTGTGCTGTCTTCATCCTCGGGTCCCACCTGCTCTATCTTCAGAATGGCCGGTCAGCTGACAGGCCACAGTCAGCCAATCACAGGCCACGGCGGTCCCGGCTTGTGATTGGCTGAGCGCTCCATCAGCTGACCAGCCATTCTGAAGATAGATCGCGCGGGACCCGGGGATGAAGACAGCGCGGAGAAGAAGCCTGGACAGGTAATGTATGATGCTGCTGCTTGTCAAATAGTCGGTCGCCCACTAAGATTGAATAGTGGTGCGCGGTGGGGGAACGATGATTTTAGGTCTGGCCCTAAATGAACGATCAACCGATGACACGATCATCGGCTGATCGTTCTCTCTATTTCACCGAACGATAATCGGCCGAATCGGGCCAAATGGGGCTGATCCGGCCGATTATCGTTACTGTGGAATAGGGCCCTAAGTATGCCCCCGTTAGCCATGACAACATCATGTGGCAGAGAGTTCCATAGTCTTACTGCTCTTACAGTAAAGAATCCATGTCTGTGCTGATGGTGAAACCTTCTTTCCTCTTGATGTAGAGTATGTCCCCTTGTCATGGTGACAGACCTAGGTGTAAGAAGATAACTAGAAAAATCTCTGTACTGTCCATTCATATATTTGTATATTGATATCAGATAACCCCTAAGATGTCTTTTTTCTAAACTAAATAGCCCCAAATTTGATAATGTGTCTTATTACTGTAACCCACCCATTCCCTTGGTCTCCCTCCTCTGCACCCGCTCAAGTTCTGCTGTGTCCTTCTTGTATACCGGTGCCCAAAAGACAGTATTCCATGTGTGGTCTTACCAGTGACATATAAAGAGGCAAAACTATGTTCCATTCTTTAGCATCAATGCCTCTTTTAATGCATTCCATAATTTTATTAGGCCTTTGCAGCAGCTGCCTGGCAAGGATAACAAAAATTGAGCTTACTGTGCATCAATATGCCCAGGTCCTTTTCAGAAGCAGTAATACTCAGTGTTTTATTGTTTAGCACATACCTATACTTATTATTTGTATGGCCTAAGTGCATAACCTTAAATTTATCCACATTAAACTTTATTTGCCATTTATCTGCCTCAGCTTCCAGCTTCTCCAAATCCCTCTGTAATATATTGTCCTCCTCTGTGGTGATTACTTTACCCAGTTTAGTATCATTTCCAAAAATGGAGATTCTACTCTGTAGGCCCTCCACAAGGTCAGTAATAAACATATTAAAAAGAAATGGACCCAACACTGAACCCTGCGATACCCCACTAGTAACTGTGACCTAATCAAAGTATGTTCCATGAATGATGACCCTCTGTTTCTTATCACTAAACCAGTTACTTACTCATTCTTAATATATTTTTCTCTAGTTCAAGCTTCCTCATTTTATACAGTAGACCAACCTTTCATGTGACACAGTATCAAATGCCTTTGAAAAGTTCAGATACACAACATCAATCGCCTCCCCCAGATCCAGTCTATAACTGACCACCTCATAGAAGCTGATCAGATTAGTCTGAGAGGGCCAATTCCTTATAGACCCATGGTGGTGTTGCTCCAGTACTCCAGCATAGCATCTCTTACAAATCCCTCAAATACTTTACCCTCTATAGATGTTAGACTTACAGGCCTATAATTTCCATGATCACTTTTTGACTCCTTTATGAATATTGGTATCACATTATAGAACATGGCACAAAAAACAAGTTATCCCTGTAGGTAAAAAACAAAAGCATTTTGGCTCTTAGAGGACGAGGATGAACGCTGTTTCAGTGTGACCTAGACATCTGTACATCAATTATCTTTGGTCATGAAGGGAATAAAATTAGTCTAGGGTATCTCTAAATCGAAAATGCATTTCAGACTCTCTACCTCAAAATAGAGGTGTAATCTAGATACTCAAAAAGCCTAATATACTGTACTGCTGTTGGCGGCTTGTAAAAAAAAAACATATACCTACTTCAGCACCCCCCACCCACACTCTCACTGTGATGCAGTTAGGTCCCTTGCAGTGTCAACTACTTCCTACTTCTGAGTTATTCACTTCAGCGACAGCCTGCCCAGCTAATCACTAGCTGTAGTAGCATGTCACCTCACTTAGTGATTGCTGGGCAATCATTGCAACCAAATTTTGCTTTTCTAGGAAATAGACAGAGTTGCAGGGTGTAAAAGAGTCGTGGATCTGCTGTACCACCACTAGTGATGATAAAAGTCTCTTCAGGGAGTGGAGTGACTGGTTTTCCCTAGAGCTCACCACAAGGTGGGTTGGACTTGCTGCGGCAGGTGACCCCCCAGGTCGCTACCCCTGGCTTGACTTGCTAGAGTGGGTGGGCAAAGTGCAGCTGGAGACACGAAGGCAGGAAGGAAGACAAGACCACAGAAAAACTTACGGCTGGAACCAGGACAATAGTCACAGAAAGCAGTAATAGGAAGAAACCACGAGCAGGAATCACAAGCAGGAATAACAGGCAAAGCTGGGACCACACACTAAGGGTAGAATGCAGAGGCTCCAACATGAGAGCCAGGAAAGGGCTGCAATTAATAATTCAAGGCTGCAGTGCGGCAGCCAATTAGGGGGACACTGGCCTTTAAATTTAAGCAGAGCCGGCATGTGTGCACCTTAGAAGACAGGGACAGATGCTGGCCTGAGAGTGACTAGAGAAGGTGGTGCTGCAGGAAAAGGAGCCAGAAGCCCAGGAGTGTGAGCGGTTTGGGATGACAACACGACAGCTGCACGTATCTCCCGCCGCAGCCACATTGTCATCCCCAGCTGCTCACACTTCCAGGCTTCTGGCATCTCTTCTAGTGGTGCAGTTGTAACACGGAACTAGATAAAGTCACAGATGTAGTCCTATGGATCAATATTTTTTTTTCATGCCACCCACGCAGTGTGGTGTCCAATAGCAGTATATAAAGTATTAGTAAGACATTGAATATAGCAATAAATGGTAAAATCGATGACTTTTGAAGAAACTACTATGAAAGAACTGAAACATTTGTTCTGCAATGTTCACTATAGATTTTATTGTGTTTTGTTTTTTAGTTATTGTAACCATTTAGCTGCTACCTCTAAATAATATTCTGGCAAGAATGCTACTAGAAAAAATACATAGACACAATAGCATACACCTTAAAAAGTTGTGTGTTAAGAGACTTTCCATACTGCTGAGTAATTAATCACTCAGAGAGATACATTTCACAGGGTATTGACCTGACCCAACTTTGTAGTTTGGCAGCAATCCCAGTGCATTCAATGAAAACAAAAACATAGCCAGGTTATCTTTCCGTAAAAACATATCCCTTGGTGATCAATTGCATTGATTAAGTTTAGTGCTATATTTGAAATTTCTTATTTCTAAAAGCTAAAAATGATGCCATGCATTAAGTTGTTTACCTTTCAGTGACTTTTTAAGCTAGGAGGTTCAGTGGGTCATATAACATAACTCTAAAAATCAAATAAAGGTGGCTCAAGTGCCAATGTATAAAATACTGTAGCTTCAACATTAACCAAACAGACTAACATATTATGTATAGTAATATGTTGTTAATAATTGGATTAGGTATTAGAAAGGAAATATAATTTTTTTATATACATGTATGTTATGTGTATTACTAAAAGGAAACCAATCAGCCCAATTGGGCTGATGTGGCTCCCAGGAGCGCTGTATAAAGCTCCAACAGCAGCCGTGGAACATACCGTCCGCGGCTGCAGCAGGAGCTTTATACCGGAGAAAAAAGAGTTTTATTCTCCGGGCGCGTGACAGACATGGGCGGGAAAGTAGTAATCTAAGCGGCTCCCTGCCCATATCTAGTCACCGCTCTGCCTGTCAGCGTGATCGGAGAGGATAACCGACTGGCAGAGAGGTACGATAATGGCCTCTCTGCCTGTCAATCATGCTGCGGAGCGCGCTAACAGGCAGAGCGCAGTGACAAGATACGGGCGGGGAGCCGTCCAGATGACTGCTTCCCTGCCGCTGCCTGTCACGCGCCCAGAGAATAAAACTCTTTTTTCTCCGGTATAAAGCTCCTGCTGCAGCCGCTACGTGCCTTCTCTGTCTGTGTTAGCTCTGATACAGCAAAACATCTGCATATACTGTAACAGAGCAACAACGTGGCTGAAGAGCTTGTGCCACATCTATTTATCAAGCAAAAATTGTTTACAACAGTAGAGTAGAGAGTATGGTGGGTGCCCGTATCACCACTCCAGCCTAAGGGTGTCAGCAAATCCAACAGAATACGAAAAGACAGCACATCCAGACTAAAGAGTGGTTTTAATGACACACCAGTGCTTGACGTTTTGGCTATATTAGCCTTTTCACTGCTTGAGAAAAGCTAATATAGCCAAAACGTTGTGCACTTACTTGTGTGCCATTAAAACCACTCACCTTTACTCTGGATGAGCTGTCTCTTCGTGTTCTGTTGGATCTATTTATCAAGTTAATCTTTATTTCAACACCAATATCCACACAGTAATCTTTGTGTGTAACAGCACAACAGCAGTGGGCAGATGTGGAATAGAGTTAGAGGGGTAATAGTGGTGGTCATTATTATGGATGGCTAGCCCTCACTTAGTACAGTACTGAACTCAGGACAAGGGGACAATGAGCTGTAGGGTAATAGTTATGCTCTGCCTGCAGACTGGCTCGGCCAGCAAACTGACTTGTCATGGTGACTGGTGGACACAAGGGCTTTCACAGGGCAGGATGCTCTATAGCATTTCCTTGATTTCTCTCATTTCAGGGGCCACTGATTTACTTATGTTGATGGCAGTGTTGTTGATGGTGTAAGCACTTTTTCCCCTGGGGCCAAGCCTGATACTGCATCTCCTATGGTCGTTAAGGGGTTACGCAACACTACAAAAACAAATCCACTTTCTTCCAGAGAAAATACCACTATTGTCTTCAGATCAGGTGTGAATTGCAGTCAAACTCCATTCACTTCAATGTAACAAACCTTTAGAGTCAAAAACCTTACCCAAACTAGAGACAAGTGTGGTGCTGTCTCTGGAACAAAGTGGCCATATTTCTGTAGCACTGGACAACCCCTTTAAGATAGCAGGGACGTCCTTGAAGATGTGAGGCGCAGTGCAAGTGCAACAACAACTTTTAATGAAAATTTTAACACACTTATAGGCTCTTTACAATCTCCAGTTTCTTTAGGTCTTGATGCTGGTGACCTTGAATGGGTTACCATGAGTGGAGCGCCTGGGCTCTACAGCCATGACGTCCTGTCTGCATTCCTGACTAACTGTAGCAGTATATGAAGGAAATTGTGGGTGGCACTGCTGCTTAACAAGTAAGTGTAAGTGTGCTATTAGACAAAAGGATTTTTACAGATTAATGATAAACTTTCACAAGCAATATTATCGTTAACCGTAAAGTGAACCTTGTTCACCATATTACACAGAACGATAGTCATTAGTTACGATTGTTATAACGATTGTTATTTTGATTGTTTACTCCATCTGATCCCAACAAAAGAATGAATGGTGTGCAATTACACTGAACGATTAGTGAACAAATCTGGTATTACAGCAAATGAGCTGTAATTACAGCTAGCGAATGATTAGCAAAAGATTAGCAATGATTTTAGGGTCAGATTTAGATCCATGATCAACGCCACACGAACAATTTTTCAATTGTTGCCGGAAATTACACAGGACAATAGAGATGAGTGAATACGATTCGATCGAGAGGGTATTCGATCGAATATTGCGGTATTCGAAAAATTCTAATTCAATCAAGTAGTGTGTTGAAAGGCCTCCTATTGCACTTGGCGCTTTTTTTAATCCAATCACCATGCAGGGAGGCCGTGAGGGACCCTGGGAGTACGCATGCAGCGCGAAAACGGCGTCTACCCTCATTGGATGGCTGAACCACATGACCTCGAATATTTAATAATTGACTTCCGCCTCTCGACCGCAGATGTGCTTTAAACTTAGCCAGGGAGAGATCTTTGAGCAGGAAGAGAAAGGTTTTACTAGCAATTTGGTTAGGCAGGATTACTACTGAACCCAAAAGTCCTTTTCAGGGCTAATATCCAGCGAAAAAGGTCATCTTTGAATCCAAAGCACTTCTCAGTGCTAAGACATAGATTATATAACAGCAGCAGCATCAGTAGCTGTATTCATTCCAGTACCCTGTGTGTACAAGTGACTTATAGTGTCCCTGGTTTAGCCCACTAAGGGCAGGTAAACGTTATACATATTGTGACAACTGCCCAGTAAAAGGCAAGTGATACCTATTGTGCCAGTTGCCCATTAAAAGCAAAGTGATATCTATTGTGCCAGTTGCCCAGTAAAAGGCAAGTGATACCTATTGTGCCAGTTACCCATTAAAAGGCACGTGATACATATTTTGTCAATTGCCAAATAAAAGGCAAGTGATATCTATTGTGCCAGTTGCCCATTAAAAGGCAAGTGATACCTATTGTGCCAGTTGCCTAATAAAAGGCAAGTGATATCTATTGTGCCAGTTGCCCAGTAAAAGGCAAGTGATACCTATTGTGCCAGTTGTCCATTAAAAGGCAAGTGATACCTATTGTGCCAGTTGCTCAGTAAAAGGCAAGTGATACCTATTGTGCCAGTTGCCTAGTAAAAGGCAAGTGATATCTATTCTGCCAGTTGCCCAGAAAAAAGCAAGTGATACCTATTGTGCCAGTTGGCCATTAAAAGGCAAGTGATACCTATTGTGCCAGTTGCCTAGTAAAAGGCAAGTGATACCTATTGTGCCAGTTGTCTAGTAAAAGGCAAGTGATACCTATTGTGCAAGTTGCCTAGTAAAAGGCAAGTGATACCTATTGTGCCAGTTGCCTAGTAAAAGGCAAGTGATATCTATTGTGCCAGTTGCCCAGTAAAAGGCAAGTGATACCTATTGTGCCAGTTGCCTAGTAAAAGGCAAGTGATATCTATTGTGCCAGTTGCCCAGTAAAAGGCTATAATGAAGAAGGGTAATGCAAAGGGATGGGATTGTGGACGCGGAAGAGGGGGTTCAGGCACAAGTCGTATGCAAGCACCTGGACAATCAACGGCTGCTGCTGAGGGGCAGGCAGGTGTATGTGCTTCCAAGATCCCTCAGTTCATGAACCGGCTAGGCATAGGGCAAAGTACACCGCTGTTAAGGCCAGTGCAGCAGGAACTGGTGGTCAAATGGATAGCAGATAATGATTCCACCCAAATGTCCACAGAGTCCAGTCCCGTCGGCAGCCAAGAGTCTGGACTGCAGAAACCTTGCTGTGACCCTACTTCCTCCCAACCTGCCTAATGTTTAACATTGAGGTCACCTTTGCCCAGTCCCCGGAGCTGTTTTCAGGTCCTTTTCTGGCATCGGAACTGCCAGAATCCTGGGATTTTATATGCGCTGATGTCCAAAGTTTGGAGCATCCGCCATCTCCAGGTGATGTTGTTGGTGAGAAACGGCACCCACCAGATAGAATCTGCATAGATGACGATAATGACAAGACACAATTGCCATCCAGGGAGGCAATGGGTCTGTCCGTTGTGCAGCAGGAGGATGACAGCGATGTAGTTGAAGCTCCCACCTTGAGGGGCCGTGTCTCTTTGGTTTGGACATTTTGTAATGTCTGTGCTGATGATAAACGGAGCGCGGTGTGCTCACTGTGCCATTCCAAAATAAGTAGGGGATCTGAAAAAAGAAACCTTACCACCTCAGGTATGCGGCACCATTTGGAAGGCAAGCATTGGGTAAAATGGGAGAGAGCGAACACGAGAAAAGCTGCATTAGGGGCCCCCGCTGCTACCTCTTCCCCTTGGTTGTCTGCTGCCTCTGCAGTCCGAATGACCAGGCAGGACACTGAAGCATCGTCCTCCGCTTCGGTCATGTCTTGTCCTTCCCCCCCCCAGCCTCCCCTTCGCTGTGTCTGGCACTTCGCCCGCACCTTCATTTGCCTCCAGCCAACAATTGTCCATCGTGCAGACATTTGAGCGCAATCGGAAGTACACAGCGAGCCACCCACAAGCCCAAGCTGTAAACAGCCACATCTAAAAAATGCTGGCCCTTGAGATGTTGTCGTTTAGGCTTGTAGAGACCCAGTTGTCCTTCCGTGACCTGCTGGCGGCTGCCATGCCACGCTATTCGGTCTCCAGCCACCACTATTTTTAACATTAAGCAGGCCCTCGGATACTCGGTGAGTGCCAAGGTCCACCTCACCACGGATTTGTGGACAAGCGCCTGCGGTCAGGGACGATACATATCCATCACGGCACTTTGGGTCAATGTGGTGGAAGCTGCCTCCGACCCCCCAAGGTAATTGACGGCACAGGTTCAGCACACCCCACTACCTCCTCCTCTTCATCTTCCATTTTACCATCTTCCTCAGCCACTGGATGGAGGCGCTGCAGCACTGTCGTGGGGATAAGGCAGCAGGCCGTGCTTAAGCTCCTCAGTTTGGGTGATAGCACAGCTGTTCACTTGTATGCTGGCTATTTCGGTTCATACCTGGATCCCAGCTTCACTGTGTCTACTCCTGTTATTCCCTTCCTAATTCCCTTTGACTGCTTGACTTGTTATCCGACCTACCGACTATTCGATTGTATTGCTGATTTTGTACTGCGTTGTCCGTGTGGTTTTGACTTGGCTCGTTTACCCTTCCCTATTGTGTTTTCTGTCTGTCTCGTTTTGTGTGTCACTTATACAGCATAGGGAACATCTTATTGGTTTTCCGCTGCCACCTAGGGCCGACTGAGGCAAGTAGGCAGGGACAGTGGGTGGGTTCAGACTGAGGGCCCACTGTCATGTTGTGTCTGTATCGTCCTGCCCTTACAGAATAGCCAGCCTAATTGTTGTTTTGTTTATGAAAAAAAACTGCCACGGCCAACATAGTGGACCAAATGCAGTGTCTCAATACTATGGTTCTGGAACTAGCTGTAAGGGACCAGGATCAGGAGACTTCCCCCCGGCAACTCACGGTGACCTCCCCAGCACCTCCTGAGCCGCCCGTCCAGCTCCCAGACAAATTCACGAGGGACAGGAGAAAATTTCGTGCCTTCTGTGAGAATTGCAGATTATTTTTTAGGTTACGTCTCCGCTCCTCTGGAGATGAGACCCAGAAGGTAGGCATAGTCATGTCCCTTCTCCAAGGGCCACCCCAGGAATGGTCCTTCTTGCCACCTGACTCTCCTGAGTTACTCACAGTGGACCAGTTCTTTTTGGCATTGGGATTGCTGTACGATGACCCTGACAGTGTAGCCAATGCTGAGCATCAGCTGACGGGGTTGAGACAGGACAGATGTCCAGTGGAGGAGTACTATTCAGAGTTTAGGCAGTAGAGTGGCATTTCTACTTGGAATGACTCTGCCCTCCGCTTCCAGTTCCTAGCGGGACTTAGTGACCGCTTAAAGGACATGTTGGTGGCTTATCCCACCACTTACTCTCTTGAAGAGAGTATGAAAATAGCCATCCGAGTTGTCCGACGTTTGAGGGACAGACAGCGGGAGAGGGGTACCCCATACATCTCAGAACCTCTTTGTCTCCTGTCTCCTACCCTAAACCTTTCCCTCCTGCCATACCCACAACAGAGGAGCCTATGAAGATAGATTCCACCAATGCCAAGGTCAGACGAGCACACCGCCTGCAGAACAACCTGTGTTTGTATTGTGGGAAACCAGGAAACCGAGTTCAGCAATGTTCTTCCAAGCCGGGACCACCATGGGAAAAACTTCAGCACCTCACCTGAGAGACTATCGAGGGGGTCTCTCAGGCGCACAGGTAACTTTCACCCAGAAGAATAAATTACTGTTGTCAATTTCTCTTGTGTTGGGGGAGAAAACTGTTTCAGATTATGGCCAGATTGATTCTGGGTCCTCAGGTAATTTTGTTAATTCTAAGTTCTTTTCAGGTTCAGAAGTATGTCCCTTGCTACTCAAGTGTCCAGTCAATGTCACTGGAGCAGACTCTGCCCCCTTTGCCCAAGGGGATGTACGTTACATAACTCCCTGCCTGGAAGTTAAGGTAAGGTCTGTCCACTTTGAAAAGTTTGATTTTCTTCTTATGCATAATTTGTCGTCTGATGTCATCCTGGGGTTACCCAGGCTGGAGGCACATAATCCTGTCTTTGATTGGTCCAACAGGGAACTTGTGCGGTGGGGGCCTGAATGTGTTTCCCACTGTATTGCTGTATCGCCCGTGGAATGCTTCCCTAAGGAGGGGGAGATTCCGGAATTTCTGACTGATTATTCTGATGTTTTCGATGAAGGAGCTATGGATGAGTTGCTGCCCCACAGGCCAGATGATTGTGCTATTGAGTTAAATCCAGGTGCCAAATACCCCAAGGGGTCGAATATTTTACTTGTCCTGTCCTGAGAGGGAAGCCATGCGAGAGTATATAAAGGATAGTCTGTGTAAAGGACATATTTGTCCCTCATTCTCTCCGTTGGGGACAGGGTTCTTTTTTGTGGGCAAAAAAGATGGTGGGCTTCGGCCCTGTTTTGACTACCGTGAGTTAAACAAAGTTACTGTTAAGAATCAGCATCCGTTACACCTGATCCCGGATTTATTTAACCAGATTGTGGGAGCCAGATGGTTTTCTAAGGTGGACTTACGGGGGGCATATAATCTTATCAGAATCAGGGAAAGTGATGAGTGGAAGACCGCCTTTAAAGGGGTTATCCAGCTCTACAAAAAACATGGCCACTTTCCCCCTACTGTTGTCTCCAGATTGGGTTGGGTTTGAAACTCAGTTCCATTGAAGTAAAAGGAGCTTAATTGCAAACCACACCTGAACTAGAGACAACAGCAAGGGGAAAAGTGGCCATGTTTTTGTAGTGTTGGATAACCCCTTTAATACTCCAGAGGGCCATTTCGGATTCCTCGTCATACCCTTTGGGTTATTTAATGCCCCGGCCGTCTTCCAACACTTTGTGAATTACATTTTTCATGAGCATTTGGGTCGGTTTCTTCTTGTTTATTTGGATGACATTTTGATATTTTTCCCTGATTGGGCTTCTCACATATTGCATGTATGTACAGTAATGGAGCTTCTGAGACAAAATAGTCTGTGTGCCAAGTTATCAAAATGCCATTTTGGTATCCAGGAGGTCTCGTTTCTGGATTATTATATAACCCCAAACTCATTTGGTATGGATCCGCTTAAAGTTGTAGCCAATAAAAACTGGAAGCGACCCAATAACCTGAAGGCTCTACAGAGGTTTTTGGGTTTCACCAATTACTATAGGAAGTTCATCAAAGACATCTCACCTGTAGCCAAACCCCTTACAGATTTTACAAGGAGGGGGAGGGGGGCGGATCTAGTAAACTGGACCTCAGAATCTATCAAGGCATTCAATAAATTTCGGCAATGTTTCTCAGAGGCTCCAAAGCTCACACAGCCGGATTTTGAGCGTTCCTTCATTGTGGAGGTGGACACATCCAAGGTGGGGGTGGGAGCCGTGTTTTCTCAGGGGTCTCCTTACCAACCTCCTTTCTGTTGCCTACTTTTCAAGAAAGTTTTTCCATGCTGAATGTAATTACGATATTGACAACAGAGAATTACTGGCTATCAAAATGGCGTTCGATAAATGGAGGCAATTCCTTGAGGGTGCCAAACATTAAGTGGTAGGACTAACTGACCATAAAAATCTCATGTACTTAGACAGTGCTAAACGTCTCACCCCACGTCAGGCGAGGTGGGCCTTGTTCTTCTCTAGATTTAACTTCGAGATCACGTATCGGCCTGGTTCCAAGAATGTCAGAGCTGATGCCCTGTCTCCCAGGGAAAACTCTCCCAGGAATCAGCCCAATACAATTTTAAAACCTGGTGTTGTTGTGTCTGTCTTGCAGCCAGACTTGGTGACTCAAATTGCGGAGTTGCAGGTACTGGCACTCCGTAATACTCCATAATCTTTCTTTTTTGTGCCTCTAAATCTTCGCCTCTGGGTCTTGGAGGAGATTCATAGTTTAGTGTTGGCTGGATACCCCTGGGTAGCAGGAACCAAGTATTTGCTCTCATGCCATTACTGGTGGCCAGCTTGGGCCCAGGACGTCAAATCTTTTGTGGAGGCTTGTGAGACTTGTGCTCGGTCCAAGGTTCCTCGTAGGCCACCTATGGGTCTCTTACATCCTCTATCGGTCCCTACGAGACCTTGGACGCACATTTCCATGGATTTTATTACTGACCTGCCACTGTCTAAGGGTAAGTATGTCATTTGGGTGGTCGTGAATAGATTTTCAAAGATGTGCCACCTCATTCCACTGTGTAAATTACCTAATGCTCGAACTCTAGCCACATTGTTCATCAACCACATTCTGCGTCTGCATGGGATCCCTGAAAACATTGTTTCTGACAGAGGTGTTCAGTTTGTGGCTAGATTCTGGAGAGAGTTCTGTGTCAGGCTGAGTACCTCTTTAGCCTTCTCGTCTGTCTTCCATCCTCAAACTAATGGGCAAACTGAGAGGATCAATCAGTCTTTAGAACAATTTCTGAGGTGTTTTGTGGCTGATGCTCAAGAGTGATGAAGGGATTTTATTTCATTAGCGGAATTTTCTCTTAATAATCATGTACAATGTTCCATAAAGATGTTGCCGTTTTTTTGTAACTATGGTTTTAATCCCAGTTACTCGTCCACTCATTCTGCTGAATCTGTGAACCACTCAGCTTAGGCTATGTATTCTAAACTGTGCACAGTGTGGGCCCAAGCTCATCAGATATCAACCAAGAAAAAACTCATATAGACCAAAATACATAATTTTAAATCATACATCATCTTTTTTAAATATTTCTCAAATCACCCGTAAAAAACATATACACTTATGACAATTAAAATCAACAAAAAAAACAAAAAGTGGAGGGACTATTCCAAAATTGCATGCAATGTTATTTAATGGCCCCATTCACACGTCCGTACGTGTATACAGGGCAGCGATCCGCGATCCGCAAAAAACGGACATGTTGTAATGTTGAACGTTCTCTTGCGGCACGGAACACTAGGGTAACGGAGTGTGATGCACGGAGCACTAAGGATGCACATGCGTGCGGGCCGCAGCCGTCGACTTTACTACGGGTGTGTGAACGGGGCCTTATGCTGTAACTGTTAGGGTACTATTACACGGAACGATAATCGTCCGAATCGGCCCGATTCGGCCGATTATCGTTCCGTGTACTAAAGACAATGATCAGCCGATGATCGTTGTCATCGGCTAATCATTGATATAAGTTCAGACCTATAATCGTCGGGCGCCGACCGTGCACCACTACGTGTAATAGCGGTGCGCGGCCGACACTGACGATTAGCAAAGAAGAATACATACCTAATCCATGGTCCAGGGTTCCTCTTCCTCAGAGCTTCTTACCGGGTCTCGTGCGCTCCGGTTTCTCAGCGGCCTGTGTCAGCTGACAGGCCCCTCGGCCAATCACAGGCCGGAACCACCGCAGCCAGTTATTGGCCGAGCGGCCTGTCAGCAGAGACAAGCCGCTGTGAAGCTGAAGTGTGCGGACCCGGGGAGAAGTTAAGAAGAAGAGGAACCCTGGACCATGGTTTAGGTATGTATACAGTTTAAACAAAGGCTGCAAGGACATCGGTAACGCTGTCCCTGCAGCCCTTGTTTAACGATTACCGGGCCGTGTAATAGGCCAAGTAAACGGGCAACGATCTAGCAGATCGCTGCTCGTTTACAGGTATTATCGGGCCCCCATCGGCCCGTGTAATACCACCCTTAGAGTTTGTTTGTTGTGTGTGAATTTGGCTGGAAGAACCAGCCGACGCCCAATGTCTCTCTGACCTGATTCACACACATCACACTGTGCTGCCAGGGAGCCAACACCCAGCTTCATGCTTCTCCTGACTCCTCTTCTCTGGTGCTCGTGGTGTTAAGCCTTCAGGTGTTGCTAGCTGCTCCTGAGGCTTGCTCCATTCAGAGCACAGGAGCTTCTCCCTGGCTGCTATTGGTCTCCATCTCAGCAGTCAGACTCCTTGTTCCTATCAGTGGCCGGGCAGGAGTTCTGGCAGCTCTTTACTAGCAGAAGTAGCCAGATTATGTTTTTTTCCCCCCCAGCTACACCAGCATATCCATTACTCTGCTGGTTTTTGACACTTGGACTTGGACTCTGCCTCATCCTCTGTACTGCGTTACCTCCTGTGCTTGACCTCGGACCGGCAAGTAGGCAGGGACAGGGGTTGCGCGTCAAGAAAAGGGACTGCCATCTTCCTGGACCCCAGGACACCCTGACCATAACATTGTAAAGCAGCACTGGCAGTCGGGACTGTGAGAAGAAGGGGTTGGGGCCCTGGACATAAGGGTGACATGTTTCCAGAATTTCCTCCTGTCAGTGCCTGTGCCGGTATCACGTTACAGCAGCAGCACCAGGTTCAGGTAAAGGAGCATAGGGCCACTGAGTGCAAGGAAAGGGGGGAAGGGGATAAGCATCCTGTATTGCTATCTGAGGGAAACCTCAGCCTCCCTGCAGCACTCATCACTAGCTCAGCTCTCACTTTCTTCCAGGGCCATATGCCTTGCCTCTCCTGGGACCCCACTCATGCTGTTCCTCCTCTACCACCAATAATCGTCTTTCTTCTCAATCAGACTGATAGAGGTGCTTATTGGTTAATGGGCATCTCTATAAGTCTAATAAAGACATTTATCGGATATCAACACAGGATGTCTATGTAGGCTGCCATCTACCTCATGTCCCAGCCACCCTGCTGGCGCCCCCTGGCCTTGCACCCAGGGAAGTTGATCCCCCAGTCCCCCTCACTATGCCTCTGTTTTATGTAACATATTATTTGATCTTCTCTTTGTAACACCATGTTTGATCTTGAACATAATGTACTGAATTGTTTTTTCTTTTTATATATAAATTATATTTTTATAACACATGTACTGAGAAGCTATTTAATTATTTTTGTAAAAAAATAATGATAATTGCATCAAATCTTTAAAATTATGACAGCAATCTGAACAATTAAGCTTACTTTTGTATATTATTACTACTTTGAAAGGTGTGTGTATTTTGTACAATCAAATTTAGGCTATGTTCACACTATGTATATTTCCGGCAGTAGTTTTTACGAAGCTGGAAATGTGCAGCTGAAACTACGGTCGTGGGAAAAAATAGACATGCGGCTGAAAACATACGGTCATTTACTTAGAAATCTGGTTCAAATAAAAATAACAAATAAAATCTTTAGAAAGTGATGCAAACACCTCTGGAATGCATCTGAGAAAGCAGGGAAACAATTTACAGGAAACGCTATTACCGGGGTTAGCGACCTTCTGCAGTAATGCCGATGCCTCTCATGGTTAATATATTTAATTAATAAAACACATTTTCGTTGTAATAAAGTGTCTTTCGTTGTTCAATAATTAAATTTAAACGAATCCATCATTTTCAATTAAATATACTGTAAAAATAAATAAATAAATAAATATATATATATATAAATAAATGTATATTTATATATATATTTATTTTTTGACAGTATATTTAATTGCACAATGATGGATTCATTTAAATTAAATTATTGAACAACGAAACTGATTTTATTACAACAAAAATGTGTTTTATTAATTAAATATTAATTAGTACAGGAAGCTCCATTAAGCCGTCAATTCATATTCCCGGTAAATAGAGCATTCTGTACTAATCAACACTTTACTTTAATTAAAACATCAAATGTTTCTTCTAATTATGTTATCACAATAGCATTATTAGAAGAAACATTTTGAATTATATGTGCGCTAAGCTGATTGGCTGATCGGCTCAGCGCACATATAAAGAGCTGGTCTGCAGCACAGTGATTCATTGTGCTGCGGACCGGCGAGGTGGACACATTGGAACATCGGATGGTGAGTATAAAGCTCTCCCCACCCCCTCCCCAGCACTGCACCCATCCCAGTAAGGAAGGGGGGTCACTTAACCCCTTCCTTGCTGAGATGGGTGAAGTCTGACATCAGTCAGGCCCCCAAGGGGTTAAGGGGGATGCAATGCATCCTCCCTTAACCCTTTGGGGGCCAGACTGTAAGCAGCGATCTGTAAAGATGCTGCATACTGTAAGGTGCACAACACCGCTCACAATGATGGGTGTTATGCTCCTGTTTGTTTGTTTTTTGTGTGTTTCTCCCTTTTTGTTTATCAGGTATCGGTATCCTGTGGATTACATCGGATTCCATGGACTACGACGATGACCAGCGGTTGTTTGGTGCCTAGTGTTAGCCGGTATAAAATGGCTAACCCTAACCCCCCCATTATTACCCCAGTACCCAATACCACCAGGGGTACTGGGAAGAGCCGGGTGCCAGAGGTCTTGGAGCGTCATAATTGGCGCTCCTGGACTGGGGCGGCAGCAGGCTGGTAAGATTTAGGCTGGGGAGGGCCTAAACCAATGGCTCTTCCCACCCTGGTGTTACCAGGCTGCTGTTGCTTGGTTTTTAACCCGGCTGGTTATAAAAATAGGGGGGACCCTATGCGTTTTTTTAAAATTATTTATTTATTTAAAAAAACGCATAGGGTCCCCCCTATTTTTATAACCAGCCGGGTTAAAAACCAAGCAACAGCAGCCTGGTAACACCAGGGTGGGAAGAGCCATTGGTTCTTAAAAAAAAACATACCAAACACTGGTCATCGTCGTAGTCCATGGAATCTGACATAATTCACAGGATACCGATATCTGAAAAACAAAAAGGGGGAAACAGACAAAAAACACACAAACAGGAGCACAACACCCATCATTGTGAGCGGTGTTGTGCACCTTACAGTATGCAGCATCTTTACAGATCGCTGCTTACAGTCTGGCCCCCAAGGGGTAAAGGGAGGATGCATTCCATCCCCCTTAACCCCTTGGGGGCCAGACTGATGTCAGACTGCACCCATCTCAGCAAGGAAGAGGTTAAGTGACCCCCCTTCCTTACTGGGATGGGTGCAGTGCTGGGGAGTGGGTGGGGAGAGCTTTATACTCACCATCCGATGTCCCAATGTGTCCACTTCGCTGGTCCGCAGCACAATGAAGTCACTGTGCTGCGGACTGGCTCTTTATATGTGGGCTCAGCCGATCAGCCAATCAGCTGAGCGCACATATAATTCAAAATGTTTCTTCTAATAATGCTATTGTGATAACATAATTAGAAGAAACATTTGATGTTTTAATTAAAGTAAAATGTTGATTAGAACAGAATGCTCTATTTACCGGGAAATTGAATTAACGGCTTAATGGAGCTTCCTGTACTAATTAATATTTAATTAATAAAACACATTTTTGTTGTAATAAAATCAGTTTCGTTGTTCAATAATTTTCAAAAAATAAATACATATATAAATATACATTTATTTATATATATATATATATATATATATATATATATATATATATATATTTATTTATTTTAACAGTATATTTAATTGCACGATGATGAATTTGTTAGAATTAAACTATTGAACAACGAAAGGGACTTTATTACAACGAAAATGTGTTTTATTAATTTAATATATTAACTATTAGAGGCATTGGCATTCGGCATTATTGCCGGCTATTTTTTTAAGTACTCCGTACGGACCGCCTGTCAATCCACGGCCGTGAATTTGCACAGTTCCGGCCGCAAACAATGGTCTTGTTCATTTTTTACTGGTCCGTTTACGATCAGGCTGTAGGCTCATACATAGTGTGCACTGTGCAGCCGTATATCGTATACTTTCCAGCGTACGCATGAACCGGAAAAATACGGCCGATGATTTACAGCCCGCAATACAGCCGCACAGATACATAGTGTGAACATAACCTAACAGTGTGTCTTTGTCCTGATTATGTAATAAATAAAGATAAAGCAACCATAAGATGACTTCACTGATCAAAAATCAACTCTGTCCTGACTGACTGAGATAGGACAGCGCAGCACCTAGTGATTGGCTAAGAAGACCGTCACTTTCCTCTCAATCATGGATTGGCTGAGCGGACTATGATCAGTGAGGGACACCGAAGACCTGGAGGAGGACACCAGGTAATTGACTTTTTTTATATAATTTTTTTTAATGTTTATTAAATTGTGCAGCCTCCATACTTACGAAACCTTAATAGACCGAGGTCACTTTGCTAATGAACACACTATTATTACCAGGGGCGGACATAGACTGAATAGGGCCCCTGTGCAGAAAATTTGCCTGGGCCCCCCCATAAGCAAATCATGCCACCACATTCCTGACTGCCCCCCTTACCCACACACTACCCATCCTGGGCGACCCCAATCTCCACACAAACTACCCGACCTGCCCCCCATCTCGACATACACTACCCATCCTGGCTGCGCCCCATCCCCACACACTAGCCATCTTGGCTGACCCCCATCCCCGCACACAATACCCCACCTAACCCCCCCAGTGCTCCTCCAGGTCGCCAGGATGCCCAATGCCATGATTGCCGATGTGCGACCACCAGGTGACGTCACTGATGCGCACGTCCAAAGGCAGGACAGGACCGTTGCGCCGCTGTGGCCGACCGTAGTTCACATATCCAATAGACGAGTGCGCTACCTGGGGCAGACTGCGTCTGCTGGCATCTCGGTGCTGGCGGGACACAGTGGCAGGGCATCTGATCTGGCGCCTGGTAAATGGGTGGATGGACTATACATATCACCAATGCGTTGAGGCCTGGGGCAGTTGAGGGGGGCACTAGGCTGTGGCTCAGAGTCCAAACCTGGAGGGCCCCTCTGCTGGCCATGGCCCCTGTGCAGCTGAAAAGGCTGCTCAAGTGATATGTCCGCCACTGATGATTACCCTCCCAGCATTACAAAAAAAACTACCAAGTTGCAGATAAAACCAGTCAGGCACTTGTTTACATCAGCCATCTCCAATAGCAGGGGAAAGGAGGGGGAGACACAGAGAAATGCTCACATACAGATTTTTCTGTCTTCAGCAGAAAGTAGCAGAACTGGGGGAAGGAGACTGAATAGATAATAACAAGTATGGGTGGAAGGAATTGTTAGTCTCACCATGTGCAACAACATTTCAAGTTTTGTTTGAGTGGAATATCCCTTTATGTTCCCTAAAGTCATAACAGTTATTTTAAAAGACAATAGAAATTTACTACATTTTATGTAAAATAATAATTGTTGTTGTTGTTGTTGTTGTTATGATTAACTATTTATTTTATGGGGGGCGTGGCTAACCGCCGAACAGACCAGACGTGCTGCATGTGAGCTCCAGTTGGTAACCGGCTTACTACCTTTATCCTGCCGATATAAGCTGCCAAACTCTATCAAACTGTACCTGAATGACAAGGGGTCGCCCCAGCAGAAGAATGAACCGCACACGGCAGACCATCGCCGCGGAAAAGCTGAAGGAGTACTTTCGGCCGACAGACCAACATGGCGCCGAGCAGCAGCGGGCGGCCCGGGATGCCGAAATGGCGCCAAACACAGCAGCAGCCGACTCGGAGGACCCGGACTCCGAACCTACACTCTCTCAAGTCACCGCTCAACTGCTGGTGGCCATACAATCCTCCACCTCTGCTCTGACAGGGAAGATTGAGGAGGTGAAAATCGACGTGGGCTTACTACGCCAGGACCTCCAGAACCTCAGGGCCCGGGTGAGTGAGACGGAGACACGAATCTCCCACCTCGAGGACCTGACTGCCCCCATGCCAGCTAAGCTCACAGCCCTAGATAGGTCGGCTGCCGCCTGGGCCCAACGGGCTGACGACCTGGAAAATCGCCTCAGGCGTAATAACCTGAGAATCCTGGGCCTTCCTGAGCGGGCTGAGGGGAAGGATCCATGCACATTTGCTGAGCACTGGCTCAAGGATATCCTACCTGATGCACATTTTTCTATGGCCTTCGCGGTGGAGAGGGCCCACCGGGTACCTTCCAGGCCGTTACCACCCGGCGCCCCGCCAAGACCATTCCTGGTACGCCTGCTAAGTAGCCGGGACAGAGACGCGGCGCTATCCGCGGCCCGCAGGCTGGGCCAAGTAACGTACCAGAATGTCAGCATCCAACTGTTCCCGGATTTCTCCGCTGCTCTCCAGAAAACGAGGGCCTCGTTTACGGCTGTGAAGGCCAGGCTGAGAGAACGGCGCATCATCTACTCCATGTCCTTCCCGGCCCGCCTCCGGGTTATCTATGATGAGCGGGCTATGTTCTTTAACACCCCGGCCGAGGCGATGACTGGCTTCGGTCACTGGGCCGCGATCACATGGCGCCATCATCCCCGCGCTGAGATTGCAAGGGGGTCCTCCCGATTGAGCACGCATGTTTATTCTCCACAGGGACATAACTGAGACTTTTTCCTACACTATACCTCCTGCAGATCTCCGTTGAGGTTGGACATCAGAGACGATGACTCCTGTACTACAGAGGATGTGCCGCGGCAAAGCTAACACCCTGCGGTTCAGATGCACGGTCTTATCTCAGAGGTCTTCGTGCAATACTACAGGGACTTATACAGTACCAGACTGATCCACTCCCCGGCAGACATTTCTTCTTTCCTAGCTTCTATCCCCCTCCCTACCCTTACTAATGATTTCATATCTTTCCTAGATGCTCCTATAACACTTGAAGAGCTAGGAGATGCGCTGGCTTCTCTGGCTAAAGGTAAGGCCTCCGGGCCGGATGGCTTCCCCACCGAGCTGTATGTGCAATACCAGGACATCCTTCTCCCTCAGCTGTTGGGGGTGCTTAAAGCATCATTTGAGGAGGGAAGGCTGCCAGACTCATTCTATGAGGCCAACATAGTACTGTTGCTGAAGCCAGATAAGGACCCTTTGATATGTGGTTCCTATAGACCCATATCACTTTTAAACTCAGATTACAAGATACTAACTAAATTACTGGCGAATCGCCTTAATAAGTTGGTCCCTACTGTCATACACTCGGACCAATCTGGCTTTGTCCCTGGCCGCAGTACTTCTGACAACCTAAGAAGGGTGCAGGTGACCGTCCAGCGGGGAGTGTATGATGATAGGGACTGGGCCTTGGCATCCCTGGATGCCGCCAAGGCCTTCGATTCAGTGGAAATTCCCTTCCTATTAGAGGTCCTAAGACGGATGGGATTTGGGCAGAATTTTGTCCGATGGATCTCTATCCTATATGAAGCCCCAAGAGCTGCTATAGCACTGAATGGTATACTATCCCCCTCCTTTTCCCTGCAGCGAGGTACCCGCCAGGGCTGTCCCCTCTCTCCCCTCCTTTTCATTCTCTCTATTGAACCACTCGCTTCTCTTCTTAGACATGACCCCTTCTTGTCGGGTATTCCCCACTCTGCCGGGGAGGATAGAGTCGGCCTTTATGCCGACGACCTTATTTTATTCCTATCTGATCCTGAGAGGTCTTTGCCTGTGGCCATTCGGCTGATAGATACTTTTGGGACATATTCCGGCCTCTCTATTAACTGGGGCAAGTCCTCCCTGCAGTTTCTTAGTTCACTTAGAGATGGTAGTGTGGGCTCTGAGCTGGAGGGTTTGACCGTGGTGGACCATTTTAAATATCTAGGCATCATGATAGCCAAAACCCCCGCAAAGTCACTGGCGCTAAATGTTCTTCCACTGTTGGGACATTTTCGCAACAAATTCAGAATTTGGGCCTCACTGCCGTTGTCGGTAGTGGGCCGAATTAATTTAATTAAAATGGTGGTCCTGCCCAAATGCCTTTATACCCTGCAACATATATTTGTCCCAATTCCGCAATCCGTTTTCCGAGACCTTGACTCGGCTATGATCCCCTTCATATGGGGTCCATCAAGGTCAAAGCTCCAATTTGCCAAGCTGCAGCGCCCAAAGGATGATGCGGGCGTGTCCCTCCCTAATATGTACCTTTACTATCTCGCTGGGCAGTTGAAATACCTGAACCCATGGCTGCAGGTAAACCCGGGTCCCTCTCCTGACCAACACCTGTTAGACTTCATCTCCCCGATATCTTTGTGGTCCTACTTGGAGGCATCTTCCTGCCCCCGAGTGCAGGCTCTACCCGCCCACAGGGTGGGTCGCATAGTCTGGTTAGCGGCCGGAAACAAATTGCGGTTTCAGGGAACCCCAGTGGAGGCTCCACTATGGAATAACCACTCTCTCCCGCATTTGTTATCCCTCCCTGAACAGAACTATTGGGCACAGATAGGGGTCCTATATGTGAGTGACATGTATGTAGACCATGCCATACGAACCTTTGACTCCCTAAGAGAATCCTTTGGTATCCCGCGTACTTCCTTTTTTAGATATCTCCAATTGCGCCATGCCCTGAACGCGCAGTTCCCCAACCCAGCGACCTCATTGTCCTCGCACCCCTTGATAGGGGTAATTAGATCCCAGGGTCCAGGAGGCTTAGTCTCCACTCTCTACTCTCACCTGATCACTGCGGTGGTGGCGTCCAGCCCTCTTCCGGCGCTAGATAGATGTAAAACATATATCCCTACTCTTGATGACGAGGACTGTGAGGCCCTATTGGAGTCTCACAGACACGTATCCCCAGCAGCTAATAATAAGCTAATCCAACTGTATTTTATCCACCAAGCATACCTAACACCCCAACGGCTTTTCCGCATGGGGCGCATCCCAGCCCCTTTATGTCCCAGGTGCCAGACTGGTCCTGCAGACTTTTGGCACATGGTGTGGACATGCTCATCTATTGCCTCTTTCTGGAGTTCGGTAATACAGCTGCTGTCCTCGGTCCTGTCAATGCCGGTATCATTGTCACCATCAGTATGCCTGTTCGGCCTGTTGGAGGAGGAGGTCTGGACGCCCCACCAGCGCACCTTTTTAAGGGAAACGTTATTTCTCGCTCGTAAGTCCATCGCCATCAGATGGATGGACCCCCGTCCCCCTAACCTTTCCATGTGGAAAAAACAGGTCAACACCGTAATGATGTATGATAAAATTGTATATTTGCACCGTAAATGCCCTAAAAAATTTGCTAAAGTATGGGGCGCGTGGAAGGACTCACACCTGACAACATCCCCCCCAGATAGGACTTAATATGGTAAAGTGTGGCATTGAATCACCTCAGCTATATTTATGTTTCTATTTATGTTTGCAACAAAACATTATCGATGACAAAACATGTGAATTTCTGACAGTGAAGCATCCGATTCTCCCCATGTTATATTTACTGCCGAAGATTCACAAAGACAGTAGACAACCCCCAGGGAGACCTATAGTCTCGGGGAGGGGATCCATACTATCTAACATATCCATCTATTTGGATAGGATTTTGCGTCCCCTTGCTGAGGGTGCGAAGTCCTATCTAAAAGACACAACTGACTTCCTGGTTAAGATTAAAGACCTGACCATTCCTGACGGGACAATTTTGGTAACTCTAGACGTGGCGAGTTTGTATACATCCATAGACCATACACGTGGTATGAGTGCCATTGCAGAATCCATTAAAACATTAAATTACAACTACAAAGAACAAGATTTTATTTTAAGATTATTAGAACTGGTACTCACTAATAACTACTTTAATTTTGACGGACAGATCTACATGCAACAGCGTGGCGTGGCGATGGGTGCCAATGTGGCGCCCACGTACGCTAATGCGGTTATGTCCTACCTTGAGGAGAGTGCAGTCTATGTGGCCCACCACTTTGGTCATGTACTCAGGTGGTGGCGCTACATAGACGACATCTTCATGGTGTGGGGTGGCAGCATGGAAGAGTTATGTGACTTCATCAACACATTAAATACTATTGATGATACCATTAAATTTGTGGCACATATGGATTACAAAACCATTAATTTTTTGGATGTACAGGTGACTGTTGAGGACAACCGACTTACGACTGATCTCTTTACCAAAAAGACAGACTGTAATAACTTGCTACATTTTGACAGCTGTCACCCCACTAATATGAAAAAATCACTTCCATATTCCCAGATGCTGAGAGCCAGGAGGGTGATTCAGAAAGAGGAACATCTGGAGAGAGCATTGACTAAAATGGGGAAGGACTTTACTGATAGAGGGTACCCTTGTAGGCTACTGGAGACATGCAAAACACGAGTAAAGGATCTGAATAGAGACAACCTGCTAAAACCTAAACAGATGACAAATAAAAGTGAACGTATACCTTTTGTAAGTACATATTCACATGTGTCTAATAAAATTAATCAGATCATTTTGAAACACTGGTACATTGTGCGACAACAACATCCCAATATACCTGAGTTTCAAGTACCTCCACTTTTCTCCTATAGGAGAACGGGAAACATTCGGGATAAAATTGTCTCTACTGATGTGAAAAAAATAGAGAGAGATAGACAACGTACATTGGCCCCGGGTGGTAAGGGCTCTTACCCCTGTAGGGTATGTGTAAATTGCAAGTATATGATTAAAACCTGCATATTCACACATCCAACAACACATAAAAAATATATAATTCCACAATATTTTACGTGCAATACGGACTGGGTTATATATGTATTAAAATGCCCATGTGATAAACTGTATGTGGGAGAAACGACATTAGACGTAAAAACACGGATTACCCAACATAGGTATAGCATTAGAAAAGGCAAGATGGATCTACCTGTGTCAAAGCACTTTGTAGAGGCTGGACATGGTGAGAGGGATCTGAAGTTCTTTGTGTTAGATCGAGTTGCTGTACCTAAGAGAGGTGGGAATAGAAAAATATTACTATTACGTAAGGAATTATTTTGGATCCATGAGTTGCAATCCTTGACTCCACAAGGTTTAAATGTGGAATATAAAGTGAACAATCTTATGTTCAAGTAATTTCTCATAATGAGAATGTACCGAGGCCTCTTGTTTGGTAAGACCTCAGTGTAAGAGTGAACAAGAAAAACTCACATGCGTTTGATATCAATTATAGTACTATTATTTATCAATATACGGACATATATGTTTATTAATTATTTGATTTTGTTTTTACAGATTTATATAAAGATTGTGATTGTAACACAGAAGGCAACTCCACCAAATGATTATAAATCAAGCCGATGCATGAATTACAATATACTACGTGAACGTACCTTGCTACACATACAGATGCTGCGTCTTCTATGCGATTCATTCATGCCTGGAGAGGTAACCCTGGGAGGTGGATCCCGATGTCCATGGGGGCGGTTCTGCATTCCGTGGATCTGTCGGGCTCTTGCAGGTGATCACTCGTCCGGAGGGAGGAGGATTGCCGGCGGCTCCAGTGGGTGTTCCTATCGGTCAATGGGATGACGCAATATGCACCTGTTTACTTATAATTGTGGAAACATGAAGATAGCATCGGTCTTGAACTGCACTATTGATGGTGGGGATGCCTTACTGTGAAGATTTCTATGCACGTATAATGTATATGAATTACGCCGATTCAAGTTTTTTTTCATTTCTTCACTACTTTGTACACTCTAACACTGTGAGTGTGTGAACTATTTTTTGAGGACACTTCACAATATAAAAAAATGGACGCTGGAATATACACGGAATTGCCTGGAGGCACGTAAAAGTTTGAGAGACACTTTTTTACACCAATGGACTTTGATGAGGCGGAGTAACTGCCCGTTAACCCCTTGATGTCCAAATCTTATTGCACCTATCACTGCTTTGTATTAATTAACTAGGATGTATTTAACCTGAGTGAGTTTGCTATTGTAATTGCACTTGAAAATGGCGTAGGAGACGCCGAAACGTCGTGTATCACTTGTGCTGTGGCTGTTTATATTTTTATGGAATAAATCCACGTATTGCACGTTTTCAACACTACTAGTGTGCTGCAGAGTTTCTCTACTTTATGTTTGCAACGAGTTATTTCTGAATGTAAGTCACCTGTATGTAGTACCTCTTGTCATGCTTACCATTCTATTGACCATGATGGAATTGCTCATGATTCTCCTTTCTTGATGATACCTATGCCAATTCTCTTTTGTACTGCATTTTTATACATTTTTAATAAAACTGAGTTTAAAAAAAAACTATTTATTTTATTTTTCATCTTAAATAGAAGCATTGTTATTTCACTGGAAAAGTTTTCTAAGTTTGGTCTGCATTTAGCTCAACATGAAACCTTTTAGAATACAGCTATTACCCCAGGCAAGATAGAAAACAGTTTTCAATTCCTTTAAATGGTAGTGATTTTTTTTGTACCTGCATTTACTAACGTGCACTAGTTAATTTAAAGGTTTCTGACACATTTGATAGTTGATTTTAGTCACAATGTAATTGTACTCAGATACAAGTTATTTGTTTTAAATTTTGCACAGTTCCCTTTCCACCCCATTATGTTTTTAAAATTATTTAATGCCTGAATAAAGAATCTTACTGGTTGCGGCCTTATATTATATATGCAACATGTATAGAGTAGTTCCGTATATATAGACCAGAGTTGCAGAAAATAAAGGGGACTTACAGGTCCATTGCATGCACCTGTAGGCCCCCTGGCTATTTTTTTCTTTGCTTGTGTGCATTATATCATTGTCCTGTTGCATGATCCATAGCTTAACTTTAACTGTTGGATAGATGGCCCCACATTTGATTTAAAGAAGTTTATGATCACCACAATAGCTGCAATGTTCCCAAGACATGTGGTTTTGAAATCTGCCTAAATCATCATATCTCCACCTTCATACTTGACAGTTGGTATTAGGTGTTTGTGCTGATATTTTTCGCATAATGGACAAACATATCAGCTTTGATCTCATCTCCCTAAAGGACATTGTTCTAGAAGTCTTGTGGTTTGTTCAGATTGAAGCAGTGCTACCATATTCTTCTAAGAAAAATTTTCTCCTGTTAACCCATTCAAATAAACAAAATGTATGAAGTGAATTTATAATTAACATTAGATATAATTTTTAAAAGCCTAACAAGTTTTCTTAATACAAGCAACCCCTGTTTGTCCGCATCTTCATGCTGCCCTGTCATATACCCCAGATCAACCCGGAAACAGTGCATCTTGAGGCTATGTTCACACACTGTATATTTTCTTAAAACCACGGTAGTACAACAGCCGTGATTCTTACGAAAATATACATTACATAGCCATTTATGGGATCCCAGCTGGAGCGTATACACATAGTATACGCCTTGGCAGGGATCCCTTGTGGCGCCGCAAAGAACTGACATGTCAGTGCACACTGACCGCACTGACCGCTTGCTCGATAGTATGCAGTGGGGAGTTCTAATGCGGGCGCGCAAGGATGCGCCCGCATCAGAACTCTGCGGCTGTAAAGATCATCCCGGTCAGTACTGCAGTAAAGGCCGGGATGATCATTTTATAGACTGCCCATTCCGTGACCCGGCCAGGTCACGGAACGGCCGGTCTCTTACGTTGTGTGTACATAACCTGAAACTGCAAGTCCCCCTTACCTTTCTGGGACATCGCAGATCCACTTTTGTTCTGATAAATTAGGCTGGGAGAGACACCTGGAGTCGGGTGAACTGATACTCTAATGCTGCATTTACACAAAGCGATAATTCGCCCAATCGATCGTTTAACGGTTTTGAAGCAACAATTTTTCAGTTTTTATAACAATCAGCATTTAGACTAATATATCGTTAGAAAAATTTATAGAAAATTCGTAAGAAAAAGCTTTATTGCGATTGTTTTTAATATCGCTTAAGCCCATCTTTCACATAGGGTGAAACTTTGAAAGACTGTTTACACAAAGAGATCTGCGAATTTTTAGCGAACGACAAACGACGATTTGAGAACATGTTAAAAGATCAAAATGAAAGATTTCTTACTCGTCGCTTGATTGTTTTTACAGGGAACAATTATTGCTCAAATGCGATCGTTATTGGGAAAATTTGAACGATAATGGTTCCATGTATATGCAGCATTACAGCTGTATATAAAGTCACAAGTATATTGCTGCACTGCTATTAATGGTTTTCTCCCTTTTCTGCATGTTCTGGCTGTTTTCCACTGCTTGACAAAAGTCTGAAAAAATGTGACTCTTGCAATCCTGCTGGTGATATTAGTATGTATAATTATTTTTGGGTTGTGGAACAAATTGTCTGCTTTTTAATTATTTCTTATCGGAAAATTTGTTTGATCATTCAAATAAAAAGAGGAGCCTAACTACAAGATTCAAAATAATTATACATCATACTGCAAATGATACTTCAGGTTTAAGCCTAAAATAATTCAGACCCCACACTAGGCTCTGAGAGTCTTTGGATTTGTACTGGACGTGTGTGTCTGAGGGATTAGCCTATGCTCCAGCATCAGACTTCTAAATTAGTTCAGACTGCAGACCAGAACACCAATTTTTAATAATGCATACCTCAGAAAAGACTCCAAAATTAATTTAGACCTTAAAATGTTTCACATGCCAGGCCAGAGCTCAACATGATTCATATCTTAGATCAGATCACTTAGCTTATTTATTCTATTCTTTTCATGCTAAACAATACCAGAGCACCAAAGTGCCTAATTTACATATTAATTAAACTATAGGTTTAATAAAAAGTTTTTGCTGCTTTTGCTGCTGCAACAAGAGAGAACTTTGCAGTTAATGTTGTTAGACAGCAAATGTTCTCTTTCTGGGAAGTTAGCACTGTCTCCAAACAAATACAATCACAGTGGCTCAGTATGCTGTACAGGTCTATGTCAAAAGGGAGGTTCACTGCAGATCTCTATACAGCCAACAATATCTTTGCAGACCATTGCTGGCAGTGGTCCTGTTTGTGTACAGCTAGACAGATTGCCCTACAGTGAAAAATAGGGTTAATAAATATATATTAAGATCATAATCTTAATATATGTATACAGTATAAGTATCTCTATGCGTCACAGCATGAAGGTAGTGATTCTACCTTGTCCCAAAGATGCTCTATAGTATTAAAGAGCTTATACAGCCAATAAAAATTGATGGCCTCTCCTCTGAACAGGCCATCAATATTGGCTTAGTAGTAGTCTAACCTCTGGCACCCTGCAGGTTAATATTGCAAACGGCTGCAATTTAATTGAACTTATATAACCTGTTTGCTAACACAATTCGTTACATTTTCTTTTGGACACTTTCTTCAATGAATTTATTCATAATCACACCATTCTCTTTCTATTGTATAGCATCAGGGCCGTATTTGCCACTAGGCACCCGTGGTCCGGTGCCTAGGGCGGCGCCCTGCGGGGGGCGGCACCCGAAGGACACATTTCTTTTTCTATTTAATTTTTTTTTTTTACCCCCTCCGCCGCCCCGCCGCTGACGTCCGCGCCTGGGTGGTGCGGGGGGGGGGGGGGGGTCGGCCGGGGGATCAGTCAGGAACAGAGGCAGGCTGGGAAGGAAGGTCCCCCTATGCAGGGCCGGCGTGAGACTGTCACACAGGCCGGAAGCTCACAATGCAGCCCCGCGGTGCCCGAACTTCCCTGCTCAGCAGTGGCGTGATGACGTCACACGCACGCTGCTGAGCAGGGAAGTTTGGGCATTGCGGGGCTGCATTGTGAGCTTCCGGCCTGTGTGACAGTCTCACGCCGGCCCTGCATAGGGGGACCTTCCTTCCCAGCCTGCCTTTGTCCCTGCCGGCCGGCTAATCCACCGCCCCCCCCCCCGCTGGTCCCTCTGCATCCCCCCCAGAGGGTCCCTCTGCCCCCCCCCGCTGGTCCCTCTGCCCCCCCCCCCCCGCTGGTCCCTCTGCCCCCCCCCGCTGGTCCCTCTGCCCTCCCCCCCAGCCGGTCCCTCTGCCCTCCCCCCCCCCCCGCTGGTCCCTCTGCCTCCCCCCCAGCTGGTCCCTCTGCGCCCCCCCCCCAGTTGGTCCCTCTGCCCCCCCCCCCAGCTGGTCCCTCTGCCTCCCCCCCAGCTGGTCCCTCTGCCTCCCCCCCAGCTGGTCCCTCTGCCTCCCCCCCCAGCTGGTCCCTCTGCCTCCCCCCCAGCTGGTCCCTCTGCCCCCCTCCAGCTGGTCCCTCTGCCCCCCCCCCTGGTCCCTCTGCCCCCCCCCCCCCCGGCTGGTCCCTCTGCCGCCCCCCCCCCTGGTCCCTCTGCCCCCCCCCCGGCTGGTCCCTCTGCCCCCCCCCCGGCTGGTCCCTCTGCCCCCCCCCCCCGGATGGTCCCTCTGCCTCCCCCCCCGCTGGTCCCTCTGCCTCCCCCCAGGCTGGTCCCTCTGCCCCCCTCCAGCTGGTCCCTCTGCCGCCCCCCCACCCCCCCCGCTGGTCCCTCTGCATCCCCCCCGGCTGGTCCCTCTGCGCCCCCCCGGCTGGTCCCTCTGCCCCCCCCCCCCCCCGTTTGGTCCCTCTGCCCCACCGGCTGTTCCCTCTGCCCCCCCGGCTGCTCCCCTGCCACCCCATCTGCCCTCCCATCTTCTCCCCCTGTCGCCCCAGCTGCTCCCCCTGTTACCCAGCTTCTCCCCCTTTCCCTGCCACCCCTAGTTGCTCCCCCTGTCGCCCCAGCTGCTCCCCCTGTTACCCAGCTTCTCCGCCTTTCCCTGCCACCCCTAGTTGCTCCCCCTGTCGCCCCAGCTGCTCCCCCTGTTACCCAGCTTCTCCGCCTTTCCCTGCCACCCCTAGCTGCTCCCCCTCCCCCTGTCGCCCCAGCTTCTCCCCCTGTTCCCCAGCTTCTCCCCTCCCTGTTAACCCGACTGCCCCCCCTGTCACCCCAGCTGCTCCCCCTGTTCCCCAGCTTCTCCCCATTCCCCAGCTTCTCCCCCTGTCGCCCCAGCTTCTCCCCCTGTCGCCCCAGCTTCTCCCCTCCCTGTTAACCCGACTGCCCCCCTGTCGCCCCAGCTGCTCCCCCTGTTCCCCAGCTTCTCCCCATTCCCCAGCTTCTCCCCCTGTCGCCCCAGGTTCTCCCCCTGTCACCCCAGCTTCTCCCCCTGCCACCCCAGCTGCCCTCCCATCTTCTCCCCCTGCAACCCCTAGCTGCTCCCCCTGTCGCCCCAGCTGCTCCCCGTTCCCCAGCTTCTCCCCCTCCCCCTGTCGCCCCAGCTGCTCCCCCTGTTCCCCAGCTTCTCCCCCTCCCCCTGTCACCCCAGCTTATCCCCCTCCCCCTGCCACCCCATCTGCCACCCCATCTTCTCCCCCTGTCGCCCCAGCTTCTCCCCATTGCCCCAGCTGCCTTCATCGCCCCAGCTGCTCCCCCTGTTCCCCAGCTTCTCCTGCTCCCCCTGTCACTCCAGCTACTCCCCAGCTTCTCCCCCTCCCCCTATCACCCCAGCTGTTCCTCCGGCCAACCCCAGCTGCCTCCTTTCCCCAGTTACCCCAAGCTGCCTCCCTTCCCCAGTCACCCTGCTCTGCCCGCCTGCAGACGAGTTGTGGTCGGAGAAGTCATCATGATGCTGCACCAGATGGAGAAGAAAGAAAAAAGTGAACGACGGCAATCGGAGAAGACGTCACCTGTGAGTCATTAGTAACTGCACTGTAATCACTTCTATAGTGTGCAGAGCCTGTGTACCATTGGGGTCTAAATGGGTCAGTGTATGGTTTGCGGTAGTGTACTGACAGCCCTGCGGTCACTACAGTACACTAGCACAAACTTTTAAACTAGAATGCAACTACAACAGCTGCAGGCACTACAACTCCCAGCATATCCTGAGGGCTGCAGACTTTCAGTACATGCTGGGAGTTGTAGTGCCTGCAGCTGTTGTAGTTGGGTCCTATACACTAGGTGCTTTGTGGGAGATCAGAATACATAGATCTGTGGGGCTCAGTGCAGGGAAGTGACCCCAGAACATCACTAATAGGGGATACAACAAAAACATCTCCCCCTATCCCCTATTAGTGATGTTCTGGGGTCACTTCCCTACACTGAGCCCCCACAGATCTATGTATTCTGATCTCCCACAAAGCATCCAGTGTATGATGCACTTAGGACCCAACTACAACAGCTGCAGGCACTACAACTCCCAGCATGTACTGAGTCTGCAGCCCTCGGGATATGCTGGGAGTTGTAGTGCCTGCAGCTGTTCTAGTTGGGTCCTAGGTGCATTATACGACATATAGGAATACATAGATCTGTGGGGGCTCAGTACAGGGAAGTGACCCCAGAACATCACTAATAGGGGATAGGAGTAGATATTTTTGTTCTATCCCCTATTAGTGATGTTCTGGGGTCACTTCCCTGCACTGAGCCCCCACAGATCTATGTATTCTGATCTTCCACCAAGCCTCCTAGGACCTAACTACAACAGCTGCATGCACTACAACTCCCAGCATGTACTGACAGTCTGCAGCCCTCAGGATATGCTAGGAGTTGTAGTACAGTGTAGACAGATGTATTGCTGGACCCTCAGGGCTGATGGTAGTCACCCACAGATTGCAGCCACCAGGAGACTCTGCACACAGTGATTTATTATAGGGTTGTCCTCTCAGAGACTACAACTCCCAGCATACCCTGAGAGCTGTATAAATGGAGGGTGTTCTGAGATTTGTCACAGATACAGATAAATCCAGGAAAGGAGCGGGTCAGCATGTCGCGTTTCACTGGTTCTATATTGGTGGGCCCCAGGTGCCCCAGTCCGACACTGGACAGAAGCGGTCCCCAAATTAAGTCCCCGCCCTCCTTCCTTCCTCCATCACGTCTGATGATGAGAAGAGCGGGCATCAAGCAAAAGGGCACCCCAGTACTACTGACAGTCGGGGGGTGCCGCTCAGTAGTACTGGGTGCTGGAGTGCCGGCCTGCCAGCTGTGCCAGGGTATACACCATGCATGTAACCTGCCAGTGCCAAGGGGAAGGGGGCACTAGTTTGCCGGGGGGGGGGGGGCACCTCGGCATGCAAAGTGCCTAGGGCGGCATGAACTCTAAATACAGGCCTGTATAGCATGAGAAAGCCACGGAAGGCTTGCAGTTTTTGTAATATTGGCCATGGTTCGTCTGGCATTCATGGCCATGCTTCAATTGAAGTTAATAACACCACTCAATCTCTTTCTCCTTTTTAATGTAGATTCACACTGCAATAGTTTCACAGAAAATTTGCTTACTTGATTTTACTCTGATCGGGGTCATGTGTCTAATGTGCATACAGGGAATATCCAGTTGTGAAAAAAATTCCTGCCACACACCTGGGTATGGTACCATTTGTTTCAGAATGGTAAGTAAATGGAATTAGCGGTCATAGGCTAACCTCTGGTTGATTAAAAGCACCAGGTACATCTTCTTAAAGCAAACTATAAATGCATTCAATTACTCAAACATATCATAAAACAACAGAATGAGAACTTATATGCATATCTCTATTAAAAGTTCAATTCATACTCTATACTATAGACTGCACTGAACAATCAGGAAATGAAAGTCTGAGGTCCATGATAAAGGTAATGATCTCTGAAAAAATATCTAATGAGTAATTTGTGGCTCAGAGGATTTCAAAAAGATTATTGGTTTTGGAATAGATTCTATCAGCTTAGTAGATAATGAAAATCATTAGAGCGGTATAAAATAAAACAGACTATTTGGACTGCATAATAATACTATTCAATGACCATCTAGTCCCTGCACAAATATACAACTAATTTAAAATAATTGAACTATTCTCTAGCTCAGCTGACATTGTTAGGTCAAATGAGCAAGGTTTGTTTTAAGCAAAAAGAAAAAAAAGTCTGTGAAAGGGGAGGAAACAAAATATGCTACCATATATTACATATCTGACATTGCCTTATTAGGCTATGTTCACACAACTTTAAAAATAGAGAAAAGGTGAACAATTTTCATATTAAAAAAAAAAAAAACGTCAGTTATTGCCGTGATTCACCTGACTGCAATAGCAATGCATTGAAGTCAATGGAAAGACGGACATCCAATGCACACAACCAATTAAATAACGGATGTTTTTACCGTGGACATCAAAATAATAAACATGATCATTATTTCCGGACGTCTTTTGAAAAGAGCAGACGTTTTTTATTAGTTGTTCACACACAGTTTTTCTTTTTTCACCATTCTTTTTCCGTTTTTACTATTCAATTTAATAGACTTTTTAATTAAACCACACCCAGAGGCGAACTAGTAATCCAAACTAGAATAATGTACCAACAGCCGTCATTGCAGGGGAGGCAGGGGAGGCCAGACAGCTAAATGACGTCCATTATTTTACACTCAAAATGGAGGACATTATTTTTAACGGACCTAAAAAAACGTTGTGTGAACATAGCCTTACCCTTTACCAATTGAAATAAAACAGCGATGCTTAGCTAAGTTGAACACGTGTTTATGGCGTCACCAGAAAGAAATATCAATATCTGAGCTTGCTTAGTGTTATTTAACCCCTTAGTGATCGTCGTGCTGCCTTTTAACGGCGGCCACTAATGGGCTTCATTCCAATGCGTACGCCTTTTAATGGCGGATGCATCGGAATAAACCACCGCCCGGCGGCGGCAGCAGAGCGGGGGATCAGCAGTCAGTGTGACCGCTGACCCCCCCTGAAACTGCCCGGAGCGGAGGGATCTCCGCTACAAGCAGTTTAACCCATTAAATGCCACTGTCAAACTATGACAGCAGCATCTTATGGGTTCCGGTCGGCGCCGTGGGTCACTTACGTGATCGCGATGTCCCGCGGCGCCGTCCGGTGGTGAAGGTCCCCGGAATCACCATGGAGATGCCTCATGCTGACAGGGGTGGCCGTGGCTATTGCCTGTCAGCATGAGGCATGATACAATACATTGCAGTACATTAGGTACTGCAGTGAATTGTATTAGTGATCAAAGTATTTTACACTAGTGAACAGTAATGTACACTAGTGTAAAAGTAAAAAAAAAGTGAAAAAAATGTGCACCAAACAAAACACAACCCCCCACCCCCCACCCCCAATAATAAAAATGCATTACATTTCCCATACACTATAAAACATTACATAAAAGTGATCAAAAACTCAAATCCTATACATATTTGGTATTGTTACATCCATAACGACCCAATCTATAAAATTATAACAATAATTATACTGCACGACACATGCTGTAAAAAAAAAAAAAAAAAAAAAAACAGTACAAGAATAGCTGTATTTTATCAATTCACTTTAGAAAATACATCATAATTACTATGTTCACACTACGTATATTTCAGGCAGTATTTGGTCCTAATGTCAGGTCCTCATAGCAACCAAAACCAGGAGTGGATTGAAAACACAGAAAGGCTCTGTTCACATAATGTTGTAATTGAGTGGATGGCCATCATTTAATGGCAAATATTTGCTGTTATTTTAGAACAACGGCTGTTGTATTGAAATAATGGCAGTTATTTACTGTTATATGGCGGCCATCCACTCAATTTCAACATTGTGTGAACAGAGCCTTTCTGTGCTTTCAATCCAATCCTGGTTTTGGTTGCTATGAGGACCTGACATGAGGACCAAATACTGCCTGAAATATACGTAGTGTGAACATAGTAAGGCTGCGTTCACACTACGTATATTTCAACCAAAACCAGGAGTGGATTAGAAACACAGAAAGAATCTGTTCACACAATGTTGAAATTGAGTGGATGGCCGCCATATAACAGTAAATAACTGCCATTATTTCAATATAACAGCCGTTGTTCTAAAATAACAGCAAATATTTGCCATTAAATGGTGGCCATCCACTCAATTTCAACATTGTGTGAACAGAGCCTTTCTGTGTTTTTAATCCACTCCTTGTTTTGGTTGCAATACTGACTGAAATATACTGACTGAAATATACATATACTAACTGAAATATATGTAGTGTGAACGCAGCCTAAAAGAGATCAAAAAGTCATATACATATAAAACTTGGTATCAATAGAAACTACAGATCTTCCAGCAAAAAATAAGCCCAAAACAAGCTCTGTCACGCAAAAGATAAGAACGCTATGGATCTTGCAATGTGGCGACAGTTTTTGTGGGTTTTTGCTAGGAATATAATTTCTATTGCATCAAAGCGGTAATAGTTAAAAAAAAACCTACACAAATGTGGTATCGCCGTAACCGTAGTGACCCAGAGAATACATGTATTATGTTATTAGTGACCACCGTTACGGATTTTTACGGCGATCACTAATGGGCTCTATACTGCTGCCATCAGCTCTTTATGGCGATGGTGCAGAATAGTGCAGCGGCGCCGGTAATGCCCAAAGCCCCCTCCTCTCAGCTACCGGAGGTAGCTGAGGGGTTGGGGCAGAGTGTGGGCTCAGTCCCGGCCAGTCCCCTCACTAGCGATCGCAGTTATTACCAGTATAACGGCGGCCACCGGTAACAGACATAGCGCTTTCATCTCTTCTCACCGTGAATCCACAGTGAGAGGAGATGAGAACATGTCCCCCCCCTGTCCCCAGAATTAACCCTAGTGACCTGGTCACTGACCCTCCCCTCCCAGGGCGACCATCTGATCCAAGATGGCCGCCGCCATCACTGTGAACAGACTCTGTTCACAGTGATGGATTCCTAAAAATGATCAAAGCTCCATTCTCTCCACCACCGGAGGTGGCGAAGAGCATGGGGCAATGATCGGGGACCACTCAGTGTGGTCCCAGTACAAGCGATTAGCAGTATATACTATATACCACTGATCGCTTGTTCCAAATGTCACCAAAGTCAAGTGCCCCAGATTACCTGTAACCACCCCAGATTACCTGTAACCACCCCAGATTACCTGTAACCACCCCAGATTGCCCATCACCTCCCCAGATTGCCTGTAACCACCCCAGATTGCCCATCACCACCCCAGATTGCTTGTCACCTCCCCAGATTGCCTGTATTCCCCCAGATAGCCCGTAACCATCCAAGACAGCCCGTAGCCATCCCAGAAAGCCCGTAGCCATCCCAGACAGCCCGTAACCATCGCAGACAGCCCGTAACCATCGCAGACAGCCCGTAACCACCACAGATTGTCCGTATCCACCACAGATTCCCACAGACTGCCAGTAGCTACCCCAAATTGCCTGTTACCACCCCATATTGCTCACAACCACCCCAGATTGCTCGCAACCCCCCCAGATTGCCCGTCACCTCCCCAGATTGCCTGTCCCCTCCCCAGATTGCCTGTCCCCTCCCCAGATTGCCATTCGCCTACCCAGATTGCCCTTCACCTACCCAGATTGCACTTCGCCTCCCCAGATTGCCCGTCGCCACCCCATTTTGCCCCTCGCCACCCCAGATAGCCAGTTAACTACACCAGATTGCTCGTCACCACCCCAGATAGCCAGTGAACACCCCCAGATAGCCAATAAACACCCCTAGATTGCCTGTAACCACCCCATATAGCCAGTTAACACCCCCAGATTGCCTGTCACCACCCCAGATGGCCAGTGAACACCCCCAGATTGCCCGTAACCACCCCATATAGCCAGTAAACACCCCCAGATTGTCTGTAGCCACCCCAGATTGCCCGTAACCTACTCAGATTGGCACAGACTGCTCGTAACCACACCAGATTGCCTGTCACAACCTCAGATAGCCAGTAAACACCCCGAGATTGTCCATTACCACCCCAGATAACCAGGAAACACCCACAAATTGCCTGTAACTAAAATGACACTCCTTCTCTTCTGAGCCCTGCTGTGTGCCCATACAGTGGTTTATGCCCACATATGGAGTACCATTGTACTCAGGAGAAGCTCCATTACAAATTTTGGGGTGCTTTTTCTCCCCTGTTTCTCATGAAATTGAAAAATTTTAAACTAAACAAACATGTTATTGGAAAAATTCAATTTTTTTCTTTTTTACTGTCTTCTTTTGAATACTTTCCTCTAATACCTCTGGGGTCAAGATGGTCACCACACCCGAAGATGTATTCTTTAAGGGGTGTACTTTCCAAAATGGGGTGACTTTTCGGGGGGTTCTATTCTGCTGATACTACAGGGGCACTACAATTGCACCTGGCGCTCAGAAACTTCTTCAGAAAAATCTGAACTGGAAATGCTAATTGGCGCTCCTTCCCTTCTGACCCCAGCTGTGTGCCCATACAGTGGTTTACGCCCACATATGGGGTACCGTTGTACTCAGGAGAACCTGCGTTACAACACTTGGGGTGCATTTCCTCTCATGCTTATTATGAAAATGAGATACTTTAATCTTAACAAATATATTATTGGAAAATTTCTATTTTCCATTTTTTTCTGGCCTAATTGTGAATACTTTCCTCCAGCCCCTGTAGGGTTAAAATGCTCATTTTACCTCTAGAATAATTATTTAAGGTGTCTACTTTCCAAAATGAGGTCACTTATGTGGGTTTCCGGTATAAAAGCCTCCTAAATCAACTTAAAAAAAAGAACTGGTCCCTAAAAAAAAAATCAGTTTTGGAAATTTCATGAGAATTTGTTAATTTGCTGATACATTTCTAAGCCCCGTTACACCCTATAAAAGTGAAATATGTTTACGAAATGAAGCCAGAATAAAGAGGACATATTGATAATGTGACTTACGAACTAATTTTTGTCATGTGACTTTCTTTTTTTAGAAGCAAAGAATTTCAAAGTTCATGAAGTTCAAATTTTTCATGATATTTTGATGTTTTTCACAAAAACCACACAAGACAGTGGCCAAATTTTGCCACTAACATAAAGTACCATTTGTGACGAAAAAATAATCTCAGAATCGCTAGCATACGTTAAAGCATCACTGAGCTATAAGCGCATAAAGTGAGACAGGTCAGATTTTGAAAAATGAGCCTGGTCATTAAGGTCCAAATAGGCTTGGTCCCTAAGGGGTTAATATTGCAACCTTTAGGGTCAAAACTATCAGTGATATAAAGTGGTTATCATTGGACCACAAATGGACCAAAGATGGATGTATAGGAAAAAGTAAAATCATTTTTATTGATTCACATCATATAAAACACATTTAAGTGTGTGTGCCTGGTTTGGGTTGTCTATGTAATTCAGATTGTTAAAGGGGAACTCCAGGTAGAGGTTGAAGAAAAAAGAAACTTCTGCAGAAGCATGACACATTACTTACCTATCTGTATTGTGTTTCTGTACTTCCTGGTTGAGCAGTTCCCAGAATGCAGTGCTGGTTCCAGAATGCAATGCCTTCCCTCATCTGTGCATCACAGTCCACAGTCCTTTCAGCACCTGCTTCTGGCTGGACAGAGATGGTGAATCACTCAGGGGATTGGGGGATCCATCCAAGCCTCCTGTGACATCACACCCTGCTCCCTGTCTGCATCATCAGCAAACACACACAATGTGAGACAGAGGCATAGAATCTTTGTCTCCCAAGGTGTGAGAGGTGCCAGGTTTTTTTCACCTAATTGCTCATTGAGGAATACAATGAACGGGTCCATTATGGACATATGCTTCACAATATATGGTGTATTTTTTGCATGAGTGCACATTGATCTATTTCATCAGTGTGTTAAGGCCCTATTCCACGGAACGATTATCGTCCGTATTCGGCCGATATCGGCCGCTACGGACGATAATTGTCCCGTGGAATAGAGTGCAACGATCACCCGACATCGTTCATGTCGGCTGATCGTTGCAGTCGCTTGTTTTTCAACATGTTGAAAAACAAGCGACTGATATAGCAGCGATCTGCTGCTGTCGCTCCGTTGAATAGGAGCGTCGGCAGCAGACGCTGCTATATCCCATGAGGTGCCCGGACGATCAGCGATCACCCGGGGAGCCCCCCCCGCAGCTCCCCGCCGCCCCTCCCGCACTCACCCGCTCGCTGCAGCTGCGTTAAATAGCGGCGGCAGCAGCGAGGAACGAGGAGCAAACGAGCGCTGAGAGCGCTCGTTTGCTCCTCTAAACGACCCGTGTAATAGGCCCTTTAGGCTAGGTACACTTTTTGTGTGCATTGGTTCAAAATTAAGCAACATGCTATTCTGTCCCTGATCCAATACTGTTTTTACCTTATTCCGTTGTCATCAGGCTACCAGTTTTTATGTGATTTTTTTGTTTGTCTGTTTGTGACTTCTATGCAGTAGATTTATCAAACATGGTGTAAAGTGAAACTGGCTCAGTTACCCCTAGCAAACAATCAGATTCCACCTTTCATTTTCCAAAGAGTCTGTGAGGAATGAAAGGTTGAATCAGATTGGTTGCTAGGGGCAACTGAGGCGGTTTTACTTTACACCATGTTTGATAAATCTCTCCCTATGTGTTCTATATGATGTGAATCAATAAAAATTATTAAACTTTTTCCCTTAAGTCCGTCTTTGGTCCATTTCTGGTCCAGTTTTGGTTTTGTTAAGCATGTTTGGACATGGGAAGTTTACCATTATTTATTTTGGGCTTCTTTGGTTTCAAAGAGGGTTATCATGTAACTACCATACATTTACACACCAAAAAAGAACTGAGCCATATGAAGGTATGTAAAAGTATGTGTTTTGCTCCATGCAAATTCTTAACCTCTAGCTATACCTCTGCTGTAGCTGTTTTAACAGTACCATCCTGTTACTCCCCTTCGCCCCCTCCCTCCTCCCCAACACAGTGCTTGCTGCTGCCCCTGGTGTCCTTATAACTAAAGTTTTCCACAAACAACAGTGTCAAATAGACAGTGCTTTAGGTGATAGTAGTGTCTTATACAAAAATAGTACTTTAGAAATAATAGTGCCTTCCTTTGTGAACACATTTACTGCACACTTATAGTGGCACTTTTTTGTCTTCCTCATCACAACAGTGGATGATGTTGTAGCGGTGGGACGGCCGGTCACTTGCTAGATGGAAGTGTGACGCTACTCCTGGTGGTGGATGGCTGAGGCCCAGCCGGACCTTAAGGGTTTTTTATCACGTGATGCCAATGCCTGGTGGGCACACAGGTGTGATGGCTTGCCTGTTTTTTGAGTATAAGGCTGGTTGTACCCTTCTCCCCTGTGGTCGGTGTCCTGTCAGGTTGCTGCAGGCTCCCTTGGAATTATGTCACAGATGGCCAGAGTGGTATAGAAACCCTCCTGAATAGTGGTAGGACCCGCCACTCACAGAAAGGAGAAATTTCCCAAGGTTGCGGTGCAAGTACTGTGCAGGTGGTAGTGAATGATCACAGACAGACAGGTGATAACGTTGACTTGGTTTATTACTTGTTAATATGCAGCAGGCAATACAATGAACCTTTAAAGACAGTTCCAATAAATACACATACAAAGAACCACCAGATTGGTGAGATACTGTAAGTGCTGAGTAGGATGAAGCAGAGTAGATAAGGATGTGCTGAGGTAATAGATAGGAGGATGCTGTGAGAGTCTCAACCCAATTAGTAATGTGCTCTGCCGGGAGGTTGGCGTGCATAGAAGAATAATTGTAGAAGAAGAAGAAACAACAACCTGTGCCTGTGTTTTGACCTTTCCTATAATCTTCACACCACCTGGTGCCCACTAGCTTTGGCTGAACCGTACTCATGGGTGACACAGGACCCAAACCCTGTTACCTGGGTTGAGTGGAATGGTTAGGATTTTTGAAGTACACCCATGCTGCGAGATGGAGTTCATTAACTTAACGTAACTTTGCTCCACCCGGATCAGTTCCTAGCTCTTTGGCGGATACTGTCCTGCACTGTAGTGACTCCTAGTCCTTGGCATGGGTTGAGGTTATCTGTAGGCTAGTCCTCTACTGAAGGGTTTAACAGTGTGCATCACACAGAAAGAAAGTTATCAGAGCTGACTGGTCTGCATCCTACCCCTGCGGAATACTGACTAAGAACCAACTTGTAGAGGGGACCTGGCAGAGGGCCAGGGCTCTGGTAGAGCCAAGGTGAAAAGCCATATGAGCTTCATCTTTTCTTCACCAAAGCTCGGCAAAAACTCCTCCCTCACCCAAGGACTAACTTCCTAACCAGTGTGTAAGATGCACTGTGGTTGGGTTGAAAGGGTGCAATAGAGAAGAGGGACAGAAGGAGAGAATAGGATAGAAGAAAGGAGTGATCCTACTAGATAAGAGAATCTGTTACATACGCACACAAATAACCCTTGATGTACTTCAGCTGTGCAACTTCTGGACTTTGGTTATACTATACAGCGACATCTAGTGGTCATCTTTGGCAATACTTCAGTTACAACAAGACCACAAATATGTACAGACTTTTATGAGGGGTGTCAGGATAGCATCACCTGCAGTGGGACACCACAATACTATAGATTTAATTGCCATGCTATAAGATCCAGGCATGGTGAAGACTTACTAAGATTTTTTTTTTTTTGTAATAATGTTTTATTTGATTTTCCAAAGAAATAAAAGGACGCTTGTAAGGTAATGTACAAAGATCTTGTGAATCTCATTACAATAAAACAACAAAACAAAAAGAAAACCATGAGTAATACAGGATCATTGTGGTCAATAATTTTCATCTCTCTCAGCATATGTGAGGGGGAGATGGAGGCGGCAGGACAATTACATGTCTGGCCTAATGCTAAATATTGGCGTACGTGTGATAGTGCGTAAAGGAAAGGGGGGCCAGGGTGTGTCAAATGCGAGTTACTCGTGGCCTCTTGACGGAGGCGGCAGTCGTAGGGCCCCTAGGGTGTTAGCAATGTCCGCCATACAGTACCATTCCGTTAGGCGGAATAGGCGAACTATATTCTCGATTTCTTGAGTGTCATAGTGTGCAATAAGGAACGTTCTCCATTTCTGGAAAAATTTCTTAGTGCCTCTCTTTTTATGTCTTTCAGCATCAATACGGTCCTTACTAAGATTTTTAGGTTTTCACAAACATCGGGGTTTGAGTTTCTTAAACCTCTAGATTTATTATGAGACTGATTCTCCTTAGTGAATTTAGAGTGTTTTTCACATGTGATCTATCTAAAACAAGTACAAACTGGCAATTTAATGACGGAAACATGTTAGTAAATGAAGGCCTATATGTTTTTATTGTAAATCCATATGCAAAGCAGTATGAGGTCAAAAAGTCCAATCCACTCCAATGTGATAAAATCTACATATCACAGCCCTTACATGGCTCTATAGGAAAATTAAAAAGTTACAGGGGTCAGAATATGGCAATTTAAAGATACGTGTGTGTGTGTGTGTGTGTGTGTGTGTGTGTGTATATATATATATATATATATATATATATATATATATATATATATATATATATATCTATATCATAAAAATCAAAGTCTGTCTGTCTGTCTGTCCTTCTGTCTGTCTGTCTGTCTGTCCTCTATAGACTTCCAAACGCCTGAACCGTTTGACCCCAAATTTGGCACACAGATACATTGGGTGCCCGGGAAGGTTATTGCGAAGTTCCCGTCCCCGCCAGATGTACAGGAGGGGAGGGGGAGGGGAAAGAGAGGCGCCTCATAGAGATGAATGGGAAAATCTCCTCACTGCAAACACAGGTAATATAATTAGCTGCAGCAGACACGGCAGTTGGAGCCTTAGCAACCAATAGGATTACTGCTTTCATTTTCACAGGGAGCAATGGTTGCTAGGGAAGCTGCCTCACAACATCCACAGTAATAACTGGTAGACCCCCCTACTCCATCTATACAGTACATGTATACAGGACCCCCTACTCCATCTATACAGTACATGTATACAGGACCCCCTACTCCATCTATACAGGACATGTATACAGGACCCCCTACTCCATCTATACAGTACATGTATATATATAGGGCCCCCTACTCCATCTATACAGTACATGTATATACAGGACCCCCTACTCCAACTATACAGTACATGTATATACAGGACCCCCTACTCCATCTATACAGGACATGTATACAGGACCCCCTACTCCATCTATACAGTACATGTATATACAGGACCCCCTACTCCATCTATACAGTACATGTATATACAGGACCCCCTACTCCATCTATACAGTACATGTATATACAGGACCCCCTACTCCATCTATACAGTACATGTATATACAGGACCCCCTACTCCATCTATACAGTACATGTATATACAGGACCCCCTACTCCATCTATACAGTACATGTATATACAGGAGCCCCTACTCCATCTATACAGTACATGTATATACAGGGCCCCCTACTCCATCTATACAGTACATGTATATACAGGACCCCCTACTCCATCTATACAGTACATGTATATACAGGGCCCCCTACTCCATCTATACAGTACATGTATATACAGGGCCCCCTACTCCATCTATACAGGACATGTATATACAGGGCCCCCTACTCCATCTATACAGTACATGTATATACAGGACCCCCTACTCCATCCATACAGTACATGTATATACAGGGCACAACAGATATACCAAACTGTGACTGGGTAACACTGCTACACCAGACCTGACCAATACCACCATACTGTGACTGGATAACACGGCCACACCAGACCTGACCAATACCGCCATACTGTGACTGGATAACACTGTCATACCAGACCTTACCAATACTGCCATACTGTGACTGGATAACACTGCCACACCAGACCTGACCAATACCGCCATACTGGGACTGGATAACACTGTCATACCAGACCTGACCAATACCGCCATACTGTGACTGGATAACACTGCCATACCAGACCTGACCAATACCGCCATACTGTGCTGGATAACACTGTCATACCAGACCTGACCAATACCGCCATACTGTGACTGGATAACACTGCCATACCAGACCTGACCAATACCGGCAAACTGTGACTGGGTAACACCGCCACACCAGTCCTGACCAATACCACCATACTGTGACTGGATAACACCATCATATCAGACCTGACCGATACTGCCATACTGTGACTGGATAACACTGCTATACCAGACCTGACCAATACCACCATACCGTGACTGGATAACACCGCCACACCAGACCTGACCAATACCGCCATACTGTGACTGGATAACACCCCCATAACAGACATGACCAATACCGACACTCTGTGACTGAATAACACTGCCATACGGGTAAATACAACCCTGCAGGTATACAGGACACTACAGGTATACAGGACCCCAAAACTATACACTACAAGTGCACAGGACCTCCACAAAACTATATACTACAGGTATACAGGACCCCAAACTTAACACTACAGGTATACAGGACCCCAAAACTATATACTACAGGTATACAGGACCTCCACCAACTATATACTTCAGGTATACAGGACCTCCACCAACTATATACTACAGGTATACAGGACCCCAAACTATACATTACAGGTATACAGGACCCCAAAACTATACACTACAGGTATACAGGAACTCCACCAACTATATACTACAGGTATATAGGACCCCAAACTATACACTACAGGTATACAGGACCTCAAAACCATACACTACAGGTATACAGGACCTACACCAACTCTATAATACAGGTATACAGCACCTTCACCAACTCTATACTACAAGTATACAGGACCCCAAATATACTATAGGTATACAGGAACTCCACCAGCTATATACTACAGGTATATCGGACCCCAAACTATACACTACAGGTAAACAGGACCTCCACCAACTCTATACTATAGTTATACAGGACCCTCAAACTATTTACTACAGGTATACAGGACCCCCGAACTATATACTACAGGTATACAAGACCTCCACCAATTATACACTACAGGTATCCAGGACCCTCAAACTATAAACTACAGGTATACAAGACCTCCACCAACTATACATTACAGGTATACAGCACCAACTATATACTACAGGTATACAGGACCCCCGAACTATACAGTTTAGGTATACAGGACCTTCACCAACTGTACACTGCAGGTATACAGGACCTCCCTCAACTATACACTATAGGTATAAAGCCCCCCCAACTATGCACTACAGATATGCGAGACCCCTAAAAACTATACATTGTGGGTATACAGAACCCCTCCAACTATGCACTACTAATTCCACTGATTAACTCAGATGAAACAATACCTTTAGCTTGGCCTCCTGGGCATCTGCGAACAAATCTAATTAACACACTGACACTTTATACCCGGGCAGCGCTGGGTACATTTTCTAGTATATATATATATATATATATATATATATATATATATATATATATATATACAGTATATATATATATATATATATATATATATATATATATATATATGCAACAAATTTGGGCTGGGTCCGCGGAAACTACACCACTAGATGCACAGTCATCCCGGGGTACGGCTCTGTCCCCCAACGTTATGCAGAGAAAAAGGAGATTGAGGACAGCATCGTCTTCCAAACACGTGCTAATTCTTTATTGTGCCAGTTTACATAATACAGTGCAACGTTTCAGCTCATTATCTTGAGCCTTTTTCAAGCATAAATAGGGGTTGTACAAAACATAATTATATATACACATCCACCAATCACCTGGGACGAACAATTAAAAATGACCAATCGGCAACATGGAGTAGGCGGTAAAATCATATTTGTAATAAACATTAAGTTAAGACACAACATAAATCGTCCATAAATGTTATATATAGTCTATCCAGACCTTCCATTAATGTCCATGTTGCTCACCGATCTCTCTGGCAAAATTGCTGTCATGATGACCATGCCGGCTACGGTGTTCGGCGTGTACACAAAACAACAGAGGTTGCGCACTGGAAGCACTGTGATAGGAGCGTTTGTGATCGTCATCAGCGCATCAGCTTCCTTTCATCCAATCACATACACCCTGTGCCGCGTCGCTATAGCAACTCTGAAAGCTTGTAAACAACTGACGTCTTCAGCATACTCAGTCCATGTGAATCTCAGCCCTTTCTTGATACAGAGAGCCGCTCTTGCCGTCATAGGGATCAGGACGCTTCTCAAGGTAAACTGCTTGCATTTGTTTTCAAAGTGTGACGCTTCTAGCTCAGCCAAGCATATCTCATCGCTCCCCCGCAGTCACCAACGTAGTTATCTAAGGCATATTTCACACTCGTATCCACGAGATTCGGAACAATCTGCTCCTTTAATTCACTACAGAAGCATCCAATCCCGACAAACGATACATTGTTAGGTATAATCACATGCGAATAGATTTCATCAATGGTTGGCAGTCCATCGTACGATAAACAAAGTGCTTTTAACCCGGTTTCTCCAATCATCTCAACAGTCCATCATTACGTTGAAGCACACTTTCATATTGTCCGTTACCTTCAGCAACCCTGTGATTTGTAACAGCCGAACATTCCGTCCACACGGCCACGATTACCGCTTCAGGATATATATCTTCGCCGGTTAGAGATCTTCTAAATTTAAAAAAATACATAATTAAAATAGTGATTAAAACCCAAGATGTAAATAGATTAAGACATAGAAAAGAGGGACCTTAGTCAAATACATTTAAATTCAATTCCAAGTTCATTCCCTTTGGCCACATACAGTCCAATATCCTGATCCATCTTGCTTCCTTTTGTTTAAGTAGCCTTTCCCTATCTCCCCCTCACCTCAAGGGAGGGACACTGTCAATCACTCTAAACTTAAACTGACTGACAGTGTGACCTGCCTCAGTGAAATGCTTTGCCACTGGATGTTCAATCTTTTTTAACCGTATTGTACTCTTATGGTTATTCATCCTTAACTTTACTTTAGTGGTCGTCTCTCCTACATATTACAGTCCACAAGGGCACTGTATCATGTAGACCACATATTTGGAGTTGCATGTGTACTGATTCTTGATGTGGTATTTTCTACCATTATGTGGATGTTGAAACGTATCACCTTTCACCAAATTCCCACAGTTGCTACAGTGTAGGCATGGAAAATTCCTACTTCGCACTGGTGCCAACGTCCGCTGTCTGTCTACTCTTCTAGACCCAATGTCTGACCGTACCAATATATCCTTAATGCATTTGCTCTTTTTATATGCCATAACCGGTGGTTGGGAAAATTCAGGAATTCTATCACCCAACCCCTCCCTCAATATGAACCAATTCTCCCGCAATATCTGTGAAATCCGACCGCTATACTCCCTATATACAGACACAAAAGGGATTCTCTCATTTCCACCCGATTTGTTTCTGGGCAATAGTGTTTGTTCTCTTGTTGTGTTCCTTAGTCTTTTTTATGTGTATGCAAGATTTGTTCAGGGTATCCTTTTTCCCTTAACTTACTGCATACGGAGTTAACATTAGTCTCTATACGTGATTCCTCACTAGTAATCCTACGTATTCTCAATAATTGGCTCCAAGGTAGTGACTTTGCTGTGGATGATTACTAGAATATATTAACAAGTTATTTCTATCAGTCTCTTTAACATAGAGGTCCGTCTGTAACTTGCCCTTAGAAACATATACCAGTGTGTCCAAAAATTGTAACTCATTTTTGGATTTTACCCAAGTGAATTTGAGACCCTCATGCAAGTTATTTATATACCCAAGAAATTCATTCAGGGACTCTTCTGAGCCCTCCCATATAGCAAAGACGTCATCTATATAACTGTACCAGCACCGGATGTAAACCATGTACTGGGACCCGTATATATGCTCTTCCTCGAGGGCGGCCATGTACAAGTTGGCATAGGCTGGTGCCATGTTGGACCCCATGGCCGTCCCTTGGCGCTGTGCATAGAAGTCGTCCTCAAACGGTAAATAATTCCTGCTGAGAACGAATTCCAGCAAGCAGAGCACAAAACGGGTCCCACCAGGGTCACATCCGGTGCTGGTCAGGGCTTTACTTACGGCATCAAATCCTTTGGCATGTTCAATTGACTTATATAATGAACACACATCAAATGAAACTAATATGACATCTGTCATATTCATGGTAGACAAATCCTTTAGTTTTAACAAAAAATCAGTGGTATCTTTCACATATGATCGCATATTATTTACCATAGTACAGAGAACTTTATCTAGAAATACTGACACATTATTGAAAATAGAACCACAGCTAGAAATTATGGGCCTACCTGGAGGAGAGACAAGAGATTTATGGATTTTCAGTAAAATATATATCACCGGGGTCCTAGGGGATTCTACTGCCAAGTAATCAGCCAATTTTTCATCAATAATATGTTCATCCCTAGCATGTGTAATAATATTATCCAATATTCCCATGAACTCTAGCTTAGGGTCCCGATCCATTTTACAATAAACCTCAGTATCCTCTAATTGGCGTAAAATCTCACCTCTATATTTCTCAGTATCCATTGCTACCAGGGCACCCCCCTTATCCTCCGGTTTAAACGTTATTTCTTTATTCTCACTTAACTCCATCAGGCAGTCCCACTGTTCCTTAGATAGGTTATTATGTCGTGGCAATTTTTGTTTTTTTCAAATTCTCTATTTTTTTTTGTCACCAAATCAATATAGCCCTCTATGACGTTATTATTTTTTGGGGGTTGAAAACTACTTCTTAGATGTAGTCCCAACTCCTTGAGTTTATACACACTATGATATTTAACTTCACATGATCTAACATTCTGTGCAATGTCACTAAAAAAACCTTTTAGCCTGATACGTCTAAAGAATGCATTCATATCAGTTTCCAAATTGAACCAATCTATCTCCATAGATGGATTAAAGGACAGTCCCTTTTGTAACACTTTCAATTGTAAAGATGTAAATTCATAAGAGGAAATGTTTACCACTATTTCATTGTCCTCTGACGTGTCAGATAGGGGTTGTTCAATTGCCTCCCCTGTGCTCTGTCGCGACCCCTGGGTGGTCTTCCTATGTTTACGGCCGCCACGTTTCCTTCTCCTACGGAATCGGCTGGTATCCTTGTTCCTTTATCTAAAAAAGGCTGTGCAGTATCATCCATAGGGTCAGAGTCGGCAGTATTATAGTCAAAATTATCATGTCTTTGTCGTCTGGTACGTCTGTTGTAATTAGTGGGTTGCGAATTAAACCATGTATACACACGTCATAGTCTGTAGTCTTCGGAGTCTCTAAACCATTTGTCCTTTTTCACTGTCTCAATGTCACCACAATGTTTCGTCAAAATGTTACGCATCTTCTCTTGGAAAGATCCAAACTCCTCCTCGGGCATTGCTGTTCGAGTGATTGACAGTGTCCCTCCCTTGAGGAGAGGGGGGGATGGGGAAAGGCTACTTAAACAAAAGGAAGCAAGATGGATCAGGATATTGGACTGTATGTGGCCAAAGGGAATGAACTTGGAATTGAATTTAAATGTATTTGACTAAGGTCCCTCTTTTCTATGTCTTAATCTATTTACATCTTGGGTTTTAATCACTATTTTAATTATGTATTTTTTTAAATTTAGAAGATCTATAACCGGCGAAGATATATATCCTGAAGTGGTAATTGTGGCCGTGTGGACGGAATGTTCGGCTGTTACAAATCACAGGGTTGCTGAAGGTAACGGAAAATATGAAAGGGTGCTTCAACGTAATGATGGACTGTTGAGATGATTGGAGAAACCGGGTTAAAAGCACTTTGTTTATCGTACGATGGACTGCCAACCATTGATGAAATCTATTCGCATGTGATTATACCTAACAATATATCGTTTGTCGGGATTGGATGCTTCCGTAGTGAATTAAAGGAGCGGATTGTTCCGAATCTCGTGGATACGAGTGTGAAATATGCCTTAGATAACTACGTTGGTGACTGCGGGGGAGCGATGAGATATGCTTGGCTCAGCTAGAAGCGTCACACTTTGAAAACAAATGCAAGCAGTTTACCTTGAGAAGCGTCCTGATCCCTATGACGGCAAGAGCGGCTCTCTGTATCAAGAAAGGGCTGAGATTCACATGGATCGAGTATGCTGAAGACGTCAGTTGTTTACAAGCTTTCAGAGTTGCTATAGCGACGCGGTACAGCGTGTATGTGATTGGATGAAAGGAAGCTGATGCGCTGATGACGATCACAAACGCTCCTATCACAGTGCTTCCAGTGCGCAACCTCTGTTGTTTTGTGTACACGCCGAACACCGTAGCCGGCATGGTCATCATGACGGCAATTTTGCCAGAGAGATCTGTGAGCAACATGGACATTAATTGAAGGTCTGGATAGACTATATATAACATTTAACATTTATGGACGATTTATGTTGTGTCTTAACTTGATGTTTATTATAAATATGATTGTACCGCCTACTCCATGTTGCCGATTGGTCATTTTTCATTGTTCGTCCCAGGTGATTGGTGAATGTGTATATATAATGATGTTTTGTACAACCCCTATTTATACTTGAAGAAGGCTCAAGATAACGAGCTGAAACGTTGCACTGTATTATGCAAACTGGCACAATAAAGAATTAGCACGTGTTTGGAAGATGATGCTGTCCTCAATCTCCTTTCTCTCTCTCTCTCTCTCTCTCTCTCTCTCTCTATATATATATATATATATATATATATATATATATATATATATATATACTGTTTGTACATATTAAAGATGAGCGAGTAGTGAAATATTCGGCTTTCGAGAATTCGAATCGAATTGGCACCGATATACGACTATTCGAATGAGTATTCAATCCCATTATAGTCTATGGGAAAAAAAATTGCGCCACTTGGAAATCAAAACTCGACCCCTTGGAGGTAACCAAGTCCCTCACAAAACCTCCCTAAATGATGCAAACACCTCCGGAATGACACTGGGACATTAGGGGAGCATGCCTAGGTGCACCTAACACCCCAAAATCGCAGTATAATGCCCCACTCTGCAGTTGCGAAGTAAAAATATTTGCGAACGCTTTACGAACATTTATGTTTATGTGTTACATACATGATTCCATTGTGCATCTGCAGAGGGTCATGTTATTCGCGCGTATCACGCTTAATGCTGTACGAGCGTTACTGGAACAGTATGACGTGCCTTTTTCTGGGCTGCTGGAATAATATGTATCACGTGCCTTTTACTGGGCTACTGAAACAGTATATATCAGGTGCCCTTAGTGGGCTACTGGAACAATATGTATAACTTGCCCTTAGTGGTGTTAAACAGGGACACTAAAAGTCACTTGTGCACACAAGGTACTGGAATGAATGCAGCTGCTGATGCTGCTGTTATATAATCTATTTCTTAGCACTGAGAAGTGCTTTTGATTCAGAGATGACTTTTTTGCTTGATCTTAGCCCTGAAAAGGACTTTTGGGTTCTGTAGTAAGCCTGCTTAACCAAAACGCTACTAAAACCTATCTCTCCCTGCTGCAAGATCTTTCCCTGGCTAGGTTGAAAGCTCATCTGCTGTCGAGAGGCAGGAGACAAGTATTTAAGAATCGAGGTAATGTGGTTCAGCCATCCAATGAGGGTAGACGTCGTTTTCAGGCTGCGTGCGTACTCCCAGGGTCCCTCACAGCCTCCATGCATGGTCATTGGATTAAAAAAAAGTGCCAACTGCGATGGGAGGGCTTTCGAAAGTTTCCCGCGTATTTGCCTCACTACTCGATTGAATTCGAATCTTTCGAATACTGCAATATTCAGTCGAATACCTACTTGATCGAATCGTATTCGCTCATTCGCTCATCATATATATATATATATATATATATATATATACAGTATATAGATAGATATACATATATATATATATATTATATATATAGTAACATGTAACAAAAGCTTTACAGGTTGGATGTAATTTTTAACATACTGACCTAAACAAAACAGATAAAGAGCCAGTTTTATACATAGTGAATGGCATAAAACAGTCTCCCTCTCTAGATTGATTTATGGCTGTTGGCAAGGAGGTGACAAAACTAAAAAGTAATATTTCCTAGGTCATTAAGGTGTTAATCACTTTTGTTTGGTAGAGGTTAAAGCACTTTCAAAGGCATATCTTTATAAATGTGAATGTCTGCACTGAAGATGATCAGTTTTTGTAGGATCGGGACAATCTCTACAATTGCCCAGCATTTCTATTCCCTACAGCATGCATCAAACGGGCTCTCAATTGTATGGAAAGCATTTATAGGGGATGAAAATGAGTCCACCCTGTGAACTACTGTCTGTCTGTCTATCTATCTGCAGAAGGAGTCTATGGAGCCTCATTTAAGAGTCTCAAAACACAGGACTAACCAGATATCTGTCCAGGGAATGACCTAGCCACCATATTAAGTGGCAATTTCAGTCAATATCCAACTCAATTTACAAGTCTAAGGGTATGACAAGGGAAATACTAAGGCCAGGTATACATTCACAGACAGCTGTTTCGGGGTGTTGCCCTTCAAGTGTGGAGTAGGATTCTGGCTAGGCAGGAGCTATGCCTAGGAGACTACCATGGTAAAGCAATTACTGATCTTAGGGAGACCAGCTGAAGAAGACACTGTATGCTGCATGTACACACGCTCAATACATTTAAAACCTAGGCGCATTGCCCCCTAGGAAATACAAATATGCAAAAAGAGTCCATGGAGCCTCATTTAAGAGTCTCAAAATGGCGGACTATCCCTCCAGAGAAGGACCTAGCAAAGAGGTGGCTCCTATAACCAATCCAAAACCAAAATTAGTAACGCTATTCGAAACCATCTCTGATTTTTCATTTACCTACTGTGTGTATATATATATATATATATATATATATATATATATATACATATATATACACACACACACACACACACACACACACACACACACATATATATATATATATATATATATATATATATATATATACATATGCATACATACATATACTTTAACTGAGGTAGAAAACTTATCAGACTATGTGAAAATGCTAGACATTAGAAAAAGATTAATTAATTAGTTTTAATTATTTTTTAATACTTTGTGTTTATTAGTTCACAACCTAAGGCACTGCTAAATTTCAAAGGAATTCTTAATAAAACATTATTAAAAACCTTGAATTAATTATTCAATTAAAATATTCTGGTGTCTTAATAAAACCAGTAATCATGTAATTAAAATAGATGCAAATCCAGCATATTTTACATTGTTTTGTCAAATCCAGCCACTTTTGTTGCCTTGGTTATTCATCCATCTTGGTTATCCTATTATGGAGAAATCTGATAAGCCTTAGCCTCACTCTATTTTTCTCCTTAACTTTTTCATGTTTTTTTTATTTCATATTTTTCAGTGTTTCTTGTGCGCCTAAATTTAATAATAATAATAATAATAATAATAATAATAATAATAATAATAATAATTTGTATAGCACCAACAGATTCCGCAGTGATAGACATAGTAACATAGTAAATAAGGTTGAAAGAAGACAAGAGTCCATCAAGTTCAACCTAGGGAAACCCTACTGTGTTAATCCATGTTATCCAAAAAAGTGGTTATTGCTGTCAGCAGGTAACTGGGAGATGTGGACACATTTATCTGTTGTCAAAATGTTCAGTACAATATATAATTAGTAACTGATGTAATCTCATAGGCTACAAACATTTGATTATTGTGGAGCAAGCTCTCATGGAACATAAGGAAATCCAGTGGCATTACAATAGGGGTCACAGTGGGCTTAAGCCCCTATTACACGGGGTGACGTGGAGAGCAAGCGAACGCTGACCTGTCAGTTTGCTGGCTCCTCGTTTCCTCGCTGGGGAGGGGTGCCCGGGTGATCGTCAGATCATCCATGCAGCCCATAGGAGACAGCGGCGGTCCTATTACATAAAGTGATGGAAGCAGATTGTTGTCAGGCTGATCATTGCCATTTCAGCCTTTTGAAAGACAACGATCCGCCGACATTTTGGCCAAAAATCGCTTAGTGTAATAGGGCCTTTAGTTTTTATTAGGTCAGACAGCGACATCAAGCCTTTATAGGTCTGGCATAAATGAGCCTATCTTTTGTGCCTCAGAGTGTAAAAAGTCTTGACTCAATATCTAGACATTGTATATGCAGTATCTTACTGCGTGTCTCTAAGATGAGCGTTTTGGTTGTCATTTGTTATGAGCGACAATGCTTGTCCAAACTTGGTACTCGTTCGATGGTACTCATTACTCAGACGAGTAGATCAGCAACTGTTTCACGGAGTCAAACTCCCATGGTCAGGCCTAGATGTTCCCAAGTCTGGAGGTTTTTTAAAGAAAGTGCGGATGACCGATGGACTGTAGTGTGCAACGTGTGCCACACCAGGATCAGCAGGGGAGCCACCACTACCAGCCTAACCACTACCAGCATGCGCAGGCATATGAGTGCTAAACACCCCCCTCAGTGGAACCAAGGCCGTTCAGTGAGTGCAAGTCGCACACCTGCTCCTTCCCCTGTGTCACGTGCTGGCTCTGTCAGTCCCCCGCCCAGGCCCCAGGCACGAGCGCCTCCCACCCTACACTCACCCCTTCACCTCCACTATGCTCCACACCCTCCAGCAAGGTGTCCAAGTGTAGCGTTCAACTGTCCCTGCAGCAGACCTTTGAACGGAAGCACAAAAACACTGCCACTCACCCGCATGCACAAGCCCTATCGGCTGGTAGAGACAGAGGCTTTTAGGAACCTCATGGCGGTGGCTGTCCCTCAGTACTTTGTCCCCAGCCGCCACTACTTTTCATGGTGTGCCGTCCCAGCCATACATCAGCACGTGTCAGATAACATCATCCGTGCCCTGACCAACGCGGTCAGTGACAAGGTCCACCTAACCATGGACACGTGGACAAGTGCTGACAGGCAGGAACACTATATCTTCCTGACGGCACATTGAGTCAACTTGGTGGAGGCTGGAACAGAGTCTGACCCTTATTCGGCTCATGTGCTGCCTACACTGAGGATTGCGGGGCCTACCTCGGTGGCGGTCTCTCATGATTTGTATACCTCTTTCTTCTCCTCTTCTTCCTCCTCCTCTCTATTACCCTCCAAGAGCATGTCGCCTCCATTTCGTAGAGCTAGCTGCATCAGCACTGTGGTGGGTAAGTGCCAATAGGCAGTGTTTAAACTGCTGAGCTTAGGCGACAAAAGGCACACGGCCCAGGAGCTGTTGCAGGGCATCACGGCACAGACAGATCTTTGGCCATGGAGCCTAAAACCAGGAATGGTTGTGTGTGACAATGGGCGGAACCTGGTGGCAGCTCTGCAACTTGGCAGCCTTACACATGTACCATGACTGGCCCACGTGTTCAACCTAGTGGTGCAGTGGTTCCTTAAGACCTACCACAATTTGGCTGACTTGCTCACCAAGGTGCGGCGCATCTGTGCGCAATTTCCGCAAGTCAACCACAGATGCTGCCACCTTTATGGCAGTGTAAAGGCTGTTGCAACTGCCGTCTCACAGACTGCTGTGCGATGTGCCCACATGGTGGAATTCCACCTTCCAGATGGTAGCCAGGGTTGACCAGCAACGCAAAGCCATTGTGGAATTCCAGATGTCAACCTCGGTAAGAAGCGGTAGTCAGGTCAGTCAGCTACCTCAAATCTACAATGAGGAGTGGACGTGGATGTCTGCTATCTGTCAGGTACTGGTCCCCTTTGAGGAGTCAACACAGATGGTCAGCGGCGATGCCGCCATCATTAGCCTCACCATCCCGCTGCTGTGTCTGCTTCAAACCTCCCTGCTCAGCCTGAAGTCTGAGACTTTGCCTTCGTCTCAGGAGACGGGTGAAGAACATCCGCCAGACCACCCTGACGTCAGTTTCTCACCACGGAGTAGAGAATGAGGAGGATGAAGAAGAGGAGGAAGAGGATCAGACTGCTGCCGCTACTGAAGAGGGTACCCATGATCAATACTTAGTTGTTGAGCGTGTATGGCCTGAAGAGGAGGAGGAAATTGAGCCTATTGAGGAGCCGGAGTTCTTACATGTTGGGACCCTGGTGCACATGGCTGACTGTATGTTAGGGTGTTTTTCCCGTGACCCTCGGGTTAATTTTTTTTTTTGACAACACCGATTTCTGGGTGTTCACCCTCCTGGACCCTCGGTACAAACAGAACTTTGCCACTCTCATTCCTGCCGAGGAACGCAGTATGATAGTGAATCAATATCATCAGACCTTGTGCAGAAGCTGAAAATGTACTTCCCATCTGACACCACTAGCGCCAGCCAGAAGCAATTGAGTGTCTATCTCATTGATCTATGCTGTATAACTATACAGTATAGATCTCAATGAGAGATCAATGTGCTTATACTAGAAGTCCCCCAGGTGGGCTTCTAGTATAAGTGTAAAAGAAAAAAAGTGTTGTTATTAATAAAAAGCCTCCTCCCCCTTATAAAAGTTCGAATCACCCCCCTTTTTCCATGTTATAAATAAAAATAAATAAATAAACATGTTTGTTATGGCCTCTTGTGTAATCGCCCGAACTATAAATTAATCACATACCTGATCTCGCACGGTAAACGGCGCAAGCGCAAAAAAAATCCTAAAGTGCAAAATTGTGCATTTTTGATCGCATTTAATCCAGAAAAATTGTAATAAAAAGCGATCAAAATGTTGAATATGCGCAATCAAGGTACCGATAGAAATAATTCATCATGGCACAAAAAATGTCACCTAACACAGCCCCATAGACAAAAGGATAAAAGCAGTATAAGCCTGGGAATGGAGCAATTTTAGGGAACATTTTTTTTGTTAGCAATGGTTTGATTTTTTTACAAGCCATCACATATGATAAAAGTTATACATGTTACATATCGTTGTAATCATAATGACCTGAGGAACATATATAACAGTCAGTTTTACCCAAGGGCGAACGGCGTAAAAAAAATACCCTCCAAATAAAAGAAATGCGTTTTTTTTTTTTTTTTCAATTTCACCACACATTGAATTTTTTTCTGGTTTTGCAGTGTACTTTATGAAAAAAAATCAGCCTTTCATTGCAAAGTACAATTAGTTGTGCAAAAAATAAGGGCTCATGTGGGTTTCAAGGTGAAAAAAATGCATGTGCTATGGCCTTTTAAGCACAAGGAGGAAAAAACGAAAACGCAAAAATTTAAATTGCCCCGATTCTTTAAGGCTTAACAGAACTGGTGGTACATGCTCTCATTATCTCCTGCTTGGACTACTGTAACATCCTCCTCTCTGGCTTTCCATCTAACACCCTTTCTTTCCTCCAGTCTATTTTTAACTCTGCTGCCCGACTAATCCACCTTTCCCCTCGCTTTGCCTCTATCTCTGCCTTTCCCCTCTGCCAATTCCTGCACTAGCACCGTGCCCAACAAATCAATTTTACATTGTTGACCATTACATACAAGGCCATCCACAACCTGTCCGCTCAGTATATATCTCTAACCTGATATGCTGCAGCCGTCCCTCATGCAAACCTTGATCCTCCAATGACCTCTGTTTGTGTTCTCCCCTTGTTCACATCTCACACAACTGCCTCCAAGATTTTGCCTGAGCCTCCCCCTTAGGGCCCTATTCCACGGGATGATTATCGTTCAGTTGTTCAAATCTAAGCGATAATCGTTCGGTTGAATAGCAGTTAACGATTAACGACCGAACAAAAAATCTTTGATTATTTAATAAGACCTGGACCTATTTTTGTTGTTGCTCATTCGCAAATCATTCGCATTGAATAAGACGTCGTTCAGACGTTTGCAGTAGTGACGAACGCAATAGCAATGACAAGATGAGCGCAAGAACGATCGTAAGTAACAATTATCTTTCCATGTAAATGGGTGAACGATTTCATAATAGCAGTCGTTTGGATCGTTTATAGGTTAACGATTATGCGAACAATAATCGTCCCGTGGGATAGGGCCCTTACTTTGCAACTCTGACATACCTAGCTTTCATCCACTATCGAGACCTTCAAAAGTAACTTGAACCTTCTTCTTTAAACTAGGCTATAACGTATAAAAATGCTGCACCACAATTTGACTGACTGCCCTTTACCTTTCTAGATTCTACCCTTTCTCTTACCTAGATTGTAAGCCCTCAAGGGCAAGTTCCTCCATCCCTATGTATCGGTCTGCCATTTATCTTATTTATGTAACATGTTGATTTTATAATGTTCCCATTTGTCACCCCCTATCACTTGGATTTAAGATAATAATAATAATAATAATAATAATAATAATAATAATAATAATAATAATAATAATAATAATAATAATAATAATAATAATAATTATTATTATTATTATTATTATTATTATTATTATTATTATTATTATTATTATTATTATTATTATTATTATGTACCTGATACTACTTAAAATTATTATCACTGTGAATTTTGTTTAATAAATAGTTAATGAAACTAACAACATTGTCATTCAATCTGTTGTCTATTAAGCAATAAAAAAAAAAAAAAAAGAATATATATATAATTTATATTGTAAGGTTTTTAGCCCTGGGATCTGGGGCAAAGTCCATTCATGGAGAGATACAGACAAGATTGCAGACTAAGGGTACGTCCACACAGGACGACTTGCAGCGGAAATCTCGCTACGAGGTAAGATCTGCTACGAGGTAAGGTCCTGGCAGGCAGGGCCGGTGTCAGCTCACGGCTGACTCGGTCAAGCAATGAGCCACTGGACACCGCCAGCAATGCTGCCCGCCGCATTCCCCGGACTCACTGTCGGCACCACTGACATCTGGGAAGGGGGGGTACGCGCTGCTGGCGCGAGTGCTGGGCAGATGTGACGGGACGCCACTCTCCCCCTCAATGATGTGCTGAGATGGGCACAGCGCTGCATGGACGTGATCTCCTCAGCAGGCGCAGAGCTATGATGCCATCGACCCTGCTAGAGAATCTGTCCCCGCACAGAAGGGAGAAACGGACCCTTCTCCTTAATTAGATGAGCATGATTTTTTTTGTTTTGTTTTGTGTTGAGGCAGATTAGGGGGCATCTACTATAGGACAGGGCAGGGGACATTACTATGGGGGCAGGGGGCATCTACTATGGGGCAGAGGAAGGGGCATCTACTATGGGGCAGAGCAGGGGGCATCTACTATGGGGGCAAAGCAGGGGGCATCTACTATGGGGCAGGGCAGGGGTCATTTACTATGGGGCAGGGCAGGGGGCATCTACTATGGGGCAGAAGAGGGGGCATCTACTATGGGGGCAGAGCAGGGGGCATCTATTATGGGGCAGAGGAGGGGGCATCTACTATGGGGGCAGAGCAGGGGGCATTACTATGGAGGCAGAGCAGGGGGCATCTACTATGGAGCAGAGCAGGGGTTTTACTATAGGGGCAGGGGACATTACTATGGGGACAGAGGGCCTTTTTACTATATGGGGGCACAGCATGAGGACATTATTACTACATGGGGGGCACAGCACGGAATCCTACATATGGGATCCACATACCTCCTTACTTACTGCACATGACACCAAGCAGCAGAATTACTACTGTATGAGAGCCTATGGGTGGGAAAAAGGGAAGGAAGTTGCTGGAAATGTGCGGAGCCTAAGATGTTTGTCTGACAGGTTCTGAAGAGAATTGTAGCTTGAAGAAATCATCATGGTGGTCTGGGCAAGTTGGAGAGGAAACACAGAGAGATTGCCTCAGATCAAAGAAGACGTCACCTGTGAGTTACCAAATCACATGTTTTTTTTTTGTTATTTTGTCAAACTTTATTTGGTAGCTGTGCCCCGAGGTGAAAAAGGCGATCAGCAGTGTATTATATACTTATTATCGTCCTCCTGTATGAGTGTATATATCTCTCCATTCTGTGTAGGTGATCAGCAGTGTATTATATACGTATTATCGTCCTCCTGTATGAGTGTATATATCTCTCCATTCTGTGTAGGTGATCAGCAGTGTATTATAGACTTATTATCCTCCTCCTGTTTGAGTGTGTGTATATATGTGCCCGAGAGAGAGATATATACACACTTGGGGTAGCTTCACAAGTACCGTATTGCTGCGTTAATAACGCTGCGAGTCGGCTAGGTCCTGGCAGATCACTTTCACTACATACACGCAACTGCGTGTATGTAATTCTGCCGGCCGCCTAACCCCTTCAGCTGCCGCCCGGCTCCCGCTCTGTATACATTACCTGTCCTCGCTGCACGGGGTCCCAGCGTACTGCTCTCACGCCCGGCCAATCAGTGTGTTGCCTGCCACAGTCACCGATTGGCCAGGCGGGAGAGCAGTACGCCGGGACCCCATGCAGCGAGGACAGGTAATGTATACAGCGGAATGGGAGCGGGAGCCGGGCGGGAGCTGAAGGGGTTAAGCGGCCGGCAGAATTACATACACGCAGCGGTCGTTCAGACCGCTGAGTGTATGTAGTGAAAGTGATCTGCCAGGACCTAGCCAACTCGCAGCTACCCTCATACAGGAGAGGGGATAATAAGTATATAGCACAGCTGATCCCCTACACAGAATCGAGAGCTAGAGAGCCTCTAACAATGATGCCGTATAATTTGTTATTCAAAGGGGCCCGCTGAGGATCTCTCGACCAAGGGCCCACAAAAACCTGGAGCCGGCCCTGCTGGCAGGTCCCTGTGAATACATACCGCTGCGAGTAGGTAACTCACCTGCCCCCTTAACCCCTAATCGGCTCTGTATACCGCTGTCTGTATACATTACTTGTCTCCTTGCTGCACGGGCTCCTGGCTTCCTGCTGTCCCGCCCAGCCAATCAGTGGCTGCGGCTGGGCAACACACCGATTGGCTTGGCAGCAGAGCAGGAAGCTAGGACCCCGTGCGGCAAGGAGACAGGGAATGTATAAACAGGAATGTATAAACACATCGGGAGCCCATTAAGGGGTTAAGGCGGCGGCTGAATTAAATACTCGCAGCGATCTTTCAGACCGCTGCAAGTATGTATTCACAGGGACCTGCCAGGACCTTAGCTTTTAGCGGATCTCGCTGCAAAACTCGCAGCTAGATTTCCTCTGCGAGTCATCCTGTGTGAACGTACCCTGAAGTGGAAACTCCCTTTAACCCCTTCACGTAGCAACTAATCGTCATTGCTCTGTAATTTTTTTCTTGTCTAAAAAATCGTAGCTCAATATTTTATTTATAGTTTAGACCTGTATGAGTTGTTTTTTTTCTTTTTGCAACACCACTTGTAGTTTGCAATGACATTTCATTTTAACATAGAGTATGCTGCAAAACTAAAAAAATACAAGTGAAACCTTGGTTTGGGAGTATAATTTGTTCCAGCAACGTGCCTTTAAAGAGGTTACTTAGTGCTACAAAAACATGGCCACTTTTCCCTCTCTCTTGTCTCCAGGTCAGGTGTGCTTTGCAATTAGGCTCCATTCACTTCAGTGGAACTGAGTTTTAAACCCCACCCAATCTGGAGACAAGAGAGGGGGAAAAGTGGCCATGTTTTTGTAGCGCTGGATAACCCATTTAACCCCTTAAGGACAGAGCCTGAAATGGCCTTAAGGACAGAGACAAAATTTATGAATATGACCTGTGTCACTTTAGTCATTAATAACTTCGGGATGCTTTTACCTATCTAGCTGATTCTGAGAATTTTTTCTCGTGACATATGGTACTTTACATTTCTGGTAAAATGGAGTCGATACTCATAACGAATCTTTATGAAAAACACCAAAATAACGTGAAAAATTGTAAAAAAAATGCATTTTTCAAACTTTGAAACCTTTCTGCTTATACAGAAAATGGTTATAGCACATAAATTATACATTAAATAGCATTAGCAACATGTCTACTTTATGTTGGCGGCATTTATTAAACTATATTTCATTTTTTTAGACAATAGAAAGCTTAAAACATTAGCAGCAATTTTCCAAATTTTCTGTAAAATTTCAAAATCTGATATTTTCAGGGACCTGTTCAGGTTTAATCAGTGAAAGTGTATTTGAGGGGCCTGTGTGTTAGAAAGCAACACAAAGCACCCCATTTCAGAAACTGCACCCCCCACACTCTGCAATAGCACACCCAGAAAGTGTTTTAACCCTTTAGGGGAGTCACAGAAATAAAAGCTAAGTGTGTAAGAAATTTTAAAATTTTTATTTTCTGTGCAGAGATTTTATTGTAATATAATATCTTTCATAATGAAAAACCTATTAGCAGAGAAATGCACCCCAATATTGATTGCCCCGTTTCTGCAGTTTATAGAAATACCCCATATGTGGCCCTATTGCGCTATTTGACGCAACCACAAGCCTCAGATATAAAGGAGCACCCAGTGAATTTCAACGCCTCCGTTATATTTGGTTATTTTTGACTGTACCACTTCAGGTTGGCAGAGGCTCTGGGGTGCCAAAACCTAAAAAAAACCCCTAAAGTGACAACATTTAGAAAACTACACCCTTCAAGGAATGTAACAAGGGGTGCGGTGAGCATCTGGACCCCACAGGTGCTTCACAGATTTTCTGAACAATGTGGTGTAAAAAAGGAAAAATTCTATTTTTTACACTAAAATGTTGTTCTAGCCTTCATTTTTCATTTTTACAAGGGGATAAAAGAAAGAAAAAAACACCAAGTAAGGAAATACCCCACATGTGGACATAAAGTGCCAAGCGGGCGCAGGACGAGCCTCCAAAGGGAAGGAGCGCCAATTGGCCTTTGCAAGCTGGATTCTACTGGAATGGATTTCAAGGGCCATGTCACATTTACAGACGCCTCGTGCTGCCAAGACACTGGAAACCCCCCACAAGTGACCCCATTTTGGAAACTACACCCTTCAATGAATCTAACAAGGGGTGCAGTGAGCATATGGACCCCACTGGTGACGGGCACAAATGATGAACAATGTGACGTGAAAGGGAAAATCATCAAGGGGTCCATATCCCCGCTGCCCCCCTTGATAGATTCCTTGAGGGGTGTAGTTTCCAGAATGGGGTCACTTTTGGGGGGTTTCCAGTGTTTTGGCAGCACGAGGACTCTGTAAATGCGACATGGCGTTCATCATCCATTCTGGCCAAATCCAGCCTCCAAAATTCAAATGGCGCTCCTTCCCTTTGGAGGCTTGCCCTGCACCCACACGGCGCTTTATGTCCACATGTAGGGTATTTACAGACTCAGGGGGAATTGCTCTACACATTTTGTGTGTTTTTTTTCTCTTTTAACCCCTTGTGCAAATGAAAAATTTAAGGCTAAACCAACATTATAGTGTAAAAAATGTAATATTTTATTTTCACGCCATATTGTTCCACATTTGTGTCCATCACCAGTGGGGTCCATATGCTCACTACACCCCTTGTTACATTCCCTGAGGGGTTTAGTTTCCATAATGGGGTCAATTGTGGGGGGGTTCAACTGTCTTGGCAACACAGGGGCCTTTTAAATGCAACATGGCCCCTCGAAATCCATTCCAGCCAAATCCAGCCTCCAAAAACCAAATGGTGCTCCTTCCCTTTGGAGGCTTACCCTGCACCCCCATGGCGCTTTATGTCCACATGTGGGGTATTTCCATAATCAGGGGGAATTGCTCTACACATTTTGTGTTTTTTTTTATCTTTTAACCCCTTGTGAAAATGAAAAAATCAAGACAAGATCAATGATTAAGTGTAAAAATTAAACATTTTTTACACTAAATGTTGGTCTAGCCTTGATTTTTTCCTTTTCCACAAGGGGTTAAAAAAGAAAGTGAACACAAAACGTGTAGAGTAATTTCCCCTGAGTACGAAAATACCCCACATGTGGACATAATGTGCCATATTGGCACAGGGCAAGCCACCAAAGGGACAGAGCGCCATTTAGAGGCTGGAATGGAGGATGGAGGCCATGTCGCATTTACAAAGCTCCTGTGCTGCCAGGACAGTAGAAACCCCCGACAAGTGACCCCATTCTGGAAACTACACCCCATAAGGAATCTAACAAGGGGTGCAGTGAGGATATGGACCCCACTGGTGACGGGCACTTAGGTAGAACATGTGCCGAGAAAATAAAAAATATTTTTTTTTTTATTTTTACGCCACAAATGTGGCCGTCACCAGGGGGCCATATCCCCACTGCCCCCCTTGTTAGATTCCTTATGGGGTGTAGTTTCCAGAATGGGGTCACTTGTGGGGGTTTTCTTCTGTCCCGGCAGCACAGAGGCTCTGTAATTGCATCATGGCATCCTCTAATGGGAATGGCGGCCATACCTACTTAGCTGGGGAAAAGGGACAATTCTAATTTATTTGGGGGTATTAGGCCAATTATTAGTTTATAAGGTTGGAAATGACAGGTGTCCATCAAATTCAACCTGTGTTGATCCAGAGGAAGGCAAAAAACCCTCGTGAGGCAGACGACAGTAGCCTCATCACAGTGGAAAAATTCCTTCCCGACTCCATAATGGCGATCAGAATAATCCCTGGATCAACGTGACCCCTGAAATAGAAATAAGGGACAGAATTTAGATAATGTAGAACTCCAATGACGTGTGGTACGCCTTGAAGCGATCCAGTATGCAGAGGCCGGGGGGATCAGGACAGGTGTCACACTGGAAAATGGTGTCCTTCCTGATCTCCCTGTTACGCCACACTCTGCACTTCTTCTGGGGTCTCCTGTTCTCCAGTGTGGGGGAAGTCACCTGGAAAATGATGTCCTGGTGCGATACGGGGTCCTTCATACCCAGAAGCGCTGGGTCCGCTCCATGGCTGCTAAATATTAGGGCTTTATTACTACTTCTGATATTGTGCCGCAAGCTACAGTAGCTCAGGCAGCGAGGGATCGGAAGAGGGGGTGCTGGTATAAAAGTTATCCCCGTACAGGTGGTGACCTTTATCCAGCAGTGGGAAGATCAGTTCCCGGACGATCTCCCCACTAACTCTGAGGACGGGGGGAGGGGGCATCTGGGGGCATATGGGGCTGGATTCGGGTGTCCCTTCCTTCATACACTGTAATGGTACGTGCACACTGCGAAATGGCGAAGGATAACCCTTTGTGCATTCCGCAGCTGGCACCCACCGGTGGACTGATGCATGTGTGCGTCTCCGCTCTTATCACACTCCATTCTATGCACGGGCGGATTCCGCCCTCTGTCCAAAGAATGAACGTGACAACGGAATCCGCCCGTGCATAGGATGGAGTCTATGACACGGGTGGAGACACGCGCCTGCATCAGTCCGCCGGTGGGTGCCAGCTGCGGAATGCACAAAGGGTTATCCTTCGCCCTTATCAGCAGACAGTGGCGGTAGGATATAGGGGGAAAAACCGCTCCTACGCCAAAAAGGAGGAGTTGCTGATAAGTGGCGCACTTACGTGCGATGCTGATCAGTACTCAGCCGCGTTAGGGCGCAAGAAAAGTAAAAAAAAAAAAAAAAAATTGGGGGAAAAAAAAAAAAACTTTTTAACCCAAAGCAACTGATCAGTGATTGATATTCACTGATCAGCCGCTAGGGGGAAGTAGAGAGAAGATTGCCGGAGATTACCGAGGCCCGCCGAAAACGAAGACCTGAGTGTTTCCGAAGATGTCCGACGCTGGACGAACGAACCCGGAAGCGACGCGAAGAAGACGCGAGGACGGCACGGACCGCAGATCTTCGCTCCGGACGGCCAGATCAGGTGAGTATGGTACACCTGCACCACACACACCTCTTCTGCACCTCTCAGCTACCTAGCTGGGGGGTGCAGAACCCGGCAAAACTGTTTTTTACAGTATGATCGCCGTGATGGGCCGGCCGGTACTGGTACACGGCGATCGTGGGGGTGGCATTGGCGCAATCTTTGGTGGGGACACTTATGGCGATTGGTGCTATCTCGGACAGCACCAATCGCCATTGCTTTCCGGGCCACCGAGTCACCCCCGGGTCACGGTTAATCACCCCCCGTGCCGACGAGCAGAGATGGCCTGCTATACATTATAGCAGGCCATCTTTGCCGATCGGGGAAACATCGGGCGTACCTATACGCCCGTTTGCGTTAAAGCCCACCCTGCGGGGGCGTAAAGGTACGCCCGATGTCGTTAAGGGGTTAATCCAAATCCCTCACATATCAAAGCAAATTTTCCCATAAGAAATTATTGACACTAAGGTAGGGGAGATGTTCTGCATCAATAAAAAACACTAAATCGGTAAAGAAGGGGTTAACTCTCTTTCCACACACACAACTTCCCAGGTGTCTGCAAAGCTGCTGGTGCTGGTAACTGCTGGTATTAGTGCTGATTGCCTGGAACAGCTATTGGTGAAGGGGTTAATTAAGGGATGGTTGTGTATTGTGCATGTTACAGAGCTTTGTGTTTTAATGTAACACAGTTGAGTGTGTATGATGTGGCAGAGCTGGGTGTATAATGTGCATGATACAGAGCTGTGTGTACTTTGATGTACACGTAACAAAACTGTGTGTGTATGATGTAGCAGAGCTGGGTCCAAATAGTGAATGCTGCAGAACTGTCTGTGTTTTGATATAGCAGAGCTGGGTATGTATGATGTAGCAGAAATTGGGGTGTATTGTGCAGCAGGGGTGGGTGTGTATTGTGCATGTTGCAGAGCTGTGTATGTGTGGCTTTAGTGTTTTTGTTCTATCTGTATTCAGTTGTCAAAACCAGTTGTCAGGGGTGTCTAAAGCGATAAATACAGTAATGTGTGTTTTTTTCTCTTTTAACCTCTTGTGAAAATGAAAAATTTAAGGCTAAACCAACATTATAGTGTAAAAATAGTAATATTTCATTTTCACGCCACATTGTTCCACATTTGTGCCCGTCACCAGTGGGGTCCATATGCTCACTACACCCCTTGTTACATTCCCTAAGGGGTGTAGTTTCCATAATGGGGTCACATGTAGGGGGTTTCAACGGTCTTGGCAACACAGGGGCCTTTTAAATGCAACATGGCCCTCGAAATCCATTCCATTCCAAATCCAGCCTCCAAAAACCAAATGGTGCTCCTTCCCTTTGGAGGCTTACCCTGCACCCGCATGGCGCTTTATGTCCACATGTGGGGTATTTTCGTACTCAGGGGAAATTGCTCTACACATTTATTGTTTTTTTTCATCTTTTAACCCCTTGTGAAAATGAAAAAATCAAGACAAGATCAATGATTTAGTGTAAAAATTTAGCATTTTTTACTCTATATGTTGGTCTAGCCTTGATTTTTCCCATTTCCTCAAGAAGTTAAAAAAGAAAATGAACACAAAACGTGTAGAGTAATTTCCCCTGAGTACGAAAATACCCCAAATGTGGGCATAATGTGCCATATGGGCACAGGGCAAGTCACCAAAGAGACAGAGCGCCATTTAGAGGCTGGAATGGAGGATGGAGGCCATGTCGCAATTACAAAGCTCCTGTGCTGCCAGAACAGTAGAAACCCCCCACAAGTGACCCCAATATGGAAACTTCTCCCCATAAGGAATCTAACAAGGGATGCAGTGAGCATATTGACCCCACTGGTGATGGGCAAATTTGTCGAACATGTGCAGGGAAAATAAAAAATACAATTTTTTTTATTTTCACGTCCCAAATGTGGCCGTCACCAGGGGGCCATATCCCTGCTGCCCCCTTGGTAGTTTCCAGAATGGGGTCACTTGTGGGGGGTTTCTACTGTCCTGGCCGCACAGAGGCTTTGTAATTGCATCATGGCATCCTCTAATAGGAATGGCGGCCATACCTATTTAGCTGGGGAAAAGGGACAATTCTAATTTATTTCGGGGTATTAGGCTAATTATTAGTTTATAAGGTTGAAAATGACAGGAGTCCATCAATTTCAACCTGTGTTGATCCAGAGGAAGGCAAAAAAAACCCTCGTGAGGTAGACAACAGTAGCCTCATCACTGGAAAAAAAAATTCCTTCCCGACTCCATAATGGCGATCAGAATAATCCCCGGATCAACGTGACCCCTGAAATAGGAATAAGGGACAGAATTTAGAAAATGTAGAACTCCAATGACGTGTGGTACGCCTTGAAGCGATCCAGTATGCAGAGGCCGGGGGGATCAGGACAGGTGTCAAACTGGAAAATGGTGTCCTTCCTGATCCCCCTGTTACGCCACACTCTGCACTTCTTCTGGGGTCTCCTGTTCTCCAGTGTGGGGGACGTCACCTGGAAAATGTTTTCCTGGTGCGATACGGGGTCCTTCATATCCAGAAGCGCTGGGTCCGCTCCATGGCTGCTAAATATTAGGGCTCTATTACTGCCTCTGATATTTTCGGATCGTGCCGCAAGCTACAGTAGCTCGGGCAGCGAAGGACCAGAAGAGGGGGGTGCTGGTATAAAAGTTATCCCCGTACAGGTGGTAAACTTTATCCAGCAGTGGGAAGATCAGTTCCCAAACAATCTTCCCACTAACTTCGAGGATGGGGGGGTGGTATGCAGGATTCGGGTGTCCCTCCTTACATACACTCTAAGGGTACGTGCACACTGCGGAATCGCGACAGATATCCCTTTACGCATTCCGCAGCTGGCACCCACCAGCAGACTGATGCAGATGTGCGTCTCCGTCCGTGTCATGGACTTCATTCTATGCACAGGCGGATTCCGCTCTCCGACCAATGTGTTTATTCTTTGGATGGACGATGGAATCCGCCCGTGCATAGGATGGAGACTATGACATGGGTGGAGACACACGCCTGCATCGGTCTGCCGGTGCGTGCCAGCTGCGGAATGCACAAAGGGTTATCCTTCGCCATTCCGCAGTGTTCACGTACCCTGGATCTGTAAGTGTACCCTGAGGTACTCTTACAGAGTGTGTAGAATTTCACGCCATACCGTCATCTCTTATTGGGACGGTACTGGTGGAAAAGACGTGTCTGGGGGGCAGCGTACGCTACGCTACCCTCCAGACACGTCACTGGATGATGAGGAGGATGAATGGAGGAACGAAAGATCCCCCCATTTATCCTCACTGGCTGTTTCGGTGTCGGAGGCAATAATAACGTATGCCTCTGATGCCGAAAACACCCTGGGGGCAAACTTTATACGGGAATTGGTATATGGGGTATGTAAATGTGTTCTGGTGTAGTGTAAAACTTTATTTTGTGTAGTGTGGTGTAATGTAGTTTTTTTTTACGTTTTTTTTTACAGTAAGAAAAAAATATACCTACGCCAAAAAAGAAGCTGCTGATAAATGCCGCACATATGTGCGGCACTTATCAGCAGACAGTGGCGGTAGGATATAGGGGGGAAAAACGCCCCTACGCCAAAAAGGAGGAGTTGCTGATCAGCGGCGCAATTGGAAAAAAAAAAAAAATCTTTTTACCCCAAAGCAAATGATCAGTGTATAATATACACTGATCAGCCGCTAGGGGGCAGTAGAATGGAGCTGGCGGAGATGGCCGAAGATGGGGGCGACGGAAAAGCCCAAAGAGCCGAAGATTCCCGACGAAGACCGAACGAAGACCGAACGAACCCAGAAGTGGCGCCGACGAGGAGAAGAGGACGCACGGGACCGCGAATCTTCGTTCCGCAGGCCAGGATCAGGTGAGTATTGTACACCTGCACCACACACACCTGTTCTGCACCCTTCAGCTACCTAGCTGGTGGTGCAGAACTCGGCCGGACACTTTTTAACTGTTAGATCGCCGTGGTGGGCCGGTACTGGCCGTCCTATCACGGCGATCGTGGGGGTGGCACCGGCGCCATCTTTGTTGGGGACACTAATGGCGATTGGTGCTGTCGCCATTGCTTTCCGTGTCGTCCGCACGGGGGGGGGGGGGGGGGTTAATCACCCCCCGTGCCGACGAGCAGAGATGGCCTGCTTATACATTATAGCAGGCCATCTTCCCCGATCGCTGTGTGTGAACACACAGCGAGCGAGGAAACATCGGGCGTAAATTTACGCCCTGGTGCGTTAAGTACCAGGCTGCGAGGGCGTAAATTTATGCCCGATGTCGTTAAGGGGTTAATAATAATAAAAAAAAACAGTTTCGGAAAGGAATTATCATTCCTCCCTCTATATTCAGTTTGCCTTCTCTTACGTAGGTGTTTTGAAATATAAGCAACAGTTACTGACTGAAAGGAGGAAATATATTGAACTGCCAGCAGATGGAACAGTGTTACTTGTTTACTTTTGTTGATATGAGCAGTAAGGTGCTGCTCTTTCTAGATATGATTTATTTCCATTTCTTTATTTTATTCCATATTTGATGTGGTCTGTAAAACATGTGGTTTTATGTATTTCCCAGGTAAACAGTGAATTTTCCCACAAAGTTGATGCTTCTGCTGCAAGCTGACAATTTCTGTAACATTTTCCTCTCAGTAATATATGCTAGAATATATACTGGGGATTTCTGTGTATCTAGAGTGCTGCTGGGAATCTGTCAGCTGTAGTTCAGGTTCCAAACTGCTGACACTGTTAAATAGCTGCTATTTCAAGGGGACACATGGTACCTTTTATATAGCAAGCTCTCCCTTGTTCCTGCCATCTGCGGCTCCGGACACTAGCCCTGCTGTCTTCCTGCTGCCTGCGGTTCCCACCGTGAATACTGTTGTGTTCCTGTTAGCCCACATGTCTCTGTTTTGAGGTGTTGACCCTCATAAGAGGGGAGCAGGATTTTGGCTAGGTGGGAGCAATGCCTAGTAGAACCATAAGAGAAACAGATCGCTGATCTCAGGGAGACCACATTGATAACATTGCTGGCTGCTGGTTAAAGCACTCAATACAGTGAAATCCTAGGTGCATTGCTCCCTGGGAAATATAAATATGCAAAAAATAGCTTGTGGAACCTCATTTAAGAGTTTCTAAACACAGGACTAGCCAGATATCCCTCTAGGAAGGGCCCAGCCAAGGGGTGGCTCCTGTAGGGAAACCACCAAAACCACCATATTAAGAGGCCCTATAAATCAATGTAATGACAAAGGAAAAACTTAAAGTGTAGCTTTCGTTATATCTTCTCAATCAATAGGGAACTTACAGTAGAATAAACCAAGTTGGGAATTAACTCCTAGATGACCTAGGACGTACCGGTACGTCCTGGAAGTCTGTCCCCAGACGACCCTGGACGTACCGGTACGTCCTGAGCTATGAAATGTGCTCCGGAGCGGAGCACGCCTCATAGCAGGTGGGGGCCGGCTGCAATCAGCAGCCGGCACCTCACCGTTAATGACACGCTGCAGCGATCGCACTGCAGCGTGACATTAACTCCTTAAACGCTGCGGCGTTTAAGTGTAAGTGACCGGGGACTGCGGGGGTCCCGATAAGTAAAACGGACCACCAGAGGTCTCTCACCTGCCTCCGTGCGGTCCGATCGGCACTCTGGTCACTGAGCCTGCACAGGCAGGCTCAATCAGCAGAGCGCCGATAACACTGATCAATGCTATGCCTATGGCATAGCAGTGATCAGTTTGCATAATCAAAGTATTGCATGTACAAGTCCCCCAAAGGGACTTAAAATGTATTTAAAAAAAGTTAAAAACACCAACACACTACCCCAAAACCCCTCCCCCAATAAAAGTCTAAATCACCCCCATTTCCCATTATATAAATAAAACATATAAAAATAAATAAATAAATAAACATATAATATACCGTAGAGTGCGTAATTGTTTAATCTATTAAAATATGACAAGCATCTTTACGAACGGTAAACACGAAAAGAGGGAAAAAAGTGTGCGGATTACCAATTTTATGTTACATTATATATAAAAAAAATAATAAAAAGTGATTAAAACGTCCGATCTTAACAAATATGGTATTAATTAAAACTAGAGATCATGGCGGAAAAAATGACCATTTATTAATATTTAATTGCTAAAAAAAAGGATTTCATTAAAAAAAATATATAATACATTAGAGAATCTGTGTAAACCTGCATATGGTTGTGTTCGGGCTGACCTATAGAATAATAGTATCATGTCGCTGTTACCATATAGTGCATTACGTAGACACAGGAACCCCCAAAACGTACCATATTGCATTCTTTTTTACAATTTCACCTATTTATATCTTCATAAATAATATATTTGGGATTCCGTCATACATGTTATGGTAAAATGAAAGACGCCATTACAAAGTACAACTATTCCTGTAACAAATAAGCCATTACATGGCCTTGTAGATAGAAAACTGAAAGTGTTAGAGCTCTTAGAAGGGGAGGAGGGGAAAACGAAACCGCAAAGATCAAAATTTGCTCGGTCCACTGGGTCATTTTGGGCCTGGTCCTCAAAGGGTTAACTGTTTTTTTTTTTTTTTTTTTTTTTGGTTTTTTTTCCCAGTTTTTCCAATCACTTGAAGGCAGCTTTTTAGTCTTGTCCTGGTTGAAAAAAACATATGAAGTCTGACTAGTGCAGAGTGTAACGACTCAATGTGTCCATCAACCAAATGGCTACCTTCTTTGTGAGAGTGCAGATGACCTGGGAAACATGGATCTTCCTGTGTTATTTAAAAAAAAGATAAAGTCTAAACACAGAAAGGGCTGTGTTTTCCATGATGATTAAAACATTAAAAAATAAAATAATAAATGTAAATTGCAAACATGTTTTATTTCACATCTATTGTTGATTTAGATTTTGAAAGTTAGAACGACAGTGACACTTTAAGCATAGTGTACATATAATTATTTTTTTAGAGAATTCAATTGAGTGAAAGTAGAATATACAGAATTTGTATTAGATTTACTTGTAATAGAAAACAATAATGTTTTACAGGTTAATTTGAAAAACTTAGCTGTACAGTAAGATGACTTTAAGAACATACAACTTTTCATGTTCATCACAATTCTTAGTGGGGACAGAACACAAACATAGATGATGTTTATAGAAAACATCTTGATTTGACACTCATTAAAGATTCACTGTAACCATTCAATGTATATCAAATAGGGAGAATCCAAGCAGAACTAATTTAGATTGGAGGTTGTATTAGTCAACTGTAACATCCCTAAAAAAAAAAAAAAAGGGTTATTGATCAGACTGTAAACAGTTACTGAAACCTTATGCTGTGATAAAATATATTGTTCACATTAGGAGGGAGAACATTTCCTTATTTTGGTGATGGGTGGCAAATACTTATTTTATTGGTCATTAAAATAAAATAAATAAATAAAGAAGAGGTCAGGGGTTGGATTTTTTTTTTAAGAGCTGGGGAGGAAATGGCTAAACATAACAAAATGCACCTACCTCCCCAACTCCAGTGCAGAGGACGGCTGTCCCCCGCTCTGGTTCCTGGTCCATTGCCCCTTCTTGGTCTAAACATGGGCACGGGTTGTGACGTATCAGTCCCGCTCAGGAAGTCAATGGTCAAGGTGTGACTCTGCTATTCCAAAACTTTTATTGGGAAATCAGGGAAATCTTTGAAAACCACTATTGTCAGGTTCTCACGATGGGGCAAACATTTTTCTGTAGCCTGCATAAAATATAATGTGATGGAGAATAAAGTTTCTAGCCTACATGTAATAACTTTTAGTTTTTGTATTTATTAATACTAATAGATGAGTTTTTCACCTGAGTATTTTCAAACTCTTCCTCTAATGTTTCTTTCAGAGTGTACAATTTCTCTATAAAACCTGACCCGTCTTGACTTTTTCTCTAATAAAGTACATCCAAAGTAATTTACCCTAAATGACATTTATAAAGTGCTTTTACTGCACACAGTTCATGCAGAAAGTTTGCAAGGAACCTTCAGCTAACTTATGCTGTTGAATCAGATCAGATGGCAACACGGAGTAGTGAATAACACGCCATGTTAAAGTGACAGTAACAGAAATGGCTGTGAATAACTAGATGGTAATTGGTGGTAACAAACCACCTTTAAAAAATGCAATGCAATGTCAAATTTTTCATGCTTTTTAAATAAAAAAAAACCTCAAAATGTTCACTTTGTAGGAGTAAATGCCTACTTGATGGTATTAGAAGAAACAATGCTTTTTTTTTTTTTTTAACCCCTTGCCGCAAAATGACGTTTGGGGAACGTCATGTAAAACAAGTAGTTCCCGCAACATGACGTACCCCAAACATCATGGCTTCCCTGCCTCCCCCCGCTGTCCCTAACTGTGATCGGGCAGCGGGAGGAGGATGTCACACAGCATCCTCCCGCGGCCTCTGCCCGGAGGGGAGCCGCGCTCTCCGCGGGCAGTTAACCCCAGAAACGCTGCGGTCAATGCGACCGCAGCGTCTATGGGGAGATTCAGTATCCTCCCTGCGATAGGGGCGGTGGGAGGAGGCTGCAGAACATTGCCTACCCCCGCCGCCACTTCTATTATGTCCCCCGGCCCCCTTCCCCAGTCCCCCGATACCGGCGGATCACCGATATTACCGTTACAGCGGCGATCCGCCGGTAGCGGGCATTACCGGCACCGCCGACAGCTTTCATCTCCCCCCACCATGAATCCACGGTGGGGGGAGATGAAAATGTATAAATCAGACCCCAAATCAGCCCCCCTAGTGGCCCATTACATTGCCCATAACCACCACATATTACCCATAACCACCGCACGTTGTCCATAACCACCGCATGTTGACTGTAACCACCGCATGTTGACCGTAACCACCGCACATTGCCCATAACCACCGCACGTTGCCCATAACCACCGCACGTTGCCCATAACCACCGCACGTTGCCTCTAACCACTGCACGTTGCCCATAACCACCGCAAGTTGCCCATAACCACCGCACATTGCCCATAACCACCGCATGTTGCCTATAACCACCGCACGTTGCCTATAACCACTGCACATTGCCCATCACCACCGCACGTTGCCCATCACCACCAGATGGTCAGTAATCAGCCCCGATTGCCTGTAACCCCCCAGATTGCACGTAACCACCGCACGTTGCCTCTGACCACCGCACGTTGCCTCTAACCACCGCACATTGCCTCTAACCACCGCACGTTGCCTCTAACCACCACACGTTGCAGTGACCCCCTCCAGATTGCCCGTAACCACACCAGATTGCCGTAACCACCCAAAATTACATGTACTCACCCCTGATTACCTATAAGCACTTTAGTTTGTCTGTAACCACCCCATGTTGCCTGTAACCACCGCAGATTGTCTGTAATCACCCCATGTTGCTGTAACCACCGCAGATTGTCTGTAACCCCCCCCAGGTTGCCCCTAATTACACGTAATTCCCCCCAGATTGCCTCTCACCACCGCACGTTGCCTCCGACCACCGCACCTTTCCTCCGGCCACCGCACGTTGCCTCCGTCCACCGTACGTTGCCTCTAACCACCCCAAATTGCCAGTGACCCTCTCCAGATTGCCCGTAACCACGCCAGATTGCCTGTAATGACCCCAAATTACAGGTACCCATCCCAGATTACCTATAAGCACTTCAGTTTATCCATAACCACCCCACGTTGCCCGTTATTACCCCACATTGCCCGTAACTACCCCAGATTGTCTGTAACCACCGCAGGTTGCCCATAACCACCCCAGGTTGCCCATAACCACACCAGGTTGCCCGTGACCACCCCAGGTTGCCCGTGACCACCCCACATTACCTGTAATCTCGTTTTTTATTGTATTTTAGTAACTGCGCTATTCTAATAACTATTACTAGCTGCAGTTTTGCTCCAGCAAATTGGTGCTCCCTTCCTTCTGAGCCCTGCTGTGTGCCCATACAGTGGTTTATGCCCACATATGGGGTACCGTTTTACTCAGAAGAACCTACGTTACAGATTTTGTGGTACGTTTTTTCTCTCATTACTCGTGAAATTAAGAAATTTTAAACTAAACAAACATATTATTGTAAAAATTTGAGTTTTTCATTTTTACTGTCTTATTTTGAATACTTTCCTCTAATACCTATGGGGTCAAACCACTCACTGCACCCCAAGATGACTTCTTTGAGGGGTGTTATATACAAAAAATGTGAAGGAAAAAGGCCCTCTCACCAGGTCACTGTTATTGTGCATAGGCGCATGAGGAAGGAGGAGCTTGTATCCTCCGAAACGTCCGCGAGGAGGACGTACGTGGGCGTCCGGATGTGAGACACATCAGCTGTGAGCGTACTACTGAATGTTTGCTGTATTCAATGAAAAATAAAAAAGAATTTTGCAGTCAAGTGGACTCTGTGAGTATATTGTTCTCCATACTGCTGGAGTGCAGTGGGTTGAAATACCCGAAGATTACACTGACCTGGTGAGAGAGCCTTTTTCCTTCACATTTTTTGTATATATTACTGAGTTTGCCGGACTGGTGGTGTCCGGAGGTGTAGAGGGTGCACATAAGCATTTTAAAGTGCGTATTTATTCTGTTGAACTGTTCTTTGAGGGGTGTACTTTCCTAAATGGGGTGACTTTTGGAGGGGTTCTATTCTGCTGACACTACAGGGGCTCTGCAAATGCAAGTGCATCTGCACTGAAAATGCTAATTGGCGCTCCTTCCCTTCTGAGCCCTGCTGGGTGCCCATACAGCAGTTTATGCCCACATATGGGGTACTGTTCTACTCAGGAGAACCTGCGTTACAGATTTTGGCATGCAGCTTCTCCCCTGTTCCTAGTGAAATTGAGAAATTTCAAACTAAACAAACATCATTGGAAAAATTCTAGTTTTCAATTTCAATTCAATACTGTCTTATTTTGAATACTTTCCTCTAATACCTGTGGGGTCAAAATGGTCACCACACCCCAAGATGAATTCTTTGAGGGGTGTACTTTCCAAAATGGGGTGACTTTTTTTTTTTTTTTTGGGGGGGGGGGGGGGATTTCTCTTCTGCGGACACTACAGGGGCACTGCAAACGCACCCGGCACTCAGAAACTACTTCAGCAAAATCTGAAGTGAAAATGCTAACTGGCAATTCCTTCCTTCTGAGCCCTCCTGTGTGGCCATACAGTGGTTTATGCCCACATATGGGGTACCTTTGTACTCAGGAGAACCTGTGTTACAAATTTCGGGGTGCGGATTCTCTCATGTTCCTTGTGAAATTGAGAAATTTCAAACTAAACTAACATATTATTGGGAAAAATTTTTTTTTACATTTTTACTGTCTAATTTTAAATACTTTCCTCTAATACCTGTGGGGTCAAAATGGTCACCACGCCCCAAGATAAATTCTTTGAGGGGTGTACTTTCCAAAATGGGGTGACTTTTGGGGGGTTTCTCTTCTGCGGACACTACAGGGGCGCTGCAAACGCACCTGGCGCTCAGAAACTTCTTCAGCAAAATCTGCATTAAAAAAGCTAATTGGCGCTCCTTTCCTTCTGAGCCCGGCTGTGTGCCCATACAGTGGTTTATGCCCACATATGGGGTACTGTTGTATTCAGGAGAACCTGCGTTACAAAGTTCGGGGTGTTTTTTTTCTCTTCTTCCTCGTGAAATTGAGAAATTTCAAACTAAATAAACATATTATTGGAAAAATTCGTGTTTTTCATTTTTACTGTCTAATTTTGAATACTTTCCTCTAATGCATGTGGGGTCAAAATGCTCATCCTTCCCAAAGATGAATTCTTTGAGGGGTGTACTTTCGAAAATGGGGTGACTTTTGGGGGGGATTCTATTCTGCGGACACTACAGGGGCTCTGCAAACGCACCTGGCGCTCAGAAACTTCTGCAGCAAAATCTGCATTAAAAAAAAGCTAATTGGCGCTCCTTCCCTTCTGAGCCCGGCTGTGTGCCCATATAGTAGTTTACGCCCACATATGGGGTACCGTTGTATTCAGGAGAACCTGTGTTACAAATTTTGGTATGCTTTTTTTCTCATGTTCCTTTTGAAAATGAGAAACTTTAATCTAAACGTATATATTATTTAAAAATGTAAATTTTTGCTTTTTTTTACGGCCTAATTGTGAATACTTTCCTCCAGCCCCTGTAGGGTTAAAATGCTCATTATACCCCTAGATTAATTCTTTATGGTGTCTAGTTTCCAAAATGGGGTCACTTATGGGGGTTTCCAGTATACAAGCCTTTTAAATCCATTTAAAAAAAGAACTGGTCTCTAAAAAAAAAATCAGTTTTGGAAACTTTCACAAAATGTGATAATTTGCTAATAAATTTCTAAGCCCCATAACACCCTAAAAAGTAAAATATGTTTCCCAAATTATGAAAGAATAAAGAGGACATATTGGTAATGTGATTTAGTAACTAATTTATGTGCTATGACTTCCTTTTTTAGAAGCAGAGAATTTCAGAAGTTCATAAAATGCAAAATTTTTAAATTTTTCATGATATTTTGATGTTTTTCACAAAAAAACACACAAAGTAGTGACCAAATTTTGCCACTAATATAAAGTGTCATATTTGATAAAAAAAAAAAATCTCAGAATCTCTAGCATACGTTAAAGCATCACTGAGCTATAAGCGCATAAACTGAGACAGGTCAGATTTGAAAAGCCTGGTCATTAAGGCCAAAACAGGCTTTAGAGGCAAGGGGTTAAACAAATGTTCCCTGGCCCCAGGGTGCACTGTCCCATCTCTCCACTGACCTGTACTGTATGTCCACACCTACTTATTTGTATTTACATGCATGTATTTATTATGCATAAGTAGGCACGTTTCTCTACTCAGTGCACCAGGAGGAAATTACTCATAAACTGTGTGACATAGAAGAATAAGAACACCAGCACTGCAATTTGCACCTCAGTCGCAACAGGTTCACATCAGTAGGTTTTTATGTTTTATTTTAAAGAACACAATTACATATAGTACAGTGTGAGAAACCAGCAAGTGAATAGAACAATGGGGGCTTTCAAGATCACTCCTGCCTATCTGCATTGAAATACTGTATGTCAATGTAAAAACATCCGAAGAATACTTAAAAGTTTCAAAAAAACAAAAAGTCTTTACTGGGACAATGCATTCCGACAAATACAATTGATGAGCAGGAAGAATATCCATTAGGTGTGAGATGTACAGCTATGTAAGATCAGGAGTAGTGGCAATAACATCAGTAAAGTATGTAACATGATGAGCAACTCAAGAGATGTGCAGCTGTGTAGGGCTAATAGCTGCAGCAGTGCAAGCAGCAGCAGTAGTGCAATATGGAATATGAGGAGCAGACTGATCTTGATCCTTTTCATACAGCTCATTAGTGATGAGCGAATAGTGAGATATTCGAATATTCGACATTCGTATGAATATCCCGGGAATATTCGAATATTCGATCGAATATTCGATCCCATTAAAGTCTATGGGAGCAAGTATTCGATTAGTGAAAAACATCTATTTGACCATTTGGATGGTAAAACCGGAAGCTGGGGGATTTGAACGCTTATCGAATATTTGTTGAATATTCGCGGGATATTCGTATGAATATCGAATATTTGAATATCTCACTATTCGATCGAATATCTATTCGATCGAACAGTATTCACTCATCACTACAGCACATCAACAAGAACGTTATAATACCCATAGGAGAAAAAAAATGCTTTCCACTGGGGTCAGTAAGAGATAGATAAGAAAAAAAAAATATATACATTTCGAGCAACAAATGACCTCTCTATTTTCCTGGCACACTATCTAAGCCTTGACCCGCTTTCTATGTTCTGCCTTGTTTTTTATGCTTTTGTTTTTTACCTGTCAGCAATGTGTAGTAGCCTAGTGTGAACTTAGCCTGGTTTTTGCTTCTGAGTGACATACCTGATTACTTCTCACCTTCCGGCAATGCAAGAGTTACCACTGAACTCTCCCAGCCTTGATTGCTGCAGCTGAGCAAGTCTGATTGATGTTCTTTTCTGCCTGTCTGTACCTGGAGGATCAGTCTTTCCCTGCTGGCTATTTAGGTTCCTACTTTGATCCCAGCTCCCCCTGTCTATTCCTACGATCCCCATACCTAATCCCTCTGCTAGTTTTGACCTGTTATCTGACCCTCCGCCTGACCTCTATCTGATTGTTACCTGAGTTTGTACTGCGTTGCCTGTTTTTGGTTTGGACTTTGGCTTGTTGACTTTCCCTTTGTGCTTGTTTGTCTGATTTGTTCAATGTTTGCACCTATATTAGTGCAGGGACCACATTCATGGTTGTTCGAGGCTACCTAGGGCTGTTTGAGGCAAGTAGGTAGGGACAGTGGGTGGGCTCAGTATCAGGGCTCACTGACGTGTCTTATGCCTACCTCCCCCGCCTGACATTACCCCTACAACCTTTTCATCTTTCCATTCACAGAGCTAGATCAGGGCTTATTTGTTGAGGGGTAAACTTTCATTTTGACAAATATGAAACATTATGATTTATCTTAACCTTTGGATAGTCTGCCTGGTCCTAGACTACGGCCTACTTCTGACTGTCTTCCTTCTTTTTCCTTCTGTTACTTTACCTGTTACTTTTCTTCACATTTTCTGGTTTGATTTCTGGCTCTAAGCATGTGGTCACACTCTAGTTATGGCACCTCTTCTGTGCCCAGTTGCAAACACCTTAGCACTCAAGTTTAAATCGGTGCTGTCATTACCAAGAAACTATTTTAAATCAGCAGGGGAGGTAATATACTACATCTGTGCAATTTGCCTATTTTCAACATGAAATATAATTTGGCCATTAGGTGTCTCAAATACTGGAAAACTGCGGTTGAGGCTCTATCACTAAGGCCATTTGGTCTTCAGTAACAGCATAAAAGGGACCAAATTCTGGAAGTAATCTGATGAAAGCTGATTGACCAACAACTGTGCACTACTGCAGCTTACTAAACTAACTGATCTTATGGTGCGTTTACACAGACAGATTTATCTGACAGATCTTTGAAGCCAAAGCCAGAAAAAGACTATAAACAGGTCATAAAGGAAATACTGGGATCTATCCTCTTTTTAAATCCATTCCTGGCTTTGGCTTCCAAAATCTGTCAGATAAATCTTTCTTTGTAAACGCACCCTTAGGGTCCTCCTTCCGGCTCAGAGTGAAATACAGAAGCATGTGCAGCACAAGGGGGCACTAAATAGACCAAAGGAGCAAAACAAAAGTAAAAATAGAGAGCATCCACAATGCAAGTTTTTTTTTTTTGTCATGAAAGGTACACTTTAAAGGAAACCAATCAACCAAGTCTAGGGGCTGGGTTTCACTGTAATCATGCCTCTATGGACAAGCTGTGGATGGACTGCTTGGACGGTCAAAATTATCCATCAAGGGACACTCTGAAAAGCAGAATCCGAGAATATCAGAGTCTGAGGCTATTTTGAACAGTACAATAGGGATAAGATGCTGATGTACAGCGCATGTCTGCAAGAACAAATACATTGGAGATGCTACACAATGACAAGCCCACCTCTGGATGATGATTCCATGACATAGGGCTGTGAATCACACCCATAGAGGCATGATTACAGTAAAACACAGCTCTGGAACTGTGATTACTTGACCCTGAAGAAACGCCCAAATGACTAGATGACATCAATTAGCATACAATGCAAGAAGAGCTCAAAGTATGTTTTGGGGGTTAGCTGGGCAGAGACGACGCTATAGATTCTGTATATGTTTGGAAAATGTGTTAGGGGATGAAGTACCACAGATCAATAGCAATATAACTATTTTTCAGGTGATTGGTTCCCTTTAAGGGTGAAGATCAAGGCTCCTATAGACTTGAGCACTGGACCACGCGCTATACTGAATAGTATGAGGAAAAAAACTGAAAAAATGCTATTTTTGGATCATGATACATAAAAAAAAAAACTATATCACAACATCCGAAACCCACAAAATAATTCCACCAAAACAACATATAAAGCATAGATTGTAGTGCAGTTCACATTTCTCATTCTTTCTATAGTTTCTAAAACAAAATGTCTGGCTGCCCCAAAACACACCAAAATGTAATTGGAATTGCAATATTTTTCTGAAATACTGTGTGATAAACCACCCTTTAGATTTTTACATTTCTTAATTATCTCTCCAACAATACTAGATGTTACTACATTTCCTTACTTGCCCTGATCTTTAGACTTTCTGCCAGTATCAACCACACTTTTCTGTACAATCTCCTTGGACTGATGATGAATAGAACTAGTACAGAAAAGTTTCCCTAATAAAATAACAGCACAACTTTTTTGACAACCCTAATCATTTACAATACAACAAATGAAACCTGTGCAGAAACGGAAATAACTAGGATAAAGCGTGTTATCTTCTGTGCCATTTAAATATTGGCTTGTAGAAAATTTCACCCTAGTGAAAAGGTTAGCCATTTATCTCTGAAAGTTCTTAGTATTTTTATTTTCTTTTGGCACAGACCCTATTTCAGATTGAAAATACTTTGATAATGTTATGCAGAATTTTTGTGTTGCCTATATGACATTTCCCAGTTTATACGATGAAGTTTTGAACTGAAATAGTTCTGGTAAACTAAATATATAAAATAATATATTCAAATACTCATATATCTAAAAAAAAATATTTTTTATTTAATCAACTACTTTAACATTTGTATTACTTAGTGAAAGTAGTTAATACAGTATTTTAACTAATATAAGACATGTGAAATGTAACACTGTAAAAAGTTTTAACCTGCCATGTACACTTTATTTTTAGTGGGGGGTGGGTGGGCAGGGTTTGGATATTGTCATGACTGTTATTGGGATAATATAAATTTATCACTTTAAATAAATGAGCGGGACCGGCCTTAAGGTAGATGGCGCCCTGTGCAAAACTTTTTTTCCAGACGATATCCAGCACCCATCATCTGACCCTCCTAAATATTACCGCCACATCACTACCTCACCACCATATTGTTAATGACCAAATCCAGTATACTAAATCCAATAAAACACAGTACCAGATAACAAGTAACAAATATTACCACCACATACTGACTAGCACCACCACATACTAACACCACCACATACTGACTAATATCACTGCATACTGACTAACACCACTGCATACTGACTAACACCACCACATACTGACTAATACACCCACAGACTGACTAATACAATTGCATACTAACACCACCGCTGTTACTGAATAATACCACCACATACTGACTAACACCACCACTGGCACTGACTAATACCACCACAAACTGACTAACACCACCGCTGCTACTGATTAACACCACCACATACTGACTAACACCACCACTGCTACTGATTAATACCACCACATACTGACTAACACCACTGCCGCTACTGAATAAAAATCCTCTGTACATAGATCACTATAGAGGTAGAGCCAGCCCTACACAGATTTTGCACACCATACACATTACAGTGCAGTTATATCCGGTGACTCACAGGGGACATCTTCTATGATCAGAGTTGTTCCCCTTTCATCTTCTTTTCTTCTTTCTTCTTCTGCCTTGGGCCATCATGAGACATTCTTCGAGCTGCGAATCCACAGAATATGCCAGACAAACATATTAGACTCCTCCCTCTGGCACCATCCTCATCTCTCTACAAACAGAACATCTATATTGGACCCTTTACACCCTCATTTAGTGGGTAGGCTAACTGTATGTGACCACAATAAATAACCAACACCACACTAAATCAGATTGCGTATAACAGTCCAGCCACATCATACCGGACCCCCACTCTGTCCATAGTAATTCAGCAATGATATATAATAAGATGTGTATAGCGTACGAGAGATACCTTGTATTGCAGCTCTTCAATGTTTGCTCTCTGTAGTCGCAAGAATATATACTCACAAGAGTGCAGGCTTTACTTGTAAATTTTACAGTTCAATTCGGTTTCTCGTACAGGACATAATAAGGTGCTCACAGGCTGATACGTGCTCTCCTCTTAGTCCAAACCATCCAACCTCGCGGCGGACGTTTCGGAGGATAAGCTCCTCCTTCCTCATGCGCAAGGACGTATAGGTGAGGAACGCCTTAAGTATCTGACAGAGTTCACGTGATCCTGACTGACTCGGATCACTGTGGGTTACATATGTTCTGGGGATCTCTGTACCCCTTAGCCAAGTTTGCCAACAATTTGCCCGACTTATTGCAAAATTTTAACAAGTCAGTTTTTTTCTGATCTAAGAAAAGTGTTTCAGACACCTCCAGAGCTAAGTTCATTTTTCTCTTGGCTGCCGACCATAGTTGTCTGTACTGCTCAGTGGGGTTACTAAGAAATTGAGTATAGGTAGCTCTCAATCTGATCGTGGCCTCCCTAAATTTTTTCATTGTCTTCTTTCCCAGCCAATAGGATATTATATGACCTTGTGGGAGAGCCTCAGCTATCTCCAACAAAAGTATCTGCTCCCCCCCATGACATGCGTTAGTAGTAAGAAAGTATTTCCACCACATAGTTAGTTGGGAACAAAAAGACCTCATCTTTCATTAGGCAAGTTGGGAATCGCCACAAAATATCTGAGATTTTAGGATAAGTATCCACAATGGAAATACTCAATGCGGTATGGTCAGAGATTAGCATGTCAAGGATAATAGAGGCCTCTACCTCCGACAGGAGGGGGCCAGACGTCAGGAGATAATCTATCCTTGACCATGATTTCTGGGGGTGTGAGAAGTGAGTGTACTCACGTTCTGCTGGGCGATAATATTTCCACAAGTCTGTAAGATCTGTGTTCTCCAAAAACTGGGAAAGGAGAGGGTGGAAAGGCCTATGTTGGCCTGTTCTTATGTACGTACATTTACGATCTTCCTCCTCAGTTAGCACTACATTCATATCTCCACCGACCAGCTTAAGACGCTCACCGTGCGACAAAACTTTTTGCTCAAGGGAAGACAAAAAAGAGGCGTTATCACAATTTTGTCCATATATAGAGTATATGTCTATTCTACTGTACCTCCCAGTGTATCCATCCATCTACCAAGAATCAACAAACATGTGAGACAGGCTTTTATGTATTAGGATTAAAACTCCCTTTTCATTTTTTTGCTGGTAAACCTTTTACTGTACCTACCCATTGGTGACTCATTCTAAAGAAATCCTTCTCCTATAGATGAGTCTCCTGCAGGAGTGCTATGTCGGTCTTAAGTTTTTTGAGATGTTTAAGTACCATTAATCGTTTGTTGGGGGGTTTGAGCCCTTTAACATTCCAGGTGGTAACCTTCAGATATTCACCAGAAAAAGAAGATATACATCACGGTTACCAGGGTAACAATTACTATGGGACTGGTTGACCCTCCAGACAACATGGAAGACAAAAACAAGGACAGAGACAGGACTGTTAGCCATACAAGGAAACACTGAACATAAATATCTGCACTCAGAAAAAAACAAATATTGCATGTGCATGTAGATGTAGGGCAGGAAGGTACAGGCACAACAAGACAGTGGGCCCTAGGTCTGAACTACCCACTGTCCCTACCTTTTTGCCTCAGTCGGCCCTGGGCGGCCGCGGACAACCACAAAGGCATTTCCTACTCTATATATGTGGCACACTAAACAGGATAGATAGACAAACACAATAGAGGATGGTGAACAAGCCAAGTCAAAACCACACAGGCAACGCAGTACAGAATCAGCAATACAATCGGATAGTCACAGGTCAGGTGGGAGGTCAGATAACAAGTGGAGCAGTCAGAGGGAATTAGGAATGGGGATATGCAGGAATAGACACGGGGGAGCTGGGACCAGGAATTCACCTAATAGCCAGCTCTGAGAAACTCCTTCAGCTTAGTTTTATGCTAACCAAGAGCCCGGTCCGGATCCTCATTGGACCGGCGCTCTGATCTCCCAGTGTCCAGACAGGCAGAGGAACAAGTCAGTCAAGAAGCCCGCTCAGCTGCAGTAATCAGATCTTTGCAGGGCTCTGGTTAACTCCTCCATTGTCGTATGCAGAGAATCAGTTGGGTGTGTCACATAAATGCAAAAAAAAGGCCCAGTTCACATCAGGTTACTGCATGATCCTGACAGTAGACCTGTGAAATAAATGTGAGGAAAACTAGAAATAAGCTTTTATTTTTTTGCTCACCTTGGGGCTCTTGCCCTTGAAACTGACTTCATGTGGGGTCTGACCGTACTGACAATGTTTCATTCTGGCAGACCACATTGTCAAGTGTGGCTAGGTGAGTGCCACCCAAACCTCTGAACAGTACAAATGGAAGGGAGAGGGAAAAGGGGAAGAGGAGAGAGGAGGGATGGAGGAATAGGAGCGGGGGGGAGGGGAGAAAAAGAAAGCGGGAGGGGTAGGGCAGCAGGGAGGGAAGGTGGTAAGAGAAGGGAAAGGAAGGGAAGGATGTTGAGAAACAAAAAAAAAAAAAATAGAACAAGGCTCTCTAGCTATCTAGCCTTAAGAATAAGTTGGACTAAGTGCTATATAACATAGTTCAATCTATGCTCACCTACATGGTCTTGCCTATTGGTGCTAACCAATAAATGTGGAATTACTAAAGTTGCATGGTCACTAATTTCTAACAGCAAATTCCTGACCAAGAAAAAGGGTGTCCCTTTGAACATTGAGAAATACCCCCCTGGGGAAACTTGTGAGATATCTTGGGAATTTTTCTGGTGACACCTCTTGGCCGATTCTTGGCTCTGAACGGAGTTCTTGGCCAGTAAATTCGGAAATTCTTTGGCGTCTTCTGGGGTCTTTAAAGAAGCAGTGGAACCATCCTTCTTGTATATGACCAGAGTTGCTGGAAATTTTAAATAAAATATCCTCTTTTACTTAAAAAACTCTGAACACAGCAATGAAAAAGCACGACGGCACTTAGAAACATCTGCGGAGTAATCACTGAATAGAAGGATTTTGTGGTCTCTGATGTGAATGCCTGTGGTAGGCTTTTTAAAGTGGAGCAGGATATTTGCCTTAATGGCATAATTCAGAAATTTGGCTATGACCTGCCATGGTCGATCACTTTTACCTCGCATATTTTGAGAGTGTTTCGTCATGGAGTGAGACATTGGAGGGCCTAGGCGATGTGCCCGTTCTGCTGGGTACGAGTTGAGCTTGCAATATAGATTCAGGGAGCCCGACAATTCCTAAATTACTCCTATGTAAGCGGTTCTCAAGATCTTCTGTTTTGTCCCTCAGGTCTTTGGTCACTTTAGCTTTAAGTCACCTAGCTGAGATTGTGCCTCAAAAAGCTCCTCTTCAAGAGTAGCTACCCTCTGTTCTAACTGGGAAATCTGTGCTGCAAGGCTATAAGATCTGGGGCTAGGATTCGTGCTACCTGTAATGCAATCATCTTGCATGATACCTGAAGTCCAGGAATGACCGTTCCTGCACCAGAATCTGCCATGAACATATCTTGACTAGCTTGCTGCAACACTGGAATCTGTAAGTCCAACATGTAAAGAATAAAGGAAGCCATCACTGCCATCTTATCTTGCTGGCTTCCCTTCCTGCCTGATTTGTGGTTCTGCGCCGATATGGATATGCAGTCCCCCTTTTCCTGGACAAACTTGTCCATGAAGTAGATATGTCGGCTAGCTTCTGGTTAGTCACCAGACCATTTTTGACTCGATTCTGAGCAGGGGGACACAGATTAGTGTCTGTCAGGTCCGGAGCAGCTCTTACTCGCGTCCAGCCATGAGCACGCCGGAACTGGAAGTCCAAACCTCTTGCATTATAGCTGAACATCCACACTACATACATAGTGATGGCTTTTTTTCTAATTCCTGTGGTCTAAATGATAAAAACTGTGTGATACCCATATGCTATAAACATGCAAGAGCTTATGATATGCAGCCAACCATTGTCCTGCTACTTGCCCATTCCCCCTTTTTGTCACTGGCCATGTCCAGCACAGTTATAAAAATGATGTTAAGGAAAGCTATAAGGCCTAACCTTCCAAACATAAGGAGACAATCATAGCAGCCTCATATTATCTACAGTATTAGTGTCCACTAATAGCGCCCACTAGGGACCGAGAGCTTTGCAGGTCGACCTACTGCATGGCTATGGTCATAGGTGGGTGATTATTAAGATCAACGACCTATTTAAAAAAAAATACAGTTTTTCTAATGGTCCCTTTAACCCCTTAAGGACAGAGCCCAAAATGACCTTAAAGACCGCAACAATTTACATTTTTGCATTTTCGTTCTTTCCTCCTCGCCTTCTAAAAGCTATAACTCTTTTATTTTTCCATCTACAGGACCATGTTTTTATTTTCAGAAACAGGTGAACTTTGTAATGGAACCTTTCAATTTACATTGAAATTAATGACAAAACCCCAAAAATATCATTTATGGGGTGAATTTAAAGTTTGTGTGTGTGTGTGTGTGTGGGGGGGGGGGGGGTGTTATGCTTTTACTTATTTATGTAATGCACTTTACGGTAAAGCTGACATTTTATCTTTTTTCTATAGGTTAGTCTGAATACAGTAATATGCAATTTATATAGCTTTTCTACAGTTTTACTATTGCTATTAAAAGTAAAAAAAAAAATTGGCAAATAGTTATATTTAAAATGGCCCTATTGTAACTCCTGTAGTGCAGAAAAGTAAAGACCTGACTTCACGGAGTAAGATAAGAGACTGCCGGCACTCATGCCATGCGATTGGGACCCTCGTAGACACACTGCAGGGGTCCCGATCGGTAAGTGAAACTTAAGTGCCGTGAACGCAGCATTTAAGGTGTTAATGGCGGGCAGCTGCACAATTGCGACGGCCCACCATTGAGGGTGAGGGCCTGGCTCCTGAGCTCGCTAAATAGCGCGGCCCCCCGAAAGGGCATACATTTACGCCCTCCTGCGTTAAGGCACAGCCTGTGGAGGCATAAATGTACACCCATGGTCGTTAAGGGGTTAAAGGACAGAATAGTAGTTATTATTATTTTTTTTTTTACTTATAATCTTTTTTATTGAAAATTATACAGAACAAAAAAGAAATGCAGACATGCCACAGAGAAAATTCACAGCCATAAAGCACTTCACAGTTCCATGGTTAACAATTTGTAAAATATGTATATACCAAGATAGAAAAGGCACAATGTAAGAGCCGTATAACTCCTCCAAAAAATATACTAAAACATGAAACCAGGGGTGGGGTGGGAAGCTGACAATCAACAGACAACAATCAAGACAAAGGGACAAAGAGGGGAGAAAGAAGAAGGTCCCTTGAATTACTATCCAGAGAAAATGAAGATATTCTGGTCTTATGGCCTCGGGGGTATCGAGAATAGAAATCCACACCTCAAAATACTAGAATAACCGCAATAGAAAGGACAACGTACAGGAAGAGGTCTCCCAGTAAAGGAAGGTCGAGCTTGTTCCTGAAGACTGTGTGTCTCCCTAAATCATATGGCTGTCGTGAGGGGTGCCCGAGAAGAGATTGGGGTAGGAGGGGGAGAAGATAGAGGAGAGTCCAATGTAGAAATGGAGAGTTTGGTATATTCCTCTGAGCCAACAAAAGTTAGCCAGGGGAGCCAACATTTTGTGTATCTTTTGGAGTAGTTCATGGTATCCGAGAGGAGTTCCTCCATTCTATGTAAGTAGTGGACTTCAGCGCACCATTCAGCAATTGTCGGGGGAGAAGCCTGTTTCCACTTTCTGGAAATGACAGAACGAGCAAGCAGCTATAAGTAAGAAACACGTCAGGGAGTGTAGGAGGGGTCTTATCAGGCCTGGTATGAGAGAGAGAAGTGTAAGGTGAGCAGAATTCTGTAGTGATTGACCCGTAATGTGGTTTATGAGCCTTAACACTTCAGTCCAGAAAGGCTGAAGTGAAGGGCAGCTCCACCATATGTGGGACATAGTTCCCCGTGTGCTACGACAGCGCCAGCAGAGGTCAGAAGTATTGGGGTACATCTTAGCCAGGACTGCTGGAACTTTGTACCAACGAGAAATCACTTTATAGTTAGTGCAGTGCGTCTTACATGACATTGAGGTCTTATGGCATAGCGTAAATATTTTCTCCCAGTCTTCAGTGGAGAAGGTTTTGCCAAGTTCCTTTTCCCAGCTTGAGAAAAAGGAAGGGGACACCATGCACAGTGAGTCTAAGAGGAGTGCGTAGATAGTGGAAGTAGGCTTCTCTATCGGTGAGGTGGCGGCACACAGAGATTCAAAAGGAAGGAGAGGTCGCCTCAGACGAAGCTTATTCCCCTGTCCACGTACAAAAGCAGCCTGCTGGTTAAACTGGTCGTGTGTCTGAAAAGGGTAACTCATCTACAGGAACAAGGCCGGAGGAGGATAGGAAATTAGAGATGGTAACCCCTGAGTGTGCAGTAAAGCCCAGAAAAGAGGGAGCCTGCCTGGTGTGGGGAAAGCTCGGTTGTCCAAAAAGAGGGGAGAGGGGACCATCTGGGAAGTAGCCTTTGGTTTGCAGTGGATTGCTTTTTCATAAAGAGGCAATAGAGGGGAGGGGAGTGGTCAGTTAATTAGGGAGAGGGACAAATCCGTTGTCAACCACAGGAGGGAACCTGGGTCAAGGGGTGCAGTGTGTGATTCCAGGAGGACCCATAATTTTGAGTGTCTGAAATGGAAGCAATCCAGAACCCTATTAAAAATAGCGCCCTGATAATACGCTCTACAGTCGGGGAGAGCTAAACCACCTTTAGCTTTGGGTCGAATTAGAGTGGTGTGTGCCATTCGTGGTCTTTTATTGGCCCAGACAAAACGGGAGAAAAGGGACATAATGGTGGAGAGGTATGCTTTAGAGAGGACAGCCGGTACTGCCTGAAACAGGTACATTAAACGTGGCAAAGCATTCATTTTGAGAATATTAATACGGCCTATCCACGAGAAATCTCTCTTGTCCCATTTTGCAAAGTCCGCTTTTAAGGTCGACAGCAATGGGTAGTAGTTTTCCGAGACAATAGCCTCAGATAAGGGGGTGACGTGTGTGCCCAAGTATTTTGAGAAGGATTTGGTCCAGGAGAAGGGGTAGTTATCTTGGAGAGATTTCCGCAGCGAGGAGGGTATTGAAAGCCCAAGGACTTCACACTTGGACATGTTCAGCTTATAATTAGAAAAAAAAAGCATACAGTATGTGTGGATGGTGTTCATGAGAGATAGAAGGGAAACATGTGGAGATGTAAGAAATAGCAGCAAATTGTCCGCATTTGCAGAGCAGAGATGGGTGTGATTACTGATACAAAAACCCTTGACATCGGGATTACTTTGTATAGCCACTAGGAGGTGCTCCATACAGAGGACGTATAGAAGGGGAGATAGAAGGCAGCCCTGGCGGGTACCATTGCGAATTGCAGTGGACTCAGATAAGGTACCGTTAATACGGATTCTGGCAAATGGATTCTGATATAGCGCCTTGATTCTATCAATCATAGCAGGGCCCAGGGCAATCTGGCAAAGTGTGGCTTCCAGAAATCTCCAACCCATCCTGTCAAAAGTCTTCTCGGCATCTAGTGACAGCATAAGGGTTGGAATGTTATGAGAGTTAGCGTAGTGAGCGAGAGAGAAGGCTCGGAGGGTGTTATCCCTGTCCTCTCTCTTGGGGATGAAACCCACTTGGTCAGGATGGATCAGAGACTCCAGGAGGCCAGACAAGCGCGTCGCCAATAGTTTTGCATATAGCTTGGCATCTAAATTTATCAGCGATATGGGGCGCAAACTAGAACAAAGGTTGGGATCTTTCCCTTCTTTGGGGATGACCACAATATGGGCCTCCAAAAAGGAGGAAGAAAGAGGATGAGAGTCAGAGATGTTATTAAAGACTGAGAGTAAGTGAGGGGTGAGTTCCGTTCTGAGTTCCTTATAGAACTTCGCAGAGTACCCGTCAGGGCCAGGGCTCTTACCCGCAGGGAGGTTTCCCATGGCTACAAAAAGCTCTTCTGACGAAAAGGGTTCTTCCAGGGAAGCAGAAATTTCAGGTGAAATAGTGGGAAGGGCTGTATTCATAACATACTGAGTAAGAGAAACATGATCAGTAGGGGTGGGGTTATTTGTATGTGGGGGCGGAAGTTGGTAAAGGGAGTGTTAGTACGTATGAAAGGCTTCGGCTATTTCATTTGTCAGGTGAGAGATTTGTCCCGATTGTGTTTTAATGGAGGGGATGAAAGTGGTAGCTCTCTTGTCCCGTAGTGCTTGGGCCAACAAGCGACTTGGTTTATTGCTCCAAGCATAAAATGTTTTGCCACATACCTGCATTGCACGTTTGTGGCGCTTATGAAGGGCATCTTTAAGCGCCAGGCGAGTGCGAGTCAGTTCTTCAAGCGTAGCCTGCAGGCCCGACTGTTTGTGGTTTAATTCCAGATGGTATAATTGTTTGAACAGATCTGAGATCTTTGCAGTGGCCGCTCTTTTGAGGCGCGTGCCATGACTGATCAACACGCCGCACAGAGTGCACTTAAGAGCTTCCCATTTTATGCTTGGAGCAGTATCGTCAGCCACATGGTCGGTTGTAAAGTGGTTTATGGTGCGCTTAAGGTCAGTAAGACAAACTATGTCTTCTAGTAGAGACTCGTTGAGTCTCCAGGAGTGATGAGACTTTGTGCGGGGAAGAAAAGAGAAAGAAGAAAAGACTGGGGCATGATCAGAGAAGAGAGTGGTCCCTATGTGAGAGCTAAAAAGAAAAGGTAGAGATACATGCGACGTGAGGATGTAGTCTATCTGACTATAAGATTGTCTGGGGAAGGAGTAGAAAGTGAAATCTTTGGCATGAGGATTCATGATCCTCCAGGAATCACACAGTTGGGCATGGTGGAGAGCACGATGGAGGGCTTTTAATTTAGAGCAAGATAGCAGAGAGCAGAGAGGGTGTTAAAGTCTCCACATAGGATTATTTCCCCTTTTGCGAAATGGTTAAGGTCCCCGATCACCTTAAGCAAGAAAGGAATCTGTTGGCAGTTTGACGCATAAATATTAGCCACCGTGATCGTCAGGCCTGCTATTTCACAGATTAGAGACAAGTATCTGGCGTCAGGGTCAATACGTGAATTTAAAATTTTGTGAGGTAGGGACCGGTGGAAAGCGATAGAGACTCCTTTCGTCCTGTTCTCAGGATTAGGAGCATGTAGACAATCTGTGTAATAGCGATTCCTAGACAGGTCTGGGACATGGCCAGTTTTAAGGTGTGTTTCCTGCAGTGCAATGATTTTGGCCTTGCTCTTATGGAGTGAATAAAGAATGTTAGATCTCTTCTCGGGCACATTGAAACCCTTAACATTAAGGGTCGCGAACATGAGATCAGCCATTTACATATATTATGCACTTACTGCTATATTGCGGAGACCTTGACCTGCACGGTAAGGTGTGGATGTAAGAGGGAAAAGGCTTAACCGGTGGGACCTATAAGGAGATAGAAAAGAGAGGGGTAAACTTATAAGAAGGAAAAACCAAACATAACAATAACCAAGGCAGCGGACCATAAGGGTACGCCAGGGAACTAGTAAAGGCAGGAAAAATGTTCAAGACTCCTATGGGAAAAAACACCATAGAGTCACCTATGTGGGAGCGAGGTTGAGTCTCCGGTTGGAGGACACGTCCTACGGGTCCGTACATGGCCCTATGAATGCCAGTAGGGTACTAAAAGAGCACCCTGTATATGTTGCTAGCGGGAACTATATGAACTTCTAGTAATCAGGGAAAAGGGGTCAAAACAAACCAATGCAAAACAGAGCAGTAAGTGGTTCCATCTCCACATGACATATAACCAGACAATATAACCATACAATACTCATGAAACAATCAATTTGTTTTCTTCTGTCGCTGAGGGAGAGGCTTGTAATAGGCATCGGACAAGTTCGGAGGTCGAGTGGGGCGAGAGTCCACATTCTGGCCAGGGGGGAGTAAGATGTCAGAGCAGAAGCGTTCCCATTCAGACAAGTCTACTGGGGGTAGGTCGAGAGCTGTCGGGAAGTTTGATAAGTCTCTTGGTTAACGGAGAGTAGCAGAGGTCTCAGCTGTGCGAACTATCAGGGAAAATGGGAATCCCCAATGATATTGAATGCCTTTGTCTTGCAATACTTGTAAGAATTGTTTTAGGAGCGCTCGCTGTTTCAATGTGAGCAGTGATAGGTCGGCAAATATAGAGATCTTCGAGCCATTGTATTCCAGAGACTGTTGCGAGCATGCTTTCCTCATGATTTCTTCTTTTATCACGTAATAATGCACCTGGCATATAACGTCTCTTGGGCGGGTGGGATCGGATCGTCTGGGCTTTGAAGCCCTGTGGGCCCTATCCATCTCGATGCAGGACTCCAGGGGTCTGTCTAAGATCTTAAAGATACGAGTGAGCACTTTGCACAGGTCTTGCGTACGGACTTCTTCAGGGAGTCCACGGACCCTCAGATTGTTCTTGCGATTTCTATTTTCTAAATAGTCTAAGCGATTAGTCAGCATGCGTTGCGACACAGAAAGTTTATCCATAAGTATAGTAAGATCTTGTATGCTATTAAAGGCACTATTGTTTTTCAAGGGCCTTCGTACTTGCTTGTAGCACCGTAACTTCAGTTTTAACCGCCCCCAATTCCTGTCTCCAGGTCTGTTTGAGGTCCCTGGCTAGCAATTCCATATCTTGCTCGGAAGGCAGAAGGGCCAGGAGGGCCTGTAGTTCAGGATGCCCTTGAAGAGCTGCAGCTGCCATTTCAGGAGAAGTTAAAGGGGTATGCAGAGTGGGTGAAGCAGGGGTAGGTGTCTGTGAAGGAGTAGGCCTATGTATGACTGAGCCAGCTGAGGAAAGCGATGAGGAAGACAGAGCGGAATCCTCATATGAGGAATAGTAGGTGTTCACTGTTTGTTTCTGCGAATGTTTAGAAGGGGTCTTAAGGGGCTTACGTTAAGTTGGAGGACATCTGGTGCCCTCTGAGTCCGAGGATGAAGCCTGGTCTGCTATATCTGACTCTGGGCTATGCAATTCTGGGAGGCTCTCTTCCGTGTCAGTGATGGAGGGCCCCGTATGAGGAGGAGGGGCAGTAGTCGTTGCAGGGGTCTGCGGGTTCAGCCTACCTTCCTGGCCCTTAGGTTGCTGATTTGGTTGGGCCTGGGCCTCTGACGCAATTTTGCGGCCTTCCGTAGTGCCTGATGATTTGCTCTGGCCGGGCGGTGTGGGCACTGCAGCGTCCGAGGCGGCTTGTGATCCCCCTGAGGGTGGATGAGGCGAGTCCCTGCTGTGACGCAGCTCCGCTGCAGCAGCAGTCTGTGTGAGGTTGCCTGGCGCCGCCATCTTGGAGGGCTCCGTCCGCTCCCTGTGTTTCTTCTGGTTTTCCGGGAGTGGAGTAAAAAAGGCAGAGTTGGACTGAGTTGCTGTCAGGTAGGTGTTTGGGTCCTGCTCTTTTTTCTGCCTCCATCCCCTCATAATCCGGGCTCTGTCCCTCTGAGAGCTGCGGCCTTAGACGGAGCTCCCTTCAGTCACGTCTTCCCTCCAGCGCGTCAAGACACGCCCAGTAGTTATTGTTGTTATTATTATTATTATTATTATTATTATTATTCCTATAATTCAAGAAACAAAAAAAAAATCATGAGGCTGCATAAACATACTCTACTAAATTCAGTTTCTTTTAGGAGACATTTACTTATGTAATTGACAAACTCAGTACAGATTAATAGCTATGGCTTAGACGGCCATGTGTGATGTTTTTGTTTTTTTTACATTTGTAAAACTATTTTCCATCATATATACAGTATTTGATGTCAGTACTTAGCAGGAGGTGGAAATATTTCATTTGGCTGTCTGCAAGTAAACTAAAAGCAATTTTGGTCTTCCCATGTGGTCACTTGAGGTGCTTGTCATGTTCAAGCTAATGATATCAGGCACCCTCAGGTTCTTTAAGTATTCATGAAGTAATTAAATTCTCATTAACATATAAATAAAAGAAAACCGAAAACAAATTTAGCATACGTCTAACATCTGTTCTTATATTTTTTTGTATTACGTATTCTTCTGAGGAGTCTGCAATGGTCAAGTAACCATATAATAGATTTATTTTTAGAACTGGTAATCAAACTGATGTAACACAATTATATTTATCATTGTCTTTGTCTCATTTTACATGTAGGGTTGAATGCTCAACTTTCAAAGCAAGTGCATACTTTGGATGTTCCTTTGAAAATTTTCTTTTGTCTAGTTTATATAAAAACTAACATTATTGAACATTTTGCTTGAAGGTCCTTACTATCAAATTAAAAATATTGAACACTGTGGAATGTCATAAAAGGAACAATTAACTTCTTAGAAATGTTAAAATAATCTAGATATCCTAGTCATAATCCTGTTTTGCCCCTTGCCGAGCTTGCCGCAAAATTGTCAAAAACTTTATTAAAATATGCAACGATGCATGGTGATGTACTACAGTTTTTAGTGCAAATTACTCAAGAAATGTGGCACAATGTGGTATATCTGGCCTAATACGCCCATTTATAAGTAGTGAAAAACTACAGATGTGCTTCATCTTACCTGTAGTTTAGGCAAAATACCAATTTCTCCTAAAACCCATTAAACAAAGATTCTGCATTTACATAGCGAATGAATGTTATGCATAGACTTAAGCCACTATTATAGGGGGCCAATTCAGAAAAGAACAGATTAGAGTTCACTTGTTCCTCCTTTCTCGCTATTACACGCCCCTACAGAGCTGTGTGTGTGTGGGGGGGGGGGGAGCAATCGTTAGATCATCTGGGCAGTCCATAGAAGATAGTGGCGCTTCTATTACATGGACCAAAGGCCGAAGATCATTGCTTTCTGCATTGTTGGTCTTTCAATATGTTGAAAGACAGTGATCAGCTGACATCATGCATGTCGGCTGATTGTGGCCTATTAACATTACTTTTACACAAAGCTATTATTGTCTGTAATGGCTAATAATCGCCCGAATACGGACGATAATCGCTTAGTGTAATAGGGCCTTTACACCGACATTTAGAAATAAAAGGCCTGAAGATCACTTTGTTGGGAAAGGTTGGTATCTTACAACATGCATCATTCAATACATAAAATTTAAAGAAAAGCTAAGAAAGGAGACATCTACAAATTTGCAAATCTTTGCATTGATTAATTTGCTTTTCCATACATGTTAGTGAAAATTATATACCCACAGGGTGGATCCAGTAACAAAAGCCCTCTATTTTCAGCCTTAAATATTGCACACCTCTTCCTTCTCCTTCTGCATTTGATCGACAGCCTTTTTGCTGTGTGCTGTAGGGAATGTAAATCATTTGTAGCAACCCAAATAGAGTATGGAATAAGAAACAAATAAAGATAGCAAACTAATATAGAAGAAACAAATAAAACAGAGATGTTTCAGATTGGAAAATGTCATAGTAAATAAATGTAGCAAATACAGTAAGAGTCAAGACTTAACTTCTTAACCCTTAGAGGACTGGGCCAATTTAAATTTTTGCATTTTCGTTTTTTCCTCCTTGTGCTTAAAAGGCCATAGGGTTTGCAGTTTTGTTTTTTTTTTTTACCTAGAAACCCACATAAGCCCTTATTTCTTGCACCACTAATTGTACTTTGCAATGACAGGCTGAATCTTTTCATAAAGTACACTGCAAAATCAGAAAAAAATCAGCGTGTGGTGAAATTGTGGTGAAATGCCCTGGGGTAAAACTGACTTATTATATATGTTCCTAAGGTCGTTACGATTACAACGATAACATAACATGTATAACTTTTATATTATGTGAGGGCTTTTAAAAAATTCAAACCATTGTTAACAAAAATATGTTCCTTAACCCCTAGACGACCCTGGACGTACAGTACCTGTACGTCTTGGATACCTGTCCCCAGACGACCCTGGGTGTACAGGTACGTCCTGCGCTTTCCAGGGCTGCAGGGGTTACATATTCCCATATATGGTCACAATCGCTGATGCTTCACACAGCACACATGTGTATCAGCAAGGACCTGGGGAAATCTCTCCCCCCCTCCCGGATCGCTGTGATAGGTTGTTCAAACTCAACAGCCAATCACAGCCTTTCAGGGAGATTGTGGGAGTGATCCCTCCCTGCTAAGGTCCCTTCTGTTAGGAGAGCTTGAGCAGAGAGGGATCCACCTGAGTGAGCTGCTGCCGGTGCCCCCCTGGTGCCCCCTTGTGCCCCTGCTGCAGTTACCTAGCAGGGAAATAATGCTAATAGCACCCTCTGTGCTGCTAGCAATCCCCCTGCCTGTCAGACCTTCCTCAGCCCGCCCCCTGTGTCATCCGACCTCCTCCTATGCCATCTGCCACCTCCCGTGCCATCTGCCCTCCCCTTGTGCCATTCACCCTCCCCTTGTGCCATCTGCCTCTCCCCCTATGCCATACACCCTCCCCTTGTGCCATCTGCCTCTCCCCCTGTGCCATCTGCCTCTCCCCCTGTGCCATCTGCCCTCCCCTTGTGCCATTCACCCTCCCCTTGTGCCATCTGCCTCTCCCCCTATGCCATACACCCTCCCCTTGTGCCACCTGCCTCTCCCCCTGTGCCATCTGCCTCTCCCCCTGTGCCATCTGCCTCTCCCCCTGTGCCATCTGCCTCTCCGCCTGTGCCATCCACCCTCCCCTTGTGCCATCTGCCTCTCCCCCTGTGCCATCTTTCTCTCCCCATGTGCCATCTGCCTCTCCCCCTGTGCCATCCACCCTCCCCCTGTGCCATCTGCCTCTCCCCCTGGGCAATCTGCCTCTCCCCCTGTGCCATCCACCCTCCCCTTGTGCCAACTGCCTCTCCCCCTGTGCCATCCACCCTCCCCCTGTGCCATCTGCCTCTCCCCCTGTGCCATCCACCCTCCCCTTGTGCCATCTGCCTCTCCCCCTGTGCCATCTTCCTGTCCCCCTGTGCAATCTGCCTCCCCCCTGTGCCATCTTCCTGACCCCCTGTTCCATCCACCCTCCCTTGTGCCACCTGCCTCTCCCCCTGTGCCATCTTCCTCTCCCCCTGTTCCATCCACCCCCCCTTGTGCCAACTCCCCCCCTGTGCCATCTGCCACCTCCCCTGTGCCATCTGCCTCTCCCCCTGTGCCATCTGCCTCCCCCTGTGCCATCCACCCTACCCTTGTGCCATCTGCCTCTCCCCCTGTGCCATCCACCCTCCCCCTGTGCCATCTTCCTGTCCCCCTGTGCCATCTGCCTCTCCCCCTGTGCCATCTGCCTCTCCCCCTGTGCCATCCACCCTCCCCCTGTGCCATCTGCCTCTCCCCCTGTGCCATCCACCCTCCCCCTGTGCCATCTGCCTCTCCCCCTGTGCCATCTGCCTCTCCCCCTGTGCCATCTGCCTCTCCCCCTGTGCCATCCACCCTCCCCTTGTGCCATCTGCCTCTCCCCTGTGCCATCTTACTGTCCCCCTGTGCCATCTGCCTCTCCCCCTGTGCTATCTGCCTCTCCCCCTATGCCATCCACCCTCCCCTTGTGCCATCTGCCTCTCCCCCTGTGCCATCTGCCTCTCCCCCTGTGCCATTTACCCTCCCCTTGTGCCATCTGCCTCTCCCCCGGTGCCATCTGCCTCCCCCCCTGTGCCATCTGCCTGACCCCCTGTTCCATCCACCCTCCCCTTGTGTCACCTGCCTCTCCCCCTGTGCCATCTGCCTCTCTTCCTGTACCATCCACCGTCCCCCTGTGCCATCTTCCTCTCCCCCTGTGCCATCTGCCACCACCCCTGTGCCATCTGCCTTTCCCCCTGTGCCATCCACCCTCCCCTTGTGCCATCTGCCTCTCCCCCTGTGACATCTGCCTCTCCCCCTGTACCATCCACCCTACCCTTGTGCCATCTGCCTCTCCCCCTGTGCCATTTTCCTCTCCCCCTGTGCCATCCACCCTCCCCTTGTGCCACCTGCCTCTCCCCCTGTGCCATCTGCCTCTCCCCCTGTGCTATCCACCCTCCCCTTGTGCCATCTGCCTCTCAACCTGTGCCATCTGCCACCTCCCCTTTGCCATCTGCCTCTCCCCCTGTGCCATCTGCCTCTCCCCCTGTGCCACCCACCCTCCCCTTGTGCCATCTGCCTCTCCCCCTGTGCCATCTTCCTGTCCCCCTTTGCCATCTGCCTCCCCCTGTGCCATCTGCCTGACCCCCTGTTCCGTCCACCCTCCCTTGTGCCACCTGCCTCTCCCCCTGTGCCATCTGCCTCTTCCCCTGTACCATCCACCTTCCCCTTGTGCCATCTTCCTCTCCCCCTGTGCCATCTGCCACCTCCCCTGTGCCATCGGCCTCTCTTCCTGTGCCATCCACCCTCCCCTTGTGCCATCTGCCTCTCCCCCTGTGCCATCCACCCTCCCCCTGTGCCATCTGCCTCTCCCCCTGTGCCATCTGCCTCTCCCCCTTTGCCATCCACCCTCCCCTTGTGCCATCTGCCTCTCCCCTGTGCCATCTGCCTCTCCCCCTGTGCCATCCACCCTCCCCTTGTGCCATCTGCCTCTCCCCCCGTGCCATCTGCCTCTCCCCTTGTGCCATCTGCCTCCCCGTCTGTGCCGTCTGCTTGACCCCTTGTTCCATCCACCCTCCCCTTTTGCCACCTGCCTCTCTCCCTGTGCCATCTGACTCTCCCCCTGTGCCATCCACCCTCCCCTTGTGCCATCTGCCTCTCCCCCTGTGCCATCTGACTTCCCCCCTTTGCCATCCACCCTTCCCTTGTTCCATATGCCTCTCCCCCTGTGCCATCTGCCTCTCCCCCTGTGCCATCCACCCTCCCCCTGTGCCATCTGCCTCTCCCCCTGTGCCATCCACCCTCCTCTTGTGCCATCTGCCTCTCCCCTGTGCCATCTGCCTCTCCTTCTATGCCATCCACCCTCCCCTTGTGCCATCTGCCTCTCCCCCTGTGCCATCTGCCTATCCCTTTGTGCCATCTGCCTCCCCCTCTGTACCATCTGCCTGACCCCCTGTTCCATCCACCCTCCCCTTGTGCCATCTGCCTCTCCCCTGTGCCATCTGCCTCTCCCCCTGTGCCATCCACCCTCCCCTTGTGCCATCTGCCCCTTCCCCCTGTGTCATTTGCCTCTTCCCCTGTGCCATCTGCCACCTCCCCTGTGCCATCTGCCTCTCCCCCTATGCCATCTGCCTCTCCCCCTGTGCCATCTGCCTCTCCCCTTGTGCCATCTGCCCCCTCTGTGCCATCTGCCTCTCCCCCAGTGCCATCTGCCTCTCCCCCTGTTTTATCTGCCTCCCCCTGTTCCTTCTGCCTGACCCCCTGTTCTATCTGCCTCCCCCCCTGTGCCATCCACCCTCCCCTTGAGCCATCTGCCTCCCCCCTATGCCATCTGCCTCTCCCCCTGTTCCATCTGCCTCCCCCCGTGCCATCTACCCTCCCATTGAGCCATCTGCCTCCCCCCTGTGCCATCTGCCTCCCCCTGTACCATCCACCCTTTCCTTGTGCAATCTGCCTCCCCCCTCTGTGCAATCTGCCACCTCCCCTGTGCCATCTGCCTCTCCCCCTGTGCCATCTGTCTCTCCCCCTGTGCCATCCACTCTCCCCTTGTGCCATCTGCCTCTCCCCCTGTGCCATCTGCCTCTCCCCCTGTGCCATCTGCCTTTCCAACTCTGCCATCCACACTCCCCTTGTGCCATCTGCCTCTCCCCTGTGCCATCTGCCTCTCCACTTGTGCCATCTGCCTCTCCCCCTGTGCCATCTGCCACCTCCCCTGTGCCATCTGCCTCTCCCCCTGTGCCATCCACCCTCCCTTTGTGCCATCTGCCTCTTCCCCTGTGCCATCTGCCTCTCTTCCTGTGCCATCTGCCTTTCCCCCTGTGCCATCCACCCTCCCCTTGTGCCATCTGCCTCTCCCCCTGTGCCATCTGACTTTCCCCCTGTGCCATACACCCTCCCCTTGTGCTTCTGCCTCTCTACCTGTGCCATCAATCTCACCCCCTGTGTCATCCACCCTCCCCCTGTGCCATCTGCCTCTCCTCCTTTGCCATCCACCCTCTCCTTGTGCCATCTTCCTCTCCCCTGTGCCATCTGCCTCTCCTTCTGTGCCATCCACCCTCCCCTTGTGCCATCTGCCTCTCCCCCTGTGCCATCTGCCTCTCCCCTTGTGCCATCTGCCTCCCCCTCTGTGCCGTCTGCCTGACCCCCTGTTCCATCCACCCTCCCCTTGTGCCACCTGCCTCTCCCCCTGTGCCATCTGCCTTTTCCCCTTTGCCTCGCACCCTCCCCTTGTGCCATCTGCCTCTCCCCCTGTGCCATCTGACTTCCCCCCTTTGCCATCCACCCTCCCCTTGTTCCATCTGCCTCTCTCCCTGTGCATCTGCCTCTCCCCCTGTGCCACCCACCCTCCCCTTGTGCCATCTGCCTCTCCCCCTGTGCCATCCACCCTCCCCCTGTGCCATCTGCCTCTCCCCCTGTGCCATCTGCCTCTCCCCCTTTGCCATCCACCCTCCCCTTGTGCCATCTGCCTCTCCCCTGTGCCATCTGCCTCTCCCCCTGTGCCATCCACCCTCCCCTTGTGCCATCTGCCTCTCCCCCCGTGCCATCTGCCTCTCCCCTTGTGCCATCTGCCTCCCCCTCTGTGCCATCTGCTTGACCCCTTGTTCCATCCACCCTCCCCTTTTGCCATCTGCCTCTCTCCCTGTGCCATCTGCCTCTCCCCCTGTGCCACCCACCCTCCCCTTGTGCCATCTGCCTCTCCCCCTGTGCCATCTGACTTCCCCCCTTTGCCATCCACCCTCCCCTTGTTCCATATGCCTCTCCCCCTGTGCCATCTGCCTCTCCCCCTGTGCCATCCACCCTCCCCCTGTGCCATCTGCCTCTCCCCCCGTGCCATCTGCCTCTCCCCCTTTGCCATCCACCCTCCCCTTGTGCCATCTGCCTCTCCCCTGTACCATCTGCCTGACCCCCTGTTCCATCCACCCTCCCCTTGTGCCATCTGCCTCTCCCCCTGTGCCAGCCATCTGCCTCTCCCCCTGTGCCATCTGCCTCTCCCCCTTTTGCCATCCACCCTCCCCTTGTTCCATCTGCCTCTCTCCCTGTGCCATCTGCCTCTCCCCCTGTGCCACCCACCCTCCCCTTGTGCCATCTGCCTCTCCCCCTGTGCCATCTTCCTGTCCCCCTGTGCCATCTGCCTCTCCCCCTGTGCCATCTGCCTCTTCCCCTGTACCATCCACCCTCCCCTTGTGCCATCTTCCTCTCCCCCTGTGCCATCTGCCACCTCCCCTGTGCCATCTGCCTCTCCCCCTGTGCCATCCACCCTCCCCTTGTGCCATCTGCCTCTCCCCCTGTGCCATCCACCCGCCCCCCTGTGCCATCTGCCTCTCCCCTGTGCCATCTGCCTCTCCCCCTTTGCCATCCACCCTCCCCTTGTGCCATCTGCCTCTCCCCTGTGCCATCTGCCTCTCCCCCTGTGCCATCCACCCTCCCCTTGTGCCATCTGCCTCTCCCCCCGTGCCATCTGCCTCTCCCCTTGTGCCATCTGCCTCCCCCTCTGTGCCATCTGCTTGACCCCCTTGTTCCATCCACCCTCCCCTTTTGCCACCTGCCTCTCTCCCTGTGCCATCTGCCTCTCCCCCTGTGCCACCCACCCTCCCCTTGTGCAATCTGCCTCTCCCCCTGTGCCATCTGACTTCCCCCATTTGCCATCCACCCTCCCCTTGTTCCATATGCCTCTCCCCCTGTGCCATCTGCCTCTCCCCCTGTGCCATCCACCCTCCCCCTGTGCCATCTGCCTCTCCCCCTTTGCCATCCACCCTCCCCTTGTGCCATCTGCCTCTCCCCTGTACCATCTGCCTGACCCCCTGTTCCATCCACCCTCCCCTTGTGCCATCTGCCTCTCCCCCTGTGCCAGCCATCTGCCTCTCCCCCTGTGCCATCTGCCTCTCCCCCTGTTGCCATCCACCCTTCCCTTGTGCCATGCCATCTGCCTCTCCCCTGTGCCATCTGCCTCTCCTCCTGTGCCATCCACCCTCCCCTTGTGCCATCTGCCTCTCCCCCTGTGCCATCTGCCTCTCCTCCTGTGCCATCCACCCTCCCCTTGTGCCATCTGCCTCTCCCCCTGTGCCATCTGCCTCTCCCCTTGTGCCATCTGCCTCCCCCTCTGTACCATCTGCCTTACCCCCTTTTCCATCCACCCTCCCCTTGTGCCATCTGCCTCTCCCCTGTGCCATCTGCCTCTCCCCCTGTGCCATCCACCCTCCCCTTGTGCCATCTGCCCCTTTTCCCTGTGTCATTTGCCTCTCCCCCTGTGCCATCTGCCACCTCCCCTGTGCCATCTGCCTCTCCCCCTATGCCATCTGCCTCTCCCACTGTGCCATCCACCCTCCCCCTGTGCCATCTGCCTCTCCCCCGGTGCCATCTGCCTCTCCCCTTGTGCCATCTGCCCCCTCTGTGCCATCTGCCTCTCCCTGTTCTATCTGCCTCCCCTGTTCCATCTGCCTTACCCCATGTTCTATCTGCCTCCCCCCCTGTGCCATTCACCCTCCCCTTGAGCCATCTGCCTCCCCCCTGTGCCATCTGCCTCCCCCCTGTGCCATCTGCCTCCCCCCCTGTTCCATCTGCCTCCCCCCGTGCCATCCACCCTCCCATTGAGCCATCTGCCTCCCCCCTGTGCCATCTGCCTCCCGCTGTACCATTCACCCTTTCCTTGTGCAATCTGCCTCCCCCCTCTGTGCAATCTGCCACCTCCCCTGTACCATCTGCCTCTCCCCCTGTGCCATCTGTCTCTCCCCCTGTGCCATCCACCCTCCCCTTGTGCCATCTGCCTCTCCCCCTGTGCCATCCACCCTCCCCTTGTGCCATCTGCCCCTTCCCCCTGTGTCATTTGCCTCTTCCCCTGTGCCATCTGCCACCTCCCCTGTGCCATCTGCCTCTCCCCCTATGCCATCTGCCTCTCCCCCTGTGCCATCTGCCTCTCCCCTTGTGCCATCTGCCCCCTCTGTGCCATCTGCCTCTCCCCCAGTGCCATCTGCCTCTCCCCCTGTTTTATCTGCCTCCCCCTGTTCCTTCTGCCTGACCCCCTGTTCTATCTGCCTCCCCCCCTGTGCCATCCACCCTCCCCTTGAGCCATCTGCCTCCCCCCTGTGCCATCTGCCTCCCCCCTGTGCCATCTGCCTCCCCCTGTACCATCCACCCTTTCCTTGTGCAATCTGCCTCCCCCCTCTGTGCAATCTGCCACCTCCCCTGTGCCATCTGCCTCTCCCCCTTTGCCATCTGTCTCTCCCCCTGTGCCATCCACTCTCCCCTTGTGCCATCTGCCTCTCTCCCTGTGCCATCTGCCTTTCCAACTCTGCCATCCACACTCCCCTTGTGCCATCTGCCTCTCCCCTGTGCCATCTGCCTCTCCACTTGTGCCATCTGCCTCCCCCCCTGTGCCATCTGCCACCTCCCCTGTGCCATCTGCCTCTCCCCCTGTGCCATCCACCCTCCCTTTGTGCCATCTGCCTCTTCCCCTGTGCCATCTGCCTCTCTTCCTGTGCCATCTGCCTTTCCCCCTGTGCCATCCACCCTCCCCTTGTGCCATCTGCCTCTCCCCCTGTGCCATCTGACTTTCCCCCTGTGCCATACACCCTCCCCTTGTGCTTCTGCCTCTCTACCTGTGCCATCAATCTCACCCCCTGTGCCATCCACCCTCCCCCTGTGCCATCTGCCTCTCCTCCTTTGCCATCCACCCTCCCCTTGTGCCATCTTCCTCTCCCCTGTGCCATCTGCCTCTCCTTCTGTGCCATCCACCCTCCCCTTGTGCCATCTGCCTCTCCCCCTGTGCCATCTGCCTCTCCCCTTGTGCCATCTGCCTCCCCCTCTGTGCCGTCTGCCTGACCCCCTGTTCCATCCACCCTCCCCTTGTGCCACCTGCCTCTCCCCCTGTGCCATCTGCCTTTTCCCCTTTGCCATGCACCCTCCCCTTGTGCCATCTGCCTCTCCCCCTGTGGCATCTGACTTCCCCCCTTTGACATCCACCCTCCCCTTGTTCCATCTGCCTCTCTCCCTGTGCCATCTGCCTCTCCCCCTGTGCCACCCACCCTCCCCTTGTGCCATCTGCCTCTCCCCCTGTGCCATCTTCCTGTCCCCCTGTGCCATCTGCCTCTCCCCCTGTGCCATCTGCCTCTTCCCCTGTATCATCGACCCTCCCCTTGTGCCATCTTCCTCTCCCCCTGTGCCATCTGCCACCTCCCCTGTGCCATCTGCCTCTCCCCCTGTGCCATCCACCCTCCCCTTGTGCCATCTGCCTCTCCCCCTGTGCCATCCACCCTCCCCCTGTGCCATCTGCCTCTCCCCCTGTGCCATCTGCCTCTCCCCCTTTGCCATCCACCCTCCCCTTGTGCCATCTGCCTCTCCCCTGTGCCATCTGCCTCTCCCCCTGTGCCATCCACCCTCCCCTTGTGCCATCTGCCTCTCCCCCGTGCCATCTGCCTCTCCCCTTGTGCCATCTGCCTCCCCCTCTGTGCCATCTGCTTGACCCCTTGTTCCATCCACCCTCCCCTTTTGCCATCTGCCTCTCTCCCTGTGCCATCTGCCTCTCCCCCTGTGCCACCCACCCTCCCCTTGTGCCATCTGCCTCTCCCCCTGTGCCATCTGCCTCTCTCCCCCTTTGCCATCCACCCTCCCCTTGTTCCATATGCCTCTCCCCCTGTGCCATCTGCCTCTCCCCCTGTGCCATCCACCCTCCCCCTGTGCCATCTGCCTCTCCCCCTGTGCCATCTGCCTCTCCCCCTTTGCCATCCACCCTCCCCTTGTGCCATCTGCCTCTCCCCTGTACCATCTGCCTGACCCCCTGTTCCATCCACCCTCCCCTTGTGCCATCTGCCTCTCCCCCCTGTGCCAGCCATCTGCCTCTCCCCCTGTGCCATCTGCCTCTCCCCCTTTTGCCATCCACCCTCCCCTTGTTCCATCTGCCTCTCTCCCTGTGCCATCTGCCTCTCCCCCTGTGCCACCCACCCTCCCCTTGTGCCATCTGCCTCTCCCCCTGTGCCATCTTCCTGTCCCCCTGTGCCATCTGCCTCTCCCCCTGTGCCATCTGCCTCTTCCCCTGTACCATCCACCCTCCCCTTGTGCCATCTTCCTCTCCCCCTGTGCCATCTGCCACCTCCCCTGTGCCATCTGCCTCTCCCCCTGTGCCATCCACCCTCCCCTTGTGCCATCTGCCTCTCCCCCTGTGCCATCCACCCTCCCCCTGTGCCATCTGCCTCTCCCCCTGTGCCATCTGCCTCTCCCCCTTTGCCATCCACCCTCCCCTTGTGCCATCTGCCTCTCCCCTGTGCCATCTGCCTCTCCCCCTGTGCCATCCACCCTCCCCTTGTGCCATCTGCCTCTCCCCCGTGCCATCTGCCTCTCCCCTTGTGCCATCTGCCTCCCCCTCTGTGCCATCTGCTTGACCCCCTTGTTCCATCCACCCTCCCCTTTTGCCACCTGCCTCTCTCCCTGTGCCATCTGCCTCTCCCCCTGTGCCACCCACCCTCCCCTTGTGCCATCTGCCTTTCCCCCTGTGCCATCTGACTTCCCCATTTTGCCATCCACCCTCCCCTTGTTCCATATGCCTCTCCCCCTGTGCCATCTGCCTCTCCCCCTGTGCCATCCACCCTCCCCCTGTGCCATCTGCCTCTCCCCCTGTGCCATCTGCCTCTCCCCTTTTGCCATCCACCCTCCCCTTGTGCCATCTGCCTCTCCCCTGTACCATCTGCCTGACCCCCTGTTCCATCCACCCTCCCCTTGTGCCATCTGCCTCTCCCCCTGTGCCATCTGCCTCTCCCCCTGTTGCCATCCACCCTTCCCTTGTGCCATCTGCCTCTCCCCTGTGCCATCTGCCTCTCCTCCTGTGCCATCTGCCTCTCCCCCTGTGCCATCTGCCTCTCCCCTTGTGCCATCTGCCTCCCCCTCTGTACCATCTGCCTGACCCCCTTTTCCATCCACCCTCCCCTTGTGCCATCTGCCTCTCCCCTGTGCCATCTGCCTCTCCCCCTGTGCCATCCACCCTCCCCTTGTGCCATCTGCCCCTTCCCCCTGTGTCATTTGCCTCTCCCCCTGTGCCATCTGCCACCTCCCCTGTGCCATCTGCCTCTCCCCCTATGCCATCTGCCTCTCCCACTGTGCCATCCACCCTCCCCTTGTGCCATCTGCCTCTCCCCCGGTGCCATCTGCCTCTCCCCTTTTGCCATCTGCCCCCTCTGTGCCATCTGCCTCTCCCCCAGTGCCATCTGCCTCTCCCCCTGTTCTATCTGCCTCCCCTGTTCCATCTGCCTTACCCTATGTTCTATCTGCCTCCCCCCCTGTGCCATCCACCCTCCCCTTGAGCCATCTGCCTCCCCCCTGTGCCATCTGCCTCCCCCCTGTGCCATCTGCCTCCCCCCCTGTTCCATCTGCCTCCCCCCGTGCCATCCACCCTCCCATTGAGCCATCTGCCTCCCCCCTGTGCCATCTGCCTCCCGCTGTACCATTCACCCTTTCCTTGTGCAATCTGCCTCCCCCCTCTGTGCAATCTGCCACCTCCCCTGTACCATCTGCCTCTCCCCCTGTGCCATCTGTCTCTCCCCCTGTGCCATTCACCCTCCCCTTGTGCCATCTGCCTCTCCCCCTGTGCCATCTGCCTCTCTTCCTGTGCCATCTGCCTTTCCTCCTGTGCCATCCACCCTCCCCTTGTGCCATCTGCCTCTCCCCCTGTGCCCTCTGAGTTTCCCCCTGTGCCTTACACCCTCCCCTTGTGCTTCTGCCTCTCTACCTGTGCCATCTGCCTCTCCCCCTGTGCCATCCACCCTCCCCCTGTGCCATCTGCCTCTCCCCCTTTGCCATCCACCCTCCCCTTGTGCCATCTTCCTCTCCCCTGTGCCATCTGCTTCTCCTTCTGTGCCATCCACCCTCCCCTTGTGCCATCTGCCTCTCCCCCTGTGCCATCTGCCTCTCCCCTTGTGCCATCTGCCTCCCCCTCTGTGCCGTCTGCCTGACCCCCTGTTCCATCCACCCTCCCCTTGTGCCACCTGCCTCTCCCCCTGTGCCATCTGCCTTTTCCCCTTTGCCATGCACCCTCCCCTTGTGCCATCTGCCTCTCCCCCTGTGCCATCTGACTTCCCCGCTTTGCCATCCACCCTCCCCTTGTTCCATCTGCCTCTCTCCCTGTGCCATCTGCCTCTCCCCCTGTGCCACCCACCCTCCCCTTGTGCCATCTGCCTCTCCCCCTGTGCCATCTTCCTGTCCCCCTGTGCCATCTGCCTCCCCCCTGTGCCATCTGCCTGACCCCCTGTTCCGTCCACCCTCCCTTGTGCCACCTGCCTCTCCCCCTGTGCCATCTGCCTCTTCCCCTGTACCATCCACCCTCCCCTTGTGCCATCTTCCTCTCCCCCTGTGCCATCTGCCACCTCCCCTGTGCCATCTGCCTCTCCCCCTGTGCCATCCACCCTCCCCTTGTGCCATCTGCCTCTCCCCCTGTGCCATCCACCCTCCCCCTGTGCCATCTGCCTCTCTCCTGTGCCATCTGCCTCTCCCCCTTTGCCATCCACCCTCCCCTTGTGCCATCTGCCTCTCCCCTGTGCAATCTGCTTCTCCCCCTGTGCCATCCACCCTCCCCTTGTGCCATCTGCCTCTCCCCCCGTGCCATCTGCCTCTCCCCTTGTGCCATCTGCCTCCCCCTCTGTGCCGTCTGCCTGACCCCCTGTTCCATCCACCCTCCCCTTGTGCCACCTGCCTCTCCCCCTGTGCCATCTGCCTTTTCCCCTTTGCCATGCACCCTCCCCTTGTGCCATCTGCCTCTCCCCCTGTGCCATCTGACTTCCCCCCTTTGCCATCCACCCTCCCCTTGTTCCATCTGCCTCTCTCCCTGTGCCATCTGCCTCTCCCCCTGTGCCATCCTCCCTCCCCCTGTACTATCCACCCTCCCCCTGTGCCATCTGCCTCTCCCCCTGTGCCATCTACCCTCCCCTTGTTCCATCTGCCTCTCCCCCTGTGCCATCTGCCTCTCCCCCTGTGCCATCCACCCTCCCCCTGTGCCATCCACCCTCCCCCTGTGCCATCTGCCTCTCCCCCTGTGCCAGCCATCTGCCTCTCCCCCTGTGCCATCTGCCTCTCCCCCTGTTGCCATCCACCCTCCCCTTGTGCCATCTGCCTCTCCCCTGTGCCATCTGCCTCTCCTCCTGTGCCATCCACCCTCCCCTTGTGCCATCTGCCTCTCCCCCTGTGCCATCTGCCTCTCCCCTTGTGCCATCTGCCTCCCCCTCTGTACCATCTGCCTGTACCCGTTCCATCCACCCTCCCCTTGTGCCATCTGCCTCTCCCCTGTGCCATCTGCCTCTCCCCCTGTGCCATCCACCCGCCCCTTGTAACATCTGCCCCTTCCCCCTGTGTCATCTGCCTCTCCCCCTGTGCCATCTGCCACCTCCCCTGTGCCATCTGCCTCTCCCCCTATGCAATCTGCCTCTCCCCCTGTGCCATCCACCCTCCCCTTGTGCCATCTGCCTCTCCCCCTGTGCTATCTGCCTCTCCCCTTGTGCCATCTGCCCCCTCTGTGCCATCTGCCTCTCCCCCTGTGCCATCTGCCTCTCCCCCTGTTCTATCTGCCTCCCCCTGTTCCATCTGCCTGACCCCCTGTTCTATCTGCCTCCCCCCCCTGGGCCATCCACCCTCCCCTTGAGCCATCTGCCTCCCCCCCTGTGCCATCTGCCTCCCCCCCTGTTCCATCTGCCTGACCTCCTGTTCCATCTGCCTCCCCCCCGTGCCATCCACCCTCCCCTTGAGCCATCTGCCTCCCCCTGTGCCATCTGCCTCCCTCTGTTCCATCTGCCCCCCTGTGTCATCCTCTCCCCACCCCCGATCCAACTCTGTGTGCCCTTGTGACTCCCTCCCCATCTGTGCCAGCCTCTTGGTGGCATAGTGCAGGGTAATCAGCCAGCAGTGCCCTCTTTGTTCTGCCTGGCTGATCCCCTGAAAGTTCTGACTTTTTTTTTTTTCATTTTATTCTTTTACCTGGGCCCGTGCTGTCTCCAGTGGCGTAGTGTGCAGGGAGATCCTGCTAGCAGCACCTTCTGTGCCGCTAGTGGTCCCCCTGTCTCTCTTTTCCCCCATCTGACTGTTCCTCTGCTCCCCCCTCAGCTGCCCACCCCTGTGCCACCCTCCCCCTGTCTCTCTTGTTCTGATCACTGATCAACAACAAGTGGGCACAGGTTTTTTTTTTTTCTGCTAGCAGCATCCTCTGTGCTGCTAGCGTTCCCCCTGCCTCTCTTTGCCCCCTCAGACCGTTCCTTCATCCCCTTTTCACCTGCCCACCCCTGTGCTATCCTCCCCCATCTCTCTTTTCCCCACTGACTGTTCCTCTGACCACCCCTGTGCCACCCCCCCGTCTCTCTTTGCCCCTGACCGTTCCTCTGCCCCCCAACTCACCTGCCAACCCCTGTGCCACTCCCCCCCCCCCCTCCCCCCCGTGTCTCTTTTTCTGATCAGTGACTAATCACCGAACAGCAACAAGTGAGCACGGGTCTTTTTTTTGTAAAGTTACACACTACACATACACTACAAAACACACATAAATAAAGTTTTACACTTACATACCCCCCAATAACTAAAAAAAATGGCCCAACAGTTTTTTTTTTCGGTAGAAGAGGCATAGACTCTTATTGCCTCGGACACCGAAACCGCTAGTGAGGGAGAAGAGGAATATCCCACCTTCCTTGTTTCAACCTCCTCCTCCCCCTCCCCTTCATCATCCAGCGATGATGAGACCCCAAGGCGTGAGGCGGATTTAGGAAGCTGGATTTGGCCAGATTGCAGGACGGAGCCAATGTTGAGTTTACAAAGCGCCAGTGTTGCCAAAACTGTGAAACCCCCCCCACAAGTGACCCCATTATGGAAACTATACCCCTCAAGGAATCTAACAAGCGGTGCAGTGAGGATATGGACCCCACTGGTGGAAGGCACATAGGTGGAACAATGTGCTGTGAAAATGAAAAATGTCATTTTTTCATTTTCACAACACATTGTTCCACATTTGTACTTGTCACCAGTGGGGTCCATATGCTCACTATACCACTTCTTACATTCTTTGAGGGGTGTAGTTTCCATAATGGGGTCACTTGTGTGTGTGGGAGGGGTTCTCTGTTTTGGCAACACTGGCACTTTGTAAACTCAACATGGCCTCCGTCCTCCAATCTGGCTAAGTCCAGCTTCCAAAATCCAAAGTCCAAATTCCAAACTGCGCTCCTTCCCTTTGGAGGCTTTCCTAGCGCCCGCTTGGCATTTAACGTCCACATGTGGGGTATTTTCGTATTCGTGGGCAATTGCTCTACATGGGTACCAGTTTTTTTTCTTTTTAACCCCTTGTAAAAAAGAAAAATGCGAGGCTAGACTAACTTTTTAGTAAAAAAAAAAAGTAATTTTTCAGTTTCTCGCCACATTGTGACTGCCACCAGTGGGGTCCATATGCTCACTGCACCCCTTGTTACGTTCCTTGAGGGGTGTAGTTTGCATAATGTGGTCACTTGTGGGGGTTTTTCACTGTTTCGGCAACACTGTCGCTTTGTAAACTCAACATGGCCTCCGTCCTCCAATCTGGCCAAATCCAGCTTCCAAAATCCAAACTGCGCTCCTTCCCTTTGGAGGCTCTCCTAGAGCCCGCATGGCATTTAACATCCACATGTGGGGAATTTCCATACTCGTGGGGAATTGCTCTACATGTTTAGCAGGTTGTTCTCTTTTTTTAACCCCTTGTGACAATGAAAAATTTAAGGCTAGATTAACTTTTTTGTAAAAAAAAAAAAAAAAGTAATTTTCTATTTTCTTGCCACATTGTGCCTTCCACCATTGAGGTCCATATGCTTACTACACCCTTTGTTACGTTCCCTGAGGGGTGTAGTTTCCATAATTTCACTGTTTTAGCAACACTGGCTTTTTGTAAACTCAACATGGCCTCTGTCCTCCAACCTGGCCAAATCCAGCTTCCAAAATCCAAACGGCGCTCCTTCCCTTTGGAGGCTTTCCTAGCGCCTGCTTGGCACTTTATGTCCACATGTGGGGTATGTCTATAAACTGCAGAAACAGGGCAATAAATATTGTGGTGCATTTCTGTGGTAATAGGTTTTCTATTATGAGAGAAATTGGATTACAATATAATTTGTGCACAGAAAATTGACATTTTCAATTTTCTTACACATTTAGCTTTTATTTCTGTGACTCAACTAAAGGGTTAAAAACTTTTTGGAAGTGCTTTTGAAAAGTTTAGGGGACCCAGTTTCTTAAATGGGGTGATTTGTGTGGGGGTTATAACATACAATACCCTTAAATCCACTTAAAACCTCAACTGGTCCCTAACAAAATCTGACTTTGAAATTATTGCGAAAATTTCAAAAATCGTTGCTAAACTTTTAAGCTTTCTATTGTCTTAAAAAATTGAAAGCAAGTTTAAAAAATGCTGCCAACATAAAGTAGACATATTACTAATGTTATTTAGCATCTAATTTATGTGGTATAACTATTTTCCTTGCAGGCAGAATATTTCAAAGTTAGAAAAATGAAAATGTTCACTATTTTTCACATTATTTTGTGATTCGCTATAAATATCCACTCAAATTTACCAGTAATATAAAGAAGAATATGTCACGAGAAAAAAAAATCTCAGAATCATTAGGATATGTAAAAGCATCCTGACGTTATTAATGAATAAAGTGATACAGGTTAAATTCACAATATTTGGCCTGGTCCACTGGGTCATTTTGGGCTTGGTCCTCAAGGGGATAATATTGCTTAATTCCCAGGCTTATAGCGCTCTTATCCTTTTGTCTATGGGGCTGTGTTAGGTGTCATTTTTTGCGCCATAATATTTACTTTCTATTGGTACCTTGATTGCGCATATGCGACTTTTTGGTCGCCTATTATTAAAATTTTTCAGGATTTGATGGGACCAAAAATGCGCAATTTTGCATTTTGGGATTTTTTGCGCTGGCGCCATTTACCGTGTGAGATCAGGAATGTAATTAATTAATAGTTCAGGCGATTACGCACGCGACAATGCAAAACATGTTTATTTATTTATTTTTGTTTATTTATAACATGAGAAAAGGGGGGTGATTCAAACTTTTATTAGGGGAGGGTTTTTATTATTAACAACAACACTACTACAACATCCAAGGAAGGATAGAAGCTACTGGTAAAAGACCTTGTCAATCCTGCCTTCAAAAAGGCTAAAACTTCCAAGGAAGGATAGAAGCTAGTGGTGAAAGGCCTGGTCAATTCTGCCTTCAAAAAGGCTACAACAACATCCAAGGAAGGATAGAAACTACTGGTGAAAGGACTGGTCAAGTCTGCCTTCAAAAAGGCTAATGCAACATCAAAGTAAGAATAGAAGCTACCTCCCAAAAATTAGGCCAGACACAGTATGGCATTGAGCACACAGAGAACCATTAAAAGTGAGTGAGGAAGCAAGTGAGCCTCCCAAAAAATTGGAGTGAGGCCAGGGGCTGGGATTTATAGTGGACACGAACCTAGGTGCTGACAGCTAACTGGCTAGGCCAGCTGTTAGTCACCATCAAGGGTACACCTGATGCCGATCGACCGGGGATGGTGAGGCCCTGGCCGTGGCTACACACACACACACAAAAAAAAGATAACACAGCTGGCTGGTTGCCGGGGACGCTATCTGTGGGCCCCCAGCAACCAGTCCCGCTCCTCCGCAGACATTATGACGTCAGAGCATGGCAGTCAGGACACAGAGAACCATTAAAAGTGAGTGAGGTAGCAAGTGAGCCTCCCAAAAATTAGGCCAGACACAGCATGGTGGTGAGGACACAGAGAACCATTAAAAACAGAGGTAGCATATGAAACATCCCAAAATTTAGCCTGACACAGCAAGGGCGTGAGGACACAGAGAACCATTAAAAATAGAGGTAGCATATAAACCACTCAAAAACTTCTGATACCACAAACCCAGACCAAGATGGACAATACAACCATCCAATAAAAATAGCCAGATTATGGCTAGATTTAGCATCACCCCCTCATGCAGTTGTGCGTGAGAGGCATATCTTTGGAGGTAGGGCGAAGTATAAAAATACAGTCTTTTTAAGAGGCCCCGGAATTTGATTTGATCGAATAAATACACTTTCAATCCTTTAAAGAGTCTATAAGAGAGGGCAAGTGCGGAAGCCTGTCAAATAAAAAGACCTGGTCAATCCTGCCTTCAAAAAGGCTAATACCACATCCAAGGAAGGATAGAAGCTACTGTTGAAAGGCCTGGTCAATCCTGCCTTCAAAACAGCTAAAACATCCAAGGAAGGTAGAAGGTTCTGTTCAGCAGTTTGAGCACCGCCTGTTGGCGCTTACAATCGGCACTGCTGCTGCGCCTAAAACTAAAATGGCCGGATTATGGCTAGATTTAGCCTCACTCCCTCATGCAGTTGTGCGTGAGAGGCATATCTTTGGAGGTAGGGGACTAATAATAACAATACAATCTTCTTAAGAGGCCCTGGAATTTGATTTGATTGAATAAATACACGTTTAATCCTTTAACCCCTTAAGGACAGAGCCTGAAATGGCCTTAATGACAGAGACAAATTTTATGAATATGACCTGTGTCACTTTAGTCATTAATAACTTCGGGATGCTTTTACCTATCCGGCTGATTCTGAGATTGTTTTCTCGTGACATATTGTACTTTACATTTCTGGTAAATTGGAGTCGATACTCATAACAAATCTTTATGAAAAAAACCCAAATAATGTGAAAAAATGTGAAAAAATGCATTTTTCCAACTTTGAAACTTTTTTGCGTATACACAAAGTGGTTATACCACATAAATTATTTATTAAATAGCATTAGCAACATGTCTACTTTATGTTGGCGGCATTTATTAAACTATCTTTCATTTTTTTTAGACAATAGGGAGCTTAAAACATTAGCAGCAAATTTCCAAATTTTCAGTAAAATTTCAAAATCAGATATTTTTAGGGACCTGTTCAGGTTTAAAGTGTATTTGAGGGGCCTGTATGTTAGAAAGCCCCACAAAGCACCCCATTTCAGAAACTGCACCCCCCACACTCTGCAAAAGCATATACAGAAAGTGTTTTAACCCTTTAGGGGAGTCACAGAAATAAAAGCTAAGTGTGTAAGGAATTTGAAAATTTTAATTTTCTATGCAGAGATTTTATTGTAATGCAATATTTTTCATAATTACAAACCTATTACCAGAGAAATGCACCCCAATAATTATTGTCCCGTTTCTGCAGTTTATAGAAATACCCCATATGTGATCCTATTGCGCTATTTGACGCAACCACAAGCCTCAGATATAAGGGAGCGCCTAGTGAATTTCAACGCCTCCGTTATATTTGGTCATTTTTGACTTTGTACCACTTCAGGTTGGCAGAGGGTCTGGGGTGCCAAAACCTAAAAAACACACCTAAAGGGACACCATTTAGAAAACTACACCCCTCAAAAAAATTAACAAGGGGTGCGGTGAGCATCTGGACCCCACAGGTGCTTCACAGATTTTCCGAACAATATGGCGTGAAAAAAGAAAAATTTATTTTTTACACTAAAACGTTGTTCTAGCCTTCAATTTTTCATTTTCTTAAAGGGATAAGAGGCAAAAAAAGACAGAAAATGTGTAGCGTAGTTTCTCCCGAGTACGTAAATACCCAACATGTGGTGATAAAGTGCCAAGGGGGAGCAGGACGAGCCTCCAAAGGGAAGGAGCGCCAATTGGCTTTTGGAAGCTGAATTTCACTGAAAAGGATTTCAAGCGCCATGTCGCATTTACAGAGCCCTCGTGCTGCCAAGACACTGGAAACCCCCCACAAGTGACCCCATTCTGGAAACTACACCCCTCAAGGAATTTAACAAGGGGGGCAGTGAGCATATGGACCCCACTGGTGATGGGCAAAAATGTGGAACAATGTGACGTAAAAGTAAAAAATTTCATTTTTTCACTTTCATGGCACAAATGTGCCCGTCATCAAGGGGTTCATATCCTCACTGCACCCTTTGTTAGATTCCCTGAGGGGTGTAGTTTCCAGAATGAGGTCACTTGTGGGGGGTTTCCAGTGTTTTGGCAGCACGAGGGCTCTGTAAATGCGACATGGCGTTCATCATCCATTCTAGCCAAATCCAACCTCCAAAATCCAAATGGCGCTCCTTCCCTTGGGAGGCTTGCCCTGCGCCCACATGGCGCTTTATGTCCACATGTGGGGTATTTACGGACTCGGGGGAAATTGCTCTACACATTTTTTTTTTTCCTCTTTTAACCCCTTGTGAAAATGATAAATTCAAGGCTAAACCAACATTATAGTGTAAAAAATGTAATATTTCATTTTCACGCCACATTGTTCCACATTTGTGCCCGTCACCAGTGGGGTTCATATGCTCACTACACCCCTTGTTACATTCCCGAGGGGTGCAGTTTCCATTATGGGGTCACTTGTGGTGGGTTTCAACTGTCTTGGCAACACAGGGGCCTTTTGAATGCAACATGGCCCCTCGAAATCCATTCCATCCAAATCCAGCCTTCAAAAACCAAATGGCGCTCCGTCCCTTCGGAGGCTTACCCTGCACCGGCATGGCGCTTTATGTACACATGTGGGGTATTTCCGTACTCAGGGGAAATTGCGCTACACATTAAATGTTTTTTTTTATCTTTTAACCCCTTGTGAAAATGAAAAAATCATGACAAGATAAATGACTTAGAGTAAAAATTTTACAAAAATTACACTAAATGTTGGTCTAGCCTTGATTTTTTCCCATTTCCACAAGGGGTTAAAAAAAAATGAACACAAAACGTGTAGGGTAGTTTCCCCTGAGTACGAAAATACCCCAAATGTGAACATAATGTGCAATATGGGCACAGGGCAAGTCACCAAAGGGACAGAGCGCCATTTAGAGGCTGGAATGGAGGATAGAGGCCATGTCGCCATTACAAAGCTCCTGTGCTGCCAGGACAGTAGAAAACCCCGACAAGTGACTCCATTCTGGGAACTACACCCCATAAGGAATCTAACAAGGGGTGCAGTGAGGATATGGACCCCACTGGTGACAGGCACTTACGTAGAACATGTGCCGAGAAAATAAAAAATACAATTTTTTTCATTTTCACGTCCCAAATGTGGCCGTCACTAGGGGGCCATATCCCCGCTGCCCCCCTTGTTAGATTCCTTATTGGGTGTAGTTTCCAGAATGGGGTCACTTGTGGGGGGGTTTCTACTGTCCTGGCCGCACAGAGGCTTTGTAATTGCATCATGGCATCCTCTAATGGGAATGGCGGCCATACCTACTTAGTTGGGGAAAAGGGACAATTCTAATTTATTTGGGGGTATTAGGCCAGTTATTAGTTTATAAGGTTGAAAATGACAGGTGTCCATCAAACTCAACCTGTGTTGATCCAGAGGAAGGCTAAAACCCCTCGTGAGGCAGACGACAGTAGCCTCATCACAGTGGAAAAATTCCTTCCCGACTCCATAATGGCGATCAGAATAATCCCTGAATCAACGTGACCCCTGAAATAGTAATAAGGGACAGAATATAGATAATGTAGAACCCCAATGATGTGTGGTGCGCCTTGAAGCGATCCAATATGCAGAGGCCGGGGGGATCAGGACAGGTGTCACACTGGAAAATGGTGTTCTTCCTGATCCCCCTGTTACGCCACACTCTGTACTTCTTCTGGGGTCTCCTGTTTTCCAGTGTGGGGGACGTCACCTGGAAAATGTTGCCCTGGTGCGATACGGGGTCCCACATATCCAGAAGCGCTGGGTCCGCTCCATGGCTGCTAAATATTAGGGCTCTATTACTACTTCTGATATGTTCGGATCGTGCCGCAAGCTACAGGGCAGCGAGGGACTGGAAGAGGGGGGTGCTGGTATAAAAGTTATCCCCGTACAGGTGGTGACCTTTATCCAGCAGTGGGAAGATCAGTTCCCGGACGATCTTCCCACTTGTTCTGAGGATGGGGGGGGAGGGGGCATCTGGGGCTGGATTCGGGTGTCCCTTCCTACATACACTCTAAGGGTACGTGCACACTGCGGAATCGCGACAGATAACCCTTCGTGCATTCCGCAGTTGGCACCCGCCGGTGGACTGATGCAGGCGCACGTCTCCGTCCGTGTCATAGACTCCATTCTATGCACGGGCGGATTCCGCTCTCTGTCCAACGTGTTCATTCTTTGGACGGACGATGGAATCCGCCCATGCATAACATGGAGTCTATGACACGGGTGGAGACATGCGCCCGCATCAGTCCGCCGGCGGGTGCCAGCTGCGGAATGCACAAAGGGTTATCCTTCGCCATTCCGCAGTGTGCACGTACCCTAAATCTGTAAGTGTACCCTGAGGTACTCTCACACAGTTTGTAGAATTTCACTCCATACCGTCATCTCTTATTGGGACGGTACTGGCGGAAAAGACGTGTCTGGGGGGCAGCGTACGCTACGCTACCCCCAGACACGTCACTGGATGATGAGGATGATGAGGATGAATGGAGGAAAGAAAGATCCCCCCATTCATCCTTACTGGCTGTTTCGGTGTCGGAGGCAATAACGTATGCGTCCGACACCGAAAACACCCTGGGGGCCATCTTTATATGGGAACTAGTATATGGGGTATGTAGTGGTGTAGTGTCAAACTTTATTCAATGTAGTGTGGTGTAATGTAGTGTTTTTTACGTTTTTTTTTACAGTAAGTATAAAAAAAAAAACTACGCCAACAAAGGAGTTGCTGATAAATGCCGCACTTATAAGCAGACCGTGGCAGTAGAATATAGAAAAAAAACACCCTACGCCAAAAAGGAGGAGTTGCTGATTAGCAGCGCACTTTCGTGCGATGCTGATCAACACTCAGCGGCGATAGGGTGCGGAAAATAGAAAAAAAAAATTTGAAAAAAAAAAAAAAAAAACTTTCTACATTCTGAACATCCCTGTAGCTGCTGATAAGTGTATTACACATATCAGCCGCTAGAGGGCAGCAAAGCGCAAAATACGGAAAAAGCCGACGCTGGAGCCGAAAATAGCCGAGAGAAGCCGAACGTGACGTCACGGAGGAAGCCGAAGACCCGAACGAACACGAGGACGCCGCGAACCCGGAAGACGCCATTCAGGAGCCTAGGACAGGTGAGTAATGTACAAATACCTGCTCTGGACCCCTCGGCTACCTAGCTGAGGGGTCCAGGGCAGGTATTTACTATTTTGTGGGACTCTGATCGCCCTGCCACCGGCCCGATCGCCGTGAACGGCCGGCCGTTCACGGTGATCGGGCCGGTGGCACGGTGACCACCATTACTTTTTACAGTAATGGCGGTCGGTGCCGTCCTCGGACAGCACCGACCGCCATTTTTTTCCGGGTCATCGGGTCACCGATGACCCGGAAAGGTTCCGATCGCCGCTATTGGCTGATCTGAATTGATCAGCCTATAGCGGCGATCGTAAGCTCGGGGGTTGTTAACCACCCCCCGTGGCGTGAAGCTAAGATGGCCTGCTATGATTTATAGCAGGCCATCTTCCCCGACCGCTGTGTGTGAACACACAGCGATCGGGGAAACATAGGGCGTACCTATACGCCCGTTTGCGTTAAAGCCCACCCTGCGGGGGCGTATAGGTACGCCCTATGTCGTTAAGGGGTTAAAGAGTCTCTAAGAGAGGGCAAGTGCGGTGTCCTGTCTATTAAAAAGACCTGATCAATCCTGCCTTTAAAATGGCTACAACATAAAAAAAACGTAGAAGGTACTGGTAAAAGGACAGCAGAGGACACCTGTAAAATTACATCCACAGATAATATGGTTCGAAATGGACAACTTAAGGATGCTAAATTGAATTTGAATATGAATTTGACTGTAGCAGTTGGGGTAACATTCTCTGCATAATGTGACTCCCCACTTCTCGCCCCACCGCTATTTCAACTTTGAATTTGACTGTAGCAGTTGGGGAAACATTCTCTGCATAATGTGACTCCCCATTTCTCCTCCCTCCGCTGTTTCGACTTTGAATTTGACTGTAGAAGTTTGTGTAACATTCTCTGCATAATGTGACTCCCCACTTCTCCTCCCTCCGCTGTTTTGACTTTGAATTTGACTGTAGCAGTTGGGGTAACATTCCCTGCATAATGTGACTTCCCACTTCTCCCCCCACCGCTGTTTCGACTTTGAATTTGACTGTAGCAGTAGAGGTATCTTTCCCTGGTAGACTTGCGGAAATGCGCACAGATGCGGTGCATCTTAGTGAGCAAGTCAGCCAATTTGGGGAAGGTTTTAAGGAACGGCAGCAACACTAGGTTGAAGAAGTGGGCCAGACATGGTACATGTGTGAGACTGCCGAGTTGCAGAGCCACCACCAGGTTTTGCCCCTTTTCACACGCAACCAAGCTCACTGCTAATTACACAGGGTAATCAGCTGTGAGCTTGAATATGGCTTCAATAAGACATAAATAAAAAAAAAATAATAATATTAGTCAGCCTGTCAGCGCTGTTAGTTGACAGGTGGGTGCGCTTATTAGTGAGTGATGATGCCACCAGCTGCACTGAAGACCCGCTCTGACAACACACTAGGCGCAGGGCAGCCCAGCACCTCCAAGTCAGAAAGTAAGAAAGACAGAAATCTGGAAATATACTAGTGGTGGCTGCACCAATACACTCTGTGACACCCTCTTTACACTCTGCAAGCAGTAATGAACTTAGATATTCCTTGCGTAAGGAAGACAGAAATCAGAAAATATAGTAGAGGGCCGACTAGTTTTTAGGGGGCTGTGAGATACAATCTGGTGGTGGCTACACCAATAAACTATGTGACACCCCCTTTACACTTTGCAAGCAGTAGTGAACTTAAATATGGCTTGAGTAAGAAAGACAGAAATCTGGAAAGATATTAGTAATCCCAAAAGTTTTTTGTAGGCTGTGAGATACAATCTAGTGGTGGCTGCACCTATACACTCTTTGACACCCCCTTTACACTCTGCAAGCAGTAGTGAACTTAGATATGCCTTTTGTAAGAAATACAGAAATCAGAAAAAATAGTAGAGGGCCGACTAGTTTTTAGGGGGCTGTGAGATACAATCTGGTGGTGGCTGCACCAGTACACTTTGTGACACCCCCTTTACACCCTGCAAGCAGTAGTGAACGTAAATATGGCTTGAGTAAGAAAGACAGAAATCTGGAAATATACTAGTGGTCCCAATAGTTTTGGGGGGCCTGTGAGATACAATCTCGTGGTGGCTGCACCAATACACTCTGTGACAACCCCTTACAATGAGCAGTGAAATTCTATGCAGGTGTACTACAAATCACAGCAATACAATGTACTACAGAAGCACCACCAGCCACAAAATCATAAAAGAGTACTGAGCACTTCTTAGGGGTCTGTATACAACACCTATTGTCCTCTTTCTGCCAGCAGCCGATCACCACAGTGTGCTGCTGAAATCGTGGTAGCTGCACTGCAAGTCCCAGCCAGCAGTCTGTAGTAATACAATTTAAAAACGATTTGAAGCCCTTACAAGGGCTGTTTGGTTGTTTTGCTAGTAGTCCCTGCCTACTGGAATGCTAATTCCCTCCCTAAAGCTCTCCCTGACCAGCAGCAGCTCTGTCCCTAATCTCTTCCAGCATACGTCTGAAGCGAGCACTACCGGCCACGATTTTTATATGGCAGGGTCATCTGATCTGGCCAACCAATCACTGTTATCGACATGAATGGGTCCCTCGTGATTGCAGGATGTACCAAAAAGTCTCCTGCATGTTTATTGGCTGAGAAATAGCGCCCAAACTTACAGGAAATGGATTATGAGATTTTCTCGAGTATCGCGAGATGCTCGTCTGAGTACCCTAATACTCGAACGAGTACCAAGCTTGGACGAGCACGTTCGCTCATCACTAGTTTTAATGTTACAGAATCTTTTCTGATATATATCATGTCAGAAAAGATTATCAGACAGTCAGTCTTCATTTCTAAGATGCTTATTGAAATTCAAATACTTTTCTAAGAGGCTATGTTCACTATTTGTAAAAAAAAAAAAAAAAAAAAAAGGTCCCTGCTCTGCACTGCCGTGTTTCCGGCTGCTGTTATCAGCCAGGGACTGCAGCTATTAGTGAGCTGATGGCTGCATTTCCTGGTGATTTGGGTAATCGCTTCATCTTACCCTGTCGGCCCTCAGCATCACAGTGACACTGCTTCGGGCTCTCTAATGGATTGCAGGGAGCTCCAGCTGTCCAATGCAATCCAGCACTGATTTAATCAATCAGTGCTATATTAGCCTTCACAGATGACCTCTTATTATTTCCAGTCCCAAAACAGCTGAGCCCTATGTTCTAGATATTTTTGAACGGTTAAGTGCATTTGTGTAATTTATTTATTTACTTGTTCAAAATCTGAAATTCCAAATGTAACAATTTCCCTAAAGAGGTATTTGTCCCCAAATGTACAAAACCATTCTTCTGGCCTAGTAAATCTATGAAATTCCTCAGAAATAACCTAACACCCTTACCTAAGACACTTTACTCAGCCAATTTCCCTCCTCTGCTTCAAAAGGTTAAAGAACAGCTGGAAATCTTCATGGAAGGGACGGAAGAACTGACATACATAATGGTTTGTTTTACAAACCATCCCAATACAAATTCTCTCAGACCAGATAGTAGAGAATGAGGCATGAGACCTCTGTTCCTAGCTCACCAGGTCCTTCATCCAACAGAGATGGTCTACTTTTGAAAGCCATAGGTCAAAAGTCGGAGTGTCCGTAAACCTACGTAGTCTGTAGACCTCCACAGCAGGATCAGCAAATGCTGCTGTCCATGGCTGTCCACTAACCCAAACATTTTCCAAATTTTAGTGGAAAGGCAGGAGACCCAGACTTTCTCACAGACTCTTTATCTTACAGCCAGCAGGAGTCATGGGATTTCCAGATCTTTGTATTATAAAGCAATCTACCTAGCCAAATGGATATGCCTAACAAAAGCATTAACCTCTGAGCTTTATGCCTTTGCTCAGAGGTCTTCGTTGAGAGAGGAAAAGTGCAGTTCTCTATGGTCTTTACTCCCCACTACTAAGCTATTGCCAAACCTCAGCCCGCAACAAAAGGAAAAGCCCTTGTTTATAAGCAGTTCATCCTTTCTGTGTCACCCTTACACCAGATTTCCCCATTGGTTCCTCTAAGTACATTCCTTTTTATATTGAAATAGCTCACAGCCATAAGTAAAAATGGTTAGACCTTTGGAACCATACTCTATCAGAGGGATATTCGGCGGACCTAGCAGATATACATTCTTTCTTCCCAGAAAACTCTCAACACAAACATTCTCTTCCCAGCCTTATATAACTGGACAAACTGCTCTTTCAAGTGCTGTCCGCCACTGTAGTCTTCAATCGAAATTTCATGGACACCAAATGACCGCTTAGTATAGATAGTATGTCCCTCTAGCCTCAGCATATCATGAAATATTTGCACCAGTCGACCACTTTAAAGAAAGGTACTTTTTATTTTTGCTTTTTTTTTTTTTTTTACCCCTAAATTGTATCAATGAATCATAGCTACACTGACAGACAGCTAGAGAAAACTAAGGTTCACAATCAATTACTACATATCTATATTGCAGTAAGTCTCAGCAGTGAGACACACTGCGATCAATAAATTGTGACATGCCTGGCGACATCTCAAAAGTTGTTTATAATGACAGGTACTCTTTAACAAACTGTTTTATTCAAGTGCACTATTCTACAATAAGGAGACATGATGTTATCACTTTTTGATTCAACCTCTGGTACCTTCACTAAATGTGAATATGAATAAAAAAAACTTACAGATTTCTCTCCTGATGGTGTTTGGATCTACTGTGGAAATTTTCTAAATCAAATCCATCTGATGTGCATTTATCATAAGTGTGTTATTGAAGGTTGTGGGCACTGGTGTAGTCCCACTCTTGACTGCAGCAACTCTAGTAATTAGACTAGTTAAGCATCCACTCTAGCCTAAAATAGGGCATACATGCAGCTGTTACTCTACAGTGTTAGGCTAGGTTAACACTGCGTTTTTGCAATCCGTTTTTTTTGCGAAAAAAAAAAAGGATGCATTTGTGTGCATCCGTTTTAATCCGTTTTTTCATTGACTTTCATTGTAAAAAGAAACGGCTCAAAAAGGATCAGTTTTTTTTTTATGGACACAAAAACGAAACTGACACTACTTTTGTGTCTGTTAAAAAAAAAGGATCCTTTTTTTTTAAAGGACAAGTGCCATGAAAAACTTTTTCACAGTAATTGAAGCACATTACAAAGTTATATAACTCTGTAATATGCTTCAATCACCTATATGCCTCCCTTCCCTGTCTTTTCCCCCCTCCACCCCCCACCAGGAATTGTCCTGACTCACACAGACCTGATTACTGTTGTTACCGTCACAAGGCAGCTTCTTCTTGTGAGGATGAGTCATCAGCAGGAGGGCTGCTCTAGGTCCTGTTACACCAGCCTCCCCCCCCCCCCTCCTTGTCAGGTGACTCTGCTTGCTCAGCTTATCTTCTCTAGTGACATGACTAATTCACTCACTGAGTCCACGGCAGCAGGAGAGAGGGTATGAGGTGAGGGGGAGGGGGGGGGGGCTGCCTATCTGCCGGAGTCAGTCGGAGGGAAGATAAGCATGACATGTGACAAGTGATGGCTTGCAGTTGTTCAGCCAATGGGAGCTGAGCAAGCTGTCACCTGACAAGGCAAAGGAGGGGGGGAGGCTAGTGTAACAGGAGAAGGAGCTGAGAGAAGAGCTTGGTAACCGTGACAACAGTAATCAGGTCTGTGTCAGTCAGGACACTTCCTGGTGGGGGGGTGGAGGGGAGAAAAGACAGGGAAGGGAGGCAGATAGGTGATTGAAGCATATTACACAGTTATATAACTTTGTAATGTGCTTCAATTACTGGGAAAAAGTTTTTCAAGGCACTTGTCCTTTAACAATGGATGTCAATGGGAAAACGGATCAAAACGGATGTACTCAAATGCATCCGTCTTTTTCATCTATTTTTTGCAAAAAGGGTTTTTTTGTACTTAAAAAGCACTGCCTATATTATATTGTTTGCACAACCCAATATAGATGTTAATTTAGGTTGTTGGAGCTGCGTGTCAGATTACTGTTACCTGTAATCAGTAAATTGGAGATAATCTGTGTAAAAATGTGGCTGATCGCGCTCCTGTGTGAGTGCAGCAACTAGAGGAATAGATTACTCTGCTAGATGGATACCCTGTCTAGCAGGATGAAACAAACAGTTGTATTAGTATACACTAATGTCTCTCTATGTTTGCTGGCCCTCTTCCTATGTTATGTGATGGTATATATGCAAGTAGACTGTCAAGCAGTCCAAAAACGTTCCTCTGCCCTGTTTGTATCCACTCAGTGATGGTCAGTGTTTAAAAATAATACGATATATGGGTATCACTCACCCAGCAGTGTGGTTTGTCTTAATGTTCTCCACATTGGGTTAAATCAGCTCCCGGATATCCGAGTAGTATTTGGATATCTGAGTCCTCGAAAATATAGTATAAGGGGGGGGGGGGTCGCGTTCCAGCCGGTAACGCTCCTCTCTCCCACTGCAGAACTTTGAATAGAGTCCTTCAGATTCCAAAGTGACGTCACGTCTCCTAAGGAAGCCTGGAATGGTCAAACAACCTTCTACATGTTTCGAGGGATACGCCCCTCTTTGTCAAGAAGATCTGAATACATAAAATTGGCCATTAAAATTGACCAATTCTACTAAAAAGTAGTCTTATGTGTATATTTATTTGTACAGTATTTGTAAGTATATACATATAGTGTTGAATGTATGTTCTTTCCAGAATTTCCCTAAATATCTGGAATTATTAGGACTATAAATGATAGATTCAAATTTTTATTAGCCCTATAATTGCTCTATTTTTAATCTATCTGATTTTAAGTCAGTAATTTTTTTTTTACAATATGACCCCAAGTAAGACGACTTACCAAACAAACATGATTGTGTCTCCCTTATACAATCTAGCAAGTTTTTAACAGCAGTGATCCGTGACTAAGAGATCATAAATTGATTGATGGCTGCCCACAGGTCTGATAATGACATTGTCTGCAATGAAAATACAATTCATTTGGTGTGAAAAATACTCAGATCCCTGGAGTCACTAGCATGTCAGGTGGCTACTACATCTGGGGAAAAATAATGCTTTGTGGAAGCCTTAATGTCTGCTACAGTTAAATGTAATCTGTGACAACTTATTTATTATAGTCTTCAGCATTTTACATTATAGTAGCCATAAGCAGAATTTATGGCCCTAAAGAAGGAGAGAACAAACTTTTAACCTAATTTAGCAAGTTTTAAAAATTAATGAGTAGTCTAGGGGATTATGATTTACTATCAGTCTTCTCTGAAATGTCAGCATCCAAGAACAACTTATAACAAATAGCACATGGAAGAATTTTGTTGTGATACAACACTAGAAAAAAAAAAAAAAACTAAAAATTCTGATTACATGTGATTGGTTTCAAGTATAATAGTTGATTTCTAGTTAAATGTACATTTGATTGTTTTAAGAGGCACACACTATAGAACTCAGTTTATTTTGTTGACATTGTAAATGAATCAATACTTTTATTTCTCTATTTTATTTTTTAGAAATGTCTTGAATCTCTTCATGACAGATGCAAAGATCATTAATTTATTATAATTTGTAATGTTAAAAATAATATAAAATGCAATATATGATCCAATGTTCACATTTCTTTGGCATAATTATATTGCGGGAGGAACGCCTGGAAAACTGGGATACAGCCTATGGCTATGGCTGTATCCCAGTTTTCCAGGCGGTTCTCCCGCTGGATCGGGCGGGCAGACAGCGGGAATCATTACCGAGGGTTCGGGTTCGTACGAACCCGAACCGAACTCGGTTCGGACCATCCCTACATGAGACCTATTTACCTGAATTAGCTAAACAATCTCATTCGGATTTATAGAAAAGATTTTCAGTTGCCTTAATTACTGGAATAAAATCTTCTGCATGTAAATCTACCCTAATGAATTATGTCTGTTATTATACCCAGGAGAACCGAGATAGTTTCAAAAAAGCATCCAGTACTGTTGCACCCATATTGAAGAATCTCATCTTCATATATTTAAAGTTGTCTAAAAATTAAAGGGTTCTCCTTTGGGAAATTATAAGTGTTGTCAGTGCACTTATTGGAAATATAATCTATACACTAAATAAGGCTTGGAAATGTGGAGCATACAATAAGCATTTCATAACATGTAAAACAAAATATGTTGTTCATGCTATTTTTGGTCCAATTTTTGGACTGCTGATGAGTGATTTAGAAAACATTAAAGTCATAATTTAGAATTGCTCCTGCAATCAAATTATGATGTATGGATTTTTTATTTATTCTTTTATGTGATTTGTAAATAAAAGAATAAAAAATGGCTGTTGCCTGTGAAACACACCTGCCGGCTGTATGTAAAACTATTTGAAAAATGTGAAGAAACAATGACCAACGGCTGAATGCCACATTAGTTATGTTAAGAGATGAGCGAACCTTGAGCATACTCGAGTCCATCCGAATCCGGATGTTCGGCATTTGATTAGCGGTGGCTGCTGAAGCTGGATAAAGCCCTAAGGCTATGTGGAAATAATGGATACATGTATCCATGTTTTCCAGACAGCCTTAGAGCTTTATCCAAGTTCAGCAGCCCCCGCTAATCAAATGCTGATCGTTCGGTTTCGGATGGACTCGAACCTGAACCCGGTTCGCTCATCTCTAGTTATGTTCTATGATTTCAGTTTGATGTCATGATGTCATATAACACACGTCAATTGCATTTTATCCAGTCACACAGCTATATTTTATGTATTATTACTAAATATTTTTTTTTATAAAGCAAAAAATGGCAGACCCCCTGGGAGGGTATCTAAGGAAAATAATCTACAAGCAGAGTATATACAAAATGAACAGACAAGGGGTTAATTGATGTACAGTTCGATCGAGAAATCCAGGAAATTGTGTATAGGCAAAATCAGCCAGCAAAAGGGGTTACCAGGGACACTATTCAAAATGTCAAAAGTAAGAGGATCAATATATAAAGGATGCAGGATGCAGTGTACCAGAGCCAGAAGATTACTACGATTGCAGGCACTTTTCCTTGATAATGTAGCACTTCAAATCAGCAACATTTTTGAAGTACCCTAATACTGTCCTCATAAGATGTAAATTAGGGTACACAAAAATGTCACATTTTTTATACCTATTATTATTATTATTATTTACCACAAAATGCAATAGTTTAAACCTGCCTTAAATCATGTGAAATCCCAAAGCTTTAGGAGGGATGTTCCTTATGTGATCTTTTCTTACAAATGGATATACAAAAAAAGTGATTAGTTATGTGATAAAAGAAGTGACAACAATGAGTAAAAAAAGGCCCTTCTACCGTTATGCTTTATAAATAAGATAAAGCTTTACCTTGAATTTTCGCACATAACTCTAAATTGTTAAACTACTTTTCTTTCAAGGGTATGTCATTTTTTGGCAGCTGTGATGAATGATTCTCTCAAGCACTCACTTAACTTTTGTCAACCACACAGCAGTTTCTTTTCCATTTTTAAGTCTGCCCTTGCTTCTTTCTCCATCCCAAGTTAACAGAGGACTGTGTGATATCCATCGCAGAAAAAAAAAAACTCTATAGGCCTTATCGACACATGGAAAAATTACCACTTCACATTTGCTGCAGGTCAATGTGTTGCCTGCGATTATATTGCAGATTTTACCAAAGATTTACCACTTTGCTGACATTGATAGTGGTGAAATCTGCAGAAATCTACATGTTCCCACTTTGTCACACAAAAAAAAAAAAATCTTTTACAAGTGGTAGTTTTAAAAGTTTTACCCACTAGCATTTTACTACAGGTATGTATGGATTTCAACTGAGCAAATCCACAAGCAGAAAAATTGTTCATTTACCTTCATTTGAATTGTACATTATAACTGGTGTAAAATATATATTAACTATTTTATAAAGAAATTGTAATTGTATCTGTTTCATGAAAAATACATAAAGATTATCAGCTAAATTAAAAGAGGCTAACTTTACACTGCTTAAACCCCATAAGGCCTGAAATGGCCTTAAAGAGGTTGTCCAGCATTTTTTTCTGATTGGAAATGGGAATAATATGTAATCTGTCCCTTTCCCTGAGTGGTTTTCTCTAACCTTTTTCACCTCTGTGTCCCCGGGCCTCCTCCTCTGTTGCTGATTTTTGGATTTGTGCTTGTTTACGTGAAGAACTTTAAGGTCACAGGGGTCAGCAGTGACATCACAGCTCTGCAATCCTGTAGCTCCACCCACTCTACCCATAGGCAGGTAATGTCTGTATTACTACAAGTTTCCTTTGAGCAGCATGGTGGCTCAGTGTCTGCCAATTAATTATGTTATCAAATCAACTAGTTTTTTCACACTTTTATCTGTTGTAGGACTGCAAACCCCAGCACACATGTACATGATAGGAGTTGTAGTCCTAGATTACATATACACTACAATAGCCATCCTACTGGGGGCGGGGTCTCAATGAGGCAGGATTCTGTTACAAGTTTACCTCAGCTATAGATTGATAGATGACATGGTGAGTGACATGAGGTGAAGTCTTCTCTCTCCTCTCCATATTACACACACAGCAGCAGCCTCTCTCCTCTCCATATTACACACAGCAGCAGCCTCTCTCCTCTCCATATTACACACAGCAGCAGCCTCTCTCCTCTCCATATTACACACAGCAGCAGCCTCTCTCCTCTCCATATTACACACAGCAGCAGCCTCTCTCCTCTCCATATTACACACAGCAACAGCAGCACTGCCCTAACACTGTACATCTTTACACTACAATAGTAACAATATAGGGAAAGATTTAGCAAAGTCAGGGGAACAGTTACCCATAACAACCAATCAGATTGCTTCTTTCATTTAAAAAAAAAAAGGCCTTGGAAAATGAAACCTAGAATCTGACTGGTTGCTATGGTCAACTGCTTCCCTGTTCCTCTGCACGAGTTTTGATAAATCACCCCCATAGTTCCTTTATTTACTGTTTATAGCTCCAACCTATGCTGCAGTGCTGTACAGTGATTGTAGTCTATCATGCTGTCCTTACTGCTGCAGTTTCTTCTGGGCTCAGATTTTAGTTACATGTTAGGGGTGTGGCTAAAGAAATATATGCATAACCCCGCCCACCTGATGACTCACTCACTGTTCCCTCACTGGCAGGTACAGGAAACAGAAAGGGAACAGAATTTCACAGGAAGTAAAGAAAACACAGGCAGAGTGGTCATGTGACTGAGCCTGAGAACACAGTAAGCGCTCTGAATAAAAAGTAGAAGTGTATGTAGAATATGCAACACCCACAGAGGTCAATGCAATGCTAGTTTATTGAAAAATCCCGGACAACCCCTTTAAGGATCGGGCCAATTGTCACTTTTGCGTTTTCGTTTTTTCCTCCTCACCTTCTAAGACTCATAACTCTTTTATTTTTCCACCTACAGGACCATGGTGAGGGCTTGTTTTTTTTTTCAAGAGCAAGTGTACTTTCTAATGTCATCTTTAAATCTGCTATTAAATGAATGACGGAACCCCCAACATATAATGCACTTTACGTTAAAACTGGCATTTTTTCTTGATTCTATAGGTCAATCTAAACACAGCGATATGCAGGTTTACTGAGTTTTCTAACGTTTTACTATTTTTATTAGCAGTAAACCCTTTTTTTTTTTATTAAATAGACATATTTAAAATGGCCCTATTGTAACTCCTATAGCAAATTTATTTTTTGCTATGAGGTTGTATGGGGTGTCATTTTTTGCATCATGATCTCTAGTTTTTATTAGTACCTCATTTTTCTAGATCAAACGTATTGATCCCTTTTTTGATTTTTCTATAAATAAAATGTCATTAAAAAATGCAATCTCTGCATTTTCTACTGCTTTTTATTCACGCCGTACGGTTTTATTTTAATAGATTGGATGATTACGCATGCTATGGTATGTTATATGTTAATTAACTTTATTATTTTTGTGTTTTATGTATAAAATGGGAAGGGGGTGATTTTCACTTTTATTGGGGGAGGGGCTTTGGGACATTTAAAAAAAAAAATTATAAACTTTTTTTTCACTTTTTAAGTCCTTTTAGGGTACTTTAACATTATTACATTAGATTGCTAACACTGATCACTGCTATGCCATAGCATAGCAGGGATCAGTGTTTTCAGCGATCTTCTGATAGAGCCTGTCTGTGGCAGACTCTACCAAACGATTGGACTACAGAACAGCACACAATGTCAGTCAGCTGCTTCTAAGGCCAGCAGGATATTGTCATGCATTAAAACAGGCATGGACTCACGGGACAGGGATATAATATTACCGCTTTATAAAGCTTTGGTGCGGCCCCATCTGGAGTATGCCGTCCAGTTTTGGAACCCGATTCATAAAAAGGATGTTCTAGAGCTGGAGAGGGTACAAAGACGGGCAACTAAACTAATAAGGGGAATGGAGCATCTTAGTTATGAGGAGAGATTAAAAGAATTACATTTGTTTAGTCTGGAGAAGAGACGTTTAAGGGGAGATATGATTAACTTATTTAAATATATAAATGGCCCCTACAAGAAATATGGGGAAAAGATGTTCCAGGTAAAACCCCCTCAAAGGACAAGGGGTCACTGCCTCCGCCTGGAGAAAAAAAGGTTCAATCTCCGGAGGCGACAAGTCTTCTTTACCATGAGAACTGTGAATCTGTGGAACAGTCTACCACAGGATCTGGTCACAGCAAAAACAGTAGAGGGCTTCAAAACAGGGCTAGACAAGTTCTTAGACCAAAATAATATAAATGCATATGTATAGAACCTATCGCCCCTCCCCCTTCCCTGTATTCATCCCCTCCTTGGTTGAACTTGATGGACATGTGTCTTTTTTCAACTGTATTAACTATGTAACTATGAAGTAAGCAGCAGACCTCCGGCAGTTAGACAGTGCGATCGGGACCCCCGCATACATGCTGCGGGGGTCTTGATCGCTAAGTGACTGGAGATGCCCCAGTCACTAAACTTAAACACAGCACGATCATGTCATTTAAGGGGTTAATGGCGGGCAGCCACGGAGGCCCGCTATTGAGGGTGAGGGCCTGGCTGCAGATAGAGCGGGCTCATGGAGCGGGCTCAACTCGTATGCCAGCTCCATAGCCAGTCACCTCGGCAGGGTGTACATTTACGCCCCCACTACCTGTGCCTTAACGCAGGAGGGCATAAATGTACACCCTGCCGAGGTGACCCGTGGTTGTTAAGGGTTAAAATCCTGAAAAAACATCAATAAAAACTTTTTTTTTTTTGCAAAAATGTCAGTGGCCAGATGTTAGCTGGAGGTGAATGGAAGTTTATAATCTGCCTTACAGATTATGTTTGTGTATGTGTGTGGCTAAGTTTACACAACGTCTTTTGAGCCAAAATATTTTGATGCTAAAATAACCGACGTCATTTAGCTGTCTGGCCTCCCCTTAGTGAAATGACTGGTGTTTGTACATTATACTAGTTTGGGTTACTAATTGGACTTTGGGTGTGGCTTAATTGAAAAGTCCATTGAATTTAATAGTAAAAAAAAGGAGAAAGAACGGTGACAAAAGAAAAACTGTGTGTGAACTACTAATAAAAAACGTCCGCTGTTTGCAAAAGACGTTTGAAAATAATGATCATGTTCATTATTTTGACGCCCGTGGAAAAAACATCCATTATTCAATACACTGTGTGCATTGGACATCTGTCTTTTTATTGACTTCAATGCATTGCCATTGCAGTCAGTTAAATCGCGGACTTTTTTAAAAATATGAAAATCGGCCGCCTTTTCAATATTTTTGATGTTGTGTACACATAGCCTGTGTGTGTGGCATTTTTATCTCCTCTGCCGTTTTTGAGGCTCCTCTACAATTTTCCCAAAATGCAGCATGCTGAGGTTGTGGCTTTATCTTTTTTTTTTTTTTTTTTTTTGCAAACTGGCGATTTTCCTACCCCAGACTTCAATGGGATTGTACTGGCTGTATCATAAATGCCATTGCTGGTCATAGGGAGTTTTTTTCTAGGGTTTTTGTCACCTTTGTGGTCCAGCTATGATTTCATGTAATGGCACAGTAAAAAAACAACAAAAAAAAACAACGCTTAAACCACAAAAAATATCATCATGCATAAAGTCAAAAACATCAGAAAAAATGCAAATGTATGTGGAAAACACATTGGCATGGTTGTTGTTTTTTTTTAAATAAGTACTTTCACAACTCAATAACATTAAAGTGTACCTGTACTAAAATTTTTATTTTGAGAAATTATCAGGGGTTGTGATTGCAGGTAGGTATAAAAACTAAATTTTAGAGATGAGCATAGCAAGATTTTCTGCGAATCGTGTAGTTAATTTGCTTCATTTTGCAAAGTAAAATCCTTGAGATTTTTCAACAAATTTGGCAGCTGCACATGTTTAGTTACAATACTGTCACTTTCCGGGAGCAAGGGATTATCCATAATCGCTTGCAGCTTTTTTATCACCTGCAAGCCCCAATGTGAAGTCAACACATCTCCCTCATCCTGTATATAGTGTGAGCCACTTTATGGAGGCAGGCAGTCTTCTGTGTGTTCAGAGGAGAGAAAGATCGCAGCAGTCATTTAGCGCAGGGCAAGGAGAGAAATTAAGAGACATAGGGAGACAGAGGAGAGGATAGGAGAGACCATTGTGGGTGGGACTACAGGGCAATCATGTACTGGGGTAATGGGATGGGGGGGTCTATTCTTATTTTTGTAAGATGTCTTGTTTAGTTGTAGTTTTTTGGTGTATATTTAATTGTTTCTGGTGGTAGTAGGCTATGCAGAATGCAACTGGCCAAGGGAGTTCACATTTAGTTATTTGTATAGGTTAATTGTATATAGTAGTGTATATAGTTCATTAATAGGTTAGTGTCAGTTAAAATAAATTTTGGATATTCTGTGTAAAGAGATTGTAAGGATTGTTAGTGGGGAGAAATTAATGTGGTGATCGAATGATTTTACCTTTTTCTTATGCTGTGGTTCATTATGTTTAGTTAATTTTTATTATATTTTTTTTTCTGAAATGGTTTGCTTATTTTTTTATTCATTTACTGTATTTATTGTTATATTTAGAAATACTGAGCAATCAACTTAGCCAGTAGTCCATTTAGCATCTCTGCCATGAAGGAGGCAGATGTAGATGTTTCTGACCTTTTGCTTTCAAGTGAGGCTGCTGACCCCTCAGTTACAGAAATGGGGCTGTATGAAGGTAGTTTTAGCTGCTGGTGGGTCCCGGTTCTTACAGGCAGTCATCTGATGGTGTTTCATGTGCTGCCACATAGAAATTGTACCTGGGTTTGAACCCAAACCTGACCCACTTTATGATCACAGATGGTGTATATAGTATGATGGTCCACCAACAATACAGAAAAACTGCCACACCTCCAATTGCAGTGGGCAGATCTTTGTAGCAGGTTCACTGCTTGACTCCTGAGTGCTGCACCTGCCATGGGGTACCAATTGAGTGCATGGGTCTTCCTCCAGTGACATGACTTTCGATTCCATTGCTTTGTAAGAAGATTTCCCTGCCTGGCTTTTTTTACTGCGTTTGGGATTAGCAAGCCCTGGAGTTTCACCTATGCCTTCCAAATGCTGACTTTCCTCCCATTCCTCAAAAAGTTCATCTAAGTACAGTGGCTGAGAGTCCAGAAGGAGTTTCTTTGGCCTTGTCTCCTGTCGTGTCTTGGCCACAATCCTCTTTGGTGGATCATCAGCTAGAAAGCTTTGGACACACATAAAACAGTGAGGACCCTTCAGATGATTGCTGGCTCCGGGATTGACTACTGACTGCCGTGGAGCTGGAACTTTGAAGGATCCATTCGACAATACCAGCCTGGCTAGTATTCACCTGACCACTGGGTCTTAGTGGGAGCTGCCACCTTTGTCCAAGCCTGTTAGGATTGCCACACTACCCTGTGTTAAACCACTTCCTTGACTGCTACCTCTTCAGCTGCCACTGGCCAAACCATGAAAATGGACAGACTTCTTTAGATGCTTCGACTTCCTTGCAGAGGGGAATTTATATGAATTAAAATTAATTAATAAAAATTAAAATTAAATAAATTAAAATTAAATTGACACTTATATTGGTGCTGCTTAAACTAACAAGGGATACAAAGGGTAACACGCAAGGGGAGGTGAAAGGGTACTTGAAGGAATTGGAACATGTTAAGTGGTTTATTACAAAGTTTATAGATACTACGCTGCTGATCCAGCAACGTCCACTGCTGTCTAGGGGAAAATTTACATTTATTTTTTTAATTTAACATTTTCCAATTTTTGGCACTGTTACAACAATGGCTGTTGAACAAAACATTACTCAGTCCCACTAGTGTAACTATAAAGGTCTGTCTGTTGTAATGTAACTGGGAAATACAGTAATTGCAAATTCAACTGAATATTCATGAATCTTGCAAAACAAATTTTTGACTGATTCATTCATCTCTACTTTTCCATTTATTTTTTTAAGTTTTCTATATTTAAATAAATTTTATACATATGATCAAACTATGGTCCATGCTCCCTCCATCGCTTGGTGTAATAGAAGACAACGATCAACTGAGATGAATGATGATGGCTAATCATTTTCTGTAGCACTGATCTCCTTTAGGCCGATTATACTGTTAGCCTTTGTTAATTATATTATCAACTATGCATGCTTACCGGGAGACAATGTACTTTGCTATGCAACAATTCAGTCAGTATATTGTCACTGTGTGATTACAGAGATTTTGCTGCTATGTGACAGGAGAACTAACCATACAATGTGAGCACTCCCAGGATTATTTACTACTGAATGTGGAAACACAGCAGCTTAACACATGCACGGTGAGAGGAGACACCTAGTGGCCATATGTATAAAGCTAATTTATAGAGGTTATCCGTGAAAAATTAATACTTGGCCTGACTGTAAGGGCTGTGGGGGACATGCCAGTAATGCATAGTTACTTGTCCAGTTCTCCTGCTACTGCCGGATCCTGGGCCACCTGCTCTGCAACACTTCCTGTGTTTTAAGAACATCCAATGATGTAGCGCTCCTACAGGAAACAGCCACTCAGTATAGAGTCTATGTTAAGCAGCTATTTACGGCGTTATGAAAACACAGGAAGCATCGTAGCCCTGGCTACCTGGCCAAGTATTAATTTTCTCCCGGATAACCTCTTTAAACATATAAGACTTATAAATAAATAAAGAGAGTGTATTGCAAAACTGCTTGCTATTACAACCCCTGTTGAAAATTTTTTTTGACAGTTCCAGTGTCTTTAACCTTAAGAATAGTGATGAGCGAATACTGTTCGATCAAATAGATATTCGATCGAATAGTAAGGTATTCGATAGTATCGAATATTATTGAATAGTACGCCGAATATTCGATAAATATTCTATAAATATTCGAAAAGCGTTCAAATCCCCCTTCCCTTTTCCTGAGGTGTCATTGTGGACTTGGTGAACCTCCAAGTGGTCGAATAGATGTTTTTCAATAATCGAATACTTAATAGACTTTAATGGGATTGAATATTCGATCGAATATTTGAATATCAGGGAGATATTCATACGAATATTGAATATTCGAATATTTCACTATTCGCTCATCACTTCTTAAAGGGAATCCGTCAGCTCCCGGGCACTACCCAAGGTGGTGACCGTGTGCTGTAGCTGGCAGTCCCCCAGTAAGCATGGTGCCTTTTTGCTAATTTTCCGTGCAGCGGATTATGTACAATCTTAAGTCTCCTACTGTCACAGAGCAGTTGTTAGTGCCACACTTGTCATGCATCCTCCTCCCTCTTCATGAATAATCAATGCTGCCCGGCCTCCTGCTCGCTCAGCTGTTAGATTGCAGATCAGTCCTATGTAGGCAGTTTATGTCTGAAAGAATCTTTCCTCTGTAATGTGTTGGAGCTGTGGTCTAGGGGTAACTCACTTGTCTAGAGACCTGACAGCAGATCATTCTCTGGTTCGAATCCCCTGATGGAGAATAAATCGTTCTTTTTTTTTCCTCATTATTGTATCATTTTTAAGGCTATGTTCACACACGCAGTATTTTTGCTCAGTATTTTTGCTCAGTTTTTTGTTCAGTATTTTGCAACCAAAACCAGAAGTGGATTGAAAACACTGAACGGCTATGTTCACACACTGTTGAAATTAAGTTGATGGCTGTCATTTAATGGCAAATAATTACTGTTTTTTTTTAAAACAACGTCCAATATTTGCTATTAAATGACGGCCATCTGCTCAATTTCAACAGTGTGAGAACATATAACACCAATAGATATACTGTGTATCCAATCCAGTAACTACAAAAAGTCACTCATAAATGAGATTTTGCAAATAACACAATTTTATTTATTCCATCACAAAAAAAAGAACAACAATTAAAATACAAGACCTTGGAGGTGGGAGACCCCACTACTGGGACTATCGTAGCTATGTATAGATCCAAAGTGCATGTGCATATTTCTAAACATCATAACAAACCCATTCAGCATCAGTGCATATAATAAATAAAGTGCCAGTGCTCTATTGCCTTGATATGCTGAACAAGGAAAAAATACAAAATATAATATTGCACATGTCACCAAGTTACCCCAAACGTGTATTGTCCCAGTCCGCTGGCCTCCCACCTCACTCCAACGTCGTTTCGCACCGCTTCTTCAGGGAGTAATGAGGGGGAGAACCAGAGGACCTTATATATATGCTACATTATCAGGGATTGGATAGCTGGACTCAACACACCTGTATATATCTGTATTGCGATCAAGCCAAACGCCTCTGTAATTACCCACGAGCGGTGCCACAATCCGCAGAACCGGAAGTGGCGTCAGGCACATAGTGCCGTCGGCCAACACCCGTTCGCGTCATTGCGTCACTGCCCCAGGTGGCCCAACTATACCTGCTTGTGCTGTCTATTATTTGGCGGTCCGCCTCCGCAGTTGCCCGCCGGCGATAGCTTGATGCGCGAGACAGGAAGTGACATCCGGCGCCAAGCGCCATCAGTCAATCCCGATGTCACGTCATCACGCCATCGCCGCAGGGTCATGCGCAGCAGACCGCACACAACACAGGCGCCATCTTGGAGAGGGGCAAAAGTACTGGAGGCTCAAATATAGGACTGCACCGCAAATTCATTCTACCAATGTTGTCTTAATCACATGAAGACCATCATTAGCTCTATATTATTCCAAACATGAATAAATTGTATAAAAACATCATGTGAACTTGTAATATACCCCTGGTAGTGCATAAAATAAGTGAAAATGTGCAAAAATAATCATGCAAAACTAAAGTGCCATAAATAAATAAGCAGTGCCGAAGTGTGCAGTGCCAGTGCATATGGAAGGAGTGAAAAAAGTGAAAGTGAATATAGAGAGAAGTGAAGAATGAATAAAGTGCAAGTGCTGTAAATGATTTGTTATACAAAATTAATAAACTACATCTAACAATTCAATGGCTGAATAAAAGTGTAAAAGTAAATTAAGTGTACAAAGTATGCAGCAATGAAATATGTAAATGTGAAAGTGTCAATAACCTAAACATGTCTATGTATGTATGTATGTATGTGTGTACATAAGTTGCAAGTGTGTGCTAATGGAAGTGTGTACTCGTGTTGTATGTGCAAGTGATATACTAGTGATTTAAGACCTACAATTACTAATAGACTTAATGTGTGACTGTGCATGCCCTGAGTCCTCCTGAATTCATGACTATGTGTCTTCTCCTCTACTACTGTGGCTCTTATTTGATACCCCTATATAATGGGTACCACAAGATGTTTAATCGGTGTGTTTAGCATCGATAGGTATATTGAAAGACCACAATTGCAATGTAGCGTCCTCCAGACCTCTATACCACCAGGTCAAAAGCAATTAGAAAATATAATAAACTATATTGTTAAAAACAGAGTCGGCAAAGGTGGGGCGGAAACAAAGTAAGACATTATCTCTTAAATGAGAATAACCAGATATACATCTAATCTGGTAGATAGCTGTATGTTTGGGTGTCGTGTGGAGCACAGGTGTATAGCCTGTGTTCTCAATCCACTCCTGGTTTTGGTATTAAAATACCGAACAAAATACTGAGCAAAAATACCGTGTGAACATAGCTTTAAAAATGATACAATAATGAGAAAAAAAAGACATCTATTTAATTTTCATCAGGGGATTTGAACCAGAGAATGAACTGCTGTCAGGTCTCCAGACAGGTGATTTACCCCTAGACCACAGCTCCAACAAATCAGGGAGGAGAGATTCTTTCAGAGATAAACTGCCTACAGAGGACTGATCTGCAATCAGCTGACAGCTGAGCGAGCAGGAGGCCGGGCAGCATTGATTATTCATGAAGAGGGAGGAGGTTGCATGACAAGTGTGGCACGAACAACTGCTCTGTGACAGGAGGAGACATAAGATTGTACATAATCCGCTGCACGGAAAATTTAATTTAATCAATAAGTAAATCAAGGTCCTTGGTGCACTGGGGGGCAGGGCTCTGTAAAAGTGACCTGACTTCAGAGCGCTGCCTTAGTATTCATGAGGAGAGCTCAGCGGGATGTGTTGGTTAACTGAGGGCTGTAGGCAGGGCACCCAAACTGTCTAATTGTTAAGGAAATTCTGTCTGTAGTAACAGACACAATATTTCCAAAAGGTACATGGTGGGAGTTAATCAATACTATTCTGTCATCTGAGGGCTATATTTTGGTCCATAGCACTTTTAAAGCCAGTAAAGCAATAACTCTTTCTCCCCTCCCCAAAATACTTTCTATAGTACTCAACATTTTATGGCCATGTGACTAAGCCCATAGAGTGACTCACTACTTTAAAGCGTAACTGTCATGTTTTTTTTTTTATTGCAGAAATCAGTAGTATAAGCGATTTTAAGAAACTCTGTAATAGGTTTCATCAGCCAAAAAAAGCCTCCTTCTGTACTCAAGAAGCAATCTCCCAGCCTCCCCCCCTGACTTCTTATCTGTGCATTATCAGGCAAACAGGTCTTCATTACAGAGAAGCCAGTGAAGACGGGTTCTGCTCTTTCCATTGTAAGCCTATGAAGGGGGAGGGACTGAGGGAGATGAGGGAGCAGGAAGACTCTCTGGGCACCTAAACCGCAGGATTCTGGGGTCAGAAAGGTCAGTGCTTATCTATGAACTTACTGAGAGAAGATTGCAGGGTGTTGTGCTTTGCAGAAATCCTCCGTGCTCAGTCACTCCTAACAGCCCCTCCCCTCTCCATAGCCACATAATGGACACAGAAATCCTGCTTCATTTGATGTAAGGGGGGGAGGCAGGGAGATTGCTTTTTCAGTACAGAAGGAAACACTTTTAGTACATAAAACCTATAACAGAGTTTCTTAAAATCGCTTGTACTGTTGATATTTAAAGAGAACCAATCACCTAGAATTCACTATCCCTATTATCAAAGGTCCTCTCTCCCTAAGTCTATCTATGAAGATACAGACTGCCTTTGCAGTCTGTATCTTATTCTTTACCTAATTCTTCCTCTTCTGTGCAGTAATGTCGGGCGCCGCCATCTTGATGACGTCACGCTGGAACGCACCACTGGAACGCAATTGACGTCATCAAGATGGCGGCGGACAGCATTAATGCACCGGAACAAAGGAGCAGGTAAAGTATAAGATACAGACTGCAAAGGCAGTCTGTATCTCTACGAAGTCTATTTATGAAGATACAGACTGCATTTTCAGTCTGTATCTAATACTTTACCTTCTCCTTCGTTCCGGTGCAGTAATGCCGGCCGCCGCCATCTTGATGACGTCACGTACGTTCCAGCGGTGCGTTCCAGCGTTCCTCTTGTTCGGTGCAGTAAGGCCGGCGCCGCCATCTTGATTACGCTACTTGCGTTCCACCGCTGGAACGCAAGTGACGTAATCAAGATGGCGGCGCCCGGACTTCCTCCACCGAACAAGAGGATCAGGTAAAGTATAAGATACAGACTGCAAAGGCAGTCTGTATCTTCATTTTGTCTATTTATGAAGACACAGACTGCCTTTGCAGTCTGTATCTTATACTTAACCTGATCCTCTGGTCCGCTGTAGCATGGTCGGGCGCCGCCATCTTGATTTAGTCTCTTGCGTTCCAGCGGTGGAACGCAAGTGACGTAATTAAGATGGCGGCGCCCGGCCTTGCCGCTCTGCATGACGGGAGCTTCCTGTCTCGCGCCGGCTCTTTTAAAAAGAGCAGGCGCGAGACAGGAAAGTAAAAAGTAAATATTTTAAAAACGCAACCAAAAAAATAATCAATTATATTTACAAATATTAATAAAATAATGAAATACATCTAATTAGGGAAAAAAAAATTTGATTATCATCCATGATTGGTTCTCTTTAATGTTTTCAGAAAAATGGCCCTGAAATGACAGTTACGCTTTAACCTTCACTGGCCCAGGTGCTCTGCCCCTAGCCCAGCAAATGTATATGAAGGCACAGAGGTGTGTGGTGATGTTTTATTACTCTCAGTACTATTGCAACTGGTCTAAACAATATTAAATAAGCAGCAATGCATACACTAATGTACAACACTCAACACACAGGGGGAGATTTATCAAACATGGTGTAAAGTGAAACTGGTTCTGTTGCCCCTAGACACCAATCAGATTCCACCTTTCATTTTCCAACGAGTCTGTGAGGAATGAAAGGTGGAAGCTGATTGGTTGCTAGGGGCAACTGAACCAGTTTCACTTTACACCATGTTTGATACAGTGTTTAGGTACAGGGAGTCCCATGGTTGACAGGAGTCCCTGCCCATGAGCATACTTTCCATTTCATGCTACATCAATTGCATAGTGCATTTCATGAAAGTGTAGTCCTCCTTCAATCACTTTGAGCAGAAAGAAGCTTACAGATGGTTAAAAAAAATATATTTGGAGACAGTTACTGGCACCAAAGGTTGTGCAATTAAGTGTTAGGGATGTGCACCTTTAATCTTTTTCATGACATTTTGATTTATTTTTAGAACTGACTGCTTCAATGTTGACAGGTCAATTTTTTATTGAATGTGTTCTGAGATGTTATAAAATATTCTAAGGGTATATTCACACGGGCGGGCTCGCAGCGAGATTCTCGCTGCGAGCCCGGCAGGTCCTGGCAGTTCCCATAAACTACATACTTGCTGCGGTCTAAACGACCGCAGCGAGTATGTAATTATACCGCGCTTAACCCCTTCTACTCCCGCCGGCTCCCCCGCTGTAAGCAGCATACATTACCTGTCCTTGCTGCACGGGTCCGGCGTCCTGCTCTCCCGTCCGGCCAATTAGTGTGTTGCCCAGCCGCAGCCACTGATTGGCCGGGCGGGAGAGCAGGACGCCGGACCCGTGCAGCAAGGACAGGTAATGTATGCTGCTTACAGCGGGGGAGCCGGCGGGAGCAGAAGGGGTTAAGCGCGGTATAATTACATACTCGCTGTGGTCGTTTAGACCGCAGCAAGTATGTAGTTTATGGGAACTGACAGGACCTGCCGGGCTCGCAGCGAGAATCTCGCTGCGAGCCCGCCCGTGTGAATATACCCTAAGAATACAAAGTTAAAGTATATCAATTTATTTATGAAGATACTGATTATTTATACTAAACAATTAAGATTGCCAATAATGTTGACCACAGCTTTAAGTATAATTTCCCCAGAAATGCCAATGTAGTTTTACTGTAATGTTTATAATGGGAAAATAAAATCAAACTGTATAAATGTGCATTTTATTGGGAGTTTAGTCTACTTGAACATTAAAGGATTAATGGATTACAGATGCTTGGTTTATATTTTCAGCAAATACATTGAGCAATGTAAAAAAAAAAAAGTGGCAGCTGTAATTTTCAAGGTAACAGCGATGAAATAAAGACATATTGATTCACAGGTACATAATATTCACCAGTTTTTATTCAATGCTATACTTCTTTCATCACTTATAATTGCTTTTCATATCAAAAACATGTTTACAATTGCAACTAGCTTTCATTATCTAGAACTTAGTGGATGCTATAAAAAGTTTGTTACCTTTGCTTTTGAATCAGAGTGTTCTGATTTTTGTATATAAACTATTTTATACTGTACATTTCAACATTTTCTGTCAGTTTGCTAAATGTCCATTACTTTTATATATGGTGCAAGAAATTAACATTTTCAGTTCAAGGTTAGACTTCAGAAAGTATATATCCTTTTTATGACTATGCTTCCGGCGTGTTACCTTTTATTCTGTTACGCTGTTTTCCACTGTCTCAGATGACATGATTAACTGATTGAAATTGGCGTTCATATTTTAACATCAGAATAACAGCTCAAAAGCATTGTTTTGACATCCCATAAAAATGTTAACTAATTCTCTACAGTTCTGCCTTGGGGATGTTTTGTATTCTGATGTGATCTTCTTGGACCACTCAAGGTTTACTGTTGACATTATTTTGTATCTTATATACACTCAAAGGAGAGAGAGAGAGAAAAGTCAGGATTATGACTTACTGATAATACGGTTTTCATGAGTCCATCATGACAGCACACCTGGAGATTGGACCCCTGGTCCTAATGGGAACAGGAAACACAGAGAGGTTAAAAAGCAGCCCCTCCCATCAGCCCCTCAGTGTTTACCAATTACTTAGAACATAGCAACACTACATACAGGGGGGGGGGGGGTAATAACGGGTGCTGTCATGATGGACTCATGAAAACCGTATTATCGGTAAGTCATAATCCTGACTTTTCATTTCGTCCAATCATGACAGCACACCTGGAGACATACCAGATAATCCACATTAGGGAGGGACTACCGCCTGCAGCACCTTTCGCCCGAAAGATAGATCTTAGGAGGATGCTACATCAAGCTTGTAGTGCCGGAAGAAAGTATGCGGAGTAGCCCAGGTGGCCGCCTTACAGATCTGCTCGATGGAAGCCGATGATTTTTCCGCCCAGGAGACAGATATTGCTCTTGTAGAGTGGGCTTTTAATCCTTCAGGGATGTCTTTTCCAGAAGCTTTATAGCTTTCGCCTATGGACAGTTTCAACCACCTGTCGATAGACGACTTGGAGGCCTTTTTGCCCTTGTTAGGGCCTTGAAATTGGACTAGCAGGTTTTGGTCTTTCCTCCAGTCCTTTGTTACCTTCAGGTAGGTCAGTACTGTCCTTCGCACATCCAGTTTGTGGAAGAGCGCCTCCTTCTCATTTCTAGGATTATTGCAGAATGTAGGCAGTATGATATCCTGTGACCTGTGGAAGTTAGTCACTACCTTGGGTAGAAAGGCTGGATTTAGTTTAAATATTATCCTGTCTTCAAGCACCGTTAGATATGGTTCTTCGATGGACAGTGCCTGAAGTTCAGAAACCCTTCTCGCTGTGGTGATGGCTATGAAAAAGGTCGCTTTTAAGGTAAGTAATTTTAATGACAGTTCAGATAATGGCTCAAACGGAGGCTTTGTGAGAGCTGAGAGCTGAGAGGACAAGGTTGAGATCCCAAGGAGGGGAGAGATTTGAGATCTTTGGTTTTATTTTGGCTATCACCTTGAAGAATCTCTTCACCCATCTATGTTCAGCTATAGGGGAGTCAAAGAAACATCCCAATGCTGCCGTCTGAACCTTTAGGGTGCTGAGGGCTAGACCCTTGTTGAGACCGTCTTGGAGAAAATCCAATATTTGGGGGATGTTTGGATTGAGAGGATCTGGAGGAGAGTCTTTACACCAGCTAAAGAACCTTCTCCTATATTTTAGGTAGATAGATGAGGTAACGTCTTTTTTACTCTTTAGCATGGTAGAGATAACTTTTGGGGACAGACCCTTCTTTAGTAAGTATGACCTCTTAGAAGCCAGGCAGCGAGATGAAGATGGCTTATTCTTGGATGATTTAGAGGTCCCTGGGACAGCAGATTCTTCTCTTGAGGAAGTAGAATTGGCCCCTCTACAACAAGGTCTTTTAGGAGGGAGAACCAACCTCTTTTTGGCCACAGTGGAGCTATGAATATGACTTGATCATGCTCCGTCCGGATCTTTTGAAGAGCTCTCGATATCACTGGAAGTGGAGGGAACGCATATAACAGGCCTTGATCCCACGGCTGTTGGAGAGCGTCCACTGCATCCGGGTTGTCTGCTGGATTCAGGGAGAAGAAAGAGGCTACTTTCCTGTTTTTTCTGTTGGCGGGTCCGGGGTGTTCCCCATTTTCTTTCTAGGTACTGAAATACCTCCTGGTTTAGACTCCATTCTCCCGGATGGACCGTTTTCCTGCTTAAGTAGTCCACTATCATGTTGTCCGTGCCTTTTAGATGAACCGCTGAGATAGATTTCAGATGTATCTCTGCCCAGTGGAACAGCTTTTTGGCAAGGTTGTGACGTGTTCCTCCCTGATGGTTGATAAAGGCCACCGTGGTTGCATTGTCTGAGTAGACTTTTACGTGCCTTTGGGAGAGGTAGGTTTCTGCCACTTTTAGGGCTTCCAGTACCGCCTTCAGCTCCCGTACATTTGACGAGCAGCAGCGAATCTGTTGCGACCATGTGCCCTGGAGGTATAGATCGTTGCAATGGGCGCCCCATCCCCTGAGACTGGCGTCCGTTGTTAGGGTGATTGTTTGTGCAGATGCCAAAGAACACCCTGGTTGAGATTTTTCTCCTCCATCCACCATCTCAAGGAATCCTTCACCTGTTTGGGTAGCGCCATCCTTTTGTCCAGAGATTTTTGGGTGCGATCCCATACCTGTAAAATTTTGGACTGTAGGCAGCAGGAGTGGCTCTGTGCCCACGGGACAGCTGGGATGCAGGATGTCATGGATCCTAACACAGACATCGCATCTCTTATTGTCGTGAAGTTTTTCCGGTGGAGGTCTCTGAATTTCTGAAGGAGACCCAAGATCTTTTCTTGAGGAAGGTAAGTTATCTGGTGCTCTGTATCCAACAGCATCCCCAGAAACTTCTTCCTGTGGGACAGACACATGTCTGACTTCTGAAAGTTGACGATCCATCCTGCTTCTTGGAGAGAAATTATCGTTAGATTTAGGTGTACTTCCAACATTTCTCTTGTTTTGGCTATTATGAGAAGATCGTCCAGATAAGGGATGATCGTAACACCCTTTAGTCTCAGATGCGCTACCAATTCTATCATGACTTTTGTAAATATGCGGGGCGCAGATGATATCCCAAACGGGAGTGCCTGGAATTGGAAATGGTGGATTACATCCCCCTGAGGGAGAGCGAACCTTAGAAATTTCTGATGTGGTTTGTATATGGGGATGTGGAAATACGCATCTTTTAAGTCTATGGTTGCCAGCCAGGCATCCTTTGGTATTAGAGGGATGGCCGTCTTTAGGGTCTCCATTTTGAACCTTTTGTATATGATCATGCGGTTCAGAGGCTTCAGGTTTATAATGGTACGGTATGAGACGTTCGGTTTCTGTACTAGAAACAGTGTCGAATAGTGTCCCGACCCCTGATGTTCTGGGGGAACCTGAGTTATGGCCTTTAGATGAAGGAGCTCCTGGATGCCTGACCACAATCGGGAATTTAGTAGGTCTGATCCGAGATTTGTGACACAAAATTTTAGGGGAGGGGAACTGGAGAATTTTATTTGTAACCCCTCTCTATGGTATTCAGTATAAAGGGGTTGTCCGTGATAGCTGTCCATTGTTGGAAAAAATGGGACAGCCTCCCTCCCACCGGAATGGCATCACTGATTTTTGTCGGAGGAATTGGGATTGAGTAAGAACTCTCTCCCTTTTCCTCCTTTAGGGTAGCTCCATCTGCCCGACTTCCCTTTTCCCCTATACTCCTTTTTCTGGGTATAAGGACAAAAAGGCTTTTTACCTGCAGCCTTTTTCTCTGCCGGAAAATCTTTCTTTTTATCTGCCGCGTGTTCAAGGATGGTATCTAGGAATGCACCAAAAACCAGATTACCTTGACAGGGGATGGAGCACAACTTGGCCTTAGATAGTGTGTCACCTTGCCAGTTTTTCAGCCATAAGGCTCACCTCACGGAGTTGGAGATAGCCGCGGCTTTAGCTGAAAAACGGATGGACTCTGCAGAAACATCAACAAGAAATGCAGTAGCGAGTTTCAACATAGGAATAGAGTTTAGAATGTACTCTCTAGGGGTTTTTCCCTTGAGGTGGGTTTCCAGCTGTTGTAGCCATATAAACATAGCTCTGGCCACACTAGTGGCGGCAATATTGGGGTTAAGAGAGGCGATGGCTGCATCCCAGGTTTTCCTGAGTAAGCCCTCCATTTTTCGGTCCATCGAGTCTTTTAGTTGAGAGGCATCCTCGAAGGGCAAAGCGGTTTTCTTCACCACTTTAGACACCTGTACATCAATTTTTGGAGTCTCAGCACAGAGTTTGGTGTCTTCCTCATCAAACGGCAATCTAGCTCTAAATTCTTTTACATTTAGAAGTCTTTTCTCGGGATCACGCCACTCCTCCTGTACCAAACCCTTAATGGTTTCATGTACAGGGAACACACACCTTTTCTTAGGCCTTAGTCCAGCAAACATAACATCTTGTATGCCAGCTGTCTCTTCCACATCTACAATGCCCATAGTACTCCTAACAGCATTAAGGAGAGTGTTAATGTCTTCTGAAGAAAAGTAATACCTCTTACTTTCCTGGACAGGTGCAGTTTTTTCAGGTTCCTCTGCCCCAGACTCCTTAGCAGATGATAGAATATTCTCATCTGAGTCAGAATAAGGGATAATTCTTCTGGCCCTTTTAGGAGGGGGTTCAGAAGAATGGGAGCTCTCTTTAGACAGGGAAGCAGAGACAGAAGCTTGAACCTGGTTAGTAATAACATCCTTCAATTGCTCAATTAGCGAAGGAGTCTCCTGTTGGACTACTTTAGTGGTACAGGCCTCACACAGTAATTTTGTATAATTCTCAGGAAGGTATACACCACAGATGGCACAGGTTTTCTGAGATATGGGCCTCTTCCTGGCTTCCTTGTCTCCCTAGGGAGAGAGGGAAACCAATTAGGAGCCTGCACTATACAAGTAAGTGAACCCCAAAGGGACCGTTACTTACTGGGCTGGGGGAAGAGCTGAGTTCTGCAGAGTCTTGGCGGGATGTCGACCGTTCCATGGCAGCACAGAAGAGGTAGTAGCAGAAGCCTCCTCTTCCTTTATAGCAGACCTCAGACCAGCCTTTGAATTTGGCGCCAAGCGCCGCGTCGGCGGCCCGCCCTCCACACTATCCATGCGGCGGCATCTCCCGGTGAGCGGCGCCATCTTGGAGGCAGAGCTTCCGGTCCCAGAATGCATATCGGCGCGGCGCTATGACGTCAGACGCCACTCATGCTGCCGCTGTCCGGGACCCGGAAGTGACCAGGGGACGGCAAAGCACGCCCGAGGCCTGGCCGGGACACCGCGCTGGGCTCTCCGGCTGCATAAACCCCCGTGGAGCGCAGCAACCGGAGTAACCAGGAGGCACAGAATTGCGCGACCCGATGCGGCCTCAGGGAGAGGGGACATGGGGAACCGACTCCCGGCCGCCTGGCTAACATACCTGACCGGACGCCAGGCCCACCGATCAGGAGAAGGTAATAACCCTCTGCGAACTGTTCCAAATGGGAACAGGAAAACACTGAGGGACTGATGGGAGGGGCTGCTTTTTAACCTCTCTGTGTTTCCTGTTCCCATTAGGACCAGGGGTCCAATCTCCAGGTGTGCTGTCATGATTGGATAAAATGAAAAAAAAAAGACATAAAAAGACAAAAAGAAACAAAATGTGTGTATATGTATGCGTCTCATGCTGATGAGGTATTCCAGATTTAGCTAACAAAACATATTCAGTGTACAATGAAAAAATCTAACATGTTTCCATAACTATTAGAGGTGAGTGAATCTTGAGCATGCTCTTTTTCATCCAAACCTGCGAGTGTAGCATTTGATTGCCGGTGGTTGAAAAAGCTGGATGCAGACCACGGCTATGTTTACACAACGTTTTTTCAGCTCACTTTAAAATGATCCATCATTTTGAGTCTACATTAACGGACATCATTTAGCTGTCTAGCCTTCTCTTAGTGCAGTGACGGCTGCTGGTACATTATTCTAGTTTGGGAGGAAAAATTGCCCTTTGGGTGTGGCTTATTTGAAAAATCCATTGAATTTAATAGTAAAAACGGAAAAAAAAAACTGTTTGTGAGCAACTAATACAAAAAATCTGCTGTTTGCAAAAGACGTCTGAAAATAATTGTCATGATCATTATTTTGAAGTCCGTGGTGATAACATCCATTCAATACATTGTGTGTATTAGTAGTGATGAGCAAATACTGTTATGCATTGTAGTCAATTAAATCACATCAAAAACTGACGTTATTTTAATTTGCAAAAGCGTCCGCCTTTTCTCTATTTTTGACGTTGTGTGAACATAGCCTATGGCTGTATCCATGTTTTCTAGGGTTCCTTAGGGCTGCATCCAATATTTAACTTTTTGCATCACTGCAATCTGAGAAACAAAATTTTCTTTTATAATATGTTTTATAAAAAGAAAAAAAATAGAAAAGAAAAATAAATATTTAGTAAGTTCTTATTATACAAAAATATTCTGGATAAAATGTAATGTAGATGACACATTACAATCATTAGGTCTGTAATCACTATGAAATACAGTATGTCATGCGTAAAGTAAACCCCATATTATTAGGATTTTTTTTTTGTGAAAACATATTGATGGCCTATCCTGCGTTTACACAGACAGATTTATCTGACAGATCTTTGAAGCCAAAGCCAGGAACAGACTATAAACGGAACAGGTCATAAAGGAAAGACTGAGATTTCTCCTTTTTTTCAAATCCATTCCTGTCTTTGGCTTCAAAAATCTGTCAGAAAAATCTGCCTGTGTAAACGCACCATCAGGGTAGCCCATCATTATCCAATCTGTGGTGTGCTTATTTAAGTTATGGGAATTAAACTGCAGTAACCTAGTGCAGCTACTGAACAATAAATGGAGCCTTTTGCTTCTCGCTCTATTCACTCGGTAGGGTGGCTGCTGCCACTCTGCTGATAAGCAGTTGTTGGCACCGCGACAATCGGGTATTAATGGATTATTCTGAAAACCTTCATCAGGAATAAAGTTATCTGACTAAGGGTGGTTCACACATTGTTTGATTTTCACTTTAAATTATGGCTATATTTGGCTTTAACCTCTTAAGGACCCATGACGTACCGGCACGTCATGGATCACTGTCACTTAAGGACCCATGACGTACCGGTACGTCAGCCCTTTAAACGGGCGCCGCGGCCGGCCGGGTCCCGATCGGGGGAGATAGCCTGCTATAATACATAGCAGGCCATCTCTCCCTGTCGGCATGGAGGGTTGTTAACCCCCCCCATGCCGACGATCGCCGCTATTGGCTGATAAGCCCATAGCCACGATCGGAACCTTTCCGGGCCATCGGTGGCCCGATGACCCGGAAAAAAATGGCGGTCGGTGCTGTCCGAGGACGGCACCGACCGCCATTACTGTAAAAAGTAATGGTGGTCACGGTACCACCGTCCCGATCGCCGTGAACGGCCGGCCAGCCGGCCGGCCGTTCGCGGCGATCAAAGTCCCCACAAGTAATAAATACCTGCTCCGGACCCCTCAGCTAGGTAGCTGAGGGGTCCGGAGCAGGTATTTGTACATTACTCACCTGTCCCGGGGTCCTGATCGGCGTCTTCCGGGTTCCCGGCGTCCTCTTCATCTTGTCGGGACTTCGGCTTCTTCCGTGAGTCCCGATCGGCTTTTTCCGGCTCCAGCGTCGTCTATTTTCGTATTTTTCCGGCTCCAGCGTCGTCTATTTTCGGATCTTGCGCTCTGCTGCCCCCTAGCGGCTGATAAGTGTAATACACGTATCAGCCACTACAGGGATGTTCAGAATGTAGTTAAAAAAAAAAAATTTTTCCCAATTTTTTTTTTTTCTATTTTCCGCACCCTATCGCCGCTGAGTGTTGATCAGCATCGCACGAAAGTGCGCTGCTAATCAGCAACTCCTCCTTTTTGGCGTAGGGTGGTTTTTTTTTATATCCTACTGCCACGGTCTGCTGATAAGTGCCGAACATAAGTGCGGCATTCATCAGCAACACCATTTTTGGCGTAGTTTTTTTTTGTATACTTACTGTAAAAAACACGTAAAAAAACACTACATTACACCACACTACATTGAATAAAGTTTTACACTACACCACTACATACCCCATATACCAATCCCCATATAAAGATGGCCCCCCAGGGTGTTTTCGGTATCGGACGCATACATTATTATTGCCTCCGACACCGAAACAGCCAGTGAGGATAAATGGGGGGGATCCTTCTTTCCTCCATTCATCCTCATCCTCCAATGACATGTCTGGGGGGTAGCGTAGCGTACGCTGCCCCCCAGACACGTCTTTTCCACCAGTACCGTCCCAATAAGAGATGACGGTATGGCGTGAAATTCTACAAACTCTGTGAGAGTACCTCTGGGTACACTTACAGATTTAGGGTACGTGCACACTGCGAAATGGCGAAGGATAACCCTTCGTGCATTCCGCAGCTGGCACCCGCCGGCGGACTGATGCAGGGGCGCGTCTCCGCCCGTGTCATAGACTCTATCCTATGCACGGGCGGATTCCATCATCAGTCATTCCATCAACATGTTGGACGCAGAGCGGAATCCGCCCGTGCATAGAATGGAGTCTACGACACGGACGGAGACGTGCGCCTGCATCAGTCCGCCGGTGGGTGCCAACTGCGGAATGCACAAAGGGTTATCCTTCGCGATTCCGCAGTGTGCATGTACCCTTAGAGTGTATGAAGGAAGGGACACTCGAATCCTGCCCCAGATGCCCCCTCCCCCCCCATCCTCGGAGTTAGTGGGGACATCGTCCTGGAACTGATCTTCCCACTGCTGGATAAAGGTTACCACCTGGACGGGGATAACTTTTATACCAGCACCCCCTCTTCCGGTCCCTCGCTGCCCGAGCTACTGTAGCTTGCGGCACGATCCGAACATATCAGAAGCAGTAATAGAGCCCTAATATTTAGCAGCCATGGAGCGGACCCAGCGCTTCTGGATATGAAGGACCCCGGATCGCACCAGGACAACATTTTCCAGGTGACGTCCCCCACACTGGAGAAAGGGAGACCCCAGAAGAAGTGCAGAGTGTGGGGTAACAGGGGGATCAGGAAGGACGCCATTTACCAGTGTGCCACCTGTCCTGATCCCCCCGGCCTCTGCATACTGGATCGCTCCAAGGCGCACCACACGTCATTGGAGTTCTACATTATCTAAATTCTTTCCCTTATTCCTATTTCAGGGGTCACGTTGGTCCAGGGATTATTCTGATCGCCAATATGGAGTCGGGAAGGAATTTTTTCCCCTGTGATGAGGCTACTGTCGTCTGCCTCACGAGGGTTTTTTGCCTTCCCCTGGATCAACACAGGTTGAGTTTGATGGACACCTGTCATTTTCAACCTTATAAACTAATAATTGGCCTAATACCCCCAAATAAATTAGAACTGTCCCTTTTCCCCAGCTAAATAGGTATGGCTGCCATTCCCATTAGAGGATACCATGATGCAATTACAAAGCCTCTGTGCGGCCAGGACAGTAGAAACCCCCCACAAGTGACCCCATTCTGGAAACTACACCCCATAAGGAATCTAACAAGTGGGGCAGCGGGTATATGGCCCCCTGGTGACGGCCACATTTGGGACGTGAAAATGAAAAAAATGGTATTTTTTTTTTTCACGGCACATGTTCTACACATGTGCCCATCACTAGTGGGGTCCATATGCTCACTGCACCCCTTGTTAGATTCCTTATGGGGTGTAGTTTCCAGAATTGGGTCACTTGTCGGGGGTTTCTACTGTTCTGGCAGCACAGGAGCTTTGTAATTGCGACATGGCCTCCATCCCCCATTCCAGCCTCTAAATGGTGCTCTGTCCTTTTGGTGACTTGCCCTGTGCCCATATGGCAAATTATGTCCACATGTGGGGTATTTTCGTACTCAGGGGAAACTACCCTACATGTTTTGTGTTCATTTTCTTTTTTAACCCCTTGTGGAAATGGAAAAAAATCAAGGCTAGACCAACATTTAGTGTAATTTTTTTTTTAATTTTTACTCTAAATCATTGATCTTGTCTTGATTTTTTCATTTTCACAAGGGGTTAAAAGATAAAAAAAAACACAATGTGTAGAGCAATTTCCCCTGAGTACGGAAATACCCCACATGTGGACATAAAGCGCCATGCGGGTGCAGGGTAAGCCTCCAAAGGGAAGGTGCGCCATTTGGTTTTTGAAGGCTGGATTTGGATGGAATGGATTTCGAGGGGCCATGTTGCATTCAAAAGGCCCCTGTGTTGCCAAGACAGTTAAACCCCCCACAAGTGACCCCATTATGGAAACTGCACCCCTCAAGGAATGTAACAAGGGGTGTAGTCAGCATATGGACCCCACTGGTGACGGGCACAAATGTGGAACAATGTGGCGTGAAAATGAAATATTAAATTTTTTACACTATAATGTTGGTCTAGCCTTGAATTTATCATTTTCACAAGGGGTTAAAAGAGAAAAAAAACCACAAAATGTGTAGAGCAATTTCCCCCGAGTCCGTAAATACCCCACATCTGGACATAAAGCGCCATGTGGGTGCAGGGCAAGCCTCCGAAGGGAAGGAGCGCCATTTGGATTTTAGAGGTTGGATTTGGCTAGAATGGATGATGAACGCCATGTCGCATTTACAGAGCCCTCGTGCTGCCAAAACACTGTAAACCCCCCACAAGTGACCCCATTCTGGAAACTACACCCCTCAAGGAATCTAACAAGGGGTGCAGTGAGGATATGGACCCCTGGATGACGGGCACATTTGTGCCATGAAAGTGAAAAAATGAAAATTTCACTTTCACGTCACATTTGTCCACATTTGTGCCCGTCACCAGTGGGGTCCATATGCTCACTGCACCCCTTGTTAGATTCCTTGAGGGGTGTAGTTTCCAGAATGGGGTCACTTGTGGGGGGTTTCCAGTGTCTTGGCAGCACGAGGGCTCTGTAAATGCGACATGGCCCTTGAAATCCATTCCAGTGAAATCCAGCTTCCAAAAGCCAATTGGCGCTCCTTCCCTTTGGAGGCTCGTCCTGCGCCCGCTTGGCACTTTATGTCCACATGTGGGGTATTTCCGTACTCGGGAGAAACTGCGCTACATGTTTTGTGTTTTTTTTTTCCTTTTATCCCTTTGTGAAAATGAAAAATTGAAGGCTAGAACAACATTTTAGTGTAAAAAATACTTTAGTCTTTTTTCAAGCCATATTGTTTGGAAAATCTGTGAAGCACCTGTGGGGTCCAGATGCTCACCGCACCCCTTGTTACATTCCTTGAGGGGTGTAGTTTTCTAAATGGTGTCCCTTTAGGGGTGTTTTTTAGGTTTTGGCACCCCACAGCCTCTGCCAACCTGAAGTGGTACAGTCAAAAATGACCAAAAATAACGGAGCCATTGAAATTCACTAGGCGCTCCCTTATATCTGAGGCTTGTGGTTGCGTCAAATAGCGCAATAGGGCCACATATGGGGTATTTCTATAAACTGCAGAAACGGGGCAATCAATATTGGGGTGCATTTCTCTGGTAATAGGTTTATAATTATGAAAAATATTGGATTACAATAAAATCTCTGCACAGAAAATTTAAATTTTTAAATTTCTTACACACTTAGCTTTTATTTCTGTGACTCCCCTAAAGGGTTAAAAAACTTTCTGGATGTGCTTTTGCAGAGTTTAGGGGGTGCAGTTTCTGAAATGGGGTGCTTTGTGGGGCTTTCTAACACACAGTCCCCTCAAATACACTTTAAACCTGAACAGTTCCCTAAAAATATCTGATTTTGAAATTTTACTGAAAATTTGGAAATTTGCTGCTAATGTTTTAAGCTTCCTATTGTCTAAAAATAATGAAATATAGTTTAATAAATGCCGCCAACATAAAGTAGACATGTTGCTAATGCTATTTAATATATAATTTATGTGGTATAACCATTTTCTGTATAAGCAGAAAAGGTTTAAAGTTGGAAAAATGCATTTTTTCACAATTTTTCAAGCTATTTTGAGTTTTTTCATAAAGATTCGTTATAAGTATCGACTCCAATTTACAAGAAATGTGAAGTACAATATGTCACGAGAAAACAATCTCAGAATCAGCTGGATAGGTAAAAGCATCCCGAAGTTATTAATGAATAAAGTGACACTGGTCAAATTCATAAAATTTGCTCCGGTCCTTAAGGCCATTTCAGGCCCGGTCCTTAAGGGGTTAAAGGGGTTATCCAGCGCTACACAAAAATGGCCACATTCGTCCAGAGACAGACTACCTCTTATCTCCAGTTTGGGTGTGGTTTTGCAACTCATTTCCATTGAAGTGAATAGAGCTTAATTGCAAACCACACCTGAACTGGAGACAAGAGTAATGCTATCTCTGGAAGATAGTGGCCATGTTTTTGAAGCACTGGATAACCCCTTTAAGTTTATTGTGTGAGTAAACATTGCTTAAAGCTATTGTTGAAGCCACCTGGCCCAGGTATTTTACAAAGGAGAAGTGACTTGATAGCTTCTTTCTACCTCCACCTCTGAGAATGAGTTTTCCAGTACCTACATATTGCCATTAGACAAGGGTAAATATTATTGCCTCATGCCAACTAAAGCCCAGACGAAAACTCATAAAGCGTTTTCTTTGTTTACTTGATTAAATAAAAATATTACTATTGCGTCTACAACGAGTACCTTAATATATTGGGTTTGCTTTTCCACATGCATAGCGATCACCCCGAGGAATGATGGCTAGTGACTGCAGTATTTCAAGAATACCAGGAGAAAATTTACATGGTGAAATATATATTTGCATTGACATAGCTGTATGAGGTTGTTATCATCAGACACAGGGGTGTGAAAATTTGTTGTTATCCTGGCTTGGTTCATATTAATGAAAGTGAGCCTCTCCACACTGTGGAAAGACAGCTTGGTTTTTCTTTGGTGTAAAAATCCCCCCTTGCCACACTGAATACCCTCTGGGCATGACAACAGGGACAAAGCAATTTCTGCCCAGAATTGCACCCTTACATTTAGGGTTGGTGGTGAATCCAAACAGGACCTGATGTTTCAGCTGCTGTTGGTCAATGTTGGAGTTTTGGTGCTGTCTGCTGTCAACTGCCGGTGGGTTCATAAAGTTGCTCATGAGTGACTGCAGGCTAAAGCAGCTACTGTGCTTACTGTTGGACCTCATACCTCCACTAGCAGTCATAGGGGGGGGGGATTGCATAGGGTCCATCTGCGGAGTTGTTGCTGAAGTCAAAGGATAATCTTGATGATAGGACTCACATTTGTCCTCACTCTCTGCTGTTGGAAAAAAGTCCCAATTTTTGTGCCCAAACCGAGGGTCAACCAGGGTGCCCAGCCAGTAGTCATCCCTCTTGCGAACTGTCCATGCACAAGCACTCCAGTAGGCAAATTTTCAGGTGCACTTGGGTAATTGAGTGCCTTTCCTCCTCACTTCCCTCGATATACTGCAAAAAGGTGCTGGAATCCTACTTATTGACCATGTGTTCCTCTGCTCTCCCTGTTAAAGGGTCTGTGAAGTCACCCGTTGGTGTCAAAAATAAATGAGTGTCTTCATCCTCCACCACCCCCGATTCATCCATCTCTGGCTTCAGGTTCATTTAAAAGCTGGGCACTGGTCTTTATTTCCTCGCTGATGATGTCTGTCACTCTTCAGAACATGAAGCAGCAGAAGTATGTTGTTCATACCATAATCCTGTCTGCTGAAGAACAAAGTGGTGTGCTCGATGAGAATAAGCAATTGGCATGTATCCTACATAATCTTCCAGTGGGTGACTTTAAAGTTGCAGTGCTGTGTTAAACTGCCCAAATAACCCATTAAGATGTCCATCATTGCCAATCTCTGTTCATACAGCCGCTCCAACATGTGGAGGGCTGAGTTCCAACGTTCTAGTATACTACATTCTTCCTGAGTCTTGAGGAAAGCGTTCCATGCAATGTACAAATGGCTAAAGTACATGTAAAGTTTCAGGGACATCTTTATCAGGTTCTCAGTCCATCGAATCATCCCAGAAATCTTTGCATGGTGAGGTTGATCATGTCAGCCAGGCATGGTGCATGAGTCAGCCGTCTTCGATACTGTGCCGACACAATGTTCTTCCCATTGTTGCAGACTACGGTTTCAACTTGCAGTTAGTGAGGGATCAACCATGTGGATATTTTATTGTGTTTGCAGCAAAACAGTACCTGCTCTATGTACCAGCTGAATTGACCAAGGCTGCTCAATTGCAGGAAAGCCTGGCAGTGAAAGCCCTGGCATCAGTAGTATGACAATGAGACAGGGTTTACTCTGGAGTGATGAGAGAATGAGGTCAAGGTGATGTAGGGAGAGGCTGAAGGCCTATGAAGGCAACATGGAGGAGAAAGTGCCATGTCCTGGCCAATTTTCTGCTGCTGCTGCCCCACTCCAGGAAAGACATTAATCAAGTTGGGTGGGAATAACATGTACTGTCCTTAAATTCAGCTGGAGCTCCATCCATTGGCACTGAGGTGCACCTGATTGGAGATGGAGAGACCCAAGGACTGACCAATCTTCTTCTGCATATAACTGTGGAGTGATGAAACTGCCTTGTTGAAAAAATAATGCCTGCTTGAGACTCTCAACTTGGGATGCACATAAAGCATCAACTCTTTGAATGGTTTGGATTTGACTACCTGGAACGGGAGGGACTGCATCATGATCAACTTTGCCAGATAAGCATTCAGCTTCTGTGCCATGTGGTGACTGCTGGAATACTGCTGTCTTCTGGCCATGGATAGGGATTGCTGTGTTAGGGCTGGTGGTATCTCACTGCATGGCGGAAAAGATGGATGTCCAGCTTCAGTCCAAGGTTCCAATGGAAATCTCCTTATTGATATAAAAATGAACATTCAATAGTCCAACAAACTGACATGTTTTAGACGTGGCATACATTCACAATTGCAAAGTCTGTTTAAAACAAAGCCAGGTGGGGTCCCATGGTGTTAGATCTCCCACTGGGAAATATATATAACATGGAAAGCAATGATGAATCAAAAGGTAAAATGAAATCAGCAGTGATGGATCACTGAGGTACACTCAGGCTTAATATACTGCCAAAGACAGTTTGATGAAAAGGACTGAGGTTGTTACCTGACAGGTGAATCAAAAGGTACAATGAAAGTGGCAGTGGTGGATCACTGAGTTACAGCCAGGAAATCTGTCGACCGCAGTAGAAACTGTGTACAGGCACACAAAGTGACTGCAGCAATGTCCAAGATACAATTATTCCACTGCTACCTTTCTTAAATTTCCTCTATGTATCCCTTCTACCTAAAAATCTTCTATAACTTTTTGATTCTTACTTTTTTTCACAGATTCCCCCTTTTTTCTTCCAGACTCTTTTTTTTTTCTCCCTGACTCTCTCTTTTTTCTCAGACTCTCCTTTTTTATGACTGTCTCTTATTTCACTGACTCTCCCTTTTTTCTCTTACTCTTTCTTTTTTTCTCCCGGATTCTTCTTTTACGGACTCTGCCTTTCTTCTCAAATTCTCTTTGGGACTCCTTTTTTTTCAGCTGATTCTCTCCTTTTTTTCCCAGACTATCCGTTTATCCTTTTTGCAAACTTTTGTAACAAACCTCAGTTTGGAAAGTTTGGTTCACTTATCTCTAGTCCTGACACTTGATAAATTATTTTTCAATGAGCAAGCATTTTTTTCATCCTCTTCATAGACAGTAAAGTATGTTGTTGTTACTTTACATATAGCATGGTGTAGCAGTGGGCTTATATATATATATATATATATATATATATATATATATATATATATATATATATAGTGGTACCTTTGTTCTAAAACTGCTCGGAACTCAAACCGTACTTTAAAGGAAAGTTTGCTTCGGTTCTCAAACTCTTGCTCGGTTCTCAAACACTTTTCAGCCACCCAGTCTTGAAGTACAAGAATGCCGCAGTATTCGAACAAAAATTTACCTGGAAGTAACGTTCAGAATTCAAACTTTGCTCAGTATCTGAAAGTTTTTGCGAGTGTGGATGGTGGGTTGTACATGGTGAGTTTAGCACTGGTGAGGCTTCACATACCGTACAGTACTGTATAAGACTGCTGGAGCACATATACAGTACAGAAGTAGTACAGTCAGTGCACCACCATGTTTCATTCTGTACTGTATAAAACTGCTGGAGTGCAAATACAGTACAGTAGTAGTACAGTCAGTGCACCACCATCTCCCATCCTGCACTGTATAAGATTGCTGGAGTGAATAAACAGTACAATAGTAGTACAGTCACCAGTCACCAGTAGTGCATCACCATCTCCCACTCTACCACCGACTCTATACAGTAAAGGATGAGTGAAGAGTTAGCGACTACTCAACTATAATTGCTGGTTTTGTTGAACATTTCTTGTATATAATGTACTGTACAGTATAGTGCTGTTCTTTACTGTACTGTAGTGATCAAACAAGGCATTTTTCAATGTAACTAGATTTGCATTTCCAGGGAAATACATAGTGCTTGAAAAGAGCGCCCCTTTACCAGTGACTTCCATTTAACTTTAATCCTGGGTGCCGTCCCTTTAAGAGCGACTTGGGTCCCATCCCTTTAAGAGCAACTTGGCTCCCGTCCCTTTAAGAGCGACATGGGTCCCTTTAGGAGCGACCTGGGTCACTTTAAGAGCGACGTGGGTCCCTTCGCTCTTGAAGGGACCCAGGTCACTCTTAACGGAACCCAGGTCGCTCTTAAAGGGACCCAGGTCGCTCTTAAAGGTACCTAGGTCACTCTTAAAGGGTCCCAGGTCGCTCTTAAAGGTACCCAGGTCGCTCTTAAAGGGACCCAGGTCTCTCTTAATGGAACCCATTTCGCTCTTAAAGGGACCCAGATCACTCTTAAAGGGACCAATTTCACTCTAAAAGGGCCCCAGGTCGCTCTTAAAGGGCCCCCGTTGCACTTAAAGGGACCCAAATGGCTTTTAAAGGGACCCAGGTCGCTCTTAAAGGGACCCATTTCGCTCTTAAAGGGACCCAGATCGCTCTTAAAGGGACCAATTTCACGCTTAAAGGGACCCATTTCACTCTTAAAGGGACCAAGTTCACTCTTAAAAGGACCCATTTTGCTCTTAAAGGGACATATTTCGCTCTAAAAGGGACATATTTCGCTCTTAAAGGGACCCAGGTCGCTCTTAAAGGGACCCAGGTCGCTCTTAAAGGGACATATTTCGCTCTTGAAGGGACATATTTCGCTCTTAAAGGGACCCAGGTCGCTCTTAAATGGACCAATTTCACTCTTAAAGGGACCAATTTTGCTCTTAAAGGGACCCAGATCGCTCTTAAAGGGACCCAGGTCGCTCTTAAAGAGACCCAGGTCGCTCTTAAAAGGACCCATTTTGCTCTTAAAGCGACATATTTCGCACTTAAAGGGACCCAGGTTGCTCTTAAAGGGACATATTTCGCTCTTAAAGGGAAATATTTTGCTCTTAAAGGGACCCAGGTCGCTCTTAAATGGACTAATTTCACTCTTAAAGGGACCAATTTCGCTCTTAAAGGGACCCAGGTCGCTCTTAAAAGGACATATTTTGCTCTTAAATGGACATATTTCGCTCTTAAAGGGACCCAGGTCGCTCTTAAAGGGACCCATTTTGCTCTTAAAGGGACATATTTTGCTCTTAAAGGGACATATTTCGCTCTTAAAGGGACATATTTTGCTCTTAAAGGGACATATTTCGCTCTTAAAAGGACATATTTTGCTCTTAAAGGGACCCAGGTCGCTCTTAAAGGGACCCAGGTCGCTCTTAAAGGGACCCATTTTGCTCTTAAAGGGACCCATTTCGCTCTTAAAGGGACCCAGATCGCTGTTAAAGGGACCCAAATTGCTCTTAAAGGGACCCAGATTGCTCTTAAAGGGACCCAGGTCGCTCTTAAATGGACCCATTTTGCTCTAAAAGGGACCCAGGTAGCTCTTAAAGTGACCAATTTCACTCTTAAAGGGACCAATTTAACGCTTAAAGGGACCAATTTCGCTCTTAAAGGGACCCATTTTGCTCTTAAAGGGAAATATTTTGCTCTTAAAGGGACATATTTCGCTCTTAAAGGGACATATTTTGCTCTTAAAGGGACCCAGGTCGCTCTTAAAGGGACACATTTCGCTCTTAAAGGGACCCATTTCGTGCTTAAAGGGACCCATTTCACTCTTAAAGGGACCCAGGTCGCTCTTAAAAGGACCCATTTTGCTCTTAAAGGGACATATTTCACTCTTAAAGGGACATATTTTGCTCTTATAGGGACATATTTCGCTCTTAAAGGGACATATTTTGCTCTTAAAGGGACCCAGGTCGCTCTTAAAGGGACCCATTTTGCTCTTAAAGGGACCCATTTCGCTCTTAAAGGGACCCAGGTCGCTCTTAAAGGGACCCATTTTGCTCTTAAAGGGACCCATTTTGCTCTTAAATGGACCCAGGTCGTTTTTAAAGGGACCCAGGTCGCTCTTAAAGGGACCCATTTTGCTCTTAAAGGGACCCAGGTCGCTCTTAAAGGGACCAATTTCACTCTTAAAGGCACCCAGGTCGCTCTTAAAGGGACCCATTTTGCTCTTAAAGGGACATATTTTGCTCTTAAAGGGACATATTTTGCTCTTAAAGGGACCCAGGTCGCTCTTAAAAGGACCCATTTTGCTCTTAAAGGGACATATTTCGCTCTTAAAGGGACCCAGGTTGCTCTTAAAAGGACCAATTTCACGCTTAAAGGGACCAATTTTTAGTCTTAAAGGGACCCAGGTCGCTCTTAAAAGGACCCATTTTGCTCTTAAAGGGACATATTTCGCTCTTAAAGGGACATATTTTGCTCTTAAAGGGACCCAGGTCGCTCTTAAAGGGACCCATTTTGCTCTTAAAGGGACCCATTTCGCTCTTAAAGGGACCCAAAACGCTCTTAAAGGGACCCATTTTGCTCTTAAAGGGACCCATTTTGCTCTTAAATGGACCCAGGTCGTTTTTAAAGGGACCCAGGTCGCTCTTAAAGGGACCCATTTTGCTCTTAAAGGGACCCAGGTCGCTCTTAAAGGGACCAATTTCACTCTTAAAAGCACCCAGGTCACTCTTAAAGGGACCCATTTTGCTCTTAAAGGGACATATTTTGCTCTTAAAGGGACATATTTTGCTCTTAAAGGGACATATTTTGCTCTTAAAGGGACCCAGGTCGCTCTTAAAAGGACCCATTTTGCTCTTAAAGGGACATATTTCGCTCTTAAAGGGACCCAGGTTGCTCTTAAAGGGACCAATTTCACGCTTAAAGGGACCAATTTTTAGTCTTAAAGGGACCCAGGTTGCTCTTAAAAGGACCCATTTTGCTCTTAAAGGGACATATTTCGCTCTTAAAGGGACATATTTCGCACTTAAAGGGACATATTTTGCTCTTAAAGGGACATATTTTGCTCTTAAAGGGACCCAGGTCACTCTTAAAGGGACCCATTTTGCTCTTAAAGGGACCCATTTCGCTCTTAAAGGGACCCAGATCGCTCTTACAGAGACCCATTTTGCTCTTAAAGGGACCCATTTTGCTCTTAAAGGGACCCAGATTGCTCTTAAAGGGACCCAGGTCGCTCTTAAAGGGACCCAGGTCGCTCTTAAAGGGACCAATTTCACTCTTAAAGGGACCAATTTCACGCTTAAAAGGACCAATTTAGCTCTTAAAGGGACCCAGGTCGCTCTTAAAGGGACCCATTTTGCTCTTAAAGGGACCCATTTCGCTCTTAAAGGGACCCATTTTGCTCTTAAAGGGACCCAGGTCGCTCTTAAAGGGACCCAGGTCGCTCTTAAATGGACCAATTTTGCTCTTAAAGGGACATATTTTGCTCTTAAAGGGACCCAGGTCGCTCTTGAAGGGACCCATTTCGCTCTTAAAGGGACCCATTTTGCTCTTAAAGGGACCAAGATCGCTCTTAAAGGGACCCATTTTGCTCTTAAAGGGACCCATTTCACTCTTAAAGGGACCCAGGTTGCTCTTAAAAGGACCCATTTTGCTCTTAAAGGGACATATTTCGCTCTTAAAGGGACATATTTTGCTCTTAAAGGGACCCAGGTCGCTCTTAAAGGAACATATTTTGCTCTTAAAGGGACCCAGGTCGCTCTTAAAGGGACATATTTTGCTCTTAAAGTGACCCAGGTTGCTCTGAAAGGGACCAATTTTGCTTTTAAAGGGACCTTGGTCGCTCTTGAAGGGATATATTTCGCTCTTAAAAGGACCCAGGTCGCTCTTAAAAGGGACCCGGGCCGCTCTTAAAGGGACCCAGGTCGCTCTAGCGACATGGGTCTCTTTAAGAGCGACATGGGTCCCATACCTTTTGGAGTGTCCCGTCCGTTTAAGAGCAACTTGGGTCCCGTCCCTTTAAGAGCGACTTGGATCCCTTTAAGAGCTACATGGGACCCTTTAAGAGCGACTTGGGTCCCGTCCCTTTAAGAGCGACTTGGGTCCCGCCACTTTAAGAGCGACTTGGGTACCTTTAAGAACGACTTGGGTCCCTTTAAGAGCGACATGGCTCCCGTCCCTTTAAGAGCAACTTGGGTTCCTTTAAGAGCGACATGGCTTCCGTCCCTTTAAGAGAGACTTGGGTCCCTTTAAGAGCGACTTGCGTTCCTTCAAGGGTGACCTGGGTCCCTTTAAGAGCGATCTGAGTACTTATAATGGTAAAGATCATTGCTCGGTTACCATGACAATCTTACTCATGTCGGGGAGACAAAATCGTTAAGGACCTTCCATATATTACATCTTCTATTGGCCAATAGTGGACATGTGACTGTGGATGGTGTGATACATTGCATGACGAGACCTTAGAGTTCCTATTGGCTGCTATATTTCAGCTATTTGCATATCTGCTGTGATTGGCTGTCAGCGGTTAGAGTGTGGCCATTTTTTGCAATGGGCCATTATTTTCTATGGGAAATTTGGGGTCGTTTAACGTAAATTTCTTAAAAACGACATATCCGATCGAAACGGAAAATAGATAGCACACCACACACCGCCGAGGGCTTCGAAACGCAGTTTGAACGGAGTGTGTGCAAAAAGCGGTTCGGGCTGTATTACGCGCAGAAAAATGGCTGGAAGAAGAAGAAGAAGAAGAATTACAATATAGTGCTTTTCAAGCATTATAATAAATGAGTACTGTAGGTAATTATTGGTGGGTGCTTGAACCAAACACATTTAGATTATTTCCCATGGGAAGACACGCCTTCCTGAACCAATTAAGATATATATATATATATATATATATATATATATATATATATATATATATATATATATCTATATCGATTAAGTTGTAAATAAATAAATATATATATATATATATATTTTTTTTTTTGCTATGTAATGTATATATTGTACCAACATATTGTGATCTATTCTCCTTGTGACAGTTTCTGTATTTTTGACTCACAGAAACGAGTATCAGTGTGATAACCAGTAAGGTATAGACACAGTGTTGTCAGATGAGACTGTCCCAGTAGTTACTAGTCATTGTCAGTTATTATCAGTGAGTTTATGACATGGCCTCACTGGCACGATGTGATGAGGTTCCAAGCTAAACTATATGAATAGACAAGGCTATGCTGAGTTATGCTTAAATTATTTCTTTATTTGACTAACTCTTTGAAGAGTCAATGGATAGAATAGAATGAATAGAATTTTTAAAGAGTTTGGTCTTTATATTTTCCAATTCTAACTTTATGATTTCACTTTCTTCTGTTTAATTTTAAGCTAGAGACCCCTGTTTAAGTTCACATTTACATTTTATTCCAAGGATAATATTTTTTATAGAATACATTCTGAATGAATCAGACTTTTATTGCAAACTTCTAAAAAGGTAATAGAATAATGTGACCTGAGACTTTTTTGTTTAAAAATATACAGTTGTTAAATTGTATGGCTCTATTTGATTTATGGTATTTATTGGATCAGATTTTGCATTATATTTTATTAAATAAGAAAATGAGAACAAAATTCTGGTAATGTAGTGACTGGATAATATATTGGTAAAATGTACGAATGAATAGCCAACTGATATGTATTGTGAAATAGGCAGAAGAAAAAGTAATTTCATTTGTCATGAAATGGGTATTCGTTGGGCTGTGGGATCAGATCTATCATTACTGATGTGAAGAAGATGACATAAACTCTATAAGAATGAAGTGGACATGTTACAGAGTCAAATTTCATTAAGCTGTCTACTGGAGGAATAAAGCTGAGAATGCTATGAAAAAGTACTGACAAGAAATTTGATTTAAGTTTTATTGCTACCAACCGTGACACTATGCATGAACTTTTATGTGAAGGAATAATATCATTTTATTTTTTTCTTGCCAAGTAATTTACAGCCTAACAGATTATTTTTGTTAAAAGTACCCCAAGGACAAACAAGGTGTGTAAAAATTGCAGCAATGATACACAATTTTACATTATGATTCCAATTATTGCTATGTAAATATTAGGCTTGAATCACATATGCACTTTTTGATACAGTTTGAGGTGCAGTTGTAATGCAGTTGTTGAGGCAAAGCCACAAGCAGGTCTAACAGACGGGAAAAGTATAAAGTTTTTACTTTGTTTCCCAAACTCTTAACATTTCCTCGAGAAAAAAAAAATCTTCCATTAAAAAGTATGGGGGAGATTTTTATCTGTGAGGAATGAAAAGAGTCTGTGAGGAATGAAAGGTGGAATCTGATTGGTTGCTAGGGGCAACTGAGACAGTTTCACTTTACACCATGTTTGATAAATCTCCCCCTATGTGATTCCTGTTTGAGGTTATGTTCCCACAATGGGAAAACTGCAGCCATCTTTCTGGATTGTTGTCATTTTAGCATCAAAAGACGGCTGCAAATAATATTCCGGATTATTATTTGCAGCTGTCGTTATCAATACATGATCATTCTTTTTGGTGCCAGAATGACAGCTGTCTAGAAAGACGGCATTCATTTTCCAATTCTGGGAACATAGCCTGAGGCTGGGTTTATACATGGTATTTTAGTTACTATTTGGTCTTTAATGTGAGCTTCATTTTTGGTATTTTTAGCCTGACCCAGAAGTGAGTTCAGAAAACAGAAAAAATTGCAAATCTTTCCATAATAGTTTTTTACGATGTTGGTTTCACTTCAGGTTTAAGCTAAAAATTAAAACTACAATACTTACCAAACTGAGGACCAAATATTACACGTGAGCTTGGTCTTAGAATAATTTCACAAACAACCTTTTTAAGAAAAAAAACAAATGTAATATCTCTTAAAGCAACTCTGTACCCACAATTTAACCGCCCGGCCAATCACTGGCTTTAAAGGTCTACTGTTGATGTCAGTGATTGGATGCAAGATATATGGGCCCAATTTAGAATTTTGCATGCTTATCCATGCTTATATACATTAGGCCTTACTGAAATTTTAACATTGTTATGCTATGGTAATATTTTAGTAAATGTAGATGGGAAAGATAATATTGCTGCAGACCTTCTAAAACATATGCACATTTACCAGATAAACAGTAAGAAAAAAACCCACAAGGCTTGTGGTAGCTGTTTTTATTGTAAATGGTACTTCGTCTCACTCTGCTGTTCGATTTACAGACCATTTATTAAATTAAATGAAATCACTCATGGCTCTATTTTTGATCAACTATAACAACCATAACAAGCTAAAAGAAATGGATTTTTAGATTGATTTCATGGGAAGAATATACCTCATACAACATATATTTTAATGGCCTGCTGTTAAGCTATTACTCTGATTAAATCATTAAATCAATTGCGCTTCAGCAATCATGATAACTAGTTTCCCAACTTTGTACCCGTATTTGTTATCTTCCCAGCAGGTTATTAGCCATTAATTAGTAAGGCTTCTCAAAATGCTTTGTTTGTATAGTAATTGCCAAGCCACCAGATTGAACTAAATAAGCCAAAAGCAAAATCATTTCTTCTAGCCCTTACACTATACAGTTTTACCATGTGATTCATGTTTAATCAAGTCACATAAGGATTAAGATTAACAGGGAAAACATATCTTTTAAGTTCACTTAACACATTACTACTATACCAAATAAACTTTAAAGGTTTTCAAATATTATTTAATTTATTGCATTTACAGTATATGTGACACCTATTCCTGGAATACAATAAGTATTTATTTAATGTTTAAGAAAGCTTTTTTTATGCACATACCCAATTCATTTGAATTGGTTATCAGATTCGATTTGGAGGCCAAATCTGATTCATAAAAGCTCAGATTACCCTGAAACAGCGGGGAATATGGTGCTTGTTTCTGCAGTGACTGTGAGTGGCTGCAGGCTGACATTCCAACATCCCATTCTATTTGCATAATGATGACCTCATCTGTATATTGCCTGCAGGGCTTGCACCCATAGACTCCAAGATTGAAGGAGGAAGACAGAGGAAAGAACTGGGGAGTATATTCATTTAATAATTTCTTGTATGGGGGCATTTATACAATGTTGGAGATATTTGTTTAATATGGGGGCAACTGTTTGATAATGAGGTCAGCTATCTACTTCATAGGGAAAAACTTCTTAATAGTGGGGCAGTCTTCCTAAAGGAGGAAATTGCTTACAATGGGGCAACTGTCCTTTTAATAGGGCACAACTATTTACAAAGCCACAAACAGGCCTGAGGAGACAAGGGAGCCTTAAATCTGAGGGCAATATCCTCGATCCTTCAAATATTGCGGTATTCGAAAGATTCAAATTCAATCGAGTAGTGAGTCGAAAGCCCTCCCATCGCAGTTGGCACTTTTTTTTAATCCAATGCCCATGCAGAGAGGCCGTGAGGGACCCTGGGAGTACGCATGCAGCGCAAAAACCGCGTCTACCCTCATTGGATAGCTGAACCACATGACCTTGAATCTTAAATACTTGGCTCCTGCCTCACGACCTCAAATGAGCTTTCAACCTAGCCAGGGAAAAATCTTGCAGCAGGAAGAGATTGGTTTTAGTAGTGTGTCGTGTCTTGTCCCTGCCTCCCCTGTCCTGACAGGAAGTACAGAAACACAATATAGAACAAAAGGAAAATGTTCTGACTTGTGCTTATTGAAAATAAAAACTGATTAAACACAGGAATTCCAGTCAGTATGGAGATTCATGGCTCAATGCATCCATCAATTACATGACTGCCTTCTCTGTGAGTGCTTAGATGGCCTGGCAAACACTGGACTTGCTGTTTTCTGACACTTTGCAAATTGTAAACTTGTTTTATATCACATCTACTTTTGGTCTGGATTTTAAAAGTTATAGAGACAGGTACACTTTAAAGCGTAACTATAATTTCAGTAGCCAAAAAATGAAATTCCTCAAATAAAAAGACCATGTGTTACCCTTTAAAAAGAGCCCTCAACTGTGTTGATAGTGTGTACGCTCGCTGAGATATCCCCAGTTGTTTGGGTCAGAAGAATAAATGAATTTTTCTTCTGGCTGAGACAAAGTGGGCGTGGCCTATCTCTCATCTCCCTGGCTGGTCCCTCCATTCACTGACCAGCACCTTAGCAGATGTATCACACATAGCAGGATTAGATACAGCCCCAACATACAGTATCACAATGTAAGATTAGATACAGAGCTCCAGCAGATGGTATCACACACATTGGGATTAGATACAGTCATCTGCTCTCATTACACTGTAGGATAATGTCAGCCATGGAGGTGGCGGCACCTGCTGCAGAATGTTATATGTACTATGGAAGGACTACAGCTGTGTTGTGCTGGGACTTGTAGTCCTCCCCTCAGTGACTCACCCACTCTCCCTTATGCAGTACATTGGAGTCATGGTGGCATATGCCTCCTGGGTGAAGCACTGGAAACACTTGTGCCTCCATTCAGCTCTTCCCCTGCGCTGCTCCTCATACACACAACACCCTCAGCTCTGCTAAGTCACCTCTGTGAGGGGAGGGGGGAGAACGTGCTGCTAGGAGGGGGGAGGAGGTTTTGTTTATGTGTGTGTCAGGGCTGTTAGCTGATCCTCCTGTCAGAGTCCGTACACTCAGGACGGATCTGCAGGGAGGGGGCGTGTCCAGCAGGAATGCAGAAATAACTCAGAGCCAGACAGAGCTGTAAGTGCATAATCAGCCTTATTTATTTAAAAAAAACTGTGCATTTTAGGTTATTAATGTATATTGCAAAAATTCTTATCATGACCTAAGCTAACTAAAACTGAAAGGTCAAAATATTTTATAGTTACGCTTTAAGTAAGGATCCTTCAATATAAGCGCTAATTATTTTAGGACTCTATTACATGTTTTAATTGTTATCTGGGCAAGGCTACACAAACAATTGCTGGGTCATTCATGTGGCACTTTCTTCATTGTTGGCCATACATCCCCCATTTAAATGAAACACCTTTGGCATTAGACTATCGTGCCATCTTAAAAACTGAGGTGACATCTTGGGGACCTTGCGTCCAAAGTCTTAACATTCTACCGATTATACAAATCCAAATGCTTGAAATATTCTTCCTAAGGTCCCTGATAAACTTATTTATTTATTCTGGTTGGGGGGGGGGGGGGGGGTGTAACACATAACACGTAACACTAATTTGTGTCCTCTGCTCCAAGATATCAGACAGATACTGTATTTCAGATATTTCATTGTAATATATTGTACTATGTACTACTCCTGCTTTAGTGCTTGACATGACTCCGGGATATCCCTGCTATCTACTGGACCACCATTTATGAAATTCACTTTTGAGTCCATACAAATTGCTATATACATTCAGATTATACAACTATTACTTGATGGATTGTCACGACTGATGGATGTATCGGTAAGGACTGCTCCCATGTGTGTTGGGACAACCACACTAGGGGTGCCTCTCTAGACAAGCAGGATCAGATAGAGTGAGTTTACTCACACCACTGAAGCACAGTTTTTTCTATTGACACAATTATTGTATTTTTATTATGGTCACTGCTTTGAAGGTATCTGTATCATTAGTATTACTCTTAGTCTTTATTAAAAGTTTTACCCACTACTAGAACTTCTATCACAGTTTGTCTTTTTCATTAAGCTCTTTCTAGTTTAATAACTTATTGGTGGGCTAATTACATTATAGGTCACTACTGTCTCTAGAGATAAGTGAACAAAACAGCCAGAATCCGAGTTCAAACCGTACTTTAGGGTTGATCTCGAATTCAGGCACAATCAAAAATTTTGCCAATTTGGCACTGCTCTCCTCAGCAAATTGGTTCTCTCCTGTTGGACAGAGTTCATGTATCCTGGGCTCATGTCTCTTCACCAAAGCACTGGAACACAGCGCTTGTTGTGTTGGGGTCAGCTCTCACAGTCTTCACTTAGTGGCTGTAGCTGAAGACCCCTAAAGCCGCTAAATGGCTGTGTGGAATCTGCAAGAGATGGCCTCAAACACAGTAAGCATTGTGTGCAAGGACAGTGAATTGACATGAGCCCAGAAGGGTAAATATAAGTAACCCCTCCCATGAGACTTCCTTTCTTCCTTTCTGGGGTGAATGCAGTGCACTCAGCACAGTGGTTGGGCTGAACTGCACTCGATCCAGCAAGCAAAGGGGCCATGTAATTTTTTTTTAAATATATATTTATGCAATTAGCCCCCCCAAAAAATTCCAATTGAAACATACTTTGATATTCCAAGGTTCTCAATCACCTTTACAATTCTATTCAAAATTCATATTATTGGAGCTGTGCCATCAAGGAATGGCACATATATAGACAGTAAGGGATCAAACACCACTAATAATTATTACTTAAAGGGAATGGCACAGCTCCTATCACTATTAAAAAAAAAAAAACTCTTTGTTTAGAATCAGTTTGGATACAACCAAATCTTGTACCAGAAATTTCTTGGACAAGATGAACCGACACTTTTCCAAAGTTTGCTCCTTTCTAAATCTGTTATTCCTGGTCAAGGCCTCACAACGTTTTCTTTCCAGAAGATTAAACATTTTCTGACCACAAGTCCAGGCTGTTAGGAATCAGGGACAGGATGGCACAAGGACAGATGAGCCATAAAGCTGGCACCCGCCTCTCTGTCCCTTCCTACTTTCCTTAAAAGCCCTAGGCAGCAATAAAATTACTGGATGGCAAACCTTGATCTTAACTAAGTGCTACACAGAACAAAATAAGACAGACACACATATTATGACAAAGTCAGAGGTCCAGGTCAATAACAAATGAGCAGCTCAGTACAAAACAAAATCCAAGCGGGTAGTCAAAAAGTCAAGAGCCAGAAGTAAGATAACCATAAAATACAATACAGGATTTACACTAGGTCAAGATACACTAGTAAACTAGGCACTTTCACAGGCAAGGACTAAGACACTGGGGAAGATACTTACTCAAGGAGCATGAGTAAGGAAGCCCCGCCTTCCGAAACGCGCGGCAGGGAGAGGACGCCTAACCTCTAGCTACCTCCAGTGCTCTGACCACACACAGCCGAATCCCGATTATCGCATCAAATAAAAAGTCAAGACGAAGACTGCTGAAATGTGAGTGTACTTTCTTCCTATATCGCACACTCACTACAGAACGTTACATGGTGTTGTGGGATACTTGTATACTGGACTGTTACATGCCAAAGAAGTGGGAGTTCGCGGTATCCATGTTAATTGCTCGTGATTGAGCTTACCGGTGGTCCGAAGCCAGGCATTGCGCTTTGTTGAAGATACTTATGGAGCCTGGAGTCCCAGCCTCAGACATGATTGGGGTTGAGGCTCCAAGTCCAGAACCCTCTTATAGCTGACTAGGGGTATCAGCTGTCAGTCAAAATTTCTACAATGCACAACACCTAATGTTGATCGGGCAGGGTTGGTAAAGCCCTGGCTGCGGTAACATCAATCAGAAGCGACAACGCACCCCCATCAACCTGGCCAGTTGCTATTGACACTGTCAGTGTGTCCCTAGCAACTGGCAGGGCCGGTCGCCATAGGTCAGAGACGGCCGTGTGGGGAGCCGACTCCTGACTAAGGCACTCTGTAGCCAATTACTGGCCAAAGGATTAACTTGTTACAGAGAGGCCAATGATTAGTGACTGGCATATGATTGCTAAATTATAGGGTGGAAGAGAGAACCAGGAGTATTTATTTTTAATAGTTTTTTTTTTTTTTCAAGTAACTCAGAAAACCTCTCTTAAAAAACAAACTATTACCATGGATTTGTTGGCATTAGTTTGTGGTTCAGATTCATACATAGAGAGAATATCTGTAGTGGTGTCATGACACAATTGCTTTTATGGTATATAGCATTGCAGAAGAAGTAAATACAGTAAATAAATAAATTAAACATCTATATAAACATCTATAATTTTTCATTGGTCTTTTATCTCTTTAACCCCTTAGGGACCAAGCCTACTTAATGACCAGGCTCATTTTTCAAAATCTGACCTGTCTCAATTTATGCGCTTATAGTTCAGTGATGCTTTATGGTAGCGATTCTAAGACTGTTTTTTCGTAACATATGGTACTTTATATTAGTGGCAAAATTTGGTCACTGGCTTGTGTGTTTTTTTGTGAAAAACATCAAAATATCATGAAAAATTTGCACTTTACGAACTTTGAAATTCTTAGCTTCTAAAAAAAGAAAGACACATGACAAAAATTAGTTAGTAAGTCACATTATCAATATGTTCTCTTTATTCTGATTTCATTTTGTAAACATATTTCACTTTTTTAGGGTGTTACGGCGCTTAGAAATGTATCAGCAAATCATCAAATTTTCATGAAATTTCCCAAACTGATTTTTTTTTAGTTTCTTTTATCAGGCCAGTAGAAGCGCGTGAAGCGCAAAACGGGTCATCGCCTGTGGAATATCCCTGCTCCCACTGTGTGTACCCAACTGTGATGTGTCGGTGATTGCTATAATAAAGGACCTCACTGCATGAATATACGAGTGCCGCTGGTTTATCTACAAGTATTGCATACCAGATCTATTCCTGCGGCAGAGCACTGTATTGGTCCACCGACATACAGATCCATTGAGTTGGCTCCTGACTCCATGCGCACTTGACCCAGCTGATTCGTGAGTAGTGCCGGATTTTCTTTCTTCTCATTGTTGATTTTTTTTAGTGACCAGTTCTTTTTTTTAAGTTCATTTAGGAGGCTTGTATACTGGAAACCCCCATAAGTGACCCAATTTTGGAAACTAGACACCTTAAAGAATTGATCTAGGGGTATAATAAGCATTTTGACCTTACAGGGACTATTCACAATTAGGCCGTAAAAAAATAGAAAAAAGAAATTTTCCAATAATATATTTGTTAAGATTAAAATATCTCATTTTCAAAAGCAACATGAGAGAAAATGCACCCCAAAATATATAAAGCAGGTTCTACCGAGCACAATGGTACCCCATATGTGGGCATAAACCACTGTATGGGCAGATAGTGGGGCTCAGAAGGGAAGGAGTGCCTATTAGCATTTCTAGTTCAGATTTAGCTGAAGATGTTTCTGAGCACCAGGTGTGTTTGCAGTGCCCCTGTAATGTGTGCAGAATAGAACCCCCCCCCCCAAAAAAAAAAAAAATCACCCCATTTTGGAAAGTACACCCCTCAAAGTATTCATCTTGGGGTGTGGTGAGCATTTTGACCACACAGGTATTAGAGGAAAGTATTCAAAATAAGACAGTAAAAAGGAAAAAATAGAATTTTTCCAATAATATGTTTGTTTAGTTTGAAATTTCTCAGTTTCACGAGGAACAGGGGAGAAAACTCACTGCAATATATGTAACGCAGGCTCTACCGAGTACAACGGTACCCTATATGTGGGCATAAACCACTGTATGGGCACACAGCAGGCCTCAGAATGAAGGGAGCACCAATTAGCATTTTCAGTGCAGATTTTTCTGAAGAAGTTTCTGAGCACCAGGTGCATTTGCAGTGCCCCTGTAATGTCTGCAGAATAGAACCCCACCCCCCTCAAAAAAAAAAAAAAGTCACCCCATTTGGGAAAGTTCACCCCTCAAAGAATTCATCTTGGGGTGTGGTGAGCATTTTTACACCACCGGTATTGAAAGAAAGTATTCAAAAGTAGACCGTAAAAATGAAAGAAATAAATTTTTCCAATAATTTGTTAGTTTAATTTGGAATTTCTCAATTTCACAAGGAACAGGGGAGAAAACTCACCCCAAAATATGTATTGTAGTTTCTCCTGGGTACAATGGTACCCCATATGTGGGCATAAACCACTGTTTGGGCACACAGCAGGCCTCAGAAGGAAGGGAGCGCCAATTAGCATTTTCAGTGCAGATTTTTGTGAAGAAGTTTCTGAGCGCCAGGTGCGTTTGCAGTGCCCCTGTAATGTCTGCAGAATAGAACCCCCCAAAAGTCACCCCATTTGGGAAAGTCCACCCCTCAAAGAATTCCTCTTGGGGTGTGGTGAGCATTTTGACCCCACAGGTATTAGAAGAAAGTATTCAAAACCAGGTTATGTTCACACTGCGTATGAGTCCGGCCGCATTTCATACGCCGCCGTACATGTGCGGCTGAAACTATGGGCGTGGGAAAAATAGACATGCGACCGGATGCGTACGAACCGCAAACATACGCCCGTAGTACAGTTATGCTTCCCTAGCTTGTTTCGAAACGATCTGAAACAGGTCATTTACTTGGAAATCTTCGCCCAGCCCCGTAAACCACACAGAACCTTTTGCATCGTAAAATCAAGTTTAATTTGACTGAAATAAGTACTTCTTACAGGACCGCATGGAAATCCACGGCCGTGAGTTTCAACATTTCCGTCCTCAAACAATGGTCGTGTTCATTTTCACGGCGCGGTATACGATCCAGCCGTAAGCTCATACGTAGTGTGCATTGTGCGGGCATATATCATATACTTTCAAGCGAACGCATCAACCTCAAAACTACGTGCGTATATTCGCGATTCGCTCTACGGCCAGAAACATACGCAGTGTGAACATAGCCTCAGACCGTAAAAATGAAAAAAATAATAATAATTTTTCCATTAATATGATTGTTTAGTTTGAAATTTCTCAATTTCACTAGGAACAGGGGAGAAAAAGCACCCCAAAATTTGTAACTGAGGTTCTCTTGAGTACAATGGTACCCCATATGTGGGCATAAACCACATATGGGGCACACAGCCGGGCTCAGACGAGAAGGAGTGCCCATTTAGTTAGTCAATATGTGGGTGTTTACTGGCTATCTGGGGTGGTAATTTACAATCTCGGGGAGTTTACTGGCTATCTGAGGTGGCGACAGGCAATCCGGTGTGGATATGGGCAATCCGGGGGTGTTTACTGGCTATCTGGGGTGGTGATGGGCAATCGGGGGGTGTTCACTGCCTATCTGGGGTGGTGACGGGCAATCTCGTGGTGTTCACTGGCTATCTGGGGTTGCAACAAGCAATCTGGGGTGGTGACAGGCAATCTGGGGTGGTGGCAGGCAATCTTAAGTGGTAACGGGCAATCTGCGGTGGTGACGGGCAATATGGGGTGGTGACGGGCAATCTGGGGTGGTGACAGGCAATCTGGGAAGGTGACGGGCAATCTGGGGAGGTGACGGGCAATCTGGAGAGGTGACAGCAATCTGGGGTGGTTGCAAGCAATATGAGGTCATTGCGAGCAATCTGGGGTGCTTGCGAGCAATTTGGGCTAGTTACAGGCAGTCTGTGGCAATCTGTGGTGGTTACAGGCTATCTTGGGAGGTTGACTGTCCATCTGGAGTGGTTACAGGCAATCTGGGGTGGTTATGGGCTATCTGGGGAGGTTGACAGGCCATCTGGAGTGGTTACAGGCAATCTGGGGTGGTTACGGGCTATCTGGGGAAATTAAGGGCAATCTGGGGTGGTTACAGGCAATCTGGGGTGGTTACAGGCAATATGAGTTGGTGGTGACAGGCAATCTGGGGTGGTGACAGGCAATCTGGGGTGGTGACGGGCAATCTGGGGTGGTGACCGGCTATCTGGGGAGGTTGACAGGCCATCTGGAGTGGTTACAGGCAATCTAGGGTGGTTACAGGCTATCTGGGGAGATTAAGGGCAATCTGGGGAGGTTACAGGCAATATGGGGTGGTGACAGGCAATCTGGGGTTGTGACGGGCAATCTGGGGTGGTGACGGGTAAACTTGGGTGGTTACAGGTAATCTGGGGTGGTTATGAGTAATCTGGGGTGGTTACAGATAATCTGGGGTGGTAACGGGTAATTCGGGCACTTGACTTTGGTGACAGGGGTAAAAAAGTGCTGGCATAATTTGGAACAAGCGATTAGTGGTATATAGTAGATGCTGCTGTCATGCTTTGACAGCGGCATTTAACGCATTAAACTGCCCAGAGAATCCTCCGCTCCAGGCAGTTTCAGGGGGGGGCAGCTGTCACACTGACAGCTGATCCCCCGCACTGCTACCGCCGTTAAAAGGCGTACGCATCGGAATAAAGCACATTAGTGACCGCCATGTAAAGGCAGCATGGCGGTCACTAAGGGGTTAAGACAAAATTGTAAGCTAAATACAGTTGTCATTTTGGAAATACTTAGATTTCTTTAATTAGAACTAAATTACTTCTGTGTTTTTTTACAGTTAAATTTCCTCTACGCAATGACACTTTGCTTGCATATTAAATGTGATATCTAAGTGCATCTTTAGATGGATAATATTAAATATTAAACCAATCAACACGCTGTGAAAGAAGACATTTTATGCAAAATTTAAAAGAAACCTTAAAATATAGTAGTAATTTACCAGAACTCATTATTATTTTCTAAGAGAAAGTACTGTGGAAAGCATTGCAGAACTGACAGCAAAACTATGAAGAATTGTGATTTATATTATATGAATGAGACTGAGAGTTTAGTCCCTTAAAGGGGAACTCCAGGTAGAGGTTAAAAAAAAGAAACTTCTGCAGAAACATAACACATTACTTACCTGTCTATCCCAGTTTTCAAACTACCAAAAATCCATTTGTTTGGTGGGGTTTTGCTCTGTTTTGTGTTTCTGTCCTTCCTGGTTTAGCATTCCCCAGAATGCTATGCTTTCCCTCATGTGATCATCACAGCCCCCACCCATTGAAATCAGTAAAATTAGTGCAGCAGCTGCTTCTGCCCGGACAGAGTTGGTGAATCACTTAAGGCCCTATTCCACGGAACGATTATCGTTCGTATTCGGCCGATATCGGCGGCTACGGACGATAATCGTCCGGTGGAATAGAGTGCAACGATCAGATGACATCGTTCATGTCGGCTGATCGTTGTAGTTGCTTGTTTTTCAACATGTTGAAAAACAAGCGACTGATATAGCAGCGATCTGCTGCCGTCGCTCCGTTGAATAGGAGCGTCGGCAGCAGACGCTGCTATATCCTATGGGCTGCCCGGACGATCAGCGATCCCCCGGGCAGCCCCCCCGCCGCCCCCTCCCGCACTCACCCGCTCGCTGCAGCCGCTTTGAATAGTGGCGGCAGCGAGCGGGGAACGAGGAGCAAACGAGCGCTGAGAGCGCTCGTTTGCTCCTCTAAACGACCTGTGGAATAGGAGCATTAGGGGATTGGCGGATCCAGCCAAGCCCCCTGTGAGATCACCCCCTGCCCCCTGTCTGCATCATCACTAAATACACACAATGTGAGACAGAGACATGGAATATTTGTCTCCTAAGGGGGATAGCAGAAGGAGCAGGAGACAATATGAATTGGCACAGGGGCCTTTTTTTTTCACTTCCTGGATTTCTATCAGCTATCAGTGTGGCAGAACTGTACAGATACAGTAATACATTGTATAGACACATCTACATGTACTTTTACTAGAAAACAAGTTTTTCTTATCCAGAGTTCCCCTTTAAAGGGAATCTGTCAGTATTAGTATGTGACCTTAGGTGCTGACAGTGTGCTGAAGTTGACAGTGCCCCAGTGATCTTTGTGTAAGCTGTCTGTGGTGGCAATTACTTGTTCTCTTGACTCAATAGCTATGTTTACACAACACACAACATACAAATTTTAATTGACTTCTATAAATTGCTTTGCAGTCTATGGAATAACAGACTTCATATCCGCACATTGTATTGGATGACGGATGCCTTTGGAGGCTGAAGTCATTCAATACACTGTGAAAAAGACCTCCGTTATTCCGTAGACTTCAATGCATTTTATAGCTATGTTCACACTTGGTTTAACATCGTCCATTGCATAGCATAAACTGTCGTCCACCGGGCTGCATTCAGGACGTTCCTTCAACCGAAACCTCTGTATTGGCTACAGGAACGTTCTTTTTTTTACTGTTGATTTGCGGGTACCGTTGGGTGTGCATGCAAATCAATCAGCTATTCACTTCAATGTAATGTATGGCCGCCGCCACACATTACATTGTGTCTTTACTGAAAAATTACATTGTGTGATTGTGAACCTAGCCTCTTGTAGTCACTTAAACTGATATAACAGCCGTCTTTTATAAAACAAAAAACTGACGCCTTTTCTCTTTTTTTGACGTTGTGTGAACATAGTAACATAGTAACATAGTAAATAAGGTTGAAAGAAGACAAGAGTCCATCAGGTTCAACCTAGGGAAACCCTACTGCCAGGGAAGGCAAAAACCCCTATGAGGCAGACAACAATTGCCCCACCACAGGGAGAAAACTCCCTCCCGACTCCAATGGCAACCAGAATAATCCCTGGATCAACGTATCACCAGAAATCTAATGCCCATAACTTGTGATATTATATTGTTCAAGAAAAGCATCCAGGCCTCCCTTGAACTTATTTAATGAATCGGCCATGACAACATCATGTGGCAGAGAGTTCCACAGTCTTACCGCTCGATGCTGATGATAAAATCTTCTTTCCTCTAGATGTAGAGGATGCCCCCTAGTCATGGTTACAGACCTAGGAGTAAAAAGATCACTACAAAGATCTCTGTACTGTCCATTCATATATTTGTACATTGTGATCAGATCGCCCCTAAGACGTCTTTTTTCTAGTGTAAATAACCCCAAGCTTGATAACCTGTCCTGGTACTGTAACCCACCCATTCCCTTAATGACCTTTGTTACCCTCCTCTGCACCCGCTCCAGTTCAGCTGTGTCCTTCTTATATACCGGTGCCCAAAACTGTACACAGTATTCCATGTGTGGTCTGACCAGTGATTTATAAAGAGGCAAAACTATGTTCTCATATTTTGCATCTATACCTCTTTTAAAGCATCCCATTATTTTATTAGCCTTGGCAGCTGCTGCCTGGCACTGATCACTAAAGTTGAGTTTACTGTCCACCAATACCCCCAGGTCCTTTTCGGAAGTAGTTTTACCCAGTCTTTTATTATTTAGCACATTACTGTACTTATTATTTCTATGGCCCAAGTGCATAACCTTACATTTATCCACATTAAACATCATTTGCCATATTACCGCCCAAGCCTCTAGCTTCTCCAAATCCCTCTGTAATATAATATTATCCTCCTCTGTACTGATTACTTTAACCAGTTTAGTATCTGCAAAAATGGAGATTCTACTCTGTAGCCCCTCAACAAGATCATTAATAAAAATATTAAAAAGAAGTGGACCCAACACTGACCCCTGTGGCACCCCACTAGTAACTAAAACCCAATCTGGGGACTTCCGGTTCCGGCCCACGACTAATGGCCACAGCCTAACGGAGCTCCGCGCCACCCTTCCCTAAAACGCTCCCCCCGCACACTACTCGGCGACCGAATCGGGGCATACGACCCCCATCTGAAGCCCTCATATCCCGGTTCTCGGATGGACAAATTTGTGAAGCGCGGAGGGGAGAAGACACAGAAGCAGTCATCCCAGACACAGCAGCCGCGTGAGAAGGAAAGGGGGAAAGACAAGATGGCGCTGCCGCCACAAACACAGCCTGGAGCAGTGAGACCTGCGGTGGACCGACAAGCCGAGGAAGATGACGCTGACTTGCGACTAAATCTCACTGACGCTGACTTGGGACTAAATCTCACCTGCAAAGCATTGGCAACGGAAGTGGCAAAAATATTATCCCCAGACCTTAAGGCTTCACTAGAATCCACAGTTGCTGCGTCTTTTGCACAGCTCCAGGGGGATATAAAACACCACTCCTCACAGATCTTAGATTTACAAGAGAGGGTGAGCATAGTTGAGGATGAGCTGACTACAGCGAAGACCCAGCTTCAGAGGACTCTCAGACAAAATGCCTATCTCAGAGATAAAACCGACGATTTAGAGAACCGCTCCCGCAGGAGTAACCTGCGCATTGTCGGCCTCCCGGAGTCAATTCCAGTATCGCAGCTCATGGAAATATGCTCTACAGAACTACCTGTAGCACTGGGTCTGAATGCCACATTTACTGTAGAACGGGCCCATAGAATTGGTCCTCCTATACACCAGGCACCAAACTCGAAGCAGCGCACGGACAATAAACCACGAGAGACTATTGCTAAGTATCTCAACTATGCAGACAAAGCCCTACTCCTCCAGACATACAAAAAAACTAACTCCGATCTGCTCCTGAGAGGACATAAAGTGCTCCTTTTCCATGACTACTCCGTGGAAGTGGTTAAGAGGCGGAAGGCATTCTCACAAATTTGCTCTACTCTAGTCTGTAAACAGATTTGCTTCGCTCTCCTTTTCCCAGCCATGCTGAAAATCATCCGAAACGATGGCTCCTTTCAACTTTACCACACTCCAGAAGAGGCCTGGGCTTTCCTAGACACGCTCAAGGAGCCAGCACCGTCGCCAGTGGACAAGACAAAGCGGCGCAGAACAGAATCACCGCCGTGAGAACAAGAACCGAATATGGAGGTCACGGCCTGAGATCACCATAAATGAAGAAGAGAACGAACTTCCTTACCTAGTAACGCACAATGCCACCGACAGGCGGTATCCCATATGCTGCCATGCTTATTAGAATACTAACCTTGCCCGATCACTCTCTAAGTCCTCTTTTGTCCTCCACTCTTCCCTATACTACTTATCCCCCTCCCCCCCCCCCCTTTTTCTCAATCCACCACTCTATGTATCTTTATCCCCCTATGGAGAGCGATTTCCCCTATATGGGGTTCTAGTGCAACTGATTTAGTAATGTGAGTTCTTTTTCCCCTGTGAGTTTCAGTTATATAGGGAGGGCACAAAATATGATGCCTTCATAATCGTTTTGGTGGTGGGTGGTGGTCCCCGTTTTGAGATCTACTTATATTACCAACTAGCGGTGTGGGTTTAGCGAGACCCTACTCACTATTAGCGTGAAAAAAGTGAAGTCCATTATGTTCTGGTACTCGCGTTTTTGGGACTATAACTTGCTGATATCTGTTTTAATGTTGTTCAGTTATAACCTGATTTCTGTTTTTGCCCTGTCTAGAAGTGTACCTGTTAAGGAAATTTATGGAGTTGTTGCTGAGCGAGGCCGACCGGCAAACCAGACCGATACCACCTGTGATCCGGGACATATATTCCGAACGTAATTGGGTATGAAAATTATATCGTGGAATGTGCATGGGTTGCGATCCCCCAATAAACGATCGCTGGTACTAAGACATCTAAAGAAGCTAAAGTCAGATGTGGCTCTACTACAGGAGACACACCTCACTAGAGCTGAATTTTTTAGACTTAAAAAGTGGTAGGTGGGTGAGGTCCTAGGATCCCCGGCGGTAGACGGTAAAGGTGGAGTGATTATTTTACTACACAAACAGTTATCATACACCATACTTGATAAGCTCGAGGATGACCAAGGTAGACTGATCCGCGTCACACTAGAATCCCCGGCAGGACGCTTATCACTTTACAATGCATACGCCCCAAACGCTAAACAAACGCCCTTTTTTCCTTACCTACGTAACCTCATTCTATTAGACAAGGAACCTTATAAACTATTAGGGGGTGACTTAAATTCTGTAATCTCAGTGTCGGAAAACAGGAAAAGGACTACTCCTACAAACCAGGGGAAGGGGACAGAGAAGACCATGGCACATTTCCTAGAGATAACTAAACTACAAGATGCATGGCGGTATATGTCGCCAGAAGGAAGGGAGTATTCACACTACTCCCATTCCACATTGTCATGGTCTAGGATAGATTACACCTTAGTGTCACAACCACTGCTCAATAAGGTTGATGGAGTGGATATATACGATTTGGTTATCTCAGATCATGCGCCCATAGGGTTAGTGTTAAAAGATTCCTTTCCAAAGGGAACCAATATCATATGGCGATACCCTGCATACCTGGCGGAGGACGATGATTTACGTCAACTCTTAAAGCATTGGTGGACGGAATTCACCTTCAACAACCCCAAACAAGATTCCTCCACAATCACATATTGGGAGACAGCGAAAGCAGTCATCACAGGCCGCATAATAGCTCATGCCGCCTCTTTGAAAAAGAAAACCAAACACTTATATGACATACTTACCCAGTCCCTCAGGGAAGCGTATACCCACTTTATAGATAATCCTACAGAACAGAATAAAATGGGTTGGGCACTGGAAAAAAAGAATTTCGAGGCTGCCCAGGAGAGACTAGATGGGATTACTAGAGATCACCAACTAGCCAAATTGTATCGTTTTGGTAATAAATCGGGGTCCTTGCTGGCTAACTTAGCGAGAGGGCAAAGGAAATGGTCGCACATAAAAAAGCTAGTAGATAATAGAGGGACGCCCCATGAGGACCCGAAGCAAATATCTGACCTCCTGCAAAAGTACTATAGGGAACTTAATACTCAAAAACCATTACAGACGGAGGAAGGCAAAACATTTTTACAGAACCTTTCCTTACCTCGTCTGGATGAAGAGGCACTGACTGCCCTTAACGCCTCTATAACGCTGGAGGAACTCTCCTCGGTAATTAAAGGGCTCCCGAACCACAAAGCACCTGGCCCTGACGGCTACACGGGCGAATTTTATAAAGCTCTGGTAACAGATATAGCCCCCACATTACTAGACACCTATAATACTATAATAACGGATAAAAAAATGATGCCAACAGGCAATGTGGCTTTTATAAAGCTAATATACAAACAGGGCAAAGACCCCACTCACCCTAGCTCCTACCGTTCAATCTCATTGATCAATGTTGACCTAAAAATTCTCTCCAAATTGATGGCTAACCGCCTGGCCCTAGTACTCCCTCACCTGATTGGCCATCATCAGGTAGGATTCGTAAAAGGCCGCTCAGCATTCACAAACATATGGACGGTGCTAGCAGTCCAAGACGAGGTCATGAAATGGAGATACTCCAGCCACTCCCCAGCTTTGTTAGCAATAGACGCGGAAAAGGCGTTCGACAACGTCAGCTGGGAGTGGCTGGATTTATCCCTTGACAAATTTGGCATTGCAGGATCCTTTCGTGATTTTCTCAGAACACTATACACAAACCCGATGGCCAGAGTCCACACCCCTGGTTTCTTATCGGCCACCTTCCCCCTTCAAAAAGGGACGAGACAGGGCTGCACCCTGTCCCTCCTCCTTTTTAGTTTGGCCATGGAGCCCCTGGCTCAAAATCTTATAACTTCTAACACTTTCCAAGGTATACAGGTTGGGTCTAGGGAGGTGAAGGTCGCCTGCTTTGCTGATGATGTTCTCCTCTTCCTAGAGCACCCAGAACACCACACTGAAAAAATTTTCAAAACTCTAGAATATTATGGGACATTCACGGGCTACAAAGTAAACACAACCAAATGCCAATTAATGTTTCTATCTCCGCACTCTGCCCATCATTGCTCGCCCCTACTACGGTCTATCACCAGCAATACCGTAGTCTACTTAGGAATAAAAATAGGTAAGACCCCAAGCTCTATCTATAACCTAAATTATCCCCCCATCATAAAAAAAATTGAACTGGAGTTAAATAGATGGATGACCCTCCCACTATCATTATTAGGCAGAATACATCTGATAAAAATGAAGAGCTTCCCAAAGTTATTATACCCCATTCAGACTATTCCCATGTTGATAACACACACAGACTTGAATAAGATTACAGCACTTTTCAATAATTTTGTGTGGCAGAAAAAAAAAAGTGAGAATAGCATACTCAACCCTATGCTTACCTAAATGTGAAGCGGGAACACAACTGCCAAACGTGAGACTATACAATCTAGCAGCACTTTTGCGACATGCCAGGGATTGGGTTTTTAATACCGGTCATTTCTCAAATCTGCTGCTGGAGTCTGAACTGGCTGTCCCTTGGGCCCTAACTGCCCTTCTGCATGCAAAACATTCAGAGATGCCCGCGCACCTCAGGGGCAATGTGCTCTTTAGAGATACGGTGGCAGCTTGGAAGCATACCCGAAAATTATACCATCTCCCTTTCTCTCTGTCAAAATTCTTTCCTCTGTGGCACAACCCCGCTTTCCCACAAGGCCACCAAAACCCTCTTTTTGCAAGTTGGAAGTCGTGTAGCATAAATTCTTTGGCAGATCTGCAAGATACTGCAGCAGGCACGTACCATACCTGGGAAGAGGTCTCCACAAATTACTCTCTCCCCCCAACACAAAAACTACAATATATACAAATACTTAGCTTCTGCAAAGCGAGAGTTAAATTACTTCCTATTGCTGAAAAACCTGGATCCTTTGACCGCCTGATGACACCCGCAAGTACCAATCTCTCCTTGTCACAATTGTACAGTATACTCCTGGAGGAGAAATCGCGCGGACCATCTGATGGGGTTTTGAGTCACTGTGACATACCAGGGGAAAATTTGAAAGAGAAAATGTTAAAGGGCCTAGCATTGGTTCGTTCGGCTACACTGAATGAAAGTTTAAAAGAAACACATCTGCGAATATTACACGGAGCAATTTATGCTTTCAATTTCAAACACAAAGCACCTTCAGAATCTTATCTACAACATTGCCCAAAATGTAAATCCCCGGCTACTACCCTTTTTCATGGCCTCTGGGCCTGCCCAGCGACTCAGACCTATTGGGGTCTCATACGCGACCTAATATTCACCGTGTGGGGTAAAACAATATCGCTAATGGACAATAATGTCCAATGAGTTACTTGTTCCATTATATTAGGGAGGACCCTACTGGAGACAGTGACATTGTTGTAGCCTCCAAAGTAATACACTTATTGCTATTGATAGCGGTCAAGAACATTTTACAGCATTGGTTAGATGAATCTCTCCCCTCCATAGGAGAAACTACTAAGGCACTGAAAGACACCTTGCACTGGGAGTTGCTACATGTCCTAAGGACAAAAGAACAGTCAACCAAACATTTTATTCTGAAATGGTGTAAAGTTATAGAGAACAGTGTAGATGAGAGAAAAACTCTTATGGAACATTTCAAACTTACCGGGTGGTACTGTACAGAAGATCTAAAGGGTACATTAGGTGTGTTGAAGGTTTAATGTTTGCCCCCATGCTGCTCTCCCGATGCTAAGGAAAAGTCCGGTCGGTCTCGCTCACTTGTCCTTTTATGCTCCATATGAAGGCATCTTCTGCTATGTTTTCTACCCTCCGGGTGGACATACGGCGCTATTTTATGTTATTTTCCATACTAAGACAACAACTTCTACTAGGTACACTTCTTGTATTCTTGTAATCTTGTACTCTTGTAAACTCGTATACTTCTCTGGGCCAGTTTACTAGTTTTACTTTATTATTTTGTTTATGTTTTGTTTCTACCTTTTCCCTTTTTCTACTTCTCTGTTTGCCCGGGATATGTGTTGTGTTCCCTTAGCTTTAAAGTACAGGTATTTATGGTTATTGGCCTTTTACTATACATTTCTATGGTACGGTATACCCTGCAGCTGGGCAGCACACAGACCGTGGCTTCCATAAGCATTTCTTTGTAGGATACAATACTCGGAAATGTTTTCATTATGGAAGACAAAGCTTGTCCAGGATTTTATACCTTAACTTTACCTTCAATGGGGCATAAACTTTTGAAGCACAAAAATCTGTAACAGTACGCATTGTTCATGCCATTTACCTGTACATTATTGTTGTACGATATTGCTTTCTGTACTATGTTACAATAAAAATTTTCTTGAATAAAACCTTTTCCTCTGAGCTGTCTCCACGCCTACTTTCACTTTTCAACTCCTTCCTTCAGGGCTCTTCTATTCCTACCCACATGCTTCATTCTTATGTCACCCTGATCCCTAAGCCGGATAGAGATCCCCAAGAATGTGGTAATTATAGACCTATAGCCCTCCTAAACTCTGACCTCAAGCTTTTCACAAAAATACTGGCTAACCGCTTGAGCTACTGGCTCCCATCGTTGGTAGACAAGGATCAAGTGGGCTTTGTTATGAACAGGCAGGGTGGAGATAACACCAGGAGAGCGATTGATCTTATAGACGCAGTGAATCTGCAGTCGGATAGGGCCTTGGTCCTGAGTCTTGATGCCGAAAAGGCGTTTGACCGCCTAGGGTGGCCATTCCTGTTTAACACCTTAGCCCGTTTTGGGCTCTCAGGTCCCTTTCTTACTGCAGTTAAGTCTCTCTATACATGCCCTACGGCCGCACTTAAATTTCCACATATGCTCTCTGAAACTTTTACCCTCTCGAATGGCACCCGTCAGGGATGTCCTCTATCACCCCTGCTATTTGTGCTATGCATTGAGCCCCTGGCGGCTGCCATCCGAAATTGCCCTGATATTAAGGGAGTTTTGGTCAGAGGGAAGGAATACAAACTTATGTTGTTTGCGGATGATATTCTCCTCACCTTGACGCAACCCCTCACCACTCTGCCTGTTCTACATGACTTGCTGACGGCTTTTGGGACTCTCTCCGGCTATAGGGTCAACACGGCTAAGTCTGAAGCTATGCCCCTTAATATGCCTGAAGATACGGTGGCCCGTCTTAAATCTTCTTTTAATTTTCGCTGGTCTTCTTCCTCTATTAAATACCTAGGTGTACGTCTGACTCCCACATACTCTGCCTTGTACAGCATAAATTATCCCCCTCTCTTTCGTGAGTTGAAATCCCTGCTGACTAAGTGGTCGAGCCACTACATTTCCTTTCTAGGCCGCATTGCGGCAACCAAAATGTCTATCTTGCCTAAACTTCTCTATTTTTTTGAAACCCTGCCGGTTAAGATACCCCTGTATGAGTTGAAGGCGATGCAAAGTGCCATATTTAAGTTTATTTGGCACTCAGGTAGACATCGTATCCCTAAAACGGTGATGACTAGTAGTAAGACCCAAGGTGGGCTGGCGGTACCGAACATTCTCCACTACTACTGGGCGACCCATTTGAGGCAGCTCACTGCCTGGTCGAAATATCATGCCTACAAAAAGTGGGTGGATATTGAGAGGATATGGTTCGCCCCGTTTCATCCCAACTCATTCCTGTGGCACGCTACTCCTCCTTCCTACTCCCACTTATCCCTCCTGGGTCCCATGCGTTTCACCCTCTCGGTTTGGGCCTCTTGCGCTGGAAAATTTGGCCTCTTTTCCTCTGCTTCCCCCCTTAATTCTTTTTTGCTTTATCTGGACTTTTCCCTAAGTATTGACTCGACTTTAGTGAGGACTTGGGGCGCGCGGCAACTATTCCAGTTTGCCGACATAGTGGACCCGGTGAGTCGCGTTTTACTTCCCTTTGACACTTTGGTTGACAGGAGGAGGCTTCTGGAAGGGGACAGACCCTTTTATTCCAATGTCCGCCAATTTATGCTCCAACTCTTGGGCTCGCTTACGGTTGCCAAGCCGACGGCGTTTGAACAACTGGTACGTATGGGCACTTCCACCGCTGGTCTAATCTCGGCCATCTATAACATCCTCAATTCCCCTGTTACAGATACCCCCATAAGGCATAAGTATATGGACAAATGGGAGGCGTCATTGGGTAGAGAGATATCTCCTGAGTGTTGGAGCATTATCTGGGACAGAGCGGCTACCTCCTCTATATGCACTACTTATAAAGAGACACACTATAAAGTCATGATGCACTGGTACCACACCCCTGAGCTCCTCCACAAGCTAAATAGTTCTATCTCGCCCTTGTGTTGGAGGTGTCATGGTGATGCGGGGACTTTGTTCCATATATTCTGGGAATGTCCACTGATCACTGGTTTCTGGAGAGAGGTTTGCCACCTTGCCAGTAGGATTATCGATTATTCTATTAGTATGGACCCAGTAATCTGCTTATTGAACTTGACCCCCAAACAGCTGAGGAAAACAGCCTCGAAGCTGCTTTTGGTGATACTGACTGCAGCCAAGTCCTTAATTGCTAGGTCCTGGAAGCAGACTTCCTCTCCATCCCTTTCCTGCCTAATTACCAGAGTGAAAGAACTAAGGTCCTTGGAGCGCCTTACTGCTTCACTGAATAATAAAATGGAGACGTTTGACCAGGTATGGGCTCCCTGGGATGAACATTACCCCCCAGCTCGATTATAACTTAATGGGCTCTGCCGCCCCATTGTGCTTCCCTCCCTGTTCTACCCTTTGTTCCCTCCTCCCCTGTCTGGTTCGTCTGTCCTTGTTCGGTCCTGACATATGTTCTGTTTTGTCTGGTTGCCTGTGGTTGTCTATTTGTTGATTTGGCGCTACCTTACACCTATTACAATATCACATACGGCCCAAGTGCTGGTTTATGCACGTGATTTAGGCCCTTCTTCTGGGTACTGTATTTCAATTGTATGGGTTAAGTTGCAATACTATGTTGGAACTCTTTTGTACTTTTCTATGTTTATATTGAAAAATTCTAATAAAAATTACATTTAAAAAAAAAAAATTTTCTTGAAAAAAAAAAAAAAAAAATAAAACCCAATCTGAATATGTTCCATCAATGACCACCCTCTGTTTTCTATCACACAACCAGTTACTTACCTATTTGCATACGTTTTCCCCGAGTCCCAACCTTTCATGCGGCACAGTATCAAATGCCTTTGAAAAGTCCAGATATACAACATCCACAGCCTCCGCCAGGTCCAATCTATAACTTACCTCTTCATAGAAGCCGATCAGATTAGTCTGACAGGACCGATCCCTCATAAATCCATGCTGGTGCTGCGTCATAAGATTATTTTCATTAAGATACACCAGTATAGCATCTCTTACAATCCCTCAAATACTTTACCTACTATAGATGTTAGACTTACGGGCCTGTAGTTTCCAGGATCACTCTTTGACCCCTTCTTGAACATAGTCAAAACAGTAAAAAATAGTCAAACAGTATTCTGTCACGTTGTGGTTTCCAAACAATTCAAAGAACATCTTTGTTTTATTAGTAATTAGTGATGAGCGAGCATGCTCGTCCGAGCTTGGTACACGAGTATTAGGGTAATTAGGGTACTCGATGGTACTCGTTACTCGTACAAGCATCTTGCGATACTCAAGAAAATCTCAACATCCATTTCCTGTAAGTTTGGGCGCTATTTCTCAGCCAATAAACATGCAGGAGACTGTTTGGTACATCTTGTGATCATGTGGGACCCATACATGTCGATAGCAGCGATTGGTTGGCCAGATGAGATGACCCTGCCATATAAAACGCGCAGCCTGCAGTACTCGCTTCAGACACATGCTGTGAGGGATTAGGGACAGAGCTGCTGCTTCTCAGGGAGAGCGTCAGTGTAGGATTTAGCGTTCCAGTAGGCAGGGAATACTAGCAATACAAACAAACAGCCCTTTTAAGGGCTTCAAATCGATTTTTAATAGTATTACTACAGACTGCTGGCTGGGACTTGCAGTGCTGCTACCAAAATTTCAGCAGCAAACTGTGGTGATCGGCTGCTGGCAGAAAGGGGACATTAGGTGTTGCATACAGACCCCTAAAAAGTGCTCAGTGTACTCTTTTTTTATTTTGGGGCCGGTGCTCATTGTAAGGGGGTATCACAGCATGTATCTAGGTCCAGCCAGTACCACATTGTACTGTATAGTCCCCCCCCTAAACTAGTGGGTACTACACTGTATTGCTGGGATTTGTAGTACACCTTTATAAAACTTCACTGCTCATTGGACAGGGGTATCACAGCATGTATCTAGGTCGAGCCAGTACCAGATAGTACCGTACAGCCCCCCCTTAACCTCTTAAGGACATAGGACGTACCAGTACGTCCTATGTCCTCACTTGCACTTCAAAGCGGGGGCGCGCGGCGGCCCCGCTTTGAAGTGCCGCGATCCCGGGTGCCGTGAGTAGCCCGGGACCGCTGCTATTAGCGGGCACGGTCTGATCGCCGTGCCCGCTAATTAGCTAATCGGAGGCAGCTGTCAAAGTTGACAGCTGCCTCCGATTACCGGAGGCAACGTTTCCCTGGTGTCTAGTGGGGGAGATCGCTCCTCCGGGACCTTGTCCCGGAGGAGCGATCTCCGTTACTGATGCCGGCCGGGGACGCGTCCAAGATGGCGCCGTCCTCGGCTCGGCACTCGTTTGCTTTCGGCTGCTGCAGCCGAAAACGAACGAGTGCCGATCTCATGGATCTCTGCAGCATATCTATGCTGCAGAGATCTCAATGAGAGATCCAAGTGTATATACTAGAAGTCCCCCAGGGGGGCTTCTAGTATATGTGTAAAAAAAAAAAAAAAAAGTGTTGTTAATAGTAAAAAGCCCCCTCCCCTAATAAAAGTCTGAATCACCCCCCTTTTCCCAGGTTTTAAATAAAAGTAAACAAATAAATAAATAAATAAACTATTTGCTATCGCCGCGTGCGTAATCGCCCAAACTATTAATTAATCACATTCCTGATCTCGTACGGTAAACGGCGTCAGCGCAAAAAAATCCCAAAGTGCAAAATTGCGCATTTTTGGTCGCATCAAATGGCATCCATGTTGACTACTGCTGGGCCTTAACTGGCATCCATGTTAACTACTTCTGGGCCTTTACTGGCATCCATGTTGACTACTGGTGTGCCTGCCCTTGCCTCCTTGTTGCTAGGCCTTAACGGGCATCCATATTGACTACTGGTGTGCCTGCCCTTGCCTCCTTGTTGCTGGGCCTTAACTGGCATCCATGTTGACTACTGCTGGGCCTTTGCTGGCGTCCATGTTGGCTACTGCTGGGCCTTTACTGGAATCCATGTTGACTACTGCTGGGCCTGCCCTTGCCTCCTTGTTGCTTGGCCTTAACTGGCATCCATGTTGACTACTGCTGGTCCTTTACTGGCATCCATGTTGACTACTGCTGGTCCTTTACTGGCATCCATGTTGACTACTGCTGGGCCTTTACTGGCATCCATGTTGACTACTGCTGGGCCTTTACTGGCATCCATGTTGACTACTGCTGTGCCTGCCCTTATCTTCCTTGTCTTGTCCATTTCAAACCACATTATCTGTGGATGTCATCTTACGGGTGTCCTATGCCATTCTTTCACCAGTACCTTCTACCTTTTTGCAATGTTGTAGCCGTTTGTAAGGCAGGATTGACCACAGCAGTAATGGACATCCATGTTGACTACTGCTGTGCCTGCCCTTGCCTCCATGTTGGCTATTGCTGGGCCTTTACTGGCATCCATGTTGACTACTGCTGGGCCTTTACTGGCATCCATGTTGACTACTCGTGTGCCTGCCCTTGCCTCCATGTTGGCTACTGCTGGGCCTTAACTGGCATCCATGTTGACTTCTGGTGTGCCTGCCCTTGCCTCCATGTTGGCTACTGCTGGGCCTTAACTGGCACCCCATGCGTGTGACAAGGGGCGGAACCTGGTGGTGGCTCCGCAACTCGGCAGCCTCACACATGTACCATGCCTGGCCCATGTCTTCAACTTAGTGTTGCTGCAGTTCCTTAAAACTTACCCCAATGTGGCTGACTTGCTCACCAAGGTGCACCGCATCTGTGCGCATTTCCGCCAGTCAACCAGTTAAATTAACCCCAACTGCTACAGTCAAATTCAAACTCAAAACAATGGTAGTGGGAGAAGTGGGGAGTCACATGATGTAGGGAATGTTACCCCAACTGCTAGAGTCAAATTCATAGTCAAATTCAATTTACCTTCCTTGTCTTGTCCATTTCGAACCATATTATCTGTTGATGTCATCTTATCTTAGGGGTGTCCTCTGCCATCCTTTCACCAGTACCTTCTACCTTTTTTCAATGTTGTAGCCGATTTGAAGGCAAGATTGACCAGGTCTTTCACCAGTACCGTCTGCCTTCCTTGGATGTTGTAGCCTTTTCAAAGGCAGGATTGACTAGGTCTTTTTAATAGACACTTTCCCTCTCTTAGGGCCCTTTTACACAGAAAGATTATCTGACAGATTATCTGCCAAAGATTTGAAGCCAAAGCCAGGAATAGATTTGAAAATAAGAGAAATCCTAAAGCCTAATTTTTGGGAGGGTTACTTGCTACCTTACTTTTAATGGTTCTCTGTGTCCTCACTGCCATGCTCTGACGTCACACTACCTCTGCGGAGGAGCGGGACTGGTTGCCGTGGCCCCGACAACCAGCCAGCTGTTTTATTTTTTATTTTTATTTTTTTGTCTAGCCGTGGCCGGGGCCTCACCATCCCCTGGTCGAAAGGCATCAGGTGTACCCTTGATGGTGACTGACAGCTGGCCTAGCCAGTTAACTGTCAGTTCGTGTCCACTAAAAATCCCTGCCCCTGGACTCACTCCAATTTTTGGGTGGGCTCACTTGCTTCCTCACTCACTTTTAATGGTTCTTTGTGTGCTCAATGCCATGCAGTGTCTGGCCTAATTTTTAGGAGGCTCACTTGTTTCCACACTCACTTTTAATGGTTCACTGTGTGCTCAATGCCATGCTGTGTCTGGTATAATTTTTGGAAGGCTCACTGGCTACCGCATCTACCTTGTTCACTCTGTCCTCACCACCATGCTGTGTCAGGCTGAAATTTGTGGCTGGTTCATGATATGCTACCTCTGTTTTAATGGTTCCCTGTGTTATCACTGCCATGCTGTGTCAGGCTGAGTTTTTGGGTGGTCCATATGCCTACCTCTGTTTTAACCAGGCTGTTGCACAGAATTAGGCATAATAGTGCCATTAGGCAGCCTCAGAGGCATGCATACATGCTGCCCCTGCTATTTCCTGTCCATTTCTGTTGCGTTTCCATCAATTTTTGAGGTTGACAGGTTTTCACACGACCTTCCCTCTACCGAACTTCAGTCTCCTGCAAAAATACTCGAGTCTCCCATTGACTTCAATGGGGTTCGTTATTCGAAACGAGCACTCGAGTATCAGGAAATACTTATCTCGAGTAACGAGCACCCGAGCATTTTAGTACTCACTTATCACTATTAGTAATGAAATGGCTCAGGTCTTTCCCTTCAAAAACTAGGTTTTTACCCTCTTTGCAGGTTTGATTTAGAAATTCTTAATCAGAATTTCCTTAACAGAAAAATGCTCGACAATTGGAAATAAAAATTAGACCATTTGGAGGTCACCAAGTCCACCATGACACCTCAGGAAATGATGCCAACACCTCTGGAATGCAACAGGGACAGCAGGAGAAGCAACAGGTGTTAGACTTTATGTTATGCACAAGCATGTAGAAGAGTACCACACTTTTATCTTTTTCCTTGGCACACAAGGAGTATACAGCCATAAACCCTTACTAATGTAATGCAAGAATGCCCTACAGCAGGCAACAGGCGCTCAACTTTATTATGTGGCGCACAGTACACAGAACAGTAGCACCCCGCTTAAATTTTTTGACTTGGAACTCAAGAAGTATACAGCCGTATACCCTCACTAATATAATGCAAGAATGCCCTACAGCAGGCAACAGGTGACTTTATTCTGTGGCACACAAGCATGCAGAACAGTAGTACCACACTTATATTTTTTGCCTTGGCACACAAGGAGTATACAACTGTATACCCTCACTAATGTAATACAAGAATGCCCTAAAGCAGGCAACAGGCATTTGACTTCATAATGTTGCACACAGCATGCAGAACAGTAGTACCATGCTTATATTTTTTGCCTTGGCACACAAGGATTATACAGCCGTATAACCTACAGACAGATACACTGCAGCCTATTCCTCACAGTGAAGACACTCCAGCTGCCTGTCTGAACACAACTATGTGCTGTGACCTATGAGCTGCTAGCCGGTTTAATACCTGCATATCTTTAGATAAATGTGTTCCTTCTATAGCTTTAGATCTAACGAGGGCTTTTCCTGCCTAAATTCACTGACTGTTCCTGCTACACTGTCTCCCTCTCTAGCTCCATGTCTCATCTGAAAATGAATCTCAAATACACTATGAGAGACTATTACTGTGAGAGTCACATGGTTTAGCTAGCCAATGAATGTAGGTGATTTTTTTTTCCCACTGCCTGCATGCTCCTAGTGCTCCTCGATCGAAATCGAGTATTTTGAATAGGGTACTATTTCTTTAAATACCTACTCGATTGAGTAGTACTCGCTCGTCTCTAAAAGTTATATTTTATACGTGATTCTGTGAGATCTGTTTTAGCTGAATTAGTTGTTTACTGTACCACTATCAGATTGATATCACTAGTCCTAAAAAAGCACTTTATGGGTAGTTGTGGATTAATGCTAATACTCCTACTGCTTACTCAAATAACACAAACTGTAGCACTGTATACAACTGTACCACTTTCAGTATCAGTATACAGTATAAGGCTATGTTCACACTTTGTATAACACTGTCTGTTGCACAGCAACGGACGGTTTTATACAGCTAGACGCTGGGCGACGTTCGGTACATTCCTGCAGCTGATACTGCTGTATCGACCTCAGGAACATTATCTTTTCACAACTGAATTGCAGGCACCGTTGAGCGTGCCGCAATTCAATTAACCATTGGCTACAATGTAAAGTATTTTGCATTGTGTGAACAGCTATTGTTTTTAGACTCTGTTAAGCAAACAGCGTTTAGAAATAATAGGCATGTTCATTATTTTAATGCTGTTCTAAAGGAAGGATGTTAAAATAGCGATGTTGGCACACAAAGCTCCTCCCACCTTGTCTGGAGCTTTTTTCTAGCCAATAATTATGCAGGGGGGTTAACACGCCCTAGAAGCATGAAGGCATCGCGAGAACAGCGTCTACAATCATTGGCTGGATTGCTCATGTGACCTTAAAACTATAAGAACTTGGCTTTTACTTTTTGACATCACATGCCATCTTGAAGGTAGTTAGGGAGAGATCCTGAAGTAGGGACAGTGAGGATTTAGCTATTTTTAACCAGGAAAGACCCCAAAAGCCCTTTTAGGGCTAATATACTACACAGCACAGCATAGAGCTCCGGATATACAGCAAATAAGCCGACTGACAGGACATTCTCACAAACAGGAAGGCAGCTGCTCATTGGAAAGAAAAGGCTTCAGTTCATCTATTTGCTTCTACAGTATAAGTGTTGCAGGTAGATGAGGGATAGATATTGGAGTAGGGACAGTGAGGATTTTAGTAGATTGTAGGCCGGCAAGACTACAAAAGCCCTTCTTAGGTCTAATACACTACACAGCACAACATACAGCTCCGGATATACAGTGCATAGACTAGCAGCAGATTAGCTAGTTAGATAGACAGGCAGGCACACATTTGGCTTTGGTATCCAGGGCACATCGATCTGGGAATTAAATATGACCCAAGTATAGGAATTTATGGGCTGTATTTGTATAGGGTTCTTGGGCGACCTCGATTCAGTATTGCTGACAAGAAGTGCGGAAGATAGCACTATTGCTGCAAAGCACAAAAATGTTAAAGAAGCCATGTGCTGGTGTCATGCCTGGGCCCTATTTTCAACTGGGTCATTGAGCGCTTTCTTAAACGTACCCTGGTTTGCCAGGGCTACCACACTTGCCCTCTTACTGTCTTTGACCCTTAGAGGACCAGGTCAATGTCAATTTTTGCGTTTTCATTTTTTCTTCCTTGTGCCTAAAAGGCCATAGCACTTGCGTTTTTTCACCTAGAAACCAACATGAGCCCTTATTTTTTGCACCACTAATTGTACTTTGCAATGACAGGCTTAATTTTTGCATAGAGTACACTGCAAAACCAGAAAAAATTCAATGTGTGGTGAAATTGTGGTGAACACATTTTTTTTTTATTTTTTAGTTTTTTTTTATTTATTTTTTTACGACATTCGCCCTGGGGTAAAACTGTCTTGTTATATATGTTCCTCAAGTCATTACGATTACAACGATATGTAACATGTATTTTATTTTATTGATGGCTTTTAAAAAAAATTCAAATAATTTTTAATTAATATATGTTCCTTAAAATCAGTCTATTACCATGCTTATAGCGCTTTTATCCTTTGGTCTATGGGGCTGTCTGAGAAGTCATTTTTTGCATTCTGATGTGTACTTTTTATTGGTACTTTGATTGTGCAGATGCGACTTTTTTATCGCTTTTTATTACAATTTTTCTGGATTTGATGAGACCAAACATGCAGAGTTTTGCACTCTGGAGTTATTTTGCGCTTACGCCGTTTACAGTGTGAGATCAGGAATGAAATAAATAGTTTGAGAGATTACTCACGCGGTGATACCAAACATGTTTATTTATTTATTTTTATTTATAACATGGGAAAATGGGGTGATTCAAACTTTTATTAGGGGAGTTTTTTTTTCTTTATTAATAACAAAATATATATTTTTTTTACACTTATACTAGAAGCCCCCCCAGGGGGGACTTCTAGTATAGCCACATTGATCTCTCATTGAGATCTATGCAATATAGTAATACTGCATAGATCAATAACATAGGCACTCTATTGCTTTCGGCTGCTGCAGCCAAAAGCAATAGAGTGCCAAGCCGGGATCAGCGCCATTTAGACCCTGGTTGGTGTCGGAAGCAGGGATCGCCCCTCTGCCATCGTGTCGCGTGGGGGCTATCCACCCCACTAGACACCAGGGAATGGGCTGCAAAAAGTATTCAGATGCAGCTGTCAACTTTGACAGCTGCACCTGAATACTTAATTAGCGGGCACGGCGATTGGACCGTGCCCAATTATAGCGGCGGTCCCGGGCTACAAGCGGCACCTGGGATCGCAGCGGTTCAGAGCAGGGCTGGCGCGCGGCCCCACTCTGAATTCCCCTAGCGACCGCTGGACGTACAGGTATGCTCAGGGTCCTCTAGGGGTTAAAGGCACTCATGTACAATTGATGGAAGGGTGTCCATTAGGGTGTGGTTATTCTGAGATTCAGTTCTGAAGTGGATTTGTGGGGCCTGTATGTTAGTTACCCCATAAATGCCTCCACTGTAAAAACTGCACCCCTCATAGTATTCAGAGTAATATTTCAAGTTTATTAACCCTGTGTTTCACAGAAATTTAAGCAAGTCGGAGGGGAAATGTAAAATGTTAATTTTTTGGGGGCAGATACTCTATTTTAATAATTTTTTTCCTCTGACACAGTTAATCCTAACTGAGAAATACCACTCACTATTTATTCCCCTTCCAATGTTTCCCTTCCAATTCCCTTATTCCAATGTTTCTAGAAATCCCCCAAATCTGGCCACAGTGCATCACCTTACTCAACCACAGGCCTCAGACATGACAGAGACCTGATAAATTTTGGGGCCTTTTTTTTTTTTTTAGCCATTATACCATGTCACAGAGGCCTTGTGCTGCCAAAATATTTGTGTAAGACAAGTTGACGTTTCCATTGGTACCATTCTGAGGGACATGTGGCACCTTAAACATTTTTTATTAATTTTTTTATGAGGTGGTATGAATAAAAAAAACACAAACGACGTACAAAAAAAAAAATTGTGAAAAAACAGCTGCGATAACTATACGTCACATATGACATGTTATTGTTATTCATCAGGTTAGTACGATTACAGCGATATCCATTTTATACAGCTTTTGTTATAGTTTATGGCATTTATACTATAAAAACTGTTTGTGTCTTGCATATTGTAAGAGCAGTAATATATGTGTTTTTTCGCCAATGGAGTTACGTGAGGGCTTTTTTTTTTTTTTTGCGGCATATGCTGAAGTTTTTAGTGGTTCTACTTTTGGGTACATGTGAGGTTTTGATAGCTTTTATCTATATTTTTAGGGGGTGGGGTTAACTAAAAATTGTCATTTTGATTATTTTTATTTTTTTTATTTTTTAGCGGAGTTAGTCGGGCAGGATAATTAATGTAATGGGATTATAGACGGGGTCATTATGGATTGGGCGATACTAAATATATGTGTCTCATTTAAAGGGGATAATTTATAAAGGGGGATGGGTAATGTGTATATTTATTTATTTTTTATTTATTTAATTTATTAATTTATTTTATTTATTTGTGTATTTTTTTATTTATGTATGTATTTAGGTGTGTGTTTTAACTTTTTTATGTGTCTCTATAATACATTACCGCACATGATCAGTGCTGTAAAGTATTATAAAATGAATGAGCTGTCAGAACTCTGACAGCTCATTCATACGATCAGGTCCCTGCCTTAGTTCGGGGGCCTGATCGTCATATACAATAGCAACCCAGACGCATTAAGCAGCGTCTGGGTTGCTTTGGAAACCCCCCCGGGAGCCGTGTGAACGCTCACATGGCGTTGGGGAATGAAGAAGGGAACGGATTGCCATCCTATGGGGTTAACTGCCTGGGGGGGAGCACGGGTCCCCTCCAGACAGGGGCAGGGGGAGGAGGCTGTGTGACACAGCCTCCTCCCGCTGCCCGATCAGTGTTAGGGACAGCGAGGGGAGGCAGGGAAAGGAACTACTTGCTTTACATAAAGTTTCCCAAATGTCATTTTGCGGTAAAGGGTTAAAGGGGTATATGAACATTTTTCTTTTCCTTACAATTTAGCTTTCTGTCCATGCTAATGTAGAGGAAAGAAGGTTTCCTTTTTTCTACAGTTACACAGAGGTTATATTGTGTTTAAAGAGTATTGTTGAGAGCCTGTGATAGTGGCGTAATACTTCGACTTGGGCGTGTTAGATGAACCTGCTGTCCCAGCTGCATTCCAGATGTGTTTGCATTCACTTCAAATTCAACCACTTAGAGGTCATCAAGAAACAAGCATTTTTCTCCCACTGACTAATGGGGATTGATATTCAATTGAATAGTCAAATATTGTGGTCTATTTGAATCGAATTTCGAGCTTTCAAATATATTTTACTGCTTGCTCATCTTTAGTGACAGAAGATACATAAAAAAATTAACATGATATATATCACCAAGGTTAATTATTTTTTGATTTATTTATCTTGCTATTTTTTATGTATCTTCTGTCACTTCTTGTTTTGTGTTTGTGTAGTATTTTGAATCTCATTGTATTCTACTGTCATAACAATTAGTGCTAGAAGAGGTCTTTATATATTTTTGCATGTGTGTGTTCTGGGTACCATGCTTGCTATACAAGGTCCCCTTTATGCTTTTGCAGCTTTGGGCTCTGTTCACACGTTATAAGAGACCAGCTGTTCACTGAACGGCCAGTCTCAGAAAAGAAAAGATCCCGGGGTTATCTATTCACTGACATGTCAGTTTCTTGTGGCAACGCTAGGGATCCTGGCCAGAGTGTTTATCATGTGTATACACTCTGGCCGGGATTCCCTCATCCCTTAGCACAAAATAAATGCCGTACTAATAACGGCCGTTGAAACAATGGCTTTGATTAGTACAGAAGCTAAAATTATTATGTTAATTTGTTTTCCCTAAGACCCATTGGCATCACAACATATGGGGTAAATTCGCCCCTGCGAGCCCCTGGGACGAAGGAATATTTAATGAAAGAATAACAATAAAATTTTAATCCCCTCCTCCATGAGGTATAAATAGGCTCCACCTCCCCCTAGACCTCAGTCTAATTATAAAGAAACATAAAACACAGGGAGGGAGTCTTGTGATGCCAATGGGTCTTAGGGAAAACAAATTAACATAATAATTTTAGCTTCCCTTACGTCCCATTGGCATCACAACATATGGGGAATTAGCAAGCATTATCCCCAATGGGCGGGTTATTTATTACGTCCGCATTAAGACCAGATCTTGCAAAGGTTGTTCTTGACAAGAAAGAAGTATCCAGCCTGAAATATCTCACAAAGGTAGTCAAAGACGACAAGGTAGCTGCCTGGCATATGTCCTCAAGTGGCACAGCGGCACGCTCTGCCCAAGTGGAAGCCACAGCTCTAGTAGAGTGAGCCCTGGTAAATTCTGGTGGATCCAGATCAGCAGAGGAGTAACATAAGGCAATGGAGTCACAGATCCATCTGAATATTGAAGGTTTTGAAGCCTTTCTCCCCTTGTTCTTTCCTGCGAAAGGGATAAAGAAATTCTCGTCTTTACGAAAATCACCTACTCTATGTACATAGATCTTGATAGCTCTGGATACGTCCAATAAAGAAAGATCCAAGTCTTCTTTAGATGATCCAGTAGGAGAAAATACAGGCAATACTATTGGCTGGTTGATGTTGGCAAATGAAGCCACCATAGGCAGGAATCCTGGAAGGAACCCAAGGATAACCTTGTCTTGGGAAAAAAATCACGTATGGAGGTGCGGAGTCAAGGGCTTGAAGTTCTCCAACTCTCTTAGCAGAGGTAATGGCTAGTAAAAGAGAAACTTTCAATGTTAACTTGAAGTCTACTTCCTCCCAAGGCTTAAAGGGAGGAAGACACATGCGTCTCAACACAAATGATAAGTCCCATGGGTCTACCTGCTTTACCAGGTTAGGCCTAGTCTAGCCTTAACAAAATTCTTTACCTCCAAGATCTGAAAGAAACCTGAGTTTAGGTGTGCAGAGAGGGCTGCTATCTGCACCTTGATGGAACTAGGTTTTAATCCTTTATAGAAGCCTTTCTGTAAAAACTCCAATGACTGTGGAGTAGAAGGTTTAAGTCCATCAATACTCCTGCTTGCACACCAATCTTGAAAATCTTCCAAATACGTGCATAAGATTTATTTGTAGTGCTACTACGAGCGTGAGAAAGGGTATACTATACCTTCTCAGAAAAACTAGAGTCTAATACGGTCCTCTCAGTCTCCAAGCTGTCAAGCTGAGGCTGGAAAGATTCCTGCACAGATGTTGACCCTGAAATATTAGATCCGGATGCAGAGGTAATCTCCAAAATTCCCCTCTGCTCATATTCATGGGCAGGGTGAACCATGACCCCTTCGGCCAGAAGGGAGTTATTATTATTACTAACGACTGATCTAGACTGATCTTCGGCAAACTCTGGGAATCATGGCTATGGGAGGAAAGATATACGCCAGCTGGTATGTCCATGGTATTGTCATTGAGTCCACTCTACCTTCCAAATTTTCCTGGACCTTGGCCAGCCATCTTCTTAGGCTTCTAGAAACCTCAAAGAAGAAATGGAGACTGCCCCTTGGGCTGCCGCTGCCGTATATGATCTCTTGAGGGCTACCTCCACCCTTCTATCCATCGGATCCTTAAGATTGGATCCGTCCTCCGTAGGCAGCACAGTACATTTCGACAGTTTGGCTATGGCCGGGTCCACCTTTGGAGGCTCAATCCAGTCCTTACATTGTTCTTCCTTGGGAACATATAAGGTCTTAAACCTCTTGCTCAAACCCGGAGCCTTTTCCGGTTCCTTCCATTTTGCCTGTAACATAGACAATGAAGTCTTACCCACAGAAAAAGCCCTAGGCTTTTTTGAGGAGGACCAATCCTATCCTCTTCTATTTCCTCAGGGTGTATTTCAGCTTGCACAGCCTAGCAGAGCTTGTGAATTCTATCAGCTGTGAAATACCCCCTGAATAATTCTTTCTCATCTTCAGAAGTAGAAGAGGTTTCAGAAGAAGATGATGACTTAACTTCATCAATCACAGTAAAACTGAAAATGACCATAATCCTACAGCCATAAAGTAATATACTCACAGGCTGGGAGTAGAGAGAGAAATACTCCATTTGGTCTTTAACTTAGGACACGGGCGGCGATTCTCATTAGCCGCTAAAGTCTTTTGCACATAGTCCTTGACCCATACAACTACATGCTGAACATCAGGCTCCTCATAGGTTTTGGTCTGCATGAAGGACAGCGTACTTAGGCATTATAAATATTTTTAGGCATTCATAAATATTTTTATGAAAGAAAGGATGAATCTTATCTGGAAAAAATGATCCTCCTACGGTATCCATAGCCGTCAGGTAGTGGAGTCTCACACTCGGCACATGAAGTGCTTCCTTAGAAGGTCTTTTGCCAGCAGCAGGACTGGTCTCCATTTCAGACATCTGCAAATAATCAATGTATTACAATACATATAAACCACTAGCCTGGCTAGAGTGATATCGGAAAGAGACACTAGGTGGCAGCAACACTTACTTTTAAGTATATAGAAGAGAGATCACAGCACTTTGCACTCAGATGTTTTCTATTAGATCCAAATGAGCCACAGAAAATCCTTCCAGAGGAAGACAGCCAGACCTAGAGGTAGCAACAGCTTACCTTCTGCCTTGAACACACAGCTAATCCGGCATGCAGAGAGCGCATGCCGCTGCCGGCCCCCGGAAGTGACATGGCGCCGACGCCGCAGTGCTGAGACGCACGCAGCGCTGATGCATTCCACAGTCGAACGCGACTGGAAGAAAAGCCATCGGCTCGGGTGACACGCAGAGTGCGTTCCAAGACGCACTAGGTAAGAAAAACTTAAAAGCTAAGACCTGCAGAAGCAAATATCAGGATACTACCTGGACACCGGCTCCAGCGGCATCCCAGCAATCATTACCTGGAGAGAAAACCTGAATGCAACAGGTTAACAAAGCATAAAAACGGAGGAGGGACAAAGTCCCCTAGGGCTAACAGCAACGAAGTAAAAAAAGACTGAGGTCTAGGGGGAGGTGGAGCCTATTTATACCTCATGGAGGAGGGGATTAAAATTTAATTGTTATTTTTTCATTAAATATTCCTTCGTCCCAGGGGCTCGCATGGGCGAATTTACCCCATATGTTGTGATGCCAATGGGACGTAAGGGAACTTACGTTGTGTAAACATAGCCCTATGGTGCGTTCACACCTACAGGATCTGCAGCTGATTTTCTGCAGCAGATTTCATTTAAATAACTGAACACAGCATCAAATCTGCTGCAGATCTGCTGCAGATCCTGTAGGTGTGAACGCACCATTAGGGTGCGTTCACACCTACAGGATCTGCAGCAGATCTGCAGCAGATTTGATGCTGTGTTCAGTTATTTAAATGAAATCTGCTGCAGAAAATCAGCTGCAGATCCTGTAGGTGTGAACGCACCATTAAAGTGTTTTTATTATGTGTGTCTTTCTCTTGTAGTCTTTTGTACCATAAAGATTTATAATTTTTCACTTTAAGGAATAGATATAGTTATTTATTTTTTTCTTGCAAAGTGCCACCCATCTAATAAATTACATGCCTTGCTTTCCTATTTGGGATTTGGGAATATTCATGTCATTAGGGTTGAGCACTCAGTTACTTTGGTAGTGTCTTGTCCTTTACATTGTTGCATTTAATACTTATATACGAAATGCACTTTTTTTTGTTTTGTGACAACACTGAAAGATTACTAGTGTTGAAAAGGACTTTGGAAGTTTTTAGCTAGTCTCCTGTCTATTAAAACTAAACCCCACATTACCTCTGTCACTTCTTTAGCAGCTTTTCCTGTCAGCTAACAGAGCACATGTGAATCAGGCGACCTAGGTCTATGTACATCCAGGTCACTTGTCACTTGTAGACAGAGACAGCGCCATGTTTATTGTCTAATTTAAGCCCCAAACATGCAGAGAGATGACTTGCTATTTTACTTGAGTAGTAATACTTAAGCAAATAGTATATCTGAATAAGTATACTCACTCATGTATACACTTGGCATCTTCCAAGTTCACACATGCGCCCCTGATGCCAAGGGCTGTGCACTTCCTGCTTTCTTGCAGGCGACCTAACCCAGACCAGCAGCACACCTGCATTGAGTGTCCCAACTGAAAAAAATGACTCCATATGCTCAGTACACATGAACTAATTCATGAACTGAAGCTTCAGCATGGAGAAAAATGCAGTCCTCCTCTCCCAATACCAGCAGGATGAACAGGCGCAGCCACTCCCAACAGATGAAGTATAAAAAACTACTTTATTAAAATAATAAAAACAAGTAAAAAAGGCTCAGCATTACGCATTTCTAGACCGGACTGGTCTCTTCATCAGATGCTTGGTTAATGCAGCAAGGCTACTTCTCACTGCAATAACCAGCTATTGACATCAGCTGCATATGCGTGAACTTGGAAGATAGAATGTGCACACAGGAGGCCAGGTAGCAATGAGTATTCACCGAGAAGAGGGAGGAGGATGCAGTGGTGAGGTGTGCAACAAGATACACTGGGCCACAACTCCTCTTTGACTCTGTACTCTTACAGTTAATAAGCCGAGATTGCAAGGAATTGTCACCACGGAGGGCTTACACAAATGTTTCAAGATCTTTAGGACGCTGTCAGTTTAGCATGCTGTAAGCATCTTGGGTCAGGTCCAGTGCTGACAGATTCCCTTTAACCCCTTAATGACACAGGGCGTATATTTACGCCCAGGGCCGGCCTTAGGGATGTGCGAGCAGTGCGGCCGCACAGGGCGCTGTGCACTCCCAGCATAAAGAGGGCGCCACCTGTGTCCCCCTGAGCCCATAAATCCGGCCCTGCCTCTGCACAGCAGCCTTGCTGAGAGATAGCAAGGAAGAAGCCCTTCTCCCCTGTACATGTGACTGCAGCCTGGCCCCATCCCCCGCCCCCCACAGCGTCTCCCGGCTCACAGATGCCCATAACCCTGCCCCCTCCTGACGGAGACACCAGCAGTGTGATCCTCCGCTTTACCTCCTCATGGGCAGAGACATCCTCCACTGATCCTTCTGTGTGACTGTGAGTATATATACCTATCTATCTATGTCTGTGTGTTAGTGGAGTTTGTGTGTGCTCTGTGTGTTAGGGCTCTGTGTGATAGGAAAGCAACTCCCAGCATGCTCTGTGTGGTAGGACAACAACTCCCAGCATGCTCTGTGTGGTAGGACAGCAACTCCCAGCATGCTCCTGTGTGGCTGTGTGTGGTAGGACAACAACTCCCAGCATGCTCCTGTGTGGCTGTGTGTGGAATACAACAACTCCCAGCATGCTCCTATGTGGCTGTGTGTGGAAAACAACAACTCCCAACATTCTTCTGTGTGGATGTGTGTGGACAACAACTCCCAGCATGCTCCTGTGCGGCTGTGTGTGGATAACAATAACAACTCCCAGCATGCTCCTGTGTAGTGCGTATGTGTATATGTGACTGTATGTGTGTCTGTGTTTGCAGGATATATATACAGTACTGTGTGTCTATATGTCTCTTTGTAAACAGTATATACACTGTGGGAGAGATTTATCAAACATGGTGTAAAGTGAAAGTGAAACTGGCTCAGTTGCCCCTAGCAACCAAAGAGTCTGTGAGGAATGAAAGGTGGAATCTGATTGGTTGCTAGGGGCAACTGAGCCACATTCACTTTACACCATGTTTGGGGAGGGGGGCACCAAAAGAATATTCTGCACAGGGCGCCATCTACCCTAAGGCCGGCCCTGTTTACGCCCTGGGGTCGCCTTGGGGACTTCAGAGGAAGGCTGCGCTGTGACCCCGCTCTGAACCGCCGCGGTCCCGGGTGCGGCATGTAGCCCGGGGCAGCGGCTATTAGCGGGCACGGTAGGATCGCCGTGTCCGCTAATCAGCATTTTAAATGAAGCTGTCAGAAGTTGACAGCTGCATTTAAAATTCTTGCTGTCAACTTCACTGGTGTCTAGTGGGGTGGATCGCCCCCCGGGACGTTGTCCAGGAGGAGCGATTCGCACATACGTTACCTCCGGGGGTCTGCGCCATAATGGCGCTGATCCCAGCTCGGCACTATCTCATTGATCTATGCTGTATTACTATACAGCATAGATCTCAATTAGGGATCAGTGTGCATATACTAGAAGTCTAAGGCTGGTATAAGGCTGGGTTCACACTACGTATATTTCAGTCAGTATTGTGGTCCTCATATTGCAACCCAAACCAGGAGTGGATTAAAAACACAGAAAGGATCTGTTCACACAATGCTGAAATTGAGTGGATGGCTGCCATTTAATGGCAAATATTTGCTGTTATTTTAAAACAACGGCTGTTATATTGAAATAATGGCAGTGATTTACTGTTATATGGCAGCCATCCACTCAATTTTAACATTGTGTGGACAGAGCCTTTCTGTGTTTTTAATCCACTCCTGGTTTTGGTTGCAATACTGACTGAAATATACTGACTGAAATATACATATACTGACTGAAATATACGTAGTGTGAAAGCAGCCTCATAGGGGCTGCCATCTTGCCTGAACTGTTTCAAACAGCATTTAGTGACACATTTTACTGCAAACCTCATGGACATAGATGGCAATAGACTGTCTGTCCCCTTGAGATGAATAGTAATGAGCGAAAATCCCGATGATAGATTTGGATTCCGAACACAAAAAAATCGGGATTGGTTCATGTTCAACGAACATTAACAAACAAATAACGAACATATAGCAGAAGCCTGCGCCTAGGTCTATGCACATGCATACAGATTATCTGGTGTGAAGTGTAAATTACGTTGTTGCATATGTTCTGGTCTGGTCTATGTGTACAGATTATGAAACGCAAAGAGTAAATCACGCAGTTGAGTACGTTTTGGTCTATGTACATGCGTACAGATTATCAAGTGCAAAGTGTAAATTACGTACTTGAGTACGTTTTTGGTCTATGCACATGCAAAGAGATTATCAGGTGCAAAGCGTAAATTACACAGTTGCTTACGCTTTGGTCTAGAGTTACGCACATGTGTACAGATTATCAGGTTCGGGCTAGGTTCACACTATGTCACTGTGCGGCTGTATTTTTTTATGCGGCTGTAAATGTGCGGATGAAATTTCGGCCGTGGGAAAAAATAGACATGCGGCTCAAAACATACGGTCATTTACTTTGAAATCTGGTTCAACTAAAAATAACAAATAAAATCTTAAGTGATGCAAACACCTCTGGATGCATCTGGGAAAGCAGGGAACACAGTTTACATGAATTGCTATTACCGGGGTTTGCGATCCTCTGCAGTATGCCGATGTCTCTCATGGTTAATCTATTAAAATAATAAAACACATTTTCGTTGTAATAAAGTGCCTTTCGTTGTTCAATAATTAAATTTAAACTAATCCATCATTTTGCAATTAAATGTACTGTTAAAATAAATAGATATATAAATAAATGTATATTTATATATATATATATATATATATTTATTTTTTGACAGTATATTTAATTGCACAATGATGGATTCGTTAGAATTAAATTATTGACCAACGAAACTGAATTTATTTCAACGAAATTGTGTTTTATTAATTAAATATTAATTAGTACAGGAAGCTCCATAAGCCGTTAATTCATATGCCGGCAATAGAGCTTTTTGTACTAATCATCACTTTACTTTAATGAAAACATCAAATGTTTCTTCTAATTATGTTATCACAATAGCATTATTAGAAGAAACATTTAGAATTATATGTGCGCTCAGCTGATTGGCTGATCGGCTCAGCGCACATATAATGAGCCGGTCCGCAGCACAGTGACTTCATTGTGCTGCGGACCAGCGAAGAGGACACATCGGGGTGAGTATAGAGCTCTCCCCACCCCCTCCCCAGCACTGCACCCCTCCCAGCAAGGAAGGGGGGGTCAGTTAACCCCTTCCTTGCTGGGATGGGTGCAGTCTGACATCAGTCTGGCCCCCAAGGGGTTAAGGGGGATGCAATACATCCTCCCTTAACCCCTTGGGGGCCAGACTGTAAGCAGCGATCTGTAAAGATGCTGCATACTGTAAGGAGCACAACACCGCTCACAATGATGGGTGTTGTGCTCCTGTTTGTCTGTTTTTTGTGTGTTTCTCCCTTTTTGTTTTTCAGATATCGGTATCCTGTGGATTACGTCGGATTCCGTGGACTACGTCGATGACCAGCGTTTTTTTAATGTTTTTTTTTAATAAAATGGTCAATGAGGGGTGTGGGGGTGTTTTTATTTGAATAATTTTTTTTTTTAACTTGTGTCTTGTCTTTATTTCTTTACTTTATAGACTTAGTAGTGGAAGCCGTCTAATAGACGGAATCCATTACTAAGTTGGGGCCTAGTGTTAGCCGGTATAAAATGGCTAACACTAACCCCCTATTATTACCCCAGTACCCAATGCCACCAGGGGTACTGGGAAGAGCCGGGTGCCAGTGGTCCCGGAGCGTCAAAATTGGCGCTCCTGGACCGGGCGGCAGCAGGCTGGTAAGATTTAGGCTGGGGAGGTCCTAAAACAATGGCTCTTCCCACCCTGGTGTTACCAGGCTGCTGTCGTTTGGTTTTTAACCCGGCTGGTTATAAAAATAGGGGGGACCCTATGCGTTTTTTTTAAAATAAATAAATAATTAAAAAAAAACGCATAGGGTCCCCCCTATTTTTATAACCAGCCGGGTTAAAAACCAAACGACAGCAGCCTGGTAACACCAGGGTGGGAAGAGCCATTGTTTTAGGCCCTCCCCAGCCTAAATCTTACCAGCCTGCTGCCGCCCGGTCCAGGAGCGCCAATTTTGACGCTCCGGGACCACTGGCACCCGGCTCTTCCCAGTACCCCTGGTGGCATTGGGTACTGGGGTAATAATAGGGGGTTAGTGTTAGCCATTTTATACCGGCTAACACTAGGCCCCAACTTAGTAATGGATTCCGTCTATTAGATGGCTTCCACTACTAAGTCTATAAAGTAAAGAAATAAAGACAAGACACAAGTTAAAAAAAAAAAATTATTCAAATAAAAACACCCCCACACCCTTCATTTACCATTTTATAAAAAAAAAAAACACTAAAAAAACACTGGTCATCGACGTAGTCCACGGAATCCGACGTAATCCACAGGATACCGATATCTGAAAAACAAAAAGGGAGAAACACACAAAAAACAGACAAACAGGAGCACAACACCCATCATTGTGAGCGGTGTTGTGCTCCTTACAGTATGCAGCATCTTTACAGATCGCTGCTTACAGTCTGGCCCCCAAGGGGTTAAGGGAGGATGTACTGCATCCCCCTTAACCCCTTGGGGGCCAGACTGATGTCAGACTGCACCCATCCCAGCAAGGAAGGGGTTAACTGACCCCCCCTTCCTTGCTGGGAGGGGTGCAGTGCTGGGGAGGGGGTGGGGAGAGCTCTATACTCACCCCGATGTGTCCTCTTCGCTGGTCCGCAGCACAATGAAGTCACTGTGCTGCGGACCGGCTCATTATATGTGCGCTGAGCCGATCAGCCAATCAGCTGAGCGCACATATAATTCTAAATGTTTCTTCTAATAATGCTATTGTGATAACATAATTAGAAGAAACATTTGATGTTTTCATTAAAGTAAAGTGATGATTAGTACAGAATGCTCTATTGCCGGCATATGAATTAACGGCTTATGGAGCTTCCTGTACTAATTAATATTTAATTAATAAAACACATTTTCGTTGAAATAAATTCAGTTTCGTTGGTCAATAATTTAATTCTAACGAATCCATCATTGTGCAATTAAATATACTGTCAAAAAATAAATATATATATAAATATACATTTATTTAAATATCTATTTATTTTAACAGTGTATTTAATTGCACAATGATGGATTCGTTAGAATTAAATTATTGACCAACGAAAGGGACTTTATTACAAAGAGAATGTGTTTTATTAATTTAATATATTAACTATTAGAGGCATCGGCATTCGGCATCATTGCCGGCTATTTTTGAAGTACTCCGTACGGACCGCCTGTCAATCCTCGGCCGCATGTCCAGCCGCAAACAATGGTCTTGTTCATTTTTTACGGGTCCGTTTACGATCGGGCCGTAGATTCATACATAGTGTGCACTGTGCAGCCGTATATCCTATACTTTCCAGCGTACGCATGAACCACCAAAAATACCGCTGCACAATTACAGCCGCAAATACAGCCGCACAGTTACATAGTCTGAACCTGGCCTCAAAGCGTAACCTGCACAGTTGCGTACATTGCAACATCGCATGTTCGAATATGTTGGAAAATTATCGCTATTATAACCATTCCGATCATCAAACAAATTGTTTGCGATCGAAGAAAGTGAACAATTAGCGCCATGTTCGTACGAACATACTGTACGAACATTTACGAAAGCGTACTCTGTGTACTTTAAATAGGTAATAACCACAGACAGAAAAGGAAGTCTCAGACTAGTTTTAGCCCCAGTAGTGAGAATGAAAACTGCTAAATTTCAGGATCATATAAACCCTTAATGATGGAGCCAATTTTCATTTTTGCGTTTTCTTTTTTTTAACCCTCGTGTTTAAAAGGCAATAGCACTTGTAATGTTCCCACACAGAGCCATTATTTTTTGTGCCACTAAATTTACTTTGCAATGCTATACTTAATTTTTGCATAAAATACGCTGCAAGACCAGAAAAAAATTATATGCACGGTGAAATTGAAAAAAAAAAATCTTTTTACTTTCCGACACTTCGTTTTTACGCCATTCGTCTGTTACGATAAAATGGTATTGGTTAAAACGATATGTAACTTGCATAACTTTTATATTATTTGATGGCTTGAAAAAGAAAAAAAAAACTTTTACAGAAAATAAATGTTCCTTAAAATTGCTCTATGACCATCCTTATAACGTTTATCCTTTGGCCTATGGGGCTGTGTAAGGTGTCATTTTTGTGCCATGATCTGTACTTTCTATTGGTACCTTAATTGCGTATATGCGACTTTTTGATCGTTTTTTATTACAATTTTTTCCGGATTTGATGCGACCAAAAATGCACACTTTTGCACTTTGGTGGGTTTTTACGCTTACGCCGTTTACCATTCGAGATCAGGAATTAGATAATTTAATAGTTCGGGCGATTATGCATGCAGCGATACCAAAAATGTTTATTTATTTATTTTAGTTTATAAAATGAAAAAAGGGGGGTAAATTAGACTTTTATTAGAATAGAGGATTTTTAGTAATAAAACACTTATAGGGTACAAACACACACAACGTATACACAGCTTATTTACTGCTGCGATACACAGCAGATATGCAGCAGATTAGATCTAAATAACTGAACACAGCATCAAATCTGAACCACCAAGTCTGCTGCAGATCTGCTGCCTATCTGCTGCGTATACGGTGTGTGTGTTTGTACCCTTACAATAATTAGAAGTCCCCCTGGGGGACTTTTAATATAACTACACTGATCTCTCATAGAGATCAATGTAGTATGCTTTATACAGCACCGATCAATGAGATCGGTGCTCTATTGGTCTGGTCTGCTGCAGGCCATTTCAATAGAATACCAAGCTGGGATCAGAGTAATTCTGACGCTGAGGCCTGGGGCGGTAAGATAAAGGGATCCCCCCTCCACAATCGCTAATAGCCCCGGTCCTGGGCTGCAGTAAGCAGTTGGGATTACATCAGTTCAGAGCGAGGTCATGACGCAGCCCCGCTCTGAACTCCCCTAATGACGAGATGGCATAAATGTTTGTCAACCATCATTAAGGGGTTAATAATATAGATAGAAAAAAATAAAACATTTTTAAGAAATCTCAAAAAATACTTTGAAAATATGTACATATGTATGCAACATAAAAACATTATTTAAACAATAAGTCATTTTGTCATGACACATTCCCTTTAAGGTCTTTTAGTTAGGAAAGATGTTATAAACTATTTGGAAAGGGTAGTAAACATTAAGCTGACAGAGTCTCCTAGGCAATACTTACTTGGGATTTGTCAGATGTACAGTGCTCTTTAACAAGAAAATCAATGTTGCATAGGGCTTTCTTTGCACCCAGGAATTATATTCTACAATGGTGGTTATCCCCTCATGAGCCAGCTGTGGGGGATTGGAAAGGGGAAATAAACAAGGTTATTGTTGTTGATCAATTAAATGCAAGAAAAAAGGGGTGACTGTGTGAATTTAAGAAATTATGGGGAGGGTAGCCTAGTATGTTGGCTACTATCGAGAGAGAGAGAGAGAGAGAGAGAGAGAGAGAGAGAGAGAGAGAGGGGGGGGACAGGTACTTTTAAGAGATGTTGAGAGTATAACAAGTGAGTATTTAACTATGGTGGGGGGAGCGGAGGTGGAGATTCAGATTTTTTTGGGGGGAGGGTGTAAGAAATATAAAAGGAAAAAAAATGTTTTTGATGTCTTTTTATGGATTGAGAGGTCTGAGGAAATACAATTGTATGCTGTGGTGTTGACCTGGAGGCAACCTACGACTTTTGCTAGATAAGGGCTAATCAGAGGGGAGGGATAAATTATTGATGGACTTAGATTTAGTTGGGGAGAGGGGAATTCAACCCACCTATAGGTCCTGAACTTTATGCTACACTGTCTCACTATATTTGGGGGGGGGGGGGGGGGGGGGGGGGACATCAACAGTATACAGCTCGCTGATAGTTGGCTGGAGCTCAGGGTGAGACTCCTGCTGTCCCAAAACAACATCTTGTGCAACTTAATATAAATATGTTTTAGGAGGAAGCAGACATATGTATTATGTCTGTGATCGACTTGTAGTGCCACTAATGTGTTGGGGATTTAACATCAGGTCTTGGACTTCCATTATATATTGATCTCATGTATGTCCGAGGTGAATCTGGGACAAAATGAGTTTAAGCCCACGGTGAAACCATTACGTCCTATTGTGATCATCTTATTCAAGTGGGACATGTGTGGTAGAGAATATTAGTCTAGTTGGTGGGTAGCCATCGATGGCGGGATATTGAACTTTTTTGCTGACAGCTCACTTGTGCCATCCATACACTTTGACCCAAAGTTAAATTTTTCAAGGGGAAAATGATACAGAGATTATAAGAGAGAGATACTTAGACACTTAAAAATTAATTAAAAAAATAAGGTATTTTACTTGTTGGTATGACTCAATCAATTCATGGAAAGACAGACCATGCAACCTATGTGCCTTTGTGGGTCTCGAAGAGTTCTTCTTCTACCTCACAGAATACCACAACAGGTAGCTGAGGTTGTCCCATCGGCAGAGGTCCTGGTGGTTGCTGGCAGCTCAATAGCACTCTGGTGAACTCAATACCTGGGAAAGAAATATATGTAGTTCAGCTTAGCTGCCTTTACACACAGGCTCAGTAACTGTCCATTTGTACTAAAAACACTAATTTAGACTTATTTTTGTTATATTTTACACCTTGTGGGCTTATAGGAGGCTTTAGTATAGTTCTTCTAACCAGGAATGTTGTGTAGCTCTTTAGCAACTATTGATGTCTTCCTCTCATAAAGTCTAAATGTACACATTCTGTTCCACCTCTTCTGTTTGATCAGATTTCTGCAATCTCCTTCCACAGATCCAAGTAATACTAAAACGCCCATTAAGTACAATACAGCTACACCAGTAAACAGTGTGCAGCATGGTGGCCTGGTAAAGACCTTTAGCTGCAATGAAAAACAATCAGAGAGCGCCAATCAGAGCACTGACAGAAATGTGTCATGAATAATATTGATCACAGGACTTAAGGGGTCAAAGTTTTAACATCAGTGTGATCATATGTAATTGTATCACTTCTTATGTAATACATTTATTTACATGTTTTGAATGCAGATTCCAATATGTAGGCTGCACTACATGTTCTTTAATGGTGTATAGTCAATATTTTTTCCCCAATAGTCTATGCCAGTAATAGTTCTGATGTGTCCAAGTTTAATTTTATTTTTTTATTTTTTATTGTGCTATAGAGAGTAACATAAATTTTTACACTTATTTTAACCCATGGCACTGCAGTGCATCCAAATTGGAATAAAGGACAGGTATATTTTCAAATGTAGTGTTTTTGGTAAATGAGTACTGCCAAAAACAAGCTGAAATACAGAAGAAATACAATTTTAAACATACTCTAAAGGAAAGAATTAATATTTATGTCATACTTTGTCCTTGTTTTCTTGAAAAAGAAAAAAAAAAGACATATCAAAAATGTAGCGGTATTATTTGTGTGATTACCTTAAGAATCTCCTCTAATGAAGGATAAAAATTTGCATATAGATGATTATACCTAATTGTGCACTATCACGCCTAACATTACTTGTCTTCAAACAAAACCTGAACATGAAATGCAATTTCTAAAAGCACTATTTCAAAATGTATTACATTTTTTAGGTTCCTAAAGGGATTTGTATTAAAGGGCAAATGAACTAAAGTGACATGCTATTAGTGTTCATTTGCCTGTGATTAGAAATTATGTCTGTTTGGAATAGTAAAAGATTTTATCAAATGTGAATGCTAATTGTGGGCAATATTTATTTATTTATTTATTTTTTTATCTCATTTTCTCCTTGACTGTAAAAACAGCAGGCCACCAACAGTAGGTGTCATACAAAGATTTCTGCAAAGACAAAAGAAGTTGATATGATTTTCCATCTTATAATAAAGAGGACTTGGCAGATATCTATTTAGCTGTCTATCAATATAAACACAATCAAGGTCGTCAACACAAACACAAAAAGGTAACCTTAATTAAGATAGATCCCTACACTAGACAGATTAATCTTTTTTAGATCTAGGCCTAGGCTAAATTTACTTGGGCAGATGGGTGGAGTACACAACCAAAAGTAGGCAGCCGGTCCACCATATGTAAATGTGGTGTATAACTTAATTTTAGTGTTATGTCTGTCTGGAATAGTATAAAATTTAATCCAATGTAAATGCAAATTGTGGACATTATTTTTTCCTTATTTACTTCTTGACTGTACAAACAGAAGGGTATGAAGACAGGAGATGTCACACAACACTTTCTGCAAAGACAAATGGCTGTTGATTATTGGTAATTGCCCCTTTGGTCATTAATAGAGATGAGCAAGCATGCTGAGCAGCCTTTCAAAAAGCTTTAAGGCTATGAAATTACATAATGCATTTCTATAGCCTTGATAAAGTGTACCTGTCATACTCGGACCATCAGGATCAGAGGCAAGATCCTCTACTAATCTCAATGGTGGGAGTTACATGGATATGGAGACGCAATCAGATGATATCGTCTGACTGCATCTATGTATGCATGGAGACCCGACCTTCAAGATTAGCCAAGGATCTCTCCAGTGTTCCCAACGGTCCGATTGTGACAGGTATACTTTAAAGCGTTATTGTATCCAGCAAACAACCCTGCACCGCTGGTATTCTTTGTTTGATGAAAGTAGGTCCTTCCCTGCCATGTCTTTAAAAGTGTGCCCAGTGTATTGGATAGGTTAAAAAATTATTGTTTAATCTTCAGCACCTCTCCTTTCTTCCTCCCCACCCTCCTTGTCATTAAGAACGCCCCTGGGATTGCTTGTCTAAACAGATGTGCGCCTCATTGACTCAGCTGTTGCAGATAAAAGATTATTTTTTACCCTAACCAAGGAACTAGGAACATTTTAAAAGACACGAATGGGAAGGACACCAGCCGAGTCAAGGAGGCATAGCACTGTTTAGACAAGCGATGAATAGGAGGAATCCCGGGAGCATTTTTAATGACTAGGAGGGTGGGGAGGAAGAAGGGAGAGGCGTTGCAGGCTGAGGGCATGGACACTCTTGGCTTCTGCAGATTAAAAGATATATATATTTTTTTTTATCTAACCAAGGCACTGGACACATTTTAAAAGACATGGCAGGAAAGAACCTACTTTAATCAAATAGAAGGTACCAGTTTGGCAGTAGGGTGTTTGATACAGTATTGCTTAAAACAACATGGGGGAATTGGGAAAGTATACTTACCAGAGCAGACTTCTATCTGTCCTCACTATCACAGCTCAGCCAATCAGCGGCTGTGGCAGGCTTGCAGCCGCAAATTGGCAGAGCGGACTTCACTCAGCCAATCAGCGGCTGCAACAGTTTCTTGCCTCAACCACTGATTGGCTGAGTTTAAATAGTGAATACAGATAGAAGACCGGAATGGTGATGTAAAGAAAGTTGGGTAGACAAGACAAAGGAGCAGACATGAACTGTGAACCCTAGGCTGGTTCCCACCGCCTGTCCCTACCTATACATCATGGTTTTCCCTAGGCAGCAGTGGGTAACTAGACAGCCCTCCCTTGCCTAGACAGGTGTAACACATAACATGACAGATGAACAAATACAATAAATAGTCAATGGTCACAACAGCAAGGCAACAGAAGTACATAATCAACAAGTAAAACATACTTAAAGATAATGAAGAATTGTCAGGGCAGGTAGATAACAAGGATAGTAAGTATGTAAAGCAGAAGTTCAAAGATACAAGGCAAACAGAGACATAAAATGCTTAGCAGGAGAAGAACTCTATAGCCAGCAAGGAGTTTTTTTTAAGTATTTTCAGTAATATTACAAAATGTGGCACTGAGAGCAGATATTTCACAATTTACCAATAGCTGTAGTTGAGGAGATTAACCATACAGACATAACAAAAATGTACAATGTCATAACATTAGTAGCACTATGAACCAGGATCATAGAAATAATTGTGTGTGTGTGTGTGGGGGGGGGGGGGGCGTGAGTGGGAGAGGGGAAACAGGGTAAAAAGAAAAAAATAATATGCAACATGTGTGTCTTATACTGGCAAAGATCAAATTAAAGTGAAGTAGACAACTTGGTTCATGTATCCTGAGGCTCCACTAAAGCCTTAGTGGTATAGAGTCACCAGACATGCGCAATTATCCTCAGAATTGCAGCAATTGCAATTGCAGTGGATTTCCATATTTGTATAATTATTGTACGGACAGTGATTAACAAGAAGAAGCATGGAGGGGATTGTGACAATTTGCAAATGGGCCCCAGTGTAGCTGATAAGAGTATATGAGGGATAGAGTTTTGTAGGTTATGCCCAGTTATGTTATTTATTATTTTTATTACTTCTTCCCAGAAAGTCTGCAGGAGAAAACAAGCCCACCACCACCACATTGTTCCCTTTACGCTATCGCACCTCTAGCATGTATCCAAATTAGATAAAATACTAAAATTGATGCCGCTTTAGAGTAACATGATATCACCTTATAGAGATGTTCAAAAGAAAGTAAAGGTCTTTGCAACCGAAAACGTTAGCATGTATTGATGCTATCGAAATACATATGGGAGGAGTAGTTGATGGGAAAAGGTTAGCTGTGGTACCTTTGGACAGCCATATGATTACAGTCGGGTCAATTTCGGCTAAATGGGACTCCAAAAGAGCCTATTATTTAGAATTGTGATTCCTGAAGCAATCTAATACTCTTGTGTAGTGTAGTGGCTCTATGGTAGGCTTTAAAGTCAGGGAGGGCTAGGCCTCCTTTAAGCTTTTGTTTAATCATGATGGTATGTTCTAGTCTAGGGCATTTAGTAGGCCAAATTGGGAGAAAAGAGACTGTAGATTTTCAAGATAAGTCGTGGTGAGGACATCTGGAACTGTCTGGAAGAGATGGAGGAGTGAAAGTGGGAAAACATGGAAGAACATTCATTTTTAAAACGTTTATCCTTTTTATCCAAGATAAGTCTCTCCTATCCCACCTTGCCAAGTCTTGCTTAATGGTTCTTACCAGAGGAAATACATTTTCTGAGACACTCTGGGGATGTTTTTATAAGAGGCTAGGGGTCTGGTCCAGAAAGGGATTGGGCCAGCCTCCTGATCTCCAACCACAGACACCTGATAACATTGCACACTGACTGGCAGGAAGACTGAACTGCCACTATCTTTTAAGCAGCAGGACTTCATTTTGCAGTTACTGTACTTGAACTAGCGCTAACCTTAAATTATTTCATGATTGATGAAAACATATATTTGCAGAAAAGGGGTGTGGCCATGGGGGCCAATTATGCACCAACCTATACTAACATTGTTATGGCCTGCTAAGAGGCGACATCAATCTTTGTAGCGCTCCACTTCCAACGAAGTCTTCTTTATATAGACGGGTAACATGTCTGACCTGGTACATTTTGTTAACCATCTTAATAACATTCACAGGACTATCAAGTTCAGCATTAGAGATGAGCAAACTTCGAGCATCCTCGAGTCCATCCGAATGTTCGGCATTTGATTAGCAGTGGCTGCTGAAGTTGGATAGAGCTCTAAAGTTTTATGAAATTCATGGATACAGCCAATGACTATATCCATGTTTTCCACATAGCCTTAGGGCTTTATCCAACTTCAGCAGCCACCGCTAATCAAATTCCGAACAATCGGGTTTAGATGGACTCGAGTATGCTCGAGGTTCGCTCATCTCTATTCAGCAAAAATTCTGACTACACACAAATGAGCTACCTGGATGTGACTGTGACTAAAGAGGGATGTTGACTAGTTTCTAACATCCATACAAAGCCAACTGACTGTAACAATAAATTACAGTATACTAGTTGTCACCCAAGATGGATGTTTAAATCTTTGCCCCGGAGTCAAATGCTCTGCGCTAAAAGAATTTTTGACAAAGCTGAGGATTTAGAACTTACCTTAAACAAAACGACTTGGGATTTTCATGAGAGTGTATACCAACAATGACTGCTGAATGAGTGTCAAGCAAAGGTCCTTCAATGGCATAGGACCTAGTTATTAGAGGACAAAAGGACAATCACAATAAATCTCTCAGGTGGGTCAGGGGTACCCATCTATTCACAATTTACCTACCTCACCCTTAAAATATAACTTTTAGTAAGTGACTAATAAAAGCAGCATAGAAGTTTAAAAGCACAATGTCAGGTGAGTAGTATTAATCACTGATCCTAAACTGTCCTGTAGAATACCCAGGCTGCAGCACTGGGAATTTTTTTATTCTGGCAATGGTTTACATACCCATTAGTCTTTGCCCCGTCTTATTCTGATCAGCGGCTGAGCAGGGACACTGCTTCAGTAGCTTATTGGCTAAAATGACGCTGGAGCATCATCATCTCAGCCAATCAGCGGCTGCAGCAGTGTCTTGGCTGCAGCTGCTGATTTCCAGGCTCAATTGTTGAAGAGGCAGAGCCTGGCACACTTGTATCTCAGTGTGCCAGGCTCTGCTGAAGACCAAAGACGTCGGTGTGAGTATCAATAGGGCCCCCTTTCTCCCCCCCAGCACTGCACCCATCCCAGCAAGAAAGGGTGACAATTAACCCCCTTCCTTGCTGGGATGGGTAAATAGTGACATCAATTTGCCCCCCATGGGGTTAAGTGAGGATAGCATACATCCTCACTTAACCCCCTGGGGGCCACATTGTTCAGTTGGCACGCAAAGGATTAAGTGTGGATGCCAGGCATCCATACTTAACTCCTGGTGTGGCAGGCTGTAATTATTCAGGCTTAGTAGTAGAAGCTGTCTGATAGACGACATCCATTACTAAGTTGGGGCCTAGTGTTAGCTGGTATAAAATGGCTAACACTAACCCCTCAGTATTACCCCAGTACCCACAGCACCAGGGATACTGGGAAGATCCGGGTACCAGTAGTCCCGGAGCATCAAATTTGTCAAAAAGAAAAGCACAACACAATAGAAAAAAGCCTTTTATTAAAAAAAGACCACCAACACACCCCTTTTTGACCATTTTATTTTTTATAAAATCCAATGCTGGTCATTAACATAGTTCAAACCGAAGTCAGTATGCACTTGTAGGTTAATTACAGCCCCCACACTACCAGACTCCACCAGTCCAGATTCAACATACAATATAAAAAGTAAATTTGAAGGAAAAAAGAGGTTCAACTCTCACCAGTCTGCTGACATCTTCGGGTGATTAGACCCACTGTGCACTGTACTTGCAGTGCAGCAAATACTCACTTAGTCGAGTAGACTTATAAGTTCTTTTATTGTAACTTTGGATGTAGCATACAAAACATAGTTTGCTCACAGCTGATGTGAACTTAGCATAGGGGACTCTCAGGCACGTCCTCTTCGAGGACGTTTCGGAGGCACAAGACTCCTCCTTCCTCATGTGCAAGGACGTAGAGAGCTGGATGAGATTATAAGGATACAGCATTAACTCTTTTTTTCATGAAAATGTCTCGCTACTGTGGTTTCACCGAAATGTTTGCTCTCTTCCTTTGCTCCACATTCTTTTTTAGTACTAAATTTATGAATAGCAGACTTGTGTTCATTAAGACACAATCTAATCAGGCGGCTAGTCTGACCAAGTCCACATGAACACTTCAGAAAATAAATGACATTTTTGTCATTGCATGTGAAGAAACCCTTCACTGGATATAGGGTACCTTTTCGAGGATGATTAATGCAGTCACCTTTGATAATGGCTCTGAAATGCTGACAGTACATCCGAATGTCCCTTTGCGTCTACTGGCTAGAAATGTCTGTTTAGATACTCTCTTTTTAGCAATGTCTCCTCTGATCAATTTTTGGCTATAGATTTGTTCTTCCTGTAACATAAAATGGGATTTTCACAAAAAATATTAGCGGATTTTGGGTCACTTCTTAGTAGTTTCCAATGTCTCAATACGCTCCTTTTGACAATTTCCGCATGTTTATCGTACTTTGTATTGTATAATAGCCTGTCTTTCTTTTTGTCTTACTTTTACGTTTCTTCCTAACTTCTTCTCTCTTCATGTAGCCAATTTCATTCTCCATATTTTCTACGTCCCTTCTGCTATACCCTCTTTTGATGAACTTTTGTTTGATCTTATTAGCATTCTTCTTATATTCATTGTCAGTACTAGCTATTCTCCTGGCCCTCATAAATTGAGATTTGGGCAAGCTTCTAAATACATGGGGGGCATGATGACTATTCCTATGTAATAAATTGTTTTAATCAGTAGGTTTAGAAAACATAGTGGTCACAAAACCACTATAATGTTTTCTAACTTCTACATCTAAACAGTGGATATGATTACAATCATATTCTAATGTAAATTTAATAGAATCATGACATGCATTCAATGTATCGATGAAGGCCAGCAGAGATGTTTCATCAGACGTCCAGAGCAGGCACACGTTATCCACATAGCGAATCCACGTGGATGACGTGGGCATGCTTGGGACAACAAATCTCTCTTCAAATGAATGCATAAAAATGTTAGCTAGGCTTGGGGCTACGGAAGAACCCAAAGAAACTCCATGAGTCTGTAAATAGTACTCATCGTCAAATCTAAAGTAATATTTACTAAGGATGAGATCTAATAATCCTGTAAGAAAGTTAATCATATTATTACTTAATTTGCTATTTTTATTCAGTTGTTCTCTAATGTATAGCATGCCTTCGTCCTGCGGTATGTTAGTATAAAGACTCTGCACATCGAATGTACAGAGATAAGGGACATGTTTACTCTCCTTTTGCTCAGTGACATCCAAAAAATGCCCAGTATCCATAAGACATCTGTCTAACTTTTTGACAATATCTTGTAGAAAAGAATCCACATTGTGTCCGGTTCCATTGTGTCCCGGAACCGGACACAATGGTTCGTCGGGGGGGGGGGGGGGATGCTGCAGTCCTTGTGTATCTTAGGGAGGAGATAGAGGATAGGAACACGCGGAGTCTCCACATGTAAAGCGTCAGCTGTCTTTTGTTGAATGACACCTCTATCTAGGCCCTCTTGCAAGAAAGCATCAACTTCTCTTTTAAATTGTATCATAGGATCACAAGGTAATCTGTGATACGTCTTTTCACCGGCCAATTGGCCTAGTGCTTCATTGACATTAAAATCAAACAATTAAAGACTGTTGATGAATGTCAGAAAACCCATCATCAATTAAATAAGTCAGTGGATAAGTTACGTAACATCATTCTACAAGGGAAAATTTCTAAATTCGAACGTGATACATGTGACTACTTGCCTAATCGAGTGTACATGTGGGATGAAGAGCGCAGACAAGTAAGACGTGAAAGACAGCTAAGGAGTTATAAGCTGGGTGAGTCCACTGATTACTCATCTGAGATATCAGTGAAATCTAGAGGCAAATATAAACCTAAGAAAAAGTCGATCCGTTTTTTTTTTTAGGAAAAAAAACATCGGGAGAAGAGACTTCGGAAGGATCAAAGGAGGGGACACAATCAGACAATCGGACAAAAAAGCATAACAGACAAAGGAAAAGAAAAGCGCATTACAAAAGAGAGAAAGAAAAAATAGACACCAAGGCTGTAAAATTTAGACTGGTGCAAACTGCCCACAGCAACCAATCACAGCTCAGCTTTCCTTTCAGCACTGCCTAAAGCTGAGCTGTGATTGGTTGCTGTTGGTAGTTTTCACCAGTCTAAATTTTACACCCTTTGATAAATCTCCCCCCCAAATAGACGTTTTGTCTGTGCCCACTGATAACAATCTAGTTGTGAACCTATCGGATCGGACACTCAATGAAGATGAGATCAAAGTGTTAAATAGAGGATTGGGCTTTGTCAAAACTAAAGATATTTGATTTGATTTCCAAGTGGACTTTTATAAGTTCTGTAGACAGCTGAGACTAAAGATTTTTTGATGTTCGAGATGCTCTAGATATAGTACCTAATGCGCTCTACAAAAATAGTTCTTATGACCCTGACGTACAGAACAAGTCTTTATCTGTTTGAACGCATGATGTTGCAGGATGTGCATGAGGCATGGCAACATGCCAGTTCGAGTCATGCTAATTTAACCAAGGAAGATCTTGTTGCATTAAATACCCTACAGAAAGGGGGGCGTGCCCGGAAGGAGATGTGAGCAGACGCAGGTGCTAGGAGCTCCGCTCGGCACTGGCTCATTACGGCTGTACGGCTGCAATTTTAGGACCTAACACACCTGAAATGTCCATTAGGGGTCCTAGTAATCTGGTGATCAAAAACACCCAGTCGGAAAGCCCGTTGGTCAACTCCCTGGACACATATCTGCGCCCGACGTTCCCCCAGACGGGATCCAAGATAGCGCCCGTGCCATTTGGAGGTACGCGCCGAGCCTCTGATCCAGGCTCTCCCTCGCAAGAGCCGCAGCAGCTCCCTCAGGTGAGATCCCCGGGTCCCGACCTTCCCCGCACACCCTCTCGGGGACTCAAACTTGCAGCTGCAGTAGCAGGGGGCATTGACCTGAGCCTGGCGGCTTACCCCTTTGAACCGTCAAGAAGGGTGGCCGGGGAAGGAAACGCCGCACACCCTGTGGCCCCAGAGAATGCCGCAACCTCCCAGACAATAGGCACGGCGTTAGGGGGGCTGAAGACACCCGAGATGGAGGGTGTCCCCCACAACCTCTACCGCAACGCCACACTAATCAGAGCAACCCCATGGCTGAAGCGACACTATCAGGCCCTCATGGCTCAGAGACTCCCAAAATTGCCGCTCAGTGTTTCCCTCAGCCCCTCAGAGCTGCAGCATCTGATGATGGAGGAGAGTGGTGGTCCACACTGTTCACATGTTCAGACAAAGATGACCCCACTACTGTAGTGGACGCTCCCTGGTCTCACCTTCTACATAATTTGCCAACAAAAAAGGACTTTCGCTTCCTTATTGCAGAAATGAGAGACACATTTAAAGCAGAAATAGCGACCATCCACCAGGATTGGAAGTTCATGCAACACCACATTGAGCTGGTAGAGGAAGATCATGATCACACACGCCAGCATATTAGTGATCTCCACTGCACGATTTCAGCACAACAGGTTGCCATGGGAGAATACCAACGACATCTGGAGGACCTGAATAATAGAGGTTGTCGTCACAATATATGTATAAGAGGTGTCCCTGAGGCAACCAGAGAGGCTGACCTCAAATGTACAGTGGAAGCTATCTTTAACCAAATCCTGGGAGCCGCACCTGGACATAAAATCCAATTAGATAGAGCCCACAGGGCCCTGAGACCTAAAGAGGCCACCTGCCTCCCTCGAGACATCATATGTTGTGTGACTGACTACTGAACAAAGAAGGAGATCATGATTAAGGCCAGAGAGTTGTCAGATATTGAATTTGATGGGGCCCCTTTGCAAATTATGCCTGACCTGTCCTGGGTCACTCTACAGAAAAGGAGGAGACTGCGTACACTACTTCAAGTACTTCGTGACCTGCAAATTCCTTACAGTTGGGGGTTTCCCCTTTAGCCTAACTGTGAGAAGAGATGGGAGATTGGCGACCCTGAGAGTAGAAGATGATCTGGAGAAGTTCTGTGAAGTTCTGGACATATCACCCCCTAGACTGATGAACTGGGAGCTCATTCCCCCGCCTCCTCCCTCCACCTGTGTGAACACTGTCTTGGAACCGGAGGAAGCGTACTGCCCAGAAATCACAGCCATCCTCAACCAGGCCCCAAGGGCAGTCTCACCCGGGCTGACTTGTCTTGCATCCGATGCAGGACCCCTGTGCACTGTCTACCCTGGCCCCACTATTCTGAGATATATATGTAAGGTCTTACTTTCTTACATACCGCTTTTCTTACCCATGATATGTTCATGCAGTGCAGAGTTAAGAGCACTAGCTTGGTTTGTCTTTGTTTCTTTTTTCGGATGATATGTTTTTTGCTTGTTGGTCCTCCCTCTGGACCATCTCACAGTTATTTTTCCTTCTTCACATATGTTCTGCTCTCCTTCTGATCGTTTCCCCCACTGGTCCTTGAAAGGCGACATGCTTCAATACTGAGCCTTTTTCTCCTTCACACAGGGATTATTGTTCCTTATCCTGTGTTTATCTGGTTGCCTCCAACGGACGCAGAGGGCTTACTGGTTACTTCCTTGGCCTAAACAATGTTTTTTTAGTGTGCACATATTTTATTTTTGTGTTGGTCTAATAGTCTTGTCTTGTTTGTCCCACTGTTACGTCTGTGGTATGTGCTCCCTTTTGTTTCCTCAGGTCCCATTCCACATACTCTTGATCTTCCCAAGCAGAGATGGTAACCTCACTTGGACACCCCTTGGGGCTGACTCCATGTGGGCTGGGGCTCGCTGGGACCCGACCTACCCTCACTACAGCTCTGCCATGCAGAGCACAGGTATTTATCATCTTTCGTTGCTGCTATTGGATTTAATCATAGTGCGTTTCGTCAGTCTTAACTAGTGATGAGCGAATACTGTTCGATCGAATAGATATTCGATCGAATAGTGAGATATTCGAATATTCGATATTCGTACGAATATCCCGCGAATATTCGATAAATATTCGATAAGCGTTCGAATCCCCCAGCTTCCGGTTTCACCCTCCAAATGGTCAAATAAATGTTTTTCACTAATCGAATACTTGTTCCCAAAGACTTTAATGGGATCGAATATTCGATCAAATATTCGAACATTCGCGGGATATTCATACGAATATCGAATATTCGAATATCTCACTATTCGCTCATCACTAGTCTTAACGTTAAAGGCCTTAACTCTGACTTAAAGCGGACGCTCCTCTTGAAGGAATTGTTTACCTTGCGTGCAGATATTGCATTTCTTCAAGTAACGCACCATGATCAATCGTGTACCTTTAAGTTTGCATATTTTAAGTACTCGGTTGTCTATTCTGACCTGAAAGATAAGAAACGGGCAGGAGTTGCCATTCTTTTTGGCGCTAATTGCCCCTTTCAGATCTCCTCTAGCGACATAGACCCTCAGGGCCCTTACATAATTTTGACTGGGTCTCTGGAGGGTGTTCCGGTTAACCCCTGCAACCTATATTCCCCCAATGATAGCCAAATGAGGTTCCTCACAAAGGTGCTCAATAAGATAGCACGCCTTCCCCCGGCTCTACTACTGATGGGCGGGGACTTTAATGCAATACCCTCGGAAACCTGGGATAGACAGACTGTCTCCCCATCTTTGCCCTCCCGGGCCACAGCCCAACACGGCCTTTCATAGGCTAATCAGGCAGCACCAACTATATGACCTCTGGCGGGTAGGGCACCCCATGGAGAAGGCCTTCATGTTCTACTCCCATCTGCATACCACACACACCCGCATTGATCTCTTCCTCGGGAATGTCCTGGGACTGCGATCCACCTCATGCATGGAGATTCACCAAATCTCTTGGTCGGACCATGCTCCAATCTCTCTAGACCTCACCTTGCTGTTGCAGCCCCATAGGGTATGCCACTGGAGGCTTAATGAGGGCTTACTGAACCATCCTCCGCACAGGGAGCACTTGGCCTCGAGTCTCCGGGAATACTTTACACTGAACCTAGGTAGTGTTAGTTCAGCGGCAATACTGTGGGACACCCATAAAACAGTGTTCCGGGGTAATTGTATCTCCCTCTCTTCCCGCCTCAAAAAAGACACACAAGCCCACTATACCGAACTATCCCAACTCTTGCGCATTAAATAGGCCGACATGATTCGTAGACCCTCTGTCCCTCTGCTTAGGGCCATAGTAGCGATACGCAATGAACTGAATGACTTGGCAATAGCTAAGGCTAGTCATCTCCTCTCATTTACAAAGCATAAATACAATGACAAAGCCAATAAGGCTCACACATTACTGGACTCGCAGCTCCATGACCAAAAAGTCAAGAAAACTCCTTTCTTTGTGAAGGACAGACAGGGTAAGCTACATTACGACCCTTCAGGTATTGCCAAGGTCTTTTCAGAGTACTATTCCTCCCTATACTCCCTCCCTACCACCCTCCCTTCCGACCCATATGAGCGAGACAACCTCCTTAGATCCTACCTAGAGTCTTGTGGCCTCCCGAAACTCTCCCCCTCCGACTTGGAGTCCCTTAACACACCCATTACCACGGAAGAATTGGAGGAAGTATTTAAGGGCCTTCAATCAGGGAAATCTCCTGGAATGGATGGACTTCCCTATGCATATTATAAAACATTCTCTGCCATTCTGCAACCTCATATGCTTTCTCTCTTTAATTCTTTCCTCAGCGGCGAGGAACATATACGATGTTGGGCTCCTACATAACGGTCATCCTGAAACAAGGCAAAGACCCCTCTGACCCTGCTGGTTACAGGCCCATCTCTCTGCTCAAAGCGGATCTAAAAATATTTACTAAGGTACTTGCGGTGCGATTGGGGATGGTCCTGCCGACCCTAATACATGCTGATCAGGTGGGATTTGTCCTGAATAGGCAGGCTGGTGACAACACCGGAAGGACAATCAACCTGGTTGAGGTCATGAATAAAACACGCTCTTCGGGTCTACTTTTAAGTTTGGATGCAGAGAAGGCCTTTGACAGGCTAGGCTAGCTCTTCCTGTTTGCAGCTCTTCAGACAAACGGCATTTCAAGGCCTTTTCTGCATGCCATCCGAGCACTTTATTCGACCCCTACGGCTCGAGTTAAACTGCCTCACACCACCTCTGACCCTATAGTTATACACAATGGGACTCGGCAGGGCTTTCCCTCTCCCCGCTCCTTTTTGTTCTTAGTATAGAGCAGCTGGCAACACAGATTCACCTCTCTCCAGATGTCCAGGGAGTTATAGTTAGGGACCGAGAGTTTAAACTCCCTATTTGCGGATGACATCTTACTTACCATCCGTAATTCACAGGTCTCGCTCCCTAACTTTCACTTTATACTGGACACATATGGAGCCCTGTATGGCTATAATATCAACTCACATAAAACTGAAGCTTTCCCTATCAACCTAACACTTTCCTATACACAGTCTTTACGTAGCTCGTACCCCTACAAATGGGTGGATGGGAGACTGAGATATTTGGGCATTAACATCACACAGTCTTTCCGAACTCTTTACAAACATAACTTTCCGCACTTCTTTCAGGAAGTGTCTTCCCAACTAACTAAATGGTCTACCCTACCCCTTTTCCTTATAGAAAGCATCAATGTGGTTAAAATGAACATCCTTCCCCGCTATTTATATCTCTTGGAGACCCTCCCAATCCCTATCTCTACTGGTGTGTTGCTTCGGTTTCAGGGAACCCTGTTGCACTTCATATGGACAGGGGGACGCCACAGAATAGCCAAAACGGTACTATGTGCTGGCAGGTCCCATGGAGGCCTGGCGGTCCCGACTGTATTCCTCTATTACCTAGCGGTCCACCTGCGAAGGATTCCCTCTTGTACATCCCTCTCAGCATACAATAAGGGCACTGAGATCGAAAAACTGTGGTTAGCTCCCATCCACCCCAGCGAACTAATTTGGTACCCTTCTTACTCGGGATCCACTAATTGGCTTCTGGTTCCCATGAGGCACACCAGGGAGATATGGCTGAAAAGCTACCAGTGATTCTCCCCTAACCCCTTAACGACATAGGGCGTATATTTACGCCCCGATGCCGTTAAGGACGTTCAGAGCGGGGCCGCGCGGCTATCCCGCTCTGAACCGCGGCGGTCCCGGGTGCCGCTTATAGCCCGGGACCGCCGGTATTAGCGGGCACGGTCTGATCACCGTGCCCGCTAATAAAGTAATCAGATGCAGCTGTCAAACATGACAGCTGCATCCGATTACCGGACGCAGCACTTCACTGGTGTCTAGTGGAGGAGATCGCTCCTCCGGGATGTTATCCTGGAGGAGCGATCTCCGTTTCTGAAGCCGGCCGGGGACCGCTCCAAGATGGCGCCGTCCCTGGCTCGACACTCGTTTACTTCCGGCTGCAGCAGCCGGAAGTAAACGAGTGCCTATCTCATGGATCTCTGCAGCATATCTATGCTGCAGAGATCTCTATGAGAGATCAAAGCACTTATACTAGAAGTCCCCCAGGGGGGCTTCTAGTATAAGTGTAAAGGTTAAAAAAAAAATGTTGTTAATAGTAAAAAGCCCCCTCCCCTAATAAAAGTCAGAATCACCCCCCTTTTCCCAGGTTATAAATAAAAGTAAATAAATAAACAAACATATTTGCTATTGCCACGTGCGTAATCGCCCGAAATATTAATTAATCACATTCCTGATCTCACACGGTAAATGGCGTCAGCGCAAAAAAATCCCAAAGTGCAAAATTGTGCATTTTTGGTCGCATCAAATCCAGAAAAATTGTAAAAAAAAGCGATCAAAAAGTCGTATATGCGCAATCAAGGTACCGATAGAAAGATCACATCATGGCGCAAAAAATGTCACCTGACACAGCCCCATAGACCAAAGGATAAAAGCGCTATAAGCCTGGGAACGGAGCGGTTTTAAGTGACGTATATTTGTTGACAATGGTTTGAATTTTTTACAGGCCATCAGATACAATATAAGTTATACATGTTACATATCGTTTTAATCGTAACGACTTGAGGAACATATATAACAAGTCAGTTTTACCCCAGGGCGAATAGCGTAAAAACACATTTCCCCCAAATAAACAAAATGCGTTTTTTTTTTCCAATTTTTTCACCATACATTTATTTTTTTACTGGATTCACAGTGTACTTTATGCAAAAATTCAGCCTGTCATTGCAAAGTAAAATTAGTGCTGCAAAAAATAAGGGCTCATGTGGGTTTTTAGGTGGAAAAATGCAAGTGCTATGGCCTTTTAAGCACAAGGAGGAAAAAACGAAAATGCAAAAATCAAAATTGGCTCTGTCCTTAAGGGGTTAAAGTGCAACCATCCTTGCTTACCCCTTTTCTGTACCCCGACTTACTGCAAAACAGCTATGACCGCGCCACTATCCTCCCCTGGCAAAATGCCAAGTTGTTCCAGTTTGCAGACATTGTTTGTCCACTTAAGAGGCAAGTATTGCCATTCCGGACATTTCGGGAGAGGTTTGAATTGCCGCTGCAGGCCTCAATACACCATGAGGGGGTGTCATACTTTGCCTTGGAAATCACGGTTAATAAGCCCTTCCCGAAACATACTGCATTTGAGCTCCTTTGTAGGGGAACCACCTCCACAAGAGGCCTTATCACCGACATCTACTCCATCTTAAATGCTCCCTCTGGTGAGGACCCGCCGAGTCACTCTTATATGGCCAAATGGGAACAATACCTCCACAGACCCATTCCCCTGAATCTCTGGCAGGTGATATTGTCGCAAGCCGTCAAGTCATCTTCTTGCATATCATACAGGGAAAACCAGTATAAAATACTTCTACACTGGTATCACACTCCTGACCTCCTGCACCGTTTTTTTCCTACTACCCCACCAACTTCTTGGCGCTGCCTTACTGAGATAGGTACCCTCCCTCACATCTTCTGGGGTTGTGCAGGCCTCCGCCCCTATTGGCTAGGGGTTCAAGGTCTCTTGGCTGCTGTCCTCCAGGTTACCCTTCCCTTGGACCCTCTTACTTACCTGTTAAATGTGTCCCCCAAATCACTGAGTAAGCCAGCATCCCGTCTCTTACTGTATATCCTCACAGCAGCCAAATGTTTGCTTGCCAAATATTGGAAGCAGACCCTGTTCCCGTCAGCGGTAGAACTTGTCAACAGAATCCAGGAGGTCAGGAGATGTGAATACCTCTCTGCTTCTAATGAGGACCGACTTGAAGGTTTCAATAAAATATGGTCACAATGTGACACATACTATGAGAAATTCCGTGCTTCAACACACCACTCTGCTTGATTTCTTGTTACCCTCCCCGCCCAATGTTCCTGTCTTGTCTTGTGTTTATGTATGTTTGTTCTCGTATCTGTTTTTGTTCATATAAATTTACCTTAGATCGGTCTATGAGTTATTTACTTTTTTGTTCGGTTGAATGATAATTACTTTTATAAAAGTCTCTTGGAGTGCAATGTGTTCCTATTTACTTGTTACACTAAAAAATACTAGCTATGCTGAGACTCTGTTTTTTGGACCCCACTCTTGGTCTCCGATATCTATTATCCAGCTGTATTTTTTGAACATTATCTACCATGTTCACATCACCTCTTTGCTATATGCTCTATGACTATATTAATCTAAAAGATGCTTTGTTTTTTGATTTTTTTTTTTATAAATAAACAATTTATTTAACAAAAAAATACCCTACAGAATGACACCTCCATCATAATTAAAAAGGCGGACAAGGGGGTGCGATTGTTGTTCAGAATCGCACCTCCTATGTCAATGAAGCACTATGCCAATTGGCCAATGAAAAAACGTATTGCAGATTACCTTGTGATCCTATGACACAATTTAAAAGAGAAGTCGATGCTTTCTTGTAAGAGGGCCTAGATGGAGGTGTCATTCAACAAAAAACAGCTGATGCTTCATATGTGGAGACTCTGCGTGTTCCTATCTTCTACCTCCTCCCTAAGATACACAAAGACTACAGCAGACTGCAGTTCCGGGTCGCTGCTACAGTACTTGTCGGTCTACGTGGATTCTTTTCTACAAGATATTGTCAAAAAGTTGGACAGATGTCTTATGGATATTGGCCATTTTTTAGATGTCATTGAACAAAAGGAGAGTGAACATGTCACTTATCTTTGTACACTCGATGTGCAGAGTCTTTATACTAACATACCGCAGGACAAAAGCATGCTATACACTAGAGAACAACTGAATAAAAATAGCAAATTAAGTAATAATATGAGTAACTTTCTTACAGGATTATTAGATCTTGTCCTTAGTAAAAATTACTTTAGATTTGACGATGAGTACTATTTACAGATTCATGAAGAAAGGACTGTAGATAGCTGACAGAGCCTCGGCGCTGGACTTGTAGAGTGCACTCTCCAGTTCCAAATGTATTATTAAAATAACTTGTTTTTTGAGCAATGCGTTTCGGCGACCTGCTGCCACCTTTATCAAGCTAGGAGCTTGATAAAGGTGGCAGCACGTCGCTGAAACGCGTTGCTCAATAAAACAAGTTATTTTAATAATACATTTGGAACGGAGAGTGCATTCTACAAGTCCAGTGCCGAAGCTGTATCAGCTATCTACAGTCCTCTCTTCAAGTTCCTGCGAGCGGCGGCATCGAGACGGGAGCCGTCGGCTGCACACTGAATGCCTGGCTGCGGACTTGCTTTTTAAGCCCTACTAGTGTTGTGCCTATTGTTTGCACAACATTATAAGGTTAATTTTTTTTTTGTAAGGACATTTTGCTCTATTTTATATCCTGAATACTGCACTATATGAGCGCCCTTCTGTGTCATTTTATGTTTGTCCGTTCTTTGCTCATTTACAGACTCATGGAGTTTCTTTGGGTTCTTCCGTAGCCCCAAGTCTAGCTAACATTTTTATGCATTCATTTAAGGAGAGATTTGTCGTCCTGAGCATGTAATTGTCAACATGGATTCGCTATGTCGATGACGTGTGCCTGCTCTGGACGTCGGATGAAACATCTCCGCTGGCCTTCGTCGATACATTGAATGCATGTCATGATTCTATTAAATTTACATTAGAATATGATTGTAATCATATCCACTTTTTGGATGTAGATGTTAGAAAACATGATACTGGTTTTGTGACCACTATGTTTTCTAAACCTACCGATCTAAACAATTTATTACATAGGAATAGTCATCATGCCCCCCCCCCCCCCCCCCCCTTGTATTTAGAAGCGTGCCCAAATCTCAATTTATGAGGGCCAGGAGAATAGCTAGTACTGACCATGAATATAAGAAGAATGCTAATAAGATCAAACAAAAGTTAATCGAAGGGGGTATAGCAGAAGGGACGTGGAAAATATGAAGAATGAAATTGGCAACATGAAGAGAGAAGAAGTTAGGAAGAAACGTAAAAAGTAAGACAAAAAGAAAGACAGGCTATTATACAATACCACCTACGATAAACATGCAGAAATTGTCAAAAGGAGCATATTGAAACATTGGAAATTACTAAGAAGTGACCCAAAATACGGTAATATTTTTTGTGAAAATCCCATTTTTTTTTTACAGGAAGAACAAATCTATAGACAATAAATTGATCAGAGGAGACATTGCTAAAAAGACAGTAACTAAACAGACATTTTTAGCCAGTAGTCGCAAAGGACATTCGGATGTATGTCCTGTCAACATAGCAGCACCATTATCAAAGGTGACTGCATTAATCATCCTAGAAAAGGTACCCAATATCCAGTGAAGGGTTTCTTCACATGCAATGACAAAAATGTCATTTATTTTCTGAAGTGTCCATGTGGACTTGGGTATATCGGTCAGACTAGCCATCCGATTAAATTGCGTCTTAATGAACACAAGGCTGCTATTTGTAAAGTTAGTACTAAAAAAGAATGTGGAGCAAAGGAAGAGAGTAAACGTTTCGGTAAAACCACGGTAGCGAGACATTTTCATGAAAATCGCCCCAATGTATGTGATCTTAGATGGCAGATAGTGGAGCAAGTTGAGATCTGTGCTGACAAAGAGGAGAACCATAAAAGGTTACTCCGCTGTGAGACCTATTGGATCTCTAAACTGGAGACATTGAGTCCTAATGAAATTTGTAGTTTCAAAGCATTTTTGTAATTTTTCATTTATATGTGTCACATCCTGTTATCTCACCCGGGATCATGCGTATTATTATGGATTTTGTAGCAATTTTTATATATTCCAATTGTGGTTTTTTAAGAGTTAATGCTGTATCCTTATAATCTCGTCCAACTCTCTACATCCTCGTGCATGAGGAAGAAGGCATAAGAAACGTCTGCGAGGAGGACGTGCCTGTGCATCCGTATGCTGAGTTCACATCAGCTGTGAGCAAACTATCTTTTGTATGCTGCATCCAAAGTTACAATAAAAGAACTTATAAGTCTACTCGACTAAGTATTTGCTGCACTGCAAGTACAGTGGACAGTGGGTCTAATCACCCGAAGATGTCAGCAGACTAGTGAGAGTTTAACCTATTTTTTTCCTTCACATTTCCTTATTATATTGGTCTTTATCATAGTCCACCATAATCCTCTGGATACCGATATCTGAAAAACAAAAGGGAAAAACACAACAACAAAAAAAAAGGCCAGGAGCAGAACATCGTGAAAGGTGTTCTGGACCTTAAAGAAGGCAGAAGCTACTTACAGCCTGCCGCACAAGGGGTTAAGTGAGGATCCTTTGTGTGCCAGACTGAATAATAATAATAATAATAATAATTATTATTATTATTATTATTATTATTATTACAGGAGTTTTTTTTTTCCAGATACAAATTTTTCATTAAACCGATGCAATAAAATATCAGTTTATACTACTACCAGGTAATGCTTAATTTACATACACATCTCTGGGTGAGACAAATACACAGGGGGACTTTTGTTAAGTTTGGCGGTTTTTGCGCGGGCTTAAAAAAAATGTCCCTGCAGCGCCAACAGTATACAGATTTATGTCGAGGCGTATTGCCTCTACATAAATCCTGAGTGCACGGAGGGAAACCTATGCCATCTCTGAGCTGGTGTAGGTTTCTTTTTCATTTTTCCGTGTGCCAAACCTAAAGTCTGCATTCTCCGTTCCGTCCCCTACTCAGCCTTTCCCCACCCCCTGGTGCAAGCGTCGTAAACATGCGTTTGCAAATAAATCCATTTGCATCTGCCTGTTTTACGACAAAAAATAGAACTTTTTACATTCATAAATCCCCCCCCCACAGTGTTTACACTGAACACCATGTTTGAGTGTTACTATCAGGCTCTTATTAAGGAATGCAGTGTTAGAATATGTTCACATTATTTCCTTTGCATATTTCGTAGCTTACAGTGAAAGAGCCCAGTAGTATGGCAATACCAATTTTTATTTTTGTTTTATTAAAAGTGTATTATTATTATTATTATTATTATTATTATTATTATTATTATTATTATTATTATTATCTCCCCTCTTTTCTTCTTAATTATACAACAGTTTCTAAAGCAATTGTATATCTATCTTTCTAATTTTGTTTACTCTATAATCTTTGCCTATCTCTGTATTTAATTTATGATTACATGTGAATCAAGAACTAAGTGCCAAATGGAAGATCTGTTGGCATTTTTAACCGTATCATTCGCCTTAAAACTTATTGGATTCTAAAAGCGTAATTGAAGCTGAAATTGATGAGAATGCTGCTGCAGCAGGACAGAGAGAAGACTAAAATGAAGTCATTACTCGCCCACATAAGCTATCTAGGCTTTCCAATAAAAAGTCTTGCAGGATTTAATAATGCCAGTATTACTTCCTTTCTTGTATTATTTGCATATCCAAGAAACACGTAATGCTAGTTAATAGGAATTTATAATATTCTTAGCATGTAAAACTTTAAAGCATATTTTGGAAAATTGCACTACAGGTTAAGCCCCATTTCAATTTAATTCTGTACAGGTTCCTGAAAGGCACTTTGAACTGAATGGTGTTCAGTCAATGTGCTGTACATGATTAAAGGGGTAAGCACAGTCATTAACAAAACTGACTAATGGACTACAGTGTTTAAAACTCCCAAATGCCACAATGATAAAATGAAGGTATTTACTTATTAATTTTCTTACATAGATCTTAGTTTGCTAGCACAAGATCAAGGCAGTTTCTCCATGTCTCTTGTGCTTGCATAAGAGAATTTAGTAAAGAGCAAAGTTGTTTCATTTTGCTCAACATGATGGCATGCCATGACTACTAAAAGTGGCTACTCACTCTTTTAAAGCAACAAATGAATCCGATTTTAGGGTTCCTCACAAAATAAATAACATATTGAAACAAAGTTTGTTATGGATGTTTTAACTTTTATTTTATTTAATTTAATTGATTGTCTAAACACAGTATAGAAGCATAGTTAAAGTAAGGTTGAAAATAGACATGTGATGTTCAACAAGCAACATGATGGGAAGGAGTTAGTGAGGCTATACACACAAAACACCCCACAAAATTGTGTCAGGAATGTGCAGTAGCCTGGTGTGAACTGGGCCTGTTTTTTTGCTTTTGTGTTACACACCCAATTGCCTCCCGCAATGCAAAAGTCAGATTATGTGTACATGGAGGACTGCGGCGGGCACGCACGTCTCCGCCTGTGTCATAGACTCCATTCTATGCATGGGCGGATTCCGCCCTCCGTCCAAAGAATGAACTTGATCATCCTTTGGATGGATGAAAGAATCTGCCCATGCATAGAATGGTGTCTATGACACGGGCAGAGATGCGCGTGTCTGCCGCAGTCCGCAAAGGGGGCATGAGCTGAGAACTCTGCAACTGAGTTTTCGTCAGAATTACTCAGTGTGCACATACCCTTACACTGAACTCTGCTAGCCTTGATAGCCGCACCTGAGCAAGTCTGTTTGATTGATGTGTTTCTCTGCCTGTCTGAAACCTAGAGCATCAGAGCAACAGTCTGATGGGGATCTGTACCGTGCTCTTGATCCTCATAAAAGAAAGCTGAGCCAGTCTGGTTTTGCCTCACGGTCACCATGAATGCTATAACCAACATAGTGGACCAAATGCAGTGGCTCAACACTATGGTGCAGGAGCTGGCGGAGAGGGTCCAAGGGCAGGAGACGACCCCCCTTCAGCTTGCTATGACCTCCCCAGCACCTCCTGAGCCTCCCGTCCAACTTCCTGAGAAATTCAAGGGGGAAAGAAGAAGCTTCTGCACTTTCCGGGAGGGTTGTAAGCTGTTTTTCCGACTGCGTTTTCCTTCCTCCAGAGACAAGGCTCAGATGGTGGCTATAGTTTTGTCCCTCCTTCAAGGGCCACTGCAGGAATGGGCATTCTCCCTGTCACCTGACTTGCAAACAGTTGACCGATTTTTCTCCGCATTGGGCCTGCTGTATGATGACCCGGATAGTGCACCCGATGCGAAGCGACAACTAACCAGATTACGGCAATATTCCCATAGAGGAATATTGTTCTGAGTTTCGGCAGTGGAGCGGCCCTTCCACTTGAAACGACTCCGCCCTCCGATTCCAATTCTGGGCCGGACTGAGAGACTGACTAAAGGACATTTAATTGGCCTACCCGACTCCTGATACCCTTGAGGAGAGTGTGAACCTGGCAATTAGGGTGGATCGACGGTTGAGGGACCAACAGAGGGAAAGGGGTTCCCCAGACCTGACTAGACCCTCTTTGTCTCCAACCTCCTTCCCTAAACCTTCCCTGCTGTCTCACCCCATCAGAAAGAACCGATGCAAGTTGACACCATAGACGCCAAGGCCAGACGGGTACACCGTATACAGAACAGTCTTTGTCTGTACTGTGGTAAATCACAACGTGAAAAAGATACAAATATGTACAAAAGTCTCCAAAATCAGGTCCGTAGTCAGTGGGAGGAAGTTAGGGCTGTCATGTCCTTGCTGGTATGGAGGGAACTCTGTATATGTCCACAGATAACCATGCCACGTCCAGTCTCATTCACAGACAGTACCGACAATACCTCCTGACCAATTAATTGAACAAATAGTAAAGGTGATCAAGCTACCACCGGACAGTTACCAAACCATGATCCTCTAGTTTAGAACTGTCCCAAGGCGAACAGACCGACTAACATGCCCAACGCGTTTCAGTATCAAATGTCGGATACGTTATCAGGGGCTAAACGGTCATAGCGTCATATACGTCATAGATTTGACAAGGTAAATAAGACATCACATTTGCACATGATTTATGGCTAATTATGCACGCCAGTAGTTTATATGTGTGTGATGTTGATATGGAGCGCTGCTGTGTCCTGTACTCACTGTACCAACGTCCAGGTAACCAACAGATATTTATCCCACCGTACGTCACTGATTGTGGGTACTGTATAATGTGAAAAGTTGTATCAGTATGACCGGAGTAATATGTACTTATATGTATTGAATTTTATCATATAGTACTTACTCTGTCATGCTCAAGAGTCAACCTGGGTACAGACTCACATCTAGGACCAGTTAACCTGCAAGTGGATACGCATACATTGGTATTACAGTAACAATGTGTGCAGTGCAGTATAATACCTGCCACTTGCAGCAGTCACAACGATAGGATTTTAGTGCTACTTACAGCCAGCGCTTCCTGAGGAGACATGCTCCCGTCCTCCTGTTTCCGCGGAGTCTCGGGAATGCCTGCGGCGGCTAGAAGAACTAGCCGCCACATTGGCAGTTGCGCGTCTGACGTCACAGCACTCAAAGTAGCGCGCCAGAACTAGGTCACTCCCCCCTGCACGCCCGGTGGGAGTGAACGGTCCCAGTAGGTAAACAAAGGATCCGACGTTCTGACAGTGTGGCGCTCTCCAAGGTGCTGCACAAGTGTGCGATGACAATTAAGTTGCCGCGTGAATAAGCGGGTAATGTGATTAAGATTACTGGGTAATTCTTGAACCGCCTCTAGACATTATCAGTTACAGTTATTTTACAGATATGCAAATGACTGACAATATATACATGAGGATGATGTATACCTAACATGTTAGTGTGTAATAAAGCAGAATGCATGTGTAGTGGAATATACAACCGTGGTACGTTATGTACACACTCGTGAGTATGCAGTATCCACAGCATAGCATTGGTGACATGATATGGTTAGGATCCTGGATGAACGGTAGGGGATGGGCCTATAATACCCTAGTCTGCCCTATCCTATATCCCTATGCCTATGTGGGATGGCCGTCCTAAAAAGGACGGTCCCACTCTACAACCTAGGGCTATCGGGTCCCTAGGTGTCCCTGTTTTCTAAACCGGCTCACTAACTGTTAGTAGGCCCACTAGGACCTTCCCTAGCTAACTTGTTGAGCCAGCATTCTAAACAGTCAGAGTGAAGGGTGACAGTGGTGTCTATTCCAGAAGGGAGGGGAGGGGGGGTGTTTGTGGGAAGGGGGGGCTACTGCATCTGTTAGTCATGAATTGTATGTACTATATATAACAGGCAAAGTTTAGAGACTCGTTAAGACCTCCCGGTGCAGTGGTTTGTAAGCAATATTCTATCAATATCACCCCCCCGGGGGCAAGGTTTGAGGCTCTCTATTGCAGTGAATTTAATAACGTCGGGGTTTCCCCCGTGATGTTCATGTACATGTGTTGCCAGAGGTGTGTCTCTTTTGTTTCTAACATCTCCCCTATGCTCAAGTATGCGTTTGCGCCACTCCCTAATCGTTTTACCCACGTATTGTTTAGAGCATTTACAAGTAGCCAGGTATATTACCGCTTTAGTGCTACAATTAATGAATGATCTAATCTCGTAGGTTTGCATGGTCTGTGAGCATGTGAATGATTTGGTTTTCTGTACTGATGTGTCCGCAGCAGTAGGAGCCAGTGGCCTGCTGTGTGTGAAGCCAAGTTTTTTGCACCGTAGCAGGTGGCAGGTGGCTCTGCGTCACTCTATCCTTTATACTTCTCCCCTTTCTGTAGGTGATCAAAGGGTACTCACTGACCACATCTCTGAGGTCTGGGTCCAGTCTAAGGATATTCCAATGTTTTTTCAGAATATCCCTGACCTTCCCGGCCTCGGTGTCGAAAGTCCCTATGATGCGCATAAATCCCTCAGTGTCCTCTCTCTGTCTAGGATTAAGTAGGTCATCCCTCTGTCTTGTTTTAGCTGAGTTGTATGATTCCCTCAATGTGTAATCCGGGTAACCCCTCTCTATAAACCTATTTCTCAGATCCCTAGCTTGTTTGTCAAAGTGTTCATCATTGGAGCAGTTCCTCCTGATCCGAGGTACTGCCCTTAAGTATGCCCTCCTGGAACAAACACCAGAAAGCTACAGGTGCCTGAGCGACTATCGAGGGGGTCACTCAGGTGTACAGGTAAGCTTCATGAGAAGGAACAAGCTACTGTTACCTATTTCTCTGGTGTTGGGGATAGATGCATTACTGGGTATGCTCAGGTTGATTCTGGGTCTTCTGCAAATTTCATTAACCCTGTGTTTTGGTCTTGTTTAGAGGCATGTCCCCTGCTACTCAGGTCTCCGGTAAATGCCACTGGAGCGGACTCTGCTACGTTAGCCCAAGGGGACGTACCGTATATCACCCCCCACCTTAGTGTGTTCGATTTTTTTAATCAAATTGTGGGTGCTAAGTGGTTTTCCTAGATCCATTTGCAGGGAGCATACAATTTAATAAGGATTAAGGAAGGTGATGAATGGGAGACTGCCTTCAATACTCCTGAAGGGCATTTCGAATACCTTGTTATTCCCTTTGGTCTATGCAATGCCCCGGAAGTCTTCCAACGCTTTGTGAATGATGTATTCCACGAGTACCTTTGTCATTTCTTGAGTTAGAGGGAGAAAAAACAAACAGAAAGACGATGCCTCGTGTGATACCGTAGGTGGGACCAATGTAAAGACAGGAGTGGTTCCAGGCTCCCCTTGTAGCCACTTGGGCTTTATGCATATCTCCCCAAACTCAGGGTAGATGAGTGGTCCGGATCTCGGTCCACGTTGAAGTACTTTGTTGTGTAGTTAAGCTGCAAAAGCTAGTCTAGGGTACATCGACGAGATGTTCCCAAAAAAAGGGGCCGGTGTGTACTAGAAGTGATAAATGAAGGACAGATGGGCCTTGTTCCTTACTAGGTTTGATTTTGAGATAACCTACCGGCCTTGTTCCAAGAATGTCAAGGCTGACGCTCTGTCCCGCAGCTTTAACATTGAGACCATACCTAGGATCCAATCTGATTCCATCTTTTCCCCTGGTGTGGTAGTGGCCATTCTGCAGCCCAATCTGGTGACTCAAATCGCTGAGTCTCAGTCCCTGGCCCCCCGGAACACTCCAGAGTTGCTACTATTTGTGCCCCCTAACCCTTGTCTCTGAGTCTTGGAGGAGATTCACAGCTCTGTGTTAGCTGGGCACCCAGGGCTGGCAGGAACCAAATACTTGCTCTCACGCCACTACTGATGGCCTTCCTGGGCCCGAGATGTGAAGGCCTTTGTTGATGCATGTGAGACCTTTGCTAGGTCCAAGGTCCATTGGAGGCCACCTGAAGGGTTATTACTAGTGATGAGCGTGTAGCCTGAGACCGCGGCTATTAGCAGGCACGGTCCGATCGCCATGCCCGCTAATTAAGTAATCGGAGGCAGCTGTCAAAGTTGACAGCTGCATCCGATCACTTGTATGCAGCCGTCCCTGGTGTCTATTGGCGGAAATCGCCCCCCGGGACGTTGTCCCGGAGGGGCGATCTCAGTGTCTAATACCTGCTAGGGGTCTTCGCCAAAATGGCGCAGATCGCGGCTCGGCACTTGGTTGTTTCGGCTGCAGCAGCCGAAAGCAATCAAGTGCCTATCTCATCGATCTATGCTGTATAACTATATACAGCATAGATCAATGAGAGATCAGAGTGCATATACTAGAAGTTCCCCAGGGGGGCTTCTAGTATATGTGTATAAAAAAATCAAAGTGTTGTTGTTAATAAAAAGCCCCCTACCCTAATAAAAGTTTGAATCACCCCCCTTTCCACATGTTATAAATAAAAATAAATAAATAAATAAATAAACATGCTTGGTATCGCCGCGTGCGTAATCACCCGAACTATTAATCACATTTTTGATCTTGCACGGTAAACGCCAGATAAAAGAAAAGTTATACATGTTACATATCGTTGTAATCATAATGACTTGAGGAACATTCATAACAAGTCCATTTTACCCCAGGGAGGATGGCGTAAAAACAAATAACTCCCAAATAAACAAAATGCCTTTTTTTTGTTCAACTTCACCACACATTGAATTTTTTTCTGGTTTCGCAGTGTAATTTATGCAAAAATTCAGCCTGTCATTGCAAAGTACAATTATTGACACAAAAAAATAAGGGCTCATGTGGGTCTCTAGGTGGAAAAATGCAACTGCTATGGCCTTTTAAACACAAGGAGGAAAAAACAAAAACGCAATAACGAAAATTGTCTCCGTCCTTAAGAGGTTAAAGTCAATGGGAACAAGTATTCGATTATTGAAACATCTATTCGACCACTTGGAGGTAAAAGAACGGAAGCTGGGGGATTTGAACGCTTATCGAATATTTATCGAATATTCGGCAAACTATTCGATAATAAGCGATAGATCGAATACCTTACTATTCGATCGAATATCTATTCGATCGAACAGTATTCGCTCATCACTGGTTATTACATCCTTTACCTGTGCTTACGAGACCATGGACACATATCTTAATGGATTTCATTACTGACTTGCCCTGTCCAAGGGGAAAACTGTCATTTGGGTAGTTGTGGATAGATTTTCCAAGAGGTGTCATCTCATCCCGTTGTGCAAACTACCAAATGTTCGTACTCTGGCTACACTATTTATTAATCACATTTTGCGCTTGCATGGTATTCTTGAAAATATTGTGTCCGATCGGGATGTTCAGTTTGTGAACCAACCAGTCTCTAGAACAATTTCTGAGGTTTTTTGTGGCTAATTCCCAAGACAAATGGAGGGACTTTGTATGTCTAGCTGAGTGCGCATTGAAAAATCATGGTTATTATGGCTTTAACTAGGGAGGATTGAACCGAACCGTAACAAATCAGATTTGTTCCGAACTTTGCAAAAAGTTCAGTACGGTACCAAACCGAACTTTGAGAAAGTTTGTTACAAATCTAGTGAAAATAACAACTGCAATGCAAAACTGTACTTTTTTCACAGAATAGACCAGGATACAAGTGAATATCACTCCTATAATCCCTTTTATCCTGGTTTTTTGTGAAAATCAAGATGTGTGACGTCACCCCACAGCACCAGGAAGTGTCTGAGCGCGCCAGCAGCTTGTCAGTGTGTTGCCAGACTTCAGAGAGAGAGGAGCTCTGTATTAGATAGAGAGGGAAAAGAGATAGATAGATAGCCAAACAACTAGATAGATACAGGGAGAGATAGAGAAAGAATAGAAAGTGTTAGGGCCCTATTCCACCCGACAAGTATCGTTCAGATTATCGTTAAATCGTTCGAATCTAAACGATAATCGTTCGGTTGAAATGCAGTTAAAGATTAACGACTGAATGAGAAATCGTTGCTCGCTTTACAAGACCTGGACCTATTTTTATCGTTGCTCGTTCGCAAAAAGTTCGCATTGAATAAGACGTTGTTCGGTCATTCGCAGTAGATACGAATGCAATAGCGAAGAAATAGCAAAGAAAAAACAATCGCCTATACAATCATAAGTAACGATTATCGTTCCATGGAAATGAGTGAACGTTTTAGGTGTTTTCGCAATAGAGGTCGTTTGAGATCGTTAATCGTTAACGATTATGCAAACGATAATTGTCCGGTGGAATAGGGCCCTTAGTGAGAGAAGCAGGAGAGAGGAAGAGAAAAAAAAAACTAATCGCAAAATCCAGGGAAAGCTAGATATAGAAGAACTTGTGCCTGCTGTGCAATGAGAGGGTCAGTCGTCGTAGGGGTTATAATCTTGGGACAACATCCATGAGGATGCATATGGAAATGCAACACCAACAGGCCTGGAAGAACCGTGACTCCAATACCACCTCCTGTCAGGATGCACCATTAACTGCAGATCCCATAATGCAGCATCCTCTCAGTGGAACTCAGGGCTCATCAGCCTCAGGTGCCAGCAGCAGCACAGTGTCACTGCCATCTACAACGCTAATGAGGCAGTAATCCGTGACCGAATCCATGGCATGACGTCAGGTCTACTCTAGCAGCAATCCCATGGCCCAGAAACTGACCAGACACCTGTTAAGGCTGCTGGTGCTTCAGTCCCTGCCCTTTAACCTTGTGGACTCCCAGCCTTTCAAGGATTTCATGGTGTGTGCGCACCCCAGATGGCGAGTCCCTAGCTGCCACTACATCTCTGGCAAAGCTGTCCCATCACTGCACAGTTACGTGCAGAAAAAGGTTGGCGACTCATTGGGACTCTCGGTGTCCAGGTCGTGCACCTGAGTGCTGATGTCTGGTTCTGTAATTATGGGCAAGGGCAGTACATGTCTGTTAATGCCCATTGGGTCAACATCCTCCCAGAAGAACATCGGGAAGTTGACCCATTCTTGCCACTGTCACCTCCAGGGGACCAGCAGCGAGAAGCACAAGTACTGCCTCCATTAGCTTGCAACTATCCGTTGCTTTGACTGCAGTCAAACCTGCCCTGGTGTCTTACCACCAACGTCAGGCCCGGCGCTCTCACGCTGTCCTCCATTTGGTGAGCCTGGGTAAACGGAACCACGGTGAGCAAGAGCTCCTCTGGACCATCTGGGAGGAGATAGATCAATGGCTGACCCCAACTGGGCGAAGTTTAGTAGCGGACAATGGGAGAAACATTGTCTCTGCAGTGCAGCGGGGAGGGCTGAGTAATATACCTTGTAGGGCATATGTGATAAACCTCATAGTGCACAGGTTTCTTTGATCATTTCCTGCACAAGACCTTATGAGGATGTCACGCAGAGTGTACGAACATTTCAGCCACTCCTACAGTGCAAGGAACACCCTGCTCAGTATTCAGAGACAGCACAGTATGCCCCAACATTGGCTAATCTGCGACGTGTCAATTTGCTGTAGTTCTGCCCTACATATGCTGGACAGCTTGTATGAACAAAGGTCAGCCGTAACAGACTACCTCATGGGGCAATGAGACAGCTTCACGCCACACTGCGACTTCCAAGTCACATACTGGCAGTTAATGCGTGATGTCTGCCAATTGTTGATCCCTTTTGAGGACACAACTCTTTTTGTGAGCAGGCAGGACTATGGGATCAACGACAACCATATGCACCATAGTACTGAACGCCATTTGGTAAAAGGTATAAAAATGTCCTGTTGATTTTACTCAGCAGACCCGCAGCCACATGTGAAGGTACCCATAGGGTGAGTTTTTTTTTGGAGTGACCAAAGCGAGGGTGGGAGGTCACTTCCATACCCCATCAGGGCATTTTCCCCTACCCACTTTAAAACATAAATCCAGACAATCAATAACTTTCTGTGCCCTCACTTGACCCAGAAACTTATAAATTGCCCGGACTTACTCTTTAAGCCAGCTGGTGACAGCACTAAAAATCACAAAAGCATACATCCATTAGGTTGGGCGCTACACTCGGTTAGGACATCCTACGGATGTTATATATATATATATATATATATATATATATATATATATATATATATATATATATATATACACACACACTACCGTTTAAAAGTTTGGGGTCACATTGAAATGTCCTTATTTTTGAAGGAAAAGCACTGTACTTTTCAATGAACTTTAAACTAGTCCTAACTTTAAACAAATACACTTTATACATTGCTAATGTGGTAAATGACTATTCTAGCTGCAAGTGTCTGGCTTTTGGTGCAATATCTACATAGGTGTATAGACGCCCATTTCCAGCAACTACCACTCCAGTGTTCTAATGGTACAATGTGTTTGCTCATTGGCTCAGAAGGCTAATTGATGATTAGAAAACCCTTGTGCAATCATGTTCACACATCTGAAAACTGATCTTCCTTTGAGCAGATTGTTTTTCTGGAGCATCACATTTGTGGGGTCAATTAAACGCTCAAAATGGCCAGAAAAAGAAAACTTTCATCTGAAACTCGACAGTCTATTCTTGTGAAATGAAGGCTATTCCATGCAAGAACTTGCTAAGAAATTGAAGATTTCCTACAACGGTGTGTACTACTTCCTTCAGAGGACAGCACAGACAGGCTCTAACCAGAGTAGAAAAAGAAGTGGGAGGCCGCGTTGCACAACTAAGCAAGAAGATAAGCACATTAGAGTCACTAGTTTGAGAAACAGACGCTTCACAGATCCCCAACTGGCATCTTCATGAAATAGTACCCGCAAAACACCTGTGTCAACATCTACAGTGAAGAGGCGGCTGCGGGATTTTGGGCTTCAGGGCAGAGTGGCAAAGAAAAAGCCATATTTGAGACTGGCCAATAAAAGAAAAAGATTAAGATGGGCAAAAGAACACAGACATTGGACAGAGGAAGACTGGAAAAAAGTGTTGTGGATGGATGAATCCAAGTTTGAGGTGTTTGGATAACAAAGAAGAACGTTTGAAAAGGACAAATGAAAAGATGCTGGAAGAATGCCTGACGCCATCTGTTAAGCATGGTGGAGGTAATGTGATTGTTTGGGGTTGCTTTGGTGCTGGTAAGGTGGGAAATTTGTACAGGGTAAAAGGGATTCTGAATAAGGAAGGCTATCACTCAATTTTGCAATGCCATGCCATACCCAGTGGACAGCGCTTGATTGGAGCCAATTTCATCCTACAACAGGACAATGACCCTAAACACACCTCCAAATTGTGCAAGAACTATTTACAGCAGAAGCAGGCAGCTGGTATTCTATCGGTAATGGAGTGGCCAGCACAGTCACCAGATCTGAACCACATTGAGCTGTTGTGGGAGCAGCTTGACCGTATGGTACGCCAGAAGTGCCCATCCAACCAATCAAACTTGTGGGAGCTGCTTCTAGAATCGTGGGGTGCAATTTCTCCAGCTTACCTCAACAGATTAACAGCTAGAACTGCATGTTACCACTTAATTTCTAATCAGCCAATCACATGGCGGCAACTCAGTGCATTTCGGCATGTAGACATGGTCAAGACAATCTCCTGCAGTTCAAACCGAGCATCAGTATGGAGAAGAAAGGTGATTTGAGTGCCTTTGAACGTGGCATGGTTGTTGGTGCCAGAAGGGCTGGTCTGAGTATTTCAGAAACTGCTGATCCACTGGGATTTTCACGCACAACCATCTCTAGGGTTTACAGAGAATGGTCTGAAAAAGCAGTTCTGTGGGCGGAAATGCCTTGTTGATGCCAGAGGTCAGAGGAGAATGGGCAGACTGGTTCGAGCTGATAGAAAGGCAACAGTGACTCAAATAGCCAACTGTTACAACCAAGGTAGGCAGAAGAGCATCTATGAACGCACAGTACGTCGAACTTTGAGGCAGATGGGCTACAGCAGCAGAAGACCACACCGGGTGCCACTCCTTTCAGCTAAGAACAGGAAACTGAGGCTACAATTTGCACAAGCTCATCGAAATTGGACAGTAGAAGATTGGAAAAACGTTGCCTGGTCTGATGAGTCTCGATTTCTGCTTGAACATGACAATGAGTTCACTGTACTCAAATGGCCTCCACAGTCACCAGATCTCAATCCAATAGAGCATCTTTGGGATGTGGTGGAACGGGAGATTCGCATCATGGATGTGCAGGCGACAAATCTGCAGCAACTGTGTGATGCCATCATGTCAATATCAATCATGTCAATAGGTGCTTCCAGCACCTTGTTGAATCTATGCCACGAAGAATTGAGGCAGTTCTGAAGGCAAAAGGGGGTTCAACCCGTTACTAGCATGGTGTACCTAATAAAGTGGCCGGTGAGTGTATGTGTATATATATATATATATATATATATATATATATATATATATATATATATAAATATAGTGGTGCCTTGGATTACGAGCATAATTGGTTCTGGGACCATGCTTGTAATACAAATCCACTCTTAAACCAAAGCAAATGTTCCCATAAGAAATCATAGGAATATGGACAATTGGCTCCACACCTCAAAAATAATTATTTATTATTCTGAATAACATGTAGAACAAATGAAACAAACATTTAGAAACAGCAGAATATGTCATATTATAAGTCACTGTACAGTAATGGAGAGGAAGGGAAACACAAGGGCGGGCAGAAACTGCAGGGAGCATTAAGGAATGAGCAGGGCAGATGTGGGCACATACATGCAGCGCTTTCTGTCCGGGGAGCGAGGGGTTAAAGCTATGGAGAGATTACCCCAACAGTCCTGTCCCCTGATAAAAGCCCCAGACTTCCTGGGTTTAGACCACCCTGTGCAGGCCATGCCCCTCCCCCACTCCCCTCCCACCCAGTGCAGGGAGCTCTTAAACCAAAGAAATGCTCTGAAACCAAGTCACAATTTTAAAAACTGTGAGCTCTTAAACCAAGTTAATCTTCAACCAAGGTACCACTATATATATATATATATATATATATATATATATATATATATATATATATACATATGTGTGTGTGTGTGTCTCGCCAACAGCCATAGGCCCAGATTCAACAGGTTTGACACCCGAGTAGTTGCGTCAATTTGTAGAGATTGTCTGCCTATTTAACTGTATCCGTATCCTACTAGACTAGCTGTAATGTTAGAGTTTTTTTTTTTTTTTTTAACGTTGACTGTCCTGTGCTGAAGTCTACATCAACATTTTGTCATGTATAAAAACTGATTTTTACAAGCGTGCATATTTTTAGCTTCCAACTTCAGTTCTTTGTACTAGGCCCTTCTGGGTCCAAACAAATACTGCTACTAATAATCCCCCCACCGTCAATTGTATATTTTGAAACCTACTGGGTGCAATCAAGAGCTGCATAAGCTGCCTCCTCAACTTGCCTCTTCTCAACAATACTGGCCTGGGTGCAATCAAGAGCTGCCTCCTCCTCCTCCTCAACAACTTGTCTCTTCTCAACAATACTAGCCTGGGTGCAATCAAAAGCTGCCTCCTCCTCCTCCTCAACAACTTGTCTCTTCTATACATTACTGGCCTGGGTGCAATCAAGATCTGCCTCCTCCTCACCCTCCTCAACTTGTCTCTTCTCAACAATAATGCCCTGGGTGCAATCAAGAGCTACCGCCTCCTCCTCAACTTGTCTCTTCTCAACAATACTGGCCTGGGTGCAATCAAGTGCGGCCTGCTCCTCAACTTGTCTCTTCTCAACAATATTGGCCTGGGTGCAATTAAGTGCTGCCTCCTCCTTTTCCTCCTCCTCAACTTGTCTCTTGTCAGCAATACTGGCCTGGGTGCAATCAAGTGCACAGCCAACAGCCATAGGCCCAGATTCAACAGGTTTGACACCAGAGTAGTTGCGTCAATTTGTAAAGACATTGTCTGCCTATTTAACTGTATCCATATTCTACTAGACTAGCTGTAATATTAGAGGTTTTTTTTTTAATGTTGACTGTCCTGTGCTGAAGTCTACATCAACATTTTGTCATGTATAAAAACTGATTTTTACAAGCGTGCTTATTTTTAGCTTCCAACTTCAGTTCTCTGTACTGGGTCCAAAAGAATACTGCTACTAATAATCCCCCCACCGTCAATTGTCTATTTGGAAACATACTGGGTGCAATCAAGAGCTGCATAAGCTGCCTCCTCAACTTGTCTCTTCTCAACAATACTGGCCTGGGTGCAATCAAGTGCTGCCTCCTTCTCCTCAACTTGTCTCTTCTCAACATTACTGGCCTGGGTGCAATCAAAAGCTGCCTCCTCATTCTTAACAACTTGTCTCTTCTCAAAAATACTAGCCTGGGGGCAATCTTCTTCTCACAATTTTTTTTTTTCATTATTTTTGCACTTTGATTTTTTTTTACAGTTTTTTTCATTGTAATAGCAACTGCAACTAAGCCAAACTATACCCTATCAGACTCCCACTATTGTAGCTGCAATTATTCAGCCGTTATAGCAAGGTTCATTTTAGGTTTGGTTTGTACGAATCCGAACTTCACGAAAGTTCACCGGATCAAACCGAATCGAACTTTTCAAAAGTTCCTTCATCCCTAGTTTTAATCCTAGGTATTCCTTTACTCACGCCACTAAATCAGTTAACCCCTAAGCCTCCACAATGCACTTCTGAAAAAATACATACCCCCGATTTCTCAATCAACTCCTCCTGCTCCACTAGTCATCCAGGGTGAGTTGGAATATGTGGTGGAGAAAATACTTAATTCTTGTTGGGTACAGGGTTCCATACAGTACCTGGACCACTGGAAAAGTTGTGGACCAGAGGAACGTACGTGGGTTTCTGGTAGGGTTATGCATGCCCCACTTCTAGTTCTTTTTTTTTTTTTTTTATCAATTCTTTATTTTTCTGTATATAAGTTTAACAGGGGCTTAGGAACAGTTCAAGGGTACATTTATAAAGTATAAAGCATAACAGATTATGTTCGTCTGACATTGTGTTCTAGTAACGTCTAGTTCGACAATATCACGCACGTAGTCCGTCTAAGCCGGGTCCATTCAATAAGGGTCCTGATGCCCCTCATAAGAGAGGGATACTGTCAGGAATGTGGAGAAGCCCGGTGTAAACTCGGCCTGTGTTTTTTTTTTTTTTGCTTTTGTGTGCAAGAGTTACACTGAACTCTGCTAGCCTTTATTGCTGCACATGAACAAGTCTGTTTGATTGAGGTGTTTCTCTGCTGGTCCAATGGGGATCCAGACTGGGCTCTTGATTCTCATAAAAGACAGCTGAGCCAGTCTCACAGAGCTGGCTATTAAGGTTCATATCCTGATCCCAGCTCCCCTTGTCTACTCCTGCCCATCCCCGTTCCTGACCTCTGACTATCCGATTGTTACCTGACTTTGTACCACGTTGCCTATTTGGTTTGGACTTTGGATTTTCGACTTTCCTTTATGTTTGTTCATCTGTCTTGTTTTGTGTAACACCTACACCTTTGTGCTTGTCCGTGGCTACCTAGGGCCATTGAGTCAAGGTGGTAGGGACAGTGGGTGGGCTCAGCATCAGGGTTTACTGTCCTGTCTTGTCCCTACCTCCCCTGTCCTTACAAATGGGATGAAAAGGAAAAACTTGTACTTCTCTATCCTGTTGGATCCACTTTTGGTTTTGGCACAAAAATTGCAGTGGTAGTTTAAAAAAAAAAAAATTAACATGTTTGTTTCCAGCCAAAGACTATGTTCACACATAATATTTCTGTCAGTCTTTTGGTCAGTATCCCCCCCAGCCAAAATCAGGATTGGAACTGACAATGGCTGTTATTTCATAATGACAGCAGCAATGGTTAAAATAATAGTTGTCATTGGCCAGGTGATGTAAGGCTTGCATGCAGCTCATTACTATGCACAATTTTTGTGCAGGTTTTAATGTCAAGTGACAAATGGAACGCTATGCTTTGTATGTTTCACAGACTCCGCTGTAAAACTTTATATGGCAACCACTTCATAGCTAAGTTACTGTGGTTTCCAGTTGCTTTCACTTTTCAGTAATGTCACTTTACCTTAGAAAACCTTGTGAAGGGGAGAGATTTTACTGACTGCAGCAGTGGCATTTTAGTAGCACTCTGGAATTCAGTGAAATTTTGATCAGGCAATTCACAGGGTTAACTTCATCCAGGAGAACTGTGATCAGTGGTTGATAACTGGCGTACAATGTTTCATTGTACACCAGTGACCCACCAATTTTGACAGCTTTTCTAGGTGAAGTTAACACTGTTAAATAAGGAGAGAGTATGTTGAAGCAATAATAAAGTCTTTTTACAGGCAGATTCCTATAACCCTTTACTAAGGAGATCTGTCACAGAAGTTGAAGGAGGGATGCACCTTGGTGTTGTTGAAATTAACCCCTCCATGACCAGGCTACTTTTAGCTTTTGTGCCTTTGTTATTTTCCTCCTCATGTTTAAAAGGCCATAGCACTTTCTTTTCTTTTTCTTTTTTTTTTTTTTTTTTTTTACCTACAGACTCACATGAGCCCTTATTTTTTGCGCCAGTAATTGTACTTTGCAATTAAAGACTTAATTTCTCCATAAAATATGCTGTAAAATCGGGAAATAAAAATATTATTATTTTTTTATTTGTGGGGGTTTTGTATTTACACTGTTGGCCCTATGGTAAAACTATCTATGTTCCTCAAGTCGGTACAATAACAATGATAGGCAACTTGTATAACTTTTATTTTATTTGATGGCTTTTAAAAAATGTAAAACATTTAAACATTTTTAAAAAATAAACATTCCTCAAAATTGCTCTATTACCATTATTATAACGCTTATCCTTTGGTCTTTAGGGCTGTGTGAGGTGTCATTTTTTGTGCCATGATCTGTACTTTCTATTAGTACCTTGATTGTGTGTATGAAATTTTTTTTTATCACTTGATGGTCACTTGGTCAAAGCCTCAAAAGATATAGCTAACGCCTTCAAAAATTTTTTATAGAGCATTGCCTTCCTTCACCTCCTGACTTTGCCTCGATGAGAGCTGCTGCTATCTCCACGTTCTTAGCTGCCCCTTGACTCCCTCAGCTTTCTGCAGAGGATAGGAATAAGTTTGCGGCCCCAGGTACTCTACAATAAGTTAAGGGGATCCGACTCTCCTTTCCAAAAGAGTCCGGGTCCAGATAGACTATAGACTACAGCCTACTAGCGGAAATTCTGTGGTATACTACTTTCCAACTTAAAGCAACTCTGTACACACAATCTGACACCCCCTGCCCCCAAACCGCTTGTACCATCGGATAGCTGCTTTTAATTCAAAATCTGTCCTGGGGTCCGTTTGGCAGGTGATGCATTAATTGTTCTAAAAACAGCTTTTAAACTTGCAGCCCTGTGTCAAATTGGCGTGGCCTAGAGTGTGTGAGCCCAAGGATTGCAATGCCCCTCCATCCCTCCATCCCTCCTCCCCCACCTCCTCATCATTAGGAATACCCCTGGGTAGGATTTTTCCTATTCATCACTTGTCTGAACACTACACAGGTACCTTAATGATCAAGTACACGTGCAGTGTTTACACAGGAGATTAATAGGAGAAATTGCAGAAATTGCTCTAGGGCCATTCCTATTAATGAAGAGGGCGGGGAGGAGGGATGGAGAGGTATGGGTACTCTAAAAGTTGTTTCAGTCCATACAAAGTCTTTAAAAGTTATTTTTGTTAGGACAATAACTGCATCACCTGCCCAACAGAACCCAGGACAGATCTTGGTACAAGGTACACACTTCTGTGTGAAATCCTCAGTATCAGGAGCTACTGTGTCTACTCAGTCTTTGGAGGTGCGAACATGTTTGCTCATCATTACTCACTTTCGACTTACTGAAAGACAACATGACCCCAACAGATGACCATCTCCAGTCTTTGGTGCGACCTTACCATCTAAATTTCCTCCAACTCCTAACGCTCAAGCAATCATGTGCTAATTATTTCATGTTGCATGTTGCAAAAAGAGAACTTACATGGCTAGAAGGAGCCTGCCTCACCAGAGCTGCAACTAAGCTACATTTATCCTTCTTTTATTAGAACCTTCTGTTAGAAACTATGCCCTCTACTCAACTTTTCCTCCTTTCTTGGAAGATGGAGCTATGATTAAAGCTATCCGATTCTGAAGGAAAAACTGTTTTACGACATCCAAGTGTGTATAATGAATTAAAAATACATCAACATACATATAAATATGTAACACAGGTTCCATGCTGGGATCAACCTTACAGACTTAAATGGGAACTCCACATAAGGAAAATTTGTTTTTTCTTAAAAGTATGTTAAAAGTTATGTAGATGTGTCTATACAATGTATTACCATATCTGTGCGGTTCTGCCACACTGATAGCTGATAGAAATCAAGGAAGTGAAGAAAAATGGCCTCTGTGCCAATTCACATTGTCTCCTTCTCCCACTTCTCTCCCACCTAAGGAGACAAAGATTCCATTCCTCTGTCTCACATTGTGTGTTTGCTGAGTGCAGGCTGATGATGCAGACAGGGGGCAGGGCGTGATGTCAGAGGAGGCTTGGCTGGATCCCCCAATCCCCTGAGGGACTTCACCATCTCTGAATGGCCAGAAGCAGGTGCTGCAACTATACTGATTGTGCAAAAGTGTGCAGTGAAATTAGCGCTGTGTTCACACATGTTGGAGCTTCATTGCAGTACTGCAGTATTTTCACAAAAATGATGCAGTAACATCGTTAATCGGCCGAGCATCTCACGATATTCGAGAAAATCTCATCATCCATTGGTACATCCTGCGATCATGTGGGACCCAAACATGTCGATAGCAGCGATTGGTTGCCCAGATCAGATGACCCTGCCATATAAAATTATCGGCTGGTAGTGCTCGCTTCAGATGTATGCTGGAAGAGATTAGGGACAGAGCTGCTGCTGATCGGGGAGAGCGTCAGTGTAGGATTTAGCGTTCCAGTAGGCAGAGAATACTGGCAATACAAAGAGGGCTTCAAATCTTTTTTTAATTGTATTACTACAGACTGCTGGCTGGGACTTGCAGTGCTGCTACCACGATATCACCAGCACACTGTGGTTATCTGCTGCTGGCAGAAAGGGGACATTAGGTGTTGCATACAGACCCCTAAGAAGTGCTCAGTAGTCTTTTAGGTTTTTGTGGCTGGTGGTGCTCCTGTACTACATTAGATTGCTGGAGTTTGTAGTACACCTGCATAGAACTTAACCGCTACCGGATTGTATCCCATAACCCCCCAAAACTAGTGGGACCACAAGTATTTTTCCTGATTTCTGTACTTCATAAGCAAGGTCTATCTAAGTTCACAACTGCTTGCAGAGAGTAAAGGGGGTGTCACAGAGTGGGAATAGGTGCAGCCACTACAGGACTGTATCCCGTAGCCCCCCAAAACTAGTGGGACCACAAGTATTTTTCCTGATTTCTGTATTTCATTCGCAAGGTCTATCTAAGTTCCATACCGTGCTGTGTCCATAAAATGGTGAACCCCAGGGGTAAGGGTCGAGGACGAGGGCATGGGCTTGGGGTTCCAAGTGATGCAGTTGGCAGAAGGCATGGTTAAGGGCAGGGTGACACAGAAGCACCTGTTGAGAAAGGAGCAGTGGCACACTGCAGATGTGCACTCCCTAGCTTCATTGCCCAACTCAGGGGGTCTCATGGTAGACCGATATTGAAACCGCAGCAGTGTGAACAGGTGATCACGTCTTCCACGCAGTCCACCCACACTACCCAAGGGAGTGAAACCATTGCTCCAGTAGCTCAGCCTCCTTCCCCACAGCCTGGCCCCTCCAGGGAAAGAAGGGATTCAGATCCAACACCACCACCATGCTCCCAGGAACTCTTTTCTGGACCTTTCCCTGAGCAACCGGAGCAGTCGATCTGTCTCGATGCCCAAACTATGCAGCTCACGCAGTCAGTGGGTGATGAGAGTGGGGACTTGGAAGCGGGGTTGAAGAGGTATCTGATGATGACGATGAGACCCGGTTGTCAGACAGTGAGGTTGTTGTCATGGATGTAATTCAAAGTGAGGAGGAGAGTGAGGAATAGGAGGAAGAGCTGGTGGATGAGGACGAGGTGACTGACCCGAGCTGGGTGGATAAGCCTAGTGAAGACCATGCTTTTGACGGGGAGGCAAGTTCACCCGCAGGACTGGTTGGAAGAGGCAGAGGGTGAAGCAGGGGCAGAGCGAGTAGATCAGCAAATGTTTCATGGAGTCAAACTCTCGTGGCCAGGGCTAGATGTTCCCAAGTCTGGAGGTTTTTTAAAGAAAGCGCGGATGACCGACGGGCTGTAGTGTGCAACGTGTGCCATGCCAGGAGCAGCAGGGGATCCACCACTACCAGCCTAACCACTACCAGCATGCGCAGGCATATGAGTGCTAAATCCCCACTCAGTCAAACCAAGGCCATTCAGTGACTGCAATTCACACCCCTGCTCCTTCCCCTGTGTCACATGCTGGTTCTGTCAGTCCCCCCGCCCAGGCCTCAGTCACAAGCGCCTCCCACCCTACACGCACCCCTTCACCTCCACTATGCTCCACACCCTCCAGCAAGGTGTCCAAGCGCAGTGTTCAACTGTCCCTGCAACAGACCTTTGAACGGAAGCGCCAATACACTGCCACTCACCCGCATGCACAAGCCCTAAATGTGCACATAGGTAAACTGCTGAGCTTGGAGATGCTGCCCTATCGGCTGGTAAAGACAGAAGCTTTTAGGAACCTCATGGCAGTGGCGGTCCCTTGGTACTCTGTCCCCAGCCTCCACTACTTTTCACGGTGTGCCATCCCAGCCCTACACCAGCACGTGTCAGATAACATCAACCATCACAACGCGGTCAGCGACAAGGTCCACCTAACCACGGACACGTGGACAAGTGCTGGTGGGCAAGGACACTATATCTCCCTAAAGACACATTGGGTCAACTTGGTGGAGACTGGGACAGAGTCTGACCCTGGTTCCGCTCATGTGTTGCCCACACCGAGGATTGTGGGGCCTACCTCGGTCACGGTCTCTAATGAGTTGTACACGTCTTTCTCCTCCTCTTCTTCCTCCTCCTCTCTATTACCCTCCACGAGCTCGTCGCCTCCATTTCGTAGCGCTAGCTGCATCAGCAGTGCAGTGGGTAAGCGCCAACAGGCGGTCTTGAAATTGCTGAGCTTAGACGACAAGAGGCACACGGCCCAGGAGCTGTTACAGGGCAACACGGCGCAGTCAGATTTTTGGCTCGCGCCACGAAGCCTCAAACCAGGCATGGTTGTGTGCGACAACGGGCGGAACCTGGTAGCGGCTCTGCAACTCGGCAGCCTCATACATGCACCATGCCTGGCCCACATGTTCAACCTAGTGGTGCAGCGGTTCCTTAAGACCTACCCCAATTTGGCTGACTTGCTCACTAAGGTGCGGCGCATCTGTGTTCATTTCCGCAAGTCAACCACGGATGCTGCCACCCTTAGGGCAGTGCAAAGACGCTTGCAACTTCCGGCTCACAGACTGCTGTGCAACGTGCCCACGAGGTCGAATTCCACCTTCTAGATGGTAGCCAGGGTTTACCAGCAACGCAGAGCCATTGTGGAATGCCAGATGTTGGCCTCTGTGAGAAGCGGTAGTCAGGTGAGGAGTGGATGTGGGTGTCTGCTATCTGTCAGGTACTGAGCCCCTTTGAGGAGTCAACACAGATGGTCAGAGGCGATGCCGCCATCATGAGCCTCACCATCCTGCTGCTGTGTCTGCTTCAAAACTCCCTGCTCAGCCTGAAGTCTGAGACTTTGCCTTCGTCTCAGGAGACAGGTGAAGAACATCTGCCGCTAGATAGCCAGACCACCCTGACGTCAATTTATCACCATGGAGTAGAGAATGAAGAGGAAGAGGAGAAGACTGCTGCCACCACTGAGGAGGGTGCCCATGCTCAATCCTTATTTGTTGAGCATGTATGGCCTGAAGAGGAGGAATTGGTGGAGAAGGAGGAGGAAATTGAGGCTAGTGAGGAGAGGGAGTTCTTGCGTGTTGGGACCCTGGTGCACATGGCTGACTTTATGTTAGCCTGTCTTTCCCGTGACCCTCGAGTTAAAACATTTTTTGACAACACAGATTACTGAGTATTCACCCTCCTGGACCCTCAGTACAAACAGCACTTTTCCACTCTCATTCCTGCTGAGGAACGCAGTATGACAGTGAATCAATATCAACAGGACCTGGTGCAGAAGTTGAAAATGTACTTCCCATCTCACACCACTAGCGCCAGAGGACGTAGTAATGTGGGCCAAAGAGTGGGGGAGAGGAGGGGTTGAGAAGGCAGCTTGTCAAGAAGCAGGGGAACACTCTCCAAGGCCTTTGACAGTTTCATGGCACCTCAGCAAGACTATGTCAACCGTCTCCAGTCTAGACAGAGTGGGGGGAAGCCTTCAGGAAGATGGTGAGGGAGTACCTTGCTGACCATACCAACGTCCTTCCCGATCACTCTGCTACCTACAACTACTGGGTTGCAAAGCTAAATACGTGGCCCGAACTGGCGCTTTATGCCTTGGAGGTGCTGTGCTGCCGCTAGGGTGTTGTCAGAGCAGATCTTCAGTGCAGCTGGTGCCATCATCACTGATAAGCGTACCTGCCTGTCAACTGACAGCGCTGACCGGCTGACGTTTATTAAAATGAACAAAGCCTTGATTTCACCTGAATTCAACTGTCCACCCGGGGAAAGCAGCTCAACATGAAGATTCTTGGTATCTTCTCTCCTTCTCCTCTTCCTTCAATTCTCCACCATGCTGTGTCTTGCCTAATTATTGGGAGGCTCACTTGCTTACTCAATCACTACTAATGGTTCTCTGTGTCCTCACTGCCATGCTCTGATGTCACTCTACATCTGCATGGGAGCGGGACTGGTTGCCGGGGGCCCACCGATCGCACCTCCGCCAACCAGCCAGCTGTTTTATTTATTTATTTTTTAGTCTAGCCGTGGCCGGGGCCTGACCACCCCCGCAGGAAAGGCATCAGGTGTACCCTTGATGGTGACTGACAGCTGGCCTAGCCAGTTATCTGTCAGCACCTAGGTTTGTGTCCACTAAAAATCCCTGCCCCTTGACTAACTCCAATTTTGGGGTGGGCTCACTTGCTTCCTCACCCACTTTTAATGGTTCTCTGTGTGCTTAATGCTATGCAGTGTCTGGCCTAATTTTTAGGAGGCTCACTTGCTTCCTCACTCACTTTTAATGGTTCTCTGTGTGCTCAATGCCATGCTGTGTCTGTTATAATTTTTGGAAGGCTCACTTGCTTCCTCACTCACTTTTAATGGTTCTCTGTGTGCTCATTGCCATGCTGTGTCTGGTATAATTTTTGGAAGGCTCACTTGCTTCCTCACTCACTTTTAATGGTTCTCTGTGAGCTCAATGACATGCCGTGTCTGGTATAATTTTTGGAAGGCTCACTTACAAATTGAAAAATATATGCACTTTCTTTTCCCTTTTTCTATGTTATGCGAACACTTACTACCTGGCCCTATTTTCCTTAGTGAAAGCACTGTTACTTGTTGCTGCAATGATACTTGTTTTATTGGTACACTCTGCAAACTGCAGCTCGTCTTCAGAATATGGGTATAGGCTAAGTGTTAGGAATATGACTTTGCACTCCTTGGTCCGTGCCGGGTGGTCGAGGAAGCGCTGAGTTTGTCTGTGGTTTTATCTGCACTGAATTGTGCTGTATTTGCCAGCCATACCCGCTTTTCCCGGCAGACTTCTGACAGTGCAGGGGTTACTGCTCTGCTTGATCTTCTCAGCTAAACTTGCTGCTGGGATCAGGGCTTCCCTGCTGACTATTAGAGTTCACTCACCTACTCAGCTCCCTGTTTATTTACTCTGATCTCTGTATTCCGGACCTTCTGCATCTGACCTTGACTATTCTCCTGTTTGCTGTTTTTGCACTACGCCGCCCCAATGTTGCTGACCTGGTTTGTCTGACACCTCTTAATATGTTTGTTCATCTATCCGTGCTTTGTGTGTCACACCTACTCAGTGTAGGGACCGACTCCGTGGTTGTCCGGGCCGTTTAGGGCCATCCGTGGCAAGTAGGCAAGGACAGTGGGTGCGGTCAGCTCAGGGCTAACTGTCCATGTCTTGTCAGACTGCCTTTGCTATACTGACCAGTTTCAATAAATAACGGCCATTGTAACACTGGCAGCTATTTATTGAAGATTAAAACAACATTGTATCCTATGGAATCCTGTCTGGAGTGTATACACTCTGTATACACTTCAGCCGGGATTCCATGCAGTCGCATAGAAAACTGACTATATATATATTATTTGTAACAATTGTATTTAAACTTAGTCTGTATACAGTAAAATAATCTCTACCTCTTCACAATACAACTTTCCACTTCATTTGCAGCCTCCTTCACAATAGAAGTTGTAATGTGTTCAGGTAGAGATGATTTTAGCCTTCTAGAAATGATAAAATTATGCAATTGTTCTATTTGTATATGCGAAGGGAAGATACAGATGACCCGCACCGCCAGACAATGATCCAGTGTCAATGGATCCACGGGTATGAGTATGCAGGATACACCGCGGTAGGTTCGGCTGAGCACCGGGGGTGCAAGACGGTAGAACAGGAGTACACTGTGTATAGGGTAGACAAAGACAGCACTCACCCGGTATCTTCAATCAGCTCACTTTATTCCATAGACCGCGGATAGCAGGGAGGGAGAGGTAAGGACGCGCACTGGGACGGCCGTTTTGGGGACACGCCCCCTTTGTCGACCAGGTAATGACATCATGTGAGAGGAGGTGTGCTCTATATACAGGTAACGTGCACGTGATCAAAAAGAGAAAAAGTCTCAACATATATGAAATTTCTTACACAAATACACTGAGATCATTCCGCTCGTTAAGGCCGAGCGGACCAGTAGCGTTAAGTCGGGAGATCCAGAGATACTCTTTTCTTAAGAGTATTTGATGTTTATCAACTCCCTCTGGTACAGAGTTGACTCTTTCCAGTCCGAGGAACTTCAGATTCCTTGTATCGCCTTGGTGGGCAGTCCGTATATGCTCTATAAGGCGTGGGACGCCTTTGCCCGTCCTTACAGAGTAGGCATGCTCTTTAAACCTTACCCACAGTGGTCTTTTTGTTTTCCCCACATAGAACGCCCCACAGCTGCAGACTATTGCATATACTACAAATGAAGATTTGCAGGTAATAAAATCCCTAATCATACATTCATGTCCTCCTAAGCGAATAAAGGAGACGTTTAACAGTTGGATACAATACTTGCATTGGCCACATTTTCTGTTGCCTTGAGGCAATGTTCGAGACAACCAATCAGTATTTTTAGTTAGTGGACTGGAAGTGTTTAACCCCTAGACGACCCAGGGCGTATAGTTACGCCATGGAAGTCTGTCCCCAGACGACCTAGGGCGTAACTGTACGCCCTGGGTGTTTCTCCCGCTATGAAGCGTGCTCCGGAGTGGAGCGCGCTTCACAGCAGGTGGGGGCCGGCTGCAATCAGCAGCCGGGACCTCACCGGCAATGACACGCTGCAGCGATCGCGCTGCCGCGTGTCATTAACTCCTTAAACGCGGCGCGACCGCGACGTTTAAGTGTAAGTGACAGGGGGAGTCCCCTGTCACTTACCGATCGGGACCCCCGCAGTGTGACTGCGGGGGTCCCGATCGGTAAAACGGGCCGCCGGAGGTCTCTCACCTGCCTCCGTGCGGTCCGATCGGCGATCTGCTACACTGAGCCTGCACAGGCAGGCTCAATGAGCAGATCGCCGATAACACTGATCAATGCTATGCCTATGGCATAGCATTCATCAGTGTAGAAATCAAGCTAATCTATGTAAAAGTCCCCCAAAGGGACTTCAAATGTGTAAAAAAAAAAAAAAGTTAAAAACACTAACACACAACCCCAAACCCCCCCCCAATAAAAGTTGAAATCACCCCCCTTTCCCATTATATAAATAAAACATATAAAAATAAATAAACAAATAAACATATAATATACCGTAGCGTGCGTAATTGTCCAATCTATTTAAATATAACAAGCGTCATTGCGAACGGTAAACGGCGTACACGAAAAGAGGGAAAAAAGTGCGCGGATTACCGATTTTATGTTACATAATATATAAAAAAAAATTAATAAAAAGTGATCAAAACGTCCGATCTTCACAAATATGGTATTAATAAAAACTAGAGATCATGGCGGAAAAAATGACACCCAATACAGCCCCGTAGGTGAAAAAATAAAACCGTTATAAGCGTCACAATAGTCCCATTTTATTTATAATTAATTGCCAAAAAAAAGGATTTCATTTAAAAAAAATATATAACATTAGAGAATCTGCGTAAACCTGCATATGGTTGTGTTCGGACTTATACCTATAGAATAATAGTATCATGTCGCTGTTACCATATAGTGCATTACGTAGACACAGGAACCCCCCAAACGTTACCATATTGCATTCTTTTTTGCGATTTCACCAATTTATATCTTCATAAATAATATATTTGGAATTCCATCATACATGTTATGGTAAAATTAATGACTCCATTACACAGTACAACTATTCCTGTAACAAATAAGCCCTTACATGGCCTTGTAGATAAAAAACTGAGAGTGCTAGAGCTCTTAGAAGGGGAGGAGGGAAAAACGGAAACACTAAGATCAAAATTTGCGCGGTCCACTGGGTCATTTTGGGCCTGGTCCTCAAAGGGTTAAGTGATCAGCTATTGTTTTGTTTTTCCTATAGGAGATACATGGTTTCCTCTCTGCAATCTCTCTGAGGTCGGGGTCTGACTCTAAAAGATGCCAGTGTTTTTTGATGGCCTCCTGTACTGCTGAATTATTAGGGGAGTTCTGAAATATGAAATTGAACCTCCTATCTTGGGGTTTGTGTTTAGCTGCGGATGACAGAAGAGTGTTCCTATTTTGTATACTAGCCCTATGACGTGCTTCCCTAACTAGGGTATCAGGGTATCCTCTTTCGGCAAATCTCCTCTCCATCTCGGCAGCCTGTTTATTGAAAGAATCATCAGTTTAATTCACCCTGCGCAGGCGCAGCATCTGACCATATGGAATTGCTTTCTTAACGTGCGCAGGGTGTCAGCTGCCGAAATGGAGAAGAGAGTTGCAAGAGGTGGGTTTTCTGTACACCGAGGTATGAATCTCATTGTTGCGGATATTTACTTGAACATCCAGGAATTCCAGAGAATGGCCACCGAACTTAGATGTGAAAAACATATTAACGTGATTATGTGTATTAAGAAAATGAATGAAATTAGAAAACTGTGCCTCTGTGCCCTGCCAAACAACAAAAACTTCATCTACAAAACGGTGGTATGACCTAATGAACTTAATATATGGATTTTCTGTGGAAAAAACAACATCGTGTTCCAGCTTAGCGAGGAACAGGTTGGCATACGTACAGGAGACCGGCCTTAATGAGCAGAATGATCTCAGTGTATTTGTGTAAGAAATTTCATATATGTTGACACTTTTTCTCTTTTTGATCACGTGCACGTTACCTGTATATAGAGCACACCTCCTCTCACATGATGTCATTACCTGGTCGACAAAGGGGGCGTGTCCCCGAAACGGCCGTCCCAGTGCGCGTCCTTACCTCTCCCTCCCTGCTATCCGCTGTCTATGGAATAAAGTGAGCTGATTGAAGATACCGGGTGAGTGCTGTCTTTGTCTACCCTATACACAATGTTCTATTTGTATATTCCTTATAATCTAATTGTAAAATATTAAAGTAGCATTCACGGGGACCTCTTAGAGATAAGTGCAGTATATATACAGCACTGATCCATAAAACCAGTGCTGTTTTGCTTTGGAGTGCTACAGCCCTCCATCTATGGATTGCCAAGATCGGCCAGGTCAAATGAAGGGATCGCCCCTCCTTAATCGCATCCTCCCACTAGACACCACAGATGGGGAACACAGGCTATTTTAATGCAGCTGTTAGCTTTGACAGCTGAATTTAAATGGCTAATTAGCCAGGCGCAGAGATTGGCCGTGCCGGCTAATACCCAGGGTGCCCGGTTGTTGTGAGCCCTCTCTGCTTCACCTTATCGGCGACATGAGGAGTCGTCATGTACTCGTCATGCATTGTTGAGGGGTTAAAATATGTATTTCATGGGTTATTTCCTTGTATATAGGGCTATAAAAAATGTAAAGATGACCTGTGATAAATGTATTTTTAATGCAGATGAGCGAATTTACACTAGCACTTTGTTCCTATCAGCATTCTGCTCATCAGACTGTGGGCTTTGAAGTCTGCTCAGCTCGGTGCCACTCCTTCTGGGGTGCTGCAAATAGCTGGAGAAGTTTCCCAGAACTGGATCCATCGTTTCCCAGCACCCAGAGAGAAGCAGCACAGAGTGCAGCAGAATCCAAAGCCCTGCAGCCTGATGAGCAGAATGCAGATAGAAACAAAGCGCTTTGCTCTGTTCCTACTGTAAATTTGCTCATCTCTATTTTTTTAAAATAACATACAATACGAGTGCACATTTTGTTATTATCCCAATGATGTACTTTCTGAAATGCATCTTTAATTTCTTATGGTTACATTACAATGAATTTACAACTGGAATGCATTTATTATTATTATTATTATTATTATTATTATTATTATTAATCAAATAACTATTAAAAATAATTAATTAAATAAAGGGATTCTGTGTTCCCTAGAATCACCTCTTCCTGCATGCAGCACAACTTTCTAAGATTAAATTCTATAGATTTTCTTTGACGGTGTCAAGCATTCAATAACAACTTCAAAGAAATTAAGTTGATCGACTATCGAATTCCATTTAGTCAATGGGAGAAAAATCCTTGGGACTTGGAAACCAAGATTCAACCACTAGGAGGTCACCAAGTGCCCAATGAAACCTCAGGAAATGATGCCAACACCTCTGGAATGCATATGGGACAGCAGGGGAAGCATGCCAGGGTACATGAATGTAAAGTACAAGTGTACCTTTTGGTCTAGAGGTACTTGCCTACGTATTAGGTGGTGCGTAATATTAGCATATGTTTGTTTCTTGTTTATTCAGTACACTTATGAAATACAATTGTTTGCAGAGTTATATATTGCCCAGCCAGTGATGTGAGTTGCACACATGAATATATTGCATATCTATCTATCTATCTATCTATCTATCTATATCTCCACTTTCAGTATTACACCCACTATCACAGACTATCAATTATAGACTCCAAACACAACATAACCGCTTTGTATAATGGAAAAAATACACGGACAACTTATTAAATCTCTAGATTTGAGATAACAGCTATATTATCCCACACACTGTATACAGCCGTATACTTGATATAGAATTGTTTTTGCAACAATAGAAAAAAAAGGCTGATCGGCACCTTTAGTGGACGCAGACTGTGCAAATTTGTGATAGTAAGATAAAAGGTATTATCCCACAATTACTGTATATAGCCGTATACACTATTAGTGGGTATACACTGTGTATACACACTGCCTGTCTCACAACAACTTATACAGTGTAGACACACTGCCTGTCTCACAACTGCTTCTACAGTGTGTGTATACACTGCCTGTCTCACAACAGCTTATACAGTGGAGACACACTGCCTGTGTCACAATAGCTTGTAAATGTCTGTTTTTATATAGTTTCAGCCATAATAAGTGCTTTTGGGTGTTCCTTTCTACCTAACTTCACCTAAAACCTTCCTCTCCCTGCTTTACAGACTGTCCCTCTCTAGTTCCAACCAGCAAGTGACACAAATCTGAAATCACTAATCTTTTATTCAGGAGGTCACATGGTTTAGCCAGCCAATCACAGTTAGAGTTTTTTTTTTAAGTCCTGCCTACTCCTAGTGACTGTCCCTACCCCCTGCATGTTTATTGGCTGGAAAAAAGCACCAGAGGATGTGGGAGGGCGAATAAAATTTTTACTGCGTTTTAGCCCGAATATTCGACCGCGGTCGAACACCTCGAATAGCGTACTATTCGATCGAATACCTGTTAGATCGAATAGTATTCGCTCATCTCTAATGCTCAACAATATGAACATGCTTACGACCAATCATTTTGGTTTCTTTCTTTTATATGAATAAGTTCATCGGTTCGAAACCTTTCATATTTGACATGAGTATGACAAATAAATATAATAAATTTAATTATAGATCGGAAACATTGGCCGGTCATGAAGGCAGTTATAATCAAGCACAGGTTACACAGACAGTTAAAGGTTATAAAAGAAATTTAGAAGGAACCTGTAGGTAATTTGCCTGTCTTTATTTAATTAAAGACACACCCAGAGGCCAATTAGTCCACCTAATGGTGCGTTTATACAGAACAATTATCGTTCAAATTTTCGCAATAACGATGGCATTTGAGAGATAATCGGCTAATGTAAACACATCGAACGATCAAGCGACGAGCGAAAAATCGTTCATTGTGATCATTTAACATGTTCTCAAATTGTAGTTGGTCCTTTGCTAAAAATTTGCAGATCTCTTCGTGTAAACGGTCTTTCAAAGATTCACCCTATGTGTGAGATGGGCTTAAGCGATCCTAAAAACAATTTTTCTAACGATTATTCTAACTTTTTTCTAATTTTTTTTCATCTAAACGCTTTAAAATCGTTAAACGGTCAATTGGGCGAATTATTGCACCTTGTAAACATAGGCTTAACTAGAGTAATGTAGCCCTAGCCATCTCTGCACTGACAAGCGGCAAAACAGCGAAATGACATCTGTCATTTTTGACTGAAAATGAAGCACGTAATTTTAAACAGAGATGAAAAAACGTTGTGTGAACATAGCCTAAATGTGGATGAATGTGTCAATTCTTAATGGCAATGACTCTTTTATGGTGTATATCATAAGCCAGAAAGTCGATTGAGCCCCATTTCAGACGCCAAGGACCAGGTTTGACTGCTATTTCTGCACTCCATATTGTTATGCCATGACGGAATATTGAATATAAAGATCTTAACCCCCCCCTCCAACACAAAGTTTTATAGTCTCAGCACTATTAACCAATTCAGTCATCATGTGCTAATGTGACACACTTCTGTGACCCCCAAGGCTTCAGGTGGTATGATAAAATGAAGTCCAAAATATCATTCAGCAGAACAGAATAGTGTAAATGTGTCACTCACTCAACAAAGCACCAATCAATGCCGTTAATTTAGCAAAGAAACACACATGGTCCTGGGACGCAGGTGAGTGAGTGGGCAATAGCTGTTTTGTGCAACACAATGCAAGCTTTCTCTCGGCCCTCTAAAAAAAAGCTTAAATGGTAAGACGTTAGGAAAAAAAGTCTGAACCAGAATACTAAGAAATTGCTTAAATGAAGTGCCTCTCTTACTGGAAAATTGCAGTTAAGGCTAAATTAGAAAAGTCATGTGCGCTTTAGTAAAAGGAAAAAAAAGGCACGCCCACCAGCTCAGAGGGAAATGTAGTAGCATGAGCAGCACATTGGGACACTAAAAGGACCACTGGAGCAGAAAAATTAAAATAAAAATGGACAGAATTCATAATGCAAGGATTAACTATATATTTGTTCATGTATTAGATGCTTTTATGACTTTTTGATATATCCCTTCCTACACAACTTAGGGGTAGCTATAGGGGTCCCACCCAGGGTGGTCCATTGGGCTTTCGTTAAGTTTACCTATTTAATTATATCACAGTGAAGCATGGAGGGAAGATGAGCAACAAGGTAAATTTATTTTCCTATTATCTTGGAAACAGTATTGTACAATTTTTTGTCTTTTTACAACCTCAGGCAAATGTCACACTGTGGGATACTATTTTAAAAAGATGTCCATGATTTTTCCTTTTTTTTCTTTTTAACACTTTTAGGCTGGGTTCACACTATGTATATTTCAGGCAGTATTTGGTCCTCATGTCAGGTCCTCATAGCAACCAAAACCAGGAGTGGATTGAAAACACAGAAAGGATCTATTCACACAATGTTGAAATTGAGTGGATGGCCGCCATATAACAGTAAATAACGGCCATTATTTCAATACCACAGCCGTTGTTTTAAAATAACAGCAAATATTTGCCATTAAATGACGGCCATCCACTCAATTACAACATTATGTGAACAGAGCCTTTCTGTGTTTTCAATCCACTCCTGGTTTTGGTTGCTATACAGCCTCACAAATACAGCCTCAAATATACATAGTGTGAACCCAGCCTTATGGTGCGTTCACACCTACAGGATCTGCAGCTGATTTTCTGCAGCAGATTTCAGTTAAATAACTGAACACAGAATCAGATTTGATGCTGTGTTCAGTTATTTAACTGAAATCTGCTGCAGAAAATCAGCTGCAGATCCTGTAGGTGTGAACGCACCCTTAAAGTCCCCCTAGAGGGTCTTATGTATGCAAACATTAGATTGCATATACTGATCAATACTATGCCATTGCATAGCATTGATCAGCATTATCTGTGCACTGCACGTACAGTCTGCCCAAAGGAGATTAAGAAGATCACCAATCTGAAAGGACGGAGGTAAGTATTTCTACAGATTGCTAATGTGAAGGGGTTAAAGGAACCTTCTGTTTTGGAGACATTGGGAAAAATACATCTACTAAATTTGGCTAACATATACATTAAACATCCCTTTGACTTTTTCACCAACCTATGACATTTTGTTGCTGTTAAAAAGCATTTGGGCTTAGCTTTCAAGCTGCTGGCAATGTGACTTTTTTTACAAGATTTTGTTTTTTGTTTAAAACATTAAGCAATAGTTAAATAGCTGAGACATATTTCTTAAAAAATGCGAACACATTTGACTTGGCAAGACAACTTCATGTGTGGTGGTATTCTATGCCAAACAGACTAACCTGTTTGGATGCTAAGCATCCAAAATTGACAGGACATGTAGAATTGAAAGGCTTATCCCATGTAAACTGTTAATTTACCATGCTGCTGGGGCTACAGTGAACATCATAATGGTACAGACTTATATGTCATGCTCCTCATATTGCCTGCTCAGCATATTGGTACTGAGCATTACTTTTTTATTTTATTTTATTATCATTATGTTGGAAGGTTGTGGTATACAATAAGAGAATATTGCAATTATTTTATCCATTCTGTCTCGCTTTTCGGCCGCTTTGTTGTCATGACGTTGCAGGCATGCTCAGCCAATCAGCTGGACACTGTTACAGTCGCTGGTTTGCTAGATATCACAATGCCAGGTTACGAAAGCGGCTGAACAGTGGGACGGAGATACCAGCGGCATCCTTTATTGTTTTTAAACAAACCATTCCTGAACATATAGTGAAAAAGTCTCTCAATAATCTCTTTTGACAGCTAGGTCAATTCTGACATTTAAATGTTACAAATACCTGTTCCTGGTGGTTCGGTAGCTGGATCAGCTCCCCGAAATGTTCAAGAAGCCAATCTATCATAAAGGCAGCTTGAGGCCTCTACCAAGGCTCTGCGATTGCTAGAGGCTGCCTTTAGAAGTCTTTAAGATGGACTACAAAAGTGTGTAAAAAGAAAAGAGAGAGATTATATATAAATAAATCAATTCCATAATTTATGTTTAAATCACACCTCTTTTTCTCTTTTTTTAATAAAAAAATGTAAAAAACAAACATATTTAGTGTCGCCACATGTGAAATCAGCAAAACTATTAAATGATCACACTCCTAATCTTGCACGGTAAATGGCGTAAGGGCAAAAGACTGGCAAAGAGCAAAAATGATTGATAAATAAAATTAGATAAAAAGTGATCAAAAAGTCTCATATATGCAAATGTGGTACCAAGAAAAAGTACATATTATGGCATAAAAATGAGCTGTCAAGTAGCCCCATAAAAAAAATAAATAAAAAATGTTTCAAGGGTCAGAATAGAGCAATTTTAAACACATTTATTTTTTGTTTTCGATTCGATGTGTTATTATTGTGCCTGATAAGGCATCAGTGCTGTCCTCAAGGATGAAGTTACAACCTCTCGCCAGAGATTATGCATTTTGCCTTCTGCTCCAGGTTTTTCTGTGTTCTTTGTGTTTGTCTTAGCTGATATCCTGATATTTTGCCTGCTTCTGAATATCTGTTCTCATTCTGACTTTGTGCCTCGCTGTCTTCTTGGTTCTGACCCTCTGCCTGTTTTTGTGACTTTGCCTTTGTCTGCCGCCATTGTACATTGTTCACCCTCTCAGTTACTGATCCAGCCTGTCTGACTGTCTCTTGTCTTTTTGTCTGTACTTTGTGTTTTGTCCATATGTCTGTGTTCTTGCACTTATTTTAGAGCAGGGACTGTCGCCCAGTTGTGGATTGTCATTTAGGACCTGATCTCCAAGTAGGCAGTGACAGCATGGGGGGGGGGGGGGCTAGCCCTGGGGCCTACTTGTCCTGTCTCTTTGTCAGTTTTGCCACATGATAAACTGTGTAAAAACGATACCTTAAAAATGAAAAATATATTTTATTTAAATTTAAAAAAAAATTAAGAAAAAAATATATAGTCTGTAAATGGAAAAATAAAAGAGCTATTGCCTTTTAGACACAAGGAAGAATAAACAAAAGTGCAAAAATGAAAATTTACTGTGTCGTGAAAGGGTTCAATTTAATGGACCCCACACAAATTTCAACTGTTTTTAGCTTCTGATCTACCTAAGATTGCCAGGAAGCACTCAATCTGAATACAGATACAGGTCCCAGACCTGCCTTTTAAAATTGCTGCAGTTACCCTTTTGTTGTAATGCTATATTGGCCAATGGTCTTCAAATGGATGCTTAGACGCTTTCCTCACTTCTATGTTGACTGTTATTATAGGGCCTAAAGGATATAAAACTGCCCATGGGATTTACTATAGACATTTTGGAGGAGATTTATGAAAGGGTGTAAATTTATACCTTGTGTAAACTGCCCACAGCAGCCAATCACAGCTCAGCTTTCAGCTCTGGTAGAATATAAGAGGAGCTGTGATTGGTTGCTGTGGGCAATTTACACAAGGTGCATATTTACACCCTTTCATAAATCTCCCCCTTTATCTTTGCACTAATCATTTTATTCCTCATAAGGTCTTCTTAAGACATAGAGGAGATATTGTATATTTATTAAGCTCAGCTGTGCAGCATCCTCATTCAGCATGCCAATTTTTTGTTAAAGTGGTTAGGTCCATAGTATTTAAGTAGGAAAGCTAATGTTCTTTAGTGAGCAAAATATTATTAATCTACACTGAATGTTTTAAATCTGTACTACTTGTGTCATATTGTTGCCTGATCAGACATCAGTGCTGTCCATGAGTGTGAAGTTACAACCTCTGCAGGAGAGATAATAGTTTACAGTGTTATGTTCACACAATGCTTTTTCTTGTCTATTTATAATTTTTAAAATTATGTCTATCATTGAGTTATTTTGAGGACTGACCACCCGTCAGTGCAATAACAATTGCTGGTACATTATTCTACTTCAGGTGGACTAATTGGCCTTTGGGTGTGTCTTTAATTGAAAAGTCCATTGAATTTTAAAGTAATAACGGAGAAAGGATGGTGAAAAAAGAAAAACTGTGTGAACAACTTAAAAAATAACGTCCGCTGTTTGCAAAAGATGTCCGAAAAAAAATTAACATGATCATTATTTTGCCATCCGTGGACATAACATCTGTCATTTTATATATTGTGTGCATTGGACGTCCGTCATTCCATTGACTTCAATGCATTGCATTGCAGTCAGTTAAATTGTGTCAATAACGGACATCTTTTTAAATAGAAAAAGCGGATGCCTTTTCTCTTTTTTTGATGTTGTGTGAACATAGCCTTACAGTGTTTCCATCATCTGTCTTTGCCTTAGTCACTCCTTATACTTTTTTTTTTTATCTCCCCCTCCACCTAAATTTGCTTTTTGCTTAGTTACTTAAATGTGTCTGGTGGGCTGTGAAAGACAGGTCTCTCCTCTGTGAGTTTTGTGTGGTCATTGCTCTGCATTTCTTTGTCTATTCCTATGAGCTTTGGGTCCAGGACATGGCTGCCCATAAAGCAATCTCCTTTTCTTCTGTCCAGACTCCTTAATAGCTTTGCTCAGCTTGATCCAGAGTCTTTGACCTGCATTCAGTGTTTTCCTGTATCCTGACCTTTTGCTTGTGTTGTTACCATTCTCTGTCTGACTAATTTTGTACTTAGCTTTTTCCTTTTTTTACCTTGCCACCATCTTTTCTCTGTTAGTTTGCCTTGTCCACAATTTATCTTGCCAACGTCTCTGGTTTGCCTATTTCTGACTAACCTTTCTCTTTCTGACTTTGTACTTCACTGCCATCTCGGTTCTGATCTCTGCCCATTTTTGTGACTGCACCTTTGTCTGCTGTCTTTGTCACTTCTTCTCTCTGTCCCCCAGGGCCCTAACAAATTGTATAGTATCTCAAAATTTACAGTACAAAATGTACAGTACCTCCTGCCAAGACTTTAGTGCTCAATTAAAAGAAAATCTACACCAACCCCTTAACCATTCTTCAACTGGTCAGTCAAGTTACGTATAAACTACAAAGTCCTTATTAAAAATCAGTTCTCACAGAAAAACTATTAGGAATATGTAACAGGAGTATGAATCTAACCGGTTAGTAGCTCCCTACAGCGCTAGGGAAACTGAGGAGGAAGATATGTGTCTTATCTTCCTCCTCTGCACCGCTCCATCACTGTTAGTTGGGGTAAACTCCTTCAGGGGCACTATTAGGAGCACTGCTGCTGCATTCTGACCGCCCCTTCTAATGATAATCAATGAAAGGGGCGGCCAGATGACACAGCAGTGCTTCTAGCGGTGCTCCAAAGAGGAGTTTACCCCAACCTACAGTGCGGGACCGGTGCCGAGGAGAAAGGCAGGACATATACCTTCCTCCTTATCGTCCCTGGCAGTATAGGGGGCTATCAGCAGGTTTTATTCATCTACCTTGCTGATAATTCCCTTTTAAGAAAGAATTTCAGCGTTTAGTCTGATATGATTCTACATTTTTATGGCACATGTCCTTGAAATATTTTAATTTTAATTTTTATGCTAATCAGTTTTCTTAGATCAGCCTATTTTATTTCATAGGCCTTGTTGTTATTGCCGTAGGGTTTCAGACTCTTTCCTTTCCCATGAAAACAGTTAAGGGAGCCAAAAGCTTAACCCTATACTAGCAGTACTACTTTTTTTATTTACTTTTAGATTATTGCATATTGTGTAAACTAAAAATGTTAGTGATATGTACAGTATAGTAGAAAACCAAACTAAATGTGGTTCTGCTGTATTTGAACCACTAAAGTATTTTATTCATCTGTGACAAAGACAACAAGCATTACCAAGTAATTTCTGTGTAATTTATGTTCCCACCCACAGAGCCATTTTTTAATTCCTGACACAGAATCTGCAAGGTATTTGAAATATAAAGTATCATGCACTCAATGGTTTCTAGCTGTAACTAAACCCAAGCTTTATTAACATAACCTAAACCAACTATATGCAGGTAGAGGCTCATCGTTTTTGCATTTCCTGTAAATTAAACCAGGGAATTCTGATTCTTTAAAGATCCTCTCGAACAGCGTACAGGATGGAACTGGCATAAAAAAGTTTAATAATAATGATTGTTTACAGATGCATGATGTTGATGTAAAAGATGATGTTGCAGCACTTTTGGCATGGGACACTAGGGCTGTAGAGCTAGGGATGAGTACATTTTCCTGTCTGTATGCACCTTTTTAAAACTGCCAAACACCTTGGAAAAGTTTACCTATCCTTACTTTAATAATTATAATAATAATAAATTTATTTGTATAGCACCAACAGATTCTGCAGCGCTTTTTTTCTATGCATACAGTACAGAGGTACATAATACACAGTTAATAATTAGAATAAATAAAAACAACATAAAAATACAAAGTATAAAGGAGACCTGCTCGTTGGAGCTTACAGACTAACAACCTGGGTTGACACGAGGCATAAGTGCTTCATTTGTCCATGGTTCAGCCAATGTTGGAATTTCAGTTGGAAATACAGGATGAGCCAGTAACAACACCAAAATCTGATTGCAAGTAAACATATAGAGTGCATGTACCGTCAGAGATAGAGCGAGGGAAACAGAAGGGGGAAACAAGTTTAGGGAACATTATAAGCGAGCCTGAAGAGATGAGTCTTCAGGGCACGCTTGAAACTGTGAATATTGGGTATAAGTCTGATGTCTTTAGGTAGGGCATTCCAGATAACTGTTGCAGCACGAGAGAAGTCTTGGAGGCGGGAATGAGAGGTTCTGATTATGGAGGATGTTAAGGTTAAATCATTTTCAGAGCGTAGAGCACGGGAACGATGATAGGTGGAGATGAGGGAGGAGATGTATGGAGGGGCAGAGTTGTGGAGAGCTTTATGGGTGAGGGTGAGGAGCTTGAAGTGGATTCTGGATTTAATGGGTAACCAGTGCAGTGACTGGCACAGAGGGGAGACGTCGGTATAGCGGCTGGAGAGGAAGATGAGCCTGGCTTCATGTTTTTCTTCTAGGACCTATTAGTGGCTTTCGCTAAAGATGAAAAAGAAAAATATTTATTCCAAAATTTTGGTATGTTAACCTGGTCTCATATCGCCCTTTCTTTTTATTTGTGTGATATAGTTGCACATTAGTGTAAATAAATATAATACTAGTATAAAGTTGAAAAATCTCTATTCATGTTTTTTTTTTTTCCTTCAATATTTACCTAGAAAAACAAAATGTGCCAGTGTTAGTAAGCTAAAAGAATTCTTGGCTTATAATAGATGAACAGAACCCTGAAGCACAGACTAGCCAATCCATCAAAACTACAGAGGGCATGGTGTTTCTAAAAGCAATTACAATATAAAGGTAATAGCCACAATATTTTGACCACTTACTCAGTTTTATATCAGGTGACATATACTGTCAAATGCAAAACTCATTAGCCTCCTGGGGAACATAAGGAACAGTAATCTTTTTAATTAGAAATAGCTCACAGAGCAAAAATTAAATGTTCTAATGAAAAGTTTTCAGGCTTTGTGCTGTATTTTGTGGAAGAATCTGGCCATACTGTAGATATTGGTTTAATTTAAAGAAGCATGTTTTCAGTTAAATAAAGTACTGTGGAAATTGAATGGCCTTGCCTAGTTGAGAAGGCTAATAGGATCAAACAGAAATCTGCAGTATCCTATATTGCTGTTGTCTCTTGTGACCTTGTTCATCATTGACACTGTTGTCATTGAATTGAATGCAGTTACCTAACAGTTCAGTGAATTTACTAAGCTTCCCCTTACTTTTCTTCTCAGCAAAAGTCCTGAGTACAATTATTTCAGTTCTTCCTTGTTCATGACCCCATTTTTTATATATGAATTACAATAATAATAATAATAATAATAATAATAATAATAATAATAATAATAAATGTATCATCAATATAGTGTAAATTATAAAGCCAATATTCGTCTCCTAATTAAATTGAGCTATACGTTTTTGTTTTTTTTTATTCTGTCAAGCAGTGGGTGATACTACTAATATTATATTAATTTATATAGAATTATAGAAAACTGTTTATAGGGGAACTATCATCAGGTTAGACAAATCTAACCTGCTGATATGTCCCTAGTGCAGAGGAGAAGCCGCTTTAGTTAGACCGTTAGGAGCACTGCCCACCCCCTTAGTGCTGATGCGCCAACAGCCGGCTGGCCCACTCAATTCATTATCATTAGAAAGGGATAGAGCGGATGGATGATATGGGTCAGGCAGTGCTCCTAACAGGTGTCCCAGTGCTCCTAACAGTCTCACTGGACCATGGAGCAAAACACTAACTGCACCAGAATGGCTCTGAGGAGTAAGGTAAGACACAATACCTTTCTCCTTGGTGTCTCCTGTGCAGTAGGGACATATCAGCAGGTTAAATTCTTCTAACCTAATGATAGTTCCCATATAAATTTGCATACTTATTAGTTAAAAAAGTTAAATAAAAAAGCATTCCAGCAATAAATACATACATATTATTTAATCCCTTCAATTCCCATGACAAACCTTGTGTGAGATGGTGAAACAACCAGAGAGTAATAACTGTATATAATAATATGTATGACATATGGATTAACTGACATTCTGTATTTGGACACAAGATGTTGCTGTTTTGCAGCATACAGCCTGTGTTATTAAAGGGGTACTCCAGCGAAAAGCTTTTTCCCAGTAATTGAAACACATTACAAAGTTATATAACTGTGCAATATGCTTCAATCACCTCTCTGTCCTCTTCCCCATCTCCCCCCCCCCCCCTTAATCCCCACCAGGAAGTGAAGTAAACTCATTCTTACCTAATGACTGTTGACCCCAGGAGAAAAAGTGCATCATGGGAAAGCCCAAACCAGGAAGTAAAGAAAAAATGATCCCACCAACTGAAGGTTGAGGGACCTGCAAACAGTGGGAACTTCAAACAGAGAAAGACTCAGGAGGGATGGTAAATGTAAAAATGATGTTTATGATTGATTGTTGTGCAACACAGAGGTCTTGGCTTAAGCCTGATTATTATATCTGAGTTATTACTCCTAGTATCTTTGCATGTTTCAGTAAAGTAAATTTTTTGTTTAACCTGGTGTTGGAGTCAATTTCCTCGTTTGTAAGTTTGCTGTATCCTGGGGAGCCCACCCCGGTATATGGCTTACACTTGTATGTCATAGCAGCACGAGGGGGGTTTAAAGAGCTACTATCAGCAGCAGGGGCGCACCCTATTAGCCGGCACCGGCTAATTAAGCATTTAAATGCAGTTGTCATCCCTGAAAAAATAAATAACAGCAGCACTACAGGTAAGAGTAGATACAGTGCACGTCTCACCAAACCGAACCCAGGTTTGTATCCAATCCAAGTAGGCAGCAGAAGACAGCACTTAAAGTAGAAGGGAGTGTTTTATTCATCGATGCGCAACATTTTGGCACAATAATAGCAGCCTTTCTCTGCTTGGGAAAGGCTGCTATTGTTGAGCCGAAACCTCGCACATCAGTGAAAATAAGCATCCATTGTAAAACCTGACAGCTGCATTTAAATGCTCTGCACGTCCCTGGTGTCTAGTGGGTCGAATCCCCCCCCTCCCCCCGTGATGCAATCATGGGGAAGGAAACAGTTCTTCTGCAATGGAAAGGCCTCAACGTCGAACTTCGTTGTCCTGCCTCGGCAATACATTGCTCTGGGCAATGTATTAATGGTCTTTATCAAAGATCAATGCTGTGTACACTACCGTTCAAAAGTTTAGGGTCACCCAAGCAATTTTGTGTTTTCCATGAAAAGTCACACTTATTCACCACCATAAGTTGTGAAATGAATAGAAAATAGAGTCAAGACATTGAAAAGGTAAGAAATAATAATTTGTATTTGAAATAACATTGTTTTTACATCAAACTTTGCTTTCGTCAAATAATCCTCCTTTTGCAGCAATTACAGCATTGCACACCTATGGCATTCTAGCTATTAATCTGTTGAGGTAAGCTGGAGAAATTGCACCCCACGATTCTAGAAGCAGCTCCCACAAGTTGGATTGGTTGGATGGGCACTTCTGGCGTTCCATAAGGTCAAGCTGCTCCCACAACAGCTCAATGGGATTCAGATCTGGTGACTGCGCTGGCCAGTCCATTACCGATAGAATACCAGGGTCTGCTTTAAAAAGTTCTTGCACAATTTGGAGGTGTGTTTAGAGTCATTGTCCTGTTGTAGGATGAAATTGGCTCCAATCAAGCGCTGTCCACTGGGTATGGCATGGCGTTGCAAAATTGAGTGATAGCCTTCCTTATTCAGAATCCCTTTTTCCCTGTATAAATCTCCCACCTTACCAGCACTAAAGCAACCCCAGACCATCACATTACCTCCACCATGCTTAACAGATGGCGTCAGGCATTCTTCCAGCATCTTTTCATTTGTTCTGCGTCTCACAAACGTTCTTCTTTGTGATCCAAACACCTCAAACTTGGATTCATCCATCCACAACACTTTTTTCCAGTCTTCCTCTGTCCAATGTCTGTGTTCTTTTGCCCATCTTAATCTTTTTCTTTTATTGGCCAGTCTCAGATATGGCTTTTTCTTTGCCACTCTGCCCTGAAGCCCAAACTCCCGCAGCCGCCTCTTCACTGTAGATGTTGGCACTGGTGTTTTGCGGGTACTATTTAATGAAGATGCCATTTGGGGACCTATGAGGTATCAATTTCTCAAACTAGAGACTCTAATGTGCTTATCTTCTTGCTTAGTTGTGCAACGCAGCCTCCACTTCTTTTTCTACTCTGGTTAGAGCCTGTTTGTGCTGTCCTCTGAAGGGAGTAGTACACACCGTTGTAGGAAATCTTCAATTTCTTAGCAATTTCTCGCATGGAATAGCCTTCATTTCTAAGAACAAGAATAGAGTGTCGAGTTTCAGATGAAAGTTCTCTTTTTCTGGCCATTTTGAGCGTTTAATTGACCCCACAAATGTGATGCTCCAGAAACACAATCTGCTCAAAGGAAGGTCAATTTTCAGATGTGTGAACATGATTGCACAAGGGTTTTCTAATCATCAATTAGCCTTCTGAGCCAATGAGCACACATTGTACCATTAGAACACTGGAGTGATAGTTGCTGGAAATGGGCCGCCTCTATACACCTATGTAGATAATGCACCAAAAACCAGACATTTGCAGCTAGAATACTCATTTACCACATTATCAATGTATAGAGTTTATTTGTTTAAAGTTAGGACTAGTTTAAAGTTATCTTCATTGAAAAGTACAGTGCTTTTCCTTCAAAAATAAGGACATTTCAATGTGACCCCAAACTTTTGAACGGTATTGTATATAGAAGTCCCCAGGGAGACGTAAAAAAAATTCCCCCACCATAATAAAAGTCCAAATCACCCCCTTTTTACAATTTTATAAATAAAAATAAATAAATAAACAAACATGTGTGGTATCACCACATGTTTAATAGCCCCGGTCTATTAAATTATCATATTCCTGATCATGCAAAGTAAATTACGTGAATGAAAAAAAAAAAAAGGGGGCAAAATTGTGAATTTTTTTTGGTCAAAAAGTTGCATATATTGCACTATAATGGGATCGAATACTCGTTCGAATAGTCGAATATCGGTGCCTATTCGATTCGAATTCTAGAAAGTTGAATATTTCACTACTCGCTCATCTCTATACACTACATGAAATAAAGTGTTACACTACAATACATTACACATTTACATACCCCATATACCAATCCCCATATAAAAATGGCCCCCAGGTTGTTTTCGGTGGAAGAGGCATACGCTATTATTTCCTCCGACACCGAAACAGCCAGTGAGAATGAATGGGGGGATCCTTCTACAAATTCTGTGAGAGTACCTCAGGGTACACTTACAGATTTTGGGTACATGCACACTGCGGAATGGCAAAGGATAACCCGTCGTACATTCTGCAGCTGACACCTGCTGGCAGACTGATGCGGACGCGTGCGTCTCCACCCATGTCATAGACTCCTTTCTATGCACAGGCGGATTCCAACGTCCGTCTAAAAAATGAATCCGCCCCTGCGTAGAATGGAGTCTATGACACAGGCAGAGACACGCACCTGCATCAGTCTGTCTGTGGGTGCCAGCTGCGGAATGCACAAAGGGTTATCCTTTGCCATTCCGCAGTGTGCACATACCCTTACAGTGTATGAAGGAAAGGACACCCGAATCCAGCCCCCAGATGTCCCCCCATCCTCCGAGTTAGTGGGAAGATCATTTGGGAACTGATCTTCCCACTGCTGGATAAAGGTTTCCACCTGTACGGGGATAACTTTTATACCAGCACCCCCTCTTCCGGTCCCTCGCTGCCCGAGCTACTGTAGCTTGTGGCACGATCTGAAAATATCAGAAGCAGTAATAAAGCCCTAATATTTAGCAGCCATGGAGTGGACCCAGCGCTTCTGGATATAAAGGACCCCATATCGTACAAGGACAACATTTTCCAGGTGACATCCCTCACACAGGAGACCCCAAAAGATGTGCAGAGTGTGCCGTAAAAGGGGGATCAGGAAGGACACCATTTTTCAGTGTGATACCTGTCCTGATCACCCCGGCCTCTGCATAAAGGATCGCTTCAAGGCGTACCACACGTCACTGGAGTTCTACATTTTCTAAATTCTGTCCCTTATTCCTATTTCAGGGGTCACGTTGATGCAGGGATTATTCTGATTGTCATTTTGGAGTCGGGAAGGAATTTTTTTTTTCCTGTGATGAGGCTACTGTCGTGTGCCCTCCTCTGGATCAACACAGGTTGAATTTGATTGACTACTGTCCTTTTCAACCTTATAAACAAATAATTGGCCTAATACCCGCAAATAAATAAAAAAAATTGTCCCTTTCCCCAACTAAATAGTTATGGCCGCCATTCCTATTAAAGGCCTGCCATGATGCAATTACAAAGCTTCTGTGCTTCCAGGTCAGTAGAAACCCCCCACAAGTGACCCCATTGTGAAAACTACACCCCATAAGGAATCTAACAAGGGGGGCAGCGGGAATATGGCCCCCTGGTAACGGGCACATTTGTGCCGTGAAAATGAAAATAAAAATTGTATTTTTTATTTTCACGGCACATGTTCTACATATGTGCCCGTCACCAGTGGGGTCCATATGCTCACTGCACCCCTTGTTAGACTCCTTGAATGGGGTCACTTGTGGGGATTTCCAGGGTTTTGTCAGCACAAGGGCTTGTAAATGCGACATGGCCCTTGAAATCCATTGAAATCCAGTGAAATTCAGCTTCCAAAGGCCAATTGGCGCTCTTTGCCTTTGGAGGCTCTCCCTGCGCCCGCTTGGCATGTTATGTCCACATGTAGGGTATTTCCATACTCAGGAAAAACTGCGCTACATGGTTGGTGTTTTTTTTTTTTCTTTTATCCGTTTGTAAGAATGAAAAATTGAAGGCTAGAACAAGGTTTTAGTGTAAAAAATTTAATTTTTCCTTTTTCACGCCACATTATTATGAAAATCTGTGAAACATCTGTGGGGTCCAAATGCTCACCGCACCCCTTGTTAAATTCCTTGACGGTGTAGTTTTCTAAATGGTGTGCCTTTAGAGGTGTTTTTTTTATTAATGATGAGCGAATACTGTTCGATCGAATAGATATTTGATCGAATAGTAAGGTATTTGATCTATCGAATAGTTCGCTGAATATTCGAAAAATATTAGATAAGCATTCAAATCCCCCAGCTTCCGTTTTTTACCTCCAAGTGGTCGAATGGATGTTTTTCGAACATTCGAATATTTCACTATTCGCTAATCACTATTTTTTACGTTTTGGCACCCCAGAGCCTCTGCCAACCTGAAGTGGTACAGTCAAAAAATGACCAAATATAAAGAAGGCATTGAAATTCACTAGGCGCTCCTTTGTATCTGAGGCTTGTGGTTGCATCAAATAGCACATTAGGCCACATATGGGGTATTTCTATAAACGGCAGAAACGGGGCAATCAATATTGGGGTGTATTTCTCTGGCAATAGGTTTACAATTATGAAAGATATTGGATTACAATAAAATCTCTGCACAGAAAATTAAAATTTTCAAATTTCTTACACACTTAGCTTTTATTTCTGTGACTCCCCTAAAGAGTTAAAACACTTATATCAAATACACTTTAATGGTGCGTTCACACCTACAGGATCTGCAGCTGATTTTCTGCAGCAGATTTCAATTAAATAGCTGAACACAGCATCAAATCTGCTGCAGATCTGCTGCAGATCCTGTAGGTGTGAACGCACCCTAAACCTGAACAGGTTCCTAAAAATATCTGATTTTGAAATTTTACTGAAAATTTGGAAAATTGCTATTGTCTAAAAAAAATTGAAAGATAGTTTAATAAATGCCGCCAACATAAAGTAAACATGTTGCTAATGCTATTTAATATATAATTTATGTGGCATAACCATTTTCTGTATAAGCAGAAAAGTTTTAAAGTTGGAAAAATGCATTTTTTTTTCAATTTTTCACGTTATTTATTTTTTTTTTCAAAAAGATTCGTTATAAGTATTGACTCCAATTTACCAGAAATGTAAAATACCATATGTCACGAGAAAACAGAATCAGCTGGATAGGTAAAAGCACTCCCAAGTTATTAACCCCTTCACGTCAGTAACATGTATATATACATTCCTATTGCACATACCCCGTGCAGTAGGAATGTATATATACGTTCCTGTTACTGACGGGGTTACTGATGAGAGCGGGATCGCTGCAGGGATAGCGATCCCGCTCTCATCTGAGTACAGCACCGGAGATAATGAAAATCAGCTGCGATCCCGCAGCTGACCCCCATTAACCCCTTAGTGACCGCCGATACGGCGATCACTAATGGGCCGGTACCGCCGCTGTATTTCATCTCCCCCCACCGTGAATCCACGGTGGGGGGAGATGAAATAAGTAAAATCAGACCCCAGATCAGCCCCCCTAGTGCCCCGATCACTAACCCCCCCTCCCCGTGGCGGCCATCAGATCCAAGATTGCCGCCGCCATCACTGTGATCAGACTAATGTCTGTTCACAGTGATTTAAAGTAAAAATGAATGAAAGCCCCATGCTCTCTGCCACCGGTGGTAACGGAAAGCATGGGGCAGTGATCGGGGACCCCCCTGTGGGGTCCCGGTACAAGCGATCAGCGGTATATACTATATACCACTGATCACTTGTGCCATGTGCTCCCTAGCTCTTTTTATCCCCTGACACCATGAATGATTGGTGACAGGGGATAAAAAGTGATACTGTGGCCCCTCCAAGTCGCCCCCCACCCCTCCAGTCACCCCCCCCAGTCACCCCCCTTCCCCCTTCCCCATATACTCACCTGATCCTGGGAGGTCCTTCCTCCTTGACGTCCAGGCTGTTTCTGAAGTGCGCATGTGCGTCAGAACCAGCCAACTCTGAAAATTTATAGTGACAGAGACCAATTTTGTCTCTGTCACTGAACTATGATTACTGTGATAGAAAATATCACAGTAGTCATAGTAATATAGTGAAAATAAATGTGTAAAAGTGCAAAAAGTTAAAAACATACAAAAAAATAAAACACACACTTTGTATTATAGTAATATTTGCAGTTTACTCCCAAATTACCCCTAACCCCCCCAGACTACCCGTAACCACCACATGTTGCCCCTAATCACCGCACGTTGCCATTGACCCCCTCCAGATTGTCCGTAATCACCCCAGATTGCCTGTAGCCACCCCAAATTACATGTACCCACCCCAGATTACCTATAAGAACTTCAGTCTATCCGTAACATTTCTAGATTGTCTGTAACCCCTCCAGGTTGCCCGTAACCACCGCAGGTTGCGCATAACCACCCCAGGTTGCCCGTAATCATGCCAGATTACATGTAACCCCCCAGTTTGCACGCAACCACCACAGGTTGCCTCTGACCACCGCACGTCGCCTTTAACCACCGCACATCGCCTCTGACCACCGCACCTTGCTCTTGCCTCTGACCACCGCACCTTGCCTCTGACCACTGCACCTTGCCTCTAACCACCCCAAATTGCCAGCGACCCCCTCCAGATTGCCCGTAACCACGCCAGATTACAGGTACCCACCTCAGATTACCTATAAGCACTTCAATTTATCCACCCCAGATTACCCGTAACCACCCCAGGTTGCCCATAACCACCACCAGATTACCCGGAACCACCTCAGACTGCCCGTAACCACCTCCAGATTACCCAGAACCACCCCAGACTGTCCGTAACCACCCCACATTACCTGTAATCTCTTTTTTATTTTAGTAACTGCGCTATTCTAATAACTATTACTAGCTGCCGTTTTGCTCCAGCAAATTGGCACTCCTTCCCTTCTGAGCCCTGCTGTGTGCCCATACAGTGGTTTATGCCCACATATGGGGTACCGTTGTATTCACGAGAACATGCGTTACAGATATTGGGGTACGTTTTTTCTCCTGTTCCTTGTGAAATTTAGAAATTTCGAACTAAACTAACATATTTTTGGAAAAATTCAAGTTTTTCATTTTTACTGGCCAATTTTGAATACTTTCCTCTAAAACCTGTGGGGCAAAAATGCTCATCCTACCCCAAGATGAATTTTTTGAGGGGTGTACTTTCCAAAATGGGGTGACTTTTGGGGGAGTTCTATTCTGTAGACATTACAGGGGCACTGCAAACGCACCTGGCACTCAGAAACTTCTTCAGCAAAATCTGCATTGAAAAAGCTAATTGGTGCTCCTTTCATTCTGAGCCCCGCTGTGTGCCCATGCAGTGGTTTATGCCCACATATGAGGTACTTTTTTACTCAGGAGAACCTGCCTTACAAGTTTTGGGGTACTTTTTAATCTTGTTCCTCGTGAAATTGAGAAATTTCAAACTAAACAAACATATTATTGGAAAAATTTGAGTTTTTCATCCTTACTGTCTACTTTTGAATACTTTCCTCTAATACCTGTGGGGTCAAAATGCTCACCACACCCCAAAATGAATTCTTTGAGGGGGGCTCTTTCCGAAAAGGGGTGACTTATGGGGGTTTTTCATTCTGCTGACACTACAGGGGCTCTGCAAATGCACCTGGCGCTCGGAAACTTCTTCAGCAAAATCTGCAATGGAAAAGCTAATTGGTGCTCCCTTCCTTCTGAGCCCTGCTGTGTGCCCATACAGTGGTTTACGCCCACATATGGGGTACCATAGTACTCAAGAGAACCTGCGTTACAAATTTGGGGTGCTTTTTCTCTCATGTTCCTTTTGAAAATGAGAAACTTTAATCTAAACGTATATATTATTGGAAAATTTTAATTTTTCATTTTTTTACGGCCTAATGGTGAATACTTTCCTCCAGCCCCTGTAGGGTTAAAATACTCATTATACCACTAGATTAATTCTTTAAGGTGTGTAGTTTCCAAAATGAGGTCACTTATGGGGGTTTCCAGTATACAAACCACCTAAATCAACTTAAAAAAAGAACTGGTCCCTAAAAAAATCTTTCGCAAAATCTTTCACGAAAATGTAGTAATTTGCTGATAAATTTCTAAGCCCCGTAACACCCTAAAAAAGTTAAATATGTTTATGAAACAAAGCCAGAATAAAGATGACATATCTATTGTGACTTAGTAACTAATTTATGTGATACAACTTTCTTTTTTTAGAAGCAGAGAATTTCAAAGTTCATAAAATGCTAATTTTTTAAATTTTTCATGATATTTTGATGTTTTTCACAAAAAACACACAAAGTAGTGACCAAATTTTGCCACTAATATAAAGTGCCATACGTGATGAAAAAACTATCTCAGAATCGCTAGCATACGTTAAAGCATCACTGAGCTATAAGCGCATAAAGTGAGACAGGTCAGATTTTGAAAAATGAGCCTGGTCTTTTAGGTGCAAATAGGCTTGGTCTTGAAGGGTTTAATAAATAAAATGACACAAGTCATATTCATAAAATTTACTTCTGTCCTTAAAGGGGTTATCCAGCGCTACAAAAACATGGCCACTTTCCCCCTACTGTTGTCTCCAGTTTGGGTGGGGTTTTGAAACTCAGTTCCATTGAAGTAAATGGAGCTTAATTGCAAACCACACCTGAACTGGAGACAACAGTATGGGGAAAAGTGGCCATGTTTTTGTAGCGCTGGATAACCCCTTTAAGGCCATTTCAGGCCGGGTCCTTAAGGGGTTAAATAAAATAAAATTATGCAAGTTATATATTGTTTTAAACTTAATTTTTTTTCTGTTTCACAGCATATTGTATGGGAAAATTAAGTCTGCCATTGCAAAGTACAGTTGGTGTCGCAAAAAATAAGGGGGGGGGGGGATGTGGGTCTGCAGGTGAAAAAATGCAAGTGCTATAGCCTTAAAGAGGAAAAAGCTAAAGTGTAAAGATGAAAATTGGCTTTGTCCTTAAGGGGTTAATAAAGTTATGTAACTTTGACTTTGGCTGCCCAGGCATGATAGGAATTGTAGTTTTGCAACAACTCTCTGAATACATCCCCCCCCCCCCCCCCGCGTCACCATGGCGTATCAGGTACGTCATGGGATGCTAAAGGGTTAAATTTCTAAGGGCGAATGTATTAATGGAGACTCTTGAGTGAGTACTTCATTAGATTTTTTTTTTTTCACTGATCTCCCTGAGCTCAGTAATTGCTATGTTTTGATGTAACAGTTTCCCAGGTACCATTTTGCACATATGGATATGGATTTTGCCCCACAATCTCCGTACCCACAATCTGTCCCCCCCAAACCAATTGTACCTTCGGATAGCTGCTTTTAATCCAAGATCTGTCCTGGGGTCCGTTCGGCAGGGGATGCAGTTATTGTCATAAAAACAACTTTTAATCTAGCAGGGCTGTGTCTAACGGTTAGGGGCTTACATTTGTATATGCATTAGGCTGGCACCACCTCTATGTCCTTCCTCCCCACCCTCCTCATTAATAGGAATGATCCAGGAACATTTACTGCTGTTTGAGCTTTGCACAGGTGTATTAACGATCCAGCCCATGAGCCGGGCTGCCACAGGTGGGGAATAGGAAGCAATCTGCCTGGAGTATTCCTAATGATGAGGAGGGTGGGGAGGAAGGACAGAGAGGTTGTGCCAGCCTAATGCATATACAAGTGTAAGCCCCGGCCGTTAGACACAGCGCTGCCAGATTAAGGCTGGGTTCACACTACGTATATTCCAGTCAGTATTGTGGTCCTCATATTGCAACCAAAACCAGGAGTGGATTAAAAACACAGAAAGGATCTGTTCACACAATGTTGAAATTGAGTGGATGGCCGCCATATAACAGTAAATAACTGCCATTATTTCAATACAACAGCCGTTGTTTTAAAATAACAGCAAATATTTGCCATTAAATGGCGGCCATCCACTCAATTTCAACATTGCGTGAACAGATCCTTTCTGTGTTTTTAATCCACTTCTGGTTTTGGTTGCAATATGAGGACCACAATGCTGACTGAAATATACGTAGTGTGGACCCAGCCTAATAGTTGTTTTTATCACTATAACTACATCCCCTGCCGAACGGACCCCATGACAGATCTTGGATTAAAAGCAGCTATCTTAAGGTACAAGTGGTTTGGCGGGGTCAGATTGTGGGTACGGAGGCGCTTTAAAAACTTTTGGACACCCATTCTCAACACAACAAAAAATCATGGGAAATTCAATTACCTGTCCGCTCCCCTCCTATTACTCTGGGCTCCACACACATCATTAACCCCTAAGAAATCTGATTCGGCAACCTTCTTCATCCTTTTTCTATGGCAATTACCCCTTCCTTCCAAGCCTGGGTCTAAAAAAAAAAAAAAAAAAAAATGGAACACTTCTATAGAATAGTGGAACTAGGAAGCTAGGATCTCAGAACCCAAAATATATTTAATTGCACATGGGAAACCTGGAGTAATTTCAAGAAAGTTGGACCCCACAATTAACTTCAACTACTTCTTAGATCTAACCACACCTCCCCTACCTTCTTCATATCCACTTCCTCTCCATTATTTTCTGCTACATCCCCGGTTGCTCAATAAGTTATAATAAAATGGTACTCATATACTTCACCTTAATTTTTGGCCTTGAATGAACAAATGTAGCCAGCATTAACAAGATCCCTGATACAATAATTGTGTCAGGGAGATCAGTTAAATGAGTTAGAATGTCAAGTTAAAGAAGTTATCCAGCGCTACAAAAACATGGCCACTTTCTTCCAGAGACAGCCCCACTCTTGTCTCCAGCTTGGGCAGGGTTTTGCCGCTCAGTTCCATTGAAATGAATGACGCTTAAGTGCAAACCGCACCTGAACTGGAGACAAGAGTAGTGTTGTCTCTGAAAGAAAGTGGACATATTTTTGTAGCACTGGATAACTCCTTTAACCCCTTAAGGACAGAGCCAATTTAGATTTTTGCGTTTTAGTTTTTTCCTCCTTGTGCTTAAAAGGCCATAGCACTTGCATTTTTCCACCTAGAAACCCGCATGAGCCTTTATTTTTTGCGTCACTAATTGTACTTTGTAATGACAGGCTGAATTTTTGCATAAAGTACCCTGCAAAACCAGAAAAAAATTCAAAGTGTGGTGAAATTGAAAAAAAAAAAAAAAAAAACGCATTTTGTTTATTTGGGGGAAATGTGTTTTTGCGCCATTCGCCCTGGGGTAAAAATTACTTGTTATGCATGTTCCTCAAGTCGTTACGATTAAAACGATATGTAACATGCATAACTTATATTGTATCTGATGGCCTGTAAAAAATTCAAACCATTGTCAACAAATATACGTCACTTAAAATCGCTCCATTCCCAGGCTTATAGCGCTTTTATCCTTTGGTCTATGGGCATGTGTGAGGAGTCATTTTTGGCGCCATGATGTGATCTTTCTATCGGTTCCTTGATTGCGCATATACGACTTTTTGATCGCTTTTTATTACAAATTTTCTGGATTTGATGCGACCAAAAATGCGCAATTTTGCACTTTGGGATTTTTGGGGCGCTGACGCCGTTTACCGTGCGAGATCAGGAATGTGATTAATTAATAGTTCAGGCTATTACGCACGCGGCGATAGCAAACATGTTTATTTATTTATTTGTTTACTTTTATTAATAACCTGGGAAAAGGGGGGTGATTCAGACTTTTATTAGGGGAGGGGGCTTTTTACTATTAACACTTTTTTTTTTTCTTTTACACTTATACTAGAAGTCCCCTAGGGGGGCTTCTAGTATAAGTGCTTTGATCTCTCATAGAGATCTCTGCAGCATAGATATGCTGCAGAGATCCATGAGATAGGCACTCGTTTGTTTCCGCCTGCTGCAGCCGGAAGTAAACGAGTGCCGAGTCGGGGATGGCGCCATCTTGGAGCGGTCCCTGGCCGGCTTCAGTTACGGAGACCGCTCCTCCGGGAAAACATCCCGGAGGAGCGATCTCCCCACTAGACACCAGGGATGACGCTGCGTCGGGTAATCGGATGCAGCTGTCAACTTTGACAGCTGCATCTGATTACTGTATTAGTGGGCACGGCGATCGGACCGTGCCCGCTAATACCTGCGGTCCAGGGCTACAAGCAGCACCCGGGACCGCTGCGGCTGAGAGCGCGGCTGCCGCACGGCCCCGCTCTGAACGTCCCTAACGGCATCAGGGCGTAAATATACGCCCTATGTCGTTAAGGGGTTAAATGCTTCACTGTGTTTATGTTAATGCAGCCTACATTTGTATATACTGTAGTTCTTGTGCATTTAAGAATTTGTTATTCTTGTTGTACATGTACATTTTTGTACTGTCCTTGTAACAAATCTGTACAAGAATTGCAAAATCACAGGGCCTGTGTGTCTAACCACTCATTAACACTGTTCCTGGCACTATATTTGTTTGTTGTATATCTATTGTTGAAATTAGTAAAAAGAAAATTAATAAACACATAAAGTGGCTAGGCAGGGGAGTCAGCACACATTTTAGCTGAAGATCCCAGTCAGCTCTGTGCAGTGACGTCACTAACTTGACCATTGCTTTAAGAGCATAGCGATAGCCGGTAACCAAGGCAATGAGCAGACTGGATTGAAGAAATGCCAATATCAGGCAAAAAAAAAATCCAACTTTGGTAAATTAATGTATTTGCAAAAAAAAATTCTACAGAGATAAATATAACATTTCAGTTAGGAATATCCATTTAAACAAACAAAGAACACATAAAGGGCAATTTTGGAAACCAATATTTAGTCAAAAACATGAAGAAACATAATTTTATTTTCTGAAATCACACAAATGTAAAACAAAAGTAAACTGAAAGATGTAAACCCCTTGACTCCTATTTTTCTAGACAGTTTAAGTGTTAAGGGACATAAAATGTATATATTGTGCATCACAAATACAGTATAGTGATGTTTTCCAACAGATGTTCCTTTTTATTGTCCGTTTTATAAGTACTAGTTTCAAATGCATTAGAACCAGTGAATTGCAACAGCTCATCTGAAACTATATAACCCAAGGTCAACCTGGAGGCAAAATATGTCAATGGAAATTGCACGGTCCTCCAGGAAATGTGACAGAAAAAGAGTATAGAGCTCAGAAGTTGAAATGTAAGAAGTCATCTTCCCATATAAATCAAACAAAGTAAATGTGACCTTTGATTCAGGTATTATAAATTATATTTGTTCATCTTATCTTATTTAACTTCTCTAAACTGAGTGTATTTTATCAATACTTCTGTTTTTCCAATAACATTGTTACTGGGTTTACAAAGGTGAGACATCCTACATGATAGATAGATAGATAGATAGATAGATAGATAGATAGATAGATAGATAGATAGATAGATAGATAGATAGATAGATAGATAATCTCATTGACAAGATTGAAACGTTGCACATAGTGGTTAAATAAACGAAACCACTTTTTGTTCACTTTATCTCGGAGTGTCGCCTCTTCCTAGAGAGTGGATTGAAAACACAGAAAGGCTATGTTCTCACACTGTTGAAATATACTGTATTGTCGCCATTTAATGATGAATAATTGCCGTAATTTTAAAACAAAAGTTTCTTTGAAATAACTGCTCTAATTTGCAAATAAATGGCAGCAATCCACTAAATTTCAACAGTGTGTGAACATAGCCTTTCTGTGTTTTCAATCCACTCTCTGTTTTAGTTGAAAAATGTCAAAATATTAAGCAAAAATACTGTGTGGGAACATAGCCATAATGTGCTTTTATTTTACTGTGTGTGATAACCTGGCCTAAGTGGAATGTCTCTGATATCTAGTGGTTAAAAAGATTTCCAATACACTTATTGGATTGATCACTATAAAAATATAAATCACTACCCACCCAAGCTAAACTGCTAAGCCAAGTGGATGAATTATTTTGAGTAATTATGGCTTAAAAATATGAAAATAGTTGAAAATGACCAATATAGCTATTGACCCCAAATAAAACAGAGAGAATATATAAACCTATCTAGCAAGAAAGTTATTATATGATACATTCTGCTCTGGATGGGATACCATCCATGTTTTCCACTTAGCTGTATTTTTCCATTTAGTTCTTTGTAAACCACAAATCTTTATGAGACAATGTAAAGGCTTTCTGTCAAAGTCAAAGGTGCAGCCTATATCTAATTTCCATTAAACTATAAAAGGTAGTTTATCAGAAATAGAGGCATTTAAAATCAGATAACAGACTTATGTCAGTCCTTTATTATATCCTCTTCACTGTAAGACAATCTTATGACATGTATCATATTTTATTAGAGAGAACCAGAAACCTTATCTAATGCGGTATGGTTTTAGATACAGTATAGTGATAGAAGTTTCTATTTAACAAGTTGTAAGTAAAATAAGGTGTAAGTTCAAACAATACCACAAGCGGGAGGGATGGTCCGAACCCGCCGGCATCGGATTCCCGCTGTCTGCCCGCTCCGTGCAGCCTATGGCTATGGCTGTATCCCAGTTTTCCAGGCGGTCCTCCCGCTGGATCCACCCGCTGCACGGAGCGGGCAGACAGCGGGAATCATTACCGAGGGTTCGGGTTTGCACGAACCCGAACCGAACTCGGTTCGTACCATCCCTAACAAGCGGTATTTAAATCCATGTGGTTTGAAATCTAATTTAGAACCATTAATGCCTTAAGTGATTAATCCAACAGATCAATGATTTATCCAAAATAACACATATAATATCACATATAAGATCAGAGACCTTCTGTTCTCCACATTTAGTTTTTTTTTTTTTGTTACTGTGATTTTTTAAATTTAATATAAATTAGACATGCTTTGAAGCTGAAGTTTTGTAGACTAGGAATCAGAAAGAGAAGAAATATACGCTGATATAAATATTTGGGCTCAGAAGAATCTTTGTTATATTGATACTAGCCATTCCATACGATTGATACAGGATAGTCATAAACCTTCAAACATATTTGAAAGAAGAACAATAAAGTTTAAAGCTTTGGATGTCCAGACATGATGGGGATTGCATTTTTGTAACCCCTGGAGGGCCCCAGGTTCCCCATTGCTGTTTTAGGAGAAGGAGTAGTCTTCTTCAGCCAAAGGTTATATACTCTGTGGGGCAAATAGCATTGTCTCTGGTGAGTGCTTTTATCATTGGGCAATGACATCAATATCACTATCTGGGGAAGATTTCTCCATATTTAGAGAAATTAAACTTCTGCATAGTATAGGTTTACATACAAAAGTGCAAACAAAGAGAGGAAAAATCACAGAAATCGGCAAAACCCAGTTCACTCTTTTGTTTTTCAGAGCAGATGCAAATGATACCCTACAGGAAGCGGGAGGCAAATGCGAGTAGTGGTGGTGCTAAACAAGTAGAAGAAATTCAACAAAAAGTCTAACCGATACAGATAAAGAAACTGTGGCACTCAACATAGCTTCTCTTCAGTCTTTATTGTAGCCAAATGAACATGGAATCAATCCACATGTATACAACAGGCGAGGGAGGACAAAACAAGATGCATGTCCGCTATGGATGTTTTGCGCGTTTGTGCACTTCATCACAGCTACACCATGTCGCTACTATGCACCTTGCTCTGTCGTCCCTCACCTATTGTATATGTTAGGATCAGGACAGAGAGACACAAGGACAGGTGAACCCTGAAGCTAGCACCCGCCCCACTGCCCCTACCTGCTTGCCTCAGATGCTCTAATATAGCAAATGGACAACTGGACGGCAATCCCTGATCTAACTACAGTGAATACACAAAACAAAACAAGACAATACACAACACAATAAAGGGAAGTCAGAAGTCCGAGTCAAAACCAGCCGAGCAACCAAGTACCAAATTGTGTCCAAAAGAATAGTCAAGTAGTCAAAGCTGAAGTCAGGTAACCAGGATATAATGCAGGGAATGCTAGATCAAGTAACACCAGGCAAGCCAGGGACTTTCACAGGCGAAGCATAGTAGACTGGGGAGGATACTTATAGGTTCCAGACTCAAGATTACTGATAGCTGATTGGTAGTGTCAGCTGTCAATCAACAATCAGCTAACACACACAACACCTATGCTGCTCAGCCAGGGCAGTGGAACCCTGGCCTCTGCTACAACACAGAATAGCAGAGCCGAGTACGTAAAAAACACAAGAAGCAGTCCAGCTGCTATGAGCGCCGTCGTCACGCCCCTAGCAACCGGCCTGAGCGGTCATGTATGCTTTGACTGCATGCATCGGCCGTGCCAGAAGCTGAACGAGTCCTAACAGAACCCCCCCCCCCCCCCCCTGAGGAGGGGCCTCCGGACCCTCACTAGGACCTCCAGGCTTAGCTGGATGTTTTAAATGAAATTTTTTTATTAGATCAGGGGCATGGAGATCCCGAGCAGTGACCCATGTGCGCTCTTCTGGGCCATACCCCTTCCAGTGTACCAGATACTGAATGGTCCTGCGGATTTTTCTTGAGTCTAAAATTCTTTCTATCTCATACTCTAATTCACCTTGGACCACAACTGGAAGGGGAGGAGGACAAGTGACTGTAGGAGGAGTGTATTTCTTGAGGAGGTTTTTATGGAATACCGGATGGACTTTTAAAGGGAATGTGTCACAAAGAAAAAAAAAATTGGAAAGTGTTAAAATTACATTTGTTGTTGTTTTTGGTTAATTTATGTGTTATTTATATTTTTTACATGTAAGGAAATATGAAAAATAAATGATCTAATTTTTCATATTTCCCACTGATGGCCCCTAGGGGGAGCTCCAGCAGGTAAAAAGTAACCTGAAATACAGCTTCTGAAAAGAGGCAGTCTCTGCTTTACTGCTGTGACATCATCACCTCCCCCTTCTTTTCACAGAACAAAGAGGGGAAAGGAGCAGTGCCATTTTGTTGTTGTCTGTATAGCAGTACAGATACTGATAGAAGTGTGTCCCCAGCCAACTTCATAATACACCTTGGATCTGCTCCAGATGACTCGAAAATCTGGATACAGTCCTGCAAAACTTCACCCAGGACTGTATCCCACTTATCCAGACATGCAGAGCAGAACTCAAATGCAGCCAGCTGACAAGCCGACGGCCGTGCGAAGCGAAAAACTTCACTACTACCATTAATTTGCTCCTCCCTGATGTACACTCAGACAGGCAGCTCATACACGCACACCCATACAGGGAGATCATACGCGCACACCCATACGGGGAGATCTAATGCGCACACCCATACGGGGAGATCTAATGCGCACACCCATACGGGGAGATCATACGCGCACACCTATACAGGGAGATCATACGCGCCGACCCAAACGGGGAGATCATACGCGCACACCCATACGGGGAGATCTAATGCGCACACCCATACGGGGAGATCTAACGCGCACACCCACACGGGGAGATCATACGCGCACACCTATACAGGGAGATCATACGCGCACACCCAAACGGGGAGATCATACGCGCACACCCATATGGGGAGATCATACGCGCACACCCATATGGGGAGATCATACGTGCACACCCATACGGGGAGATCATACACGCACACCCATACGGGGAGATCATACACGCACACCCATACGGGGAGATCATACACGCACACCCATACGGGGAGATAATACGCGCACACCCATACGGGGAGATCATACGCGCACACCCATACGGGGAGATCATACACGCACACCCATACGGGGAGATCATACACGCACACCCATACAGGGAGATCATACACGCACACCCATACGGGGAGATCATACACGCACACCCATACGGGGAGATCATACACGCACACCCATACGGGGAGATCATATGCGCACACCCATACGGGGAGATCATACGCGCACACCCATACGGGGAGATCATACACGCACACCCATACAGGGAGATCATACACGCACACCCATACGGGGAGATCATACACGCACACCCATACAGGGAGATCATACGCGCACACCCATACGGGGAGATCATACGTGCACACCCATTCGGGGAGATCATACGCGCACACTCATACACGCACGCTCATACAGACAGGTGGGTCTCCTGACAGCTGCTCCTGGTGCTTCAAAGCTACCCTCAGATCTCCGTGCACATGCAGCTCCCCGCTCAGGCTCCAGTAGCCTCTGACCATACCACACACCTCAGCTGCTGTAGAACCTCCATACTACATCTCAGCTGCGACAGAACCCCATACTGCACCTTAGCTGCTGCAGAACCTCATACCACATACCTCAGCTGCTGCAGAACCTCATACCACATACTTCAGCTGCTGCAGAACCCCTTACTAGACCTCAGCTGCTGCAGAACCTCATATACACATCAGCTGCTGCAGAACCTCATATACACCTCAGCTGCTGCAGAACCCCTTACTAGACCTCAGCTGCTGCTAATTGTTTGGGAGCTAAAATGAAATTCTTTGCCAGGTCATATATATATATATATATATATATATATATATATATATATATATATATATATATCCCATCTATACCATGTTAGCCTTGCATTACATATGCAGATGCAGTGTAGTAGCTACAGGCAGTGTCCTGACATTGGGAAGGAAGGGGTTAACACACTGGCAGCTTTTCTCTTTATTACTCTAGTCACTCTGTGACACTTCTCTGCCTCCTCCATCCACTATCTCCTGAGACCGAGCTCCCCTGTCCCAGCATGTAGCACTGTAGTCTCTGTGCGTCCCCTCCCCCGTCCTCCTGCATGGAGCTGAGTCCTGCCGGCTGATTATCAGATTAGTCTCACAGCCCGAGCAGGAGGAGGGGGAGAGCGGCTAGCTGCTGAGGATAGTGCTGGGCACAGTGCACCTTCTCTGGGGGCTCCACAACTATGGCGTCTGGCTCCCTCTCCAGCTCCCTGTGTGTGAGCTGCGCATGTCAGCTCTCAGCTACATTGTAGCAGACGGGACGTGAGCCGTCCATTTACTCCAATGTACTGAGGGCTGCCATAAAGCAACTGTGTATGTGTCGTGCAGGGAGACATACACAGATGCAATTGCAAATGGCAGCCCCCAGGGAAGCACATTATTGTTAATTTTACAAAATATAAAAACAGGAATCAAAGTCTATTTTTAAAGATATTAATTAAATGAAACAAAAATAATAAAAAAAAAGAAAAAAATAAGTGACACATTCCCTTTAATGACAGGGGTAGCTGCAACTTAAAGGAGACTGGGTTGATAATTTCTATAATGGGGAATGGACCTATATATTGGGGAGCAAATTTGACTGAAGGGACCCTGAGACGTAAATTCTTAGTAGACAACCACACTTTTTCTCCCACAAGGTTCTGGAGACCGGGACGGCGTTTGCAATTAGCGTATTGAACTTGTTTTTGTTGGGATACGGTTAGAGTCGCAAGACTCTCTGCCCAAACTGTGCACAGTTTTTTGGTAAGTTCTGCAATGGAAGTGAAATGTGACTCCTGATTGGGGACTGCAGAAAACCGGGGATGATAACCATAGTTACAATAGAAGGGAGTTTGCTGTGTGGAGGTGTTGACGTGATTGTTTAAAGCAAACTCAGCCATTGGCAAATACTCAAACCAGGTACCTTGGTTATCAGAGACATGGCATCTTAAATACTGCTCAAGAGATTGATTAGTACGTTCCGTTTGACCATTAGTTTCCGGGTGAAATGCCGAGGAAAATGACAAAGATATATTTAACAATTCACAAAAAGCTCTCCAAAACCTGGACACAAATTGCACCCCTCGGTCAGAGACAATGTTGGTAGGCACCCCGTGTAACCGGAGGATGCGACGAACAAACAGTTTAGCAAGAGTTTTGGCAGTAGGCAGTTTCTTTAGTGCAATTAAATGACACATTTTACTAAAGCGATCAACCACTACCCAGATCACAGTCTTCCCCTGTGAGGGGGGAAGGTCAGTTATAAAGTCCATCGACAGATGGGACCACGGACGACCTGGCAGTGGTAATGGCTGGAGCAGACCTTCAGGCAGAGACCTTGGGGTTTTGGCTCGGGCACATGTTTCACAGGATTTAACATTATCCCGAACGTCCCTCGGCCATGAAGGCCACCAGCATGAGCGAGACAATAGATAGCCGGTCCCAGCAATGCCAGGGTGACCGGCCAGCACGGATGCATGTATTTCTTTCAACACTGCTAACCTAAGGTGTACAGGAACAAACAACTTATCTGGAGGTACGTTAGCAGGTGCGTTATTTTGAGATCCCAAAATTTATTTTTTTAAGTCAATGGAGATACTAGCAAGAACAAAGCCTGGAGGTATAATTTTTTCTGGTTCAACCTCAGGCATGTCACAAACACCAAAACTTCGAGACAAGGCGTCAGCCTTGATATTCTTAGACCCTGGACGATATGTCACTATAAAGTTAAAACGGGTAAAGAACAATGCCCAGCGCGCTTGAAGCGGATTTAACCTCTTAGCATTGTCTAGGTATAACAAGTTTTTGTGGTCGGTTAAAACCGTTATCTGATGTCTCGCTCCTTCCAGGAAATGCCTCCACTCCTCGAAGGACCATTTCCCAACAGTTCACGGTTGCCAACATCATAATTGGCCTCGGAAGAGGAGAATCTCCTGGAGAAGTATGCCACAGGCCTCAGATTAGTATAGGGTTCTTTCCCCTGAGAAAGTACCGCCCCAACTCCGGACTCTGAGGCATCCACCTCCACCACAAACGGAACATCCAAGTCAGGATGTACCAAGACGGGGGACGTAGAAAAACTTTTCTTTAACTGCGTAAAGGCCTGTTCGGCCTCTTGCGACCAAGAAGCTGGGTCCGCCCCTTTCTTAGTCAACTCAGTCAGAGGCTTAACCACTAGAGAAAAATTACGGATGAATTTCCTATAGAAATTGGCAAAACCTAGGAATCTTTGGACCTCTTTCAAAGTAGTACCGCTATAACTTTACTAGGATCCATTTGTACCGCATCAGGAGTAAGGATATATCCCAGAAACCCAATTTCTTTTACCCCAAAAAGACACTTTGAAAATTTGGCACACAAGAGATTCTTTCTGAGCCTAGATAACACCTCACAAACGTGTTTCTGGTGGGAGGGCCAGTCTGGTGAGTAAATGAGAATGTAATCCAGGTACACTACGACAAATTGACCAAACAAATCACGGAAAATGTCATTGACAAACCTTTGAAAAACTGCCGGAGCGTTACTGAGCCCGAAGGGCATCACAAGATATTCAAAATGCCCTTCTGGAGTGTTAAAAGCAGTTTTCCATTCATCACCTTCTCTGATCCGGATCAAGTTATATGCCCCCGAAGGTCTATTATTGAGAACCAACGGGCACCCACTACCTGGTTAAGAAGGTCCGGGATCAGAGGAAGAGGATGCTGGTCCTTAATGGTTATTTTATTTAATGCCCTGTAATCTATACAGGGACGTAATCAACCGTCTTTCTTTTCCACAAAGAAAAACCCAGCACCCATGGCATACACGGATGGGCGTATGTGACCCTTCCTTAAACTGTCCTGTATGTACTGGCGCATCGACTCTCACTCCGGGGGGGACAGGTTAAAGATCCGACCCTTGGGAAACCTGGCCCCGGACACAAGATCGATGGCGCAATCATACGGACGGTGCGGAGGCAAGGCATCAGCAACCGCCTCATCGAACACATCCTGGAAGTCAGAAATAAATTCAGGCAGAACCAGCATATCAGTGACAGAACATAAGGACGGACAAACCTGAGCCAAATGGGACTCACAAGAACTACCCCACTCAACTAACTCAGAGGTTTTCCAACTAAACACTGGATTGTGGAGACGCAACCATGGCATACCCCCACTTAAAGGAGCAGAATTGGCACCTGAAACAGAAAATGGATAGCACAACGGGATCAACTTCAATCCTAAGGACAAAGCAACAGGTGTACGAATAAAACTTAGGGCAGCGCCTGAATCCACCATGGCCTGGCAGGAAAAATTTGTATCACCAGAAGACAATTTTACTGGCAGTAACAACTTGTCAAACACTCTAGGAGGTACCTGTGTGCCTGAGTGACCCTCCAGATCATCACTCAGGCACTGGCGTTTTCCCGGAACTTGATCGGGCCAGAACGGAAATTCTCTGAGGAAGTGTCCCGGTTTTCAGCAATACAGGCACAAAGAGTTGTCCAGGTGATGTTTCCTGTGAGCAGTAGCCGCAGTGGAGCCCAATATCATCGGTTCCTCTTCTGGCAGAGTAGGAGACAAAACCACTGCTTTCCTTGAGGTTACCTGATGTGAAACCACTGTTGTCACCCCCTGCTTCTCCCGTTTCCTCTCCCTAAGTCGCCTGTCAATGGAGATGGCTAATGTCATTAATTCACTCAGGGAGTCAGGAGAGGGGTGGCTGACCATAGCGTCCTTTATGTGGTCTGACAGTCCTTGTCGGTATAAGGTTTTAAGGGGTGCGTCTGTCCACCCTGTTACCGCGCTCCACTGCCCAAACTCAGCTGAATAATCCTCAGCGGTACGGCAACCTTGCTGGATGGATAACAGGTGAGATTCGGCCAGGGCAGCGCGGTTAGGGGCATCATAAATTTGGCCCAGGGACCCAAAGAACCTTTGCAGGGAACTCCATTCAGGGGCTTCAGGAGGTAGGGCCAGAGCCCAATCTTGGGGTGCCCCCTGAAGGAGAGACACTACCATAGCAACTCTTTCAGCATCTCCCGAGAAGGGGTTAAACTTAAAATATAAGTTACAGGACTCCCTGAATGTTCTGAACTTGTCCGGTTCCCCTCAAATCGGTCGGGCATAAGCATCTTAGGTCGGGGAGTCTGAGAGACCACAGGATCTGGCGTCATAGTCATCTGGAAAGTTAACGGGGTTAAGGCGTCTACTCGCTGCATCAGCTGTGCCTTATAACCCGCCATACCTTCCATACGTGTCGCAATGTCTTGTAAACTGTCAGCTATGGACGGATCAACAGACATGCTGAACCGTCGGAATCACAGACGTAGGTAGGGCCTGTGAAAATGTTAGAATCAGGACAGAGAGACACAAGGACAGGTGAACCCTGAAGCTAGCACCCGCCCCACTGCCCCTACCTGCTTGCCTCAGATGCTCTAATATAGCAAACGGACAACTGGACAGCAGTCCCTGATCTAACTACAGTAAATACACAAAACAAAACAAGACAATACACAACACAATAAAGGGAAGTCAGAAGTCCGAGTCAAAACCAGCCGAGCAACCAAGTACCAAATCGTGTCCAAAAGAATAGTCAAGTAGTCAAAGCTGAAGTCAGGTAACCAGGATATAATGCAGGGAATGCTAGATCAAGTAACACCAGGCAAGCCAGGGACTTTCACAGGCGAAGCATAGTAGACTGGGGAGGATACTTATAGGTTCCAGACTCAAGATTACTGACAGCTGATTGGTAGTGTCAGCTGTCAATCAACAATCAGCTAACACACACAACACCTATGCTGCTCAGCCAGGGAAGTGGAACCCTGGCCTCTGCTACAACACAGAATAGCAGAGCCGAGTAGGTAAAAAACACAAGAAGCAGTCCAGCTGCTATGAGCGCCGTAGTCGCGCCCCTAGCAACCGGCCTGAGCGGTCATGTATGCTTTGACTGCATGCATCGGCGGTGCCAGGAGCCGAATGAGTCCTAACAGTATATGTGTGGATTGCTTCTATGTTCTTTTGGCTACAATAAAGACTGAAGAGAAGCTACAGTGAGTGCCACAATTACTTTATCTGTATCGTTTGGACCTTACATACAAAAGTGCCTGGCATTTTCCAGTAACAGATACCTTTTAACCTCTTCCCTCCGCAGCCTGTTTTGGCCTTAATGACTAGGGCCTATTTTTCAAATCTGATAACTCTGCGATGCTTTTAACGATCGCGGTTATTCTGAGATTGTTTTTTCTTGACTAATTCCTCTTTTTTTAGTGATATACTTTGGTTGATACACTCAGTAGTTTTTTTTGTAAAAAAAAAACATTTGCGCAAAAAATAGAAAAATTTACAATCCTTTATATTCAAAATTCTCTTGTTCTAAGAAAAAAATATTCATGCCACATTAACTAATTATTACTGCAACATATCTACTTTATGGTGACGTCATTTTGTAAACGGTCTTTTACTTTTTAGGATGTTAGAGGGTTTCAAAATTTTGCAGCAATTTTTCAAAGTTTCACGAAAATTTCAAATTCAGAATTTTTTTAGGGACCAGTTTAGTTCTGAAGTGGATTTGTGGGCCCTGTATGTAAGCTACCCCAATAAATCCCTCCATTGTAAAAACTGCACCCCTCAAAGTATTCAAAGTAACATTTCATAAGTGTATTAACCCTTTAGGTGTTGCGCAGAAATTTAAGCACGTTGGCGGGCAAATTTATGATTTTCATTTGTTTGGAAGATATTCAATTTAAATCCATTTTTTTCCCTCTAACACAGCAAATACTAACTGAGAAATGGAACTCATTTTGATTCCCCTTATTCCAATTTTTCTAGAAATCCCCCATATGTGGCCTCAGTGCGTCATCTGACTCAACCACAGGCCACAGACATAACAGAGAACTGATGAATTTTGGGGCCTTATTATTTCAGTTTTTTTTAGCCATTATACCATGTCACAGAGGCCTTGCGGTGCCAAAATATTTGCGTAAGACAAGTTGACATTTCCATCGGTACCATTCTGGGGGACATGTGGCTCCCTGATCAATATTTATTTAATTTTTATGAGGTGGTACAAATAAAAAACACAATTTAGCAGCTGTTTTCACCATTTTTCTGTACGCCGTTCACCATATAATACATATGACATGTTATTATTATTCGTCAGGTCAGTATGATTACAGCTAAATCCATTTTATATAACTTTTTTTTTATAGTTTATGGCATTTATACTACAAAAACGGTTTGTGTCTTGCATATTGTAATGGCAGTAATATTTAAAATTTTTCAATAGAGTTATGTGAGGGATTTTTTTGCGGCATAAGCTGACTTTTTTAGTGGTACACCTTTTGGGTACATGTGATGTTTTGATAGCTTTTATCAATATTTTTAGGGTCCGGGATTAACTAAAAATTGTCTTTTTGGTTAGTTTTTTATTTATTTTTTAATGGCGTTAATCGGGTGATATAATTAATGTAACAGGTTAATAGACGGGTTCATTATGCAGGTGGTGATACCAAATATGTGTATCTCATTTATAGGGGATCATTTATAAAGGGGGGAAGGGGAATGTGTATATTTATTTTAATTATTTATTTTTATAATTAATTTGTTTTAATTAATTATTTATTTATGTATGTATGTATTTGTGTGTTTTTACTTTTGAAGGTAAATATATAATGCATTACTGCACATAATCTGTGCTGTAATGCATTATATAGTGAAAGAGTGTCATTGTTACACACTGATACTCTTTCAACGATCGGGGGGGGGAGGGAGAAGGATCGGAGGTAGCTGAATCTCGAGGGAGAGGGTGAGCAATGGGAGGAAGCCGGATAAGAGAAGGGAGGAGGGGGGATCTGTATCGGGGTGGGGGGAGCACTGGGGGGGGACTGGATTGGGGCGGGGGGAGCACGGCCGGACAGGGAGAAGGAAGGGGGGCTTGGGGGGAGCATAACGGCCTCTGCTGATCAGGCGGCGGGAGAAGGCTGTAGCACATTGCCTCCTACCACCGCCCGATCAGCAGATACAGAGTATCTCCCCATAGACGCTGTGGTCGCAATGACCAGGGCGACTATGGGGTTAACTCTGTGAAACAGCCTCCTCCCACTGCCAGATCTCAGCTAGGGACAGTAAGGGGATGCAAGAAAAGCATGACGTCCAGGGACGTCATGATGCAGAATGGCACTGCTTTTCATGACCTCCCTGAACACCATTTTGGGGGAAAGCGTTAACATTGCAACCTGGGGTATACTCTTCATCTTTGTTAAAAGAGATTTCTTCATGCTTAGCTTGTGTTTCTATTTAACATTTGCTATTATTAAAAAGGAAAAAAGATGGTAAAAAATAGATGCTGTTTTATACTGCAGAATCTGTTTCCCACTGGTATACATTATTAAAAAAAAAGAAACATATCTGTTTTTTTTGATGTACACAAAAATATGGTTGACCACTTTTTATAAATTAAAATTATACATTTTGGAACAGAAACAGAGAAAGGAACAGAAAAAGACAGTGTGGACCCAGCCTCCAGCATTCCCTATAGAAAAATCCACACCTCCTTGTCAGGGGCGTAGCTAATGTCTCTTGGGCCCTTGTGCAAGAGGTCAACTTGGGCCCCCCCTTCCTCGACCAAGCGATGCTATTGGTACCACCATCACCACCATATTGTTACTGACCAAATCCAGTATACTAAATCCAATGAAACACAGTACCAGTTAAAAGTAACAAATATTACCACCACAAACTAACACCGCCACATACTAACACCGCCACATACTGACTAACACCACTGCTGCTACTGACTAACACCACCACATACTGACTAACTCCACCACCGCTGCTACTAAATAACATCCACTGTCCACAGATCACCATCACCTCATCCAGTCATATAGAGGCTGACCCAGCCCTACACAGGTTCTGTACACCATATACATTACAGAGCAGTTATATCAGGTGACTCACAGGGGACGTCTTCTCTGATCAGAGTTCTACCCTTTTCAACTTCTTCTACATCTGTTCTGGGCAGTTATGAGAACTTCTGCCAGAGATTCTGCCAGACAAACATATTAGGCTCCTCCCTCCATTAGGCACCATCCTGATCATTATACACACTGCACATCTGTATTTTCCCCTTTGTGCCCATAGAGTGGGTAGGCTGACTCTATGTGACCCCCCTTATAGTATATGCCCCCGTCTGTGTGGTCCACTATAGTATATGCATCCCTCTGTGAATGCCCTATTGTATACACCCCCCAATGTATTACCCTTATAGATGGCTCCCAATGTTATCCCCCTTACACATGGCCCCCTTGTGCTATCCCCCTTATACAATGCCCCCTTGTAATATCCCCCTTATGGATGGCCCCCAAAGTTTCCCCTTTATAGATTGCCCCCTGTGTTGTCCCCCTTATAGATGGCCCCCATGTTACCCCCTTATAGATGGCCCCCATGTTACCCCCCTTATAGATGCCCCCCATGTATCCCCCTTATAGATGTCCCTCCTGTTATCCTTCTTATAGATGCCCCCATGTATCCCCCTTATAGATGACCCTCCTGTTATCCCCCTTATAGATACCCCCCTGTTATCCCCCTTATATATGCCCCCTGTTATCCTCCTTATAGTTGCCCCCCATGTATCCCTCTTATATATGCCCCTCCTGTTATCCCGCTTATCGATGCTCCCCATGTATCCCCCTTATAGATTCCCCTACTGTTATCCCCCTTATACACTCACTGGCCACTTTATTAGGTACACCATGCTAGTAACGGGTTGGACCCCCTTTTGCCTTCAGAACTGCTTCAATTCTTCGTGGCATAGATTCAACAAGGTACTGGAAGCATTCCTCAGAGATTTTGGTCCATATTGACATGATGGCATCACACAGTTGCCGCAGATTTGGCTGCACATCCATGATGCGAATCTCCCGTTCCACCACATCCCAAAGATGCTCTATTGGATTGAGATCTGGTGACTGTGGAGGCCATTTGAGTACAGTGAACTCATTGTCATGTTCAAGCAGAAATCGAGACTCATCATACCAGGCAACGTTTTTTCAATCTTCTACTGTCCAATTTCGATGAGCTTGTGCAAATTTTAGCCTCAGTTTCATGTTTTTAGCTGAAAGGAGTGGAACCCGGTGTGGTCTTCTGCTGCTGTAGCCCATCTGCCTCAAAGTTCGATGTACTGTGCGTTCAGAGATGCTCTTCTGCCTACCTTGGTTGTAACGGTTGGCTATTTGAGTCACTGTTGCCTTTCTTTCAGCTTGAACCAGTCTGCCCATTCTCCTCTGACCTCTGGCATCAACAAGGCATTTCCGCCCACAGAACTGCCACTCACTGGATGTTTTTTCTTTTTCGGACCATTCTCTGTTAGAGATGCTTGTGCGTGAAAATCCCAGTAGATCAGCAGTTTCTGAAATACTCAGACCAGCCCTTCTGGCACCAACAACCATGCCACGTTCAAAAGGCACTCAAGACTTCCAGTTCCAGCGCGCACAGGATGGCAGCACTGTGAAGGAATTCCCACAGTAACTCGCTATAGACTCGGCTCCCAGCTGTTACCCGCTACCACGGTAAATACCAGAACACCTGACATACTCCTCTACCGGTTAGGGACATGGAGAAACAACAGCAGCGCACTGGGAAGCAACACAGAGCCCCCTCTTCCTCTATACCTCTCTCACAGAGGGAGAAAACAAAATCCAAGATGGCTGTGTCTCCTCACACAGCAGCGCAGCACATCACCTCAGGAGACACAAATATAAATCATTCACCTCCTGCTTCTTCTGAAATGGCCACAAATGACCCCAACACTGAATCTTTTATTCCTGGACTGTCTATTTCCTGTAAATCACTAGCCATAGAAGTGGCCAAAATAATAATACCAGACATTACTGCTTCCTTGGAAGCCACTATAATGACCTCACTATCTGCTATACAGGGAGACATTTCTCATCATACCTCCCAAATACATGAATTAGAAGAGCGCCTAGGGTTAGTGGAGGATGAACTAGCCACGACTAAATCTAAGCTACAAACAACTATGAAACTTACAGCAACATTAAGGGACAAGACAGATGATCTAGAAAATAGATCAAGACGGAGTAACCTTCGCATAATAGGTCTGCCTGAAAGCATACCACTGTCACAATTATCCATCATCCGTACCTCAGAATTACCACAGACCCTAGGTTTACAAGGCTCTTGTCAAGTAGAAAGGGCACATCATATAGGCCCTCCAGCAAACACTTTAACCCCTTCCAAAAAGGCGACTACTAACAAACCGAGACAAGTGATAGTCAAATATCTTAATTATGCAGATAAAGCTGCTATTTTACAGGCGTTTAGGAAAATGAAAACTGAAGTTCTTATAAGAGGTCACAAAATTCTGATATTCAATGACTATTCTGCTACAGTAGTCCAAAAACGAAAAGCATTTGCTCCAATATGTACGGCTCTAGTACAGCAGCAAATAAGATTTGCACTCCTCTTCCCTGCTATTCTAAAAGTCTTTAAATCAGATGGATCTACCAGTGTATACCAGACCCCTGAAGAAGCTTCGTCTCTCCTAGAGAATTTGAGAGACCCAACTTCTGCTACTCCTCCTCTGCTACTCCTACGTCTTGATAGTCCTACATCTCCTTCAGCAGATATGGAGTGACGAACTATACTGACTAACATGTATAACAAGAGTCATCATCTTACTTCAGATATTTATTTATATCTCATATTCCTTTATATTCCATCATTTTCTCCCTTTACTTATGCTCCTCCTATTCTACTATGACTTCCTAAGGTTTCACCTTAAAGAAAGAGTTTTCCTTTACCAAATTAGTCATGGCATTTGTTTACTTGTACAAATCCTGCTTTAATAGGAAAATGTATAGGAAGAGATATTGCTATGTAGTATTATTGATATTAGCGAGTTACGTTTTCTCGCCATGTTTCTATTTGTTTTCTATTTCTTCTTTTTCTTGTATCTTTCTATTTTCTCACCAGGCTATATGCCCGCTCGGAGTCAGCGAATACTCCATATGTTTCTGTGTGAAAAAAGTGAAGTCTTACTTTCTTTCGCTTATTTAGTTGTAAGATTTAGATATATTGCAATATTATTGCTATACTGCTCTCTGTATATATTATGTAAGGTTTTTTTTCAGTTTTTATGCTCTTAGGTCTAATTGTAACATGAATCTCTCATCTATATTTTTCTTATCCCTACTACTGCTGTGTGCTCTTGGGGTGCCTGCCTCTTATCGCTTCATCCGCTCCTGGCTTTTATGAAAATCGTTTCTTGGAATGTAAAAGGTTTGCGCTCTCCTTCCAAAAGAGCGCTCATCCTTAAAAACCTTAGAAGACTGGGAGCGGATGTAGCGTTATTACAGAAATCTCATTTGTCTGAATCAGATTATGTTAGAATGAAAAGGTTTTGGGTAGGTGTAGTCTTTGGATCTCCTGCTCAAAATAGGAAGCGTGGTGTGGTAACTCTTATTCATAGAAATTTTGTCCACTCTATTGTTTCTCAAACCTCAGACTCAGAAGGGAGATTTCACCACATGGTTTTGGATACTCCATCTGGACATATAAGCTTATATAAGGTTTATGGCCCTAATAACAGACGAGCTCCATTTTTCCAACACTTAGAATCATCCCTTCTTCAAGATGGTGAATCCAAAATAATAGTAGGAGGTGACCTCAATACAGTTTTACACCCACATGAAGATAGGAAACGTTCCACTCCTCTGACAAGGAATTCTCCTCCTCCTGAATTATTTTTAACAAATTTGTTATCTAGTACTCATCTAGTGGATTCCTGGCGTCATCTTCATCCTGAAGAAAGAGAATTTTCTTTTTTCTCACATTCTCAGATGGCTTGGTCCAGACTTGACTATATGTTAGTCTCACAAGGAGCCTTGAGCCTACTAGATGACTCTGTCATAAATGATATGGTCATATCTGACCATTCTCCGATTACTTTTACCCTACGTGATTCGTACCCTAAAGGAACAGACATTATTTGGAGATTCCCAGCAGTTTTAGCTTCAGATGAAGTCTTCAAAAATCTTCTTAAAAAATGGTGGTCACAGTTTTGCGACACTAATTCGCAACATACCACAACTCCTATACTGTTCTGGGAAACTGCCAAAGCTGTACTAAGGGGCAATATAATCTCTTATCTCTCTGCACGTAAAAAAGAAGCGACCACCTCTTACAATACTCTTACTACTAAACTTCGTAATGCATACACTACCTTCTTATCTTTACCTTCTGAACAAAATAAATCCCTTTGGTGTATAGCAAAAAAGGAATTTGAATTAGCTCAAGAAAAACTTAATAATTTATATAAAGATCACTATTTTTCTCGTCTTTATAAATATGGTAATAAAACAGGAAAATTATTAGCTAACTTAGCAAAGAGTAAACGCCCTATTTCCCATATCAAAAATATGAAAGATCATAATGGTTTATTACATTCTGATCCAAAAACTATTTCTAATATTCTTCAAAAATTTTACCGATCCCTTTACTCTTCTGATCTTATAGATCCTTTAGCGGGTCAACAGTTTCTCCAGTCACTGAATCTTCCCAAATTGGATGAATCTTCTCTGGCATCATTAAATGTCCCCATCTCTCCTGAGGATATCTCTAAAACAATATCTTCCCTTCATAATAATAAAACACCAGGGCCAGATGGATTTAGTGAAGAATTTTATAAAGTTCTAAATACTTATCTGGTTCCAACTCTCCAAAAAGTATATCAACATATAATAGATAATAAATGCATGTTACATTCAGGGGAAATGGCCTATATTAGTTTACTCCATAAACAAGGGAAAGACCCACAACTTCCATCCTCATATCGGCCTATTTCTCTTATAAATCAAGATTTAAAATTCGTACGAAAATTATGACTGACCGGCTTGCTTTATTTCTCCCTAAGTTGATTAGTAGCCACCAAGTTGGCTTTATAAAGGACCGCTCAGCGATAACTCATATTAGGACAGTTCTAACCGTACAGGAAGTAATACAACAAAGGGAAAATCCAAACCATTCACCAGGACTGCTTGCATTAGACGCTGAAAAGGCATTTGATAATCTTAACTGGGAATGGATGGATATGACCCTCTTTCGTTATGGCATTACAGGACCCTTTAAAGATCTTATCTCTACCATATACAATAACCCAATAGCTCGCATTCATACACCTGGATTCTTATCTGACACTTTCCCAATCCTTAATGGAACCAGACAAGGTTGCCCAATGTCCCCCCTTCTTTTTGATTCAGCATTAGAGCCCTTATTTAGATTTCTTCTCCTCACACCTGAATTTAAAGGTATTCAAGTAGGCAATGAAGAAGTACGTATAGCTTGCTTCGCTGATGACACCTTATTATTCCTAGAAAATCCCACATCACACATCCCTGGTGTTTTAAAAATCTTGAAAAACTTTGGCTTATTTTCTGGTTTTAAAATTAATATTACTAAAAGCCAATTGTTACCCTTAATACCACACTTGGCTCCCCATATTTACCCTGAAGGTATAGGTATAGCAAAACAACACCTTTTATATTTAGGAATTAAAATTGGACATACCCCTTCTTCTCTCTACTCATTAAATTATATCCCAATGTTCCAAAAAATAGAACAAGAACTTGATAGGTGGAAAAATTTACCCCTTTCAATCTTAGGCCGTATTCATCTTATTAAGATGATGTCATTTGCTAAATTATTGTATCCCTTACAAATGATCCCCTTACTACTAAAACATAAGGATATTTCTCGACTCAGATCAGCCTTTACCAAATTTATTTGGAGGTCAGCATGATACTCTCAGCCTCCCCAAACATAAAGGTGGTATTCAATTACCTAATATCAGATTCTATAATTTGGCCTCCATTTTCAGACACATCAGAGACTGGATAAACGGTACTTCTTTCTTTTCTAATTATTCCTTGGAGTCTGCTCTTTCTTCTCCTTGGCCTTTGGCTTCGCTTCTTCACTTCTCTATTTCAGAACTACCCTCACATTTAAAACACAATGTTATTATCGCTGATACCGTTGCCACATGGAAAGCTTTAAGAAAATTGTATAAACTCCCATTTAGTCTTTCTAAGTTTTTCCCATTATGGGACAATCCCCTCTTTCTACATGGTAACATCAATCCTGACTATATGGTATGGAAACAAAAACAAATCACTCACTTAAGTAACTTACTGGACTCAGATAAGGGAGAGTTGTTATCTTGGGAAAAATTTAGAGACATGTATGATATCCCTCCCCATCACCAGGTTTTATTTGAACAACTTTTGCTATTAATAGAGTTAAATCTTGTGCGAAGGCAGAAAAAACTAATGATTTTGATTTTCTATGCTCCAATTCTTCTCCCACCTTATCTCTTTCACAAATATACCGTAGGATATGTGTTGATTCCTTACACAAATCTCCTCCCCCTTTTCTTAGGAAATGGGCTGCAGAAATACAAACAGATAATTTGGAACAAAAATTGCTAAATAGCATCCGATATGTTACTGCAGCCACTCCCAGTGTGAAATTGAGGGAAATCCACTTCCGGCTACTCCATAAGGCAATTCACGCTTTTAACTTTTCTTACTCCACCATGCCAGATGATTTCTTGACATATTGTCCAAAATGTAAAGAACCTAGCACAGATTTATTACACTGTGTTTGGTCTTGTTCTCAAATTCAGACATACTGGCAATTAGTACAAACCTTTATTCAGAATACATGGAATGAATTCATACCTCTAACTCTACTCAGTTATGTTTTTCATGTTGTGGTGGCCGGGGATGGAGATCCCTCTGAAAAACCTATAGCCTCAAAATGTATTCATCTTACTCTGTTATTAGCCTTAAAAGGCTTACTAAACCACTGGATCTCTGACACACTTCCCACTATTTCTGAGCTAACAACCTCGCTGCAACAAAGATGTTTCCACAAAAAATGTCATTAAAAAATGGAAGCTGTTATGAAACACTTTTGTAATACTGTTTGGTATCAAACTTACTATATTGTATCCTATTTATGTCTTCATTTGATATGTAACTGTATTGTTATAGATAAAATTTGAAAAATCTAATAAAAATATTTTGAAAAAAAAAAAAAAAAAGGCACTCAAATCACCTTTCTTCCCCATACTGATGTTCGGTTTGAACTGCAGGAGATTGTCTTGACCATGTCTACATGCCTAAATGCACTAAGTTGCCGCCATGAGATTGGCTGATTAGAAATTAAGTGGTAACGTGCAGTTGGACAGGTGTACCTAATAAAGTGGCCGGTGAGTGTATATGCCCCCCATGTATCCCCCTTATAGATGGCCCCCCATGTATCCCCCTCATAGATGCCCCCCCCATGTTATCCCCCTTATAGATACCCCTCCTGTTATCCCCCTTATAGATGCCTCCCTTGTATCCCCCTTATAGATGCGCCCCATGTTATCCCCCTTTTATATGCCTCCCATGTATCCCCTTATATATGCCCCTCCTGTTATCCCCCTTATAGATGTTCCCCATGCATCCCCCTTATAGATGCCCCTCCTGTTATCCCCTTTTATATGCCCCCATGTATCCCCCTTATAGATGCCCCCCCATTTATCCCCCTTATATATGCCCACCCATGTATCCCCCTTATAGATGGCCCCCCATGTATCCCCCTTATAGATGCCCCCATGTATCTCCCTTATGTATGCCCCCCATGTATCCCCCTTATAGATGCCCCCCACACACGTATACCCCTTATAGATGGTACCCCCCCCTCGTGCAAAGCAGATGAGAAAAACAAAAAAACTCACCTGCAACTCGCTCCACCGCCGTGTCTCTCTTCTGCAGGCTCGGTCCCCTCCCCATCTGACGCGCGGCTCCCGGCTCCCCAGGACGATTCCATCCCCGGCAGAACACACACCAGTGAGCTCTGTGTGCACTGGGGATGTTACTTCCAGCACAGAGGGTGCTTGTTATAGATGCTCCCTGCGCCAGAAGTACTTCACCGGCGCACACAGAGGTCACTAATGTATGCTGCCGGGACGGGGCTGAGCCAGGGAGCCGAGAGCTGCGCTTAAGCTGGGGAACATCCTCTTGTGACCTGAGGCAAAACACTGCTTGCGGTCACAAGCGGGAGGGGGGCAGTGTGGTGGCCTTGCACCCCCCCCCCCCCTTGGTAGCGGCTTGGTCACTACACCACTGCTCCTTGTGTTGGTTAAGGGTAAGGAACAGAAATCCTTTATACTATGTTCCTTGGTTTACTGTCAAATGTGTTATTGACCTGGCGGATCCACTTCTTATTGTTACAGTAATATAAAGCAGAGTGTCCCAATTTGTAGAGAGATAAGTAAAGTAAGTCCAATTAGGAAAACCTTGCTCTAGAAACTAGTAGTGATCTATGTGCTAGAGATATCCTGTCTCTAGTTGGGGCACAGTTTTCTTTAGGAAAAAATCTGGTCAAATGTATTCTTTTGCAAAATTTTGTAATGAATAAGTGTGAGTATAAGGAACAGGCTACACTGTACTTTTCTGTAGTTCTACAGATTCATTTTAAGTATTGAGGAGCAACTGTAGTCAATATGATTGCATACAACTCAATGGTCTACTTTGCTATGCAGCTATAGCTCAGTAGTTAAATATTTAACACTTTACAAAAAAACACAGTGTCACCCTAGCTTATAAGTCACATCAGGGTTTCCAATAAGTTGACATGACATGGGTTAGTCATATTAAAAAAATATGTGGTTTGAAACTTTGGAAGCAGTAGACAGCTGATCCCCTGCTGTAATTACATGGAGTGAAGAATCCTCTGCTCTGGGTAATATAACTTGTTACATGCCGAACTGACAATGTCAAATTTGACTGCAGCATGTAATGGGTCCTGGTGGTTTTAGGGTGTCATACCCAACAGTTTTGACACGACAAAAAAAGTGTCTAAAACAATAAATGTTGCACAAGCCATATAAGAGTATAACTTCATTTATGTAAATTATGTCATACTTCGGGTGCATTTGCAATCATACCATAACTCTGTCATTATTTTACTTTTATGAACCTTCCAAGTTCAGAGCCGATACATACACAAACATTCACCATTTTACATAACGTTTAGGAAGAATTGTACTTACACAAGTGGACTATACTTACCTTTCTTACTCCCGCACCATTAATGATATTAACCCCTTCAAGACAGAGCCCATTGATGCACAGATGTCTGGGTCAAATTAAATTTCCTCCCACCTTCTGAGAGCCATAGCGCTTTTATTTTTCCACCTACAGGGCTGGTTGAGTTGTCATTTTTTTGCACCATGATCTTTTATTAATATCATATTTTTGTAACAGATTTTAATAGCTTTTTATAAAAAAAATTCTGATATATAATTAAAAAAACCATCAATCTGTTCACCGTGCGGGAACAATATTTTAAAAGATCGGACAACTTTGCACGCTACTAAATACAATAAGCTTATTTATTTATTTTAATCATTTTTAGTTTTATAATGGGCAAGGGGGTATTTTAAATCTTTCTTGGGAGGGGGGTTTATAAGTTTTTTTTCTTTTAATACTTTTAAAAACTTTTTTTTTTAATTACACTTTTATGTTACAGTTAAACATACAATCATTAGATGTACTGATCATTGCATGTACTGATCTATGCTATGCCATAGCATAGCATAGATCAGTGTTATCGGCGATCTATGCATAGAGCCTGCCTGTGAGCAGACTCAATGCATGGATGTCAGATCAGAAAGGACAGAGGTAAGCATGGCTGCAGGGGTCCTGAACCTTCAGTGACAGTGTGCACTGTGCAGAACATCTAGGTATATATTTATTGAATTTGTCCCAATGTGAACTAAGATTATTTCAAATATCTACTTTATTTATAATGGAGCTATTTAATGAACACTTTATTCAAATTGTTTAACCCCTAGACGACCCTGGACGTAGGGTTACGTCATGGAAGTCTGTCCCCAGACGACCCATGACGTAACCTTACGTCCTGGGTGTTTTTCCCGCTATGAAGTGCGCTCCGGAGCGGAGCGCGCTTCATAACAGGTGGGGGCCGGCTGCAAACAGCAGCCGGGACCTCACCGGTAATGACACGCTGCAGCGATCGCGCTGCCGCGTGTCATTAACCCCTTAAACGCCGCGATTGCGGCGCGACCGCGGCGTTTAAGTGTAAGTGACAGGGGGAGTCCCCGGTCACTTACCGATCGGGACCCCCGCAGTGTGACTGTGGGGGTCCCGATCGGTAAAACGGACTGCCGGAGGTCTCTTACCTGCCTCCGTGCGGTCCGATCGGCGATCTGCTACACTAAGCCTGCACAGGCAGGCTCAATGAGCAGATCGCCGATAACACTGATCAATGCTGTGCCTATGGCATAGCATTCATCAGTGTAAAAATCAGAGTAGTGCATGTAAAAGTCCCCCAAAGGGACTTCAAAAGTGTAAAAAAAAAAAGTTCAAAACACACACACACTACCCCAAAACCCCTCCCCCAATAAAAGTCTAAATCACCCCCCTTTCCCATTATATAAATAAAACATATAAAAATAAATAAATAGATAAACATATAATATACCGTAGCGTGCATAATTGTCCGATCTATTAAAATATAACAAGCGTCATTGTGATCGGTAAACGGCGTACACGAAAAGAGGGGAAAAAGTGCGCAGATTACCGATTTTATGTTACATTATATATTACAAAAAATCTATAAAAAGTGATCAAAACGTCCGATCTTCACAAATATGGTATTAATAAAAACTAGAGATCATGGCGGAAAAAATGACACCCCATACAGCCCCGTAGGTGAAAAAATAAAACCGTTAAAAGCGTCACAATAGGCCCATTTTATTAATATTTAATTGCCAAAAAAAAGGATTTCATAAAAAAAATACATATATAACATTAGAGAATCTGTGTAACCTGCATATGGTTGTGTTCGGACTGACCTATAGAATAATAGTGTCATGTCGCTGTTACCATATAGTGCATTACGTAGACACAGGAACTCCCCAAACGTTACCATATTGCATTCTTATTTACGATTTCACCTATTTATATCTTCATAAATAATATATTTGGAATTCCATCATACATGTTATGGTAAAATGAATGACGCCATTACAAAGTACAACTATTCCTATAAAAAACAAGCACTTACATGGCTTGTAGATAGAAAACTGAGAGTGCTAGAGCTCTTAGAAGGGGAGGAGGGAAAAACGAAAGCACTAAGATCAAAATTTGCGCGGTCCACTGGGTCATTTTGGGCCTGGTCCTCAAAGGGTTAAGCCAACTTTCCACAATAATGCCACATCACATCTTTGATCCAGACATACAAATTAAACTCAGGGTAGGTGGGAATCAGCTATTTTCTCCTCTATTTAACAACCGACTTGGGTGGGCAGGGGGAATGCTTGACCACAATGGATGTAGTGACCACTCAGAAATGTACAATGCAAAAAAACAAGTTAGTCAGCACATGCTAACTGAAAAAAGTATTAGTCTTACTGGTAAGACTGTTTCTCCGATATCTTCACGACGGCACCAGAGGAGTTAACTCGTTCCCTAGGGACGGGAAAAGCACAAACACGGGAGGTTAAAAGCCCCTCCCCTTCCCACAAACACCAGTGTATTATAACCACTTCTGGCACCACGTGAGTACTATATATATATATATATATATATATATATATATATATATATATACACAGTATAGGGTGGGGTGTTGGTGCCGTCGTGAAGATATCGGAGAAACAGTCTTACCGGTAAGACTAATTTTATTTTCTCTCCTCATCTTCACGACGGCACCACAGGAGAATGCCAACCATTTACCTTAGGGTGGGACCACGGCCTGAAGAACCCTCCTTCCAAAGGTGAGGTCTTCATTCCTCTGAAGCTGTAGCCTGTAGTGCTTCGTGAAAGTATGCGGAGAGGACCAAGTGGCTGTCTGACATATTTGGTCTATTGAAGCGGAGGCTCTTTCTGCCCAAGTGGTAGAGATGGCTCTAGTAGAATGGACCTTAGTCTGGAGCAGTGAAGCCAGATTTAAAAAAAAAAGTATGATTGTTCGATTGCATTACGAATCCATCGTGCTAGGACGCTCTTGGACACCTTCTTGCCTTTATTTTTACCCTGGAACTGTATAAATAATGATTGATCCTTCCCCCAGGGACTGCAAACTGTTATGTATTGAAGAACAGCTCTTCTTACATCCAATGTATTAAACTTCCGTTCCACCTCGTTTTTTGGTGAGGAGCAGAATGATGGTAGAATTATCTCTTGCGATTGGTGAAATGGAAACACAACCTTAGGGAGGAAATTTGGGTCTGTTCTTAATATGATTCTATCTTCCTGTAAGATAAAGTATGGTTCCCGAATGGTGAGGGCCTGTAGTTCTCCTACTCTTCGAGCAGTGACTATGGCAACTAGAAATGCGGTTTTATAGGATAGTAATCTTATGTTCGTTTCCTCTAAAGGTTCAAAGGGTGAGGGTAAGATCCCAAGGTGGATGTAGATTTTTTATAGAGGGTGACTGACGTTGGGCACTTCTCATGAATTTCTTGATCCATCTATGATCTGCGATAGAACAGTCATAGATAGCTGAGAGGGCTGTCACCTGCACTTATAAAGTGGCCGGTTTTAGTCCTTTCGTAAGACCTGCTTGAAGAAAATCCAGTATCTGAGCAATATTTGGTTCTGCTGGAAGGATTGGTTTTGTTGTGCACCAGGTTGAAAATACCTTCCATACTTTCAGATAGATTTTATTTGTTACTGGTTTCCGACTTTTCTGTATGGTGGAAATCACTTCTTCAGATAGCCCTCTACTTCTGAGCATGCACCTCTCAGGATCCATGCTGACATTTTGAGAGTCCGTAGATCGGGATGGAAAAGAGGGCCCTGGAAAAGGAGATCTGGTTCCTCTGGAAGGAGGATTGGAGGTTCTGCTGCCAGGTTCTGTAGGAGGCCGAACCAAGATCTTCTTGGCCAGTAGGGGGCGATGAAGATCGTCAGAACTCCTTCCTTCTGAATTTTCTGAAGAGTTCTTGGTATTAGAGGAATTGGAGGAAAGGCATAAGCCAGACTGAAATTCACTGATGGGATAGGGCATCTATTCCCATCTCTCCATCCCTGGGATTCAGGGAGAAGAAGTTCAGAGCCTTCTTGTTCTGGGCGTTGGCAAATAAATCCACCAGTGGATGTCCCCATCGGTTGGTTAACTGCTGGTAGATCCTGCTGTTGAGGCACCATTCTCCCGGGTGAATTGCGTGTCTGCTTAGATAATCCGCACTTACATTCTCTGTGCCTTTGAGATGTGTCGCACTGAGGGATAAGATGTTTTCCTCTGCCCAAGCAAAAATCTTTGTTGAGATGTTTTGGAGCAAGTTCTTTTTTGCACTGCCCTGATGTCGCAGATGGGCCACTGTTGTAATGTTGTCCGATAACATCTGGACATGTACACCTCTTAGAGTATCTTCTGCTCGTTTCAAAGACATCCAGACCGCCATCAGTTCTCTGTAATTGGATGATCTTGTTTTTATGTTCTAAAACCATAGTCCCTGTAGAAGGAGTCCTTCCACCTGGGCTCCCCATCCTGTCTTGCTTGCATCCGTGGTCATTGTAATTCTGGGGGTTGGATTCCAATGAACACCCTTTGCAAGATTTTCCGGACACTGCCACCATCTGAGGGACTGTTGTACCTGTGGAGAGAGATAGACATTAGTTTGTCCAGACCTGTTTGTTGATGGTTCCAAACAGAGAGAATTTGTCCCTGCAGCATCCTGGAGTGGGCCTGTCTCCATTGAACGGCCGGAATACAGGCTGTTAAGGATCCCAGTAGAGACATAGCTTCTCGGATCCTGCAAGATCTCTTCCCCCTGAGGTTGTTTACTTTCCTGACTGATAATAACTTCTTGTCTAAGGGGAGAAAGGACATTTGCATGGAGGAATCCAAACGGATTCCCAAAAATACCTTCTGGGTACTTGGTAGAATATCTGATTTCTCTTTGTTTATCAGCCATCCCAGGTTCCTTAGTAGATCTGCTGTTACTTCCAGATCCTGTAGTAGTCTTTGTGGAGAATCTGCAATTAAGAAAAGATCATCCAGATAACATACAATGCTTACCCCTCTCAAGTGTAAGTAGGAGGCCACCTCTCCCATTACATTAGTAAATATTCTGGGAGCTGACGATATCCCGAATGGGAGAGCTTTAAATTGGAAGTGTTGAACTTTACCCTCCATCCGTAGTGCGAATCTTAGATATTGTTGCGACGTTGAATGGATAGGAATGTGGTAATACGCATCCGTCAGATCTATTGATGCCATCACCGCGTCTTTTGGTATAAGAGGAGTAGTGGATCTTATCGATTCCATCTTGAACCTTTTGTATTTCACTACTTTGTTCAAAGTTTTTAGATTTATAATTAGTCTGTATGACCCACTTGGTTTCCTCACCAAAGAACAGGTTGGAATAATGTCGCCTCCCTTGTTCTGTCACTGGGACGGGCGACACGACCTCTGACAGTATAAGTTTCTTTACACTGTTGACTAGTTCTTTTTGTAGAATTGGGGAAAATTGGCGGGAGATTAGGAATCTTTTGGGAGGAGACTCTATGTTGTAACCTTGTTGAATTATATCTAGGATCCAAGAGTTCTGTGTTATTTGATTCCAAGCTTCCCCATGCTTGGACAGTCTCCCCCCTACCGGGGTCTGGTCATTGTTTTTCCTGGGAGCCTTTGGGGGAGTAAAAAATATTCTTGCTTTTACCTCCCTTCTTGTAGCTCCAGCGACCTCCAGACTTCCCTTTGCCTCTGGTCAGTTTCTGGTATCTAGGTCTTTTATATGGCTCGGTCTTCCTTGGTGTTTTACCCTCTGGAAGGGCCTTCTTCTTATCGCGATAATTTTTCGCAGATCTTGTCTAAGCCTGTACCAAAGAACAAATTTCCCTCAAAGGGTATACCACATAATTTAGATTTTGAAATGTTATCTCCAGACCAATCTTTTAACCATAGAGCCCGTCGGGCTGCTGTAGTAAGAGCTCCATCTCTGCTCTAATTAATTCTGCCGAGGAGTCTGCCAGGAACGCTGCCGCATCTTTAAGTAATGCTATAGGTTCGGAAATATCCTCATCCGAGGATTTTTCCTTCAGACTATTTTCCAGCTTTTCCAACCAAATATGCATGGCCCTTGCTACACTAGTTGCAGTGATGTTATTATTAATTGAAAAGGAGTTAGAGTCCCACGATTTTTTTAATAAACTCTCCACTTTCATCACATGGGATCTTTTAATTGAGAGGAGTCTTCAAAGGAAAGAACCATTTTCTTGGAGACTTTAGCTAGCTAAGCGTCTATTTTAGGTGACTCATCCCATTTAGAAATATCCTCCTCCTTGAAGGGTAACCTTTTCCTAATCTCCCCCGGAATAATGAACCTTCTTTCGGGTTCTTTCCATTCATCCAGCACCAAACTCTGAAGTGCTTCATGAATGGGGAAGACAGTTTTCTCTTTAGATTTGAGACCGGCAAAAAGTCTATCCTTAGGAGCTATGTCCTCCTGGACTTCCTCCATACCCAGGGCCTGTCTTACAGCTTCGACAAAAGGTATCGTATGATCAGAGGGGAATAGATATCTCTTAACCCGCTCTATAGTCTCCACTTCCTCGTCACATATGATTACTGAATCTGATACATGACCCGACTCACAATCAGATTCTGGAGATGCTGATCTACGTCTTTTAGATCTAACTGATTCCCCTGATACGCTGGCTGCGGAGCGGTCAGGAGGAGCTATATTGAGAGGAGTAGGAGTAGGAGCCACCAGCGGAGGAACCGTAGGGACCACCTGGGGAATAGATGCTGGAGCTGTTACAGACTGAGAGGCCTTAATTTCATCTTTCATCATTTGTCTGATTTCGGCCAAAAATGAAGCTCTATCCTCCTTTACGATATCCCCAATACAAGATGAGCAGATATTTTTTTTATTTGAAGAAGAAAGGCGACTATTACAGGTCCCACACTTCCTTGTCAGAGGAGCCTTTGCTTTCTCCTTTTGAGCAGAATCCTTGTCCTTATCCTTATCCTAAAAAGGTATAAGGGAGATAGGATCAATAGGATACACCCAGTGCTCAAGGTAGGGAGAAGTGAATAGTTGAGAACCAGATCCCCCATAAGAGTAGTCATATCAGCAGAAATAAGTACTCACTGCGTGGGATGCATGGGGAGTCTTATCAGTCGCGGCAGCCACTGTCGAAGAAGAAGAGGAATCCATCCTGCCCAATTCAGACCTCATCAGACGGACGACCCGCTCTTCTTATATGCATCCCAGCATTTTTCTATCTGGCGCCCGGAAACTTTACTTCCGGCGTGTGACGTCAGTACATCCCCACGTAGCGTGAGGACATCACCGTGACCCCCGCCGCCTCACTTCTGGTGAACGCCGCGTGACCGGAAGAAGGTCAGACACCATGCGGCCGTACCGGAAGTAGGCCGCACCAATACCCGTGGATCCACGGCCTCTACTTACCTGGCGGCGGGTGACTTGGTCCGTGTGCGACCGGGGAGCCAACCGGATCAAGATTAGGACCCCGCGCGGACCGCTTTCACCGGGATGGAACGGACCAGACCATCCCGAACCCCCGGATCTCCTGATCCATAGCCGCTCCCAGGGAGGAAGGGGGACGAACCCCGATCGACCCGGCTAGGGGGGTAAGACTTGATCTTTTTCTTCGGGGATCTCTTCTCTTCACGGCGGATCCCCACCTCTCGTGCCTTCCCAAAGGGACAGGAAAAGCACTGGCGATTGTGGGAAGGGGAGGGGCTTTTACCCTCTCGTGTTTGTGCTTTTCCTGTCCCTAGGGAACGAGTTAACTCCTGTGGTGCCGTCGTGAAGATGAGGAGAGAAATTTATGTGCTGATGCACTGCTGTACTGCAGTTCAAATCAAACATACCAAAATGATAAAGGAACTCCCAACTAGCACTAAAATATATGCAAACACTGAATAGCTGGATTATGTCAAATTGCATTATGGTTATATTTACTATATTTAAAAGTGTGTGCAGTAATGCAACTTAAAATAATCTAGATATTCAATGTTTGCATATATCTTAGTGCTTGCTATAGCCAGTGTTTGCTTTTACCTTACAGGCAGTCCTTGCCGTAATCAAAATCTACAAGTAAATGTGTCCAAGCATACTTAATCAGTTTGCCCTTCTCAAGAACTGATTTTAAAATAGATGGGTGAATCTCATCATCATCATTTCTGATTCTTGGCAAATGGTTTATCACTGAATCAATTTTAAACTTTTACAATTTAACAACAAAAATGTATTTTAAATATTAGGGTTGCGGCAGTGCCCCATACTCCGGGCCAACATTCTACCAACTCTCTCGGCTCCTCTCCCCCCATAGACGCAAGAGACGATGTCTGGCGCTGCTTCCTTTTTAGCCCTTATCCCTCCATACTGCTGTACTGTTTCCTTCTGGCCGGCACACGTGTGCCTGCCTCCTAGGGGGGCGGGCACCAGCTTTCACAGATTTAAAGGGGCAGTACATCCCTAATTGATCATTGCACAGAAGCACTCCCCTATAAATTCCTGCGTCCACCCTGACCCCGCTTTTCTAGCGTGTGGTCTCAGCTTGCTCTTAATTCCTGCCTGTGATTCCTGCTGATGATTCCTACCTGTGGCTCCTGCCACCTGTCTACTCTCTGCGGTTCCAGCCCCAGCACTCCTACCCTGACTGGAAGACAAGGGAGATCTTACATTGAGGTCTGGATTGCTTTGACAGCTGTCTGGAGACCTCTCAGTTCCCGACTTCTGTGCCACCGCCACACTACTCCAAGCTGTTGCCTGGCCTTCCGGCTCCATACAAAGACATGGAAAACGTATTTTCAGAAAAGGAGGCTGACACACTACCACCTCAAGAGCAATACGATTGCCCCATAGATCTTCTTCCGGGTGCTATGCTCCCTAAGGCTATGTTCACACTACGTATATTTTAGTAAAACTATTGCCATTGTTGCTAATTGCTAATCCCTAGTTGCACCACAAGAAACTGACATGTCAGTTTTCTGCAACCGCTATTCATTAAATAACGGCCGCAGGAAACCCTGTCAGTGCACACTATGGAGCCAGCGTGTGCTGTGGGGAGTTCTGATGCAGGTGCGCATGGATGCGCCCGCATCAGAACTCTGCGGCGCTATAGATCATCTGGCTGCTACTACAGTACCAGCCAGGATGATCTTTTCAGAGACCGGCCAGGTCACGGAATGGCTGGTCTTATGCGTAATGTGAACATAGTCTTATGGTAGAGTGCACCAGCTCTCGGTCACGCAAACTGAAGCCATGTCTGCTTACAGTATATCAAGGAAAATCTGCAGAAGGGCTTCATCCGTAATCTAAATCTTCAGATGGCACCAGGTTTTTCTTCGCCCAGAAGAAAGACAGGTCATTGTCTGGAGATCTGGCACACTTGTTTTCAGAAAACGAGGCTGAAACACTACCACCTCATCAGCAATACGATTTCCCCATAGATCTTCTTCCGGGTGCTATGCCCCCTTATGGTACAGTGTACAAGCTCTCAGTCACGGAAAGTGAAGCCATGTCTGCTTACATCAAGGATAATCTGCAGAAGGGCTTCATCTGTAAGTCTACATCTCCAACCAGCGCAAGGTTTTTCTTCCCCCAGAACAGGTCTCTTCACCCCTGTATTGATTATCAAGGTCTCAACAAAGTGATGGGGAAGAACGGGTACCCCTTTCTTTTGATATTGGAGTTATTTGATTGTCTCTGTGGAGCCCAGATCTTCACAAAACCAGATTTCGGTGTGACTACAATTTGATCAGGATTTGCGAGGGCAATGAATGGAAGATCGCCTTGAACATCAGAGATGGGCATTTTGAATATCTGGCCATGCCCTTTGGCTAATGCAGCACCCCAGTGGTCTTCCAGGAGTTTATCAATGATATCTTTCAGGACCTCCTCTACACCTGTGTCATTGTCTATCTGGACAACATCCTAATCTACTCAAAATCTACCCAAAGGCTACCCAAATCAGGTGTTGCGATGGTTGGGAACCAATTGCCTGTATGCCAAGTACAGTGCAGATGGAAAGTGCATGTTCCATCAGTCCAGCTTTCTCTTTCTTGATTCATTTTTTCAGACCATGCTCTGAAGATGGATTCAGTGAAACTTTCAGTGGTTCTTCAGTGGCCACTCCCCGTTGAACTGCGAGCCATACAATGGCTCCTGGGGTTTGCAAAATATTATCGGCAACTCATTCCCCACTTTTCCACTCTAGTCACACTGATTATGGCCCTGACCAAGAAAGGCACTAACCCAAAGCAGTGGCTGGCCCAAAGCAGAGCAAGCTTTTGCCAAGTTGAAGTCCTGCTCATGATTCCTGCTCATGATTCCTGCCCAAGGTTCCTGCCACCTGTCTACTGTCCATGGTTCCAGCCCCAGCCCCAGCACTCCAACTCTGACTGGGATACAGGGAAGATCTTACATTGAGGTCTCAATTGCTTTGACCGCTGTCTGGAGACCTTTCAAGTCCCGACTTCTTTGCCACCGTCACATTCCTTCAAGCTGTTGCCTGGCATCCCGGCTCAATACCAAGATCTGGCAGACTTATTTTCAGAAAACGAGGCTGACACAATACCACATCATCAGCAATATGATTGCCCCATAGATCTTCTTCTGGGTGCCATGCTCCCTTATGGTAGAGTGTACCAGCTCTCGGTAACGGAAACTGAAGCCATGTCTGCTTACATCAAGGAAAATCTGCAGAAGGGCTTCCTCTGTAAGTCTACATCTCCAGCCAGTGCCAGGTTCTTCTTCACCCAGAACAGGTCTCCTCATCCCTGTATTGACTATCAGGGTCTCAACAAAGTGATGGTGAAGAACCGGTACCCTTTTTTTTATATATTGTAGTTATTTGATTGTCTCTCTGGAGCCCGGATCTTCACAAAACTAGATCTAGGTGTGACTACAATTTGATCAGGATTTGTGAGGGCAATGAATGGAAAACCGTCTTGAACACCAGAGATGGCCATGCCCTTCGGCCTATGCAGAACCCCAGCGATCTTTATGGTGCGTTCACACCTACAGGATCTGCAGCTGATTTTCTGCAGCAGATTTCATTTAAATAACTGAACACAGCATCAAATCTGCTGCAGATCTGCTGCAGATCCTGTAGGTGTGAACGAACCCTTAAGGAGTTTATCAATGATATCTTCCAGGACCTCCTCTACACCTGTGTCACCTGTACACCTCAGTTCTTCATAATCACCCTCCCAGCAAGATCTATTGTTGCCTAGCGTTTAGGAAAATAATTCTAAAATGAGGTCAATCCTCCTTGATCACTAGGCATACAGGAAACCATAAAACTGGACAAGTGATCTCTCGACACTACTGGTGGCCAAGTCTTTCCAAGGACGTTAAGGCCTTTATGGCCTCTTACTCCATTTGTGCCCAAAACAAGGCCTCCCATCTGAAGCCAGAGGGTCTTCTTCAGCCTTCCGTCAACATCCTCCCTCTTCATTGCACACACATTTATGCCACTGGTCGGATGAAGTCTTAGGCTAACAAGAAGAGGAGACCTGCCATAATCTTTCCAGCCAGTCTTGTTGTCTTGTTATTTATATTTGCAGTGTGTTTTTTGTTTCCCTATCGGTTTCTAACTAATTTTTGCCACCAAAACTTTTCAGGCAAAAAAAAAAATGCAGGTAAAAATTCCAGAAAAAAGTCATGCAGCATTTAAGGGTAAAATATAAATATAAAAATATAAAATGTCAGAAATACCCGTGACTTTTAAAAACATTGTTTTTATTATAGAACTGCAGACACTATATTGAATAAACTAAATTAATTTTGAGTAGCAACCGTTTTCAAAGATTCCTTTGAAGAATACTTAATAATACATAAAATAAAGATGACATGCATAGTCAAAATGAATACAATGCTAAATCTCTTTCTAGTAATACTTTTGACTTGTCTTGTTTGCCGGCTATTACAGGAGCACCTTTTCTTCATGCAGCAGAAAGCATAAGTGACATTTATATTCTAAACTTATCAGTGTTTTCATATTTACAATTCCATTTTTGAAAGTCACAAACCACATTATCAACTTCTATGATGCAACCAATAAACCAAACAACATAGAAAACTATGACATTTAAATTTTACAGTTTAAAATTAACATAATAGGATCAGTAAAAGTTTAATGTACTGTATTCATACTATATAATAATGAAAATTAAACCTAGGAATTGAGAATTGCAATTAAAGGAGTTTAGTCTGAATTTAGTTCCAGAGCAGAGCAAAACAAAGTAGAGTTAATTAGAGAGTTCTTTACAGGGCTGGGTCCTGAGGAACCAAAAGAGTGCAACCTGATTTTCTTTAAAAAGTTGCTGCTAGCCAGTCTATGGTCTGGTAGAGTAGAGAAGGGGTAAACTACTGCAGGCAAAATGTCCATCTGTAATATTACTTCCATAGCTTTACCTTATATTACATGACAAATGGCACTATACTCTTAATACTCCCACATCATGAGCGTCAAATAAATTGTATTACCATACTCTTACTGAATAAAAACCATTATGTGACAGACCAATATTACTCCTATAGCTTATGTTCACACTGTGTAAAACAAAAGAAAAGGTGTGTTTTGTGCATTGGGATATGTTTTGGTGGTTTATTTAAGTATTTAAGAATATTCGTATGTTCGTTCTTAAATCACCTGATGTAACTTCCATGTCACGGCTCAAGAGTGCAAAGTATTGGCACATTTGCCACAGAGCAAACAAATAAAGTAATGCGGCAAAAGAAATAAAAATGGCATCCCCCAATGCAAAAGATCAACTGAGCGCATTATAAGAGGAAATTTTATGTGATAAATTGAAAACACATTAAAAAATGGTGAATGTAATGAAGCTGTGTGTGTACAGTCTGCCACTAAGACACACAATAGTATCCTAAGGAATGTTTTGGATCAAGCGTTTAGCACTGATGAGGGTCCTGTTCCTCCACTGGCAGCACCAGGCCTAAAGTAGAAGGGTCGTAAGAAAAAAAAAAAAATCCCCACTCACCAGCAATTCTTCTCCTGGCAGTTTGCTTTCTCCTCTGTCATCTTCCGTGGCAGGCAGCATGGTAGAGAGACCCTGGCTGCACAGGATGTGCCTGCAGCCTCTATTATTCTTATTGAATGATAGAGGCTGTAGCCACATTCGGCGCAGGCAGTGTCTCTGTGTCACAGAAGTTGACAGAGGATAACGCAAGTTACGAGAGGAGTTGCTGGAGAGCGGAGGACAGGTTTTTTATTTTCCCGCCTACCATCAATGGTCACTGCGGGCCTGTTAATTTGTAATTATGCACAGCCCACAGAATGGTTATCTGCCCAGCCCAGCATGCATTTGCCAGGTTTGCAAGATTATCATTGGGGCCATTAGTAGAACCAGTCATTGATGCGACATTGATACTAAGCTAATTTAAGATTAAATCGGGATACAAATCATTTTTTTTTTTTCAGTTTACAGCAGGTATTTATGACTTGGCGTGAGGTTTCAGATGTCCACTATCCTTGGACTGGAGTGCAATTCTAAACACTTCTGCAAAAATAATATAATTCACAAATGGTAAATCACGGCACAGAAAACTCATAATAAAACTAGGCCCACTATATGCGAAAACAATAGTGCAAGCAGGCATATTCATATGCTGACCTACATTGTTTATTAAATTAGACGAATATCTGTGTGCAACAAACATACACCAAAAAGAGGTACGGCACACACAGTACGCTGCTTGAAACGTGTCCCCCATAGTGTATTAACAGGAGTTGTTTGTGCAGACATCAAATTAATGGTCAAGACAATTGTTCATGGACATTATTGCAAAGGAATAAGTTGTTGACACACAATTATTCTCCCACTGTCCTTCCACTGTCTTTACTTCTAAATTCAGTGGACCTTCAAAAAAGAACCACCCTCAAAAGGGCCGAAACTAGAATAATATACCAACAGCCGTCATTGTAATGATGGCTGCCCAAAATGTGAAATGACAGGCATCATTTGAGAAAACCTCAAGTGAAAATAACCATACAGTGACCACCTCACAATAAAAATACAAACCTAAGACAGGCATTAGAAATGAAAAAGAACCGGGAATCGGAATGTGAAAACTTAATTTTGGTCTCTTTCTTTTTTAGCCATATATGCCAAGATCAGATATAAACATTCATTTTTTCTAGGTATTACTGATCCCATTAATACTTTTGCTGTGTTTCCTCACATATGGGTGAACCAATGTAAGCAGACTTATGGTGTGTTTATACAGAAAGATTTATCTGAGAGATTTTTAAAGCCAAAGCCAGGAATGGATTTGAGAAAAGGAGAAATCTCAATCTTTCCTTTATGAGCTGTTCTCTGTTTCTGGCGTTGTAGTGTTTTTTACGTAGCGTGAACCTGGCCTTAGAGGGAATGTGTGATGATTTTTTTTCAGCAAAACTGGACAATGGGCATGAAAAAATAGTGCTCTTCTACAAGCAGGGTAGTTGTAAAAGAGACCATCCAATGTCCCACAGGTATGACATGTTCTAATTAGAGATGAGCGAACCGGGTTCGGGTTTTAATCGATCCGAACCCGAACGTTCGGCATTTGATTAGTGTCGGCTGCTTAACTTGGATAAAGCTCTAAGGTTGTCTGGAAAACATGGATACAGCCAATGACTATATCCATGTTTTCGACATAGCCTTAGGGCTTTATCCAACTTCAGCAGCCACCGCTAATCAAATGCCAAAAGTTCGGGTTCGGATCGACTCCAGCATGCACGAGGTTTGCTCATCTCTAGTTCTAATTGATTTATCCAGACATATGCTTGATGTCTGCCTGGAGGGCTTCAGAGGGTTTCCTCAGCAGTTGTGCTGCCAAGTGTGCAGGGGAAATATACCCCTGCTCAATGTCAGATCAGTGAGAGAGTCGCTATTAGAGATGAGCGAACCGGGTTCGGGTTCGAGTCGATTCGAACCCAAACGTTCGGCATTTGATTAGCTGGGGCTGCTGAACTTGGATAAAGCTCCAAGGTTGTCTGGAAAACATGGATACAGCCAATGACTATATCCATGTTTTACACATAGCCTTAGGGCTTTATCCAACTTCAGCAGCCACCGCTAATCAAATGCCGAATGTTCAGGTTCGGATCGACTCGAGCATGCTCCAGGTTCGCTCATCTCTAGTCGCTATATAACCACTATAACACCACATCACACATTTTTCAAAAGACGGATCAAAAGGCAAAATTCACCAATTTCTGTGCAATGAAGATTTGTTGCTTTTTCAGACAAAAACTTATAAAGCACCTGCAACCACACCTCTGCATACCACACCAGTTACCTGGTGGCAGGCAGGTAACTGGGAGCAACCACCCACTGATACACAGCTACGACTATATACTCTGTACACTATAGAGTAGTAGCGGCGGGACAGTGACTTTATTCCTTTATAAATATGAGAGAACTCACAGTAAGATTAGTACGACAATTGTTGTGCCAAAAAAAGATGGATATAGATAGATACACTGTGTTAGTGTATCTGTGTCAGTGGAATGTGTATCAGTGGAGTATGTGTCTGTGTCAGTGGAGTGTGTGTGTGTGTGTGTGTCTGTGTGTCTGTGTCAGTGGTATTTGTGTCTGTGGTGTCACTGGAGTATGTGTCTGTGTCAGTGGAGTGTGTTTGTGTGTGTGTGCCTGTGTCAGTGGAGTTTGTGCCTGTGCCAGTGGTATGTGTGTCCTGTCCCCTCTTTCTGTCCTTCTGCCACAAAAAGTCCACTTCCAAAGATGTTTTATTAATACTGCATTCATTGTTAATCAAAAGGGTCACCAACACATATTGAAGGCACTATAAATATTGTCCCTTCATTGGGTGATTGGCAGTTTTGCTTCTAAAGATGTTCTGCAACAGCTGCTATTAATAACAAGCTTTGAAGGGAACCTGTCAACCCTGGACAATCCCCTAAACCTACCCCACCCCTGGATATGCCCCCCCCCCCCCATACTTCCCATCCGGCTGGTCCTGCTCCCGATGTTGGTCCGGCCATGGAGAAATCTCCACCCTTTCATCTGTGCGTAAAATATGCAAATGAGAAGAGATAATGGACCCACGTCACAGAGGGGAGATCGTCTTACTGGGGGGGCAGCAGGCCCACCCTCAGTGCTTTATGCGGGGCCAGTCCCTGGAAATAGACTGATCCATTGATGTAAAAAAAAAAACTTAAAGCAATGTACCTGATGGTACGTTTGCTTTAAATAAGCACTCAAGATAAATCTATACACTATGTTACATCTGATGATAGGGTGCATGACAAAGGAATTAGAATAAGACATCTGCGACTGACAGAGGATTTTTGACATGTTGAAAGACAATGATCAGCCAATGAGTGAACACTTGCTCGTCCTGTCGGCTGAAAGCTGGCTCTATTACAGGGGGATACCTGCCTGGCAGATAATCTCTCCGTATAATAGGGCCTTAAGACTTCTTCAGGTTATAAGATCTGAGCTACAAAGAGTACAGGGGGATTCAAAAAGAAACAAGTGTCAGAGCATACTATGTGAAAACTGAATATAAATATAGGAGTTTTATACAGTATGTGGTATGTTCACACATGAATACGTAATCTTTATTTAGTCATTTCAGTCTTATGGTGTCATAAAATGTATACTTCTTCAATAAAAGTACACATATAATTTCAAAACCTTTTAAAGTAAGAGATGGAAATTTTACAGCAGCGGTAGCAGCATCAGCTTGTATCAAACATTGCTTCTGGGTAAAGTGGCATACAGTGGATACAAATTTTAAAAGACATCTTAAGCTCAGCTGCTCACATATTTCAGGACAATTCTCCTCTGACAAAAAATAACAGCCTTTACAAGTTATGCTATAATGAACAAATGTTGCAGAATACATTATGACATCCGCTAAGCCATCAGCAATAATAATTTAAATGTGTAAATAATTTAAATAAATACATAGGCATCTTTTTCTTATCTATCTAACTGTTTTGTGAGATTTTACTTGCAGAAGAAAGGATTGGCATTTCTTACTATTTTTTTTTGTTTGTTTTTGTTTCTATTGACATTGAATTACCAGAGCTGTGAACACTTTCTGATGACCTTACAAACATCAAGAGTTTCCTTTCAGAAATTGTTTTTGTAAGGATGTTCTGCCTAAAACTAAAAGGATGACCCTACTTTTAATAGTCACAAAGTGGCAAAGGACTATTCCAATTTCTGGGAAACACATTGTGCCATCAAAATGTTAAAGCGACTCTGTACCCACAATTAGGGATGGTCCGAACAGAGTAAGGTTTAGGCTTGTACAAACCCGAACCCTCGGTAATGATTCCCGCTGTCTGCCTGCTCCGTGGAGCGGGCGGATCCAGCAGGAGGACCGCATGGAAAACTGGGATACAGCCATAGGCTGTATCCCAGTTTTCCAGGTGTTACTCCCGCTGTATCCGCCCACTCCACAGAGGGGGCAGACAGCGGGAATCTGCTGCCGAGCATTCGGGTTCATACGAACCCGAACCTCGGCAGGTTCGGACCATCCCTACCCACAATCTGACCCCCCAAACCTCTTGTACCTTCTGATAGCTGTTTTTAATGCAAGATCTGTCCTGCGGTCCGTTTGGCAGGTGATGCAGTTATTGTCCTAAAAAAAAACAACTTTTAAACTTACAGCCCCGTGCCCTACGGGGGTGGCTTAGAATATCTGTGCCCTAACTTTGCTTCACCCCTCCATTCCTTCCTCCCCACCCTCTTCATCATTAGGAATACCACTGGAACATTTTCTCTATACTGAACATTTGCACAGGTGTCTTAACGATCCAGCCCATGTGCCAGGCTGACACAGCTGATGAATAGTAGGCAATCTGCATTCCTAATGAGGAATATGCCTCCCAAGAAGCTTAGAGAGTATTTTGAAAACTCCAAAGTGCACAATAGTGCTCCTCATAACATCAAAACTACGTCCCTACCACCACTATGCCACAAAACCCTCAAAAGTTCTGAACCATTAATTCCCTAAGACCTGTCTCCGGTAGTTTTTAGTACCCTATGGGCAACATATATTAAAAGTAAAATTAATATTGGACTCACTGACAAGAAAAAAAAAAAAAAAGAGTTCAAACTGAAATTTTCAAACCAAAAGATTAGTTCCGATCATTGAAAAAAAGTTGATTCAGAAATAAACCAAATTTTTCCTCCTAAAGTTTGTCCAAAATGTTGCCGCACCTTGTACATTACATTACAGCAAATGACTTATACTTAATCCCTTGCAGCCTTGCGATGGGCTGTAAGACACCCCCAACTGGTGATTTCACACTTTTTCCTTCACTATATATACTGTAGCATTTCAGCTAATGTGCAGTGAACTAAACACATACATTTACGCAAGATAGAGACAGGGTTAAGAAGGCAGTCGTAGTGCGGATTGCAGAAGGTTAATTAGGTATCAGGGACAGATGGTTTTATAGTGTGAGGGTACTAGTGCAAGCTTTCTAGCTGTGAAAAGTCTCCTGTTCCTTCAATTTGTGTGCCAATACGCCCTGTCCACAGTTTTCCCGTGTGAAGTTAATCCAGTGAGTCACCTGTCAGGTTATGCCAGGTGGCCGGACCTAAAACCGCGCTGGGCATCAGAATAACTGTTATTTACTATGCCACTTATTCTGTTCCCAGATGCCATTTTACAACAGGTCACCTGACCTAACTTGACAAGTGAACGACAGATTTAACTTCACAGAAGAGAGCTGTGGACATCGGTGGTTCTCTGACATACAATAAGTCATCATACACCTGTGATCCACCAATGTCCACAGCTCTCCTGGGTGTACTTAACCAAATGAGTCACTTGTCAGGTGGTCATGGTAGCAGCCCACCTGTGGCTCTTGAATAGGAGTATACCTCACCTCCTCAATGGGTCCAGGTTATGCATAAAGTACAGGGGGGTAGTACCCTTTGAAAGAGCCCATGACAACAACCAGGATACGGCCATGTACTAGGTCTTTCAAAAAGCCACAGCCTTTAAGTTTGTTGAACTGCATGGTGTCCTTTCTCCATCCAGCAAGATAAACGACCTCCTCTCCAAACCAGGGTAAGTACGGGCGCAGATCCAGATGGACATATGAAGTTAATTAAAATACATTTATTGTATAAAAACATTCATGGCGACACAATGTGTTTCCAAACCGAACTGGTTTCTTTCTCAAGTGTCATCAGTCTCCATCCAGGACACTCTTCACCTGGGTCCGGGTGCTCCAGACATTGCCTATCTCGCTCCTGCTCCTTCCTCTGTCCAACCCATCCACAAAGGTAAGGGGTAGAGTAGAAGGCAATAGTGCTGGTGCAGGAGAGAGTGATGGCCTAAATGGTATTGCTGCATGCGCACACTCACAGCTTGAAGGCCTCTCTGGGACTGCTTAGGCATGATAGGCAGCCTCTCTGGGACCTCTGTTTGCTGAGGCATGCTGGAAGTGCTGGACAGATTCTCTGACAGTGCTGCATGCTCAGGCGTCTCTCGAACTGCTGCACACTTACAGCTTGATTGGTTCTCTGGGTCGGCTTCACGCTCAGGCAACCATTTCTGGGATTTAAAAACTCCAGTTACTTCTTTGATTCTGTGCCCGATACAGCCTTCCAATAAGATAGTGGTGGACTGTGTCAAAGTGGCTCCTTGACAGCTAAATAATATCCCTGTGGCTGAGAAGTGGTGGGTAGGGACATGTTGGTATATCCTGCTCCTTTACAGGCCAACCCATAAAGACTTGTGAAAACCAGGGCTATTCATCCTCCTCAGGCCATCCCCAAAGCACTGGTGAAACAAAGCACAATACAACAACAGCTGTTATTTGAAATTAGTTTACATTGTGAAATATAGCCTCGGGGTAGATTCCCCCCCCCCTTCCCCCCGAGTAAGCACATCACTCATGACCACCTGCACCATGCTACCAACCTGGTACAAGTAAAATTACTTTATTTGCGGCCGTTATTATCAATAGACAAATGTTACTTTGTGCTAAAATACTGTGGGAAGATAGCCTAAAAAATCTGAAGTACTCAATTCTCTAAAAATTATAAACCCATTGTACCTATGCCACAGGGTACCTATTAAAGAATGAGTGAACCAGGTTCGGGTTCAAGTCCATCCGAACCCAAACGTTCGGCATTTGATTAGCTGGGGCTGCTGAACTTGGATAAAGCTCTAAGGTTGTCTGGAAAACATGGATACAGCCAATGACTATATCCATGTTTTCCACATAGCCTTAGGGCTTTATCCAACTTCAGCAGCCACCGCTAATCAAATGCAGAACGTTCGGGTTTGGATGTACTCGAGCATGCTCGAGGTTTGCTCGTCTCTAGTACCTATATATAAAACCTAAACTGAAAGTATCAACTAAAAACATATGCCACTCTGTCTGCAAATTCAAAAATCTGCAATTTAACCTATTAACTTTTAAGATGTATAATTTATTGAGATTTTGGGAAATGGATGACTATTAGAAGATTATAAGGCTAAGAATAGAAAATTATTATTTTATGTATAAATTCATCTGCAGTTAAAAGGATCATCAAATAAAAAGACTAAATCAAGACTTTTTGGTATAGTGACCTTTAGTTTCCTATTTGTAAGTGGAGGAAATTACTCTGCTATTATATACTTAAAATGTTAAAAGCCACTCTTGATTATTTGTAAAATGGAAACTAGCGACCTTAAGGTCAGAAAGATGAGGAGTATGAATGCACTTATAAAATTTTCGCTTCAATATGAACAAATGTTTATCAACTCAGTATTTATAATGAGTCCGGCTTTTAAATTATACAAGACAGAACAAAATAATGAATTCATGTTTGTATTTTGATGGTATTTCTGCACTGCTCTAAGCCAAGGCATAGATTTAATATTTCTATGTAATAAATAGCTGTGTCATTTCAGAGTCACACATTTTTGACATGTAAAAATTCCTTATTTTAACTTCTAGTTCTTCAACAATAGTTAATTATTAGAATTAAAGGGCTTACATGGGTTATTTGATTTAATAGATTTTTTCCAAATAAGTCATCTGGGGGGGGGGGGGCATTTCTAGCAGCATGAGGGGCACCAAAAGCTAGAGGACACTGACAGTGATACAACTCACCCTCTGCCCCCCCCCCATATGGATCTTTTTCGGCACCCCCCCCCCAGCATACCGCCCATACCGCTATCTCACTTAGCTCCCACCTGGCCTATATCACCCAGCTCACTGGCACCCCGAACCAACCACAACCTTAGCAGTGACTTTGATGCAGAGAATGGATCTCTCCAGCAAGTGTAGTAATTTTACATCATCCCACCTGCTGGAGGATCCTTCCTGGCGGCTCACAGCCAGAAGAGAGGAAGACCAGCTCCATGCTTGGATTAGGTGAGTATAAAGGTTTTTTTTGTGTGTTAGCGCAATGCAGAGGAACATTATTTCTATGTAGGCATATCAAGGCATTATTATTACGGGGACACAACACATGGGATATTATTACTATGGGGACACAGAACAGAGGAACATTATAACCATCGGGACATCGGGGGGGCATTTTTACTATATGAGGGCATTAGCGCTTACATTTTTCCACCAAGAAACGCATTTGAGCCCTTATTTTTTGCACCACTTATTATATTGTGCTATGACAGACGTAATTTTTGCCTAAAATATGCTGTGAAACAGAACAAAAAAAATATATGTCTGGTGAAACTGGAAAAAAAACCTTTTTTTTTTTTATTTGTGTGTGTTCGTTTTTTTACGCCGTTCGCCCTAGGGTAAAGCTGACTTGTTATACATGTTCCTCAAGTTGTTACGATTACAACAATATGTAACTTTTACAACTTTTATAAAAGGCTTTTAAAAAATTAAAACCTTTTTTAAAAAATATATATATGTTCCTTAAAAATGCTCTATTACCATGCTTATAACGGTTTTATCCTTTGGTCTATGGGGCTCTGTGAGGTGTTATTTTTTGCGCCTTGATGCATTCTTTCTATCGGTACCTTGATTGCGCATATACGACTTTTTGATTGCTTTTTATTACAATTTTTCGAGATTCAAAGCAACCAATTTTTTTACACTTACGCTGTTTACCGCGTGAGATCGGGAATGTGATAATTTAATAGCTCAGGCAGTTACACATGCGGGGATACCAAACATGTTTGTTTATTTATTTATTTATAAAATAGGAAAAGGGGGGGATTCTTACTTTAATTAGGGGAGGGGATTTTGTATAAAAAAATAAATAAACATTGTTTTTTTTAACTTTACACACATACTAGAAGTCCCCCTGGGGGACTTTTAGAATGACTGCTCTGATCTCTCATTGAGATCTGTGCAGTATAGATATACTGCATAGATCAATGAGATCTGTGCTCTATTGCTTTCGGCTGCTGCAGCTGGCAGATGTGGGGATCACAACTTCGACAGCTGCATCTAAATACCGTTCCAGCTAATAGCCGCGGTCCTGGGCTGCATATAGCACCCGGGATCACGGCAGTTCAGAGCAGGGTCGCCGCGCAATCTCCCTCTGAACTCCCCTAGCAGCACAAGGACGTTCAGTAACGTCCTGGTGCAGCTATGGGTTAATCTAAATGGTCCCCAATTATAAGTGATATATTCCAAAGTTCAGTACAACAACAGCTGTTATTTGCCATTATTTTAAAATTGTGGGAACATAGCCTCAGAGTAGATTCAATACTGCAATATTGATTTCTATTAAATTCTATGGATTTTTATTCCATAGAATTCCAAAGTTTAGGCAATCTTGGCTCTAAAACTATCCAGGCATGATGGGAGTTGTGGTTTTGCAACAGCTGGACAGCCAAGGTTCCTTACCCCTGCATTAGGTTAAAATTTTAAAATGCTAGGGCTTTTATTAGGCAAGAAGGAAAACAAATTGACCTGGTCATTAAGGCCAAAATAGGCTGCAAAGACAAGGGATTAAAGTGACACTGTCACCTCCTTTTTGCATTCTGACATCTCTACACAGGTGTAAAGGGTAGATTTAGCGGTTTTCATACCTTATTTTATCTCATACGTCATGGTGCTTGTTCAAGTAAAAAGTGATCTTTTATCAACTGCAGATTGTGTTAAGTGGGCGGGGACTCTCGGCATTAGCGCCACTTAGCACCGCCCACAATGCCACAGTTGGCCCCGCCCCCTCGCCGGCCATTGGAACAGGCTGGCCGAATGGTCTAGATCCCACCCCCTTTACTGCAGCCAACCAATGGGCGTCAAGGGGGCGGGACAAACGGTGCAGTTGTGGGTGGGGCTAAGTGGTGCTAATGCCGCGAGGTCACGCCCACTTAATACAATCTGCAGTTAATAAAAGGACACTTTTTACTTGAACAAACACCATGATGTAAGATATGAAATAAGGTATCAAAAACGCTAAATCTACTCTTTACACCTGTGTAGAGATGTCAGAATGCAAAAAGGAGGTGACAGTGTCACTTTAAACACACTCTGCAAAAAAGTCCACAGCACTTCAATGTTGCAAAGTAATTAAGCATTAATGGAACAACATTCATTTTAAATCCAAACAGTATAGACAAACATTCTCAAATATGATATGTGTCACTTCAGTTCACCTGGGACCCTTTTAAAGCCATAACTGTGTCAAAAGGAGTGAGGAGTACCCCTTACTTTTAGTCTGAAAGGAATATTTCAGAATGTGTGTTTTAACTCTTTACTAGAGATGAACAAACATACTTATCCGAGCCTGGTGCTCGTTCGAGTGTTAGGGTACTCGAAAGTGCTCGATACTCAGGCGAGCATCTTGTGATACTCGAGGAAATGGCACCTTCCTCTTCCTGCATGTTTGGCAGCTTTTGCTCAGCCAATCAACATGCAGGTGAGGCTTTGGGACCCATGCACGTCGATAGCAGTGGTTGGCTGGTCAGATCAGATGGCCTGGGCAGATAAGAATAAGTTTCCGCAATGCTCGCTTCAGACGATGGATGAGCTTAGGGACAGAGCTGTTGTCTGTTAAGGAGAGTGTTAGGGTGGGGAAAATAGTATCTGTGAGGCAGGAATCATCCACAAATAACCCAACAGTCCTTCTGAGGGCTACAACTACTTTTTTTTTTTGCCTCCTCTTGGCTGCTGGCTGGTACTTGTAGTGCTGCTACTGCCATCTTGGCTGCACCCTGTGCAGAGTGACTGGTGCCAGAAAGGGGACAGCATGTGGTCCACATAGACCCCAAAGAACTTGCCCAAAGTGCTCTCAGTACTCATTTTTGCTGCTGCTGTAACATGGCTTGCTGGGACCTGTAGATACATTTATTACAGTCTAGTGAACAAGTGTGTGCTCTGTGGTACACCATCCACAGTCTAGTGCAGTGATTTTCAACCTTTTTTGAGCCGCGGCACACTTTTTATACTTAAAAAATCCCAGGGCACACCACCAACCAAAATGGCACAAAATGACACTAAAACAGTACATATTATACATATAGTTCACGGAGTTCACTCTTGGGGGTTTTAAATCAGCTTCTTATCACCACAAGAGCTGCTTTTTAAGCCCTCAAGAGTGAAATATGCCTGGCAGAGGTCCTTTCAAAAAAATTATTTATTTTAAAAAAGTGAAATAAAAAAGGATAACCCCCTCATATATACAGTCCCATGTAAACTCATACATACAGTCCCACGTATATGAGCACATAATTATCAGCACCATATACTGTGGTGATGTGCACTGTATAGCGCCACAGTATATGGTGCTGATAATTATGTGGATCATATACTGCAATATAAAGGGGTACAATGAGAAGTACTATGGCCATAAGGCCAGAGAACAAGTGCTCCCTGCTTTGCCCTAATACAGTAATAATGCCACTTGCAGTATGCCCCCATATAATAATAATTCCCCCTGCAGTATGTCCCCATATAATAAAAATGCCCCCTGCAGTATGCCCATATATTAATAATGCCCCCTGCAGTATGCCCCCATATAATAATAATGCCCCCTGCAGTATGCCCTCATATATTAATAATGCCCCCTGCAGTATGCCCCCATATAATAATAATTCCCCCTGCAGTATGCCCTCATATATTAATAATGCCCCCTGCAGTATGCCCCCATATAATAATAATGCCCCCTGCAGTATGCCCTCATATATTAATAATGCCCCCTGCAGTATGCCCCCATATAATAATAATGCCCCCTGCAGTATGCCCCCATATAATAATAATGCCCCCTGCAGTATGCCCTCATATATTAATAATGCCCCCTGCAGTATGCCCCCATATAATAATAATGCCCCCTGCAGTATGCCCTCATATATTAATAATGCCCCCTGCAGTATGCCCCAAATAATAATAATGCCCCCTGCAGTATGCCCCCATATAATAATAATGCCCCCTGCAGTATGCCCCCATATATTAATAATGCCCCCTGTAGTATGCCCCCATATAATAATGCCCCCTGCAGTATGCCCCCATATAATAATAATGCCCCCCTGCAGTATGCCCCCATATAATAATAATGCCCCCATATATTAATAATGCCCCCTGCAGTATGCCCCCATATATTAATAATGCCCCCTGCAGTATGCCCCATATAATAATGATGCCCCCTGCGGTATGCCCCCATATAATAATAATGCCCCCTGCAGTATGCCCCCATATATTAATAATGCCCCCTGCAGTATACCAATATGCACCAATAGTTAAAAAAAAAAATAAATCATACTCACCTAATCCGCGCTGTGTGTCTGCAGGCAGCAGCTCTCCCTCCTCTTCAGGCTCCATCCTGTGAGCCGCGGGGACTGAACCTCCGGCAGACGTGATGACATCACTTCATCATGCCTGCCATAGAGGTCATGTCACGGCGTCCCATAGGCTGCTGGCATGAAGTGTTGCGGCCTATGGGAGTGAATGTCAGAGCAGGACGCTGACAGGTCCTGCTCTGACATTCTGCTCGATTGAATGTTTCGCCTGCTCACTGTGTGAGCGGGCGGAACATCAAACCGATCGGCATATCCCTAGAAGCTTTGCGGCCGCAGCTTCTAGGGATATTAAAGGGACAGTGTCGCATTTCCCACCGGGATTCCGCGGCACCCCTGGCGGGTTCTCACGGCACACCAGTGAGCCGCGGCACCCCGGTTGGGAAACGCTAGTCTAGTGAATACGTTTTTGCTATCTTTTTGGTTCACTGGACTGGAGTGAATGTGTTTGTCCTCTCAGTTACATTCACTACAGCCCAGTGGCCAAGTGTTTGCTCTGCGGCACACCAACTGCACTCTAGTGAATATGTTTTTGTTATCTGTTACATTCACTGCACTCCAGTGAACAAGTGTGTGATCTGTGGTACACTAACCACAGTCTATTGAAAACATTTTTTTCTATCTGTTTGATTCACAGGACTGGAGTTAATGTGTGTGTCCTCTCAGTTACATTCATTCCAGTCCAGTGAACAAGTGTGCTCTGCGGCACACCAACTGCAGTCTAGTGAGTATGTTTTTTCTATCTTTTTGATTTACTGGACTGGAGTGAATGTGTGTGTCCTTGAAAAAATGGTGAAGCCCAGGGGTAAGGGCATGGGCGTCCAAGTGATGTAGTGGGCAACGGCCGTGGTCCTGGGCAGGGTGACACAGTAACTGCTGATAAGGGAGCAGTGGAATGCTTTAGAGCCAGGGGGCCGCGGGATCCCGGTGAGAAATGTGTGCTGTCTCTTTAAGCATCCCGAGAAGCTGCGGCCGCAGCTTCTCGGGATGCACGGATCACTTTCATGTTCCGCCCGCACTATGAGCGGGCGGAACATTAAAGTAAGCAGAATATAGGAGCAGGAAGTGTCAGCGTCCTGCTCCTATATTCACTCCCATAGGCTGCCGGCACTTCAGGCCAGCAGCCTATGGGAGGCTGGGACGTGACCTCTCCAGCAGAAGTGATGATGTGACGTCAACACGCCTGCCGGAAGTCTTGTCCCCGCGGCTCGCAAGATGGAACCCGAAGAGGAGGAGAGCTGCTGCCTGCAGCTACACAGAGCGGATTAGGTGAGTAGGATTTTTTTTTTTTTAGGGGCAGAGCAGGGGGCATTATTAGCTCATGGGGGGCACCTTTGGGGGCATTATTAGTATATGGGGGCACCTCTGGGGGCATTATTAGTATATGGGGGCACATCTGGGGGCATTATTAGTTCATGGGGGCACATCTGGGGGCATTATTAGTTCATGGGGGCACCTCTGGGGGCATTATTAGTTCATAGGGGGCACCTCTGGGGGCATTATTAGTTCATAGGGGGCACCTCTGGGGGCATTATTAGTTCATGGGGGCACCTCTGGGGGCATTATTAGTTCATGGGGGCACCTCTGGGGGCATTATTAGTTCATGGGGGCACCTCTGGGGGCATTATTAGTTCATCACAGCAGGGGATCCTACATACAGGGGGCATCATGATCCCACATTCCTACTCGCTTTACTGCACATAACACCAAACAGCGCAGTTACTTTGGGAGCCTGCAGGAGGGGAAAGGGAAGGAAGTTGCTCGAAATGTGTGGAGCCTAAATTGTTTGTCTCGCAGGTTCTGAAAAGATGAAACGTATCTGGAAGGAATCATCATGGAGGACTGGGCTGGATGGAGAGGAAAAGGGAAAGTGACGCCTCAGATCAAAGAAGACGTCACCTGTGAGTCACTGTATGACGGTTTTCTTATTTTGTAGAACATTATTTAGTAGGGGTGCCCCGAGCTATTTTTTTTTTCCCAAGGGGTGCCCCGAGGTGGAAAAGGTTGGGAAGCACTGCTGTAGAGGTTCGCTCCCTAGCTTTATCACGCAACTTACAGGGTTACATAATACCACACCACTATTGAAACCACAAACAGGGGGGACAAGGAGTTTTGGTGCCCTAGGCAGAGAAGGCAAAAGGCAATGGTGTATGAATTGATCAAGCCACACTGCCCCATGTACCATTGTGCAGGTATCTGATACACATGAGTCCCTACACTAAGTCCACACCGTTCCAGTCAGTGGCCACCAACCCCGCAGGCGTGCACAGTCAGGGAACGGGGGCCATGGGACGGCCCTGCGACCCCCATGCCACAGGACCAGACCCAAAAACACCACACCAGAACCCGGCCAGCACCGCTGGCGGAGAAGGTCGCCCCCAAACAGCACAAGTCTGGATGAGGTATTGCGCTCACCATAGCTGCTGCAGACAGAATGGGAAAAGACAGGAGGGATTAAAACCATGTGCACTCAGGTGTCTCCTGCTAATTGCGGTCATGTGGGTTGCCAGGAGGAGTGCAAAAACACTGAGAAAAGAGAGAAACAAAATACGGTTCAGGGAAGAAAAAGAGCACTGCACCTCACACCTATGGCTGATACTAGTGCCCCTAGGGCACTAGTATCAGCCATAGGTGTGAGGTGCAGCGCTCTTTTTCTTCCCTGAACCGTATATTACCAATGATGCCATTACATAACACCGCCACAACATGACCACGATCACTACAAGCCTATAACAGAGCGCAGTTACATCCATTCTCTTCACTGCACTCTTGTGGCAGCTTTTTGCCTATGGTCACAAGAGGCCGATCTTCCCATCACACAACAGTGCGCTCACACACCCCTAACCCTGCAGAACATCACATAACAGCGCACACACACACCCTGACCCTGCAGAACATTGCATAACAGTGCACTCACACACCCCTGACCCCGCAGAACATTGCATAACAGTGCACCCACACACCCTGACCCTGCAGAACGTTGCATAACAGTGCACCCACACACCCTGACCCTGCAGAACATTGCATAACAGTGCACCCACACACCCTGACCCTGCAGAACATTGCATAACAGCGCACCTGCACACTTCTGACCTGCAGAACATCACACCCACACACCCTTGATCCTGCAGAACATTGCATAACATCACACCCACACACCCCTGACGTGCAGAACATCGCATACCAGTGCACTTACACACCCCTGACCTGCAGAACATCTCATTATCGCACCCATGCACCCCTGACTTGCAGAACATCACACCCACGCACCCCTGACCTGCAGAACATCGCACCCACGGACCCCTGACCTGCAGAACATCGCACCCACACACGCCTGACCTGCAGAACATCAAACCCACACACCCCTGACCTGCAGAACATCACACCCACGCACACCTGACCTGCAGAATATCGCACCCACACCTGACCTGCAGAACATCACACCCACACACCCCTGACCCTGCAGAACATTGCATAACATCACACCCACACACCCCTGACGTCCAGAACATCACATACCAGTGCACTTACACACCACTGACCTGCAGAACATCTCATAACAGTGCCCCCTCACACCCCTGACCTGCAGAACTTCTCATGACAGTGCACCCACACACTCTGACCTGCAGAACATCGCACCCACGCACACCTGACCTGTAAAACATCGCACCCCTGACCTGCAGAACATCACACCCACGGACCCCTGACCTGCAGAACATCGCACCAACGGACCCCTGACCTGCAGAACATCGCACCCACACACGCCTAACCTGCAGAACATCACACCCACGCACCCCTTACCTGCAGAACAGAGCTCTCAGTGTGGCATACCTCCTGCTGAACCTTGGAAACCAGCTGCCTCATAGAAAACATAGCAGAGAAAGATAGCTCCTCCCACACTGGTCACATGGCCATGACGTCATCAAAGGTCCTTTACACCTCCCTCCGGACACTCCATTCTAGTTTCTAGCATGATCCTGCTGTGGGTCAGGCGATTTCTACACTGTCTGTCCGGGAGGGGGAGAGAGTGGGAGGACATGACGGTGCTGAAGGTATGTGAGCAGGGAGGGACAGCGCTCTGAGGCCACCAGGATTACCGGAGCCTGTAGTAATATTTTTTTTTCTTTTGAAATTGTGCCCCCTGTAACTCACTACTAGATGGCGCCGTAGGCCTGACCACAACAGTGCAAACAGGTGATGACGTGGATAGCGGATTATACAGTACGTCCAGTAATTTATCCAGCACCCAGTCTTCCACACACCCCACGCTAGCGGAGGGAGTGGACCTCTGGCTCCTTCAGCTCAACCTTCCTTTCCCCTAGCTTGGCCCCTCCATGGAAATTAGGGATTCAGATCCAGCATACTCCCTGGAACTCTTTTCAGAACCCTTCCCAGAGTCACAAACCACTGCTCAGCAGTTACCTGAGCAGTTGCTCTGTCCTGATGCCCAAAATATCAAACTTCCACAGTCTGTGGGTGAGGAGAGTGGAGACTTGCAAGTAGTGTGTGAAGAGGTGTCGGATGATGATGATGAGACACGGTTGTCAGACAGTGACGTTGTTGTTGCAGTAAGACTGGGTTCACACTAGTTTTTTTCAATCCCTTTTTTCCATTGACTTCCATTGTAAAAAAAAAAAAAGACCCCCCCCCCCCCCCCCCAAAAAAAAAACAGATTTTTTTTTTTTTTTTTTATGGACACAAAAGTAAGGTCAGCTACGATTTTGTGGACGTTAAAAAAACGGATCCATTTTGATTTGTTCTTTTATGATGGAAGTCAATGGAAAAACTAATCAAAACGGATGCACACTGTTAGGGTGAGACCTAGGATTAAAGTCTCACTGAGCTATACCTGGGTGCTGCCCAATTGGTAAAGTAGTATGGCAGCTGCAGTCTGCCACGAGCATCAGTCAAACACATGAGACCGTGCCAGTGTTCAAGCTGATCTAATTTTATTTTGTGAAAATCCCTAAGTTATATCTTAACAAAGAAGCTTCAAAAGTAAGGAGAAGAGGGGAGGATAAGGGAGGAGAACTCAGATTCCAGGTGGTTAAATCTCCTGGTCTCCTGTTGGCCTTGCCCTTATGTATTGGCAAAGATTCTCAGACCTTGAATTAAAGCAAAGCTCATGAAATCACAAAATTTCCCACAAAAGAGAAGAACAATAACAGAGCGGGAGGGGCTTCTCCCTCGCAGCTGGCGGTATAGTGCAAACAAAGCAAATATATGTTTTAAGAATATAGCACATAGAATAGACTCTCAACTCCACATTTTCCCCCATTTGAACCCACATCCACCTCCCCTTCACCCTCATTGTCCATAGGTATCTCAGGGTAGAAAAGCCACTCCTGCCGGTCTTCTATCCGTTATATTTCTTCGCTGGATTCCCTAAGGCGCGAGGGCTAAGGGAGGTGCCAGGGTTCAAGCAGTCTTTTCTCTTGTTGAGAGAGTCCTTCCTCAGAGATTCCATAGTGTGCGATATTCTGGGTTTAGTTGAAATTTTCTTACATGCACATGAAATGAAACACATAATTAGTCTTATGATTACATATAATATCAGTATACATAAAGCAAATTGAAACACTGCCTGAAGCACACCTACGAGCCACCCTCCTATCCCCTCGAACCAGTTTACAGGATTCAAAAATGAGAAAGTGTCTCCCCACCAACTGTCCCTATTGACGTTATTATCAGCCTCGTATTTACTCCTCAATTTCTCAACTTCTTTGATTTTCAGCTTAGCCTGCAGAGTGCCTTGAGGGTCTATATAATGGCAACATGTAGGCCCTATAACCTGGCACATTCCCCCTGGGCTGCTGTCAGATAGTCAAGGACTAAGGTGTGTTGGTTTGTCACTACTATCAACTGATTCTGGACAGGGAAAGTGGTATTCAAAATCTCCAGAATCTCATATATTTGGTCATCCAAATAGTCTGTGGCTTCTACTAGTTTGTCCCATGTTTGCATAACCATGGGATAGAGGAATATAGTGCTAAATATTTTGTTAGTTGTCCCCATCTGCACCACGTGTGGTCTCCCATTCTTTCTGGGTACATTATCAGCTGATCTGCGGTACACCATGTGTTTGGGCACTTTTCTGGTGTCTAGATCCTTGTGAGGGACTATAAAAGTGGCCGTAGTTAGTCTTGCTAGTGTACATGTTCCTCCAACTCCTACTGGTAGCCACTTGTAAACATTGCCACCACACACCCAATACATGTTACCTGGGAGGTCCCATATAGCAGAGTGCTGTAACACTAAACGGTGTGCGAGATCTACAAAGCCGGAGACATTTCTCAGCATACACCAACTGGGGACCTGTCCTAGTGGGCTGCAATATCCTGCATCAGGATTACCACATGTAGGTGTCCCAGGGCTATAAAAAGAAGACTCATTACACCACAAATTCCCTGGAACAGTATAACAGGTCTTATTATTCCCTTTTACAAATAGACCAGCATAAGGCCATGTGGTGTTATGTATTCTCCTTTCTAGCATAGATGGTTTAAAGGCATCATTTGAAGATGAGGTAACATTGAAACTAATCTGCAACCCACCCGTTGGTATCTCTCCAAACTCAGTTAGCCCACTTTTGTTCCTAGGCACCCATATCCCTCCTTTCCACGCTAAATATTGCAGGGCCAAACTGAAGCTGGTCATGTTTCCCTGCCACCAGGGTAGATTTACCCACCCCACTATAGGAATTGGCACTGTAGTGTTCCACATCCTAATGTTCTTTGTTTCTACATTGGCTAATGTATCGGAGCAACTTTTCCAACCCAACAGCTCTTTAGGTGGTACAGGGACAGCCAGATATTGCATGCTAACAGCTGTTACAGGCAAGTGGGTACATATCCAACAATCAGTAAAGTTTGGGGTATTATCATCTAAGGCTGCTAACACTAAATGGTGGGTCAGAAACGTATTAGACACTGATTCCTTATTGTACAATCTGTCCCAAGGAGAACCCAAAGGCGAGAAAATCTGTATAAACAAAACCATACTCCCCATGAGTTTATGTAGGCGGGGCTGTTGCCCACTTGCAGTGGGAGGCATGTATCCAAGTGCTTTTTCCTTTGAGCTTTACTGAAGTTGGGGTGGTCAGCAGGACCTGGAAGGGACCCTCATATCTCTCTTCCAAGGATTTTCTGGAGTGCTTTCTCACCACGACCCAGTCTCCAGGCTTTAAAGGATGAGTTTCCTCAGTTTGGATAGGATCTGGAATGAAATCAAACACTTGTTTATGCACCTTATCTAGCCGTTTTTGTAGGGCCTGTACATAGCTGGTGAGGGTATCACACTGCAACTGGAGGGTCTGAGGGTAATATAACCCTAGCCTAGGGGGGGACCCGAACAGAATTTCATAAGGAGATAGGCCAGTCTTAGGGTTGGGCGTGTATCGGATAGAGAAAAGAGCCAAGGGTAGACAGTCTGGCCAAGGCTTCTTTATCTCCTCCATGGTTTTTTGGATTTTTAGCTTGAAGGTACCATTCAGTCTTTCCACTTTACCACTAGACTGAGGGTGGTAGGGGGTATGAAAGGCTTGACTTACCCACATCATCTGCATTACATTCTGCATTACTTCTCCAGTAAAATGGGTACCTCTGCCAGATTCTAAGACTTCACAGATCCCAAACCTGGAGAATAACTCAGTCACCATTTTTTTTTTGCGGAAGATCTAGCGGTGGCTCTGGCGAGGGGGTAGGCTTCTGGCCAACCTGAAAAGAGATCAACACAAACAAGCACATACTCAAAGTTCCCTGACTAAGGGAGCTGTATGTAGTCTATCTTCATTCTTTGGAACGGGTAGAGGGGTCTCGAGCTGTGTTTCTGGGGAGTTTTTACAACTTGCCCAGGATTATGTTTATTGCATGTCAAGCAGGCTTTACAGAACCCAGCAGCCGCCATACTAAAGCCAGGGGCAATCCATTGTTTCTCAACAAGTTGCACCATCCCATTTTTAGATAGGTGTGTAGGGAGGTGACTCAGGGTCATCATCATGGGGAACAGGGCTTGGGGAAGGCACAGCCGGTCACCTAGCCCCCATAGACCATCTGTCAGTATAGCACCCCTTCTTTCCCAAGAGTTCCTCTCCTCCTGTCCAGCCTGCTTTTGAAGGGTCTTTAGAATCCCAAGGTCCGGAAAGGGGGCCACAACACTGACCTGACTCTGGTCCATGTGCCCAAGATCCCTAGGTCTCCTGGCAGCTTTCTTGGCTGCCTTATCAGCTCTGTCATTTCCTTTGGCTTCAGGGGAATCTAATCTGGTGTGTGCGGCCACCTTGATTATGCCTACCCTCTTAGGGAGGAGTAGGGCCTCCATTAGTTCTTTAATTAGTGCAGCATGTTTTATGGGCTTTCCTGCTGCTGTTAGGAAGTCTCGGGCCTTCCAGATAGGGGCATAGTCGTGAGCTACACCCCAACCATACCTGGAGTCAGTATAGATGTTACCTGCTTTGCCCTCAGCCAGTCTAAGAGCTTCAATGCAGGGCCGTCTTATCCATTGGGCAGGGTAGGCGGCTGTCCGGGGGGCCCTTGCATCCTAGGGGGCCCCTGCCCTCTGTGACCTGTATTTTTAGCTTTATAAGACGCACTTATAAAACTAAGTGCGTCCTATAAAGCAAAGACGGCTCCCAAGCAGTGCTGAGCACCGCAAGGAAGCCGTCCCGCCCGCCTCCTCTATTGCCGCTCACTATGCATATGCATAGTGAGCGGCCCTGAGCCACCCCCTTCGCCCGCCCCTTCTATCGCTTCTCAGCTGACAGCCGATCAGAAGCCCAGGAAAGTGCAATGAGCAGCACTTTCCTGGGCTTCTGATCGACTCAGCTAAGCGGCGATAGAAGGGGCGGGCAGTCCAGGAACTCACCCGTCCGGCGGCCCCAGCAGCTCCTCTCCCGGCAGCGCACACTCCCGACATCCTCCGGCACAGGCAGCGGGGTACAGAGACGCTGCCTGTGTCCTGGATGTGTCATGCAGCAGGTCACTTCCGGCACAGGCAGTCTCTCTGTACCCCGCTGCCTGTGCCGGAGGATGTCGGGAGTGCGCGCTGACGGGAGACATCAGCTGCTGGGGCCGCCGGACGGGTGAGTAACTGGTTTGTTGTTTTGGGGGGCACTGGCTACTATGGGGGCACTGGCTACTATGGGGGGCACTGGCTACTATAAGGGGGCACTGGCTACTATGGGGGCACTGGCTACTACTGGCTACTATGGGGGGCACTGGCTACTATGGGGTGCACTGGCTACTATGGGGGGCACTGGCTACTATGGGGGCACTGGCTACTATGGGGGGCACTGGCTACTATGGGGGCACTGGCTACTATGGGGGGCACTGGCTACTATGGGGGCACTGGCTACTGTGGGGGTTACTGGCTACTATGGCGGCACTGGCTACTATGGGGGCACTGGCTACTATGGGGGGCACTGGCTACTATGAGGGGCACTGGCTACTATGGGGGGCATTGGCTACTATGGGGGGCACTGGCTACTATGTGGGCACTGGCTACTATGGGGGGCACTATATGGGGCGATTGGCTACTATGGGGGGCACTATATGGGGGGTATTGGCTACTATGGGGGGATTGGCTACTATGGGGGGCACTATATGCAAAGATGTGGGGGATTTGATGGTGGCGGTTGGGGGGGGGGGCAATTCGCACCTCTGCCCAGGGGCCCATAATACTGTTAAGACGGCCCTGCTTCAATGAGTGCCTTCAACTCTGCCTCCTGTGCGGACATGTGAGGCGGGAGTGGTTCAGCGACTACAGTTTCATGTTGTGTGACCACTGCATATCCAGTGTAGAACCGTCCATCCTCCCCAACGCTTCTGGAGCCATCTACAAAGTACTGGAATTCTGGGTTAGGTACAGGTTCATCTTGTACACTGCTAAAACCACAAGTTTCTTGAGACATTAGTTGGAAACAATCATGTGGACAATCAACATCAGGGGAGAATTTCAATCGAGGGTCATCCTGTGTTTGCATGTGACCCATATCACCCATATCTCCCCCATTTGAATCCATGTCATTGATGGGTAAGAGTGTGGCTGGATTCAAGGTGGTACACCTGACGAAGGTAATGTTGGGTGGCATGAGAAGAGCACACTGTAGTCTAGGTTGTCTGGCCATAGAAAGATGCTTGGGCCGTACCTGGGACAGAATGCCATGGAGATCATGGTTAGTGTAGACTGTCACAGGATAATCCAAGACAATTTCAGAAGCTTTGTCTACTAGCAGAGAGACTGAAGCGACCGCTCTGAGGCAGGAGGGGGCACCCTGGGCTACTGGGTCTAATTTAGCTAAGTAGTATGCCACTGGGCGCTGAGTAGGACCATGGATTTGAGTAAGTACTCCCGTGGCATGTCCCTGAAGTTCAGTGACATACAACCTGAAGGGTTTGTCATAGTCTGGGAGTCCCAGGGCAGGGGCAGAGGTGACAGCAGTTTTGAGGTTATAGAAACACTCTAGAGCCTCTGGAGTGAGAGAGAATGGCTGAGTCTTCAAACAGTCATAAAGTGGTTGGAGCTGCATAGACGCATGTTTCAACCATTGTCTGCAATAGGAAACAAGGCCCAAAAATGTACGCAGTTGTTTATGATTAGAGGGAGGGCTCATGCACTCAATGACCTGTTTCCTTTCACTGGTTAAGTGACGGGCTCCTTGTGCAGGCCCGCTCCTGCCATGAGGCAGACTGAGGCTTCAGCCTCAGGCGGCAGCTCCTGTGTTCCTGCAGGGGGCAGCACAATCTTCTCTGCCACTGTCATTTTAGTGAAGTTTAAAGGAGAAGTCCAGCCACATGACAAAAAAAAAAAAAATTGCTTTTGCATCTGGGATACTACTTCCCACACCCATGTGAAGCTATTCCACCAGAATTGGCCTTTTTGTCCACACAGATCAGTCATTTTCACAAGCCTGATGCTCCTCTTCACTTCCGGTTTAGTCAGAACACAGACTCAGCCCTTCTACTACAACTCCCAGAAGCCCCCTCGGCACGACTGCCTTCCCCCTGTAACGCCCCCTCTGTTTTCCCCTCCCCTCCAGCGTGCATACAGTCTACAAGCTGTATACAGGAGAGGAAGACAGCCTGGGGTGTAGAGCGGCTGGCTGAAACTTGTAGTGCGGGGCATACTTCGGCTGATTTCTGATTCCCAGCACTACAAGCTCCTGCCCGCCAGATACAGCAGCAGCCTGTGTCCCATCCTCCATCCAGCAGCCTGTGTACAGCCGTCCCCTGTGTCCAGCAAGAAGGGGTCACGGCTGGGTTATACAGCGCTGCGTTCTCTACTACTGCTACAGGGTGAGAGGAGGGAGGGGGAGAGAGCGGAGGGAGTGAGTGAGTTTCCGGAGATGAAGGAGATAGAGGCTACAGCCGAGTACTCGCTCCTGTCCACCCCCTCCCTTCTCCCTCCGCTCTCTCTGTAGCAGCAGCAATGAACGCATCGCTGTATAACCCAGCCGTGACCCCTTCTTGCTGGACGGGACAGGGGACGGCTGTACACAGGCTGCTGGAAGGAGGATGGGACACAGGCTGCTGCTGGGACCATAGCTGTATGTGGAGCAGAGCGGCTGGCTGAAACTTGTAGTGCGGTAGTTTCTGATTCCCAGCACTACAAGCTCCTGCCAGCCGCTCTGCTCCACATACAGCTATGGTCTGTGTCACATCCACTGTACAGTCCAGCGATCTCTGCTGCTACAGGGAGAGAGGAGGGAGGGGGTGGATACAGTGGCGGATTATAATATGGGCGGTTTGGGCGGCCGCCCGGGGCCCGAGGCTCCGGGGGGGCCCATACCGCCCGCCAGTGGCGTCGCTAGGCATGAATATTCAGGGCACAAGCCCCGAATATTCATGCCTAGCCCTGAAAGTTTCTTCCACCCGCCCCACGGCTCGCCAGCGCTAAAAAAACCGCATCCAATGAACAAGTGCGGGATGACATCATTGCAGGCGTACGCCGCGGCCGGCCGCAGCGGCGCCCAGCTCCCGCCCAGCCTCTCTCCTGCCTCTGGAGTCCGGGCGATTCTCTTCAGCTGAGGGGCCGGCGTGAGCTTCCAGCAGAGAGAGCCTGTATCCCAGGTCGGAAGCTCACAGCTGCAGCCCCGTGATGCCCGAACTCTAGTGATCGGCGATGACGTCACATGTGCGCGCCGCCGCCGAGAGAAGTTCGGGACCGCGGGGCTGCAGCTGTGAGCTTCCGACCTGGGATACAGGCTCTCTCTGCTGGAAGCTCACGCCGGCCCCGAAGCTGCGCCCCAGCGGGCCTGCCCAGCCTGCCTCTGCTCCCCCTGCCCTCCGGCTGCCCTCGTCCACTCCGTCTCCCCCACCGCCCCCCAGCCTCTCCCCCTGTTTCTCCCATGCCCCCCAGCTTCTCCCCTGCTGCTCCCCCTGCCCCCCAGTCTCTCCCCCTGCTTCTCCCATGCCCCCAAGCTTCTCCCCTGCTGCTCCCCCTGCCCCCCAGTCTCTCCCCCTGACCCCCAGCTTCTCCACCTGCCACCCTACTTCCCCTGCCCTCCAGCGTCTCCCCCTGCACCCCCAGCCTCTCCCCTTGCACCCCCTGCCCTCCAGCGTCTCCCCCTGCACCCCCAGCCTCTCCCCCTGCACCCCCAGCTTCTCCCCTACCCCCCTACTTCCCCTGCCCTCCAGCGTCTCCCCCTGCACCCCCAGCCTCTCCCCCTGCACCCCCAGCTTCTCCCCCTGCACCCCCAGCTTCTCCCCTACCCCCTACTTCCCCTGCCCTCCAGCGTCTCCCCCCTGCACCCCCAGCTTCTCCCCCTACCCCCCAGCCTCTCCCCCTGCACCCCCAGCTTCTCCCCCTGCACCCCCAGCTTCTCCCCTGCCCTCCAGCGTCTCCCCCTGCACCCCCAGCTTCTCCCCTGATGCTCCCCTGCCCCCCAACTTTTCCCCCTGCCCCCCTACTTCCTCTGCCCCCCAGCGTCTCCCCCTGCTATCCAGCCCCTCCCCCTGCACCCCCAGCTTCTCCCCCTGCCACCCTACTTCCCCTGCCCCCCAGCTTCGCCCCTGCTGCTCCCCCTGCCCCCCAGCTTCACCCCTGACCCCCTGCTGCTCCCCCTGCCCCCCAGCTTCACCCCTGACCCCCTGCTGCTCCCCTTGCTACCCTGCACCCCCCAGCCTCTCCCCCTGCACCCCCCATCCTCTCCCCCTGCACCCCCCAGCATCCCCCCCTGCACCCCCAGCTTCTCCCCCTGCACCCCCAGCTTCTCCCCCTGCCCCCCCAGCTTCTCCCCCTGCACCCCCAGCTTCTCCCCTGATGCTCCCCCTGCCCCCCAACTTCCCCTGCCCCCCAGCGTCTCCCCCTGCTGCTCCCCCTGCCATCCAGCCCCTCCCCCTGCACCCCTAGCTTCTCCCCCTGCCACCCTACTTCCCCTGCCCCCCAGCTTCTCCCCTGCTGCTCCCCCTGCCCCCCAGCTTCACCCCTGCCCCCCTGCTGCTCCCCCTGCCCCCCAGCTTCACCCCTGACCCCCTGCTGCTCCCCTTGCTACCCTGCACCCCCCAGCCTCTCCCCCTGCACCCCCCAGCCTCTCCCCCTGCACCCCCCATCCTCTCCCCCTGCACCCCCCAGCTTCTCCCCCTGCACGGAGAAGTCTTCATGATGCTGCGCCAGATGGAGATGAAAGCAAAAAGTGAGCAACGGCAATTTAAGAAGACAACACCTGTGAGTCATTAGTAACTGCACTGTAATCACTTGTATAGTGTGCAGAGCCTGTGTACCATTGGGGTCTCAATGGGTCAGTGTATTGTTTGCGGTAGTGTACTGACACAGCCCTGCGGTCACTACAGTACACTAGCACAAACTTTTAAACTAGAACCCAACTACAACAGCTGCAGGCACTACAACTCCCAGCATATCCTGAGGGCTGCAGTACATGCTGCAGTACATGCTGGGAGTTGTAGTGCCTGCAGCTGTTGTACTTGGGTCCTAGGTGCATCATACATACAATAAAAGTTAATAGTTTACTATAAAGAAATTAGTGTATTTTTTTTCTAGTTGGGGTCGGTTGTGTACGAAGCGGAAGGAGGGGGGCCCAGGTAGGGCGGACAGCCCGGGACCCAGGGTACATTTAATCCGCCACTGGGTGGATAGGAGCGGGTACTCGCCTGCAGCCGCTGTCTCCTTCATCTCCGGACACGGTGGATTATGCAGGGACGCCTCCAGAACGCCCCTGTCATGACAATATTGGCTGGGAGGCGTGCCAGAGAAGGAGGGGAGTTACTGGCCCACAGGGAGGAACGCCCTGGATCGTGACGTTGCCGGCTCCACGTCACGACCCAGGGAAGCACTCAGGGACCAGAGATCGTCGTGACATCAGTAATGAAGCAGGAACTACACAACTTCCGGCAGCGAAAGTGAAGGAGAAAAGTGGGGTAAGGCTGGGGAATCAGAAACCAGTGTACATTTAAAAGTTATATAACTTTACATGTGGGGAGGAACTATAGAAAAAAAAATTTCACCGGACTTCTCCTTTAACTTCACTAAAATGACAGCAGTCCCGACCCCTATCAGTGCTGAGTGCCTGGCCGCCCCCTGCCGCCCTCCTCAGGAACTGCCGGGCTACGTCTCTCTGATGTGTGACGTCACCTGGCAGTCTTCCTGAGGATTGGGTAGGAGCCTGCACAGCCGGCCACAGCGGCTCCACATGCTGATCCCTCCTCCTCCCCAGTACTAGTGAGTATAACAAAGAGGGAAAGGGGGGTTGCTGGTGGCTGAGGGTCATGATTGTTTGTAAGGGGGAAGGGGGAGGGTCTGGAGGGGGGGTCCCGACAATTGGGGGTGGGGGAGCAGGTCTCAGACCCAGGAGGGAGCCATGTGCCAGGTCTGTAGCTCTGGGATTACAACTGTGTGGTGCTCTGTGTGGATGTGTGAGCTACAGGCAGTGCAGTGTGCTTATAGGAGAGTGTGCACACTGAAGAAAGCACATAATCCGTCTTTGTGACAACAGACTGATAACAGCAGCAAACACAAGATTCGGCTCCTCCAGCAAGTTGTATCCTGTCAGTGTGTGCTCCCCCTCCTCCTGCCTGTGCTGGACTCCAGCCCCTTCATTACTATAGTGTACAGACTGGGGCATAGTGCTGGAGGTGGTGGTATATAGCAGCACATGTGATATATACTGTATATGTACACTGGGGCATAGTGCTGGAGGTGGTGGTATATAGCAGCACATGTGATATATACTGTATATGTACACTGGGGCATAGTGCTGGAGGTGGTGGTATATACTGTATATGTACACTGGGGCATAGTGCTGGAGGTGGTGGTATATAGCAGCACATGTGATATACTGTATATGTACAGACTGGGGCATAGTGCTGCTGGAGGTGGTATATAGCAGCACATGTGATATATTCTGTATATGTACACTGGGGCATAGTGCTGGAGGTGGTGGTATATAGCAGCACATGTGATATATACTGTATATGTACAGACTGGGGCATAGTGCTGGAGGTGGTGGTATATACTGTATATGTACACTGGGGCATAGTGCTGGAGGTGGTGGTATATAGCAGCATATGTGATATATACTATATATGTACAGACTGGGGCATAGTGCTGGAGGAGGTGGTATATAGCAGCACATGTGATATATACTGTATATGTACACTGGGGCATAGTGCTGGAGGTGGTGGTATATAGCAGCACATGTGATATATACTGTATATGTACTCTGGGGCATAGTGCTGGAGGTGGTGGTATATAGCAGCACATGTGATATATACTGTATATGTACAGACTGGGGCATAGTGTACATGTATATCCACTTGTGCTGCTATATATCACCTGAGAAGCTGAGGTGTGTATGATGAAGTCCTGCAGCAGCTGAGGTGTGTATGATGAGGTCCTGCAGCAGCTGAGGTGTGTATGATGAGGTCCTGCAGCAGCTGAGGTGTGTATGATGAGGTTCTGCAGCAGCTGAGGTGTAGTATGATGAGGTTCTGCAGCAGCTGAGGTGTAGTATGATGAGGTCCTGCAGAAGCTGAGGTGTATGATGAGGTTCTGCAGCAGCTGAGGTGTGTATGATGAGGTCCTGCAGCAGATTGGGTGTAGTATGAGGTCCTGCAGCAGATTGGGTGTAGTATGATGTTCTGTAGCAGCTGAGGTGTAGTATGAGGTCCTGCAGCAGATTGGGTGTAGTATGAGGTCCTGCAGCAGATTGGGTGTAGTATGAGGTCCTGCAGCAGATTGGGTGTAGTATGATGTTCTGCAGCAGCTGAGGTGTATTATGATGTTCTGCCGCAGATGGGGTGTATGATGAGGTTCTGCAGACCATCATAATACACAATGTGAAAATAATTAATTTACCAATTTGCGCCATTTATTTTTTTTGCCTCAGGCAGCAGAAAAGCTAGAAACGGCCCTGTCCTTGTGATATACAGTGACCAAGGAACACAATCTGTTGTTGACATAGCTGAAGCTTAGATTTGTTGGCCTTGCAGCCATTCTCTGCCAAAAATTGGAAGAGGCTAAGTGAGACTTGTTTACAGACATCCTCTGAAGGACAGCACAGGAGTAGGTCATCTACATACTGAAGCAAGACCACACCTTGGGGTGGCTGCCAATTCTGCAACACGCTCTGTAGCGCTGCAGAATACAGTGTGGGTGAGTGTGTCATACCCTGAGGCAACCTAGTCCAGGCATACTGTTTACTTTTGAAGAAAAAAGAAAACAAAAATTGGGAGGAGCTATGAATTTTTACAGAAAATCGATAACTGTAAAATGTGTAGCATCACTAGGTATTTGAGAAAGCAAGATATGAGGGTTGGGGACCACAGCTGTGAGAGGTTCTAGTATCTCATTAATTCTCCTGAGGTCATGGACCATTCTATAGGTTACAGGCTCACCAGGATTACTGGGTTTCTTTTTGACAGGGAACAGATGAGAATTCGCAGGGGACTTAGTCTCCACTAGGGCACCAGCATCAAGATATTGTTGGACTTGAGTAGCAATTGCTGCCTCCTGCTGGGCGCTAAGGGGATATTGTTTCTGCATAAGTATGGACTTTGAGAAGTATCGGGGGTACTGGGAGCATCCCTATATCTGTCTTCCCTGTGGCCCAAAAGGTAGGAGGCACATGCTGTAGCAAATGCTCCATAGTGACTGTACAAGTTACTAAAGGTTCCCTGTCCAATGCAGTCACAGCACGCAATACCTCTTCAGGTAGATAGTACCATCTGAGTGATATTTAATGGTGGCTTGTAATTTAGACAATACATCTGCCCCCAAAAGACAGGTGGGTGCAGTAGGGCTGACAATAAAACTAGAGAACAGCATTCGTTTTCCCACCTTGATAGGGATTTTTTTAGTAAGAGGGTATTGCTGTGGTAATCCCTCAAACCCTGAGGCTAGAATAGATTTGTGTGATATCTCTCTATCAGAGACTTGATCCTGGTTGATTACCGATCTGGCTGCCCCCGTGTCTACCAGAAAAGGGACTGTATGGCCGCTGGGTAAAGAGACCTGAACAAAACCAGACGGACCAGCCTGGGCAGGCACATTTACCAGAGCAGCCAGTACGGGGTTGCCGGACCTTCATTGGGGTTGCCCCTGTTCCACACTTTGTGGACCCTGGGGATTGGCGGCCATTAAATGGCGGCCATCCACTCAATTTCAACATTGTTTGAACAGATCCTTTCTGTGTTTTTAATCCACTCCTGGTTTTGGTTGCAATACTGACTGAAATATACTGACTGAAATATACATATACTGACTAAAATATACGTAGTGTGAACGCAGCCTCAAGCAGGGAGGCAGACTTGTTGCTCTGTCTCTCTTTGCACCACTTCTCCAGCCTTCTAGTATAGTATATGCCAGAGTCTAATGTACAATCCCAGTTGAGGTCTCTATGGAATGGTTTATCTTTATCCATTTGTGTCTTTAACATCTGAAAAGTACCATCAGATATTTTCATTCTACACAAATTCTCCATATCTATGTAAGTGGCATTGTAGGCTTGTTGCATTTGCATGGCCCATCGACAGAATGGTACTGGTCTTATTTCTGGGTTAGGGGCATTTTGGCACATAGTTACTAATTGAGCCGGTGTCCAAGGGCGATATTCTTCCACCGGATACTCTCTATGTGTCGTCTTTTGTTCTCCTTGGGGCTGGCCAGGATCTACGGGCTCTTTTATTTTAATTACTTGTGTCCTGGTGTATACGGGGGCCACAGACTCAGGGACTGTGGGAAAACCGGTAGGGGGTTACTATTCTGTCGGGGTTGGGGTCTCCCACAAGCACAACAGTAATGAGCCCAATCTGGATTCTGTTGACCACAAACACAGGTCCAACCAGCTGCACCTGGGGTCCTGGCGGCAGATAGTATATCAGCCGCTGGAGCCGAGGGTGCAGCAACTTTTGCTTGTTGCCCCTCTGGGCTGAAGCCTCTCACTGCCACCATCACTGCCTGTAAGAGATCAGTGGGGTACACAGATGAAGGGTTAGGCACAGGTGGGGTTTTCTTGTCATGATGTTCATCCTTCCTGACTGCATCTCCTTCTAAAAGTGATGCTGAAGTGGAGAAGGAGTGGACACCTGACAGACAGGCTCCACATAAGGTGGAGGTGATAAGTCACTGCAGGGACCTTCTCTCTGTATCCATCTACCAGTTTCAGGGTTGTATCCCCAATCATCTTCTTCTTCCATCTGTTTGGCTACAAGACCCCAAGCTGAAGCCATGGTATCCCATCCATTGTCCTCTATAACCCCACCTTGCTGGACTCTAACTTGATCCAAGATTTGGGGGTTGAGGGCATATTCTCCCGACATTCCCAGAGTTTCCAACATCTTTCTACATCCTTTGACATTATTCTTCCCCACACGCTGACATACCATCTGCTTGGAAGTCCATCCCAATGACTTCCTTTCTTCCCTCCCCAGTCTTCTCTGCACCTTACCCATCCTTCTCTGGTTCCTATATTTTTCCTCCCGTCCTAGTAGTCCTCTAGCTTCCTCTGCCTCTACGGGGGTCAGTGCTTTTGGGACTTTCTTCTAGGGATCAAGGATACTCAAGAAACCTTTACCCTCCTTATGGTTCTGATACACTTTATAACAGATCCAGAGGGCGAATACAAAAATGGCAGAAACTACAAGGGCGGTGCAGAGTTCTCCCGGTAGGGAGAAGGGGTCACTCTTTTGATCAGCTGGCCCAGGTATAACTATATTACAAGGTTCTTCCTAAACAAATGGCGTGGCATACACTTTTACTCAGTCTATAACATGCAGCCCATCAGACCTTGGCAAAAATCCAAGAGGAACGCACAAAGCAGAGTAAGAAGCTAAGGGTTCTTACCAGTGCCAGTGCTGATTTTGCACGAGGTCTGTGCGTTCCTTCTCGGGGTTGCCTTTGTGATCCAGATGTGCAGCATTCGGTTGAGGTGTAGAGGCCATGTCCCACGTTGAGGCGCCAGATAATGTTAGGGTGAGACCTAGGATTAAAGTCTTACTGAGCTATACCTGGGTGCTGCCCAATTGGTAAAGTAGTATGGCAGCTGCAGTCTGCCACGAGCTTCAGTCAAACACATGAGACCGTGCCAGTGTTCAAGCTGATCTAATTTTATTTTGTGAAAATCCCTAAGTTATATCTTAACAAAGAAGCTTCAAAAGTAAGGAGGAGAGGGGAGGATAAGGGAGGAGAACTCAGATTCCAGGTGGTTAAATCTCCTGGTCTCCTGTTGGCCTTGCCCTTATCTATTGGCAAAGATTCTCAGACCTTGAATTAAAGCAAAGCTCATGAAATCACACAATTTCCCACAAAAGAGAAGAACAATAACAGAGCGGGAGGGGCTTCTCCCTCGCAGCTGGCGGTATAGTGCAAACAAAGCAAATAGATGTTTTAAGAATATAGCACATATAGAATAGACTCTCAATTCCACAACACTAATGCATCCGTTTTTTCATCAGTTTTTTGCAAAAAACAAAAACAAACGGATTGCAAAAATGTGGTGTGAACTCGGTGGCTCTAGGCGCAGCAGCACTGGGGTAAGCGCCAACAGGTGGCACTGAAACTGCTGAGCTTAGGTGACATGCCCACACAATGTAATTTTGCGTAACACGTTAGCCAGATGACAACTTCCACAAGAACTAGTAGTCAGGTTAGTCATCTTTCTTAGGTCAACAATGAGGAGTGGACATGGATGTCGGATATAAGTCAGGTGTTAAGCCCCTTTGAGGAGTAAACACAGATGGTCAGTGGCGATGCCGCCATAATCAGCATCACCATCCCGCTGCTTTGTCTGCTAGAAAATTGACTGCTCAGCATGAAGTAAGAGGCTTTGCGCTTGTCCCAGGAGATGGGGGAAGAAGATATGTTGCTTGATAGCCAGACTACCCTCAGGTCTGTTTATCAGCGTGTATTGGAGGAGGGGGAGGATGAGGAGGAGACTGTTGGCAAGACTGAAGAGAGTACCTTTGCTCATTCCTTCTTATCTGTTGAGCGTTTATGGGATGAAGAGGAGGAGTTGGAGGAAATGGAGAGTCAGCCTTTTGAGGAGAGGGAATTCTTGTGTGTTGGGAATCTGGTGCACATAGCTGACTTCATGTTAGGCTGCCTTTCCCTTGATCCTCACGTTAGGAACATTTTTGCCAACGACAATTACTGGGTATTCACTCTCCTTGATGAGGGTCTCTTATTCTTAGATGAATGATTGGTATGTGTATGTCTATCTGTAAGATGGTATGACCTGTTGACTTTCTGCTATACTACGGGCCTTCGTAATGTGATGCATTTTATAACCCCTATTCAGTAATCTATGTTTAAGATTTAGTGCTGCCTGTGTATAAGACTGTTCGCATGTACAGTTTTGTCTCGTTTTTACAAATTCCCCAATGGGGAGGTTCCTAATGACATGTATATGGTGGCTACTAGCCGCATGTAATATTCCGTTACCTGCAGACTCCTTTCTGTAGAGAGTACTGGCAATTTTGCCACCATCAAAGGACAAAGTAACGTCCAAAAAAGAAATAGAGGATAGTTCATACTGGAAAGTAAATTTCAGAATGAGGGTGTTACCGTTAATGTACTGAAAGAAATCCTTTGCGTTCTCTCCGTCGCCAGCCCATATCAGTAGGAGGTCATTGATATACCTGCCATACCACAAGATGTACCCCCGGTAAGGGTTTTGGATGGTGTATAGGACGACCTCCTCCCAATATGACAATCTTACTAAAAGGGAAAGACAGGCCTTGCATGAACTAATGTCTAACCCCTATTTAATCATACGTCAATCAGACAAGGGGGGATCGGTGGTCATTCTGGACAGGGAATTATACATACGGGAGGTTCTAAAAATTCTGAATGATGCTTCCACTTACAGGTCTCTTGCATCTGACCCCACTTCCATAATCAGGAAAAAACTTTTGGACATTCTAGATACGGGTGTGGAAGAGGGTCACATTACACCTAAACAGAGGGAGCATATGGTACCGGAGTTTCTCAGGGTACCTATATTCCACGCACTACCCAAAATTCATAAGGGTTTTTTTCCCCCTCCCCTTTGCCTGATCGTCTCGGGCATTGGCTCCCTTTTAGAAACTTTGTGCACTTGGCTGCATAGACTCTTGCAGCCCCTAGCTAAGCATAGTATAGGATATATACGGGACAGCAAGAGCCTGCTTGCCAAATTGGATAAACTGCCACCCATACATGGCGCCTCTTGGTTGTCATGTGACGTTGTGGCACTTTACCCTTCTTTGCCCCATGATCTCTCAATAGCCACCCTATACATGTCATTAGGAACCTCCCCATCGGGGAATTCGTTAGAACGAGACGAAACTGTACATGTGAACAGTCTTATACACAGGCAGCACTAAACTACATTACTAGGGCCCGTAGTATAGCGGAAAGTCACGACAGGTCATACCATCTTACAGATAGACATACACATACCAATCATTCATCTACAAATAAGAAAACTCCTATCACATTTCCCACTCCATATAGTCCGCAGTTTGACGCTATCAAAACTATAATTAATAAGTATCTGCCTATGTTATTTCAGGATAAACAGTTCGAGCAGGTCCTCTCACAGGGAGTCAGGTGCGTAGCTAGGAGACTACAGACTTTGGGGAATATTCTTTCCCCCTCAGCACTTCGACAGTGTTCAGATATTGATAGTGGGTCTAAATGGTTAAAACTAAAAGGTTTCTTTAAATGTGCTGCCCCAAGATGTCCGATGTGCATTTATGTGGACAAAAAAAATCTCATTTTGTTTCGTATACTACAGGCCGTGAATTTAAAATACGGAGTTTCATTAACTGTGATACCCCATATTCTATATATCTGGCTCACTTTACCGCTTGTAAACTTCAATATGTAGGGTCATCAAAAAGAAAATTGAAAACTAGTTTTTCTGAACATCTCCTTGACATCCGTTCCACGGATCTATTTGAAAGCAATAGAGCCATGTCAGGTTTCTCTAGACATTTTCATCAATGCCACAATGGCAACACAGATACGCTTATGATATTGGCTATAGAAAAGGTAGAGAAACCTACAAGAGGTGGAGACTGGATCCAGTTGCTTCGTAAAAGAGAGGCATACTGGATCTTGCACCTGTCCACACGTTGCACCTGTCCACCTGTCGAAAGGCATGAATTTGAAAACAGATTTAATATATATATATATATATATATATATATATATATATATATATATATATATATATATATATAAAATTTTGACTACACTTGTGTTTATCTTATTTGTTGTATTGTTTTCTTTTAGATATACTACCATATGTAATGCATGTGGTTCCTACACCTGGTCTCCTGTCCACGCCTTAGGGGAGGACCCGTTGTGGGATGTACAACTAAGCAATATAAAAGTATGTAACGTTCAGACATACAGTATGTGTGCCATGATTAAGGAGGGTCACCTCCGCAACGCGTCGGCGTGGTTTTAGATTTTTTATTTTATGTTGTACCAATAAAGTTTTGAAACTCTATTCCTTTGTATGTTACCCATCACCAGTCTAGACAGAGTAGGGGGGAGCTGTTCAGAAAGATGGTGAGGGAGCACCTAGCTGACCTTACCAATGTCCTGTGTGATCACTCTGCACCATACAACTGCTGGGTTGCAAAGCTTGACACATGGCCCGAACTTGCGCTGTACGCCTTGGAGGTCCTGGCTAGAGATGAGCAAACTTTTTAAAAGTTCGGTCTGACCGGACTTATGGATTTTTTTTGGAAAGTTTGGTCCGACCGAATTTCGGATTTCTTCGGATTTTATAGTTTAAAGCATCTATATGTTACGGGGGGTAGTGTATTTGGTTGAGGTTAAGGCTCCACATGTCAATAACATCATTATCTTTTTGATATCTCAAAGTCAATTTTTTTTTTTTAGACTTCAATATTCACCATTACAGGGTCTCTGCAGGAAACTCACCATTACAGGGTATATGCAGGAAATTCACCATTACAGGGTCTATTCAGGAAACTCACCAATACAGGGTCTATGTAGGAAAAAGGTCACAAATGCAGTGAAGGAGCAGCAGTAGTCATTGGAGGCCAGTGGTGGTCCAGCAATAGTCATTTGAGGCCAGTACAGGAGCAGCAGTAGCCAACATGGAGGCCAGGCAGGAGCAACAGTAGCCAACATGGAGGACAGGCAGGAGCAACAGTAGCCAACAAGGAGGCAAGGGCAGGAACACCAGTAGTCAACCTAGATGCCAGTTAAAGCCCAGCAGTAGCCAACAAGGAGGCAAGGGCAGACACACCAGTAGTAAACCTAGATGCCAGTTAAGGCCCAGCAGTAGCCAACATTGAGGCAAGGGTAGGCACAGAAGTAGTCAATCTGGATGCCAATTAAGGCCCAGCGCCAGGAGGCAAGGGCAGGCACACCAGTAATCAACCTTTTTTTTAAAGATATAATGCTATACACCTGAACCAGGTATTTAAGTCTCTCAGGATAAGACGGATGTGATATACACACTTTCAATCAGTGGGGTCCAAGTATAGAAATTGGGTATATGTGTGTGTGTGTGTATATATATATATATATATATATATATATATATATATATATATATATATATATATAGCACTTTTTTTTAGATACAATGCTATACACCTTTCGCCCTCTCTATATTTCTCTCTCCATCACTAGATGTTTCTCCTCTCTGCTCTCCTAATCTTTCCTTTCCCACAATATCTTCTCAGTAGTCTGTAGTACACCACAACAACAGTAGCTTGCTTCCTCCCTCTCTCTCTCTCTCTCTCTCTCTCTCTCTCCCTTTACACACTGCATGGTGCGGTCATGTGACCGCTCCTTTTAAAGCAATACCAACGTCACACAGGGGGTGGGCTAGTGCAAGATTCCTGCTGATTGGATGTGTTCCGGGCATCATGGGAAAGCGCTTTTCCCACCCGGAACACTTCCTGCTTTCTAGAATGGCTGCTGCCATTTTAGAAAGCAAGAAAAAGAAAAAAAAAATCAGAGCGGATTTCCAAAAATCCGAATCTGGTGGGACTCGGATTTTGGGGAAAATCCGAACCGGATCCCATACCGGGCGAACCCGTTCGCTCATCTCTAGTGCTGGCCTGCCCTGCCGCTAACATGTTGTCAGGGCAGGTCTGCAGTGCAGCTGGTGGCATCATTACTGATAAGCGTACCCACCTGTCAATTGACATAGCTGACATCGCTGACAGGCTGACACTTAGAATGAATAAAGCCTGAATTACACAGTGATTCAACTCTTCACCTAGGGAAAGCAGCTCAACATGAAGATTCTTAATGTATCCTCTCCCCCTCCTCCTTCTCATCTTACACAAACTCTGAGCCAGCAAGCAATTTTTCAGAGGGCCAACTGGCTCTCTCCAATCAATGTTTACCGAGGGCCACCTACAGGCCCTCTAGCCAATCCATTTTTAGGAGGGTCAACTACAGCCTTTTGACTGCAATTTCATTGGTGACTCTGTTGTCACCCCCATGCTGTGTCAGGCTATATTCTTTGGTGGTTCAGTGTCTACCTCATGTAACTTGTCACTCTGTTGTCACCGCCATGCTGTGTCAAGCTGCATTTATGGGTTGTTCATCTTCTACCTCAGTCTAACTTTGTCACTCTTTTGTCCCCACCATGCTGTCAGGCTAAATTCTTTGGTGGTTCAATGTCTACCTCAGTCTAACTTGGTAACTTTGCTGTCATCGCCATGCTTTGTCAGGCAAAATTTTGGGGGGGTTCAGCTGCTGTCTCAGTCTAACCAAGCCACTGGGATTCACCCCTACGCTGTAAACTGCAATCTCAGGGGTTGCAGGGCCATTCCGTGGCCCCCCTTCTCTGCTTGCGCACGCTTTGCGGGGATTGTGGTCGCTGACCGGCACAGTAATGTTTTTTGGTTAGGGACTCGTGTATCAGAAGACCTGCTCGTGGTACATGAGGCAATATGGTTTGGCCAAATTATATACTAACTTCTGATGTTGGTTTTAAATGTAGCTGAATAAGCTTTCGTGTCAGCCATGGGTGCGATGTGCAGCCATTTCTGTCTTTTTGGCTTGTGTATATTTTATGTATTCTGTCCCTTTTTTCATTGTGGCTAGCACTCGTGCTTTGTAAGACCCATGTGATCCAAATTAGCAGGAAGCTCCTGTGTACATAAGGGGAGGATCTCCTAGTATTCTCCCATTGTACCTGCAGAGGAATGGAGAGAGGTAAGAGCTTTTTCACACTTGTGTTGCTTTACGTCCACTTTTTCCGCCGGTGGCGCCTGTGGGGTCTGGGGGGGCCTTTTAGGGTCTGGTCCTGTGACAATGGGGTTGCAGGGCCATTCCGTGGCCCCCCTTCTCTGCTTGCGCACGCTTTGCGGGCATTGTGGTCGCTGACCGGCACAGTGATGTTTTTTGGTTAGGGACTCATGTGTATCAGAAGACCTGCACGTGGTACATGAGGCAATATGGTTTGGCCAAATTATATACTAACTTCTGATGTTGGTTTTAAATGTAGCTGAATAAGCTTTCGTGTCAGCCATGGGTGCGATGTGCAGCCATTTCTGTCTTTTTAGCTTGTGCATCAGTCAAACTATATAATTTAGGGGTTTACCACAAAGGTTTACCAGGCTGCAATTTTAGGGGGTTCACCTGCAATCTCAGTCACAGACTGTCATTCAGGGTGCACCACCATGCCTTTTCTTACCAATTGTCTTTGAGGGACACCCCCAGGCTCTCACCACTACACAGTCGCCCAAAATTGTCTTGAGGGTCACCACCAGGCTGTTGCACTGTATTTGGTGTAATTGTGTGATTAGGCAGCCTTAGAGGCATCCATGCATGCTGCCCCTGCTGTTTCCTGTCCATTTCCATGGTGTTTCCATAATTTTTTAAGGTTTCCAGGTTTCCAGGCAACCTTCCATGTGCAGAACTTTGGTCCCCTGCAAAAATGCTCGAGTCTCCCATTGACTTTAATGGGGTTTGTTATTCAAAACTAACACCCGAGCATCGCGAAACATTTGACGAGCACCCGAGCATTTTAGTACTCGCTCATCTCTACTCTTTACACTAAATATGTATGCTAGTCAATAATTTTTAAATAAACTTGCAACATCGTAGTGCTGTGGATAACATTTTGTGTGGATTGGAAAATACTCCAAATACTGTCATGAGCTAACCCCCAGGAAGTAGTGTGGTACCACTGTCTTTGTTCAATGCGACATGAACACTTACAGAAGTCAGCATTAATATATTTTTGGATTTGGATTTTTGGATTTGTACAGCTCTTCTGTGTGCTCAGACACTGTCTATATACATCAAAGATCCTTGAATTCCCATGAAATTGTTTGCCCTTACTTGACCACTTTGGGTAGGAACTAGAGATGAGCGAATAGTGAAATATTCGAAAATTCGATTTGAATAGCCCCAAAAATTTAAATTGTTTGCTCAAGTTCGCATTTGTTCACTACTCGTTCAGTGTAATTGCACATTGCTCATTGTTTTGCTGGTATCAGATGGAGCAAACAATCATAGTAACATTCTCAATAACGATCGGAGCTATTCTGTTTAATATAGTGAACAATTTCAGGTTAGCGATAAACATTCTCGTTTGCAATTGTTTATCGGTAAATGTTAAAAATCGCTTTGTCTAATAGGATCCTGAATACACTGGGGGATAATTTAGTAACCAGTAACCCTAGTAACCAATCAGACTACACTTTTCATTTTCCAAAGAGTCTGTAAGGAATCAGGTGGAATCTGATTGGTTGCTAGGGGCAACTGAGCTAGTTTCACTTTACACCATGTTTGTTTGATAAATTTCCCCCACTGTCTCAAATCACTCTCTAAATCTCTGCTTTCTATAGTTTTAGCCCTAACAAGGGCTTTTGGGGGTTCATTCTTACCTAACCTCAGCTAAAAGCTTTCTCTCCCTGGTATACAGCCTGTCCCTCTCTAGCTTCAACCAGCAAGTGACACAAATCTGAAATTACCTATTCATATACTCAGAAGATGACATAGTTTAGCCAGCCAATCACAGTTAAAGTTTTTTAAGTCCTACCTATTCCTAGTGCCTGTCCCTTCCGCCTGCATGTTTATTGGCTTGAAAAAAAGCGCCAGAGGGGTGGGAGGGCGAATCGAATTTTTACTGCGTTTTTATTTGAATAATCGAACGAAAATGAATAGCTCGAATAGCGTAGTAGAGCCAGTGACCTAGCAGAGCAGATACCCGCATGACACAGCAGAGCTGAGTCAGTGATGTAGCAGAGCCAATACCGGCATGACACAGCAGAGCCAGTGATGTAGAAAAGCCGATAACTGCACAACCCAGCAGAGCTGTGGCAGAGCCAGTGATGTAGTAGAGCTGATACCCCCATGACACAGCAGAGCTGACCCAGTATTGTAGCAGGGCCGATACCTGCATGACACAGCATAGCTGAGCCAGTGATGTGGCAGAGCTGATACCCGTATGACAGAGAAAAACTGAACCAGTGACATGTCACTTCTTTCAGCGGATAGCAGAATAGCAGATAGGCCGCTCTTTTCAAGCACTATGGGGGAGATTTATCAAAGGGTGTAAAATTTAGACTGGTGCAAACTACCCACAGCAACCAATCACAGCTCAGCTTTAGGCAGTGCTGAAAGGAAAGCTGAGCTGTGATTAGTTGCTGTGGGAAGTTTGCACCAGTCTAAATTTTACACCCTTTGATAAATCTCCCCCTATGTATTTCCCTGGAAATGCAAATCTACTTACCAATGTTATTCAGTTATCTAAGTACAGTAAATGTCGGCAGCTTAAGACTATGCTCACACACAATTATGTAGTCAGTGTTTTGTCTGTGGTTTCTGTGGTTTAGCCAAATTTTGGATAAAACAATACTCACCAAAAAACTAGCTGAAATAGTATGTGTGAACATAGCCTTAATGTTATGGGTGATCAGTGAATAATAAGCTTTAAAAAAAATATTGCTTGCTTTAGAAAAAATATCATTCTGTCTAAAACTTCGAAAGAAAACTAGGTTTCCCTTGAGTTTTATCTAATAAAATATAGATTTTTCCCTATTCGCCCTATGACAGCACCCCTGGAGCGTGCCCTTCCCCTTCCCAAAAGACAGGAAACAGCCGCCAAGGATGAAAGCTTTAAAAGGGGCAGGACCGACCCCAAACTCCAGTTCTGTTTCCTGTCTTCTAGGAAGAGGGAGAGTGAGACAGCAGTCTCACTCTCCCAGGAAGGTACCGCCGAGGAATGAGAACTGAGGCGCCCGGTCCCTATGAATAGTCCTCAGGACAACGGGTTACCTGCGCCTGGCGTAACTCTTCTGGTGGAAGCCGCCGGCCAGTCTGGATTGTCCCGGTCCGTCGGGCCTCCTGTTCGCCCTCACCTCTCGCGCGGGAGTCAGCTAAGGAGGCGGGGTGAGTGCCAGTCTGTCCGGGCGTCCTTTCCTGTGTGTCCTCCCGGCAGCGGCAGCCTAGTGTCACGTGCGAGCGCTCCTATGGAAGCGCTTCCGGAGTCTGTCGGGCGTTCCAGCTGGCGTGTGACGTCACTTCCGCTGGACGTCTGACAGGTTCCGGTGCGGCCTGGCGCGGACGGCGGCCTTTCCTGTGGGGGAGGCAGGGAAGCGGCGGATTAGTCAGGTACGATTCTAAAACCTCCGGGCGGGCTCCGGTAGTGGGAGGGGTAGGCTAGGGGCCGTGCTCCGAACCACCACCGGAAATGGAGAGGGAGGGGGCAAAAAAGGCTCCCTTTAAAAAGAACAGGAGACTTAGACAGAGGTGTGTGCTCCTCGGACAGGACGCCAGCCAGTTCCAGGACCGGGCAGAGTGGAAGTTTTTCCCCGTGTATACTGCCCCTTCTGCTGATTCTGCAACATGGAAGAAGCAGAGCACACTGAATCCCAGGAGACCGGGTCGGAGGTGACTGTGATGGTCGGGTGAGAGGGGTTGTACCCCAACATGGTTTTTCCCCTCGATAATGGTTTCATGTATATATTTTAGGAAGGTTCCAAAAGGCCTAAGGCTAAAAAAGAATGCGCCATGTGTAGGAAGAAATTACAATCATCCTATTCCAAGAACCTCTGTAATACATGCATTACTAAAGTCATGCCGGAAGAAGCCCCATCTTTCATGGCTACTGTTAAGTAAGAATGTTTTTTCTAAGGGGTTCTCTTTCGGAGTTTTTTTCCCCGAATGGTGTTTCCTGACAAGTTCTTAATTCCTTGCAGAACCCTCATTAAGAATGAAATCAGATCCTCCATTTCATCTGACAAGCCTTCTACCTCTACCTCTCAGCTAGAGGTTTCTGCATTATCTCCCTCTGTTCCTATGTCTCCTCAAGAGCCTATCCAGATTGAGGATGAGGAGGAGGGGGAATACAGGGAGTCTTCTGATTCTGAGGAGGATTCTGCAGGAAAAGCGTTGTTCCCTATTGACAGTGTGGACGCTTTAGTCAAGGCTGTTAGAAATACTATGAAGGTGGAGGAATTCAAGGAGCAACTGTCTGTGCAGGACAAGATGTTTGAGGGCCTGGCTCCTAGGAAAAAGAAAGTGTTTCCATTACATAAAAATATTAAGGACTTAATCCAGAGGGAGTGGAAGAAACCAGACCGAAAGTTCTTTGTTCCCAGAACCCTCAAACGGAAGTATCCGTTCGATGAGATAGAAACGGAGTATTGGGACAGGCCCCCTATGGTGGATCCGGCAGTAGCGAAAATTTGTAAAGGGGCCTTTCTTCCATTTGAGGATACTGGAGTGTTAAGAGACCCGATGGATAAAAAGGCTGATGGGTTTCTTAGAAAGAGTTGGGAGGCGACAGCGGCTTTATTTAAGCCTGTTGCTGCTACTACTTCGGTTGCTAGGTCAGTAAAGATGTGGTTAACTGACCTTGAGTCTAGTATTAAAGATGGTACTCCCAGAGAAGAGTTAGTTAAGTCTCTCCCATCTCTTTCTAATGCCTTAGACTTTATGTCAGATGCATCTGATGACGCACACAGACTTATAGCTAAATCCACTGCTTTCTCTAATTCAGCCCGTAGGGCTTTATGGATTAAAGACTGGAAAGGGGACATGGCCTCCAAATCACGCCTCTGTGCTATGCCATGTCAGGGTCAATTTCTTTTTGGCCCCGCCCTGGACACTGTCTTAGAGAAAGCATCTGACAGGAAGAAGGGGTTCCCTTCAGTTGGTCCTCCTCCGGCTAAACGGCCCTTTCGTGGCAAGGGTAGGGGGGGAGCCCAATCCTCCTCATCTAGGGGAAAGAACTGGAAAGCGCAGGGCAAAAGCAAGAATTTTTTGTTTCCCAAAAGTGCGACCAGTAAAAAAGATGACAAGCAATGACGCCAGGCCACCTGTGGGGGGACGCTTGACCCTATTTCCCCCAGAATGGGAAAAGATAAGCAGAAGCAGATGGGTGTTAGATTCAATAAAAGTTGGTCTAAAACTAAAGATGTCGTCTCTCCCAGGTGGTCGTTTTGTCATTACAGATCTGAACAGGGATCCTCAAAAGCAGTCAGCTCTAGAATTAGAGATCCAGTCTCTTCTCCTAAAGAAGGTATTAATCCCAGTCCTTCAGTCAGAGATAGGGAAGGGTTTCTACTCAACCCTATTTCTAGTAAGAAAGCCCAATGGAACGTTCCGAACTATTATAAATCTGAGAGACCTAAATCAGCATTTATGCTACGAGAGGTTCAGGATGGAGACGATTCAATCGACCATCCTGAATCTCTCGAAGGACTGTTTTATGATGACACTGGACCTGAGAGATGCATATTATCATGTTCCAATTTTTCAGGGTCATCAGAAATACTTAAGGGCGGCAGTCCGAATCCAAAAGAAGATACATCACTATCAGTTCCAGGCTCTCCCATTCGGGCTTTGTCAGGCTCCCAGAGCCTTTACAAAGATTATTTCAGAGGTAATGGCACACATAAGGGAGAGAGATGTGCTGATAGTCCCGTATCTGGACGATTTTTTGATCATAGGCCCTTCAGTAGAGATACTTGCACAGCAGGGACTAGTGGTACAAGAGATTTTAGCCAAGCTAGGTCTAGAAGTAAATCTAGAGAAATCTTGTCTAGTGCCAAGTCAAATATGTTCCTTCCTAGGGATCAGCCTCAATTCAATAGTCCAGACGTCTTTTCTTCCCCCGCAGAAAGTCACAAACCTAATATCAAGGGTGATGGAATTAAAGAGAAGGGGGTCCTGCACCATCAGACAAGCAATGTCTATTCTAGGGTTAATGACCTCAGCCATTCCGGGGGTTTGTTGGGCCCAATACCACTCCAGGAGGCTTCAGGCTCAGATTCTGGAGGTTTGGGACAAACACAGGTCCTCCCTGGAGATGCAGTTCTCCCTATCTCCACAGGTTTTGAGGTCACTGGAGTGGTGGTTGGATCCCCAGAATCTATCCAGAGGTGTCCTCTGGGAAAAGGAGGAGATCTTCCAGATCACGACCGATGCCAGCCCAGGAGGGTGGGGAGCCCATGCAGAGGCCCTTCTGTTGCAGGGAAAATGGAATCCCGAGGAGGCAGAAGATCCACAAAATGTCAGAGAACTAAGAGCAGTGTTTTTTGCCCTGTTAGGCAGTTTAGAAAAGATAAAGGGAAAACATGTGAGAATACTGACGGACAACTCTACAGTAGTGGCTTACCTCAATCATCGGGGGGGGACGAGATCAGACAAACTCATGAAAGTGTCTCACTTCATTTTCAGGTTAGTAGAGCAGAAGATTCTTTCCCTATCAGCCCTCCAACTGAAGCGTTCAGAGAACGTGACCGCAGACTATCTGAGCAGAGTCTCTCTGAATCAGTCAGAATGGTGCCTCAGTCGGTCAGTGTTCAAACAGATCACGGAGTTATGGGGGAATCCAGTGATAGACTTGTTTGCCAACAGAGCCAATCGACAAGTTCAGAGGTTCTATTCACTGAATCCAGTAGAGATGCCGTCAGGAGTGGACGCATTTGCTCAGGATTGGAGCAGGGATCTACTATATGCCTTTCCCCCCATACGTATGCTCCCCAGAATGCTAAGAAAGGTGAGAACAGACAAGGCCCTTATAATAGTCATTGCTCCCTTTTGGCCCAGAAGGGTATGGTTTTCCTGGCTGAGGAAGCTCTCAATAGCCAGGCCATGGGTTCTTCCAGAGACCCAGGATCTCCTATTCCAGGGCCCAGTTCTGCATCCCACATCGCAGCATCTTCATCTGACGGCCTGGCTGTTGAGAGGCAACTGATGATGGATAGAGGTCTATCCCCATCAGTTATTGATACACTCTTAGCTAGTAGAAAGAGAGTTACTTCACAAATCTACCTAAGGACGTGGAAAGTATTTTGTAGGTTTATGGGATCTCCGGTTAATGTCCTCGATCCACCTGACATAACCAAGATTCTAGAGTTTCTACAAAAGGGTCTAGAGTTAGGGCTAAGCACCAGTACCCTCAAAGTCCAAATTTCAGCTTTAAGTGCTCTGTTTGATTTTCGTATTGCAGACCACCAATGGATAAAAAGATTTATAAAAGCATCAGACAGACTCAGACCCACAGTAAGATCAAACATCCCTCCATGGGATCTAAATATAGTGTTGTCTGCCCTGGCCCTCCCTCCTTTTGAACCTTTAGAGGAGCTTTCAGAGAAGACTCTATCCCTCAAACTTGCTTTTTTGTTAGCTATAACTACGGCTAGGAGGGTGGGGGAGATTTCAGCCCTGTCTATTATCCATCCTTATATGACTGTACTAGAGGATAGAATCATTTTATCTCCTGATCCACCTTTTTTGCCCAAAGTTGTTACAGATTTCCACCGATCCCAACAAGTAATTCTACCCTCCTTCTGTCCCGATCCAAAGAATGAGGGGGAACATAGGTTCCACAACCTGGATGTAAGACGTTGTCTCTTATTCTACCTGGAAAAGACTAAGGATTGGAGGAAATCTCAGAGGTTACTCCTTCTATTTCAGGGAAAGAATAGAGGTCAGGCTGCCTCCTCTAGATCGGTCGCTAGATGGATTAAGGAGGCCATTAGCTTAGCATACTCCTCATCAGGATTAGCCCCTCCAGGGAGTTTTGGGGCTCATTCAACCAGGGCAATCTCGACATCTTGGGCAGAAAGAGCAGCAGCATCAATATCTCAGATCTGTAGAGCAGCCACCTGGAGCTCACCACACACCTTCTTTAAGCATTATAGACTTCAGCTTCCAGGGTCAGAAGACCTTTCCTTTGGGAGGAAGGTGCTTCAGGCTGTAGTCCCTCCCTAATAAGAAAGCCTATTCTAGTCTCCAGGGGTGCTGTCATAGGGCGAATAGGGAAAACGTAAATTTCTCACCGGTAATTGTTTTTCTGTGAGCCCATGACAGCACCCCTCATAATACCCACCCAGAAAAAGAGATAGATAAATGTATTATAAATTGAAATTGTACAAATTGGAGAGAGGGAATAAGAGTTATAAGAAGTAAGGAGAAATGAAGATAAATTAAACCTTAGCTTCTTTTTTCTTTTTTTCAGCCCAAAGAAGGGCAGATAGAAAAAATTTTTTCTCCGTGGAGGGGAAAGTGTTTTCTCTGCTGGAGAGCAGAGCTCTGTTTTATTCTAGATTCCTGAAAACTTGTTGTGAACTGGAGTTTGGGGTCGGTCCTGCCCCTTTTAAAGCTTTCATCCTTGGCGGCTGTTTCCTGTCTTTTGGGAAGGGGAAGGACGCGCTCCAGGGGTGCTGTCATGGGCTCACAGAAAAACAATTACCGGTGAGTAATTTACGTTTTCTTACAGAAGATTTTTAACCCCTTTATGAACGAGATCATTGGTGCCCAGATGCCTGAATGTCCGGTTCAAATTTAATGCAACGTTCCTCCCTGCCTTCGTTAATTTTTCCACCTACAGGGTTGGTTGGGATGTCATTTTTTGCGTCATGATCTCTAGTTTTATTGGTATCATATTGGTGTAAGAAATACATTTTGATTGTTTATTTTTTTATTTTTTTGTAATATATTATTTTTAAACAGCAATTCAGTTTTTTTTTTCCACTTTTCATTTACTCTGTTCACTGTGTGGGAACAAAGTAAAATAGGTAATAAATCAGACAATTCTGCTTGCTACAATATGTAATATGTTTATTTTTAGGGGAGCTTCACATGTACCGGATCCGCAGTGGATTTCACGCTGCGGGTTTGCAGCGAAATCCACTGCAGATCGATGTAGAGTGAAGGTCTATGGGTTACATATCCGTAGCAGAATTTTCATTCCTCTGCGGATATGTAACCCAGCCCCGGCCCAGAGCATACATCACCTGGTCCAGGCTCCTGCTTGCTTCGGAGCCTCCCAGTGGTCAGCCAATCAGTGTGCTGCCCGCTGCAGCGCACTGATTGGCTAAACGCCGGGAGATGTCGGGAGGCTCAGAAGCAAGCAGGAGCCTGTACCATGTGATGTATGCTCCAGGGCTGTCCCCGGCCCGGAGCATACATTACCTGCTCGGCGCCATGGCTATGTAAAGCTCCCAGCTCCACTCACTCCTTATCAGCCAATCAGTGCACGATCACATTGAAATGTCACTGCACACATTAAAGCCCCTTCACTGTCGTTTATATATGTTACTGCTGCACAGAGTATGTGCAGCAGGAATGTATATAGCCATATGCCTGACATGAAGGGGCTAATAAATCTGAAAATATTCTATATTATTAATATCATGTCTAAAATTCAACTTTTTTGTTATTTTGTAATGGATATCAACTTGACAAATATATACTGTATATATATATATATATATATATATATATATATATATATATATATATTCAGTATACCAGTTAACTTAAAAAATAAAAAATCTTGACTTTGTTGTCCTTTTTTCAAGAAGTGTCATTCTTTCTATATAGACTTACATCTATGTTATTTTGTGTTGACAGCATCTAGTTATGAAACCATGCCCATGACCTTGTACTGAGGCACAAACCATTGATTTGTTTAGTGTATTAATGTCTACCCTTTAAATGACATGCAGACATGGCTTTGTGCTGTGTAGCAGTTGAATGAATGCCAGTGAACAATGCTGTTGTGTGATAGATAACAAACTAGGACCCAGAACACAACAGCAATGTCACTTTTCACCATAGAAAGCCAAATATGAGGAATTAGTTGATCCCAAATTATTTTTGCACTTGAAGTGCAGCTTTAAAATTTCCAGTTTCAATGACAGGATGACTTTTAAAGTTTTACCCTTTATGCAATTTTAAAGAAGCTGAATTATTTTACAGAAAAGTATTTGTATTTCAAATAAGTATGGTTGTTATCAAACAATGATTACATCTTGAGGCTGGGTTCACACTACGTATATTTCAGTCAGTATTGTGGTCCTCATATTGTAACCAAAACCAGGAGTGGATTTAAAACACAGAAAGGATCTGTTCACACAATGTAGAAATTGAGTGGATGGCCGCCATTTAATGGCAAATATTTGCTGTTATTTTAAAACAACGGCTGTTATATTGAAATAATGGCAGTTATTTACTCCTGGTTTTGGTTGCAATATGAGGACCACAATACTGACTGAAATATACGTAGTGTGAACCCAGCCTGAAACAGCCATTTTTTAAAAAAAAACTTTAAAAATATATATTTTTTATTTTTTTTAAATGGTTTCTTTTTCTTAGTTTTTTTTTTAAGATGCCATTTTTTTTTTTTTTTTTTTTTTTTTAAAGAATTAATGAATCTGTCGGACTTCTAACCAGAAAGGCATGCAGTGCTGTTGTGACCTTACTCTGTATAGAAAAGCATGAGAGGAGCTGTTCCCTTAATGGTGGCTGTCAACGTGTAAGCTGTCGTCCCAGGGGTCATAATCTCCTCCTGGGTAAAGTACCAGCTGAGTTATGTCCTATTCTCAGTTTCCATGGAATACAGCATCAAGGGGATTCTGACTGCTGTGCCCCCCAATGTGAAGAATTAGGACCCAGGAATCTGAACAGTGGGCAGCACATGTGCACTACAGCTCCGTTAAAACAAGATTAGAATGAAGCTTTAAACTTTTTGCATTTATTTGGTGGCTCCATAGAAAGTGAATAGAACAGCAGTAATTTCAGGGTCCCCATATTTGAGATTCCAGGGGGAAAGTAGTGGCAGCCCACTTGATTTCTTAGTTATGCCTAATACTGTGGATTTTGTGGATAGGGCATGAATTAGCCAGATGGGAATACCCCTTTGAAAGAGAACCCATCACCTAAACCTAACTTTCACTATTATTAATCTATCTAACTGCCTTTAGTCTAATTATAAAGATACAGACTGCTGTTGCAGGCCCCGGGCGACAATCTTGTTGGGGGCCCCTCATCCCCCCCCCCCAAAAAAAACGATACTGTGATCTATACAGATGCCCGCTTACTGTAGGCGAGTAGGTGACTTAGCACAGACCCCTCCTCGCTGCTGGCTGTGTGGCTCAGTATTCTCTGTTGTGCACATGATTGTCACAAGAGGCGGCAGTGCAGAGGAAGATGCCAAGCCCTAGAGACAGGGGAGGGCTCAGTGTTCTCACGTTGTGTTTGTGTGAATAACGCAATGTGAGAACCCCGCACTTTCACTGCGTTCTTACCTACTGTGTTAGAGCCATATTACATAGTGTGATATCCTGGGTAAGCAGCGCCGTTCTGCTAGATAGGCGCTCGCTTACAGAGCCTATTATAAGGCTTGATCAGCCATCGGTCGCACATCACTATTAAACGCAGCGATGCATGTCCGGTGACCAATGATTTTTAAACATGGGGGGATTTTGCTAGGGAGAAGCAGTGTGAATATTATGGCTAACCCTTTATTTTACCCTGGGGCACCCCTACTGATTAATGTTCTAAAAAATACAAAAGAAACATCATTCAGTAACTCACAGGTGACGTCTTCTTTGATTTGAGGAGTCACTTTCCCTTTTCCTCTCCATCCTGCCTGAACCACCATGATGATTTTGTTCAGCTACAATTCATCTCTTCAGAACCTGCCAGGCAAACATCTTAGACTCTGCACTTTTTCAGCAACTTCCTTCCCTTATTCCAACCCATAAAGTCCCAAACAGTAGAAATTCCAATTTTGTGTGTGATTTCCAGTAAAGTGAGTAGGAATGTGGGCTGCCCCCTGTAATTAGGATCCCCTGCTGTGCCACCACATAGTTATAAAGTCCCTATGTCCCCATATATAGTAATAATGTCCCCTACTGCTGTGCCCTACATATAGTTTATTGTCTCCCGATGTGCCCTCCGTATAGTAATAATGTCTTGTGCTTTGCCTCCATATAGTAATAATGCCTCTTGCTGTGCTCTCTATATAGTAATAATGTCCCCTACTGTGCCCCATATAGTTATAATGTCCCCTGCTATGCCCTCTATATAGTTATAAAGCCCCCATGCTGTGCCTCCATATAGAAATAATGCCCCCATGCTGTGCCTTCATATAGAAATAATGTCTCCTGCTGTGCCCTCCATATAGTAATAATGTCTCCTGCTGTGCCTCCATATAGTAATAATGCCCCCTGCTGGGCCCTCCATATAGTGAAAATGTCTCCTGCTAAGCCCTCCATATAGTAATAATGTCTCTTGCTGTGCCTCCATATAGTAATAATGTCTCCTGCTGTGCCCCCATATAGTAATAATGTCCCCTGCTGTGCCCCCATATAGTAATAATGTCTCCTGCTCTGCCCCATATAGTAATAATGTCAAGTGCTGTGCCCTCCATATAGTAATAATGTCCCCCTGCTGTGCCCACACTTAATGTTATACTGTGCGTAGAAGTGCTGTGTGTGGTTTACCAGAACCTGGGGCAAGAAAAAGTACTGTGCCCCTCAATGCCCCTAGCATTGTAGTCAACCCCCAGTGGTGTCCTGGTAGCTGTAGTTAAACCCCCTCCCCCAAATCCCTAGGGATGTCCTAGTAGCTGTAGTTAGCCCCCCTATTACCAGTGGTGTCCTGATAGCTGTAGCCCCCCACCCCCCATTCCCAGTGGTGTCCTGGTATGTGTAGTTCACCCCCCCCAGTTATGTCCTGTAGCTGTAGTTCTGTAGTAGTCCCCCTCCCCCATCCCCAGTGGTTTCCTGGTAGCTGTACTTCAACCCCACAGTTATGTCCTGGTAGCTGTAGTTCTGTAGTCCCCCCCAGTGGTGTCCTGATAGCTGTATTTCTCCTCCCCCCCAGCAGTGACCTGGCACCTGTAGTCCCCCCCAGTACTGTCCTGGTAGCTGTGGTTTTCCCCCCAGTTGTGTCCTGGTAGCTGTAGTTCTACCACCCCCCAGTGGTATCCTGGTAGCTGTAGTTCTTTAGTTCTCCCCCTCTCCCCAGTGGTGTCCTGGTAGCTGTAGTTCTCCCCCCCAGCGGTGACCTGGTACCTGTAGTCCCCCCATTCCCTTCCCCTAATGCTGTTCTGGTAGCTGTGGGTCCCCCCCAGTGGTGTCCTGGTGCCTGTAGTTCTTTCCCTCCTCCCCCCAGTGGTGTCCTGGTGCCTGTAGTTCTTCATCACCCCCCACCCCAGTGGTGTCCTGGTACCTGTAGTCCTCTTCCCCCCCCCCAGTGCTGTCCTAGTAGCTGTAGTCCCATCCCCAGTGGTGTCCTGTTGTCTATAGTTATTCCCCCCAGTGCTGTCATGGTACCTGTAGTTCTCCCCCCCCCCAGTGCTGTCCTGGTAGCTATAGTTCTCCCCCCCCCCCCCCAGTGCTGTCCTGGTAGCTGTTGTTCCCTCCCCCCTTCCTCCCGCAGGTCTTCTCTGGCAGGCAGCATGTGATGAAATGAAGTCATTGCGTGGCCTGCCAGAGAGGAGCTGACAGGCACAGCACTCTACTGTGTCTACTGGCGCTGGACACAGGAGAGTGCTGTGCACGCGGGCTGCATCAGGAGATTTTGGGGGCCTGATGCGGCTCGCGGAACAGAGTGCTGTACCATCGGGTGCCGCCATCTTTGTGATGTCAATGTGTGCCAGTGGTGCGTTCCAGTGCTAGTACGCAGTGACGTCACTAAGGTGGCAACACCTGATAGTACAGCCCCCAGAGAAACTGTTGCAGTTTCAAGAGAGATAAGCCGCAGTGAAAGCTGGAAGGGGCTTTCACTGCAGCTTATCTCTCCCAAAATGCTGGTGGGTTTGGACGGAAGACGCTCAGTGGAGATAACTGACAGACAGTTTTCATCAGAAAACAGGAATATTCTTATTCTTTTATATTTTATTCTCTTATATATTCTTATACTAAGGCTTACTCTAAACAGGAAAGGGTAAGGGTCAACCAACAGTTTTCCTAATAGGAAACATTAGCTTAAGAAGAGAACAGTGAAAGGTCCTAAGGAACTTGATGCCAAATGGCAAATCCAAAAAGAACTACTTTAACAACTTTTACAACCCCCCTCCTAATAACCTAGGATTGGAAGTACAAAAACCTACAGAACCGTTGGTTAAAGAATTTGCCGCAAGTACCAATAAGTTTTTCCAAAGGCAGACAATCTATACCAACTAGGAAACAATCAAAATAAAGAATGAAATACTCAATGATCAATCCTATCCACTCAATCCTAGAATTCTTCTTGAAAGAAAGGCAAAATGTACCCAGAATAGTGAATTACCCCTGCCCTGGGGTCTATTTAGCAGGGAATGCATTTATTGTCCTAAAAAACAGCTTTTAAACTTGCACCCCTGTGTCAAATTGGCTTGGCCCAGAGTGTCTGTGTATTATACTTTCACTGCCCCTCTGTCCCTCCTCCCCACCCTTCTCACCATTAGGAATGCCCCGGGCAGGATTTTTGGTATTCATCACCTGTCTGAACACTGCACAGGTGCTGTATCGTTAAAGCTCATGTGCAGTGTTCATACGGGAGATCGGTGCAGTGTTCATACGGGAGATCGGTGCAGTTCCCCAGGGGGACTAAAAGTTAAAGTAAAAAAAAAAGTGTTTTTATTAATACCCCCCCACACACACACAAAATAAAAGCTTGAATCATCCCCCTTTTCCCATTTTATAAATAAAAATAAATAGATAAACAAATAAATAAACATATTTGGTATCGCTGCGTGCGTAAATGCCCAAACTAATAAATTATTACATTCCTGATATTGCACGGTAAAGTGCACAAAAATGCCAAGGTGCACAATTTTTGTCACATGAAATCCAGACAAATTGTAATAAAAAGTGATCAAAAAGTTGCATATAAACAAACAAGTTACCGATAGAAAGAGCCAATCATGGTGCAAAAAATGACACCTCACACAGCCCAATAGAACATAAGATAAAAGCATTATAAGGCTGGGAAAAAAAGAAAATTTAAACACATAGGGGGACATTTATTAAGGAGTAGAGATGAGCGAATAGTGAAATATTCGATTGGATTCGATTCGAATAGCTCCCGATATTCGACTATTTGATCGAATATCGAATCCCATTATAGCCTATGAGAGAAAAATCCTTGGGACTTGGAAATCAAAATTCGACCACTAGGAGGTCACCAAGTGCCCAATAAAACCTCAGGAAATTATGCCAACTCCTCTGGAATGCATATGGGAAAGCAAGGGAAGCATGCCTGGGTACATGAACGTAAAGTACAAGTGTACCTTTTGGTCTAGCAGTACTTGCTTACATATTAGGTGGTTCGTATTATTAGCGTATGTCATTTTTTTTCCGGCGCAGCATGGGATCCCGGCTAGAGCGTATATGATATGGGTATGCTACGGCCGGGATCCCATTAAACATAAGGCTATGTTACACACCGCAAAACTACGGCCGTAGTTCTGCTGTGAGAATTATGGCCGTAGATTTACGTAGTGTGAACATTGCCTTATATATTGCCCAGCCAGTGATGTGAATTGCACACATGAATATATATATATATATATATACACTCACCGGCCCCTTTATTAGGTACACCATGCTAGTAATGGGTGGTCTTCTGCTGCTGTAGCCTATCTGCCTCAAAGTTCGACATACTGTGCGTTCAGAGATGCTCTTCTGCCTACCTTGGTTGTAACGGTTGGCTATTTGAGTCACTGTTGCCTTTCTATCAGCTCGAACCAGTCTGCCCATTCTCCTCTGACCTCTGGCATCAACAAGGCATTTCCACCCACAGAACTGCCGCTCACTGGATGTTTTTTCTTTTTTGGACCATTCTCTGTAAACCCTAGAGATGGTTGTGCGTGAAAATCCCAGTAGATCAGCAGTTTCTGAAATTCTCAGACCAGTCCTTCTGGCACCAACAACCATGCCACGTTCAAAGGCACTCAAATCACCTTTCTTCCCCATACTGATGCTCGGTTTGAACTGCAGGAGATTGTCTTGACCATTTCTACATGCCTAAATGCACTGAGTTGCTGCCATGTGATTGGCTGTTTAGAAATTAAGTGGTAACGTGCAGTTGGACAGGTGTACCTAATAAAGTGGCCGGTGAGTGTATATAGGTATATATATCCACTTTCAGTATTATGCCACTATCACAGATCAATTATAGACTCCGAACACAATGTAACCGCTTTGTATAATTGAAAAAATACTCAGACAACTATTTCCTCTAAATTAGCGTGGACAGAAAGCCAAATATTGAGCAAAAGAACATTTATCATGCAGCCAATTAAATCACAAAAAGCAAAGTTGGTATGGGGATTACTTTAAATGGCAATAGAGTCTCTCTCCCCATGCTGCTTAGCCAAACAGCAGTCCTTTTATTTTTTGAGGCAATGGAAAAGCCTTAATAACAAGAGTAGGATATGCTTAATTAGAGAGTATTTATTCAGGTGACACCTTCACCAATATATACAAATATTTACAGATAAGATCATTAATCAAAAATTACGCACATTGTCGTGCCGTTCTTTCCCTGTGTCGGGATATGTCTAGTACAGTCCAGTGCTTGTGATAGTCCATTAATTGTAACCAAAATTAGCAAGCAAATGGTTTTAAACAAACAAATCTACACCGTGATGATCACGCCAGGACAATAACTCTATCCCGTTTCGATATGAGTATGGCAGTCAATCACACCAATCACTGTCATGTAGTGTTAATCCAAATAGTCTATTAGTTGTGCCTCGCCCATGTCGGGATATGTCTAGTACAGTCCAGTGCTTGTGATAGTCCATTAATTGTAACCAAAATTAGCAAGCAAACGGTTTTAAATAAACAAATCTACACAGTGATGGTCATGCCAGGACAATAATTCTATCCCGTTTCTAGCCCGTCTATCTGCCACTGCAGGACCGCGGGAGGACAGTTCCCTACTGACACAGGACAGCTATAAATTCCAAGGAACATGGGGCACTCACTCAGAAACACAAGCATAGAGGGACAACCGGTCTATTGTAGCCACTGCTACCGAGGACCATCCCTCCCACTGCTTCTAAATACGGTATAGTGAGTAGCCACATCGCTGTGCCTGATATTACCTACAGTCCTCTAACTACATGTGTACTATGTATTATACCTAACTGTATTACATTGTCACAATCTAGTAATAGCCTCGGCGCCCCTGATGAGGTCACGTTTACTGGTGACTGAAACGCGTTGGACGAGGCACAACTAATTGACTATTTGGATTAACACTACATGACAGTGATTGGTGTGATTGACTGCTACACTCATATTGAAATGGGATAGAGTTAATGTCCTGGCGTGACCATCACGGTGTAGATTTGTTTATTTAAAACCGTTTGCTTGCTAATTTTGGTTACAATTAATGGACTATCACAAGCACTGGACTGTACTAGACATATCCCGACATGGGCGAGGCACAACTAATTGACTATTTGGATTAACAGTACATGACAGTTATTGGTGTGATTGACTGCCATACTCATATCGAAACGGGATAGAGTTATTGTCCTGGCGTGAACATCTTGGTGTAGATTTGTTTGTTTAAAACCGTTTGCTTGCTAATTTTGGTTACAATTAATGGACTATCACAAGCACTGGAGTGTACTAGACATATCCCGACATAGGAAAAGAACGGCACGACAGTGTGCGTAATTTTTGATTAATGAACTTATCTGTAAATATTTGTATATATTGGTGAAGGTGTCACCTGAATAAATACTCTCTAATTAAGCATATCCTACTCTTGTTATTATTGTTTATATTGCTAGGATTATTTGAACTATTTGGTACATGGTGTTACTTAACACACTTATTTATACAGGCAATGGAAAAGCCTGGAATACATGGGAACAGTCGTCGCACCCGTCACTTTGGCTGCTCCAGTAAAGCCGGACCCGGATCAGCTGTGGAAACAGCTGATGCATTTAATAAAAGTTACAATAACCTTCAGTTACTGTCTAAAGCTACCGGTTCACTTGACCAAGGCCAGGCACCTCGGTAACACGTATCTGTCCTCTAAAATGTACTTGTGGTTGCTGGTCCAGATTTTGTGCACTGCTACAGATAAAATCCTCAGGTAGTATTTCAATACTGTCTAATTTGGGAAAAGGACCCGAAAAGAGCTCCTTGGAGTGGGCAAGGGTTGGATGACTATGGGTTAATTTGCAGACTGTGCAAATCTCTAGAGTCGAGATAAAAGCTATACTATCACACACACTGCATACAGCTGTATACAGGATATAGAATTGTTTTTTAAAACAATAGAAATAAAGGGCTGGTCAGTGCCTTCCCTGGACGCAGACTGTGCAAATCTCTAGAGTCGAGATAACAGCTATATTTTCCCACACACTCTATACAGCCATATACTGGATATAGAATTGTTTTTACAACAATAGAAATAAAGGGCTGGTCAGCGCCCTCACTGGACGCACACTACACAAATCTCTAGAAGCGAGATAACAGCTATATTATCCCACACACTGTATACAGCCGTATATAGGATATAGAATTGTTTTTACAACAATAGAAATAAAGGACTGGTCAATGCCTTCCCTGGACACAGACTGCGCAAATCTCTAAAGTCGAGATAACAGCTATATTATCCCACACAATATATACAGCCGTATACTTGATATAGAATTGTTTTTACAACAATAGATATACACACTGCCTGTCTCACAACAGCTCATACAGTGTATACACACTGCCTGTCTCACAAATGCTTCTACAGTGTGTGTATACACTGCCTGTCTCACAACAGCTTATACAGTGTAGACACACTGCCTGTCTCACAACTGCTTATACAGTGTGTGTATACACTGCCTGTCTCACAACAGCTTGTACAGTGTATATACACTGCCTGTCTCACAACAGCTTATACAGTGTAGACTCACTGCCTGTGTCACAACAGCTTGTGAATGTCTGTTTTTATATAGTTTCAGCCCTTTTGGGGGTCCCTTTCTACCTAACTTCACCTAAAACCTTCCTCTCCCTGCTTTACAGACTGTCCCTCTCTAATTCCAACCAGCAAGTGACACAAATCTCAAATCACTATTATTTTATTCAGGAGGTCACATGGTTTAGCCAGCCAATCACAGTTAGAGTTTTTTTTTTTTAAGTCCTGCCTACTCCTAGTGCCTGTCCCTACCCCCTGCATGTTTATTGGCTGGAAAAAGTGCCAGGGGATGTGGGAGGGTGACTCCAATTTTTACTGCGTTTTACCACGAATATTCGACCACGGTCGAATATCTTGAATAGCTGTTCGATCGAATAGTATTTGCTCATCTTTATTAAGGAGTCTAATGTGTGCAACTATTCTAATGGGGATTGGTGTGTATTTTGTTCCAATATCTTGTGACTGATTCATTAAAATGTAGCACTGCCATAGTAAATGTATCTAATTAAAAAAAAGAAAAATTGTGCAGTTTTATTAACCTGGTACTGACCAGACGTAAGCCTGCGCCTGTCTATGTGACTTTTTAAAAAGTCGCAAATGATAAATTGGGTGTTAATCCGAAATTATGCGAACTTTTGGGTGAATACTTAAAACAGGCACATTTTTAAAAAAGTTGCATCTAAAAAATATTTACCTGTCGAAATAGAACTTAGACCAAAAATGGGTGAAAAGGGCAATTATTCACAGAAAAATAGGTGAAAAACCCTTGATAAATGTTCCCCATAGTTTTTTTTTAAAGGTTTTAAATTTTTTAAAAGCAGTCAGATAAAAGTTATATAAGTTACATATCGTTGTAATCATACAGACTTTAGAAAAATGTATAACCTGTCAGTTTTACCATAGGGTAAACACGAAACCCCCCAAAACAAAAACAAATTTCTATTTTTTTTTTTTCAATTTCACCACGCATATAATTTTTTTTTCTGGTTTTTCTGCATACTTTATGAAAATATTAAGTCTTTCATTGGAAAATTACAATTAGTGGCGCAAAAAATAAGGGCTAATGTGGGTCTGTAGGTGAAAAAATGCAAGTGCTATGGCCTTTTAAACATGAGGAGGAAAAAAACGAAATCGGAAAAATGAAAATTAGCCTGGTCCTGAAGGGCTGGAGAAAAGCGTGCTTCATAGCATGTGGAGGCTAGCTGCAATCAGAAGCCGGACTTTCACTGTTAATGACAGGCTGAACTAATCACACTGCAGCCTGTCATTAACCCCTTGATCGCAATGTTAAAAGTGTAAGTGACAAAAGCTGTGTCGGACTGCTTGAGATCTCTTACCTTCCTCCGTGATTGCATGTAAAAGTCCCCCAAGCGGACTTAAAATGTGTAAAAAAAATGTTTTTCAAAATACCCAATCCAATATTATAAGAAAAACATATTTAAAATAAACATATTATATACCGTGGTGTGCGGAATTTTCTGATCTATTGAAATATACAATTCTCATCCCTTAGCCCAGAGAAAAATCTATAGAGCCTAACTGATATCATGGGAAACAGAGTCCTCCCCTGCTTGTTCTCATGATCGGTACTGGACAGACTAGTACCAATCAAAATGTTTTTCAAAACGAAAGTGGCACTTAAATGTTAAAAAAATAATAATAATTATCTATATCATGGGAAAATTGAGATGTATAAGAAATATGATGTGCCTTTTATTTCAGGCTGCGCACATGTTGCAATTGTTGCTGCGGCACTACAGTTATATGTATGAGCAGCCATAGAATAGTGTCAAACTATTTACATAAATAATTCAAAAGGGAGTCCCTAATTAAAAGTACATGGAGAATTGTGGATGTTCTAATCAAAGTGAGCTTAATCCTATTGTAAGCTCACCAGCTTTGTTGGAAGAAATTCCGAACAACCTTGTTACTTTTGATAACTGTAAACCACTGACTCATGGCCCCTTGACAGCTTGCTGAGCATGTAATAACACTCCTCTGTATTTGGGGACTGGCTTAGCTGGCTTTACAATAGATTATTGTGGATGTTAAAGTGAAATGTTATTCTTTACTTAAAGCTCTTTGCTTCTCAGTAATTAAGATTGAATAAAAGGGCACTAAACACAATGCTGTCCCAAAAGAGGAATACATAATGCTTTCATTAATAAAGTGATTTTTTTTTGTGATATGCACATTTTTTTTTTTTCTGCTATTGTTATTTTTTTTTTATGAATTGAAATAAATACATCTGACATGCTGTAGAAGATGTTGTAATGTATTTTTTTTTATCTTTAATTTGCAGAATGTTGCCCATAGTATTTGGCACTTTTGATTACTTTAAGTATTTCTTTAGAAAATTTGAGGTCAGTTGCTATCTATATCATAAAAATCAAAGTCTGTCTTTCTGTCTGTCCTTCTGTCTGTCTGTCCTCTATAGACTTCCAAACGCCTGAACCGTTTGACCCCAAATTTGGCACACATTGGGTGCCCGGGAAGGTTATTGCGAAGGTCCCGTCCCCGCCAGATGTACAGGAGGGGAGGGGGAGGGGAAAGAGCTGCGCCCCATAGAGATGAATGGGAAAATCTCCACACTGCACACACAGGTGATATAATTAGCTGCAGCAGACACGGCAGTTGGAGCCTTAGCAACCAATAGAATTACTGCTTTCATTTTCACAGGGAGCAATGGTTGCTAGGGAAGCTGCCTCACAACATCCACAGTAATAACTGGTAGACCCCCTACTCATCTATACAGTACATGTATAGAGGGCCCCCTACTCCATCTATACAGTACATGTATATACAGGACCCCCTACTCCATCTATACAGTACATGTATATACAGGGCCCCCTACTCCATCTATACAGTACATGTATATACAGGACCTCCTACTCCATCTATACAGTACATGTATATACAGGACCCCCTACTCCATCTATACAGTACATGTATATACAGGACCCCCTACTCCATCTATACAGTACATGTATATACAGGAGCCCCTACTCCATCTATACAGTACATGTATATACAGGGCCCCCTACTCCATCTATACAGTACATGTATATACAGGACCCCCTACTCCATCTATACAGTACATGTATATACAGGGCCCCCTACTTCATCCATACAGTACATGTATATACAGGACCCCCTACTCCATCTATACAGTACATGTATATACAGGGCCCCCTACTCCATCTATACAGTACATGTATATACAGGGCCCCCTACTGCGTCTATACAGTACATGTATATACAGGACCCCCTACTCCATCTATACAGTACATATATATACAGGGCCCCCTACTTCATCCATACAGTACATGTATATACAGGACCCCCTACTCCATCTATACAGTACATGTATATACAGGACCCCCTACTCCATCTATACAGTATATGTATATACAGGACCCCCTACTCATCTATAAAGTACATGTATATACAGGACCCCCTACTCCATCTATACAGTACATGTATATACAGGGCACAACAGGTATACCAAACTGTGACTGGGTAACACTGCTACACCAGACCTGACCAATACCGCCATACTGTGCTGAATAACACTGTCATACCAGACCTGACCAATACTGCCATACTGTGACTGGATAACACTGCCACACCAGACCTGACCAATACCGCCATACTGTGACTGGATAACACTGTCATACCAGACCTGACCAATACCGCCATACTGTGACTAGATAACACTGCCACACCAGACCTGACCAATACCGCCATACTGTGACTGGATAACACTGCCACACCAGACCTGACCAATACCGCCATACTGTGACTGGATAACACTGCCACACCAGACCTGACCAATACCGCCATACTGTGACTGGAGAACACCTCCATACCAGACCTGACCAATACCGCCATACTGTGCTGGATAACACTGTCATACCAGACCTGACCAATACCGCCATACTGTGACTGGGTAACACCGCCACACCAGACCTGACCAATACCGCCATACTGTGACTGGGTAACACTGCCAAACCAGACTTGACCAATACCGCCATACTGTGACTGCATAACACTGTTATACCAGACCTGACCAATACCGCCATAGTGTGACTGGATAACACTGCCATATCAGACCTGACCAATACCGCCATACTGTGAATGGATAACACCGCCACACCAGACCTGACCAATACCGCTATACTGTGCAGGATAACACTGTCATACCAGACCTGACCAATACCGCCATACTGTGACTGGATAACACTGCCATACCAGACCTGACCAATACCAGCAAACTGTGACTGGGTAACACCGCCACACCAGTCCTGACCAATACCACCATACTGTGACTGGATAACACCATCATATCAGACCTGACCAATACTGCCATACGGTGACTGGATAACACCGCTATACCAGACCTGACCAATACCGCCATACTGTGACTGGATAACACCCCCATACCAGACATGACCAATACCGACACATTGTGACTGAATAACACTGCCATACAGGTAAATACAACCCTGCAGGTATACAGGACACTACAGGTATACAGGACCCCAAAACTATACACTACAAGTGCACGGGTTCTCCACAAAACTATATACTACAGGTATACAGGACCACAAAACTTTCTACTACAGGTATACAGGACCTCCACCAACTATATACTTCCGGTATACAGGACCTCCACCAACTATATACTACAGGTATACAGGACCCCAAACTATACACTACAGGTATACAGGACCTCCACCAACTATATACTTCAGGTATACAGGACCTCCACCAACTATATACTACAGGTATACAGGACCCCAAACTATACACTACAGGTATACAGGACCCCAAAACTATACACTACAGGTATACAGGAACTCCACCAACTAAATACTACAGGTATATAGGACCCCAAGCTATACACTACAGGTATACAGGACCTCAAAACCATACACTACAGGTATACAGGACCTACACCAACTCTATAATACAGGTATACAGCACCTTCACCAGCTCTATACTTCAAGTATACAGGACCCCAAATATACTACAGGTATACAGGAACTCCACCAGCTATATACTACAGGTATTTAGGACCCCAAACTATACACTACAGGTATACAGGACCTCCACCAACTCTATACTATAGTTACACAGTACCCTCAAACTATTTACTACAGGTATACAGGACCCCCGAACTATATACTACAGGTATACAAGACCTCCACCAATTATACACTACAGGTATCCAGGACCCTCAAACTATAAACTACAGGTATACAAGACCTCCACCAACTATACATTACAGGTATACAGCACCAACTATATACTACAGGTATACAGGACCCCCGAACTATACAGTACAGGTATACAGAACCTTCACCAACTGTACACTGCAGGTATACAGGACCTCCCTCAACTATACACTATAGGTATACAGCCCCCCCAACTATGCACTACAGATATGTGAGACCCATAAAAACTATACATTGTGGGTATACAGAACCCCTCCAACTATGCACTACAGGTATACACTAATTCCACTGATTAACTCAGATGAAACAATACCTTTAGCTTGGCCTCCTGGGCACCTTAGAACAAATCTAATTAACACACTGACACTTTATACCCGTGCAGCGCCGGGTACATTTTCTAGTGAAATATAAAAATGTAGCACTTAGTAATATCTCCATGTGATAGCTTGCCAATTACTGCATGAAAATATACAGAAATCTAAAGGATCATGAGCGTCAGTGACCCCTGTCATTAAATCTTAGCAAGGGCATGAAAATATACAGAGATCTAAAGGATCATAAGCTGACCCCCTGTCTGTAAAGCTAAGAGAGGTATAATCAATTAATGGTGCATGAATAGTGCAATTGTTCAGCTGTATACAACCAGTGTAAGATGTCCTGGAGCTGGATTCCCTGATACCGCGCGTGTTCCATCATCCCCAGTGTGACTTCATATAGTGTAATTGTATAAGTTTGTGTGGGTATAGACCTTTGTGTGTGTATTTGTGTGTATATACCTAGGTGTCTCTCTTTGTGTGTGTGTGTGTGTGTGTGTGTGTATGAATGTATAAATATGTGTGTAGGTATATATGCATGTGCACAAATGTGCATGCTGATATGGGTATATACCTGTTTGTGTCTGTGTATATGCAGGTATGTATGCGTGGGTAAATACCTGTGTGAATATATATCTTATGCATGAGTGTGTTTCTCTAGGGAGTGACATGTAGCTGATGCAGCTGTTACAGAGGTCTGCTCAGCCAGCATTAGGGACCAATAAAATCTGCAATTGATGCTGCAAAAATCAAGCAATTCACACATATCAGTATTGCCACGTTGTTACTGACTGAAAAATCAAGCTATTCATACATATCAGTATTGCCACGTTCTTAATGACTAACTAGAATTAAGGTAACATGCAGTTAAAAACCCAACCCGTCCTACAAAATAAAAAAGTCCTTAGATTTCCATGTACACAATTTTTGCACAGATTTTCTGGAGGGTGAAAAAAAAAATGTAGTTTTCTTGCTTTTTTTTTCCTATTAGTTTTTTTTGTAATTTTCTTAATTTAGGATGCTGTGGATTTAATTTAGTATTGCAGTGGATTTCCCACAGCGAGTTCTGTAGTGAAATCTTCTGCAATGCGCTTTAGTGTTACCCACCACCTACTTAACCTAGCGCTGCCATTACCTGTCTGCACTCCTGCCTGCTTCTCCGGCTCTTGACTCCCTGACATGCCGCTCAGCATATCAGTCAGGGAGCAATGCAGGTGGGAGCACAGGCAGGTAATGCAGCAGTGGGTAGGAGCTACATTCTCACAGTGAAATGAAAATCTTCTGCTAGAATGTAGAGCAGCAGGAAATGAGGATTGCTGTGGATTTAGTTGTGTAACTCGCAGCGTGAAAACTTCTGCAAAACTGTACGTGTGAAAGCACCCTTAGGGCCAGTTCACACGGAGTAAAAGAGGCGGAATTCCGCGACTGAACTCTCTGCCATGGAATCCACTGCAAAGAGTTCAGTTGTGGAATTCCGCCTTGTTTACTCATGTCAATTCTTTGAGTGGAGAGCAAATGTGTGCAAGCCCTCCCATAGATGGAGAGTTCCATTGTGGAATTCTGACAGCTTAAAGTGTCACTATCATTTAATTTTTTTTTCCAGAAATCAATAGTACAGGCGATTTTAAGAATCTGTGTAATTGGGTTTATTAGCCGAAAAATGCATTTTTATCATGAAAAAAAACAGTTTGAAGCTCTCAACCCTGTCTTTATGGCTTGCTTGTGGAGAGGGGAGGGGTGGAGAGAGATGAGGCACCAAAACAGGACAACAAAGAGTTAATCTACAGTTAATCACCCGGCTATCTTCTCTGACAGTCAGCACTGACCTCTCAGGCTTCTGAATAAAGCTGTCACCCACCTCCGTGTTGTGTAATCCTTTACTCTCTGCTGCTGACTAACTCCCTCCTCCCTCCTGCCCCTCCCCTCTCTATAGGGGATGTGGGTTGTGTCTGATGCAACAAGTCACAATTTCCTGATATTTTGCAGTGAATGGAAAAGAGGAGGAAGGGGGGGGGGCTGGGAAAAGGCTTTTTGAATGTAGATAATGGCATATTTGGATAATAAACACAATTACAAAGTTTCTTAAATTTGCCTGCACTATTGATTTCTGCAAGAAAAAGAAAACGACAGTGACTCTTTAACCTCTTAAGGACATAGGACGTATCCGTACGTCATATGTCCTCACTTGCACTTCAAAGCGGGGCCGCGCGGCGGCCCCGCTTTGAAGTGCCGCGATCCCGGGTGCCGCGAGTAGCCCGGGACCTCTGCTATTAGCGGGCACGGTCTGATCGCCGTGCCCGCTAATTAGCTAATCGGAGGCAGCTGTCAAAGTTGACAGCTGCCTCCGATTACCGGAGGCAACGTTTCCCTGGGGTCTAGTGGGGGAGATCGCTCCTCCGGGACCTTGTCCCGGAGGAGCGATCTCCGTTACTGATGCCGGCCGGGGACGCGTCCAAGATGGCGCCGTCCTCGGCTCGGCACTCGTTCGTTTTCGGCTGCAGCAGCCGAAAGCAAACGAGTGCCGATCTCATGGATCTCTGCAGCATATCTATGCTGCAGAGATCTCAATGAGAGATCCAAGTGTATATACTAGAAGTCCCCCAGGGGGGCTTCTAGTATATGTGTAAAAAAAAAAAAAAAAAAAAAAGTGTTGTTAATAGTAAAAAGCCCCCTCCCCTAATAAAAGTCTGAATCACCCCCCTTTTCCCAGGTTTTAAATAAAAGTAAACAAATAAATAAATAAATAAACATGTTTGCTATCGCCACGTGCGTAATCGCCCGAACTATTAATTAATCACATTCCTGATCTCGTACGGTAAACGGCGTCAGCGCAAAAAAATCCCAAAGTGCAAAATTGCGCATTTTTGGTCGCATCAAATCCAGAAAAAATGTAATATAAAGCGATCAAAAAGTCGTATATGCGCAATCAAGGTACCGATAGAAAGATCACATCATGGCGCAAAAAATTACACCTCGCACAGCCCCATAGACCAAAGGATAAAAGTGCTATAAGCCTGGGAATGGAGCGATTTTAAGGCATGTATATTGGTTAACAACGGTTTGAATTTTTTACAGGCCATCAGATACAATATAAGTTATACATGTTATATATCGTTTTAATCGTAACGACTTGAGGAACATGCATAAGTCAGTTTTACCACAGGGCGAATGGCGTAAAAACACATTTCCCCCAAATAAAAGAAATGCGTTTTTTTTTTCAATTTCACCACACTTTGAATTTTTTTCTGGTTTCGCAGTGTACTTTATGCAAAAATTCAGCCTGTAATTGCAAAGTACAATTAGTGAAGCAAAAAATAAGGGGTCATGTGGGTTTCTAGGTGGAAAAATGCAAGTGCTATGACCTTTTAAACACAAGGAGGAAAAACCGAAAACGTAAAAACGAAAATGGGCCATGTCCTTAAAGGGTTAAGGAGGTGGGCTGAGGCCTGAGGATATAGCAGCTGGGCAGGACTGTAGTAAGGCGTTAGAGTATGTTTACAGTACACAGGTAGATTTTCTGCAAGTGATCTGCAATTGCCTGTAAATACTCTAATTGATTTGATGCTGAATCTCTGCACATTTTCTGCAGCAGATCTGCAGCAAATCTCCACCTGTGTACATATCTTTATGAGGGAATCACACATAGCATATATTTTCATAGCACATATTTTCTTTCTTTCTCTCTCTCTCTCTCTTTTTTTTTTTTTTTTTTAGTGGATGCAAAAGGAATCACACATCTGTAATCTGTATAATTGCGGATCCGTGATATTGCAGATTTCACTTTGCACAGCCCCGTTAATTGAAAAGGCCCTAACTCAGGACTGCACATTTGCTCATTTAATTGTTTTTATTTATTTATTTTTTCCTGGCATGGATCATAGCCCAAGTACAGACCTGTAAGAGCTACACAAGTGTGTATGGGGCCATAATAATCAAAGGTTCTGTATTCTTGCCACATTTGCGGATCCATAATTGCATACAGAAAAAACTGATGAGTGAAAGGGGCCTTATACTTCTCTTTGCTCAATCTCTGGCTAGCCTGAGAAAACCCTAAGACATTTAGCAAAGCATTATGATATTATACATAAGCTTAGATAACTTAAATAAATGATACATTCTCACATATGGGATTAGATATGGTGATGTAGTGGCACGATAATAGTTACAGATAAGTTTGACATGTAACACTATCTGAATTATAATTGAGTTGTATGGGCAAAGCAGCAAAAAAAAAAAAAAAAAAAAAAAAAAAAGATAGTAAGCTCTGACCCTGCTCAGTGACTGCAGTGTGCACAAGCCTAAAACCTAGTGATGGCTGCTCTCATGAGCTTATTCCATGGTAACACAATCATACCAAATTGACTGAATTTACAACCAAAATACTTTCAAAGGTAACGTATATGGTAAACTATATTTACCTGCCCATTGCTGTATTATACCTTACAATGCTCAATTGGTGACACTTACAGTTTCCAGAATCACTTTTTGACCCCTTCTTAAAGTATCACAGTGGCTATGCACAACTCTTGTGGAATAATCTTTGTGTTTATACAATCTTTATTAGGAACTAGAAAATGTACCCGGCGCTGCCGGGGTATAAGGTGTCAGTGTGTTAATTAGATTTGTTCTAAGGTGCCCAAGAGGCCAAGCTAAAGGTATTATATCATCTGAGTTAATCAGTGGAATTAGTGTATACCTGTAGTGCATAGTTGGAGGGGTTCTGTATACCCACAATGTATAGTTTTTATGGGTCTCGCATATCTGTAGTGCATAGTAAGGGGGGCTGTATACCTATAGTGTATAGTTGGGTGGTTCCTGTATACCTGTAGTGTGTATTTGGGGGGGCTGTATACCTGTAGTGTATAGTTGAGGGAGGTCCTGTATACCTGCAGTGTACAGTTGGTGAAGGTCCTGTATACCTGTACTGTATAGTTCGGGGGTCCTGTATACCTGTAGTAAATAGTTGTTGCTGTATACCTCTAATGTATAGTTGGTGGAGGTCTTGTATAGCTGTAGTTTATAGTTTGAGGGTCCTGGATACCTGTAGTGTATAATTGGTGGAGGTCTTGTATACCTGTAGTATATAGTTCGGGGGTCCTGTATACCTGTAGTAAATAGTTTAAGGGTCCTGTATAACTATAGTACAGAGTTGGTGGAGGTCCTGTTTACCTGTAGTGTATAGTTCGGGGTCCTATATACCTGTAGTATATAGCTGGTGGAGTTCCTGTATACCTGTAGTATATTTGGGGTCCAGTATACTTGTAGTATAGAGTTGGTGAAGGTGCTGTATACCTATAATATAGAGTTGGTGTAGGTCCTGTATACCTGTAGTGTATAGTTTTGAGGTCCTGTATACCTGTAGTGTATAGTTTGGGGTCCTATATACCTGTAGTATATAGTTGGTGGAGTTCCTGTATACCTGAAGTATATAGTTGGTGGAGGTCTGGTATGACAGTGTTATCCAGTCACAGTATGGCGGTATTGGTCAGGTCTGGTGTGGCAGTGTTATCCAGTCACAGTATGGTGGTATTGGTCAGGTCTGGTGTGGCAGTGTTATACAGTCACAGTATGGTGGTATTGGTCAGGTCTGGTGTGGCGGTGTTACCCAGTCACAGTATGGTGGTATTGGTCAGGTCAGGTATGGAGGTGTTATCCAGTCACAGTATTGCGGTATTGGTCAGGTCTGGTATGGAGGTGTTATCCAGTGACAGTATTGCGGTATTGGTCAGGTCTGGTGTAGCAGTGTTACCCAGTCACAGTTTGGTATACCTGTTGTGCCCTGTATATACATGTACTGTATAGATGGAGTAGGGGGTCCTGTATATACATGTACTGTATAGATGGAGTAGGGGGTCCTGTATATACATATACTGTATAGATGGAGTAGGGGGCCCTGTATATACATGTAATGTATAGTTGGAGTAGGGGGTCTACCAGTTATTTCTGTGGATGTTGTGAGGCAGCTTCCCTAGCAACCATTGCTCCCTGTGAAAATGAAAGCAGTAATCCTATTGGTTGCTAAGGCCCCAACTGCCGTGTCTGCTGCAGCTAATTATATCACCTGTGTTTGCAGTGAGGAGATTTTCCCATTCATCTCTATGGGGCGCCTCTCTTCCCCCTCCCCCTCCCCTCCTGTTCATCTGGCGGGGACAGAACCTTCGCAATAACCTTCCCGGGCACCTAATGTATCTGTGGGCCAAATTTGGGGTCAAACGGTTCAGGCGTTTGGAAGTCTATAGAGGACAGACAGACAGAAGGACAGACAGACAGACTTTGGTTTTTATGATATAGATAAGGGTCTGTCTACCACAGTACTTAATTCCTGCAGAACTCTCCGGTGGATTGTTTTTAATAGTTATGCAGATGAGATTTAATAAAGAATTTACATTATCCCCACACATTATATCTCTCATATAATTTTCTTGTGTAAGTACAGTAGAGAAGAAGGTATTTAGTAGATTGACCCTTTTTTCATTCTCCTCCACCAATTATTATTATTATTTTTTTTTATTAGTATTATTATTTGACTTAAATTTTTTGGCGCACAACATTTTCAGTTTTAAGTTTCTTATTATGTAGGTAAACAACATTTTTTTGTGTGTTCATCTCTGAACAGACTATAACCCTGTATATTAAATGCACAGGTATTGTTATCATCCAGCCATGCCTCGCTTATCCCCACTTCATTATAACCTTTCTCCAATATAGTTAGTTGTAATAACTTAGGGTGCGTTTACACAGAAAGATTTATCTGACAGATTTTGGAAGCCAAAGTCAGGAATGGATTTGAAAAGAGGAGAAATCACAGTCTTTCCTTTATGACCTGATCGCTGTTTATAGTCTGTTCCTGGTTTTGGCTTCAAAGATCTGTCAGATAAATCTGTCTGTGTAAATGCACCATTAGGGTCCATTTACACAGAAAGATTATCTGAAAGATTATCTGCCAAAGATTTGAAGCCAAAGCCAGAAACATACTATAAACAGAGATCAGGTCCTAAAGGAAAGGCTGAGATTTCTTCTCTTTTCAAATCCATTCCTGGCTTTGGTTTCAAATCTTTGACAGATAATCTGTCAGATAATCTTTCTGTGTAAATGGACCCTAATGCTGGGTTTACACGGAATGATTATCGTGTGAATTTGCATGATAACAATCGAATTTGAACGATAATCGTACGTGTAAACGCAGCGAACGATCAAACGACGTGCGAGAAATTGTTCATTGTGATCTTTAAACTGGTTCTTAAATCATTGTTCGCAAAAAAATTGCTGATCGTTCCGTTAAAACAGTAGTCGCGCGATGTCCGCCAGATCCCCGCTCGCAGCCCTGCCCCCCGCTTATCCGCAGCCCCCTGCGCCGGCTCGATCGTCACCCCCGCCACCGCTCTGATACCACCCCCGCCGCCGCTCCGATCGCCACCCTCGCTCCTATTGCCCCCCCCCCGCCGCTCCGATCGCCCCCGCCGCGACCATACTTTACCTGCTCCGCGTAGCAGGTCTTCCACATCAGCGGTCTTCCACATCAGTGCACTGATTGGCTGAAGAGGGGAGCCGGGAATTTCAAACGGCTCCTCTTCAGCCAATCAGTGCTCCTCTTCAGCACTGATTGGCTGAAGAGAAGCCGTTTGGAATTCCCGGCTCCCCTCTTCAGCCAATCAATTCAAGGCAGCACTGACTGGCTGAAGAGGAGCCATTTGAAATTCCCGGCTCCCCTCTTTAGCCAATCAGTGCTGCCTTGCATTGATTGGCTGAAGAGGGGAGCTGGGAATTTCAAAGGGCTCCTCTTCAGCCAATCAGTGCTGCCTTGCATTGATTGGCTGAAGAGGGGAGCCGGAATTTCAAATGGCTTCTCTTCAGCCAATCAGTGCTGAAGAGGAGCACTGATTGGCTGAAGAGGAGCTGTTTGAAATTCCCGGCTCCCCTCTTCAGCCCATCAGTGCATTCAAGAGCGGAGTCGGGGATGTCAAAGACCTGCTACGCGGAGCAGGTAACGTACGCTCGCTGCCGGGCCGGCGGGGGTGGCAATCGGAGCTGCAGTGGGGGGGGGGGCGATCGGAGCGGTGGGAGTGGTGATCGGGGAGGCGCAGGGGGCTACAGTTGACCGTGGGGCCGGGCTGCGGATGAGCAGGAAGCCGGGCTGCGAGCGCGCGATCGCAAAACGATTTTTCAGTACTATATATCGTACCGTCTTAAACGCTGATCGTTATTAAAAAAAAATCTTTACTTAGAAATCGTTAATCGTACGATCAGGCCAATAATCGCCTCGTGTAAACTTAGCATTAGTCAGGCTTCTTGCAATATTATACAAGCATTTAACCCCTTAGTGACCGCCGCACGTATTTTAACGGCGGCCACTAATGGGCTTTATTCCGATGCGTACGCCTTTTAACGGCGGACGCATCGGAATCAATTACGGCCTGGCTGCGGCAGCAGTGCGGGGGATCAGCGGTCAGTGTGACCACTGTCCCCCCCCCCCCCCCTGTGACTGCCCGGAGCAGAGGATTCTCCGCTCCGGGCAGTTTAACCCATTAAATGCCGCTGTCAAAGTATGACAGCGGCATCTAACGGGTCCCGGTGGGTCCCGGACGGCGCCGCGGGTATACGATTGCGACGTCCCACGGTGAAGTCCGGTCCCCCGATGTTGTCATGGTGATCCCGGGGTCCTAGTGAAGGCCCCCGGGCTCACCATGCATATGCCATCCTGCTGACAGGGGTGGCTGTGGCTATTGTCTGTCAGCAGGATGGTCCCATTATACAATACACTGTACTGCAGAAGCAGTACAGTGTATTGTATAATGTAATCTAAGTGTTACACTAGTCTACAGTAATGTACACTATTGTAAAAGTAAAAAAAAGTGCACCAATCACAATCCCTGAGGGGTAGCTGAAGGGTTGGGGCAGAGTGTGGGCCGGTCCCCGCACCGACGATCGCCGTTATTACCAGTATAATGGCGGGCACCGGTAAGTGGTATTGCCAGCACAGCTTAACACTTTCATCTTCTCTCACCGTGAATCCACAGTGAGAGGAGATGAATACATGCTCCCCCCTGTGCCCCCCGGAATAACCTTTGTGTTCACAATGATTAATTCCTTAGGGTATAAAAACACTTGCCGTATCTGCAGCGAGTTTGTCCGCAGCCCGCCCCGTTACCCCCCCGGCCGCCGGAGACTATACGTCACCTGATCCCAACTCGGGCTTCCTTTGCTGATTCCCAGCACGTCCCGCTCGGCCAATCAGTATGCTGCCCCGCCGCAGCGCACTGATTGGCTGAGCGGGCCGTGAAGACATTGGGAGCCCTGAAGCAAGCCTGAGGAAGCCGGGATCAGGTGACGTATAGTCTCCGGTGGCCAGGGGGTTAACGGGGTGGGCAGCAGGCAAACTCGCAGCAGGGATGTACATCCCTGCTGAGAGTTTGTCTGCAATTGAGTACACAGGGCACGAGTCTCGCTGTGAATACAGCAAGTGTGTTTGTAGCCTTAAGAAAAGATCAAACTCTCATTCTTTCCACCACCAGAGGTGGCGGAGAGCATGGGGCAATGATCGGGGACTAGCCGATGTGGTCCTGGTACAAGTGATCAGTGGTATATACTATATACCACTGATCACTTGTTCCAAATGCTGCTGGCAATTTTTATCCCCGTCACCATAAATCATTGGTGACTGGATAAAAAGTCAACTTAAAAAAAGAACTGGTCCCTAAAAAAATCAGTTTTGGAAATTTCATAAAAACGTGATAATTTGCTGATAAATTTCTAAGCCCCGTAACACTCAAAAAAGTTAAATATGTTTACGAAATGAAGCCAGAATAAAGAGGACATATTGGTAATGTGACCTAGTAACTAATTTATGTCATATGACTTTCTTTTTTTAGAAGTAGAGAATTTCAAAGTTTGTAATGCGCAAATTTTTCAAATTTTTCATTATATTTTTATGTTTTTCACAAAAAACACACAAGATAGTGACCAAATTTTGCCACTTACTGTAACGCCTGGAGTAGTGGATCCACTGGACCGTCACCACGATGGCACTAACCTCACCAGGGAGCGGAGTCTAAGGGGCCGCTGGTTTTCACCAGAGCCCGCCGCAAGGCGCGATGGACTTGCTGCGGCAGGCGACCCCCAGGTCGCTACCCCTGGCTTGGTTGCTAGTGACGGCAGGCGAGGCGTGGCAGGAGCAGTAGGAAGAAGATAGTGCAGGCAGAGGACTGTAGACGTGATCGCAGGTGGCGGACAGGACTAAGGAAGAATGGGAAGGCAGCGGGCAAGGACTAGGGACAAGGACTGAAGACAGGAAACAGGGACAAGGACTAAGGTCAGGAACAAAAGGGAGCTGGGCCAAACGCTATTGGAAGCATGTAGAGGCTCCAATACCTGGGAGGGGGCAGGGCTGGAACTTATAGGGGAGTGATTGACATATGGACCAATTAGGAGTGCACTGCCCCTTTAAATCTGAGAAAGCTGGCGCGCGCGCGCCCTAGGAGGCGGGGACGCGCACGCCGGCCGGCACAGTGAGAGACAGGAGCAAGGAAGGTGAGGTGCCCCCAGGGGCCGAACTAGCAGCAGCGCCGGGTCCCTGCACAAGGACCCCGGCGGCTGCATGGGGCAGGAGGAGGTTGCGGCGGCGGCCCGGAACACGGGATGCCGCCGCGGCCGTGACACTTACACAAAGTGCCATATGTGTCGAAAAAACAATCTCAGAATCGCTAACATATGTTAAAGCATCACTGAGCTATAAGCGCATAAAGTGAGACAGGTCAGATTTTGAAAAATGAGCCTGGTCATTAAGGTCCAAATAGGATTGGTCCCTAAGGGGTTAATAGGTCTACCCATATGTCCTTTCCTTGTATGGCTATGTTCGCACATTTTTTTCCAGCTCCTTTTAAAATTACGTCTGTTATTTTGAGTCTAAAATAACTGACGTCATTTGGCTGCCTGGCCTTCCCTTAGTGCAATGATGGCTGTTGGCACATTAGTCTAGTTTGGGATTACTAATTGACATTTGGGTGTGGTTTAATTAAAAAGTCCAATAATTTAATAGTAAAAACGGAGAAAGAACGGTGAGAAAAGAAAAAAAAACTGTGTGTGAACAACTAATAAAAAAATGTCAGCTGTTTTCAAAAGACGTCTGAAAATAATGATCATGGTTATTATTTTGACTTCCGCAGTAAAAACATCTGTTATTCAATTTATTGTGTTTACGTTGTTGGAACATAGCCTATCACTAGTAACTGTTCTATTCCCATCTTTCGCTCCATCCCCATTATTTCAAGCTCTCTCTCTACCATCTTCATCTTCCATATTGTAGCTACATCCTCCATCCCTGATTAATCACGTCTCCAATGTTTTATCCATCTTCTTGTCCAGCACAGCTGCACCATTCTAAGGTGCATCCCATCCCTACCACTATAGAGTCTATAACCAACAGGAAAGTTGGCCTAGTTCTCCATAAACCCCAAACCCTACTTCCTAAATTAGCTCTTGAGCCTCTTATTTACCTCCAAAATCTTCTGGTGCCTCTCTGATGTGCAGTGTTGCATCTAAGAAGTGTATTTTCTTGATCACAAACTATATCATGACAGAGAGGAGAAGGACTTGTAAGTACTGCTGGCAAACAGCCCATCTCCGGTCTTACCCCCTGAAACTTCCAAAATGCCACCAAAGAACATAGTATTGCAGTGATAATCACAATGTCTTGTTACTGCTAGCATTAGGTGTGTGTGGTAGGTCTTGGAAATGAAGCTGAATCTGAGAGTGAGAAGGATATGTGTATGAATCTGCTATAAGATACAAAAACATTTTTTTTTCTGGTCTGAGGTCTAGACACTGTACATTATATTGTGTTTATGGTTTAATAGAAGAAAAAAAGGAAAGACAGAGATATGTGTTTTTTTTCTACAGTTGATACATAGAGTCATATAACATGAAGGTCAAATGTCCTAAAATATTGAAGCTTTGGGCAAAATCCCCTTTCACCCTCCCTACATTCTGCTTCTTTTTGTATGAGTGTAAGTGAACTTACTGGTTGCAGTGTTGCAGGACATTTTAAAAAGCTAGTCTGTAACTTCTTTTTCTGACCTCAAATGTGTTAAAGTCATTTGATTTATGATGCTGTGGTAAACCTAGGAACCTTGTTCTATATATTTGTCCTACAAATTGATATCTTATTCATATAAATGCATTGTATTACTTTATTAAGTGTAATTTAAAGTCAATTAACGTGCAATGAGTGATGTTAACTCAAAAGGAGACAACATAATCTAATAGCATACAATGCAATGTCTCCGGAATGAAAACATAATATGTTTTTAGTCTATTATCATCAGTCACTGTCAGAACACTGCTGGACAATAGACTTCTATTCTCTTTTTTCTTACTGTCATTTTGTTACAAAATATACAAAAATAGACAATGCAGATTTTTTATTTTATAAAGTTAATTAAGTTTACAATCAAATATAAAATTGATTTTCCATTGCTTCTGTGAAATGAAAGCGTATGCTGCACGATTATACTACTTTACATCAATAGAGTTAATAATTAGGACTTTTTTCTTTTTTTTTCTTTTTACCTGTACTTTGTCTTTTTTTTACATTCTTTAAACGTGATTTTACATGCTGTTTTCAAATGTGGATCATATATTTTATAAGATAATCACTTTTCCTTTCCCTATTTCCTTACCTCCATAATGTTTGCCTTTACTTATCTTTTGGTTCAAAATTATTTTATGTCTATGGACATTAACTTGTGATTCCCTCTCAGTGAGAAGTTTGCATAAAGATGTATACTGTACAGCACCTGACCAAGACGCACCCTGCAGCAGAAACAGAGCATTAGGCATCCCTAGCGTACTGTAAAAAGATTTCCTGGACTGGACATTGTGCACCATACCCAAGGAATCTATGCCTCCAGAGATGGTAAGCCAGTACTGGTTAGTCCAGTTTATTAAGCTATTATTTCTTAATGCCACTGGGTTTCTGAGGTAATAAATTGGGGACGTGGAAGGACATTTTTATTCATTTTAAATCCCCCCCCCCCCCTATGGGTACTGGGAAGATCCAGGTAATAGCAGGCACAATCAGTCAAAAATGATGGCCTGGCAGTAGGATGATAGCAGAATGGTATTATTAGGCTGAAAAGAAACAAAGTAAGTCTGAGCTACCCCTATTTTCTGTAACAAACCAAGCCAGGTACAAAATGAAACAAAAGCTAATCCTATTAGGAGGCATAGACAATTATTTTTGCCCTTTCCAGCTTAATAATACCAGCCTGCTACTTTACCAACCCTAAACGTACTGGTGTTAGTGGGTATTGGAATAATAATGGGGAACACGGGATAAATACTAATAATTTAATATGCTTATCAGTGTGGCTCCTACCCCTGGGACCCCCAATGGTGTGTAGAACAATATTTTCTCCAGTGTCAGAAAAGACAGTTTAATTTCTGCGGCGCTTCCGAATCTAGCCAAGTACAGCTATTTTATAGAAATGAATGGGGTACTAATCTCTATGGGACCTCTGCAACTTCTGGAAGCACATTGTGCTGCTATGACAATATTGTTGTCAATCTTGTTCATGTACAGCAGATCGATGGGTCATCAGCCCCTCCCCTACAGATCAGCAATGGATGAGTTGCTGAACTGTAAAGGTCTGATTGCCAGGTCCTTCACAGTGGAAAATATTGCCCCTGGTTTTCATGGAATGTCCTAAGAGCTCCTGTAGTGTAATATGTGTCCCAGTACTTCTCTCCCTCTCTATTATTATTATTATTATTATTATTATTATTATTATTATTATTATTCAAATCTCTCTTACAATGTTGTAATACACAAGTCACATCTGCGTACTTAGAGGATTTGACAGAAATTTATGTTGACTGTTTTATGTCTTCAACTTTTGTACCTTTCATGTACTGGTATAAGGGTAGGTCAAGTAAAATAAGAAGAAAGCCTGTTTTGTTTGACACTTATTAAGGCTGACTGTTTTTCTTCATAAACACATATTTATTTTCTTGCATGTATCTGTCAGGGTAGGTCAACTGAAAATATAGTGATGAAATACTTCTGCTCTTATAGATCATAAAATATATACCAAATAATCCTTTAAATAGGACTGTATAAGAACTTTATAAAAGGAAATAAATTGTATATGCTGATAAGTACAAATAAATGTCTCAATACAAATTGAAGTGTTAAGAGAAAATTAATAAAAATAGGTAAATGACAGGAAATTTATTTAAAGTATTTTGGCCGTTTCAGATTACTTCTCAGAATAAGCTTTCATGTTTTTTATGAGGACTTACAGTATTTTAGATCACTACTTTGCTTTATATGGCATTTTCCACCAGATTTCTGCTCTGCATGGTCAATCTCTGTGGTGTATACACAACACACACAGATGAGGAGATGATGATCCTGCCCTTCTATTTCTTGATAACACACTCTAAGAAGCAGCAGCATGGAGGATATTACAGGACAGTACTGATAAGGCTGTGAATCAAGCACTAGGGTGTAATCTAATACTTACAAAAAGCTATTTTAAAGTCTCTTTGCAGTCCCTGTTTGCTTCTGGTTCTCTCAATTCACTCTCTTTTCCACCTGACTTCTCATTTCCATAGGCTTGGTCGGGCAGATAGTAATCTGACCACTCAGTGAGCTGCTAATCAGACTTGTAAACACTAGACTGAAGTTTTTTCAGGAGCCATTTGAAAAGGAAAGACAAGTAGACTAAATATCCAACATCTAACACTGAGGAGGTAAATAAGAAAAAAGCTGTGTGACTCAATCAAACTGGTAACAAAAAAATTGTGTAAACTGCCCACAGCAACCAATCACAGTTCCACTTTTATTGAATCACAGCTGAAGTTGATTGGTTGCTGTGGGTAGTTTACATCAGTTTCTTTTTTAAACACTGAGAAATCTAGGTCTGGGACTTAGTTGGGAAGTTTCTCTTTCTAGTGAATCTATCAGTTGGACAAGTGCTGACAGTGTCATATAGGTCTTAGAGAAAAGAAACACATATAGGGAGAGATCTATCAAACTGGTGTTAAGTAGAATTTTCACAGTTGCCCCTAGCAACCAATCAGATTCCACCTTTCATTTTCCAAAGAATTTGTAAGGAAAGAAAAAGGGAATCTGATTGGTTGCCAGGGGCAACTGAGCCAGTTCTACTTTACACCAGTTTGATAAATCTCCCCTATTGTCAGACTCGGTAGGCAGAAACAGTAAGTATAAACATGAAACAAAGACAGACGAATGAACACAATAGAGCGAAGTCAACAACCCAAGTCAGCAACACACGGGCAGCGAGGTACAAAATCGGAAGGCAAGCGGGAAGTCGGTAACAGGCAGAAGGTCAGAAAACGCAGCAACAATAGAGGAAGGATAGGGCAGGGAAGGCAGAACAAGGATCAGGGGAGCTGGGACTAGAACAATCTAATAGCCAGCAAAGGAGTCTGATACTGGCTGTACTTTATACCGGATCAGGAGTCCAGAGCAGCCTCTCATTGGTCCGGCCTCCTGAATCCAAACCTTGTGCAGCTGAGATACTGCAGGCTGAATTGCAGAGCGATCTGCCCCTCAGCCTGAGTGTGACTGCACTCAGCTGTAAGAGCCGGGCGGAAGCCGGCTATGACACGGAGCCACGGCGTCCCTGGTTGTCAAGGACGCCATCGGGTCTCCGTGACATCACGCGGCTCCGGCGGCTGATGCGGCGCTGTGTCCTAGCGCCGTCAGACGGGGCTGAGGCCGGGGAGGACGCCGCTGGATCCACGGCAGGTGAGTTGCTTACATTACCCCCTCCCTTATGAGGGGCCTCAGGACCCTTACTAACAGGACCCGGTCTAGAAGGGTTGCGCAAATGATATTGCCGAATGAGGCGTGGTGCGTACATATCTCTACTTGCTACCCAAGTGCACTCCTCTGGACCAAATCCTCTCCAATGAACCAGATACTGTAAAGAATTCTGAACTCGGCGAGAATCCAGAATCCTCTCCACCTCATATTCAAGTTCACCCTGAATAATCAAAGGAGCAGGGGGAGCAGATGGTAACACGGGATTAACATATTTTTTCAACAGAGACTTATGGAAAACATCGTGAATTTTTAGGCTCTTAGGCAAAAGTAACTTAAACGAAACTGGATTAATGACCTTTACTATGGCATAAGGACCAATGTATTTAGGAGAAAGTTTACCAGATGGTGTTTTCAATCTCAAGTTTCTAGTAGAGAGCCATACCTTGTCACCTACCCCGTACTCAGGGCCAGATATGCGTCTTTTGTCTGATTGTTTCTTATAATTTTCTTGGGCTTTAACCAGGTTCTGAAGAGCCTGGGCCCAAACTGTGCACAGTTTTCTGTAGATTTTTTCAGCGGATGGATTAATGGACTCGGTCGCATGTACAGAAGAACATCGAGGATTAAACCCAAAATTGCAAAAATATGGTGACATTTTGAGAGACTGACTTTCACGATTATTTAGGGCAAACTCAGCCAAAGGTAAGTATTCCCTCCATTTCTCCTGTGACCCTGCAACAAAACATCTTGAGAACTGCTCCAGTGACTGGTTAACCTTCTCCGTCTGTCCATTGGACTGCGGATGAAAAGCTGAAGAAAAGGACAAGGATATGCCCAGGCGACCACAAAACTCTCTCCAGAATTTAGACACGAACTGTACTACCCTGTCAGAAACAATATTCTCTGGTACACCATGTAAACGTAAGATATGATTAATAAAAAGAGAAGCCAAGCTTGCTGAGGGGAATTAAATGGCACATCTTAGAGAACCTGTCGACCACCACCCAAATCACAGTTTTACCCTTAGAGGGTGGTAAATCAGTTATAAAATCCATTGAGATGTGGGTCCAAGGTCTAGCAGGTACCGGTAGGGGTTGGAGAAGTCCCTCGGGTAATCTGCGAGGAACCTTGGACCTGGCACAAATCTCACAAGCTTCTACAAACAGCTTAGTATCTCTGACCCAAGATGGCCACCAATAATGGCGAGATAACAAATACTTGGTACCAGCAATGCCTGGATGACCTGCCAATACTGAACAATGTGTTTCTTCCAGAACTCTCAGACGAAGATTTGGGGGAACAAACAGTTTATTCTCCGGGGTATTCCTAGGCGCCATAGATTGAGAGTGGACAACTTGAGCAGCCAGATTGGGCTGCAGTATAGCCACCACCACCCCTGGAGATAAGATGGTTTCAGACTCCTTTATGGGGACTTCGTTGACGTTGAAACTACGAGATAAAGCGTCTGCCCTTACATTTTTGGAACCCGGTCTGAAGGTGATTTCAAAGTTAAACCGTGTGAAAAAGAGTGCCCATCTGGCTTGCCGTGGAGTAAGATGCTTGGCTTTATCTAAATAAACAAGGTTTTTGTGGTCGGTTAGAACCTTAATTTTGTGTTTAGCCCCCTCTAGAAAGTGCCTCCATTCATCAAATGCCCACTTGATGGCAAGAAGTTCTCTATTGCCTATATCATAGTTGCATTCGGCTTTGGAGAACTTTCTGGAGAAATAGGCTATGGGTCGGAGATTGGTGAGTGTTTCAGGACCCTGTGAAAGAACAGCCCCCACCCCCACCTCTGAGGCATCCACCTCGACAATAAAAGGTTGTTCAAAGTCAGGTTGAATCAACCCCGGAGCTACAGAAAAACATCTTTTAAGTTTGTCAAATGCCAAAATGGCTTCAGGAGTCTAGTTATCCACATCAGCTCCCTTTCTGGTAAGATCTGTTAAAGGCTTTGCAATCACTGAGAACCCCTTAATACATTTTCTGTAATAGTTAGCGAATCCCAAAAATCTCTGTAAAGCTTTAAGATTCTTTGGGTGCTCCCACTTTTCAATGGCTGGCACCTTAAGGGGATCCATACCAAAAGAACTAGGGGTGATTTTATATCCCAAAAAAGAGACCTCCTGAACACCAAACTGGCACTTTGACAACTTAGCAAATAAATGGTTTTGTCTTAGGAGTTCCATAACCTTGCAGACATGACCAACATGTGAAGACCAATCTGGAGAGAAAATCAGAATATCGTCCAAGTATACCACTAAAAAACGTCCCAGGTAGTCGCGAAACACATCGTTAACAAAACGTTGGAAAACTGCAGGTGCATTACAGAACCCGAAGGGCATGACAAGGTATTCAAAGTGTCCCTCGGGGGTATTGAAGGCAGTTTTCCACTCATCACCCTCCTTTATTCCAATCAAATTATAGGCCTCTCAGAGGTCAATCTTGGAGAACCACAAATCAGGAATCAGAGGGAGAGGATGTTGATTTTTAATCGTGATTTTATTTAACTCCCGATAATCAATGCAAGGGCGTAGGCCACCATCCTTTTTACCCACAAAGAAAAACTCAGCCCCAAGGGGAGAACAGGAAGGACGGATGTGATCCTTATGTAAACTCTCTTTAACATAATCATGCATTGCCATCCCTCTCTGGTTTAGACAAATTAAAAATCCGTCCCTTTGGGTACTTAGATTCAGGAACTAAATCAATAGCACAATCGTATGGACGATGAAGGGGTAGCTCGTCCACAGATTTTTCATCAAAAACATCAAGAAAACCAGATAGAAACTCGGGGAGCTCCCCTTCTAACGAAGAACATTCTGTTAAATTCAAAGAAATACAATGGGCGGCACAACCTGGCCCCCATTGGACAAGTTCTCTGTTTACCCCATCAAACACAGGATTATGCCGGGTCAACCAGGGTAAACCTAAAATAACACAGAGGACAAATTGTCCATAACCAAAAAATCAAGACACTCGGAATGGATCGACCCCACTTTCACTTCAAGGGGAGGAGTGATATATTTAACTCTACCTTGGGCCAATGGAGTAAAGTCGGCCCCCGTGATACTCAGCGGGCATTTAAGCTGAAGTGGACATACCCCCAGATTGGACCAAAACCCGGAAATAATAAAATTAGCGGATGCCCCTGAATCAACATGGGCAAACCCCGAGATACATTTCTCGCCCAAACATAGCAAGATGGAAACCATCAACTTATTTTTATCGAGTGGTACCTGTGCCCCTCAGTGACCCCCTCGTCACTCAGGCGCTGGAGTTTTCCGGCGATGTTCCAGGCCTGGAGGTACATTCACGAACACGGTGTCCAGCTTTGCCGCAGTACAGACAAAGATTATGCTGCATACGATGGGCTCGTCTAGTTCTTGCATCGGTGGCACCAATTTGCATGGGTTCTTCTGGTGGTGGTAACAGGGAAGAAGGGGTTTTAGGGCAAGACAGAAGAGAGGAAGAGGTTTTACAGGGTTCAGGGGTACCTTTCTCCCTTCGTCTGTCTCGCATCCGGCGATCTACCCTAATGGCTAACGTCATGGTCTCGTCTAACGTTTCAGGGGGAGGATAAGCTATTAACAGGTCCTTCAACTGGTCAGAGAGACCCACCCGGAACTGGTAGCGCAGGGCAGAGTCGTTCCAACCAGATGGGATACACCACTGGCGAAACTCTGCGCAATAGTCCTCAACTGGCCTTTTCCCCTGTTTTAGGGACGTCAATTGTCGCTCGGCTACTGCAGTCCTGTCAGGGTCATCGTACAATAGTCCCAAGGCCGAAAAAAAAAAGTCAACGGAAGTTAATTCTATGGCATTGGGAGGGAGAGAGAATTCCCACTCCTGTGGTGGACCCTGCAGAAGGGACATGATAATTCCCACGTCTTTGGGACGTAGTCGAAAGAACAACCGTCACCCTTCTCTGAAGGTTCGGAAACTCTTTCTATCCCCCTTAAATTTTTCCGGGAGTTGTACAGGTGGTTCAGGAGGATAGGGGGTGGTCATAGTTACTTGTTGAGGAGCAGCCTCCTGCTCTTGAACCCGTTCGGCGAGATTCTGAACCAATGTGTTCAGATTCTGCATCTGTTCCACTAGCGCCTTCATAGGATCCATGATGAAAAATCCTTGGCACACGTCACTAAATATTTTTTAGGCTGGCTATTCTGTCAGACTCGGTACGAGACAGTGAGCCCTGAAGCTAGACCCACCTTCTGACCCTACCTGCTTGCTGCAACGACCCTAAACGGTCGCGGACATCCACGGTGCCGATCCCTATACTGATATAAGTGTAAACATGAAACAAAGACAGACATGAAACAAAGACAGACGGACGAACACAATAGAGCGAAGTCAACAAGCCAAGTCAGCAACACACAGGCAGCGAGGTTCAAAATCGGAAGGCAAGCGGGAAGTCGGTAACAGGCAGAAGGTCAGAAAACGCAGCAACAATAGAGGAAGGATAGGGCAGGGAAGGCAGAACAAGGATCAGGGGAGCTGGGACTAGAACAATCTAATAGCCAGCAAAGGAGTAATACTGGCTGTACTTTATACTGGATCAGGAGTCCAGACCAGCCTCTCATTGGTCCGGCCTCCTGAATCCAAACCTTGTGCAGCTGAGACACTGCAGGCTGAATGGCAGAGCGATCTGCCCCTCAGCTTGAGTGTGACTGCACTCAGCTGTGAGAGCTGGGCGGAAGCCGGCCGTGACACGGAGCCGCGGCGTCCCAAGTTGTCAAGGACGCCGTCGGGTCTCCGTGACATCACGCGGCTCCGGCGGCTGATGTGGCGCTGTGTCCTAGCGCCGTCAGACAGGGCTGAGGCCGAGGAGGTTGCCGCTGGATCCACGGCAGGTGAGTTGCTTACACCTATAATCTTTAATTTAGCTCTGTGGCTACAATCAATGTCAGAACATGGAAATAACACTGTGCTATGGGGAGTCAATCAGCACAGGCGAGTATACGAACAAGTGTAGCTTCATAAGGAAATTGGTAAGGTGATAGTTTTCATCCAGCAAACGTGTAGAAAGTATATAAGTTAAAACATAACTTTTAATAATTCATAAAACTTCTTAAAACCAACGCGTTTCACCCACCAGTGCTTAATCATGGTCACATAAGGAAAATGCTTACAGAGACCTCCTTAAAAGTTAATCATAGCCAATCCTAATCCTGCACGTAACCGTGCACGTATGTGGGCTGATTAATAAGGCTACACGTATGTAATGTAATGACGTACTGAATTCAAAGTCCATTGACTACAAAAAATAACTAAATATATATACATAGCTGAACAACAACACAAATAGAGATAAACAAAATTATTTGGAAAAAAGTTATTAATAGGAAAATTTCCACACATAATCATGTGTAATAGTATAGGAGATCGTTCTTATAGTTCATCCCCCATGGGGCTCGTGTATTTAATCGGAAGATATACTCAGCTTCCATCTGTAGGAGTTTTTTTCTCCAATCTCCACCCCAGTGTGGATATCTGACTTTTTTTTATGCCATAGCAGGAAAAACCTGTGATATCCCCAGCATGATGATCCAGAAAATGTTTGGAAGCTCCCGAGGTGTTCAGACTGCAGCCGCTTCTGATACTTTGTAAGTGTTCACTTATTCGTTTTTTCAGGGGTCGGATCGTACACCCCACATATTTCAGGTTACATATAGTGCACTCAATTATGTAGACAACATGATGGCTATTTCAATTAATGAATTCTTGGATATTATAGGTCTCCTTGTTGCGCAACATAGTGAGAAATAAAACAAGAGAAAATCTAAAAAAGAAAGACGCATCTTCTGAACAACAATCACAAAACAATAATGAACTGCTAACTTTTTCAACTCAATACAGTTTGGAATTTGGTGAAATAAAAAATATCCCAAGGAAAAACTTCCCTATCCTCAGACAGGATGATAAATTGGTGGAAATCCTGGAGGGAGGACATCGCTGTGTGGTGAGGAGGGGTCGATCACTCACGGACCTCCTGTCACCGAGTATGTTACCTGCCAAAAAAGAAAAAACAATTAACCAATATCTGTGTCTTCACCACAGACAAAAAATTCTCCACCCTTACGGTAGGTTAAATCAATATATTAGGGGTGCACACCTTTAAAACTCTAATTTTATTCGATTTCCTAAGAACACAAAAGAACCCCACAAAACAGATAACAAGTACAGTACAATCCGTATTTACACCAGTCCACAATTCAGCTTAAACTACACAGTCCCAGCCGGGATGTATGGAAAAAAAACCGGTTGTTTCTCACCAGTCTGTCGTCCCGTAGTCTCGCTGGTATCTCCTCAGTAGACAGTGCCAATAACAGGTTGTGACCAATCAGGAGTTAATTTTAACCCTAATACGCCCTTGTTGTGTGTGCGTGTTGGTCACTACCCCTTCTCGCACAGGGAACTGTCGGGGCACTCGCCCTAAAAAGGGCGACCCCTGCCCCGATCTAACCCTTTGTTCAGTCCCTGTTATACCCTGTATTCACTCCCAATGTGTCACGTTTCCTCTGGGTAACCAAATTCATCAGGGGAAAACACCAAATCGGGTATCAAACACTAATGTAAATTTAAATCAGAATACATGAAAAATAAAAAACTCTAAAGCAATTGAAAAATCTGGCAAGAGTACCTCTATACTTGCACAGTGGTGCTAAACTGTCTTATTGCCTACATTGCATGGCCTCACCTAAAGTGTTATAATACTCTGTGGCTATTTACATAAAGTGCAAATGCATCTACCAGCTATACAGATATACAACATCTATTAGTCTGACGCTGGTTCAATAAAGTGCAGTTGCAAACTAATGCCCCTCAGAGTCTCGGCCTCTCTGTGCAAATAGTCAGTTAAAGTGTCTGGTGCAGTGGCATCTACAGACCTCGGTACCTGCAATCTTGCTGTAGGGATCCTCCTATATACCTCCGTATCCCTGAACATGCTTGCCCCACTTCCGGACGCTAGCCCCACTTCCGGTCCCGCCGTGACGTCACTTCCGGCGGCCGTTCGCGTCATTACGGAGCGCTACAGGGTAACCATGGATACAGTCAACAACATTACAGACTATGTCCCTGGTTTGTTTAACCACTTGAAACGGCCGTTACCTGACTTATTTGGACGGACACAGCCTCTCTCAACACCTCCTGTTCCTTCCATGTGATGTGCCTCATTTTAACAGTATATACATGTTAACCCCTACATATCCAGGCAACTCTAACAGAAACGTACAGGCATATTCGTTTATATATTTCTTACTATTCTCTTTTAAAGCAATCTATAACCCTTTCTTTTCTCTCCTTCATTTCTTTCTTCTCTCCATCTTATTTTAAATCATGTGTGTCCACCAGACAATCAACAAGTCATTCACTATACAGATAGATACCTATATTGCAGCATAATATTATTACAATGGGAAAGCGGAGTTCACACTAAAATAAAGTCCAGTTAAAATATACAGAGAGAAAAGGTGGAGAAATGTAGTTCCTGCCTCAACCTTATTTTAAAGGAAGCAGGTATAGCTAAGTTTCTCATTTAACCCTTTCGGGGCAACAGTTTGTAGCCTAAAGATCCATTGGGTCTCTTTTTGCAGGACAGCTCTATCCCAGTCACCGCCCCTAGAATGGGGACGGACCAGCTGTATCCCTACAAACTTGAGACCTGTCACATCTCCTCCATGGGTGGCATTGATGTGTCTCGCCACTGGTTTTTCTGCTTTATTCGCTACATCTCTCAAATGTTCACCCACCCTCCGTCTGAACTCTCTTACTGTCTTTCCGACATACTCCATCCCGCAAATGCATGTGGCCTTATATACTACGCCCTTTGACCTGCAATTAATGAAGTCTCTGATCTCATAATTACGACCGGTAACATTGCTTTTAAAATTTTTACATTTCTCAATATGGGCGCACGCTACACAGCCACTGCATCGGAAGCATCCTGCTATTTGTCTATCAAGCCAAGTATTTGGTGGTCTTGGGGCTTCAAAGTGACTTTTCACTAGTCTATCTCGTAGGCTTCTCCCCTTTCTGTATGTGATCTGCGGGTAAGGGCCTAGGGTGTCCTGCAAATCGGGATCCATTAACAACACATCCCAATGTTTGGCTATGATTTGTTTAACCTGACTCGATGCACCATCAAAAGTTGCAATAATTATAGTTATTTTCGCATCTTCTTGCTTATCTTTTGGTATCAAGAGCTGTGTCCTATTGAGACCCTTCACATCCTGATAGGCTCTCCGTAAAATGTTATCCGGATAGCCTCTTCTGGTGAATCTCTCTCTGAGATCATCAGCTTGTTTTTTAAATTCCTCTGTCGTGGAGCAGTTCCGCTTCATCCTCAAATACTGGCCCTTCGGTATACCCGCCTTCAGGGCTCTAGGATGGTGACTGCTCCACGACAGCAGGGCATTGGTAGAGGTGGGTTTTCTGTACACAGTTGTGTCCAGACCACCCCTCCCGTTTTTTTCAATCAGGATGTCCAAAAATGGTAGCTTGGACTCATGTATCTCACATGTGAAATGTAGTCCAATCTCATTTACATTCAGGGCTTTCACAAAGTCCAGAAAAAGCCGTTTTGGCCCGCTCCATATGATGAATATATCATCAATGAAGCGGGCCCACAGCTGCACACTTGTGGTGTATTCCTGGAGATTGTCTCCGAACACCACCGACTCCTCCCACCAGCCCAGAAGGAGATTTGCATACGTGGGGGCACATGGGCTCCCCATAGCCGTCCCCCTGAGCTGGTGGAAGATTTTACGGTCGAATGTGAAATAATTACGGGTCAACGTAAAACTCAACAAGTCAAGTACTAGTTTGTTATGACCCCTGAACTGGCAACCTCTTGTCTGCAAAAAGAATTGCACTGCAGCCAGACCTGCCGAGTGGGGTATCGAGGAGTAGAGAGCCTCGACATCAATGCTGGCAAGATATGTACCCTCGTCCAGGCTCAATCCCTCGATCCTCCTCAGCAGGTCTGTGGTGTCCCGGGTATAGGACGGAAGACTCGCGACAAAAGGTTTCAATATTTTGTCTATGTAGATACCCACATTTTGTGACAGTGAGTCTACCCCCGACACAATAGGTCTCCCTTTCAAGGGATTAGTACCCTTGTGCACCTTAGGGAGTGAGTAGAAAGTGGCTAGGCGAGGGAACCTTGGCAGTAAAAATTCCATCTCTCCTTCATTAATAAGAAATTCATCTTTAGCTTTCGTCAATATACTCTTTAACTCCCCAAGGTACACACTAGTCGGGTCGGACTGCATGATTTCATAACAGTCCGGGGTCATCAATATCTTTAGGCACATCTCTCGATACCCTTCAGAGTCCATCAAAACGATGTTACCCCCTTTATCTGACGGTTTCACCGTAATGGACTTGTCCTGTTCTAAAGATGCCACGGCTTCCATCTCCACCTTTGAGAGATTGCTTGCACACCTCCCACGTGTTTTCTCCAAATCTCTCATCACCAAGTCAACAAACACATCTACGCAAGAGATTTCACCCACTGGCGGCACCTTTTTACTTTTATTCTTCAGGTCCGTAAAGGGACCCGACCCCTGAGGTCTCTCAGCCTCATCCAAGAGGTCCACCAGTATGTTTGCCCCCACTAGCACGTCCTGTGGAATACCCAGCTCCTGGCTTTTCTTACGTTCTTGTATACGAAAGAACTTATGCCAGTGTAGCTTACGAGCAAAATGATTTAAATCCTTTGCCCATTCAAATTTATTGAACGTGCTAGTGGGTACAAAACCAAGACCCTTACTCAATACACACATTTCTACGGTGTTAAGATTGCGTTTAGATAAATTTATTACCTGTAAGTCGTTTGTGTTGCTGGACTGTTGTAATCTATCCTGTTGCGTAGCGGGTACGGGAGAGGTTGACCACGCCCTAAAAAAGCTTGGTCACCTGAGTAGTTGGTGCCCTGATTCTGTGCACCACCTCTATTTCTTCCTCTATATCCTCTTCTTCCACTACCTCTCCCTCTACCCCTTCCCCTTCCTCTTGTGTCCCCTCTCCCAGCTCCCTCAGTCTCGTAATCTGAAGCTTCTGTTTCTGTTGAGGAGTAGTCAATATCAGATTCCCTCTGAGCGCTTTTTGAAAGAAAGGAATAGACACGATTCTCTTTGAAATCTAATGTGTCCCTTATAAATTGTTTATGTTGTCTTTCTTTCAAATGATATTGAAAGCGCTCAATGGTGGTTTTCAACTGACTCTCCTTTGCTAAATAATCTGATTCACTGGCAAATTGTTGTGTTATCTCAATCTGCTCCTTGAGGTTGGTTTCTATGGTCGTTAGATTGGCCTTCTCCTCATCTAGTAGCAATTGCATAAATCTTAACGCACTAGACGTCGCTTCTTTCTCCCATTTCTGCATTAAGTTGGAAGATCTCACTCGAGTAGCTGGGACCAGGGTGACTCTCAAACCTCTAGGGACTATTTGATTCTTTATATAATTTTCTAGACTCTTTACTTCCCACCACGAAGTGGTATGATCTTTATATAGCCTAGTTAGTTCCCTAAAGGCTGATTTATATGACGGGGTATATTTCTTTTGGATAAATTGCTTATCAGAAAACACATCTAACACTTCAGAAGTCCATTGGTCCGTATTGATACCAGCCGCCAAAAAGCCGGCCATGCCGTATATTTATTAGAAAAAACAATTAACCAATATCTGTGTCTTCACCACAGACAAAAAATTCTCCACCCTTACGGTAGGTTAAATCAATATATTAGGGGTGCACACCTTTAAAACTCTAATTTTATTCGATTTCCTAAGAACACAAAAGAACCCCACAAAACAGATAACAAGTACAGTACAATCCGTATTTACACCAGTCCACAATTCAGCTTAAACTACACAGTCCCAGCCGGGATGTATGGAAAAAAAACCGGTTGTTTCTCACCAGTCTGTCGTCCCGTAGTCTCGCTGGTATCTCCTCAGTAGACAGTGCCAATAACAGGTTGTGACCAATCAGGAGTTAATTTTAACCCTAATACGCCCTTGTTGTGTGTGCGTGTTGGTCACTACCCCTTCTCGCACAGGGAACTGTCGGGGCACTCGCCCTAAAAAGGGCGACCCCTGCCCCGATCTAACCCTTTGTTCAGTCCCTGTTATACCCTGTATTCACTCCCAACGTGTCACGTTTCCTCTGGGTAACCAAATTCATCAGGGGAAAACACCAAATCGGGTATCAAACACTAATGTAAATTTAAATCAGAATACATGAAAAATAAAAAACTCTAAAGCAATTGAAAAATCTGGCAAGAGTACCTCTATACTTGCACAGTGGTGCTAAACTGTCTTATTGCCTACATTGCATGGCCTCACCTAAAGTGTTATAATACTCTGTGGCTATTTACATAAAGTGCAAATGCATCTACCAGCTATACAGATATACAACATCTATTAGTCTGACGCTGGTTCAATAAAGTGCAGTTGCAAACTAATGCCCCTCAGAGTCTCGGCCTCTCTGTGCAAATAGTCAGTTAAAGTGTCTGGTGCAGTGGCATCTACAGACCTCGGTACCTGCAATCTTGCTGTAGGGATCCTCCTATATACCTCCGTATCCCTGAACATGCTTGCCCCACTTCCGGACGCTAGCCCCACTTCCGGTCCCGCCGTGACGTCACTTCCGGCGGCCGTTCGCGTCATTACGGAGCGCTACAGGGTAACCATGGATACAGTCAACAACATTACAGACTATGTCCCTGGTTTGTTTAACCACTTGAAACGGCCGTTACCTGACTTATTTGGACGGACACAGCCTCTCTCAACACCTCCTGTTCCTTCCATGTGATGTGCCTCATTTTAACAGTATATACATGTTAACCCCTACATATCCAGGCAACTCTAACAGAAACGTACAGGCATATTCGTTTATATATTTCTTACTATTCTCTTTTAAAGCAATCTATAACCCTTTCTTTTCTCTCCTTCATTTCTTTCTTCTCTCCATCTTATTTTAAATCATGTGTGTCCACCAGACAATCAACAAGTCATTCACTATACAGATAGATACCTATATTGCAGCATAATATTATTACAATGGGAAAGCGGAGTTCACACTAAAATAAAGTCCAGTTAAAATATACAGAGAGAAAAGGTGGAGAAATGTAGTTCCTGCCTCAACCTTATTTTAAAGGAAGCAGGTATAGCTAAGTTTCTCATTTAACCCTTTCGGGGCAACAGTTTGTAGCCTAAAGATCCATTGGGTCTCTTTTTGCAGGACAGCTCTATCCCAGTCACCGCCCCTAGAATGGGGACGGACCAGCTGTATCCCTACAAACTTGAGACCTGTCACATCTCCTCCATGGGTGGCATTGATGTGTCTCGCCACTGGTTTTTCTGCTTTATTCGCTACATCTCTCAAATGTTCACCCACCCTCCGTCTGAACTCTCTTACTGTCTTTCCGACATACTCCATCCCGCAAATGCATGTGGCCTTATATACTACGCCCTTTGACCTGCAATTAATGAAGTCTCTGATCTCATAATTACGACCGGTAACATTGCTTTTAAAATTTTTACATTTCTCAATATGGGCGCACGCTACACAGCCACTGCATCGGAAGCATCCTGCTATTTGTCTATCAAGCCAAGTATTTGGTGGTCTTGGGGCTTCAAAGTGACTTTTCACTAGTCTATCTCGTAGGCTTCTCCCCTTTCTGTATGTGATCTGCGGGTAAGGGCCTAGGGTGTCCTGCAAATCGGGATCCATTAACAACACATCCCAATGTTTGGCTATGATTTGTTTAACCTGACTCGATGCACCATCAAAAGTTGCAATAATTATAGTTATTTTCGCATCTTCTTGCTTATCTTTTGGTATCAAGAGCTGTGTCCTATTGAGACCCTTCACATCCTGATAGGCTCTCCGTAAAATGTTATCCGGATAGCCTCTTCTGGTGAATCTCTCTCTGAGATCATCAGCTTGTTTTTTAAATTCCTCTGTCGTGGAGCAGTTCCGCTTCATCCTCAAATACTGGCCCTTCGGTATACCCGCCTTCAGGGCTCTAGGATGGTGACTGCTCCACGACAGCAGGGCATTGGTAGAGGTGGGTTTTCTGTACACAGTTGTGTCCAGACCACCCCTCCCGTTTTTTTCAATCAGGATGTCCAAAAATGGTAGCTTGGACTCATGTATCTCACATGTGAAATGTAGTCCAATCTCATTTACATTCAGGGCTTTCACAAAGTCCAGAAAAAGCCGTTTTGGCCCGCTCCATATGATGAATATATCATCAATGAAGCGGGCCCACAGCTGCACACTTGTGGTGTATTCCTGGAGATTGTCTCCGAACACCACCGACTCCTCCCACCAGCCCAGAAGGAGATTTGCATACGTGGGGGCACATGGGCTCCCCATAGCCGTCCCCCTGAGCTGGTGGAAGATTTTACGGTCGAATGTGAAATAATTACGGGTCAACGTAAAACTCAACAAGTCAAGTACTAGTTTGTTATGACCCCTGAACTGGCAACCTCTTGTCTGCAAAAAGAATTGCACTGCAGCCAGACCTGCCGAGTGGGGTATCGAGGAGTAGAGAGCCTCGACATCAATGCTGGCAAGATATGTACCCTCGTCCAGGCTCAATCCCTCGATCCTCCTCAGCAGGTCTGTGGTGTCCCGGGTATAGGACGGAAGACTCGCGACAAAAGGTTTCAATATTTTGTCTATGTAGATACCCACATTTTGTGACAGTGAGTCTACCCCCGACACAATAGGTCTCCCTTTCAAGGGATTAGTACCCTTGTGCACCTTAGGGAGTGAGTAGAAAGTGGCTAGGCGAGGGAACCTTGGCAGTAAAAATTCCATCTCTCCTTCATTAATAAGAAATTCATCTTTAGCTTTCGTCAATATACTCTTTAACTCCCCAAGGTACACACTAGTCGGGTCGGACTGCATGATTTCATAACAGTCCGGGGTCATCAATATCTTTAGGCACATCTCTCGATACCCTTCAGAGTCCATCAAAACGATGTTACCCCCTTTATCTGACGGTTTCACCGTAATGGACTTGTCCTGTTCTAAAGATGCCACGGCTTCCATCTCCACCTTTGAGAGATTGCTTGCACACCTCCCACGTGTTTTCTCCAAATCTCTCATCACCAAGTCAACAAACACATCTACGCAAGAGATTTCACCCACTGGCGGCACCTTTTTACTTTTATTCTTCAGGTCCGTAAAGGGACCCGACCCCTGAGGTCTCTCAGCCTCATCCAAGAGGTCCACCAGTATGTTTGCCCCCACTAGCACGTCCTGTGGAATACCCAGCTCCTGGCTTTTCTTACGTTCTTGTATACGAAAGAACTTATGCCAGTGTAGCTTACGAGCAAAATGATTTAAATCCTTTGCCCATTCAAATTTATTGAACGTGCTAGTGGGTACAAAACCAAGACCCTTACTCAATACACACATTTCTACGGTGTTAAGATTGCGTTTAGATAAATTTATTACCTGTAAGTCGTTTGTGTTGCTGGACTGTTGTAATCTATCCTGTTGCATAGCGGGTACGGGAGAGGTTGACCACGCCCTAAAAAAGCTTGGTCACCTGAGTAGTTGGTGCCCTGATTCTGTGCACCACCTCTATTTCTTCCTCTATATCCTCTTCTTCCACTACCTCTCCCTCTACCCCTTCCCCTTCCTCTACCCCTTCCCCTTCCTCCAGGAATACACCACAAGTGTGCAGCTGTGGGCCCGCTTCATTGATGATATATTCATCATATGGAGCGGGCCAAAACGGCTTTTTCTGGACTTTGTGAAAGCCCTGAATGTAAATGAGATTGGACTACATTTCACATGTGAGATACATGAGTCCAAGCTACCATTTTTGGACATCCTGATTGAAAAAAACGGGAGGGGTGGTCTGGACACAACTGTGTACAGAAAACCCACCTCTACCAATGCCCTGCTGTCGTGGAGCAGTCACCATCCTAGAGCCCTGAAGGCGGGTATACCGAAGGGCCAGTATTTGAGGATGAAGCGGAACTGCTCCACGACAGAGGAATTTAAAAAACAAGCTGATGATCTCAGAGAGAGATTCACCAGAAGAGGCTATCCGGATAACATTTTACGGAGAGCCTATCAGGATGTGAAGGGTCTCAATAGGACACAGCTCTTGATACCAAAAGATAAGCAAGAAGATGCGAAAATAACTAGAATTATTGCAACTTTTGATGGTGCATCGAGTCAGGTTAAACAAATCATAGCCAAACATTGGGATGTGTTGTTAATGGATCCCGATTTGCAGGACACCCTAGGCCCTTACCCGCAGATCACATACAGAAAGGGGAGAAGCCTACGAGATAGACTAGTGAAAAGTCACTTTGAAGCCCCAAGACCACCAAATACTTGGCTTGATAGACAAATAGCAGGATGCTTCCGATGCAGTGGCTGTGTAGCGTGCGCCCATATTGAGAAATGTAAAAATTTTAAAAGCAATGTTACCGGTCGTAATTATGAGATCAGAGACTTCATTAATTGCAGGTCAAAGGGCGTAGTATATAAGGCCACATGCATTTGCGGGATGGAGTATGTCGGAAAGACAGTAAGAGAGTTCAGACGGAGGGTGGGTGAACATTTGAGAGATGTAGCGAATAAAGCAGAAAAACCAGTGGCGAGACACATCAATGCCACCCATGGAGGAGATGTGACAGGTCTCAAGTTTGTAGGGATACAGCTGGTCCGTCCCCATTCTAGGGGCGGTGACTGGGATAGAGCTGTCCTGCAAAAAGAGACCCAATGGATCTTTAGGCTACAAACTGTTGCCCCGAAAGGGTTAAATGAGAAACTTAGCTATACCTGCTTCCTTTAAAATAAGGTTGAGGCAGGAACTACATTTCTCCACCTTTTCTCTCTGTATATTTTAACTGGACTTTATTTTAGTGTGAACTCCGCTTTCCCATTGTAATAATATTATGCTGCAATATAGGTATCTATCTGTATAGTGAATGACTTGTTGATTGTCTGGTGGACACACATGATTTAAAATAAGATGGAGAGAAGAAAGAAATGAAGGAGAGAAAAGAAAGGGTTATAGATTGCTTTAAAAGAGAATAGTAAGAAATATATAAACGAATATGCCTGTACGTTTCTGTTAGAGTTGCCTGGATATGTAGGGGTTAACATGTATATACTGTTAAAATGAGGCACATCACATGGAAGGAACAGGAGGTGTTGAGAGAGGCTGTGTCCGTCCAAATAAGTCAGGTAACGGCCGTTTCAAGTGGTTAAACAAACCAGGGACATAGTCTGTAATGTTGTTGACTGTATCCATGGTTACCCTGTAGCGCTCCGTAATGACGCGAACGGCCGCCGGAAGTGACGTCACGGCGGGACCGGAAGTGGGGCTAGCGTCCGGAAGTGGGGCAAGCATGTTCAGGGATACGGAGGTATATAGGAGGATCCCTACAGCAAGATTGCAGGTACCGAGGTCTGTAGATGCCACTGCACCAGACACTTTAACTGACTATTTGCACAGAGAGGCCGAGACTCTGAGGGGCATTAGTTTGCAACTGCACTTTATTGAACCAGCGTCAGACTAATAGATGTTGTATATCTGTATAGCTGGTAGATGCATTTGCACTTTATGTAAATAGCCACAGAGTATTATAACACTTTAGGTGAGGCCATGCAATGTAGGCAATAAGACAGTTTAGCACCACTGTGCAAGTATAGAGGTACTCTTGCCAGATTTTTCAATTGCTTTAGAGTTTTTTATTTTTCATGTATTCTGATTTAAATTTACATTAGTGTTTGATACCCGATTTGGTGTTTTCCCCTGATGAATTTGGTTACCCAGAGGAAACGTGACACGTTGGGAGTGAATACAGGGTATAACAGGGACTGAACAAAGGGTTAGATCGGGGCAGGGGTCGCCCTTTTTAGGGCGAGTGCCCCGACAGTTCCCTGTGCGAGAAGGGGTAGTGACCAACACGCACACACAACAAGAGCGTATTAGGGTTAAAATTAACTCCTGATTGGTCACAACCTGTTATTGGCACTGTCTACTGAGGAGATACCAGCGAGACTACGGGACGACAGACTGGTGAGAAACAACCGGTTTTTTTTTCCATACATCCCGGCTGGGACTGTGTAGTTTAAGCTGAATTGTGGACTGGTGTAAATACGGATTGTACTGTACTTGTTTTCTGTTTTGTGGGGTTCTTTTGTGTTCTTAGGAAATCGAATAAAATTAGAGTTTTAAAGGTGTGCACCCCTAATATATTGATTTAACCTACCGTAAGGGTGGAGAATTTTTTGTCTGTGGTGAAGACACAGATATTGGTTAATTGTTTTTTCTAATAAATATACGGCATGGCCGGCTTTTTGGCGGCTGGTATCAATACGGACCAATGGACTTCTGAAGTGTTAGATGTGTTTTCTGATAAGCAATTTATCCAAAAGAAATATACCCCGTCATATAAATCAGCCTTTAGGGAACTAACTAGGCTATATAAAGATCATACCACTTCGTGGTGGGAAGTAAAGAGTCTAGAAAATTATATAAAGAATCAAATAGTCCCTAGAGGTTTGAGAGTCACCCTGGTCCCAGCTACTCGAGTGAGATCTTCCAACTTAATGCAGAAATGGGAGAAAGAAGCGACGTCTAGTGCGTTAAGATTTATGCAATTGCTACTAGATGAGGAGAAGGCCAATCTAACGACCATAGAAACCAACCTCAAGGAGCAGATTGAGATAACACAACAATTTGCCAGTGAATCAGATTATTTAGCAAAGGAGAGTCAGTTGAAAACCACCATTGAGCGCTTTCAATATCATTTGAAAGAAAGAAAACATAAACAATTTATAAGGGACACATTAGATTTCAAAGAGAATCGTGTCTATTCCTTTCTTTCAAAAAGCGCTCAGAGGGAATCTGATATTGACTACTCCTCAACAGAAACAGAAGCTTCAGATTACGAGACTGAGGGAGCTGGGAGAGGGGACACAAGAGGAAGGGGAAGGGGTAGAGGGAGAGGTAGTGGAAGAAGAGGATATAGAGGAAGAAATAGAGGTGGTGCACAGAATCAGGGCACCAACTACTCAGGTGACCAAGCTTTTTTAGGGCGTGGTCAACCTCTCCCGTACCCGCTACGCAACAGGATAGATTACAACAGTCCAGCAACACAAACGACTTACAGGTAATAAATTTATCTAAACGCAATCTTAACACCGTAGAAATGTGTGTATTGAGTAAGGGTCTTGGTTTTGTACCCACTAGCACGTTAAATAAATTTGAATGGGCAAAGGATTTAAATCATTTTGCTCGTAAGCTACACTGGCATAAGTTCTTTCGTATACAAGAACGTAAGAAAAGCCAGGAGCTGGGTATTCCACAGGACGTGCTAGTGGGGGCAAACATACTGGTGGACCTCTTGGATGAGGCTGAGAGACCTCAGGGGTCGGGTCCCTTTACGGACCTGAAGAATAAAAGTAAAAAGGTGCCGCCAGTGGGTGAAATCTCTTGCGTAGATGTGTTTGTTGACTTGGTGATGAGAGATTTGGAGAAAACACGTGGGAGGTGTGCAAGCAATCTCTCAAAGGTGGAGATGGAAGCCGTGGCATCTTTAGAACAGGACAAGTCCATTACGGTGAAACCGTCAGATAAAGGGGGTAACATCGTTTTGATGGACTCTGAAGGGTATCGAGAGATGTGCCTAAAGATATTGATGACCCCGGACTGTTATGAAATCATGCAGTCCGACCCGACTAGTGTGTACCTTGGGGAGTTAAAGAGTATATTGACGAAAGCTAAAGATGAATTTCTTATTAATGAAGGAGAGATGGAATTTTTACTGCCAAGGTTCCCTCGCCTAGCCACTTTCTACTCACTCCCTAAGGTGCACAAGGGTACTAATCCCTTGAAAGGGAGACCTATTGTGTCGGGGGTAGACTCACTGTCACAAAATGTGGGTATCTACATAGACAAAATATTGAAACCTTTTGTCGCGAGTCTTCCGTCCTATACCCGGGACACCACAGACCTGCTGAGGAGGATCGAGGGATTGAGCCTGGACGAGGGTACATATCTTGCCAGCATTGATGTCGAGGCTCTCTACTCCTCGATACCCCACTCGGCAGGTCTGGCTGCAGTGCAATTCTTTTTGCAGACAAGAGGTTGCCAGTTCAGGGGTCATAACAAACTAGTACTTGACTTGTTGAGTTTTACGTTGACCCGTAATTATTTCACATTCGACCGTAAAATCTTCCACCAGCTCAGGGGGACGGCTATGGGGAGCCCATGTGCCCCCACGTATGCAAATCTCCTTCTGGGCTGGTGGGAGGAGTCGGTGGTGTTCGGAGACAATCTCCAGGAATACACCACAAGTGTGCAGCTGTGGGCCCGCTTCATTGATGATATATTCATCATATGGAGCGGGCCAAAACGGCTTTTTCTGGACTTTGTGAAAGCCCTGAATGTAAATGAGATTGGACTACATTTCACATGTGAGATACATGAGTCCAAGCTACCATTTTTGGACATCCTGATTGAAAAAAACGGGAGGGGTGGTCTGGACACAACTGTGTACAGAAAACCCACCTCTACCAATGCCCTGCTGTCGTGGAGCAGTCACCATCCTAGAGCCCTGAAGGCGGGTATACCGAAGGGCCAGTATTTGAGGATGAAGCGGAACTGCTCCACGACAGAGGAATTTAAAAAACAAGCTGATGATCTCAGAGAGAGATTCACCAGAAGAGGCTATCCGGATAACATTTTACGGAGAGCCTATCAGGATGTGAAGGGTCTCAATAGGACACAGCTCTTGATACCAAAAGATAAGCAAGAAGATGCGAAAATAACTATAATTATTGCAACTTTTGATGGTGCATCGAGTCAGGTTAAACAAATCATAGCCAAACATTGGGATGTGTTGTTAATGGATCCCGATTTGCAGGACACCCTAGGCCCTTACCCGCAGATCACATACAGAAAGGGGAGAAGCCTACGAGATAGACTAGTGAAAAGTCACTTTGAAGCCCCAAGACCACCAAATACTTGGCTTGATAGACAAATAGCAGGATGCTTCCGATGCAGTGGCTGTGTAGCGTGCGCCCATATTGAGAAATGTAAAAATTTTAAAAGCAATGTTACCGGTCGTAATTATGAGATCAGAGACTTCATTAATTGCAGGTCAAAGGGCGTAGTATATAAGGCCACATGCATTTGCGGGATGGAGTATGTCGGAAAGACAGTAAGAGAGTTCAGACGGAGGGTGGGTGAACATTTGAGAGATGTAGCGAATAAAGCAGAAAAACCAGTGGCGAGACACATCAATGCCACCCATGGAGGAGATGTGACAGGTCTCAAGTTTGTAGGGATACAGCTGGTCCGTCCCCATTCTAGGGGCGGTGACTGGGATAGAGCTGTCCTGCAAAAAGAGACCCAATGGATCTTTAGGCTACAAACTGTTGCCCCGAAAGGGTTAAATGAGAAACTTAGCTATACCTGCTTCCTTTAAAATAAGGTTGAGGCAGGAACTACATTTCTCCACCTTTTCTCTCTGTATATTTTAACTGGACTTTATTTTAGTGTGAACTCCGCTTTCCCATTGTAATAATATTATGCTGCAATATAGGTATCTATCTGTATAGTGAATGACTTGTTGATTGTCTGGTGGACACACATGATTTAAAATAAGATGGAGAGAAGAAAGAAATGAAGGAGAGAAAAGAAAGGGTTATAGATTGCTTTAAAAGAGAATAGTAAGAAATATATAAACGAATATGCCTGTACGTTTCTGTTAGAGTTGCCTGGATATGTAGGGGTTAACATGTATATACTGTTAAAATGAGGCACATCACATGGAAGGAACAGGAGGTGTTGAGAGAGGCTGTGTCCGTCCAAATAAGTCAGGTAACGGCCGTTTCAAGTGGTTAAACAAACCAGGGACATAGTCTGTAATGTTGTTGACTGTATCCATGGTTACCCTGTAGCGCTCCGTAATGACGCGAACGGCCGCCGGAAGTGACGTCACGGCGGGACCGGAAGTGGGGCTAGCGTCCGGAAGTGGGGCAAGCATGTTCAGGGATACGGAGGTATATAGGAGGATCCCTACAGCAAGATTGCAGGTACCGAGGTCTGTAGATGCCACTGCACCAGACACTTTAACTGACTATTTGCACAGAGAGGCCGAGACTCTGAGGGGCATTAGTTTGCAACTGCACTTTATTGAACCAGCGTCAGACTAATAGATGTTGTATATCTGTATAGCTGGTAGATGCATTTGCACTTTATGTAAATAGCCACAGAGTATTATAACACTTTAGGTGAGGCCATGCAATGTAGGCAATAAGACAGTTTAGCACCACTGTGCAAGTATAGAGGTACTCTTGCCAGATTTTTCAATTGCTTTAGAGTTTTTTATTTTTCATGTATTCTGATTTAAATTTACATTAGTGTTTGATACCCGATTTGGTGTTTTCCCCTGATGAATTTGGTTACCCAGAGGAAACGTGACACGTTGGGAGTGAATACAGGGTATAACAGGGACTGAACAAAGGGTTAGATCGGGGCAGGGGTCGCCCTTTTTAGGGCGAGTGCCCCGACAGTTCCCTGTGCGAGAAGGGGTAGTGACCAACACGCACACACAACAAGGGCGTATTAGGGTTAAAATTAACTCCTGATTGGTCACAACCTGTTATTGGCACTGTCTACTGAGGAGATACCAGCGAGACTACGGGACGACAGACTGGTGAGAAACAACCGGTTTTTTTTCCATACATCCCGGCTGGGACTGTGTAGTTTAAGCTGAATTGTGGACTGGTGTAAATACGGATTGTACTGTACTTGTTATCTGTTTTGTGGGGTTCTTTTGTGTTCTTAGGAAATCGAATAAAATTAGAGTTTTAAAGGTGTGCACCCCTGCCAAAAAAGAAGAAGAAGAAGAGTTACAACATTATAAAGTAAAGGGTAACATTAAGTGCGGTCTGAATAGGTGCCAAATTTGTAAACACCAAAAAATACGTCAACGACAGTGTGAACCCATGTCCGGCTGCCGTTGGGAACCATGCACCCTCCGCAATCACTAAGAACGTTGCCAGGAACAAGGTGAGCTGATCCACCCTTTTATTTTCTCTTACATTTAGCTTCATAAGGCTTTGGATACCATATCATGATATTGCATTAAATTTGTATTTGGAGCAACTAGAATTTCAAGGAATGTCAAGGGTGGATACTTATGTAAATCCTGATGATGCTGTCATTTCATGTTGTTACAAAGTTTCACACAGTTTTGAGCCAACACCTGAAGTGTATGCATTGGGAAGGAGAAGTATAAGTATCTTCTTTAGTGATGAGCGAACATGCTCGTCCGCGCTTGGTGCTCGTTCGAGTATTAGGGTACTCGATTGTACGCGTTACTCAGACGAGTATCTTGCGATACTGGAGAAAGTCTCATCATCCGTTAACTGTAAATTTGGGCGCAATTTCTCAGCTAATAAAGATGCAGGAGACTCTTTGGTACATCCTGCGATCACGTAGGACCTATACATGTCAATAGCAGCGATTGGTTGGCCAGATCAGATGACCCTGCCATATAAAAATTGCGGCCGTTAGTGCTCACTTCCGACGTATGGTGGAAGAGTTTAGGGACAGAGCTGCTGCTGGTCAGGGAGAGCCTTAGGGAGGGAATTAGTGTCCCAGTAGGCAGGGAATACTAGCGAAACAACCAAATAGCCCTTGTTAGGGCTTCAAATAGTTTTTAAATAGTATTTCTACAGACTGCTGGCTGGGACTTGCGGTGCAGCTACCACGATTTCAGCAGCACACTGTGGTGATCGACTGCTGGCAGAAAGGGGACATTAGGTGTTCCATACAGACCCCTAAGAAGTGGGACCACTAGTATATTTCCAGATTTCTGTCTTTCTTACTCAAGCCATATTTAAGTTCACTACTTCTTGCAGAGTGTAAAGGGGGTGTCACAGAGTGTATTGGTGCAGCCACAACCAGATTTCATCTCACAGCCCCCTAAAAACTAGTGGGCCCTCTACTATATTTTCTGATTTATGTATTTCTTACACTACTTTTTTCTCACTACTGCTTTGCTTGCACAATGTAAAGGGGGTATCACAGAGTGTATTGGTGCAGCCACCACTAGATTGTATCCCAGAGCCTTCCAAAAACTAGTGGGACCACTAGTATATTTCCAGATTTCTGTCTTTCTTACTCAAGCCATATTAAAGTTCACTACTGCTTGCAGAGTGTAAAGGGGGTGTCACAGAGTTTGTATACTGTAGGTGCAGCCTCCAACAGATTGTATCCCACAGCCCCCCAAAAACTTGTGGGACCATTAGTATATTTTTTCATTTCTGTATTTCTTACTCAAGGCATATCTAAGCTCCATACTGTGCAGTGTCCATGGTGAGCCCCAGTGGTAAGCATCGAGAACGAAGACGAGGGCATGAGCATGGGGTTCCAAGCAATGCAGTTGGCAGAGTCCATGGTTCAGGGCAGCGTGACACAGCAGCACTCATTGAGGAGGGAGCAGTGGCACAATGCAGACGTTCACTCAGTAGCTTCTTCGGCCAACTTACGGGGTCTCATGGTAGACCGATATTGAAACTGCAGCAGTGTAAACAGGTAATCACGTGGATAGCAGATAATGTGTCCAGTAAGTTATTCACCACCCAGTCTTCCACGCAGTCCACCCACACTACCAAAGGGAGTGGAACCCTTGCTACAGCAGCTCAGCCTCCTTCCCCACAGCCTGGCCCCTCCAAGGAAAGAAGGGATTCAGATCCACCACCACCACCATGCTCCCAGGAACTCTTTTCTGGACCCTTCCCTGAGTCTGAGCAACTGGAGCAGTCAATCTGTCCCGATGCCCAAACTATGCAGCTCACACAGTCAGTGGGTGATGAGAGTGGGGACTTGCAAGCGGGGTTGGAAGAGATGTCTGATGATGACGATGAGACCCGGTTGTCAGACAGTGAGGTTGTTGTTATGAATGTAACTCAAAGTGGGGAGCAGAGTGAGGAATTGGAGGAAGAACTGGTGGATGAGGACGAGGGGACTGACCTGAGGTGGGTGGATAAGGCTAGTAAAGACAGTGCTTCTGAGGGGGAGGCAAGTTCACCCGCAGGACTGGTTGGAAGAGGAAGAGGGGTGGGCAGAGGGAGAAGCAGTGGCAGAGAGAGTAGATCAGCAACTGTTTCTAGGAGTCAAACTCTCGTGGCCAGGCCTAGAAGTCTGGAGGTTTTTTAAAGAAAGTGCTGATGACCGACAGACTGTAGTGTGCAATGTGTGCCACGCCAGGATCAGCAGGAGAGCCACCACTACCAGCCTAACCACTACCAGCATGTGCAAGCATGTGAGTGCTAAATACCTCACCAGGGAACCAAGGCTGTTCAGTGAGTGCAAGTCGCACCCCTGCTCCTTCCCATGTGTCATGTGCTAGCTCTGTCAGTCCCCCTGCCCAGGCCCTAGGCACGAGCGCCTCCCACCCTACATGCACACCTTCACCTCCACTATACTCCACACCCTCCAGCATTGTGTCCAAGTGCAGTGTTCAACTGTCGCTGCAGCAGACCTTTGAATGGAAGCACAAATACACTGCCACTCATCCGCATGCACAAGCCCTAAATGTGCACATAGGTAAACTGCTGAGTTTGGAGATGCTGCCCTATTGGCTGGTAGAGCCAGAGCCAGCTGCAACTACTTTTCACGGTGTGCCGCCCCAGCCCTACACCAGCACGTGTCGGATAACATCATCCGTGCTCTGACCAACGCAATCAGTGACAAGGTCCACCTAACCACGGACACGTGGACAAGTGGCAGGCAGGGACACTATATCTCACTGACGGCACATTGGGTCAACTTGATGGAGGCTGGGACAGAGTCTGACCCTGGTTCCGCTCATGTGCTGCCCACACCGAGGATTGCGGGGCCTACCTCGGTCGCGGTCTCTCATGATTTGTATACCCTTCTCCTCCTCTTCTTCCTCCTCCTCTCTATTACCCTCCACGAGCACGTCGCCTCCATTTTACAGCGCTAGCTGCATCAGCACTGCGGTAGGTAAGCACAAAAAGGTGGTGTTGAAACTGCTGAGCTTAGGCGACAAGAGGCACATGGCCCAGGAGCTGTTGCAGGGCATCACGGCGCAGACAGATCTTTGGCTCACACCACGGAGCCTTAAACCAGAAATGGTTGTGTGTGACAATGGGCAGAACCTGGTGGTGGCTCTGCAACTCGGCATCCTTACACATATACCATGGCTAGCCCACGTGTTCAACCTAGTGCAGCGGTTCCTTAAGACCTACCCCAATTTGGCGTACTTGCTCACCAAGGTGTGGCACATCTGTGCGCAATTCTGCAAGTGAACCACGGATGCTGCCACCCTTAGGGCAGTGCAAAGATGCTTGCAACTGCCGGCTCACAGACTGGAATTACACCTTTAAGATGGTAGCAGTATTCAGGTCAGTCAGCTACCTCAAATCTACAATGAGGAGTGGACGTGGATGTCTGATATCTGTCAGGTACTGGGCCCCTTTGAGGAGTCAACACAGATGGAAGTGGCAATGCTGCCATCATCAGCCTCACCATCCCGCTGCTGTGTCTGCTTCAAACCTCCCTGCTCAGCCTGAAGTCTGAGACTTTGCCTTTGTCTCAGAAAACAGGTGAAGAACATCATCCGCCTTTAGATAGCCAGACCACTCTGACATCAGTTTCTCCCCACGGAGTAGAGGATGATGAAGAAGAGGAGGAAGAGGAGCAGACTGCTGCCGTGACTGAAGGGGGTACCCATGCTCAATCCTTAGTTGTTGAGCGTGTATGGACTGAAGAGGAGGAATTGGTGGAGGAGGAGGAAATTGAGACTATTGAGGAGAGGGAGTTCTTGCGTTTCGGGACCCTGGCGCACATGACTGACTTTATGTCAGGCTGTCTTTCCCGTGACCCTCGGGTTAAAAATTTTTTTGACATCACCGATTACTAAGTGTTCACCCTCCTGGACCCTCGGTACAAACAGAACTTTGCCACTCTCATTTCTGCCGAGGAACACAGTATGAGAGTAAATCAATATCAACAGGCCATGGTGCAGAAGCTGAAAATGTACTTCCCATCTGACACCACTAGCGCCAGAGGACGTAGTTCTGTGGTCCAAAGAGCGGGGGAGAGGAGGGGTGGAGCAGGCAGCTTGTCAAGGAGCAGGGAAAAACTCTCCAAGGCCTTTGACAGTTTAATGGCACCCCAACAAGACAATGTCAACCGTCCCCAGTCTAGACAGAGTAGGGGGGAGGCCTTCAGAAAGATGACGAAGGAGTACCTTGCTGACCATACCAAGGTCCTTACCGATCACTCTGCTACATATAACTATATCTACTGGGTTGCAAAACTGGATACGTGGCCCGAACTGGAACTTTACGCCTTGGAGGTGCTGGGCTGCCCTGCCGCTAGCGTGTTGTCAGAGCGGGTCTTCAGGGCAGCTGGTGCCATCATCACTGATAAGCGCACCCACCTGTCAACTGACAGCACTGACAGGCTGATGTTTATAAAAATGAACAAAGCCTGGATTTCACCTGAATTCAACTGTCCACCCGAAGAAAGCAGCTCAACATGAAGATTTTTGGTATCTCCTCTCCTCCTCCTCCTTTAATTCTTAACCAACAGCCAAGTCTTCTTCCGCCATGCTGTAGCTGGCCTAATTTTTGGGAGGCTCACTTGCTACCTCACGCACTTTTAATGGTTCTCTGTGTCCTGACTGCCATGCTCTGACGTCACTATGTCTGTGGTGGAGCGGGACTGGTTGCTGGGGGCCCACCGATCACGTCCCTGGCAACCAGCCAGCTGTGTTATCTTTTTTTTGTGTAGCCGTGGCCAGGGCCTTACCACCCCCGGTCGATCGGCTTCAGGTGTATACTTGATGGTGACTGACAGCTAACCTAGCTTAACCTAGGTTCGTGTCTACTATATATCCCATACCCTGGCCTCACTCCAATTTTTTGGGAGGCTCACTTGCTTCCTCACTCACTTTAATGGTTCTGTGTGCTCACTGCCATGCTGTGTCTGGCCTAATTTTTGGGAGGCTCACTTGCTTCCTCACTCACTTTTAATGGTTCTCTGTTTGCTCACTGCCATGCTGTGTCTGGCCTAATCTTTGGCAAGCTCACTTGCTTCCTCACTCACTTTCAGTGATTCTCTGTGTGCTCAATGCCATGCTGTGTCTGGCCTAATTTTTGCGAGGCTCACTTGCTTCCTCACTCACTTTTAGTGGTTCTTTGTGTGCTCAATGCCATGCTGTGCCTGGCCTAATTTTTGCGAGGCTCACTGGCTACTGCTTCTACCTTGGTCACTCACTCTGTCCTTACCCCCATGCTGTGTCATGCTAAATTTTCGGTTTTTCATATGCTACCTCTGTTTTTAATGGTTCTCTGTGTCCTGACCACAATGCTGTGTCAGGAAAAGTTTTTGGGTGGTTCATGATATGCTACCTCTGTTGTAATGGTTCCCTGTGTTCTCATTGCCATGCTGTGTCAGGCTGAGTTTTTGGGTGGTTCATATGCCTACCTCTGTTTTAACCAGGCTGTTGCCCAGAATTTGGTATAATGTTGCGATTAGGCAGCCTCAGAGGCATCCATACATGCTGCCCCTGCTGTTTTTTGTGCATTTCCGTTGTGTTTCCATCATTTTCTGAGGTTCACAGGTTTTCACACGACCTTTCCTCTACCGAACTTGGGTCCCCTGTAAAAATGCTCGAGTTTCCCTTTTACTTCAATGGGGTTCGTTACCCGAAACGAGCACTTGAGTATCGGGAAATATTTGTCTCGAGTAACAAGCACCCGGGCATTTTAGCACTCGCTCATCACTAATTTTCTTCATATGTCTTATTCTTTCAATATATGTGACAATAGAAGAATCATAAATATACCCTGAGGTCCCATGCAAACTTAAAGGACAACTCCCGTCAAAAGCTTTTTCCCAGTAACTGAAGGCACTTCTCTCTCCCGAAGCTCAGGCAGTGAATGAGTCATTTGCTCTTTCCTCTGTCACTGCTGCCTGTCTCCCCCCTCCTCTCTCCCTCAGCCCTGCAGCCCCGAGCTAATAGCTGTCAGGTGTGTGTGTGTGTGTGTGTGTGTATTTGTTGGGAAAGGGGTGGTGTGGTTGGGCACAGACATTACAGTAGACAAAGTGCATCATGGGAAAGCCCAAACCAGGAAGTAAAGAAGAAATGAATACAGCAACTGGAGTTTCAGGGACCTGCAAGCAGTGGGAAATTTAAACGGAGACACACTGAGGAGGGATGGTATGTGTGAAAATTATGTTTATGATAGATTTTTTTTTTTTTTTTTAATTAGCGCGGGAGTTGTCCTTTTAGGAAAATGTATATAGATTTTTTCAGGAAATCCAGATAAATGTCTGGACCCTTAGGGTTCTATTAGTCACAAACACCGTTCAGGATTTTTGTTTGAATTTCAGCACAGAATTTCCTTTAAAAGTCTAGTGGAGCGTACTGATTTTTTTTTGTGATCATGATACTGAAAGCACTCTTGATGGTTTCCTGTCTGTAAATACTGATTAGTGTCAGGAAATACTGATGATTTCCTGAGCCCTCCTGAAAGCCTCTTGATCAGTATTTCATGACTGTAAAAACTGACACAGAAGTGTGCATAAGGCCTTTTTAAAATTGTAAACCTCAAAGTAAGTCCCTCTTCACACGCCCATGTCAGGTTTTTTTTTTTTTTTTTATGTTTACGTTTTTTATTTTTCAAATAGGACATACAATACAGGAGATACAGGACACGGACTTTGTGGAGTCCCGGGACACAACAATACAAACAGGGAACAAGACGTAAGGGGGATAAAACCATACATAATGGTCACAGAGCGTCCTCAACATGCTACAAACGCAGCGGAACCAAGCCGCCACAGGTAATGAAAAGGTGGCGAAGGCACAGCAGGGACCTCACAGGCCATAAAACAGGAATGAACTCTGCCTTAACCTAAGTAACAAAACACAACAATCACTGAACTCAGGGAGAACAGTGAAAAATTCCAATGGAGTACTCATTTACGAGTCTCCATTGATTGTCCAATACAAAATTTCAATATGCAAAAAAGGGGTCCGTGGAGCCTCAGTTACGAGTCTCAAAACACGGGAATAGCCAGATATCCCTCTCTCCAGAGAAGGAAGCCCATTGCCAAGGGGTGCCTCCTAGTGGGGAGAGCACCAAACCACCCTGATACGTAGTCCCTCAGGTCCTCACTCTGTTGCGAGCTTTGGGACCTAAATAGGGAAACACCAGGGTGGCCCCTGTGAGTCAAAGTCTAACTCTGTGGCAAGTATAACGACATAAGACAAGGGTTACCAAGGCTAGGCATCCATCCACAGACTGCAGTTTCGGGGTATTTGCCCCTCGTCAGTGCGGAGCAGGATTCTGGCTACTGGCGCAATGAAAAATAGACCAACAAAACACAACAATCACTGAACTCAGGGAGAACAGTGAAAAATTCCAATGGAGTACTCATTTAGGAGTCTCCATTGATTGTCCCATACAAAATTTGAATATGCAAAAAAGGGGTCCGTGGAGCCTCAGTTACGAGTCTCAAAACACGGGAATAGCCAGATATCCCTCTCTCCAGAGAAGGAAGCCTATTGCCAAGGGGCAATAATAAAAAAAAAAAAGGGAACTACTACTACAAGTAACCGGGAACCATCCCCGCGGGGGGGGGGGGGGGGGGGGGGGGGGTCGGACACACTGTAAAACATAAGAGCAAGGTAGAAGATACTGGGTTCCCCTGAGGGAGGGAAAAACCTACGAGAGGTTTGTGAGACATAGCAGAATATAAGTAACAAGTAGAGGAATTCAAACAAAGAAAAGCAATAGGGAGGACTAATGATGTAGCAGTGAAGAGGCGGAGGGTAGGCGGTGGCTAACAGTTCCTGCCATAAGGAACGATGGAGAACTCACATGGGAAATCACTGCAAAGCAAGGACAGGGAAGAAGGTATGGGGGGGAGGGGGAGGGGGAGGGGGGGGGGATCAAACAGACCTTAGCAGGTGGTGTTTTTGTAATCGTCAGTGGTCTGAAAAGACAACCAAGGACCCCAAGTCGCGGTGTATTTCTTGGTGGCCTGCGGAGTGAGAGCAATTAGGCTTTCCATGTGATGAGTTTGATTAACCTCGGCATACCACTCGTCTAACGAGGGGGGGGGGTCCGGGGACTTCCACCTTCTGGGTATTACTGTTTTTGCTGCTTGGAGAAGATGGCGAGCGAGCGATTTCTTGAAACGAGATTGTGTGGCTGGGAACATGAATAAAAGGGCAGCTTCAGGGGTGTGTGGGATAGAAACGCCCGTGAGTTTATGAATAATGCGGAGTATTGTAGTCCAAAAACTCTGCAATTTTGAACCAAATGTGCGTCATGGTTCCACCTGCGCACCCACAACGCCAGCACTCGTCCAGGACCGCCGGATACCACTTATGAAGTGCTGCCGGGACCCTGTACCAACGGAAGACAATTTTATAACTGGTTTCTTGAGCTTTACAGGCAAGCACAGCTTTATGGGAGAGGAAAAAGGCCTTCAGCCATTGTTTCTAAGAAAATTGATTCCCCAGCTCTGTTTCCCATGCAGAGCAAAAGGAAGGCAAATGTTGGGAGCGCAGAGAAAGGAGGATGTGGTAAACAAACGAGATGGCATGAGGGGGGCAGGTGGGAGCCACACATAATTGTTCAAAATCGGTCAGGGCATTATGTAGTCTATGAGTAGGGGAGAGAGAAGAATAAAAGTGTCGCAGCTGTATGTATTCGAATGAATGTTTGACAGTGGGAGGGGTGGAAGCGAGAATAGTGGACAGAGGCAGTAAGGCACCCTGTTGAGTCACTTGGTGGAAACGGAGGGGGGATTCTTTAGGCGTCCCTAAGAAGGGGGAGGAGAGGCCCGACGGGAAAGAATGGTGGTCCTTAACAGGGGTCATGGGTACCACTTTGTCCAGAAGGGCCAGGGGGGATCCTGACGCAGGTAGGGATGCGAGCGTATGGCGGATAGGGTAGGACAAAGGAGTGAGATCCCATAATACTGGGGACCATGTCCACGGGAGGGTCATCAGCAATCTGGGACAGAGATCCTGGGCAAGCCGTACCCAAAGTTTAGATGTAGAGTGGTGAAACAAGTCCAGGATTCTCGAATGGACACACGCGAGATAAAATAAACGCCCGTCAGGTAGACTGACTCCGCCCTCATCCTTAGTACGCGTTAGGGTCTCCCATTTGAGTCTCGGGTGGTGAGAGGACCATACGAAGGAAGTGAAAGTGCGTTGTAAGCGCTTCCAGAAGGAAGCTGGGATGTGGACAGGGATGGTTTGAAGCAAATAGAGCAATCTTGGGAGGAGAGTCATTTTAATAATGTTAACCCTGCCAAACCAAGAGAACTCTTTTTGAGTCCGGGTGTTTAAGTCTTTAGTGAATCGGGATAGCAGGGGGAGAAAGTTGACCTCAAAGATACATAACAGGTCAGGGGGGATTCGTATGCCTAAGTAAGTGATGCCTGCCGAGGGCCATAGAAACGGGAAATTGGACTTAAGGGAGGGTACAGAATGGGGGTCAAGGGACACATTTAGGGCTTCGGATTTGGAGAGGTTGATTTTGAAATTCGACCAAACGCCAAACTGCTCCAGTCTAAACATCAAGGAGGGAAGGGAGACATGTGGGTGGGTAAGATACACCAATAGATCGTCTGCGAAGGCAGAACATTTGTATTCATGATTCCCAATACAGATCCCCTTAATGTCAGGGTCGGAGCGGATGACAGTCATAAGATTTTCCATTATCAAAACATAAAGGAGGGGGGATAGGGTACACCCCTGTCTCGTGCCATTACGGATGGAAAACGGGGCTGATAGGGTACCATTGATTTTCAACTGCGCGGAAGGGGTCTGATAGAGGGCAAGAATTTTAGCAAAGAATAAGGGACCCAAACCAATACGTTGTAGGGTTTGTGCCAGGGAGGACCAAGAGATGCGGTCAAAAGCCTTCTCGGCATCAAGGGAGAGCACCATGAGAGGCTGTTTACAAGACTGTGCATGGTGTATAATGTCCAGAGTTTTGAGAGTATTAGCGCGGGCTTCTCTCCCTTGCACAAAGCCCACTTGATCGGGGTGGATGAGTGAAGGTAAGTGGGGGTTCAATCTATTAGCTAGAAGTTTGGCATAAATTTTGAGGTCCACATTTAAAAGGGAAATGGTCTGTAACTTCCACATATTTGGGGGTCCTTACCGGGTTTTGGTATGAGAGTAACGTGGGCGCCAGTGGCTTGGGGTCGAAAGGGGGCGTCTTGTGCAAAGGAGTTAAAAGCAGACAGCATGATGGGGGAAATAAAGGATTGGAGGGTTTTACAGAATGAAGCAGGCCGTCAGGACCGGGGCTCTTCCCCCCGGGAAGATGCGCGATCACGCACACCAATTCGTGTGGTGCAAAGGTTTCCTCTAGGTCCGCTACAGCTTCCCCAGAGACAAGTTGAAATAGGTGGCGGAGAGAAGGGCCCAGGTGTCGCAGCCGTGGACTGTGGAAGGTGGTAAAGAGAGGAATAATAAGAATGGAATGTAGAGGCGATTTGTGGGGTAACGTGAGTGAGTCTATCACCTGACATCCGAATACAGGGAATGTGGGATTGCTCGATTTTGCTCCGCAACGCTATGGCCAACATGCGTCCACATTTGTTGCCATACTCGTAGAATTTACTACGACCCCAGGAGACCTCCAAAAGACATCTGACCTCTGATCGAGCCGTCTGCAGTTCACGTAAAATGGGAAGAGACAGGGCACGCTTGTGGGCCAGTTCTAAGGCGAAAACCTTGGCAAGTGCCTTCGACAGGGAGGCGGCTTTCTCCTTCTTGAGCCTGGCGCCATGTTTAATAAGGACACCTCGTAGGACGCATTTAGGCAGCTCCCACTTCATGGCGGGGGAGGTAGAATCCGTCGCATGGTCAGATTGAAAATGTGAGATAGATTGCTGAAGGTCAGCCAGACACACAGTGTCCAGGAGCAAGGATTCGTTTAAGCCCCAGGTCCAAGAAGATTTGGATAAGAAAGGGAGAGTGAGGGAGCAAAATACTGGGGCGTGGTCCGACCATACTATGGTGCCAATGGAAACAGATGACAACCAGGGCAGGGCGTGATGTTGGACAAGGATGTGGTCAATGCGACTGTATGTTCCATGGGGATTCGAATAAAAACTATAGTCGCGATCGGCAGAATGAAGCAATCGCCAGGAATCATATAATTTTAACTGTAGAAATGCTCTCTTGACCCTTTTAATGGCAGCATAGGATAAAGAGGATCGTCCAGAGGAATTATGCAAGGACGGGTCCAGGGTCAAGTTAAGATCTCCACATAGGACCACAGTCCCCTTGACCACGGGAAGGGATTTGTCAATAAGGTCAACTAAATAAGGAACCTGGTCCTGATTGGGGGCATAAACATTGACTACGGTGAAGGCATGTCCACTGATAGACAAGGTTAGAATAATGTAACGCGCCTCCGCGTCTAACGTGCAATCAAGTATCTGACAGGGTAGGCTCTTGTGCAAAGCTATGGCTACCCCTTTAGTCCTATTGACGGGGTTATTGGCAAAGTGCCATCGAGTGTAGTATCTGTCGGAGATGTAAGGGGCATGGCCAGACTTGAAATGTGTCTCCTGTTAACACAAAACGTGTACCTTTTTACGGTGGAAATGGCGAAGGATTTGAGAGCGTTTATCGGGTGAGTTCATACCCTGTGTGTTGAACGAGGCTACGTGGAGATCCGCCATAGATATGCAGTGGCAGGCACCGCCGCACTATTGTCAGAGGACTCTGGAAGAGAAAACGCTAAAAACCCAAATGGATTAAGGCAGTCCAATAAGAGGAAGGATGGAAAAGAAAAGAGAGAGAAAGAAAAAAAAAAAAAAAGGAGAAAAAAAAGGGGGGGGAGGGGGGGAGAGACACTGATAGAGAAAAAGAGCAGGACAAAACCAAATAAGAAACCGGCAGTAAGAGTAAAACTGCAGCGTATACTAAACAGGAGAAAACACTAGAGTACTACCAGACCAGAGGCTTCCGGACTGGGTATCCCACCTATTGGGGGGCTAAGGCAACCAGGCATAGGAGAACCAGTTGCTCCTCACAGACCTAAAAATACCAAAAATAAACAGTTGTGCACAGCATCGGCATGTCACTAAACAAGAGTATGTGATTGGGGAGAGGGAGTGGGGGGGGAAATCAAGGGGGGTTATGAAACAACGTGGCAAGCACGACCGTCTAACAATGGAAGACTGCACCAGGGGAAGAAAAGAGCAGCGTAGGGCAGCAGTCAATGTCCACTATCACAGTGCACGGTCGTGGCTCTCAGAGGGCGCAGCCAGTGGGGCGGCTGCTTGGGAAGACCGACAGGGAATCCCTCGACGTGTAGATCTCTGAGGCAGTCCTTTTGAAGAGGAATGAGAAGATTCTGATGACAGCGGTCGTTTGGCATTCGTTGCAGACGAAAGAAGGGAGGGCCATTCCGGAAGGGAGACATCAGGAATGTTTAAATCTTTCAGGAAGCCCGGGACATCATCAGGACTATGGAGGGTGAGATTCCGACCATTCAGTCGCACATGTAGGGCGAAAGGGAAGCCCCACCGAAAGGGGATGTTTCGATCCTTGAGAGTGTCCAGCAGGGGTCGAAGGGCAGCCCGCTGAGCAAGTGTATGACGGGAGAGGTCTGGCAAGATGAGCAAATGGGCCCCCCTGAATGTAAGATTCTGGCATTTTCGGGCTTGCAGCAGAATTTCCTCCTTGGTAGGATAGAAATAAATGCGACAAATCACATCCCTAGGCCGCTGGTCGTCTCGGCTAGGAGGGCGCAGGGCCCTGTGCGCCCTGTCAATTTCAATATGTGTGTTTGGGGGCTGGTCTAGCAAGTCATTGAAGATATCGGACAAAATAACGAACAAATCAGAAGAGGCCACGGCTTCCGGAAGACCATGGATTCTCAGGTTGTTCCTCCTGTTATGGTTCTCGATATCATCCATACTGTATGTTGTTGGAGGACAAACAATTGATCAGAGTGTGATTGTACTGTAGCTTGCAAGGCCGACAAGGAGGAGGAGGTAGATTCATGAGAGTGTTCGAGAGTGTCCACTTTTGAGGAATCAGCAGCCAGTTCAGTGCGAAATTGAGCAAATTCCTGTTTGCACTCATCTACAAGTTGCTTCGCCAGAACTGAGATGTCACTTCTTGTAGACAATGACTGTGTGAGGACTCTGAGGTCAGCTAGAGACGCAGGCCTGTTCTCATCCATAGGTTGGGAATAAGCAGAGGGCAGGGGGAGGGTTAACCCTTGAGAGGGAAGAAGCACAGGCTGCGAATGTTGTTTAAAGATAGCTGGTGTATTGTCCAGTGAAGAAGAAATCGCTGCCAGACCTGCCGGGGTTAATGTCAGTCCTTTAGGAGAAGATGCAGGAGGCTGTGCATGAATGAGTGCAACTGTATGACCCACATTAGCTTGGGTATGCGGGGGGGAAGCACCCCAGGAGGATCCAGAGGACCATGAGGGACATGGGGGGTCCTGGTGGACCACTTGTGTAGCAGGGAGGAGGGGGTTTTCACAGGAATGCACCTGGGGGGTTGGGGGGCGAAACCAGGCACGATCAGGGGAGGAGGGAATCCAGGTGGCAGCCTGTGGGTTCAGTATGGAGGCCCCAAGACCGGACGTCGTTGTCCCCTGATGCTGTGGTGGCGGTGATGGTGTGCGGGCAGGAGCGGGGTCCGGGTTGTGGCCAGGGGGAGACAGTACCTGGAGAACATTGGTGGCAGTGGAGTTCATTTGCGCCTCCCCAGAGTCGCCGCGGGCCTCCAGCATGTCCATCCTGCAGTGTGCTCCCGATCCAAGATGGCCGCCGGGAGAAGTGACTGGCGGCGTGACCGTGAGCTGTGAGCCGGGCATCGGGGTCTCCTGTAGCAGGTGAGAGGGAGGACGGCGGGGCACGGTGGCGGCCGGCATGGTGGTGTGGTCCGGAGGTGCTGCAGTGCTGCCAGAACGTGTGTGGGAGGGGGGCTGCACCAGGCCCTCACGGCGGCGGCCATCTTTCTCCTCCTGCAGCCTAGTGGTGGGTCTGTCCATCGGCGCCTCCTGGCGCATGAAATATTGTTCAATTTCCCCCTGGGGGGATGAGTAGAGGGGCGCCCCTTGGTCCGATGCTGTGGATTGAGGTGCTGGGTCTGGAGGAGCTCAGGCAAACACGTTCTCACTCTTCCATGGCAGGACACGCCCCCCCCCCATGTCAGTTTTTACTGTCAGGAAATCCTAATCAGTAGGCTTCAGAAAACCGCAAGTATTTCCTGACAGTAATCAGTAATCAGTGGTTGACCACGTTTTTGTGTCCGTCACGTTTTTTTTTATTTTTTATAATGGAGGTCAATAGAAAAACGGATGCACACACTTGCATCCGTTTTTCCAATTTTTTTTTTTTTTTTTTTTTGCAAAAAAAAAAAACAGATTGCAAAAACGGATACAAATTGTGAACCCAGCCTTACTGCTGTTCAATTTTGTAGCAAAGCAGGTTACTGAGCAGCCCAGGAGTCTATCTATTGTTTCTTGGAGAAGTCTGACCGAAATGCAAGTCCCATTAAGAGTAGGTATGGGAATAAGCATAACATAGGTGGGGGGAATGTTGCCACCCATCCAACAAGAATGATAAGCAGAATGAAGAATAATCTGGACAGTTAAGGTAGTATAGACAACTCCAAGACAATGCAGAGTAGTCTAAGTTGGGCAAGAGCCTGTCTATTGTGAGCAGTTGTGTGACCTAGAGGGGGAGACAGTAGAATGAGCCCACTGAAAATAATGGAAGAGAGACTATGTTAAGTAAACTAAAGCAGATTAACGATGTAAACTGAATGCTGTACCCTGAACTAGAGCCTAAAATATACATAATCAACATCAGCCTTGTCTGCACGCCTAAAGATAACCATCTCTAAAAATGCTTGTACAGCTAAACCACCTTCTAGTCTCTTGACAATCACCTTTCAGTTTTGCCTCCAGCCCAAATACAGTATGTAGTTCTGGTGTAGCTGCACATAACACTTAAATAACCTTTTTATGACAACTGTAAAGATTATTGTGCCTTGTGACAAGTGCTGTAAACAGTAAGCTTGAGTGCCTTTTAGAAATAAAGTTTAGCTGATTCTGTACCTTTAGACTGCACCTTTAGGCTGGGTTCACACTATGTATATTTGAGGCTGTATTTGTGAGGCTGTATAGCAACCAAAACCAGGAGTGGATTGAAAACACAGAAAGGCTCTGTTCACATAATGTTGTAATTGAGTGGATGGCCATCATTTAATGGCAAATATTTGCTGTTATTTTAAAACAACGGCTGTGGTATTGAAATAATGGCCGTTATTTACTGTTATATGGCGGCCATCCACTCAATTTCAACATTGTGTGAACAGATCCTTTCTGTGTTTTCAATCCACTCCTGGTTTTGGTTGCTATGAGGACCTGACATGAGGACCAAATACAGCCTCAAATATACATAGTGTGAACCCAGCCTTAGACTGTTCAGCATAACTTATAACCATCTGAATTATTTGAAAAAGTAACTTGCCAGGTTACAGACCTTTATCCAATAAAAAGAGATATCAGCATTCACTGATTCACGGGTTGTGTAATGCTTTAGGTAGATAATCCATTTTACATCTGTTTATGTGTCAAAGGGCCATGTGCACTTGAACATAGTAATGGACTGCCAGCTCCAGAGGATGATCTCAAAAGGAAGTCTTAATCACAAAAGTTTTCTTATGATGGTATATTCTAGTTTTATAATGATTTTGCTAAAAAAAAAAAAAAACACAGCCCAATGAGAATTTCCTTTTCTGCATTTCTTATGACCTGTCTGTGGTTTAATATTCCACTTTATGTTAAGTTCAGTTTTGTCTTGTTACCTTTTTATTTAGTTTTTTTAATATGAACTACATACTGTGATATATTTTAAAAAAACTTGAGTCTTTTATGAATAGTAACAATGCACAAGGCATGATCAATTACTGTTTATCCATTCACGATCAAATATATAATGGTGCCAGGCAGGGGTATTTATGTCTCCACCTCAGTATATGCTATGAGATCAAATTAATTTATGTGATGTCTCAACCATTAAAGAACATACTTTTGATCTCTAAATTTATTATTATTATTATTATTATTATTATTATTATTATTATTATTAGAGTGTTTAAACATTTTGGGGTAGCTAAGGGGGACCTCCAGAACTGAATTGCATTACCTCTTCTTTTATGGTTTTAAAATGGATGTACTCCCTAAACAATTTTAGACAATACCTACCTACCAGGATGATTTAACTTAAGATTTAGGTTGAACATACCAGTATTTGTATTATCTTGTATTTTGGATCCATACTTTAATGGGAGGTCCTTATTATACATTACCCTAGTGTGAGAATTGGGAAGGTCCCTTCACACTTCAGAAAAGACAGGGAGGTTTTACTGATTCAGAACTATCCATCTCTGGTGTGCTCTAAGAGAATTGTTATACAAATTCATACTAATGGTATAAAACACAAATTTTGGTTAAAGTATATTTACAATACAGTCATATTGATGACAAGGGGACAATAGAGCAAAATTTGTAGAGCTTTTTTTTCTTTCTTCATAAAGGCTTCTATTTAGTTTTTATAACTTTAACTTTTTTTGTAGTACTTGTTTACTTTCCTTGGGTTTGTATGTTTTAATAATCTGGGGATTTGACTTGTTCACCCGGAATAGGGCTTATTAATGGGAACAACTACTTTTTTCTTGTCTTTATCTTTTTTGTTTCCATACTGTCTAAGGTAGAATCTTACTCCTGCCTCTGTCTTAATAGAAAACCAGTAAATAGACAACTTTTTGTACTGATAAATTAATTATAAATCGATGTGGTTATTTTACTACTATTTTACATTGTTTTAACATGTATAAGAAGCAGAGGAAATCATTTTGTGAAGTTACACATCACATTAACAATACAGAACTATTCCTCAAGGAGGAGATATAACACCACTAATGCATACATGCTAAATTTATTTTTGCAAAGTAGTTTGATTAATACAGTTAAAGGTTTTGGCTATAATGAAAATCTTTCTTAAAACATATAGAACTGCAATCACAAAGAATATTTTGCCATAATTATCCTTTATAAAATGTTGGCAGATTAGAAAGAAAACAATAACTGTATGGATTTTAAAGAACATGCAGACTGGTATATGAAAGATATTTCATATCATGTACAGATTTAAAGTAAAATTTTAAAAGGGAATGACATTTTCAAAGCAAATTTTTTACCACATCCATGCTGCATTTTATGAGGAAAACATTAGGTAACTGTGAATATAGCATAATAGGATAATATAATATATATGAGATATGCCGTGCGTTCATTGTGGATTTTTTCTCTGACTGCAATGGGGAAATAAAGGGCCACAGCCAAGCTTTACAACTGATATAGATATTGTGAGCAAAATTTGATTTTCTTTCTTCCTTTTTTTTTTTTACATTTAATGCTATTTAACATTATGCTTCCAAATCCACAGCAGCAATTTAGCAAATCCGCAGCAGATTTGATCTAAATAACTGAACAAAGCATCAAATAAGCACCATCAAATCTGCTGCAGATCCTGTACGTGTGAATGCACCCTATGAGTACATCAGACGCCTACAACACAGTGCTGGGATCATGCTGCACTTTTTATGGTATTGGTCAGGTCTGGTATGGCGGTGTTATTCAGTCACAGTGTGTCGGTATTGTTCAAGTACGGTGCGGTGGTGTTAAATGTGACGCCTGGAGCTATTACCCTTCAATCTACCAATCCTGTGGTGAGAATTCCTTCAGACAATATGCAGACAGCTCTAATCATTGATTCAATGTGGAAATTTGTTTATGTTTTAAGCAGTTAAAAACCATGAAAAATGTGATTCAGACAATTTTTCTACATATTGAGAAATACATGTGGCCGAAACCACTCTCCATTACTTCCCCAGTAGTCATGTCCTGTTACTAGGATTACCATAAATGAATAAAGAGTAATGTAACACTCAATGCACTTTCAACATCTTTGTCCTGGTTGAGGCCTCACCATCTTAATCTGCAGCCTTATATGATGTCCATAAAGGCTGCAATGCAGATAAAATGCTGGGGGCAATCATATACAAATTCTAATGTGTCTTGCAGAAATCTTTTACATTTTTTAATATTTTTTCGAACTTTGAGCAATGACGACTAGCCCGATGCTCGATTCAGCACTATAGTTTATAGTGTATGCTTGCTCAACACTCCTAACAATTCATTAGAATGAGCTTGGTTTTATAAATATAAAAAGTTTTTAATAACATATCAATGTTACATCCTATTTTCCTACACTAGCTCAGGGAGATCTGTGAAAAAATACAATGAAATACTGACTCAAAAGTAGAGATGAGCGAACCTCGAGCATGCATCCGAACCCGAACTTTCAGCATTTGATTAGCGGTGGCTGCTGAACTTGGATAAAGCCCTAAGGCTATGTGGAAATCATGGATTAATTCATTGGCTGTATCCATGTTTTCCAGACAACCTTAGAGCTTTATCCAAGTTCAGCAGCCCCAGCTAATCAAATACCGAACGTTCGGGTTCGGATCGACTCGAACCCGAACCCGGTTCGCTCGTCTCTACTCAAAAGTCTTCATTGCCCCCTATCAATTTAAATATGCAAAAAAGGGGTCCATGGAGCCTCAGTTGCGAGTCTCAAAACACAGGAATAGCCAGATATCCCTCTAGGGAAGGAAAACCTGTTGCCAAAGGGTGCCTCCCAGTGAGGAGATCACTAAACCACCCTGATATGTAGATTATTAAGTCCCACTCGTTGTGAGTATTGGAACATAAATAGGGAAATACCAGGTTGACTCCTTTTGCGTCAAAGTCTAACTCAGTTACTATTATTGCGACATGACAAGGGTTTACCAAAGTCAGACATCCATCCAAAGACAGCAGTTTGGGGTATTTTCCCCTTGTCAGTGTGGGGCAGGATTCTGGCTAATAGGGACAATGAAAAGTAGACCAATAAAACACAGCAATCACTGAGCTCAGGGAGATCAGTGAAAAAAATCCAATGGAGTACTCACTAAAGAGGCTCCATTGATACATTGCCTCCTATAAATTTAAATATGCAAAAAAAGGGGGTCCATGGAGCCTCAGTTGTGAGTCTCAAAACACGGTAATAGCTAGATATACTTCCAAGGAAGGGAAACCTGTTGCCAAGGGATGCCTTCCAGTGGCATATTTAAATTTATAGGGGGCAGTGTATCAATGGAGACTCTTGAGTGAGTACTTCATTGGATTTTGTTCACTGATCTCCCTGGCAGCAGGTTTTCCTTTCCTGGAGGGACATCTGGCTATTACCGTGTTTTGAGACTCACAACTGAGGCTCCACGGACCCCTTTTTCACAGTGATGTAATCATTAATTTGCTGCTTGAAGTAATAGTGACAATACCTCATATTGAAGCCATTGTATAATGCAACCTCAAGGTATTATGTTCCTAAGATCACAAGGTCTCTGAGCTTTCAGCTTTGTAAGACAATATGGCACAGCCTTTACTTCAAGAAAACAAAAAGTACCTGGTATCACAAATAAACACATGGGGGGAAATTTATCAAACATGGTGTAAAGTGAAACTGGCTCAGTTGCCTCTAGCAACCAATAAGATTCCACCTTTCATTCCTCATAGACTCTTTGAAAAATGAAAGGTGGAATGTGATTTGTTGCTAGGGGCAACTGAGCCAGTTTCACTTTACAACATGTTTGATAAATCTCCCCCATGGTTTTTGTGATTAATAATTGTACTACAGTGGTGCCTTGGATTACCTGCATAATTCGTTCCAGGACCATGCTTGTAATCCAAATCACTTTTTAAACTAAAGCAAATTTTCCTATAAAAAATCATTGAAATGCAGACAATTGGTTCCATACCCCAAAAATAATTATTTTTTAAATTCAGAATAACATGTAAAACAAATAAAACAAACATTTAGAAACAGCTAAATATGGGATATTATAAGATACTGCACAGTATAGCAATCAGCATGTGGTGTATAATGTATAGTAAGTTAATAAACCTTAAAAACAGCCGCAGTTTGTAGATACAGGATGGAACTTCAGATCCCCATAATGCAGTAGCATAGTACAACAGGCTAGAATAGAGAAGCAGGGCTGCTGTCCGAGGTCTGTGTGGTCACATGACAGTAATGGGAAAAGTGGTGTGTGTTCAGCAAGGACCAATCAGGAAGTGAGAATCACAGAGCTGTGCAAGAGGACAGTGACAGAAACTTTTCTATACAGCAATGTGAATGGCTGAGTGTGAGTGCAAGTACATTATTGCAGCAGTGTGTTTAGCTGAGTGTAAGTGCAGGTACATTATAGCAGCAGTGTGTATAGCTGAGTGTAAGTGCAAGCACATTATAGCAGGAATGGAGAGGATGGGAAACAAAAGGGATAACAGAGACTGCTGGGAGGAATGAGCTGGGCATATGTGGGCAAAGTATAGCAGCACTCTCTGTCCGGGGAGAAAGGGGTTACAGCTATGGCAATATTACCTCTACAGTCCTGTCCCCTGATGCAATCCCCAGCCTAAAGTGGATCTGCTATGATTTGGAAGGTGACAGAAACTTCCTGGGTAAGAGTACAGTGCTGTAGACCCTGCTATGCAGACAATATCATTCCCCCACTCCCCCTCCCACCCAGTACAGGAAGCTCCTAAACCAATGCAAAACACTCTCAATCCAAGTTACTCTTAAACCAAGGTACCACTGTATATTCATAGTACTAGATTGTACAAATAGACCCTAGTTAATGGAGGGTTAAAGAGGTAATCTTGGTCAACAAAGCAAAAAAAAAAAAAAAAACAGGAAGAGCAGGGGTGGTAGGAACATAATCAAATTATGGTTAATATCAACATTCTTTTTTGTGACAGGTCCAAGGAGAATTGCCAGATTGCAGAGGTCAGACTAATGGGATGCCCTGCAATCTTGAGAGTGGTTATTTTGACCTGAGCAGTGAGTAGCAAATGTACTTCACCGCTCTATTCATTGTCGGGCTGCCTAGAATAGCTATGGATTTTGAATTATTGTGAATGCACAGAAAACCAAAAAATACAATGTGTGTGGAAATGGGGAGTTAATTTAATCCCACAATAAAGAAAACACATACAATGCATCAAAAGGGAGATTCACTAAATTATCTAGTAATTTTAAATAATAGTAAAGAGCTAGGTGAATATTTTTCTTTCTGTTGGAGTATGTTTGATTATCATTTAAAAAACACAAACTGAAAAATATATAAAAACAAAATTCTAAAGAATTTCTAAGAATTTACAATGACATTGACCTTTGGGTTCATACAAATTGTAAGAGTTGATGGGAAAGGTTTCCAAGAGAGGACATTAAAGACAGCCTTTATTGATATTCATGCTGAAAAAAGCTTTGGACAAATGTTTGGATCTGTTCCATTCATTACAAATTTGGAAAAGTTTCCAGAAAATGGTATTTCATGCATGAATCAACAAAGTGAATTGATATGCTTGATCAGCTAGTGCTGCTAATTTTCCGACTGTTTAGCATAACAATAATCTTGTGGGCCCACACAATACTTTAATATGCAAGAAAAATAATGGAATAACACATAATAACTATAATATGTTATAACAATGATGTCAACAACTTGAGTTAATTATGGGAGTTTTGCATCATGCGTAAAACAAAAATACAATAGTAAGGTGGTAGAACATTTATGACCACACTGACATAGTTTTAAAAACTGTACATTACATTTTTTTTACACTATGACAAATTAAGTGCAAATGTTATTTCAAGTAATATTTCAAAAATAAATGACTTTTTTAATGTTTCAAAAGTAAAGTACTGGAACTGTAATTATACTGGTGGTGCACTGAAGGTTAACGCAAGGTTCTCCATTTTCATTTTTTGGGGGGGGGATACAGCATTGTTGACTACATAACTATATGCCAGAGACAATAACACTGTACTGCAATATACAATTCGGTGACACTGTCTTTTTTTTTTTTTTCAGAAACACTACACTTTTCCTGCGCTTGGCGCTGTTCTTTTGCTGTACACCGGCCTGGCTCTGTGCACTGGGGGTGGGCACTGGAGCGCGGCAAAATAACATCAATGAGCACGGGAATCGGGCAATATTCCAAAAAAAAGTATTGCTTAAGAAAGGGGAGGACCCCAAAACATATCAGTGTCTTGTGCCACTGTCCTGTTCTTCCTGGAGAGTGAGAGTCTCCCATGGACTGCGGGAACTGAGGAGCACTATGGTTGTGGCATGATGACCAGATCCTATTTGTCCAGGACACTATGGTGATGTGTTTGTTTGAATTTGTGATTCAGTTAAAATCTTTTCAACAAAGAGACATTTAGAAAAATTTCTTATTACAACCTAATAATGATGATCTATAATATAAGATCAACAGAATCCTGCAACCACAGTTTACCTCAGAGTAATGCAGCAAGTAGTGACAGGTCTCAGGTCTACCCTGTGCGCTGTTGCTGTACCTTATAGTCTACAATGTCCCTGTTGCTGTACTTGAAAGTCTCCCCCCCCCCCCCCCCCCACATTACTGTACCTATAGTCAACCCTGTTACTGGAAATGATTGTCGTCCCTGTCTCCTGTTGCTGTACCTGTTCTTCTCTCCTGTTAGCTTATCTAATTGTTACTCTTGTTAGTGTATTTGATTGTGGCCAATGTTAGTGTACATGATCTTTGCTCCTGTTACTATACCATTCTATAGGTCCCATACCATCAGTAAAAGCACCTTTAGTAAATAATGCTAAGAGTAGGTGTATTTCAAATGTGAATTGTTATGAGTACATTTTATAAGTAAATTATGAGGAAATTGCATTAGCTCTACTTATAGTCAGTACTTTTTCATTTGAATTTGTAGATTTTTTTTTTTTACAATTTATAAGATTTTCTGTCATATTGTTTCAAAATGATCGTTATTGCTGACAGACACTCTTTTCTCTGTATTCATGTTATTTATAACAGTTTGCCATACACAATTGGTAATAAATCCCTATTTATTTAATAGGGTTGCAGGTAAGTATAATATTTGTTCTGTATACACCTTTAGGCTATGTTCACACAACGTACAAGACCGGCCGGGTCACGGAACGCCCTGTCTCTGAATAGATCATCCTGGTCAGTACTGCAGTACTAGCTGGATAATCTTTAGGGCCACGGACTTCTGATGCGGGCGCATTCGTGCATGCCCTCATCAGAACTCTCTACTGCACACTATGGAGCTGTAGAGATGAAGCAGGATTCCTTAAAACACAAAGTATGTTTTTGTTTAATTTTTTAATGAAGAATAGCAAAATTAGCATAAAAATATGCTGTATTAAGTAAATATAAATTAAAAGGACTTTCTGATTTTAATATAAGGAGATAATGTGAGAGGATCCTGTTTACATTTGGTTGGCATTTGCATACCAGTGGCTGAAAAAGTTAGATGCAGCCCAAGAGAGTTCTATTTTCTAGACAGCCTTAAGGGTTCACCAAAAGTCAAGAGAGTTCAAGTTTGGACAAACCCTACCTTACTCGAAGTTTGCCCATCTCTACTGTTAACCATGCAGGAACAATATCAATAAGTTTGGACAATTTTTTTTAACATTATTTTATTGGTATAATAGAGGTGATTTCAACTTTTATTGGTGGAATAGCTTTGCAATGTTTTTTTAAAAAAAAAAACTTTTTATTGTATTTGTTTATTTTTTACATAGATAAGTATTGCTATGTCTCAGGCAGACTCTAGGAGCATATTGCCGATAGGACAGCCCGGAAGTAAATATGAGACCTCCAACTTTCAGGGAAACCAATAAGGACCCCCGAAAGTTAAAATTATTCAGTGACAGGGTACATATCCTCTCCCTGACATCCTATAGCGATTGCAGTGCTTAAGTAGGTAATGGTGAACACCTGCATGATTGCTGGTGTCTGTCATTTTATCACTGTTGGCACTTTTTTTTATGTGCACTGCTATTCAAACTGAAGCAGTGCTACACAAATTAAAGTCTACTCAAGGTCAGCAAAGTATGAATGCATTTCAATTGTATGGGCCAGTTGGAACATATCTACCCAAATGGCTGTCATGAAGAAGTTAGGTATTAGGCTATGCTCACACAACATCAAAAATAGAGAAAAGGCGTCTGTTATTGCTGCAATTAAACTGACTGCAACGACAATGCATTGCAGTCAATGGAAAAACAGACGTCCAATGCACACAATGTATTGGATAACAGACATTATCGCTGCGGACGTCAAAATAATGATCATGACAATTATTTTCGGACGTCTTTTTCAAATAACGTTTTTACTAGTTGTTCGCACAGTTTTTCTTTTGTCAACGTCCTTTCTTCGTTTTTACTATTAAATTTAATGGACTTTTCAATTAGGTCACTCCCAAAGGCCAATTAGTAAACCTAAACTAGAATAATGTCCCAACAACCTTCATTGCACCAAGGGAAGGCCAAACAGCTAAATGACGTTGTGTGAACATAGCCTTACCCAGTGCTTATTCAAGTCCTATGAAAAACAGGACAGGCACTCCAAAGTAAAAGAGACCATATTTTACCATTTTTCATTCTGGCCAGTAAATGAAGGTCTTGATTATATAGATCAATTGTTATACAACCCATTTCAAGTGTACCTGTCACAAGAGCCGCTGCTGGATTAGCTATAAAGTCCACTCTGCAGGCAGAAGTTCAGGTCTCCATAGCAATGAACACTAAGAGACTATATTGCACCCAACCCCCATTCTGACCCGATCCCTGCTGATCCAACAGTGCTCCTCATGACAGGTATAGGCAAAGTTTTTTTCATTATTCATTTTAATTAGTTAAATCGAGTTGCCTCATAAATAAACAATTGTTGCCTCATAAATAAACAAAATGTCCTTTTGAAATGATGGGAAGTTATAATGTACTTAGTAGTTGTGTTGATATTGCTTTGACTTTGACGCAAAAAAGTATTGGAAAACTTGTCACAATACATTGTCCTTAAATCAATTATATAAACAAGATTCTTCCTTTTGTGTTTTTTGTTACTTGTGTAGCATGCCAAGGTCTCAAAGAACAATGTCACTTTCAAAACCAAGCAGAGCAAAGCTTAAATAAATATGTGCATCCTGTTTTTGGATGTGTAAAATTTGACATGTAAAATTGTGTTATATGCAATGAAGCAAAAACATTCAAAGAAATAAAAATGTAAATTGTTGAAAATCTGCAACCATGAAATGTTATGAAATATATTTCATACCTAGTGACTTTTAAAATGTTAAATGGGTTAAATTCTGCTGACCTCATAAGGTGGAACACAAAGAAAATGGCCAAACAATTACCTCTGACTCAACTGTTATCACAAATATTTCAATGATAGCATTACAAGGCTTAGTATTAATTAGAGATGAGCGGACCGGGTTCAGGTTCGAGTCGATCCAAACCCGAACGTTCGTTATTTGATTAGCTGGGGCTGCTGAACTTGGATAAAGCTCTAAGGTTGTCTGGAAAACATGGATACAGCCAATGACTATATCCATGTTTTCCACATAGCCTTAGGGCTTTATCCAAGTTCAGCAGCCACCGCTAATCAAATGCCGAAAGTTCGGATTCGGATCGACTCGAGCATGCTCGAGGTTCGCTCATCTCTAGTATAAATCCTTTATTGCTGACTGTGTGAAAACAACATTTATCATAAATAGTGCAATGAAACACCACCACTTCCATAAGAGGGGAAGTTCCAAAATAAGTTCACTAGAGATGAGTGAACCTCGAGCATGCTCGAGTCGATCCGAACCTGAACTTTCAGCATTTGATTAGCGGTGGTTGCTAAATTTGGATAAAGCCCTAAGGCTATGTGGAAAACATGGATATAGTCATTGGCTGTATCCATGTTGTCCAGACAACCCTAGAGCTTTATCCAAGTTCAGCAGCCCCAGCTAATCAAATACTGAACTTTCGGGTTCAGATCGACTCGAACCTGAACCCTGTTCGCTCATCTCTAAAGTTCACAATTAAAGTTAGAAATACAGTGAACCAAAGAGAAATAACTACAGATTTTTTTTATTTTATTTTTAATGAATAGGTTGAGTGGGCAACCAAGCTTAAAATCTTACTAATTTTCTAAGAATTCACTTTGTAAATATTTCTCTTCAATACCATTAAGCCTCATTCACACATCAGTATATTTTTGAGGACCATATTAAGTCCACAATTTTATGCCCGCTATCTGCAAAAATTTGCCCATACTGCATCCATAGTATCATCCATATTGTCATATTTTTATTATTATTTTTTTTCCCAAATCTGTAAAGTGGAAAGTAAAAAAGAGGGAATGGTCAAAAATTACAGATCTTACCTTCCTGAGACAGTTAACATTCTGGGACAGTAACGTGAACATCCTAAGGCCAGATGCACATGTAACGGATCCGCAGCAGATTTCAGGCTGCCAATTTGCAGCAAAATCCATGGCGGATCCCTTGCCTGTCATTTGCAATCAGATTACATACTCGCAGCGTTATTAACATCCCGCTGAGAGCATGTAAGTGACAGCCAACTTAACTCCACTACAGGCTGGAGTATACTGTACCTGTTCCACGTTCCGGCTTGCTTCAGGAGCTCCCGGCGTCTGGACATTCCGCTCAGCCAAGCAGTGTGCTGCCCTGTCCCATCCACTGATTGGCTGAGTGGGACATCCAGACGCCAGGAGTCCCTGAAGCAAGCCGGAGTGCAGAGCAGGTAATGTATGCTCCAGCCGGCAGGGGGGGTTAAGGGGGCTATCACTAACATACTCACAGTGGGATATTAATCCCTTTGCGAGTATGTAATCTGATTGAAAATGACAGGCAAGGAATGTGCAGCGGATTTCGCTCTGAATTCACAGCATGAAATCCGATAAGGATCTGTTACGCGTGACTCTGGCCTAATGCATTCCTGTCACATGTCCTTGGTGTCTTCATCAGGTTTCACTATATCAAGTCTAATATAATCCATTTGAGAAAAGAAAATATGGGTGCCATAAATTTAAGAGGGAATAAAGCTGCTAATAGCAGCTAGCACCCACCAGGTATACAGTATATGGAACATTCTCCTTACTATTCTATGTCAATTATTGAGTAAGGGTTAAAGTAGAGTTGAGAAAAGAAATTAAGGTTCCACAGCAACATTTCTTCACATGAAGTTCAGTCAGATATATCTTTTATGGGATTAGTCTATTTTAGGTTTAAAAAATGATACATTTTTCATTAAAGGACTAATCCGCTCAAATCAAACTGTTTATAAGATGCTGCCTTTGGGGAGAACACAACAAACAGCCTATTATTACCTTTATGCGCTCCGCCTGTGGTGTACTACGTCATCTTCGAGTCCTCGGCTAAACAACCCCACCTACACTTGCAAAACAGACTGCTCTTAGCAATCAAAACCAATCAGCCAATCACGGAGGGGACACTGGGCCCCCCATTCTTAGGCTATGTTCACACACTGTACAAACAACGGCTGTTCCAAGTGAATGGCCATTGTTTAACGCTACCTATGGCCAGAATTAAAGGTCATTAGGTCTCGTTAAATAATGGCTGTTGAAGTGGAACAGCCATTGTTTGAACAACCAGAGAACAGCCACAACAACCAGAGAAGTAGCCTTATGACTACTTTTTTTTTTTAAGGAAAATGTACATTTAATGCAGGTCTAAACTCATTATTAATAATATTCATGCACAAAAATCTTATGAAAACTTAAAGTGTCACTGTCTCCTCTGACGTCAGCACTGACCTCTGAATAGGGGCTTTCAGTGGCTCCCTGCTGTGTAATCCTTTGTTCTCTGCTCTCTGCTGCCAACTAATCTCCCTCCTTCCTCCTCCCCTGTTCATAGAACAGACAGGGTCCGACTGATGTAAACCAGTCGAGATTTCCTGATAATGAACAGTGGATGAGAGAGAGGAGGAAAGGGGGGGAGGGGACCTGGGGGAAGGCTTATTGCATATTTGCCTAATAAACCAAATCACAAAGTTTCTTAAAATCGCCTGGACTATTGATTTCTGAAAAAAATTTAAAAAATTAACAACAGTGACATTTTAAGATTTATATTGTTATCACTTTTCTTTATTCTTCTTTCAGTTTCTCCCTATTTCCTTCAATTAATACAACACAAACCACTATGTTTCAAAGCTCTCAGCAGAGACAGATGTACTACATATTTTTTGTTTCGAACAGGCACATTTATTTTTTTTTTTTTAAGAAATTTACATTTAGGTTATGTTTACACAGTGTTATGTTATGCGTTATGTTATGTTATGTTTACACAGCCTTTGTTGCCATCGCTTCGGACGGGATGTTGCAGTACCGGCCGGGATGATCTTTGCAGGGACTGGTCAATCCGTGACCCGGCTGGGTCACGGAACTGCTGGTCTCTTACGTAATGTGAACATGGCCTAAAAGACCAAAAATTCCTTATAGAAATGAATAGCGGAATATACAGAAATTCAAATATCACACAGCACAGCACTAACCAGCCAATTACAGCACATATGCAAATAGCTAAAATGGAGCAGCCAATAGAAACTCCCAAGTCCTTCTTTTAATGTCTGACAACATTTGAAAATGTTCCCTATTGGCGAATAGAAAATGGCAGCTCCTTATGATTTTGCTTCACTGACATAAAAACAGATTTCCACAATTTGAGAAATTTTGTTTACCATTGTAAGCCCTCTGTGGATGTCATTGTTCTGGGGTCAGTACCATATTTGTTCCTTAAACAACTGTGCCAAATTCACTCTTGAAGGGACGGTACCAAAGTAGCTCTCAAAGGTATAGTAGCAAAGTTGCTCTTAAAGGGACAGTACCAAAGTTGCTCTCAAAGGGACGGTAGCAAATTAGCTCTTAAAGGGACGGTACCAAATATTTCCAATAGAAATGAATGGCTGAATGTTCCGAAAATTAAATCTCACACAGCACAGTGCTAACCAGCCAATCACAACACACATGCAAATAGATGTAACGGCCAACAGAAACTTGCAGGTTCTTCACTCCTGCCTGACAACATCCATGCAGTTACATATCCCCTATTGGACAATAGAGGATGGCAGGTCCTCACAGACACATACAGATCTTCACAAGATTGTCTTGGTAACAGCAATTTTCTTTACCATTATAAGGCCAATGTGGACATCACTGTTAAGGGGCTTGTATCAAAGTTGCGGCAGGTGGCGGGGTGGACAGGACCAGAGGCGGATGGGTAGCAGAGCGGCACACCTCCCCTCAGGCATACTACATTAGGGCGAACAGGGGAGCAGAGCAGACAGGCTGGGGGGAGAGGAGACATGTCGCAGGGCAGGTGGGGCGGACAGGGAGCAGAGCGGACGTCCAGGGGGAGCAAGGAGGCATGTAGCAGGGGAAATGAGTGGAACAGGGGGCAGAGAGGCGGCAGAGGCGGATAGGGAGCAGAGCAGACATGCTGAGGGGAGCAGAGAGGTGATATGGTAAGCAAATTTGCAGGGGGAAATTATAGAGTTCATTCTATCATTTCCCGGAAAGGGGTCAGTGAATTGATCAATTTCTTAGTGAAATGATGGAATGGCGTGGTAATTTCATCATTTCCCGTGATTTGCTCAAATCCCTTAGTGATTTGCTCAAATCCCTTAGTGATTTGCTCAAATCCCTGATTCTATCATTTCACTGCAATATATATATATATATATATATATATATATATATATATATATATATATATATTCAAAAAGATACTTCAGCAGCACTCAATAGATGAAGTGGTGCCCGCGGATCTTGCCTTGACCAAAGGTTGGAGTAAATTTATAGGAGATAATCCACAGCACTCAATGGTTAACGTAAAAAAAATTTGGATTTAATCCATGTGAAAAATATTCATTCCAAACAAAGCAATATCAAAGCAGGGTGCAGCATACAAAAATCCCGGAGCAGCGTTTCAGCGAAAAATCTTCGCCATTTTCAAGTACGGTAAGTGAACATGTGAATCAGCTTTATATACAAGTGCAACAAAAGGACAGCCATTCTATTGGTTTATAGCAGTGTCAATCAAGTGTCCAATAACTAGTGGATATTAACTCCATTATGTCCCTCTAAGTCCATATAAATCCATAATAAGGAGTAAATATACATTTCATAAAATCTACTCTTCTCCCTTTACGTGAGTGAAGCATGATATTGGAAGCTTTCAAATGATGAAGTCCATTCATGAAAACATTGTAATTAGAAACTTTACACAGTGGAATCTTTCACATTTGGGGAACTTCCTCATAGCGTGTAAGACTGGACCCGTAGCTCAGATCATCAGCTGAGTGAGATGATGTTAAACACGTAAAAAAAAAATAATTCCTTTACAGACCGCTGGTAACACACAATTGCATAATGTGTATGAGTGCAGACTTGTGGCCATGCTTCGCTGTACCTAGTCGGGCTCCAATGGAAAAGGCTCCATCACTGAAGTCACTGAAGTCCCTGAAGTCAAACCGCATGGGGAAAAACGCCTGCAGTGTGCACAGCGTCATCCCTCTTACCCAAACTCTGTAGCCCCTCCGGGCGTTACCGCAGCTTCGCTCTTGCCACTCTGTCTGAACGAGATCTAGGCTATAACATCCAGCGGTCGTTATTAAAGAAACTTGTTGCAAGGTCCGTCTTACATGTCGAGGAATATCCATCCGTGTTGAATTCCCTTCTGAAATAAAGGATACAAAAGGTAAGTACATAACATCATTTAAGTATATCGTACAAATCGCATGATTACACAAATAAATAATTAATAATCACCATGTTCACAAAAAACACATATGCCACATCAATACCGGATATCCAGTAAGAAAGGGGGCAAACTGCATACTGATTATTTAAACATATTCGGATGCACTTTATACTCAATATTGAGTCCAGCCGGACCCAATGCTTGAAGTTCATGTATCCATGACAATTCCCTTTTTTTTAATATAAGTTGTCTGTTACTCCCCTCTTAGGTTGAGCAACATGATCAATAAGGATGCACTTGAGGTCTCTCTCACTATGACCCGCTTGTACGAAGTGACATGAAACAGGTAAGTCCAACCTACCTTTCCGTATGGAATGTCTGTGCTGATTCATGCACGTTCTAAATTCTAATGTGGTTTCATCCGCATAGAATTTTTTGTAAGGGCATATCAATATGTAGATTACCCAGTCAGAAATGCATGATGGTGCCCGACTAGGTACAGCGAAGCATGGCCACAAGTCTGCACTCATATACATTATGCGATTGTGTGTTACCAGCGGTCTGTAAAGGAATGATTCTTTCTTACGTGTTTAACATCATCTCGCTCAGCTGATGATCTAAGTTACGGGTCCAGTCTTACACACTATGAGGAAGTTCCCTATCCGTGAAAGATTCCACTGTGTAAAGTTTCTAATTACAATGTTTTCATGAATGGACTTCATCATTTGAAAGCTTCCTATATCACGTTTCACTCATGTAAAGGGAGAAGAGTAGATTTCATGAAATGTATATCTTATCTACTCCTTACTATGGATTTATATATTGATTTATATGGACTTAGAGGGACACGGTGGAGTTAATATCCACTAGTTAATGGACACTTGATTGACACTGCTATAAACCAATAGAATGTCCTTTGTTGCACTTGTATATAAAGCTAATTAACATGTTCACTTACCGTGCTTGAAAATGGCGAAGGTTTTTCACTGAAACGTTACTTCGGTATTTTTGTATGCTGCACACTGCTTTGATATTGCTTTGTTTGGAATCAATATTTTTCACATGGAATAAATTCACATTTTTTTCACGTTAACCATCGAATGCTGTGGATTGTCATATATATATATATATATATATATATATATATATATATATATATATATATTATTATTATTATTATTATTATTACTGTAGGATAAGGGAGTATAGAGATCATTGACTAAACTTCCCCTATTGCCTAATATATTAGTAGCTCTTCTCTGAAAGCTCAGGATTGTTTTGTTTTCTCTTTTGTTTACTGTCAGCTGTTCTGGAATAATGTAAAAATGCTTAAAATGTTGAGTCATGATATGTATTTTTTTTATTTTTTTTATTTTGAAATAGTGGGGTGGAAGACTGTGGAAGGCTGTAATAGAACATTTTTCTACTGATTGCAACGATCCACTGTTAAAAGCAGCCAACAGCCAGCAGATGTGCAGAGGTACGAGCTCCCAAGCCCACTATATACATTGGTAATGCCACCATAGTAAACATATATATCACAGGACATTAACCCCTTAACAACACAGTGCTGTCAAAGCTGCATTTAACCCCATTAAAGACCGGCCAATTTAGTTTTTTGCGTTTTTCTTTTTTCTTCCTTGTGCTTAAAAGGCCATAGCACTTGCAATTTTTCACCTAGAATCCCACATGAGCCCTTATTTTTTGTGCCACTAATTGTACTTCGCAATGACTGGCTGAATTTTTTCATAAAGTACACTGTAAAACCAGAAAAAAAAAGTGTGGTGAAATTGAAGAAAAACAAAAACAAAAAAAAACCGCATTATGTTTATTTATTTATTTATTTTTTTAATGCCATTCCCCCTGGGGTAAAACTGACTTGTTATCTATGTCTGTTAAGTTGTTACGATTACAAAAATATGTAACATGTATAACTTTTATATTATCTGATTATCTTGTAAAAAATTCAAACCATTGTTAACAAAAATATGTTCCTTAAAATCGCTCCATTCCCAGGCTTATAACGCTTTTATCCTTTGGTCTATGGGGATGTGTGAGGTGTCATTTTTTGCGCCATGATGTTTACTTTCTATCAGTACCTTGATTGTGCATAAGCGACTTTTTGATAGCTGTTTATTACAATTTTTCTGGATTTGATGTGACCGAAAATGCACAATTTTGCACTTTGGGATTTTTTTGCGCTTACGCCGTTTACCGTGCAAGATCAGGAATGTGATAAATTAATAGTTTGGGCGATTACGCATGCGGCGATAACAAACATGTTTATTTATTTTTATTCATAAAATGGGAAAAGGGGGAGATTCACACTTTTATTAAGAACACTTTTTTTTTTTTTTACACTGTGGGACTTCTAGTATAAGTACACTGCTGTCTCATTGAGATCTATGCTGCATAGATTTACAGCATAGATCAATGAGATCTGCTGCAGCCGGAAGCAACCAAGTGGCGAGCCGGGATCAGCGCAATTACGGCCCGAGCGATCCACCCCACTAGACACCAGGGAACGGCTGCAGAAGGTAATCGGATGCAGCTGTCAACTTTCACAGCTGCATCTGATTAACTGATTAGCTCGCATGGCGATTGGTCCGTGCCCGCTAATAGCCACGGTCCCGGGCTACATGCGGCACTTGGGAGCGTGGCGGTTCATAGCGGGTTCGCCACGCGGCCCCACTCTGAACTCCCTTAATGACCGCAGGGCGTGAATTTACACCTGTGGTCCTTAAGGGGTTAAAGGGCTGCTTTTACCTGTAACTGGTTGTCTAGTGGGGGGGGATCGCCCCCTCCCCCCTTACGATGCGAACGCAGGCTCGGCGATCTATTGTTCCTGGCTGCAGCAGGCCAGAGCAATAGTTTGCTGATCTCATTGATCTATGCAGTATATATGTACTGCATAGATCTTGATAAGTGATCAATGTAGTAAAACAATGTAGTCAGTGTGTAAAAAAATATAATTTTTTTTTTTATAAAAAAAAAACCTCCCCTAATAAAAGCCTGAATCACCCCCCTTTTCCAATTTCATAAATATGAATAAATAATCCTGATCTCGCAGGGTAAACAGCGCAAATACAAAAAAATTCCAAAGTGCAAAATTGTGCATTTTGGTCACATCAAATGTAGAAAAAAAATGTATAAAAAGTGATCAAAAAGTCGCATACTGTATGTGCAAACAAGGTACCGATAGAAAGTACAAAACCTGGGGCAAAAAAAATGACACCTCACACAGCCCCATAGATCAAAGGATTAAAGTGTTAATAGAGTCATAGAGAAATTTTAGCAAACATTTTTTTTTAAAGGAACAATAATAACATGTCAGTTTTACCTTTGGGTGAACATGTTAGCACCCCCCCGCCCAATTAAAAAAAAAAAAAAAAAAATCTTTTATTTTCAATTTCACCACACATATAATTTTTTTTCTGGTTTCACAGCATACTTTATAGAAAAGGGGTCATGTAGGTCTTTTTATAAAGAAGGGGTCATGTGGGTCTCTATGTGAAATAATAAAAGCGCTATGGCCCTTTAAGTACGAGGAGGAAAAGAAAAACTAAAGTGCAAAAATGAAAATTGGCCCTGTCTTTCAAGGGTTAAAGGGAATGTCATCAGAAAATGACCTATTGTTAACATTAAAAAAAATATATATTTAAAAATTGTTGGTGATTTTTACCCCTAATGTCCATTTTATTGTTTGATCTGTACAGCATTAGGCTATGTTCACACATAGTAAGACACCAGCCGTTCCGTGAGCCAGCTGGGTCACAGAACAGCCGTTGTCAGAGAAGATCATCCTAGCCGGTACTGATCTTCACTGCTGTTGAATCTGAATTAGCCGCTGCTCACAATGGAGCGTGAAAACGAAGCTGCTCGCTCCATTGTGTGAACTGACAGGTTTTCTGCAGCCGCTATTCAATGAAAAGCGGCTGCAGAAAACTGACATGTCAGATACTTGTGGCGCCACTAGGAATCCCGGCCAGAGTGTATACTATGGGCTTAATTTATTAAAAGGCCAAAATGCCTTTTTTAGGCTCAGATGGGCCCGAGCGGCATAGAAATATTCCCAAATGCGAATATGCAAATATTTTATTTGCATCAGGCTGATCCGCGCCTCCTGCACCACTGTGGCACAGAGAAGGCGTTATGGGGGGTGCAGCAGGATGCTGAGGGGGCGTGGCCGCTGGGTGCGCCACATTTATCATTTTTCCGGGGGGAAAATGATAGTGAAACCTACACCAGCTCTGAGCTGGCCTAGGTTTCATTTTATTCGCAATGACGGGTTTCGTGTGCTTGGGATTTATGTAGAGGCAATGCACCTTTACATAAATCCTCTGAGCTCCGGAGCTGCAGGGACATCTTTAAGCCCGGCGTAATAAATGTCCCCCTATGTGTATACGTTTCAGCCGGGATTCCCTCAGATGCAGCACTACGTAATCACCATAGTAATCACGACCGTAGTTGCACATCGGCAACAATGGCCGTGATTACTTCGATACTTACATAGTGTGAACATAGCCTTACAGTGAAAGGTGACACCAGTAAATAATATATAGCATCAGTGTAAAACAATAGCAGCTCCCGGTGGTATGGCCTCTTCAAAGGTCACAAAGTAATGTTTCACATTTATCTTTTGTCGTAATTAGCACATTCTATTATACTCATAGTACTCATAGTACAATTTCTGAATTGTATGCAAGCTTTCACTCTTTTATTCTGCCATAATAACATATTACAATTTGTAGTATTCCTGGTTCACTGTGTGTTCAAGGTGTTTAGAGAATATAGTATCATTATTGAATAAGTCACGGAAAAACTGAGCACAGACTTTGGTTTTAAAACATTTATTGCAAGAGCTAAATAACTGTAAATAACGTTGAACTGGCAAAGCAGTAACAAGGATAACTGGTTAGATACGTATTCTGTCATAATCATCAAACACCCCTCACAAACTGACAAATTACTGCAAAAAAAGCAATGCACCCTTTCCCCTTTTCACGCCTAAATTGTGGATAAAATTGTGAGTTGCTATACACAAAATATATTTCTTAAAAAAAGAAAACAAAAAGAACCATCCAGTTAACAAACTTGTCATAGACGTTTAATTGTGGCATAAGATATTTTGTTCAGTAAGGAATTTTGCATGCTATTTATTGGTTTAAATTGTCTGTCATGCCTTAACTAAAACTTTGATAAAATGTTCCAATTTATGTCTACGTGCAACTGAGATTCTATGAACATCAGAATTCACTTTTGGCTAAACAGTGATATGATATTTTGTCCTGCCAGGCACTGGCCAATGATGTTAACAAACATTATTTAACAACATAAATTGATAGCTAACCTTTTGTGCCAATTGGCCTACTAGGAAAATGCCCTGTTATACTATGGAATCACAACACATTTAATATTTTGTGGCTAATGATCTAAGAAAAAACACTTGTGTTATTACAGCACACTAACAACAAAGGGTGCCATATTAGCAATAAAACTGTTTTCGCAACTAGATCAACAACATTAGGACTATAAGACCATTTTATTGCAGGGTATTTTGTCTTATTTCCAATTCTATATAATAAAACATATTTCCCTTTCTTTTAGATTTGACTTTATGTATAAATGTATAATGTTAAGGATAGAATAATATATTGCCAAGATATCACCTTTAGAGAACAATTTAATTGCTAAATGGCCTTCATATATCCCTACCACACTAAAACAGGATCATCTATATTGTAACACAAGTGTTTTAAGTTATTATATGTTAGACATAAAACACTGAAACACTCAACACTTGAATAAAAACTTAAAAAAAAGAAAAGAAAATACTGTAGAATGCAACCTTGACACAAAATTATGCTACAGTATATAAGTGAACTTTATAAGTACACAAAGTTGTTAGTAGTAACTTGCTTCTATTTACAGGTATTTGAACACTGAATGACATACAAGTGTCCACTAACATTATTAATAGCACAATAGGTTTCATCTTTAAAGATTTAGCTGGTTTGTTTTGAAGTATGATGTCAAGTATAACTGTTCCAGCACATATCGACAACAACAAGAGTACAATTCAATTAATCTAATTTGATATGCTTCTCAACTACAACAATCCACACTGAGTTCTGTCTTTTCCCTGTTCCTATATCTTTACAGCAAGATGTCTCCTGCGGTCTGTAGCAGCAGTCCAGGGTAAAAATAAATCTTGAAAAAAAAAAAGGAAAGGAAAAAAAAAGAAAGAAAGAAAGAAAATATATCAGAGTTTTGAACTCTATTCACCAAAATAATCACATATCTAGAAATATATTTATTCACATATAGTAGAACACCATGTTACCAATGGTGCTAACATAAAAGTATGCATATTTTTGTTATATGTCGCATAGTTCTAGAGGTCTACTCAGTACGTGAAGCTCGGAACACACAATTATAGCAAACCTAGTTTACCAAAGTCATTGGTCCAAAAAACACGCTTATAGTTGCTGCTCCTTTGGGCTATCCAGAGCACCTGAGACTTGCTTGTAGGACTTTAAATTAGCCAAAGGAATGTCACTCATATGATTTCCGCTCGTGAATTGTCCATCAGTACTGCCATATTGGTTTCGGTCATTGAACTGGTTTTTGTTGCTATCTTCTTTCCATGTTTTTGTCAATGTATGTCCATTAACCAATTTGTCCTTTTTAAGCCAATCCTTTGGAGGTGCAAACGTAGATAGAGGCGATTTTGGTTGCTGGTAAGGGCCCAGGCTTGGGGGCATCCAGCAATTATCAGAGTGACCCAAAACCAGACATTCTTGGGTACACATTTCAGTAGCTTCTCCTAATCCTCTAGGTCCAAGAGGCCCGTCTGTGTGAAAGACAAAAAAAAAAAAGTGTTAATGAGTTTGGAAAGCAAATAAAATACAAATTAAAAGAAAAAAATAAAATGTTATTTTTTATCACACTAAGCTAAATATTTCTGTACATTCTAAAGTGCATGAGTAAGAAATGTTTTTTGACTCATATTGAAAAAAAACAACAAACAAACAGCATTAAATAACACCGGATGTCTTTTATGTCGGTATGATAGTGTGTGCTGCGGAAATTCTTTCATGTTTTGTAAAATCCATACATCTCTTATATGAAAAGCCTATGCCTGTCTAAAGAAACATGATTTCTTTATTTTTTACAGATTGAAAAGGGAAGCAGGTTAAGTTTATAAAATTTCTCAATAAAAACGCATTGAATTCTTCTTTTACTCTTATAAAGCAAATAAAAAAGATAAACTCCTGTTGCAATACAGTTTTTAGAGCTTTCCCTTCTCACAAACTTAACAGAAAAAAAATCCCCCATACATATAACATCAAGAGCAAAACCGATTTTTATTAAACTTCATCAAGGGCACCAGTTAAAAGCAACTCTGTACCCACAATCTGTGCCCCCTAAACCGTTTGTATCTTCGGATATTGGCTTTTAATCCATGTTCTGTCCTGGGGTCCATTTGGCAGGTGATGCAGTTATTCTCCTAAAAAAAGAACTTTTAAACTTGCAGCCCTGTGTCAAACTGGCATGGCCTAGAGTGTCTGTGCATTTGGCTGGCACAACCTCTCTGTCCCTCCTTCCCATCCTCTTCATCATTAGGAATGCTCTAGCCAGGTTTTCTCCTATTCCTCACTTGTCTGAACACTGCACAGGTGCCTTAACAATCCAGCCCATGTGCCGTGCTCACACAGGTGATGAATAGTAGAAAATCTGCCTGGAGCATTACTAATGATTAAGAGGGTGGGGAGGAGGGACAGAGAGGTTGTGCCAGCCTAATGCACAGACACTCTAGGCCACGGCAGTTTGACACAGGGCTGCAAGTTTAAAAGTTGTTTTTCAGGACAATAACTGCATCACCTGCTGAATGTACCCCATGACAGATCTTAGATTAAAAGCAGCTATCCGAAGGTAAAGCGGTTTTGGGTGGGCATATTGTGGGTACAGAGTCACTTTAAGACTCTCATTAGTCAGAGAGAAGAGTAAAACTCTGTTAATAATTCCCCTGATTAAAAGTTCACTTGTGGTAAAGCTACAGGCAATTAAAAAACCTACTGCAAGAGTCCCTATATACATTCACAAGCACTGTTTTTGATGCAGACAACATGCAGAATTTCAGTGTTCAAAACAACATATCACTGAGTATCCAATGCCAAAAAACCTTCTCCCATAAACTCCAATGGTAAACAGTGAAAAGCACTGAAAAAACGTGACATGTTACTTCTTTTCAATAAACTTCAGCCCTGAAGAACACAGCACTGAGACCTCAACTGATCTAACTTATGACATGTGAAAAGTTTTTAAGACAATACAACTTATTGCACACATCTGTGTATGCAATACACAGTCCTTGATTGAGGGCGGCCCACAGATGACACTCCGCATGCTGCCAATAATCGCAAGCTGGACAAATCTATGGAGCCCAGACATAAATCTGGACCATATAATGGAAGTCCTCTGTTTGTTTGTTTTTTTTTTTTTGTGGTCTGTGCTCTAGGCGAATGCCATGGCATGCACGGTTGTGTGCATAGGCCAACAGACTTGAATAGGCTCCTATACTATCCACAATTGCAGTAATCACATATGTGTAAGGGGCCTAATGCTTTAAAGTGTACTTGTTATTGGAAATACATTTTGACATGTAACAGAAATTGTTGCACTATAAAATAAATATTGTTGTTGTTGTTGTTAGTTTTCTTAACCCTAATAAAGCTAAAATCTTTTTTCTGAATGCCAGCATGAACATTTCTAAATACATAAGCAAATCAAAACCCTTTCAGGCTCAAGACACTATTCAACTGAGAGTGCTCTTTTTTGTTGCATTTTTTTGTATTCACAAATTCTTTAAAGTACTATTTAGAGACACAAGTTTACTTTTGTACTGATTATTCCACTCTTGCTACTTAGTGTTCCTTTTGAAGTAATACTTTTGCTTGTGTAAAAAGCACATAAGCATTTTTCCATCCTTGTTATCAATTAGAATTGTGTAATCCTGATTTCTGCATCACATGTATAATTCATTTCATACATTTTTAGCAATTCCATTCTTCTAGTTATTTAATATTTTAAGTTTTTGATAATAAAAACAGTCAGTTACTAACATGGACTTAATTCAATTGTTAAACTTAAGTTAAAATCAAACTATTTATTTTTCCATGTGTACCTAAGCACAGTGACACAGTGATAAAAATAATATAGTGGAGAAGATCAAGCCAAAACACTGGTACCATCAACGCAAGGACAAGATGACTTTGGGTCTACATTACTTGCTGACAGGATAATAAGGATTACAGTGAGAAGCAGTAAATTTAAATATCAAGCACCACGAAAGGGAAAGATATGTGGAATTAATTGCTAGCTAAGCTGTAAAAGAAGGTTTAGCTAAGTCAAATGGAGTCTAATAATAAGAAAATTGAAATTACCTGTTGCATTATACATAATGAGTAAAGTCTTAAAGAGTCTTTTAAAAGAGTTATTTGAAAAAAAAAAAGTAAGAATCACCATAGAGACTATGCTAATAGAAGTGTCCACTATTGTGAGCTTATAAGGCTATATATCACTGTCAAGTGAATTCTTGAATATATGCTGTATGTTATTTTCTATGCTGATTTATGAATATACAGTATATATTGTCCACATTGTAAGTTCTCTTCCACATGTAATATTCAAGAATACATAGTAAAACCTGTCATAGCCATTCTCTAATTGATGTCTTATAGATTTTTTTTGTTAATACTAAGATGGTTAAAGCATCACATAACACGAATGTTAATTCTATGGTGGTGGAAGTATATGAAGGATTGTAATTTTTCTTTTGCACATATTATTTTAGTTTAAATGATAGAATCCTATAGGAACAATTCAATTAGAAGCATTCCTTCAGATGTCATCAACAAACAATATTTTTCCACAACCTCTTAGCATGATATTTAACAACCATGGGCACCTTGAAGCCAACATCATGCACTAGAAGTAGCTTACACCTGTGTTGGTTGTAGTTTTTTTTTTTTTTTTTTTTTAACTTTGAACTGTTGGCTTTTACCACAGACAAATTAATAATGACAAGTTCTTAAGAAAAACAAAATTGATGAAGACCTATGTACATTGATACACTGTGGCATCACTTATATCAGCTACACAAAAACAAAGGTGGGGAGTGATCAAGCTCAGCAGGTCTGTTTTCTGGCATGCAAAAGTTGCATATTTTTACGCTTGCTAAATAAAGGCTGGGCCCTTCAAGGTAATAAAGTAATACAATTTTTATGTTATCAGCATAAATCTAGTGCCATGAACAAGGACTAAAAGGAATGAAACATTGGCCTGCAACAATGTTTGTACATTGTTTTAAATGTTCTAATTCCTATTGGATTACTAACATATTTTAGTGGAATTCACATATGGATTTGATAACTAATAGAGATGAGCGAACATGCTTGTCCGAGCTTGGTACTCCTTCGAGTTTTAGGGTACTCGATGGTGCTTGCGATATTTGAGACAATGGCATCTTCCTGTTCCTGCATGTTTTGCGTCTTTTTTTTCAGCCAATCATCATGCAGGAGATTCTTTGGGAGCTCATAGCATCACGTGGGAATCCTACATGTCAATAGCAGCGATTGGCTGGCCAGATCAGATGACCTGGGCATATAAGAATCAGGTACCGTGATGCTCGCTTCAGACGCAGGGTGGATGAGCATAGGGAGAGAGCTGCTGTCTGTCAGGGAGAGTGTAAAGCAGTGAATTAGTGTGCGGTTAGGCAGGAATCCGACACGAAAAACCAAACAGTCCTTGTAAGGGCTTAAAATTTTCAAAACATATTTTTTTATACTCTTGGCTGCTGGCTTGGACTTGTAGTGCAGCTGTCAGCAGTCAATTTGTCCTGTTGCTGACATTACTTAAAAAAAACACCAGTTACACACATACTCTATACAAATACCCACAAATCTGCTGTCAGTAGTCAATTTGTCCTGTTGCTAACATTCTTTTTGCTGGCTGGGATCTGTAGTTCAGCTATACCTATCCTCACTGTGCTGATAGACATCGATCAACTCAGGAGATTACTGGCCCGACAATGAACAGTAGTTGGAGTGAGGGAGGAGGTACAGGAACATGGGGGAGAGATCCGGGAACCCATAATTTGGCGTAATGTTGTGATTAGCCACCCCCAGAGGAAACCATGCATGCTGCCCCTGCTGTTTCCTGTCCATTTACGTGTTGTTTTCATCATCTTCTGAGGTTTCCGGGTTTTCACGCAACCTTCCCTGTGCAGAGCTTTGGTCCCCTGCAAAAATGCTCGAGTTTCCCATTGACTTCAATGGGGTTCGTTACTCGAAACGAGCACCCGAGCATCGGGAAATATTCATCTCGAGTATCAAGCACCAGAGCATTTTAGTACTCTCTCATCTCTAATAACTAATTGATACTGTTTTGAGTATGTATGGAGTACTGACCCTATCATTGTGGCTTATGGTGTGGTTGAAGTTTATTGTTACTCACTAGAGATGAACGAACAGTACTCTATCGAAAAGCTATTTGATCAAAGATTGCACTGCTCAAAAGATTCGAGTTTGATCGAATATGAGATCGAATATTCAAATCTAAATTAACTTTACTAAAACAGCGAAACAATTGTTTAGCTGTTTTAATAAAGTTTACATAGTCCACTCACCGCATCCGCACTCCCGCAGCGTCATATTCAGCCTCTTCCGGCCTCCTCTGCAGTCCTGTCTTAGCACCTGGAAAAATGAGCCAGGTGCTGAAAACTTCAGACAGTGATTAGAAAGCTCTGCCCTTCTTCCCACCTTCACTGCACCCATCCCAGCAAGGAAGGTGGTCACTTAATACCTTCCTTGCTGGTATGGGTGCAGGATGATATCAGTCTGGCCCCCAAGGGGTTAAGCGGGGACCCTTACTTAACCCCTTCGGGGTAAGATTGTTCAGTATGGCACCCAAAGGGTTAAGGATGATGCAATGCATCCTCCTTTAACCCCGTGGGTGCGACACTGTAAGCAACAATCTGGAAAGATGCTGCCTTCTGTAAGGTGCAGAATACCAATCACAATGATAAGTGTTGTGCTCCTGTTTGTGTGTTTTTTGTGTGTTTCTCCCTGTTTGTTTTTCAGATATCGGCATCCTATGGATTACGCCGGATTCAGAGGACTTCGTCGATGACCAGCATTTTTTTTTTTTTTTTTTATAAAATGGTCAACAAGGGGATATGGGGGTGTGCCGCCTCCGGCTTCTTTTTGTCCACATAGCCAATCAATTGGGCGGACATATAAAATAGAAAATGTGTGTTCTAATGTTGCTATTGTAAATGAAAAATAGCTTTATTAGAAAGAATATTTGTAATACATGGAGCGGCATATTCCTGGGGACCTCTAATATCGCTCCCTGTAATAGTGGTTCAATACTGCTTCCCTGCTTTCCCAGTTGCATTCCAGAGGTATTTGCATCATTTTCTAAAGAAGTCTTTATTGAATTGGTGACCTCTAATTCGTCTAATTTAGATGTCCAATAAACAAGCATTTTTCTCCCATAGACTTTAATGGGGTTCAATATTCGATTGAATAGTCGAACATCCCGATCTATTCTAATCAAATTTTGAACCTTTAAATATTTAACTATTCGCTTATGTCTATTACTCACCTTTTGCATGTGAATGGGACCTTCCTTGTTGACTTGAAAGGGAGAGTGGATATTTTTTCTCACATAGTGTTTTTTTTTTTAAGCAAACATTCCATCCTTTTTCAGACCCTTTTTGCAGTTCAAATAATTATTCTGCTTTTAGGGAATTTATGCATTTAGGGAAAGGATTATAATAGAACTTTACTGGATATGATTACATAATGTGTTTTCAAAAAGACTCATGAAGGATGGGAAAGGATGTGATAGAGATCCTTTCCTTTTTCATACTGTACACATTAATTTTTATTTGCTTGAAAAATGTATCTAAGTCTGTTTTAAAGCCCTCCACAGTTTCTGTCGCTACCACCTTCTAAGGTACATTGGGGTAGATATATCAAAGGGTGTAAAATTTAGACTGGTGCAAACTGCCCACAGCAACCAATCACAGCTTAGCTTTCAGCTCTAGTGAAAGGAAAGAGGAGTTGTATTTGGTTATTGTGGGCAGTTTACACCACTCAAATTTTTACACCCTTTGATAAATCTCTCCCCATTGTTTCACAGATTGACTGTTCTCATGGTAAAGGAGGTTTGTCACTGGAGATTAAACTTTTTTTCTCCAGGCGGAGTTTTATCCAGGACAGTTTTCCACCATATTTTTTGTAGGAGCCATTTTTATACTCAAATAAATTGATCATATCTCCCCTCAAACACCTCTTTTCAAGACTGAACAAATTAGATGTTTTTACTCTTTTCTCATAATAAAGATGCTCCATACTCCTTATTAGTTTAGTAGTATCTTCATACCCTTTCTAATTTCAGGACATCATCTCTATGAACTGGTGCCTAATGTTCACGCTGTTCATGTTCATGCCGTTCACCCTATGGTAAAACTGGCATCTTTTCTATGTTTCTCAAATCTGTGCAATTATGGTGATAGGAAACTTACATTAATTTTTATTTCATTTGACTGCTTAAAAAAAATTAAACCTAAAAAAAAACTATGTTTAACATTGCTCCATTACTGTCCTTATAATGCTTTTATTTTTGGTGTATGGGGCTGTGTAAGGTGTCATTTTTTGCGCCATGATCTAAACTTTCTATCAGTACTTTGCCTGCATAAATTCAACATTTTTTATTCAAACACCTTTTATTTATAAAATGGGAAAAGGGGGTGATTTTAAATTTTATTATGGGATGGCATTTTATATTTTTTACACAGTAACTTGATGCTAACTACATATATACACATGTGTACACATATGTACTGCATTGATCCATAAGATCAGTGCTCGATTACCATGGGCTGCTGGAGTCCATAGTAATTGATTGCCGAGTCAGGATCTGCGTCATTGCAGTGCCGACCCGTCCAGAAGGATGGATTTCCGTGGGAGGGTGATCTGGCCACTAGACCACCACAGATGGTGCTTTAATAGGATTTAAATAGAGCTGTAGGTTTTGACAGCTACATTTAAACCGTTAAGTAACTGGACACAGTAGTCAGCCCACGCCCACTATTAGCCATGATGCCTTGATGTGACCCCTCTCTGAAACCCCCTAACAGTGCAAGGACATAAGCTTACATCCAGGGTTGTCAATGGTTTATTCAGCATTAGAAAAAAAGCATTACAAACAGCATTAGAAAAACATGCAGCACATACAGCAGCTGATAAGTACTGAAAGACTTGAGATTTTTTAATAGAAGTAAACTACAAATCTCTGGCACTTTCTGTCACCAGTTTATTTGAAAGATTTTTTTTTTTTTTTTTTTTGCTAAACTACACCTTTAATTTGCCATCACAATTGTAAAGGATCTGCAGTGTCAGCACTGCTGTTTATTTGATTTAACACAACATATAAAACTTGTTACATTGTTGATGGACAGAGATAGTAAATACTTACAAATTTTATCACTATGTGATGTCCTTATGCAAAGCAAGTGACTATAGGCTAATATGTCTACCTACTTATTGTTATATTCATATTAATTTGCAGTAAAGAGCAATTTTGTTAATGACAATTCAAACAAATGTGATATAGTTTATGAATAAGTACAACAATAAATCCACGGTAGTAGATGAGAAAAATCATTGCTAAGGAAAGCAATAAAAAAAAAAAAAATAGGATTATTGAAAATGGAACAGTTTAGGGCATGAAGTCTGATTCCAAAAAGTATTTATGGTATGTTGCCAACAGTGACTTCATCCAATAGGTAAAAATACTTTCTGCTTGTTGCGAGTCTTGAACATATTGGAGCACAATAAAATGAGATCATTCTGTTCTTTAGGACTATGATCACATACTTCACAAATGTTTGCACAATGTTTTACTGCAGAAGAATTAACTGAGTAAACTGTATATGATAATATTTGCTGCATTGTGCATATACAGTACCTTACAATAGACCGCAGTATGTATATATATATCTATATATCTATATATATATATATATATATATATATATATATATATATATATATATATATATAGATAGATATATATATATAGATATATATATATATATATATACTGTAGGGATCTTCCCGGGGGATGGTGTGTTAGGACACAGTTCAGGCAGCAAACTTGGACTTAAAAACAGCTTTGGTGTTTATTTGTAGCATAAACGGTCCAGCAACGTAAATACAGCAACACCGTGCAGTGAGAATAAACAAAACAAAAAGTCCTGCCCGTCTGGGCGCTTACTAATACAACAGGTTACCTCTCTGTCACTTCACTTGGCAGGTAATATTGCAGGGTGTGCATAAGCCCCAGCTCCCAGCGAACACACCATGCAGGCTGTTCACTCCTGTCTGAGAGACTCCCCTGCACACTGAGCTCACCTTTTGCCTTCTCAGGCTGATTGGGATCAGAGCTCACCTGATCCCAAAACCCATACTGGATCGAGGGGGAGGGAATGGCAGATCCCACTACCAACCTATCCACCATTCCAGTAAATCCAGGCCCGGTAAAAATAAATAATAACTCAGCAGCATAGCACTGCTGAGCAACAGATCCCTCCTGGACTTACCACCTCACACTACGCATCAGCCTAGGTGAGATGTACACCCCCTCAAACACATCTCCAGTGACATGTCCACATATCCCCCCCCTCTTCTTCAGACCGGAGGGCTGAGCGTTTTGTCCCCACAGGCAGTGTACCCTTGATAGGGCGTCAGCATTCGCCTGTAATTTCCCTGGCCGGTGTTCTACAGTGAAATTGAAGTTTTGTAGGGACAGAAACCATCTAGTCACCCTTGCGTTTTTTTCTTTGTTAAGCTTCATCCATGTTAGGGGGGCATGGTCTGTCACTAACTTGAATCTCCTGCCTAGCAAGTAGTACTTCAGGGATTCGAGGGCCCACTTCACTGCCAGACATTCTCGCTCAACTATGGCATAGTTTTTCTCGGCCGGGGATAGCTTCCTACTTAAGTACATCACCGGGTGCTCCTCGCCATTCACGACCTGTGAGAGGACGGCACCTAACCCTGTGTTGGAGGCATCTGTCTGTACTAGAAACTCTCGCCTAAAGTCAGGGGTAACTAGCACCGGTTGTCGGCACAAGGCAGACTTAAGGCTTTGAAAAGCCTCCTCGGCCTCTGGAGTCCATGTCACCATTGCGGACTTCGCACCCTTTGTCAGGTCAGTTAGTGAGGCTGCAACTGAAGCAAAATTCGGCACAAACCTACGGTAATAGCCCGTAATACCCAGGAAAGCTCTGACCTGTTTCTTTGTGAGGGGTTGAGGCCAATTCTGTATTGCCTCAATTTTATTTAGTTGTGGTTTCACTAACCCCCTCCCAATAATGTAGCCCAAGTATTTGGCCTCCTCTAAGGCTAGTGCACACTTCTCTGCATTGATGGTTAACCCCGCATCACTTATGGCATCTAACACCGCCTGGACCTTACAGAGGTGACTTTCCCAATCCGGGCTAAAAATGACCACATCATCGAGGTAGGCAGCGGAGTAATCACGATGTGGTCGCAGAATCAAGTCCATCAACCTCTGAAAAGTGGCAGGGGCTCCATGTAACCCGAATGGCATCACTACGTATTGGAAGAGCCCATCAGGGGTGGAGAATGCAGTCTTCTCTCTAGCCTTAGGAGTGAGTGGGATCTGCCAGTAGCCCTTAGTGAGATCGAGGGTAGTTATGTACCTGGCATTACCCATCCTTTCTATCAACTCATCTACCCTGGGCATGGGGTAGGCATCGAACTTGGAGATCTCATTTAACTTTCTAAAATCATTACAGAACCTCCAAGTTCCATTGGGCTTTGGGATTAACACAATCGGGCTGGACCACTCGCTCTGGGACACCTCAATGACTCCTAGGTCAAGCATACGTTTTACCTCGGATGATACCGCCTCCCTCCGTGCTTCTGGTATCCTATAGGGCTTAAGGTTTACTCTGCTTCTAGGCTCAGTTTCAATATGATGACTAATGAGATGCGTACGCCCTGGGAGGTCAGAAAACTTGTCTTTATTTCTCTGCAGGAACTCCTTAGCTTCCTGCTTCTGGGACACTGATAGAGTATCACCAATCCTGACCGGAGGGATTGGTGGTGACAGATGACCAACAGGATTTGTCGCCACCAAGGATTCCCTGTCTTTCCAGGGCTTGATCAAGTTTATGTGATAAACTTGAAAAGGCTTCCTTCTACCTGGTTGGTGTACCTTGTAGTTGACCTCACTGATCTTCTCTACAATTTCATAGGGACCCTGCCACTTTGCTAAGAATTTGCTTTCTACCGTGGGAACAAGTATGAGTACCCGGTCACCTGGGCTAAATGTCCTGATTCTTGCAGAACGATTGTAAATTCTGCTTTGGCCCTCTTGCGCCCTCTGGAGGTGTTCCCTTACTAGGGGCATTACAGTGGCTATACGGTCCTGCATTTGTGCTACATGCTCTATAACACTCTTGTATGGGGTGGACTCACTTTCCCATGTCTCTTTCGCTATATCCAACAAACCCCTAGGGTGACGACCATAGACTAATTCGAAGGGAGAGAACCCTGTGGACGCTTGGGGTACTTCCCTAATAGAAAACATCAGGTAAGGTAGTAAGTGATCCCAATCCCGACCATCTTTTTCCACTACTTTCTTTAACATATGTTTCAGGGTTTTATTAAACCTCTCCACTAACCCGTCTGTCTGTGGGTGATATACAGAGGTTCGTAGGTGTGAGATTTTAAACAGTTTGCATAGCTCTTTCATTACCTTTGACACAAATGGGGTACCTTGGTCGGTCAAGATTTCCTTGGGGATCCCCACCCTGGAAAACATATAAAACAATTCCCGTGCAATTGTTGTAGAGGCAGTGTTTCTTAGGGGTACAGCCTCAGGATAGCGGGTCGCGTAGTCCAACACAACTAGAATGTACTGGTGTCCCCTAGCCGACTTTACAATGGGGCCCACCAAGTCCATTGCGATCCGGTCAAAAGGTACCTCTATGATGGGGAGTGGGACCAAAGGACTGCGAAAATGCGACACTGGAGCGCTAAGCTGACATGTGGGGCACGACTCACAGTATTTTTTTATGTCAGCATAAATCGCAGGCCAATAAAACCTCTGGAGGACTCTCTCCTGTGTTTTATCTGTCCCCAAGTGGCCCCCAAGGACATGATTATGGGCCATGTCGAGTACCTGACGCCGGTACGACTTAGGCACCAGAAGCTGTTCCACCACCTCATCATTAATCCTAGTGACTCTATAGTAGAGATCATTAGTCATAGAAAAATGTGGAAATTTTTTCTCAGCTTCTGGCTCCTGAGGTACCCCATTCATAACAGTGACCTGCTCTCTCGCATTTTTGAGAGTGGGGTCCTGTAATTGTGCAGTACCAAAATTATCCCTAGACACCTCTAAGTCTGGAACATTCTGCGCAGTGGGAGGAGCCTCTTCCTCACCAGCCAGGACCTGCAAAGGAAAAGCATCATTTTCATCCTGTACATTTTTATCATTTACCGTGGGTAATGCAATAGACTTAGGGGTCTCCTCACTCCTTTCAGGGGATTGTTGTTTTCCCCATAGAGCCCAGAACAAAGGAAAATCACGCCCCAATATCACATTATGCATAAGGTTTTTAACCACACCCACTTCATATTGTACAGCGCCTAGTTCAGTCCCGACATTAGCCAGTACTATAGGGTAAACCTTTGTATCGCCATGTATGCACACCACACTCATATGTCTTTTTGGCACAAAGTCCCCGGCCACCAAGCTGGCATGCACCAAGGTGACAAGGCTTCCTGAGTCCAACAACGCCTTAACAGGGAAGTCATTTACAGTAATGTTGCAGACTTGTGGTTCAGTCTCTAGTCCAGTGACTGCAACAAAAGACGGCTCCGCAAATAGCGACTGACGCCGGCTAGCGTCACACTCCATGGGCTCAGTGGTAAGAGGGCAATGGGCAGACATATGTCCCGTCTCATGGCATCTCCAGCACTGGATAGGGCCTGGTCTCCTTGGCAGGGAGTCCTTTTTAGGGCCACTTAGCCACCGGGGACCACCACCAGTCTTTTGCCCCTGAGACACCTCCTGAGCGCTCTTCCCTCTATCAGCACCCCTCCACACTCCCCCAATAGATGGAAGTCTCTTACCAGCTGAAGGCACAGGTCTGGCACTCCGGGGAGGTGACGGTGCTGCAGGAACATCACAGAGGTAGTCCTCGGTCGCCTGGAACCTCTCCACAAGGCTGACGAGTTCGTCGGCACTCCTAGGGTCGCCTTGTCCCACCCAGCGTTGTAGATCAGCAGGAAGGGCACGGAGGTAGCGATCCATCACGACCCTCTCTAGGATCTGGGCAGGAGTAGAGGTGTCTGGCTCCAACCACTTTCTTGCCAAATGGATCAGGTCGTACATCTGGGACCTCGCTGACTTGTCCAGACTGTAGCTCCAGTTGCGGACCCTCCGGGCACGGACAGCAGCAGTAACTCCTAGTCGGGCGAGTACCTCTGCTTTTAGCCGAGGATAGTCCTTGACCTCTTGCTCACTGAGGTCATAATAGGCCTTTTGAGGTTCGCCTGTTAAATAAGGCGCAATCACTTCTGCCCACTCAGTGGAGGGTAGCTTTTCTCGCTCAGCCACACGCTCAAAGACAGTTAAATAGGCCTCAACATCGTCATCAGCAGTCATCTTTTGCAGCGCACGCTGCACGGCTCTTCTCACAGACAAAGTCTCTGGCGCGGCTGCTGCGACCAGCTGGGGATTAGCACCTGCAGACGCCTCTTGCTTTGCTATCAGGTGCTCAATAAGTCTCTGTTGTTGGGCCATCGCTTGTTCGTGGCGCTTATTAGCATCTGTCAGAGCCTGTTCGTGGCGCAGGTTAGCGTCTGTTAGAGCCTGTTGTTGCAGCCTATTAGCCTGCTGGTGTGCAGCCAATGCCTGTTCATGGCGCAGGTTAGCGGCCTCCTGATCCTGTTTAGCGGCTGCCTGAGCCTGTTGTTGTTGCAGACTCACTTGCATTAACTGCTTCATCATCTCCTCCATGTTGCTTGTCTGTTTTTGGAGTGAAGCCGCAGCCTTCACCCAGGACATAAGCAGCTGTAGCCAAGTCGATGCACACCGTTGCCCCTAGCAACCGTTTTGCCCGCTCCGCAGCACCAATTGTAGGGATCTTCCCGGGGGATGGTGTGTTAGGACACAGTTCAGGCAGCAAACTTGGACTTAAAAACAGCTTTGGTGTTTATTTGTAGCATAAACGGTCCAGCAACGTAAATACAGCAACACCGTGCAGTGAGAATAAACAAAACAAAAAGTCCTGCCCGTCTGGGCGCTTACTAATACAACAGGTTACCTCTCTGTCACTTCACTTGGCAGGTAATATTGCAGGGTGTGCATAAGCCCCAGCTCCCAGCGAACACACCATGCAGGCTGTTCACTCCTGTCTGAGAGACTCCCCTGCACACTGAGCTCACCTTTTGCCTTCTCAGGCTGATTGGGATCAGAGCTCACCTGATCCCAAAACCCATACTGGATCGAGGGGGAGGGAATGGCAGATCCCACTACCAACCTATCCACCATTCCAGTAAATCCAGGCCCGGTAAAAATAAATAATAACTCAGCAGCATAGCACTGCTGAGCAACAGATCCCTCCTGGACTTACCACCTCACACTACGCATCAGCCTAGGTGAGATGTACACCCCCTCAAACACATCTCCAGTGACATGTCCACAATACATACAATGTTGTTATACCTCTATACAATCAGACCAACATTCTGCTCCTGTTACAACAATGGAGATCAGCAAAGCATCTCCCCAGAGTTGCTAAATGAGACTCAGATATTGATATTGAGATAGCCACACCAGATCCTTAATTTTGTTCTGATATCCAAGGAATTGATAAAGCCAGTCAGTAATGTTCAAACTGTGATTAACAAATGGAAAATCAGGGGATCTGTAAAAACCAAACCACGCTCAGGTAGACCAACAAGAAATTCAGCCACAAATGTCAGGAAAATTGTTTGCGATGCAAAGAAAAACCCACAAATAACATCAGCTGAAATACAGGACTCTCTGAAAACTTGTGGTGTGGCTGTTTCAAGATGCACAGTAAGGCCACGTTCACACAGCGTATATAATCAATAAACAACGGTCATTGCTGCAGTTTTCGGCAACGGCCGTTATTTATTGACAGACCATCTGCATTGTTTTCTATTGAACCCCAGCAGCGCTGTATACACTCTGTGTACATTGCAGCCGTGGTTCTGCGTGGCCGCACAGAAAACTGGCATGTCTATTTTGTGTGTCCGTAATTCAGTAAATAGCGACCGCACAGAATAGACTGTGCACATGCTATGCTTGATTAGAGCGCGGGCACACTCGAATGTTCCTTCATTCTAATTACGATACAGTGATGTTTACCGAGCCTTGAACATCAGAGACAGTGGCCGGTGTTTGACACGGCCTAAGAAGGCTTTTAAAGAAAAATAGGCTGCATGGTAAAGTCACCAGAGTAAAGCCATTACTGAGCACATGCCACAAAGTATCTCACCTACAATATGTCAAACAGCACAGAGACAAGCCTTAAAACCTCTGAAACAAGCTCATTTGCAGTGCCAAGGCCAGACTCAAAATTTTTGGCCACAACGATAAACGTTACATTTGGAGAGGTGTCAACAAGGTCTATGATGAAAGAAACACCATTCCTACATAAAGCACAGGGGTGAATCACTGATGTTTTGGGGAACTTGGGCAAAGTTAAAGGAGAAATGAGTGAAGCAAGTTATCAGCAAATACTGGAGGCAAATTTGCACTTATCAGCCCAGAAGCTGCACATGGAATGTACTTAGACGGTTCAACATTACAACAATCCAAAACACAAGGCCAAGTCAGCCTCTCATTGGCTACAGCAGAACAAAGTGAAACCTCGGAAGTGGCCATTTCAGTCTCCTGGCCTCAATATCATTGAGCCACTCTGGGGAGATCTCAAGCATACAGTTCATGCAAAGCAGCCCCGGAATTTATAGAAACTGGAGGCTTTTTGGCAAAAAAGAATAGGCAGCCTTATCATCTGAGAAAATAAAAAACCTAATCCACAACTACCACAAAAGACTTCAAGCTGCCATTTATGTTAAAGGGGGTAATACATGGTATTACTGGGGTATGTAAACTTTTGATCTGGGTCATTTGAATGTTTTTGGTTGTCATTAGAGATGAGCGAACCGGGTTCGGGTTCGAGTCCATCCGAACCCAAACAATCGGCATTTAATTAGCTGGGGATGCTGAACTTGGATAAAGCTCTAAGGTTGTCTGGAAAACATGGATACAGCCAATGACTATATCCATATTTTCCACATAGCCTTAGGGCTTTATCCAACTTCAGCAGCCACCGCTAATCAAATGCCGAAAGTTCAGGTTCGGATGGGCTCGAGCATGCTCGAGGTTCGCTCATCTCTAGTTGTCATTATGATTTAAAAAAGAAAAAACACAGTAGTTTGACAATAAATGGCTTCACCCAACTACTAACCATGAGGGGGAGAAAAAAGTTTTTTGTGTTATCATTCATATTCTCTGAAAAAAAGAACAAGAAGGAAAAAATTCTGCCGGGGTATGTAAACTTATGAGCACAGCTGTATAATACAATAGAAACTGGTAAGACTTTTCATAACACATTGTTTAAAAAAAATGGAATAGCCTAGCAGCTAAGGACAAAGACAGCAAGGGTAATAGAGAAAGGGTGGTATTTGCCAGATAGGTATTTTCAGAGAATTGAATTGTTCCCATTATGCTACTTTACAATGAAGGGAGGACACAGGGTCTTCATAATTGTTCTTGTTTTATAAAGAATTCATTTTTCTTCATTTCTGTGTGTAAGCTTGGGAGCAATTTCCAAGATGGAAAAATGCTAACATTACACAACTGCAAATGACGATCAATACAAGTAAATTGGATATTGAAGTTTCACAATGAAAATGGCTTTAATAACACAGAATGGGCAAACTAACTAGTGATTAGTACAAAAAAAAGTGTTGTATAACAGAGTTGTTTCATTGATACATCAAGTGAATACCAGTCTGTTCCTACATGGATATTAGATGAATCTGGCTAAATACCATATGGTGTTTCCAAACAGGAAACATCTAAATTGTGTGTCAGTGTAGTTTAAGAATTTCTAAATGACTTAGCTGTAGATGTTGGACTAAGAAAATCACCTAAAGGCTTATGATAACATTTCCTGTTGAACTAACCACTTTATTTTGTTCGGTGTTTTGGACATTTCAACCTGTGAAACAGTTTTACAATTTATGACACACGTAAGAACTAATAAAAGCCATTGTTGTCTATGTAAATTCTCACCTAGACGATGTCTGGAGCCACTGCTGTCTCTGAATAAGGAAAAAAGGCTGATAGCACCTGATAGAACTGCTAATGCTAATGAAGAATCTGTACAGAGATTGTAGCAATAGTGTGGATAGATCCTAACTTTATAACTTGCTTTATAAATGTATTTGTAGAAATGTATACAATTTCAAAAGTGAATGACCGTTTAGAATACCCAGATTTCTGCAGATAATAAATATACAAGCTAAGGCTATGTTCACACTACGTAAAAGTACGGCCGTTGTCATTGGCAACAACGGCCGTACTTTGTACGCCTGTGAACACTGCCTACATTTCTATGGGATCCCGTCCGGAGTGTATACGCATGGTATAGGCTCTGGCCGGGATCCCATGCGGACCCGCAAATAACTGACATTCCAAACCCATGTCAGTTCACACAATGAAGTGAGCGTCTCCGTCTGCTTGCTTCATTGTGTGCTATGGGAAGTTCTGATGCGGGCTCGTGCTGATGCGCCCTCATCAGAACACTTCGGCCGGAAAGATCATCCGGCCAGTACTGCAGTACCGGCCGGGTCACGGAACGGTCGGTCGTTCACGTAGTGTGAACATAGCCTCATAGTCACAAGATAGATAAACAATCTAAAGTAATAATACAAATAAGTTGTGTCCATGTCTTTTAGTCAGTAGATTGAGTAAACATAATTAAAAAAAAAAAAAAATCACAGCCACTAAAACATTTTCTGCGGCCGCAAAGAAGATATGTACAAAAGTGAAGGTGTGTCTCAGTTGAATTCTTAGACACTTTGCATGCAAAGCCCTGAGTGGCAAATTAAAAGTCTCCTGGACCCCGGGCTGTCCACCCAACCTGGGACCCACCAGTGCACAAGTACACTAATGCAGGACCCTAGAGTTATGAGCTCTCTTACATCAGTGTGCCCTCTGTGCACTCTCTACATAGTAGATGATACCTATTAAGTTCCCCTATAGTAGATGGTGGGCTCTGTGCATCCTCCATATAGTAGATGGCCCCCTGTGTAGGTGATGCTATAGTAGATGGCTCCCTTTGTGTACCCCTCCTATAATAGATGGCTCCCTGTATAGTCCGCCTTTAGTCCATTGTCCCCTAGTGTAGTTCCCCCATCAGTACATGTGTACCAGTGTAGTCCTCCTTTAGCAAATGGCCCCTAGTAAGTATATGACCCCCAGTGTAGTTTCCCTTTATCAGACTGTCCCCAGCGTATGCCCCTTTAGTACATGGCCCCCAGCTCAAGGAGGACTATAAAGGGGGCCATCTACTAAAGGGGAAATACATAGGGGGCCATATACTATAGAGGAAACTATACAGGGGCAATCAACTATAGGGGAACTACACAGTGGGACCTACACAGCGGACCATCTATGATAGGGGGACCTACACAGGGTGACATCTATTATAGGGGAATGCACAGGACACACTGATGAAAGCCAGCTTGTCACTCTAGCGTCCAGGATCAGTGTCCCTGTACACTGGGTTTGGTAGACATCCCGGAGCCCAGAGTACATTTTGTCCACCCCTGCATTATATACATATATATATATATATATATTTTTTTTTTTCTCCTCTGACTGTACTCCTCTATGTGATAATAAGGAGGGCACTGCGGGTAAATAATCTATACAGAACAGGAAGTCTCAGCATAGTTTTAAGCCTAGTGGCCAGAATTAAACTACAAGATTTTTATATTATATAAAAAGTAAAATAGATAGATGTAACAATAGATTGTTTTCTGATTACAAATTCCCTTTAGGTTCAGAACCCTTACTGGCATGTAAAATAGAAATATTTGTCAACCATTATTTGGTTTATTTACTAGTAAGCTTTTGATATTGCTTCACCCATGGACATGGAGTCATGGGTTATGTTCCCACTCATTAAATAGATGGCCACTAATAATGATCATTGATCATTATTAGCAGTCATCTATGTTATAAGATGGACACCTTGCCCAATATTATTACACAGTGAGAACATAACCTTTGACTGTTGTGACTAAATTTCCCTGTAAAATGTTTAAATACATCTTTGACTTCACTGTTCCCTGAGTGATCACAGGGCTTCCACTGCAGAGATCGGTTGTCTAACCATGGTATCAATTAAGCAGCTATTTATGTGTTACAAATTTAGTTGGGTGAAGGAACTTGTAGGAGTCGGCACTTGCTTGTAAAAGAATACCAAGTCCGTAGTTTTATTAACTGCAACACCACCTGGATTGTATACTTTATTAAATGCCAGATATGTAACATTGGATATGTGGGCTGTACTAAACGAAAAATGAAAGACAGATTAAGAGAACACATTTATGGAGCAACCCACAATAATGTCTAATGTTTCAAAACATTTTTCTTCCATTCACGCAGGTGATGTGTCTGCACTAAGTATCACTGGCATAGAAAGAGTGTCCTGCCCCGACCGTGGAGGAGATAGAAGACAAAAATTACTCAATTGGGAGGGGTATTGGATACTTATGCTAGCTACATCTTTTCCAAATGGCTTAAATCATAGAATGGATCTTTTACTAAACTATTAGATACTTGTATTTATGTGTATTTTATACAAGTTTTGTATCAGTGTTTATCTATGTGAAGCATAAATTAGCCTGCAGGTGAGAGTGGGATTGGAGGTTCCCTTTCTCACATAAATTCCCTGCTTGGCCTCATACACACTATCCTCATACACACTGTGTCCTATATGCATTTCCATGGACTTTTATGGACTTTTGTGATGACTTTTTTCAAGATCAATAAACGAAAATATTTTTACCAGCAAGTGCCGACTCCTACTGTACAAGTTCCTTCATTTTCGTTTACTCTGGATCCAAAGGTCCATTGGTCGTGCACTACCCAGGTGAGCCAGTTACCACTATCTAATTTAGCTGGGTGTCTTGGTGGTAATTGTCTGTAATTTTGACTTACATAGGCATTGGATCACATATTATTAGAAAATCATTTTTAAAAAATGCGTAAATCCAGGCAATTTCAAAAGGGTTTACATATTTTTTTGTGCTGTAGAAGAACATGCAGAAGTGCTTTATTATAGGATACTTTTCTCATATACACTCACCGGCCACTTTATTAGGTACACCTGTCCAACTGCATGTTACCACTTAATTTCTAATCAGCCAATCACATGGCGGCAACTCAGTGCATTTAGGCATGTAGACATGGTCAAGACAATCTCCTGCGGTTCAGACCGAGCATCAGTATGGGGAAGAAAGGTGATTTGAGTGCCTTTGAATGTGGCATGGTTGTTGGTGCCAGAAGGGCTTGGTGCCAGAGTATTTCAGAAACTGCTGATCTACTGGGATTTTCAAGCACAACCATCTCTAGGGTTTACAGAGAATGGTCTGAAAAAGAAAAAACATCCAGTGAGCGGCAGTTCTGTGGGCGGAAATGCCTTGTTGATGCCAGAGGTCAGAGGAGAATGGGCAGACTGGTTCGAGCTGATAGAAAGGCAACAGTGACTCAAATAGCCAACCGTTACAACCAAAGTAGGGAGAAGAGCATCTCTGAACGCACGAACTTTGAGGCATATGGGCTACCACACCGGGTGCCACTCCTTTCAGCTAAGAACAGGAAACTGAGGCTACAATTTGCACAAGCTCATCGAAATTGGACAGTAGAAGATTGGAAAAACGTTACCTGGTCTGATGAGTCTCGATTTCTGCTGCGACATTCGGATGGTAGGGTCAGAATTTGGCGTCAACAACATGAAAGCATGGATCCATCCTGCCTTGTATCAACGGTTCAGGCTGGTGGTGGTGGTGTCATGGTGTGGGGAATATTTTCTTGGCACTCTTTGGGCCCCTTGGTACCAATTGAGCATCGTTGCAACGCCACAGCCTACCTGAGTATTGTTGCTGACCATGTCCATCCCTTTATGACCACAATGTACCCAACATCTGATAGCAACTACCAGCAGGATAATGCGCCATGTTATAAAGCTAGAATCATCTCAAACTGGTTTCTTGAACATGACAATGAGTTCACTGTACTCAAATGGCTTCCACAGTCACCAGATCTCAATCCAATAGAGCATCTTTGGGATGTGGTGGAACGGGAGATTCGCATCATGGATGTGCAGCCGACAAATCTGCGGCAACTGTGTGATGCCATCATGTCAATATGGACCAAAATCTCTGAGGAATGCTTCCAGCACCTTGTTGAATCTGTGCCACGAAGAATTGAGGCAGTTCTGAAAGCAAAAGGGGGTCCAACCCGTTACTAGCATGGTGTACCTAATAAAGTGGCCGGTGAGTGTATATTACCATGATAGAACTTATCACATACTGTAATTTTTTTTAAGTTGTATTAAACCTGTCATTATATTATTTTCCCGCTTTCTTTATATCTCAATTAAATATCCGTGTCTCTCTGAAAGGATTTCTGCTGAACATTTGCCTTTGTTCACCTTTAATAATAATGTTCTGGCATGTTTTACAATATTTAGCTTCTATAACACAATTTTCCTCATTTTGCATGCCCCTTATTTGTTACTCTAAAATTCTATTAATTGTGCTATCACAAGCAGTACATGTCACATTTGTATTCAAGTTCAGCAATTTTAATTGACTAGATGGCTGTGTTGATGTTTCGAATGCTAATAAAAACCCATTCAACAGTTTTCTTTGTAAGGATAACTGTATGAATGTTAACCATCAATACGTGAGTTAAAACTCGTCACAAAAAAATGTCTATTTAATACTTTATTATTATAATGAAAAAATATTTTTTGTTTGCTTTTTAAAATTCATAACATTTTGAGTAAATATCTTCGAATCAGTATATTCTCAAAAAAATTAAGTAAAGTTTCATCCGTAAAGAAGTTTTATTGAAGATGTTTTCCATGATTGTCAAGGTTGGTACAAAATCTGCTTCCTTTATTAATAAAATTGAATTGATGTATCATGACCCTCTGACTAAAATGTTATTTTATCTTCCCAACAATACATGATGACAGTAAATGCCTGCCATGCTCTCTCACTCTTTTACCAAGTGCTCCATTATTGATAAGATGCTGCCTTTGGTGCCCACTGCAGTGCCGATTTACTCAGTTTATGGAATGGGAGTAGGTTTCTTAATAAGACATTCAATGATTGTCATAGACTTACATTAAGAAAAGGACCTATGGTCCATTTACAAACCACAATGAGAATTAGCCGATCCCAATTAGGAGCAGTGGGGACAAGAATTGGCATGGTATCAGGGAAATGGCCCTACAGGAACTGAAGTAGAGCAACTGTTTAGCCTCACAATACTTATGCTGGAGGGTAAAATAATAAGAAGGCATAATTTTATACAGGGGATATGAATGTTAATAACATAGCTACTTGACAAGAAAGAATACTCCAAGAAAACTCTATATAAGAGAAGTATTTAAAAAAAAAAAGTAATAATAACCACTATGAGGCTATGTTCACACAATGTTTTTCATCCCCATTAAAAATGATGTCCGTCATTTTGAGTCTAAAATAACGGACGTTATTTAGCAGCCTGACCTCCCCTTAGTGCAATGACGGCTGTTGGTACATTATTCTAGTTTGGGGTTACTAATTGGCCTTTGGGTGCGGCTTGATTAAAAAGTCCATTAAATTTAATAGTAAAAACTGAGACAGAACTGTGACAAAAGGAAAACAGTGTGTGAACTACAAATAAAAAACGTCCGCTCTTTGCAAATAACGTCCGAAAATAAGGATCATGTTCATTATTTTGACGCCCGCGGCAAAAACGTCCGTTATTCAATACGCTGTGTGCATTGGACGTCTGTCTTCCCATTGACTTCAGTGCATTGCATTGCAGTCAGTTAAATCTCGGCAAAAACGGACGTTATTTTAAATATGAAAATCCAGCTGTCTGTGGATGGATACCTTGCTGAGGTGGTTTCCTTGACTGGAGAACACCTTTGGCTTGGTTATTCCTTCCCGGAGGGAAGGTCTGGCTAGTTCACTGATGTCGAGACATGTGATGGTGTCTATGCAGTGTTCTTTTGCATTTTTAATATTTTTGACGTTGTGTGAACATAGCCTGACTGTTACATTATGTGTGACTGTCCTTCAAGTTTACATTCAAGCTAACGGCTAATAAAAATCTGACTTTTGTTTGAAATGGCCTGCTTCTTTTATAGACTAGCATATATATCACAGTCTTCTCCTGCTGCCACTGCCCCGAGGGGAGCCGCGCTCCACCCGGGCAGTTAACCCCATAGACGCTGCAGTTGATGCGACCGCAGAGTTAATCCTTCCCCCTAAAAAATATAGAAAAAAGCTATCAATATGACACATTTACCCAAAAGGTGTACCACTAAAAATGTCAGCTTATGCCGCAATAAAAAAAAAATAAAAAAAAACCTCTCATAACTCCATTGCTATAAACTATAACAAAAGCTATATAAAATCCATATCACTGTAATCGTACCAACCTGACAAATAACGATAACATTACATATGTGATGTATAGTAAACGGGGTACAAAAAAAATATGGAAAAACGGCTGCTAAATTGTGGTTTTTTTTATTTGTACCACCTCATAAAAAATAAATAAAAATTGATCAGGGTGTCACATGTCCCCCAGAATGGTACCAATGGAAATGTCAACTTGTCTTACACTAATATTTTTGCCCCACAAGGCCTCTGTGACATGATATAATTGCTATAAAAAAACTGAAATAAGAAAAGACCTCAAAAATACACAGGGCTTCTGTCAGGTCTGAGGCCTGTGGTTGAGTCAGGGGAGGAACTGCTGCCATATATGGGGGATTTCTAGAAACATTGAAACATGTGAAATAAATATTGAGTTCCATTTCTCATTTGGTATTTGCTGTGTTAGAGGAATAAAATGGATTAAAATAGAACATCTGCCAAAAAATAAATTTTAAATTTCCCCTCAAACTTCCTTAAATTTCAGTTCAACAGCTAAAGGGTAAATACACTTATGAAATGCTACTTTGAATACTTTGAGGGGTGTAGTTTTTACAATGGAGGGATTTATGGGGGTAACTAACATACAGGCTCCACAAATCCACTTCAGAACTGGACTGGTCCCTAATAAAATCAGAATTTGAAATTTTCCTGAAAAATTTAAAAAAATTGCTGCAAAATTTTGAAGCCCTCTAACATCCTAAAAAGTAAAAGGACATTCACCAAATGACGTCAACATAAAGTAGACATGTTGTAGATGTTGCAGTAATAATTAATTCATGTAACATAGCTATTTTTCTCAGCTGAATGTTTTTGTGTTCCCTATAAAGGAAAAAGGGGTAGGCCACAGCTAGATCGACTTATTCCTCCCTTTCTCCTGTGCACAACATCAGCAAAGCCCAAGCATGAGTTCCTATATTCCCTTCTGACCGATTTATTTATTTTTTGTGCAAAGAATCTTTTTTTGGTAAATTAAGTAATATAAAATATTTTAGAAAACGTGCTATCAAATGGATAAAGTACAGTTTGAAACAATGGGGCCATATTATTAGACAGGCATAAAAAGGCAATCTGGTAACACAATTTTTTCTTTAGCAAAGCTTTCATGTGGGAATCATCACCTAAAATAGCAAGTAATAGCAAGAATAATTAGCTTCACAATTCCAACTAAGCAATATGTGTCAAAAATATCCTGGCAATAGATCCAAAATGTAACAATGTAACTCCAAATGTGAAGGAAATCGGCCCTGCCCTTCCCACATCTAGAGCAATTGCTATCCCTTCCATTGTTTAATGTTAAATACAAAATTTTGTAAATAAAGTCTGTGTATAATATAATACTGAATCAAAAGATGGTTAACATAAATGCCCCATTACATGAAGCGATTATCGACCATATTCGGCATTACAACACTTCATTTGTGATTACCATGACTCAGGACTGGGATTCAATGTCTCTATATCTATTGTTGAGACTATAGCATACCCGAATCGAAGATAATCAAATAATTCACAATTTTCTAGATTACATTTTTGTTTCAAATTGAACCCTGTTATAAAGGTATTATTATTCAACATATCAGGTATCATTATCCAACACATCAGAAATTAGATTATACTCAGCCTTTTGTAGCTCTTTTAGACAACCTAAGTTACAGTTTATATCACTGTCAAATTTTTTGTTGAACCATAATGGTGCCAATTTCAAAGGGGTCTCCTGGTAAAACTCTGGGACAACACAACCACACAAGTAAGTTTGAGGGGTTTTCCTTGGTGCTGTACTCCTCTATCTTGTGACGAACCTACCTGCGCCTCCATTAAAAGCAGCGGAGCAAGGGCGCCGCTCTATGGATTACAAGGGAGCCCAGAGGTTGGACCCACACAATCATGTACTTGTCTCCTAGACTTTGGATACCAAGTCAGCCTATTGATTAACAAACAAGTTATGATTCTCATGCACTCATTATAGATGCTTTTGGCAGTAAGCTGGGATTAAAATGGGCGCTTTGACTGGTCAATGGCTATGTAGCCCCATATGCAGCAATGTATCCTGCCAGTTGTCTATCATATTGTAACTAGCATTACATTTTCCTGTGAGATTTGACCAACCAGGAAGCTGGTATAACCACTGCATACTAGGAACACCAAACAAGACATGTTGTTGCCATGTTGTTGATTCTCTGACATCTACCATGAGAAAATGATGAGGGATGCACCATGAAATGGCAACACAACTCCTATATGATGAAAAAAGGCTATTGAATGACATACTAAAATGACAAATGCTGTTGTACAACATATGACATTAATTGTTAATTTAATTCACCTAAAAAAATGATTGTATTTCAGACTGAAACTTTGCATGGTACATTCTGCATTCTGAAAATTGCATTTTAAAAGAAATTATTTTCAATCCATTGTGTAATTGTGGTTGCTGCAGGCATGTTCTGTAGTTTGAAGTCTATTGGAGGATTTTATAAAGAACATCCCATAATGAGGAATGACAAATGCTATAGTGAATTATAAATATGAGATTCTGTCAAAATCTACTTACATCACTGATATTCCTGCAGTTTAGTGTTCTGCTTTGGGATAGAACTTATCAAAATAATAGAGTACTCAAGAACATCATACCCATTTAGTGTCAAACGTAACACTCTTTCCAACTGTTTTGTGCTAACAATCTGTCCAATGGGATGGCAAGTTGCCAACAAATTCAAGCTCGGGGAAAGAAACAACTATTAAAAAATGTAGTTCTAAGAAAATTAAAACCCATATTTAAGGAGATTATCACTGTTGGAATGAACATATTCATTTATTAAAAAGCAACTTCACAGACAGTGAGTCCCATACTATAGAAAGGAAAAGTGACATTTACACCTTACATGATGAATTCAGCATAATTAAGTGAAACTTCAAAATATATTTTGTAGCTTTTTGTATGAGAGAGACAACATAGCAGTGAGAGTTCTCTCTTCTTATCTCAGCTTGTTTTTGCTGCATCCAAATCGGAATATTAAAGTAAAAGCCGTTTGACTGCTAAACACATGTCCGTTGTTGGCTGCATAATTTAATGTGCAATTGCTTGTGGGGTCTCGTCTTTGAGTCTGAAAAATGAAGGTATTGAGATCTTGCTGTTTCACACTGATCAAGTGACATATTTGATTAAGTGAGCTAGGAAGCACTCATCTATACAAGTGTCTGCCTCAGCATGTCCTGCAGAGAAGCACAGCACCTAGGCAAAGTATATGCACATATTGCATATTTAACAGGTTACATCTGGGACTCATTTTTCCTCCTTTACAATTTCAAAACTACTTTTTGTATTATAATTGTTCCCCCCTGAGTATGAATTTACTTATGAATTCTTAAAAACTCATTGGTACTTAAGGGAAAAAAAATCTCTCAACCATGGTCTACTTCCCATATTGTGATTTTTCGGTCATAATAGTCATTAACATAATTCCGTTCTATATTGTTGTTGTTTTTTTGCTAAGAAATAGGAATTTTACACTTTTTTAGTAGATTTATTTCTGAATACATAATGTTCTACATTCATCATAACGAGACTGGTTGATATAATAAGGTCATGTCGACTGCATTTTTAAAATAACTTTACATATTGTACCATTCCCTTCTAAAGAGGGCAAACAAAAACTGTAGTGCATTGATTGTCTAATGGGTAAAAGTTTTATCCCACCAGACATGATGTAACCCTTCACTGTTTCTCCTATCTCTCCTCTGATCTCCTCCTATATAACATGGACAATACGTCCATTTTGTGTGTTGAGCTCATTAGTCGTGGATATTCATGTAGTCCCACCCCCCAGTGCACCAAAACTCTTAATTAGCATAAGGACTAAACTCCTAAAAGTATGGAAGCACAGCTGTCACAATCATGGATATCGGTAAGTGCTAAATCAGCAACGTGCACCCAGCTCAAATAGGAATTGGATCGATGAAACTAAATGGAACTGTAAAAAAAAACAAAAAAACCCTTCATCCTCAGCACCTTATGCGTAATAGAGACATATTAGCAGGTTAGAATCTTCTACCTTGCTCATAGTTTCCTTTTGAAGGAGGTATATGATTAAATTACCATATTTTCCGGCGTATACAACGACTTGGTGTATAAGACGACGAGTTTGGGATATATTCGACGTATAAGACTACCCCTCTTCCAATAAACACCAAATAAAAATGAATAAACAACATCTGACAAAAGTAAGATTTGAGAGGCAGAGAAGGAGGTACAGTAATACTGGTAGGATAAAAGGATGGGCCAGACAGGTGAAAGAGGTGAGTTTTTCTGGGCACAGCGCCACTCTACCAAATATCTATTTTCCATACCCCGGATACCTGCAGCTTGCTCTGCTCTTCATACAGTCCCCGCATCCGGTGTGGATGCGGCCTACTTGAGCTCCCCCCAACGTATGCACCGACCGCAGATTTTCCAGTCCGGTTCCAAAGTTTTTCAGCACCCATCCTATAAGATGACACTGGTGTATAAGATGACCCTGACTTTTGAGAACATTTTCCTTGGTTAAAAAGTAGTTTTATACGCAGGAAAATACTGTCCTATTATAGGGGAAAACTTACATAAATATGGCTTCTTTGGCAATAAAAAACAAATAAAATAGCTATGACTATGTAAGTTATCCCAATATTATATTTCTTTTACATTTTTTTTTTTTACTAGAAAACCCAATGTCAAAGTTGTTTTGGCAGAATGAGAGAGACTTTTAAGCTTTGGTTTCAATATTATGGCTGATCAGCATAAGTAAATTTTAACTGAAATATGGCAGCATTTCCTTTCTCTTACATACAAAAGGACAAAAACATTTTTCTCTGATATATCCATTCATTGCTATCTGGTTTAATTTTTGTTTCTTAAGTTAATTACAAGAATATAAGATTATTGAATTCTCCTTGACTATACACATTTGCATGCACCAGGACATTCTGTGTCTTCCTGAAAATAAAATCATCTTGCTATTTTTTTTTGCGAGGATGATATATGTTGGGATTTGGTCATGTTCCAGATTGTGAATTTTATCAAGAGGAGAACCAGAGAAAGGTTTTCTCTCATTTTACTCCAAAGGGCAACAGCATTCAGCTGTAATGAGGTAATTTTTTTTCCAGTCGTGCACATTTGCCGTTCTGTCAGACTTAGTTGTTTAAAGCTGGCACTATCCTTTTTCCAAAGCAAGATAGACTCAATCACAAAACTATCAAAGACATTTCCCAACAACATCCTTCTAACACAGGAACAATCTTCTAAACATTAAAAATGTCTAGGCAGTCGGGACTTTTTAAGATGAAAACTGCATGCTGATGAGTTTGCTATATATGCAGTCTTGGCAAATGTCCTCTGTTTGTACATTTAATTTATTTCTACAGCACCCATTAACAAAGGGCAATCATTCTGATTTTGGCCGCATCTGCAAGGTTATCCAGAGGGAATCCTACTGTATATCTTAATCAGGCTCACATTTTTGTAAGTCAGGCTGCTGCAGTTTGATCCATTATTTGGCAGTACAAAAAGCAAGTGTTCATTTGTCGACAAACCATCACTGTGGTGTTGCACAGAGTATCTACTATTCCAAGAACTGTCTGAACAGAATCCCTTCACTGAAAGATACAAAATTATATAGCAACATTGACAAAATTGAAGAAACTCTCTATTATAATACCAAGGTCAATTTATCATCACTAAACATTGTTCAGGAATTTTTTTTTAAATAACATATAATTCTAACAAAATCATAAAGAAATAATTAAGTAATTTGCTTAAAAATGTACATATCTTCAAAGAAAATTATATATTGTATTTTAAATCTCTACCTTATCCTTAAACCATTTTTCTTGGATGCTCTACAAATAGTAACTAGTCAGATCTTGTAATGGAGCACTATGCCCTGGGCTTTACAGCTTTTTCCAATACATTATGGCCCCATTTTGCAATTCACTCAATGTACCGTACCTGAGTTGCTTTGAAGGGAGTCCCTGCTTCTGGACACACTTTGGACAATCACAATATTACAGGGCTACAGTAGAACTTCTGAATGTAAACCGGGATCTAAATCCAAAACCAATGTGACTGGACCCAAAACTAATCTTGGGAGACTCCATCCCTGGGAGATTCATTCATCTCTACCAAGAACCCAGTTTCCCAATTAAGCCTTTATGAAGATCTTTGGAGGTTCTACAGTGATTTATGTTCAGTTTAGTAGGACTGTGTAGGTGGGCTGAGTCTTCAATCAATGAGTACTAAAATAAACTCATTTTAGGTATTAAGTTGCCCTGTTGCATTATTAAAATTCAGCTGTACTTCACTAAAACGTAGCCATGCAAGGATGAAGCAATAATAATAATAATAATAATAATAATAATAATAATAATAATAGGTTTAACCATAAGTAATATACATGCAGTTTTTTTTTTTTTTTTTTGCAATTCCATGCTTAACATTTACTGTTTTACCTACATTTGCCGGAATCATATTCACTTTTACATACAGTATGTGTTGCACTGTACTGTTGATAAAGTATACTTAGTAAAGGCATATGAAATATGTGTGGTCCTTTTTTCTTTATGTATTATTTTCATCACTTTTTTTCTTTTTTACTGTATCATTTACTTGTCCAGGAACAAACAAACATTGTTCATGTGATCTTTGCCTAGCTGTGAGAATACAGCATATTTGCAGTTCTGTATATTCTTCATCACTGTTCATTGTTTCATAAATCTTTTAGAGAGTTGATTGCAAATTTAGAGGAAATACCATTAAATGCTGTGTTATTACTTAAAATATTGTGAGTAGGTGCTAGGGATGGTCCGAACCCTCTGAGGTTTAGGTTCGTATGAACCCGAACGCTCGGCATCAGATTCTCGCTATCTGCCCGCTCCGTGGAGTGGGCGGATACAGCGGGAGGACCACCTGAAAAACTGGGATACAGCCTATGGCTATGGCTGTATCCCAGTTTTCCAGGCGGTCCTCCCTCAGCGGGGATCATCCAGGCGGTCCTTCCCTCAGCGGGAATCATTACCGATAGTTCGGGTTCGTACGAACCCGAATCGAACTCGGTTCGGACCATCCCTAGTAGGTGCAAACAGGGGTCAACAACATAGATGTTTCAATACCTTAGCACCATCTCTCTATAGCGGGTGAAACAGCAAAACAATTTGCAATGCTTCACCTACAAGATTGTATTTGTGACTTGTGTGCTGGCAGTGTCCTCTTTCAGCAGGATAATGCATCCTAAAACTTGTTCATAAATGGATTGGTGAATATGAGAAATAGTTCACAGTGTCAACCTGGCCTACAATATCTTTACTCTTCATCTGATTAAAATCTTGACAATTATTTCTGTGAAAAAAGACCGATGCTTAGGATAGTTCGTCAGTTACTAATTGACGGGTTGCTAACATTTAGCATCCTACCGATCAACTGTTGGTGAACTTTTACTGTATCTCAGCTCCTATTCACATGAACAGGAGCTGAGCTGCAGTAGCATATCATTACTGTTACATAGAAAAGGAGACAAACTCTTTTCATTGTGTGCAATGGGCTCAGAATACTTGATCGGCATGGGTGCCGGGTGTTGACACCCAGACGATCAGTGACTGATAAGCTATCCTGTGATTGATGATCTATCGTTTTACAAAAAAATAACGCTAATAATCAGAAGATCTACTACGCTGAAGGGTACCCAGCGATCATATGATCATTAGTTCCATACAAGACAGTGGAATTGCCACTTGCTCTATTCACTTAAAAACATTGATTGAGCGCTATGTAGACAGCATAGGAGAAGCCAGAAGTGCTTACAATCCCCTTTCATCTTCTCCTCTAGGTCGCAGACAACAAAAGACTCATTCTGCTTCTGATAGATTACAGAGGCTTTAAGTTCTCGTTGCACTTTTATAATGGTGTAGGTTTAACCCCTTAAAGATAGAGCCAATTTCGATTTTTGCGTTTTCGTTTTTTCCTCCTTGTGCTTAAAAGGCCATAGCACTTGCATTTTTCCACCTAGAGACCCACATGAGTCCTTATTTTTTGCGTCACTAATTGTACTTTGCAATGACAGGCTGAATTTTTGCATAAAGTACACTGCGAAACCAGAAAAAAATTCAAAGTGTGGTGAAATTGAAAAAAAAAACGCATTTTGTTTATTTGGGGGAAATGTGTTTTTACGCCATTCACCCTGGGGTAAAACTGACTTGTTATATATGTTCCTCAAGTCATTATGATTAAAACAATATATAACATGTATAACTTATATTGTATCTGATGGCTTGTAAAAAATTCAAACCATTGTCAACAAATATACGTCACTTAAAATCGCTCCATTCCCAGGCTTATAGCGCTTTTATCCTTTGGTCTATGGGGGCTGTGTGAGGTGTCATTTTTTTGCCCCATAATGTGTTCTTTCTATCAGCACCTTCATTGCGCATATACGACTTTTTGATCGCTTTTTATTACAATTTTTCTGGATTTGATGTGACCAAAAATGCGCAATTTTGCACTTTGGGATTTTTTTGCGCTTACGCCGTTTACTGTGCGAGATCAGGAATGTGATTATTTAATAGTTTGGCTGATTACGCACGCGGCGATAGCAAACATGTTTATTTATTTATTTATTTACTTTTATTTATAACCTGGGAAAAGGGGGGTGATTCAGACTTTTATTAGAGGAGGGGGATTTTTATTAATAATGACATTTTTTTTTTTACTTTTACACTTATACTAGAAGCCCCCCTGGGGGACTTCTAGTATAAGTGCTTTGATCTCTCATAGAGATCTCTGCAGCATGGATATGCTGCAGAGATCCATAAGATAGGCTGCAGCCGGAAGTAAACGAGTGCCGAGTTGGGGACGGCGCGATCTTGGAGCAGTCCCCGTCCGGCTTCAGAAACGGAGATCGCTCCTCCGGGATAACATCCCGGAGGAGCGATCTCCTCCACTAGACACCAGGGAACGTCTGAATCCGGTAATCGGATGCAGCTGTCATGTTTGACAGCTGCATCTGATTACTGTATTAGCGGGCACGGCGATTGGACCATGCCCGCTAATACCTGCGGTCCCGGGCTACAAGCGGCACCCGGGACCGCTGCGGTTCAGAGTGGGGTCGCCGCACGGCTCCGCTCTGAACTCCCTTACCGGCAATAGGGCGTAAATATGCGCCCTTTGTCATTAAGGGGTTAAAGAGTCGCTGTTGTTACAATAAAATTTGACATGTCAGAGAGACATGTCAAAAGTTTTGATTTCTCCTCGTGTGAGTGTTCAGACCCTGACTAATCATAAGAATGACAGAGGAGTGGACCGCCTTGCCAACCGGTCCACTCCCTGCTCTGTTGCAGTGAGAAAAGATGTGCCGCATAGACTTTTATTATGAGAGCATCTTATCAAGTAATACAGAGCTGGGAGAGGACAACATTGAGCACTGAACACTCAGACCCAGACCAATCGAAATCTGACATAAAAGTTTTTTGTAACAACAGTGAAACTTTAAAGCCTACAACCACGCATTGTACATGTATGCTATATTTTGTTATAAGGTTAAACATAGATATTCTTGCAAAATAAGTTAAATTCAAGGAGTTCCCTATCCCACCCCACATGTTACAGGATTTAAAGGGAAACTAAGATCATGTTCCCACTGACCTGCTGCTTTGTACCTGTCGGTGTTGAGCTACAGATTCAAATGCCGTCCTTTTATTTATATCCATTGCAGGGGTGTAGCTGGGATTCACGGGGGGGGGGGGGGGCATAGAAAAAAATTGTAAGGCGCCCCCCCTCCTTTCCTAGGCACAACACAAAGCACGATATATATATACTCTGTGATGTGGCCAAAAAAGAAAATCTCTTGTTGCCAGAGGCAGAATCCTGTTTGCAGCTATAAGAGTGAGTGGTAGAGCAGAAGTCCATTGGCTGCTTTCTCTGTCAGTCGACTGTTTTTAACTATAAGGGCCCATTGGGAGCCCTTATGGTTAAATACATAGAAGCCGGAGCAGACTACCTTCTGCTTAAAGGGGCACTTAGGGCTGGGGTTACTTTTATTGTATGGCCAGGGAAGGGATGGATATAGAGGCCGCCGGTCACTTAGCTCCCCTGATCGCGCCGACCCATTTTCCTGTCCCGCTGCCGCTTCCTGGTCTGAGCTGCGGTTTGAGACATGACGTCTCAAGGCAGCTCAGCCATTCAGCGGCCAAGACATGCAATAAAAATAAACTCAGCCTGGAGTACCACTTTAACCCCTTATGTACTGCAATGTGTGACTCAAAATTTGGAAGACAAAGAGATTTCTGTTTTACTGCTGGTGCACTCATAACCCTTGGCCTCTGCACAGAGCCCTGCACATTTTCCTATTTCATTTTGGCAGGCGAGAGCAGAGGTCAGGGGTTATCAGAGCAGTGAAGCAGAGATTTTCTTATGTTGTGATTGTTAACCCTTTTTTTGTGTTGCAACTAGGGATGGTCCGAACCCGCCTCGGATTCCCGCTGTCTGCCCGCTCCGTGCAGCAGGCGGATACAGCGGGAGGACCTCCTGGAAAACTGGCATACAGCCTATGGCTATGGCTGTATCCCAGTTTTTCAGGCGTTCCTCCCACTGGATCCGCCCGCTGCACGGAGCGGGCAGACAGCAGTAATCATTGCGGAGGGTTCGGGTTCGTACGAACCCCGTACGAACCAGGTTCGGACCATCCCTAGTTGCAACCTGTAAGTAAACACTTACACACTGTAGTATATAAGGGGTTAAGCAAAATGACTCAGGAAGGCTCTTATCTTTTCTTCTGGGCCCCCCTCCTGCACAGGCCCCATAGCAGCTGCTTACCCTTCCTCTATGGTAACTATGCCACTGATCCATTGCACAGTTATAATGGATGGTACAATGGTATAATGGGATGCGGCACACACAGATGTACCAAATTCCAATTCAGCACAAATGAAATTCATCCCGCCAGTACTGCAGTACCAGCCAGGATGATCTTCACTGACGCCGGCCGGGTCATGTAACAGACAGTGTTTGTAAGGCATGTGAACAAGGCCTAACGGAACAGAGACCATGGGCAGGGCAAGAAAATGTCACTACTTTATACATTTATACTTTATATGTACATTTTCTTAAATAACTGGCAAAGAAGACAGCAGGTGGCTGGTGCTGTAAGGAGCCGTAGAATACTCCAGGTGCACAATAGGATCTTATTTACATATTTGGTTTTCTAGAAAAAAAAGCATAAACAATATAAGGTACTGTAGGTAGTTTTAATGTTATGAGTAATCAATCCATTTATCCAGAAGGTTCAGGCACATTTCTCAAAGGTAAAGCTTAGAAAACAGTACTGAAGGCAAATAAGGCACTGTATTAGATATTCAATAATTTTGCACAGGCTGTTTTTTAGTACATATTGAAAATATATCAAAGAATATACTATGTGATATATTATAAAAAAGCACCAATGGTAGGCTTGGACCTCTGCCTTAAGGCTATGTTCACACTACCTAAGAGACCGTCCGTTCCGTGACCCCGGCCGGGTCACGGAACGGCTGGTCTCTGGCCGGATCATCTCAGCCGGTACTTAAGTACCGGCTGGATTATCTTTCCAGCCACAGAGCTGTTATGCGGGCGCATCAGCGCGCGCCCGCATCAGAGCTTCCCATAGCACACAGTGAAGCAAGCGGCTGGAGCCGCTCGCTTCACTGTGTGAACTGACAGGGCTTTCTGCGGCTGGAATTTACTGAATTCCGGCCGCAGAAAACTGACATGTCAGTTATTTGCAGCCCCGTATGGGATCCCAGCGGGAGCGTATACGATGTGTATACGCTCCGGCCAGGATCCCATTGAAAGTAAGTCGTTGTTCCACCGCGCCAAAAGTACAGCCGTTTTTGCCATCGGCAACAACGGCCGTACTTTTACGTAGTGTGAACATAGCCTTACACTGTATTTTACTACAATAGAATTAATAGATGCAAATTAGGCCCATTCAACGCATCTAATCAGTAGCCATGTGTTACTCTCAGAATAGGTGACATGTCTCTTATTTTGGTGCATTTAACCCCTTTACGTCAGTACCATGTATGTATACGTTCCTACTGCACATAGCCCATGCAGTTGGAATGTATATATATGTTCCTGACTGACAGGGTTCTTGATGAGAGCAGGAGCGCTGCAGGGAGAGTCCAGGGCCGCAGGTAATGAGAGTCAGCTGCAATGCCGCAGCCGACTCTCAACCCCTTAAACGCTGTGATCTACAGCGATCATGGCGTTTAAGGTGCTCAGTGACAGATCAAGCATCTGTCACTGAGTGATCAGGACCCCGGCGGTCCCGATCGCATGTGCCGACAGGCGAGGGTAAGCTCCTTACCTCCGTCCTGTTGAATCGTCGATCTATGTGTAACAAAAAAAAAAAAAAGGGCACCAGGATTGCTGATTTTATTAAATTATATATCACAAAAAAATTCATAAAAAGCGATCAAAATTTTTCTGTTACACCAATATGATATTAATAAAAACTAGAGATCATGGCACAAAAAAATTACACCCCAACTAGCCCTGTAGATGGAAAAATGTAGCGCTATGACTCTTGGAAAATTGTATTAATTTGACCCGGACTTTTGTGCATCAAAGGGCTCTGTCTTGAAGGGGTTAAATAGCAAATTTGAAATGTAAACTTCTAAAAAAAAAAGCACTGCAATTCAAAAGATGAACAGAGTCACATCTTCCCATTGAAAACAATGGAGCTTGTATTGTGGGATACATACCAAATAAAGTACCGAAATAGGTCCAGCCTTATTTTTAACCCGTTGCTTCACTGCAAAAATATATATTCCTATGTTTAACAGTGATACAATTTGACTACTATATATCATATTATTTCCAAGGAAAAACATGTAAAAGCACCATATGTAAAATTCCAGCGTGTACAGGTATGTAAATTGTGCCCTGTGCACAATTCTTTTCAACTTCACAATAGAGATGATTAATTCTTCCACAAAATATATATAGCTGTTTGCACCAATATAGTTAACAGCTACATATTTTTCACTGTTGATAAAACAGGCTTGTTTATTGGGAAACTCAGCAATTCTTTTCTACAATTGAGGGAACAATATAGTAGTGACAAGGGACTCCTGAAAAATATGTTAGATACTAAAATCTTAAACAACAAAAGCTGGATTTGCAGTAAAGGAGCAAAATCAAAATGTATTTGTTTTTTTTTTCTGCCTATATATGAATGAATACTTTAGGGCAAATAGGTTTGCAACCACTTTGTTTTCATCAATAAAAAGAAAATTTCCACAGTATATACAATCTATACATAGGCTAAGCTGTTCCTGTTCTTCATGTGAAAAGCTGCCTGGGAATTGATGTAAGTGATTTAAGGCTTTCAAGTGATTCTGTTACAGTAGCTACTGATTTGGACTCAAGACTAAGGACACATTCACACCATAACAAGGTCACATTCTAATATAAATGGGTCACTTGAGAGCAAGGAATATATTACCATCCCTTTCCCCCTAGCCGGTATGATCATTGCATGCAGGCAAAACCATGACAGCATGTGGTGACCAATGACAACCCAATGACACAAAATTATGCAGCCATTGGTCATTGGATGCTGGCATTTTTTCATCAGTATGTGAAAATAGAAATTCAGAATACCCTCATCAAGCTTTTGCCTCAGACTTTGCTACAGGTTTTCTATATTAAAAAAACAAAACATATAGACAAAATAATCAATACCAAATGTGTTCTATATAGAACAAACTTTTTATTTGAAAATGCCATCTTTCTGGATGGTTTTCATTTTAGTGTTATAAGATGGCCTTTTATTGGTAATGACGGCTATAAATAATGGTTATGAACATTATTCGCGTCCAGCTTTAACAATAGATGGCGGTCTATGGGCATGAAGATGGCTGCCATTTTTCTTTTGTAGGAATATAGCCTTAAAATCCTTTCCGATATTTAGATTTTATGGTGCTTTAAAGTCCCACCTGTGAACTATTTAATGGATTCACTCTAAAGAGTATTATTATTATTATTTCTTTGTTTTGCTTTGTTGCTGTGATAAAAAAAAAAGTTGACCACGTTTTAAGAAGATCTGTGTGCATTTTAGTACATTAAATAAGTAAATACTGTAAGGCATATTTTAATGCCACATGGCAGGCACTCTAAAATGTAATCCACAAATTGTGCAACCCCCCCACACAATGCAAACGAATGCAGATGCACAAAAAATGATAACAAGCCATACGTAAACAATCAATATATGAATCATTCTGAATTGCATGATGACTATAATGTATTGCTTTCTCCAATAACAATTGTTTTCTTCTTTATTCTTAATCTATAACACAAATTGTCATATTGAACAGAAAAAGTGCTGACGCGTTTTGGACCAACAAACAGCCCATGATGCCTCAGCGTTTTTTTCTGATCAATAGACTGTCTTTAGTTATGAATTACATAAAGATAAAAGCTTTTATTATAACAGATCGGAGTAATGAATCTTTCTTCCACTGCTGCAACAGTGTCCAACACTGTCCATGCACTTTGGTGGGGAACGTGTCATTAGATTGTGTGTATCTGGAAATGCTTACCATTTTTATGTAAGTACTGTATTGTGGACTAGCTCCCTGCATTTTGGTTGTGCAACCCACCCATCTTCCCTAGGATTGTTTATATTAGAGCAAAGTCCAGCTAAATCCTACATACCTTTTAGGCTGGGATCACACTATGTATATTTGAGGCTGTATTTGTGAGGCTGTATAGCAACCAAAACCAGGAGTGGATTGAAAACACAGAAAGGCTATGTTCACATAATGTTGTAATTGAGTGGATGGCCGTCATTTAATGGCAAATTTTTGCTGTTATTTTAAAACAACGGCTGTTATATTGAAATAATGGCAGTTATTTACCGTTATATGACGGCCATCCACTCAATTTCACCATTGTGTGAACAGATCCTTTCTGTGTTTTCAATCCACTCCTGGTTTTGGTTGCTATGAGGACCTGACTTGAGGACCAAATACTGCCTGAAGTATACAGTGTGTGAACCCAGCCTTAATGTTAGTCCAAGAAGAGGCAATTTAGTATGGGAACCTAGCTGGACACTACTTCTCTGGATTCATTTTGGAGCTATGGTCTCAGGAGAAATGAATGTGTTTAGTGGTAGGGTCACGGTTTGTTAGGTCATGTAAACATGGTGAAAGGATATACACAATTGGATCAAAATGTCCTTGAGATTTTATATGCATATTTCAATATGCCTTAGCATTGAAGTGTGGTCGCATATATTGGAGTTTATGAGGTTTCTGTTGTGGTGTTTTGGTGGCAAAAGAGACCTTTGCAGATGCAATAAGCATAAAGAAAACATTATATGCATATTTTCACGCTGCTTTTCTATTCGGTCAAAAATGACCGAATTTTAAATTTGATATTTTTTTAAAATATTCATTATGCGGTTCGGAAACTTGTGGTTCATTGACTTTTCCTCATTTGAGTAATTCTTTTTTTTTTTTAATTCTTTATTTCTTTTAATATTTTTCCCACAACAATTGAAAAAAATAAAAAAACAACAATAAATTTCATTCCAACAGTTAATACAAAAAGCTCCAGAATCATTACAAACGGTGATACCACGAGAATATACTTACATCAACAAGCTTGATTCCGAAAACTAACCTCCCTCCCACACTATCCCCACCAATCACCCGCCCACCCAACTGAACCCTGAAGGAGCAAGAGCAGGAAGATGAAAAAGAGGGGGGAAAAAGAAAGAAAATAAACTAATAAAAAAAATAAAAAGAAAATAAAAAGAAAATAAATCTAATTCATCAAAAATTTCTTTCCAGTACTCCGGGATTGTGGCACAGGACCAGAAAAGATGTAACAAGTCAGCTCTATTCATTCCACATCTAGGGCACATTGCCGTGTCTCATTTTATATAGAAGCTCCGGGGAGTAATAACATAAATGAACAATGCAAAACTGCATTAATTTATGCATTTCATTGAGTGAGACTTTGTCAGTATTTTTCAGAATGTTTTCCCATTGGTCAGTCTCGATCTGCCCCATTTGCTTCTCCCATCTGGCATTTGAGTGATTCTTACTAATAGTAGTTTTGTCAGGAACCGGACAGCAGGGACAAGACAAGACAGTGAGCCCTAACGCTGAACCCACCAACTGTCTCTAGCTACTTGCCTCAACCGGCCCTAGGCGGCCATGGACAACCACAATGACATTCCCTGCGCTGAATATGTGCACACAGAACAAGACAAACAAACACAATAAAGAATAGTAAACAGTCTGGGTCACGACAGTCGGGCAGCAAAAGTACAAAATCAGAATCCAATAGGCGTAGTCAAAGTAAGGCAATATGGTCAGGGGCAGGCGGAAAGCAAGGGTGGTCAAAGATACAAGGCAAAATCAGGAGATGCAAATAGACAGAAGACACAAGCAGGCAGAGACAAAGTCAATAACCAGCAATGGGAACACAGACTGGGGTTAGTTATATAGGAGGCCAGGGTTCTGGTCCAGGACATAATTGGACCACCCCCCTGATCTCCAAGCGCAGACACCTGAGAACAAAACAGATCCACTGGCAGGAAGACCTGTCAGTCACAGCAGAACCAAAACACCCTGACATGGACAGACAGAAATCAGCAGGTGAAGTCGGGTGTGTCCACCAAACAAAGTTAGCAGATAAACCAGTGTTCAGACACTGCAAAACAAAACACAGAAACAGAACAATACAAGAAATCAGCGCCTTCTCGGCTGCACAGCACAAGCCGAGGGGCGCATCACACTCTGCAGAGATACAGTCCTGACAAGTTTTTATTCATTTATTTTTGTTTACTTTTTGCTCCACTTCTTTTTTTTACACTTGTACTGTTCGGTCAAAAATGACCGATAGCCTTTTATACTAATCTCCAGCAATCTCATTTTGGTCTATATAGTTCATCTACTACTATTTATCAATTTATTTAGGTCATTTTGGTCCATGCAGATTTACACATACATACATTTTCAAATTATGATACTGTAGATGGATTCCTTTCCAATACAGTTATGTGCTGTTCTTATCGCAATGGTTCAATTCAGTTGTCAATCTTTCACATGGTAAGGCTGGGTTCACACTACGTATATTTCAGTCAGTATTGTGGTCCTCATATTGCAACCAAAACCGGGAGTGGATTGAAAACACAGAAAGGCTCTGTTCACACAATGTTGAAATTGAGTGGATGTCCGCCATTTAATGGCAAATATGTGCTGTTATTTTAGAACAACGGCTGTTATATTGAAATAATGGCCGTTATTTACTGTTATATGGCGGCCATCCACTCAATTTCAACATTGTGTGGACAGAGCCTTTCTGTGTTTTTAATCCACTCCTGGTTGCAATATGAGGACCGCAATACTGACTGAAATATACATAGTGTGAACCCAGCCTAAATGTGAATTATTTGTCTTTGCTGGTTCCTTGTATTAGCTGGTTTGTAGAATAAATGGGTGGACAGTCTACCAACATTATAAAATGTTGGTGAAAATGTTACTGTAGATGAACAACTGGTGTCATTCAGAGGTAGGTGCCCATTCATACAGTATATTCCAAGTAAGCCTGCAAAGTATGGCATCAAAATATAGACTTTGTGCGACAGCAAAAGTTCATATGCTGTAAACGCTTAGGTATACATAGGAAAAAACCCTGGAGAAAGAGCTGAAAAAATCAAGGTATGCAAGTAGTTTTGGATTTGACACATGGGCTCAAAGGATGAAACGTTACATGTGACAATTTTTCCACATCACACCAACTGGGGCAAATGTTGCTAAAAAGAAAAATGACCATGCTGGGTAAAATATGTCAAAGATTGCAAAAACAAAATAAGGCTATGTGCACACATTTTTTTCAGCTCCGTTTAAAATGACGTCCGTTATTCTGAGTCTAAAATAACGGACGTTATTTAGCAGTCTGGCCTCCCCTTAGTGAAATGACTAATTTTTGCACATTATTTTAGTTTGGGGTTACTAATTACCCTTTGGGTGTGTCTTAATTTAAAAGTCCAGTGAATTTAATAGTAAAAACGGAGAAAGAACGGTGACAAACAAAGAACTGTGTGTGAACAACTAATAAAAAACGTCCGTTGTTTGCAAAAGACGTCCGAAAATAATGTTCATGTTCATTATTTTCACGCCAGTTATTCAATATGTTGTGTGCATTGGAAGTTTGTCTTCCCAATGACTTCAATGCATTGCATTGCAGTCAGTTAAATGAGAAGTCCGGCCAAAATTATTATTTTATATGTTATTACTGATGGAAAGTTATACAATTTTCTAATGTACATTAAATATGGGAAATGCTCATATACTGCTCTTTTCCTTAATTTAGTGTATCAGGAAGTGTTAGAATTCTCTCAGAAGCAGTGAAGTCACGACGAATGGTGTAATTCCTATGGAGTGTCCAGCAGGGGGCGCACTATATATAGAAGTCAATGAGTACCATTGACTTCTATATATTGTGCGCCCCTGCTGGACACTCCATTGGAATTACAATGGATGTGTATGTAAATGTAATATACAGTGTTTTTGATTGAATACATTTATGGAATACTTTGGGGAGCAAGTGTCCTTGCTCCCCAAAGTATTCCATAAATGTAATCAATCAGTACATCACAGTAAGCCCGACGAACCACCGCTGCCACTCTGGACTACACTCAACTACTACTCTCATCACCTGCTCATGCTATGAGCAGGTGATGGGAGGTGTAGTAGCTAGGTTATATCGCAGAGATCGCCGCCGCTGATGCTGCTGATGCCGCACAGGGGGAGCCACTCATCACTGTGCTGCTATCATCCCCCTCCACCCCTCCAGCTTCTTCCTTACACTATTTGATGGCTGACTCCCCGCCCGGCTGCCGCTCTCCGATCACACGTGCCGGCCGGGGACACCAGGAAGCACCAGGAGCCGGCACGTGTTATTGGAGAGCGGCTGCCGGGTGGGGTGTCAGCCATCAGCTAGTGTAAGGAAGAAGCAGGAGGGGGAAGCGGAGGGGGATGATAGCTGCACGCTGATGAGTGGCTCCCCCTGCGCGGCATCAGCAGCATCACCGGCGGCGATCTCAGTGATATAAACAAGCTACTACACCTCCCATCACCTGCTCATGCTATGAGCAGGTCATGAGAGTAGTAGTTAAGTAGTCCAGAGCGGTGGGCGTTCGGTAGCCGCAGCAGCGGTGGGCAGGCAACGGCGGTTCGGCGGGATTACTGTGATGTACTGATTGATTACATTTATGGAATACTTTGGGGAGCAAGGACACTTGCTTCCCAAAGTATTCCATAAATGTTTTCAATCAAAAACACTGTATATTACATTTACATACACATCCATTGTAATTCCAATGGAGTGTCTAGCAGGGGCGCACTATATATAGAAGTCAATGGTACTCATTGACTTCTATATATAGTGCGCCCCCTGCTGGACCCTCCATAGGAATTACTCCATTGGTTGTGACGTCACTGCTTCTGAGAGAATTCTCACACTTCCTGATACACTAAATTAAGGGAAAGAGCAGTATATGAGCTTTTCCCATAATTAATGTACATTAGAAAATGGTATAACTTTCCATCAGTAATAACATATAAAAAAATAATTTTGGCCGGACTTCTCCTTTAAATCTCGGCAAAACCGGACGTTATTTTAAATATGAATATCTTTTTAATATGTTTGACATTGTGTGAACATAGCCTAATCCTGTTACATTAATGAATTGATGAAATTAATAATAATTTAAAAAGAAGAAGAAGAAGAAGAAGAAGTATGCAGATCCCACACTGGTAGGCTGGCAAAGCTAAAGTAGATCTGCCTATGATATAACTGAGGTTTTCAATCCTTTTCACAGACAGATTTGACATAGTTTACTTTTGCATTTATGATAGCATCCAAGTATTATTTTCTCACATAACCTTGTATATTAACTATATTATACTTCCTACACAAGTACTAAATGGAAAAGGACAAAGTAACACCTGGAGGTTATAATAGTGATGGTAGAATTCAGGAAAAAAACAAAGCAAGAACAGTCAACATGCTTTATATCTGAATGTAAGCTTAGCTATCAAAGACAACAAACAATGTACTGGCAAGATGTTCAAGGACTAGTTTCTTGAACATTTTGTACTACTTATGAAGAATCCTATCTCATGAGGAAACAATTATTGTAAACATTCTTAACATGATTGAAATAAGAATATGTTACAGGATGTAAAGTGAACTCTGAGGGTTTAAAAGACTCTGGGGGACATTTATCAAAGCATGTAATACATGAAACATAAGGAAAAAAGGCTATGTTCACATAACATCTTTTTTCCCCCACTTCATGGCTATTTTTGATGTCGAAACATAGCCATTTAATGCAAATCATGGCCTAAATTTGCATACTATTGTCAAATTTTGGTGCCAAAATAATGGGCGTTAAAAAAAAAAAGTGTGAACATAGCCAAAAGGTGGCTTTTTGAACAAGCCCCATTTGTGGTAGAGATTGACATAAATTTTGGATAAGATTTACCCCAACTGATAGCTGTTGTAGATTTTCATCTGAAAGCACACATACAGCCAAAGATGCACCAATGTATTAGTATACTAATATACAGTATCTGGAACACATGAAATAATAGGCTTAACTATGCACAAGCTATGTAACATGTTACTCTAGTGTACTTGTGCTTAAAAAAAGTAAATCCCCACCCCTCAGTGTTCTGACACATCATATAGAGTGCTAAGGATGTCATGATTATATTTTGTATATTTAGGGACGCCATTACAACTGACCTTTCTTAACCCTTAAGGCTATGTTCATACTACGTATATTTGAGGCTGTATATTTGAGGCTGTATAGCAACCAAAACCAGGAGTGGATTGAAAACACAGAAAGGCTCTGTTCACATAATGTTGTAATTGAGTGGATGGCCGTCATTTAATGGCAAATATGTGCTGTTATTTTAAAACAACGGCTGTTGTATTGAAATAATGGAAGTTATTTACTGTTATATGGCGGCCATCCACTCAATAACAACATTTTGTGAACAGATCCTTTCTGTGTTTTCAATCCACTCCTTGTTTTGGTTGCTATGAGGACCTGACATGAGGACCAAATACTGCCTGAAATATACATAGTGTGAACCCAGCCTTAAGATGTTTACATTCCTTAAAGCTTGTGTAAGTAAACACAAGCGCTACACAAGTAACTAATTTTGCACCTCAGCCAATGATACAATGACAAGAGCCTTGGTGTGTGTATGTGTATACACAGGAGAGTTGCTATTTCTTAGGGGAGGGGGGGCAGCAATGTTTTTAAGTCTGGATAACCCTGTTATATGCAGGCAATTTTCATTGACATCAATGTAGAAAAGTACCTGACACAATTATTATCCTGAAATTTTGAAATTTTGAGTCATAAAGATAAAGATTCGGAGATATACATGTATGCAATAATATAACATAGCACTGGCGCACACCTATTAGTAAAGCAAGCTGGCATAAATCTTGATAAAAAAAGTTGCAAGAATGGGCCATGCCTACTCCCTTGCCTTGCACAGTGCAAACCCTTCACCCTGCCCGACCATAAGGTGAGAGGGGGATATAGTTGGCAAATGGCATGGAAAAGTGGTGAATCTGCCCCTTATCCGTGATGTATGCTTGGAGCACATCTTAATAAATGTCCCCCAAAGTTTACAACGTCAAAGTATCAAATGTGCATAAACAAACTGCTAACTGTATTTCCATTTTTGGGAGGGGGTTCCTTTATCAAATATATTTAACCCTGATTTCTATGTGATTTTGACATCACTTATAATTAAGAAAGTTGAAGATACATGACATATTTCAAGGGAATTGTACCTGAATACATGAGATTGTTAAGACTGTGACCAAATTATTGCTGCTTATTATAGCTCTGACACCCATGTAACTGTAAAACTGGCATGATGGTTTTGAATAAAAACAGGATGAATAAAATATAGAGAGAACTGTGAGTGGTAGGTCATGATTCTACGAACAGAGTTATAATTATTCAACTAAAACAATGTTCAAATAGGAAAAAAAAACTGTAACCGCTGTCATATACGTACGAAGAACAAGTAACCTTTTCACTAACCTTTTATTCATATGAAGTAGTGAGATATGCTGAATTCACTGTAACTTCTTTTTAGATCCACAATACAGAATATGGTTGATCATTAGCACTACAGTTGCTAAATGTTTAAGCAAATGTAAAATATAAGCTTAATAAGTATAATTTCACTTTTTTTTTTTATAAAGAGAGTGCAACATTTAATCAAAGCATACCTATCATTACAGATAGCTTTTCAGTATAAGCTGCTGTGTATTTGTACACAAGGAACAGTACTCTTTCTGGCCATTAAATATCTTGTGTATGGCAATTTCAGCTCTACAGGCTTCATGTTGAATTTTCAGTTGTCTCTTCATGTGGAGCCTCATTTCTATGATGTCTCCTATAACTTGCATACACACAGAGGAGGATCCTGCTCTTGTCTCTGTTAATAGCACACCTCAAGAAGCAGCAGCATGAAGGGGGGGGGGAGGCTTAAGAGAGACAATGGACTATCTAAGCTGTAAATTAAGCCCTGTGGTGAGACTTTCTCTATAGACAGCATGTAACTTATCTTAGTGACCCGCTAGCCCATCTTGTAAAATTACAATGGAATAGAAAGAATTGAACAGATTTTTCACAGTGGATGAAAGCAGTGGATGACACTAACTTCATCTTCCTCAATCCTCCTCTCTCCATAGACTTGTATGGTCAACATGTGACTTATCTTTCATGGCCTTTCAGGATGGTTGCACTTGGCATACAGTATGTAAAACTAGATGTTTCCGGTAATTTATAACAGTCTTCTCATTCTTGATGGTATAATCCTACTACTATGGGCTCATAAACATTGCAGTGTTAATGATTTGGTACAGATCTTACATACATTGTTCATAGAATTCTATAAACCCAAGCCGTGCCTCTGTTATTTCAGAAAGGAGAATATATCTTTTCTTGTAAATGTGTAAATAAAATTGCACCATGTTTTATTGCATTCCTTTTTAAAGAGATATCCTCTCCTTCAAATACTAGTTTGTAGTGTACTTGAATTTAGTTTTATTTAACAAATTAGAATAGGAGTCATTTTCCACTGTGTAAATGATGTAATAAAAGTATACGCTTTTGTCACTAACCCACCATTTATAGATGTCACCTATGTCTATTTCCCACTAGGACAAGGTCAAATACTATTGATTTATCATTCAGTATGTCTTTACACAACATAGCTCACATTTTTTTTATGTGTCATGAATATGACTTTTTTTCTAACATGGAATAGGCTCTATGTCGTATTGGAATAACACACAGATTTATTGACAAACTGATAATCCCCCTTTCAAGGACTAAATATATTTTTATCAGTAATTATTGTCAGTGTAAGATTAAAATAGCACACAATGTAATAGCATCTGCCTTCCCTATTTGAGATATTTGCCAGGATGAGGAAATAGCAAGGTAACACATTCCATTCAACAGAAATATTTTATATATATATATATATATATATATATATATATATATATATATTTACTGTACACACTGTATATTATTTTTTTGTTTTGTACAGTTACCCAGCCTATGCTCCACTTTAGTCTGTAGCTCCACTTTGCAACATCTGTAAATACATGTCTATATTTTAGGTAAATACATGTATATGTTTTAGTCTTGTAAATTAAGCTACGTGCATGATATTTTGCAGTAGGTCTCAGCATGAGAGTAAGGTATGCATTACTAACCCTAGTGGTTCAAATATTTTTTACAATCTCCTCTATAGAGGAAAGAATGTATTCTTAATGCATAATTTGTGTTAGTTATGTCATTTCCTAGTGTCAATATGGAGTATGGTATCTTAATGCCAGCGTGAATTCGGCCTGAGGGGATGCAGTTTATGTGTTGCTATCTCATATCTTTCAGAGTGTTGTTTCGTAATGTAGTCTGTTTTATCTCAGTATAAATATATATCTCATACAAGTACAAATTTATGATAAGAAAACTGTTTTAATGTAGCCTTTGGCAGAATATAAAGCGAAAACTTTAATACTTTTGGACTACTATGAAGGATAGGATAAAACATTCCCAGTGAAAGTAACATACCACCAATGAATACAAAATTGGTTGGGACTCTGGAGGTACAGTATATGTTACTGTTTATCCACAAATTTCACATGAAATGTATATCTATTTAATCTTTGTGATATACATAAACTTGATAAAATGAATGGGATGTAAACAACTAAAACTTAGATAAAATATTTTGAATTAGGAAATACATATTTTAATAATAAAAAAATACATGTAAAAACAAGTACTTTTCAATTGATTTATAATTTAATATTGTTGATTGTCAAGCACACTTACTCATCACACTCCCAGCAGGTTTTCAAACATGAATGTCTCTTTTTCTGGACAACTTATTAAAAAATCATGGACAGATCATTTTTATTTTACAGACAAATGCAAAAACCATAATGAAACATTAAAACTATAAGGGTTACATGTTACATGTCAGGAGTTTAGTGTTTTTATCACCTTCCAATAGCTCTTTTATCCAACTCAAGTCCACACAAAATAGTAATTGTATCCTAGTAACATCATCATGACATAACAGTAGTGGAATCACCTGCATTGGGTATAACAATTTAGCATACCTCCACATTTGTATTAAATAAATAAATAAATATGTCTCGCCATCTGTCTAAATCTTTTTCCAACTTGGAAAATAAAGGTAGGTAGTTAGGTTTATATAATGACAGATGTGTACGGCCTATCTTGATCCCCAGATAAGAGATGGAGGAACTAGCTACTGAGACCTTTTGAAACACATTGGGGGTGATTTATCAAAGGGTGTAAAATTTAGACTGGTGGAAACTGCCCACAGCAACCAATCACAGCTCAGGTTTCAGCTCTGAAGAAAGGAAAGAGGAGCTGTGATTGGTTGCTGTGGCCAGTTTGCACCAGTCTAAATTCTACACCCTTTGATAAATCTCCCTCATTGTTTTTTTTTTTTTAACAAGTTGATTTTGTATACTGAAAAGGACCCAAAATGTGTCAAGGCCAATAATACATTGGGTAAATGTCATTGAGGGTGTTTCATAAATAAGAGAGTGTCGTCAACAAAGCATGCTATTTTTAGTTCTTGGGAATCTAAATACCTTGTTAAGTGTCAGAGGAAATAAGGTATCACACCAGTGGTTCTAAGACCAGATTAAATAACAGAGGTTACAACGGGCAGCCTTGTCTGGGGCCTTTCTGCAAGGGGAAAATATCCAACAAGAAACCCGGTAAGTGTATACTGGCTTTTGGGCTTGTGTTAATCGTATTTATATAGTCTAGAAAATTACTTACAATGCTAAATTTTTCTACAGAAGCTTTCAACCACTGCCAACTTACATTGTCAAAAGCCTTCTCAATGTCTAAAGTGAACAGGCCTGAGGAGTGAGACTTCTAAGTCCTGTGACTAACAAAATCTTGGACCGTTATGACAGAACTTATTTTAGTTAATGCTGATCTGCCTTTAATGAAACCCACTTGATGAATTCTATGACTGAAATGAGGAATATTGCTAACCGATTGGCAAGGATTTTGGATAGTATTTTTACATCTAAATTAATTAAGGTCCGGGGAAAAGCTGAATCCAATCCTTGGAAACTGGAAGTTTTCCAGGATTGGATCCAGCTTTTCCCAGCATCCTGGAAGGAGTAGCAGGGAGAGGAGCACCGCTGACAGCCAGCCGACTTGAAGATGGAACAATGATCAAACCAAATGCTTCATTTAGATGAGCCATTTGCTCATCTCTAGTGGCGATCATAAGCAAAATGTGCTTAAGTTAGACAGTAAAGCAAAGAAAATACAATAGAAATAAAACCTCATCCTAAGCAAAGTATACTACAAAAAGCAGAAAACAATAACACAAGAGATTCAGTATACTTTACTTTTTTCGTGCACAGACTATGGGGTCTTCGCAGACCTCAAAAGTTTTACATAGTGAAGAAACAAAAAGAGGAATTCACGTAACATTAGAACCCTAATGTGACCCATATGAAATATGAAAGGTGTCATGTAGGTTAAATTGTTAAATACCCAGGTAAAAGAAAACTATCAGGGTAAACAAAGTGATCTCCAGAGTCTAGTAACTGACAAATAACCTGACAATGTGTTATTTACCCACTACTGAACAAACCAAAAGAAACTACCACATCTCTGTAACCATAATAGTATAAGCAGAACAGAAAACCACTCCTTCAAAGGGCAATAGTTACTATGATGTCTCTTAAGGAGTCCATTTATTATTGTCATACGATCACAAGGAGGTGGTGGTCAGAATGGCCATAAAACCTGCCGCTGCATCTGGAATGTTGTAAGTATTCACAGAGCCATCTGCCTTAAAGATCAATAGAACAGCCGGGAACCGGAGTGCAAAGCGGCTTTGATGTGTTACCAAAGTGGAGCAAATATGCAAAAAGGCTTTACTTTGTTTAACAACCTCTGTAGAAAAGTTGTGAAATAGGAGTACTTTATATCTGTGGATGTTAATCTCAGTTTTGGCTTTCTTAAATTACTGTATGATCCGTAATATAAATATTTCATATTTGACCTGGCAGGGCCTTGGGTTTGTGTCATTTTCCCCTGCTTTAGCTGGCCGGATAATTCTATGTGGGCGTTCTACTGTGTATGGCTGTGTAGACCCACTGGTTGGGGAAGTTGAAAAGCTGGCATATTGTGAGGTAGTCCCACAATTCTGAGATTGCTCCTTCTGGAGCGATTCTCCAGATCTTCGTTCTGTTCTTTTAAAATCTTAAATATACACAAGAAATTTAGTAGTTTGTTTTAGTGTGGACAAGTTAATCTCTCCACCATACTGAGCCTTCCCTTCAGATCAGTCAGCTTGGAGCCATGTTCATTAAGCTCCTTTTTAATTTGTATAAAGAACTCTGCTTATGTGGCGTCCACTGTGGCTTTGATATCTGGAGCTGTAACTTTAGCCACTTCTGTGGCCATCAATTTGCATGTCAGTGGGAAACCTGGTATCAGGAGTTCCTCAGCTGCTACCTCTCCTGAGTGCAAGTCGATGCCGTCTGTAGCTGCGTGTCTCTGCCATCTCCTCACCCTACTTTCCTGTCATCGCCATTTTGCCTCTCCATCTCTCCTTCTGTGAGGAAGTATTACTGGGTCCTGGGTCCTATCTGAGATGTAAAAACTTCTCCATACACCTGCTATGGTTTTCAAGTGGTGATGGGAGCAAATCACATTTCCGCATTTCCTCATGACAGGATACTGTGGGATTCAGCACAGGGCTTCACCACTAAGCTGCTGCCATGCTCTCGGAACCAGAACTCTCCAGATAAAAAATTAATTAAATTTGGAGGCATATGGGTATGGGAAGCATGTACAAGCGACAGCAAAGAGCTTATGTAGTTATAATGTCTATAAAATGTACACACAGCTGGGATAGAAAAACCACCACATTTCCTCTATAGCAGAAATTTCATTTAAGCTACCCGTTGCCTGTACATTTTCTAAAGAAATTAGGAAAATATCCTGTTGACCTAAAAAAGTATGCAGCTGGGATATGGATGAGAGTGAAATGTGGTAAACGGAGGAATTGCAGGAAGATGTAGGTGTTTAGATAATTTTGCCCACCTAGACAAAAAAAAGGTGTGGGAATGGAGTTGCCAAATATGCATTAATATATATTGTAACTAGGGATGAGCGAACTTTTTTAAAGTTCGGTTCGGTTCGGTTCGATCCTGCTAACATTCGTGAATTTCGGATTGGTCCGAACCGAACCGAAAACGAACCTTGCTCTAACGGCTGAATAATTGCAGCTACAATAGTGGGAGTGTGATAGGGTATAGTTTTGTTTAGTTGCAGTTGCTATTACAATAAAAAAAGTGGGATTTTTTTTTTATATAATATAGTAAATAAAAGTAACAAAATAGTGAAAAAAAATATTGGAAAAAAAGTTTACAAGGAGGATGCGGCAGCACTTGATTGCACTCAGGCCAGTATTGTTGAGAAGAGACAAGTTAAGCAGCAGGAGGAGGCAGCAGTTGATTGATTCCAGTCCAGTATTATTGAGGAGAGGCTACTTGAGGAGGAGGCAGCAGTTGATCGATTACAGGCCAGTATAATTAAAAACAGACTACTAGTGATCAGGGGCGGATTAACTTTACCATAGGCCTAAATGGCCTAAATGATTGTGATTAGTGGTCACACAGCCTCTGCCCCCCACCACCACCACTATCCTGTGCTTTATACTATTTCGAGCATGTAATAAAGATATTTTGTGATAGATCTTTGTTTGACTATTTTCTGGATATCACAATTTTTTTACTTCCTATCTCTGCCTATCTCTCGCTCTCTCTACCTCCCTGTAAATATCTACTTGTTTGCCTATCTATCTATGTGCTTTCCCTCCCTAACTAGCATGGAGCTCCTCTCTCTCTGCAGTCTAGACACACAATGAGAAAGAGCATGGACGCTCAGGCACTTCCTGTTCCTGTAGTGACGTCACACACCTTGATATTCCCTACAATTGGAGAGCATACTAACAGAGCAGTGCAAAACTGAGGAATGGAACTTGATGTTGTTCTACAAATTCATCAGTGCAATATAGGTCATCATTGTTTCCAAAAGACTGTAAACTAAAAGTCCCTAGCTGTTGTCAAAAAACAACTCCTAACAGGCCCTTCGAGGCTGTAAGATATAGTTGTATAGTTTGTAGTGCCATGATTTAGATAGGACTGATTAACATAAAAGCGGGGTCTGACATACAGTAAGTAACTGAGAGTTTGATTTCACCGTAGCTTCTCTTTTCTATTATCAGATATCTCTCCCCTGAATGAAAGGATTTAGAAAATAATGTAATGTTATTCATCGCCTGAATATATTATTTGCCCTATGATTAAACAAAGCTAAACCTACACTTCAAAATGTTTTATACTCTAAATTTATACTAGTGCAGAATCATCACGTTTAGTTTTAGAGAACGCTTTGTTTGCAATTATTTGTGCGTTGGTCACTCACCAAGGAAATATAAATGTATCAAAAATGCTGTCTATATCCCAGGAAGATAAAATGTTACAATAATTTTGTAGCTAATGATGTGTACTAAATGTAAACTACAGACATCTGACAGCAGTTAAAGTTCAACTGGACCATCAGGCCTGGCAATTCAGAATCATAATGGTCTATTTTCTGACATATCTGTATTGATACCAAGAATAAATTGTACAAATTACTTTAGTTTTAAATCTGCACAGCTTTAACCCTTAATGCATGCTTGCCACTAACACTACAATGAATCTCATAAGCTGTTTCACCTTGTATTTTATAGCTATTACAGATCCTAACCATATTATTTCCGTGATTACCATCAGGCAACACAGTGTGGTATTAAGACCCTACTAGATATTTATTGATTAGTTCTTGCCTTTTATAGCTAATAATCTAAATTCTTTCCAGCATCTACATACAAACATTAAGCCACTTGCATAAAAAGCAATTGAGTTTAGTCTTTGAAGCCAATTAAATAAACAGAGAAAATTGGTAAAATGACAAAGGGGAGATTCATTAACCTATTCTCTGCTAATAGCATCAGGCTTCAAAGTAGCAGTCATATTGACATTGTATGATGATCTTGATCCATCTTGGAAGATTTGGACCACTTTATAAAAGTAGTCATTTCACAAAACTTTTAGTGTATGGTCAAAATCTTCTGCAGAGAGAATAGCAAGCCAGGATTGGTTGGGGCCTGAACACACAGACCTTAATCAAAACCTTTGACATGTCTCTATGTTTTGTTAAATGAGTGAGGGTCTGAACACCCATTATGAGTGGTTAATCCCTCCCATGGGTACAAAGGAAAGAACATTTGGAATTTAACATGCTTAAAGCGTAACTGTCATTTGAGGGTCTTTTTTTGAAAACATTAAATATCAATAGTACAAGCGATTTTAAGAAACTTTGTAATAGGTTTTATAAACCAAAAGAGTTTCCTTCTGGACTGAAAAAGCAATCTCCCAGCCTCCCCCCTCACTTCAGAAGAAGCAGGATTTCTGTCTCTATTATGTGGCTATGAAGAGGGGAGGGGCTGAGAGGAGTGACTGAGCATGGAGCAGTCCTGCACAGCACAACACCCTGCAATCTTCTCTCAGTAAGTTCATAGATAAGCACTGACCTTTCTGACCCCAGAATCCAGCGTTTTAGGTGTCCAGAGTCTCTACAAACAGCTGACCTTCATGTCACCTCTTCCTGCTCCCTCATCTCCCTCGGCCCCTCCCCCCTCCATAAGGATAGAATGGAGAGAGCAGAACCCGTCTTCACTGGCTTCTCTGTAATGAAGATGTGTTTGCCTGATAATGCACAGATAAGAAGTCAGGGGGGAGGCTGGGAGATTGCTTCTTGAGTACAGAAGGAGGCTTTTTTGGCTGATAAAACCTATTACAGAGTTTCTTAAGATCGCTTATACTATGACAGTTACGCTTTAATTCTTCTTTACCCCAACATCTCCCACTGAGCAGAGTCATCACACTTCCATAAACATAATATGGTTGCCAGTTCAAGTTGGCAAGTAGGTCACCAACTTTCCTCTTATCAGGGAGCGGATACATCTTACAAGACCTAAAGCAAAGAAACTAAGGGCCGTATTACACAGCAAAATCTATAGGAAAAAGTGAGTACTGACCTCAGAAGCTGCGGGAGGGGCTACCTAGACTATCTTTAGATGAAGAGAGCTGTGGTTATCATTATAGTATAACATGTTGAAAGACAACAATCAGCCAACATCGTGCATTTCGGATTTTCATTGCCTTTTAACATGACCTATTACACCAAAGATTATCGGACAGAATGTTCGGTGTAATAAGGCCCTAAGGGTTATAATGTGTAAAAATGAGAATATCTTGTGTTAAAATAGTGCAGGAGTTGGGTGACCCTGGAGCACATCGGCAGCTTGGCCTTACCTCTTGGTTATTTTAATCCAAAACTGAAAGCTGATTATATGGCTTATGAAAAGACTAATAGCATTACAAAAATTATGATTTGTTTTATTGCCCCATTATCTGTAAGCCCATGTTTGCAGATCATGTCATGAATAGTGATATGGTGAATTAAAAAAAAAAAAAATCTTATAGCCTAAACTTTTGTGTGTCACAGAACATTGTTATCTTGTTATCTGCATGAGGCATCATAAGATAGAAAGGTGTTGCTCCACATGTAAGTAAAATCAAGGCATCTATAATGATGTCCCTGAGCATAAAGTACCAGTATGATGTCTATTTCTTTTATCTGGATATAAAATAAATCTTCTTGTGAAGGTAAAATCCCATATGGTAAAAAAGCAATCACTGGGTGGCTAAATACTCTTGGTAGCCGTTATTGTGAACAATTGCCTTATTAAAATCCAGCAGTGAATCCAGTGTACCCTTCTAGGAGAAATCAAATATTTGTACAGGTTAATAGCTTTGATTGTTTTAACAAAGACAACATGTGCATTTCATTTTCTAGGTCTGGTCTGTATTATTTAGAAGACATTGTGCAGCAAATGTTTATTACATCTATAAAATACCATCTATTTTATAATATAATAAGAACTAGTTATATGGCATAAAAACATTGTATTTAAATTGAATGTTTGTGATTATCATATCACACATGATATTGTGTATAATGTTTCCCTATGTAACATCACATACAATAAACTGTATGTATAATTCAACAAAGAGAAGGGCTAAATCAATAGTGATAGATGAATGTGGTGAATGATCAGTTTCATATTCGGATTCAAATATGGCATTAAATATTTACATTTTAGTAAAACATTGACCATGGACTCCTTTCTAATAAAAGGAGATGCTGCTCCTGTAAACCTGGGAAGCTTTATCTATCTCTGACTTACTCTCAGTGGATACACTGAGCACCAGCAAATATTTGTGGCCTGTCTGAGGTATGTTTAAAGGGGTACTCCAGCACGGGGGCTATTTTTTTTTATCTAGCCGGGGAGGAGGTGGCTGAGAGAAAAGACGTCCACTCACCTCCCCGGTTCCAGTGGCGGGTCCCGTATCATGACGCTCCGGTCCCCAGCCACTTCTTGGTGTCTGACACGGGCCCGAAACATGACGTCTCAAGCTCGCTCAGCTAGTCAGTGACAGAGGCGGGATCTGAGCGGACTTGAAATGGATCCCGCCTCTGTTACTGACAGGCTGAACGAGCTTGAGACGTCACGTCTTGAGCCCGAGTCACACACCAGGAAGCGTCCGGGGACCGGAGTGCCATGATAGGGGACCCGCTGCTGTAACCGGGCAGGCGAGTGGACATCTTTTCTCTCAGCCACCTCCTCCCCAGCCAGATCAAAAAAATAGCCCCCCACGCTGGAGTACCCCTTTAAACATACCTCAGACAGGCCACAAATATATGCTGGTGCTCAGTGTATCCACTGAGAGTAAGTCAGAGATAGATAAAGCATCCCAGGCTTACAGGAGCAGCATCTCTTTTTATTAGAAAGGTCAATGTTTTACTAAAATGTAAATATTTATTGCCATATTTTGAATCCGAATATGAAACTGATCATTCACCACGTTCACCTATCACTATTGATTTAGCCCTTCTCTTTGTTGAATTATACACACGGGAGTACCCCTTTAACAGCTTACAATTTACTTAGTAGTGAATGTTATTTTCTGTTAAGTCATGTTCCTTCCAAGCAGGCAGGGACCAAAATGGGAAGTGTCAGGTCCAGAGGAACAAAGAGACAGAACAATTGGGCCCTAAGGCTAGCACCCCCCATGCTTTCCCTGCGTACTAGAAGAGCAGGTGCTAATTAAGCATCCACAACAGGGTGACAGTCCCTGCTCTGAAATAAGTACAAAAATGGGCCAAAAAATAGACAGAATGACAAGACATGGAATAGAATGGTCAGACAGAACGGGTCAGAAGCAGAAAGGGCGAGTGGGGTACAATGACAGCAGACAAAGGTGTAATAACAAAAACAGGCAGAGGTTACAGCCAAGAAAGCAAGTAAGAAAGAGAATGGGTAGTCAGAAACAGGCAAATGGAGGACAAAAGCCAGAGACGATAGCAAGAGAAATGGTGGACAAAACAAATGGAGGACAAAAGCTAGAGATGGTAACAAGGTAAACGGGATAAAAGCAATAGCTAATAACAAGGTAAATGGTGGGATGAAAGCCAGAGATGGTAACAAGGTAAATGGAGGACAAAATCCAGAGATGGTAACAAGGTAAATGAAGGGAAAAAGCCAGAGATGGTAGGAATATAAACAGTGGACAGGGTATTATACACACACCTACTGACGGCGGCAAAATTGTTGATTCCCTTAAATTGGAACTCTTTGGAAGCCTCACTGATCTGTGAATGGGTAACTAGATGTGAACAACTTGCCACGCTTGAAAAATTGTTACGCTGGACCAATGGCACTCATGAAAACTTTCTGAAAGTCTGGCAACCCTGGGTGGACTACCGAAAACTATGTTAACTTGCTGACTCCTTCTGAACTCCCCCCCCCCATCCCCCTCTCCCTGCCTCCAAGCACCTGAAGTAAAACATTCTGATTAGAAAGACATCTCACCACCACCACCCCTGCCATCATATGCCTTCCCCTATTCATATTTATGGAAATACATATTTATATACTTATACTGCAGTGTTGCTGTACATATGGAAAATGTATTACAGGCAGGGCCGTATTAACAGATGCTGCTGCCCTAGGCACTAAACCTGAAGATGCCCCATCATCACTCACCAATTAGCATCATGATTTTCTTGGGTGTATTGCCTATAGGCGTATTGCCAATAATCCTGGTAATCAATGATAAGAGCAGTCTGCATATTGTCTGAAGGAGTTAAATAATTCTTACCACATGATTGGTAGATTAGTAGGTAATAGCCTCAGACGTCACATTTACCAGCGCCACACCAGACCTGACCAATACCACCATACACCCCCACCCCCCTTTGAAAAGACACCACATTTACTGGCAAATCTGAAAGGGAGGTGAGAGACTAAATAATAATAAAATTAATAATAATAATAATAATAATAATAATAATAATAATAATAATAAAAGTTTTCTTCCCCCTGCTCCCTGATGCTGCCCTAGGCACCGGACCATGGGTGCCCAGTGGTAAATATGACCCTGATTACAGGCTCTTCTGATTACTTGGCCTACTCCACTGTTCTTTGTTCATTGTTTATTAACAAAATGTTGGTTGTTTACCTCTCCCCGTCCTTATCCCTCCTACCCCCTTCACCCCCCTATACACTTTCCCCTCCACTTTCCCCCCTCCCTCCCCCAACAACCACCAAGTAGCATTTGAACTATATGTGGTATTGCAGTAACCTTCTTTGGACTCTTATAATTGAATCTGATACTGTTGTATGCATGTATTTCCAACTTGTTTTACAGACTGACAATTTATGTGGCTGTTGGTTTTGTTTGTATTACAAAAAAAACTCAATAAAACATGTTTTTGGGGAAAAAAAAAGAAAAAACTGTGCACAAGGTAAAGTACAGAATCAGTAAGACAGAGAATGGAAATTTAAACAGGCAAAAGGTCAGGAAACCAGAAACACTGAATGCAGGACAAAATGCAAGGTGAACAGAGCTATGGTGGACAAAGCTATCAAAAGAAGAAAGGGAGTCCATACCCCCTTCCTGACATCATCAAGAACATATATGTCATTCATATTTAATAATGTTATTTAGCATTAAATTATTAAACATTTACCTATTACTTCATAAATAATATTTTAGAACTAAAAATAGGTTGTTTATGTAAACATTTTTACTGAAAAATAATTTGATTACTGTTTAGGAAATAGTTAATTTCAGTTGTATCATTTTTATAATTATTAAACACTACAGATATGTATAGCTGAAGGGACACAGACTCAGACTGTAAAAGGTCAATTGAAATTCAAATATATTCAATATGAGTGTTTATATAGATTTTTCTGTAGGCAATAGTGTGTGCCAGGTATTTCATCCAACTCAGGATCTTATGGAAGCTCTTACCAGGACTTCTTACTTCACTCCATCTGTCACACTAATATGTTTCCAAGATTAATAGACTACCACTACAACACTGATGCCTCTTATGTATATTTTAACTAAAGTACAGAACAACGACTTTTAAATTATGAAAGAAAATATTTCTGTTTGTCTGTTGCCTAAAGGAACAATCAAGTTATTATAACTAAAAATTGTTCAAGTAGATGCTATCTTGTGTGTTAAATAGCAAATGAGTAATACCACTCCCCTAAAAAATTACTTATTACTACTATGTTTTAGTCATCAAAAATCAAGCAGTTTGATTATATTAATATACAATACTAATATATATATATATATATATATATATATATATATATATATATATATACATACATATGAGCTTTTTCATTGAACAGCTGTCATTTATTGGCAAATAACAGTCTTTATTTTAAAACAACGGCCATTATACGAAGTCAGAGCCGGGGAGCGGTCCCGGTCTTCTTCCTCCTTAGCGTCTTCATAGAAAGTGAATAGGAGAGAAAAGGCTGCTGGTGCACATGCACTGGCACTGGCAGCCTTTTCTCTCCCATGATTCCGGAAGTGAGAGACATCGCTGGACTGCAGACGGAGGCGACGGAGAGGCGGACGGCAGGCGAATCGAGTGGCGATTGTCACCGTTCGCAGCAGATCTGCAGAAGATTTGATGGTCTAGATTTGCTTTGCTTTGAATCTGCAGCTTCAAATCTGTGCCATCAAATCTGCTGCAGATCCTGTACGTGTGAACGCACCCTAAGTCTATGTTCCCACAACAACTTTTTAAGGCCAAATAATGTCTGTTGTTTGACAATGAAAGTTGTAAATAATAATCATGATCATTATTGACGGCTGTCATGGGAAAAACAACGGACATTTTTATGAAAAAATTATGCTCGCTATTTTGCATAAAAATAAATTGTGGGAACATAGCTTAAGGCTATGTCTCTTCTACGGGAACAAGCAATCAGTTGATAGAGAGAGGTGGCTGTCTATTCATAATGACAGCTGCAAATAATGTTAAGGATCATTTTTTGCAGCCATCCTTCACATTAAGATCCTGTAGTGAGAACATAGGCTAAGGCTTTGTTTAAACAATGTTTTTGAGGTGACAATATGGCCAAATGTTGATAATTATAACTATAAATAGGCTATTTTCACGCATCTTCAAAATGATGGCCATTTTTATTGGATGGCCATCATTTAATATTGACATTAATTAACCCCTTCCCCCAATATGACGTCCAGGGATTTCATGAAAAGCAGTGCCATTCTGCATCATGACATCCCTGGATGTTTTGATTTCCCTGCCTCCCCCCACTGTCACTATATGAGATCTGGCAGCGGGAGGAGGCTGTGTCACACAGCCTCCTCCTGCTGCCACTGCCCGGAGGGGCGCCTGGACAGTTAATCCCATAGACGTCTATGGAGAGATCTGCCTCCCTCGCCGATCGGGACATTTCCTCCTTCTGCTGCCACTGCCAATGTCCTCCCATGGCCCCCCTTCCTGCTCCCTCTGCTCCCCCGTCATCCCCTTGCTTCCAGCACCCCCCCTCCCCCGACGCCCGGAGCTTAACCCACCAACCCCCTCCCACCCGCACGCGCCTGGAGCTTACAGCCCACCTTCTCCCCCGGAGCTGGCCCCCCACCCACCCGAATCTTCTAGCAACCCGCGCCCCCCCCGCCCGGAGCTTCCAGCATTCCAGCTCCATCCTTCAATGCCTCCAGCCGCCCCCACGCCCGGAGCTTACAGGCCCCCCCAGAGGCGCCCCCCCGTCCGGAGCTTCCAGCGCCTCCCGGGGGTTACCATAGTAACCCAGACACTACCCGATGCGTCTGGGTTATTATGGCTAGTAACGATCAGGACCCTGCACTGCAGGGACCTGATCGTTTGAATTAGTGGCCAGTGTATTACGCTGACCACTCATTCACTATATAATGCAGTACAGCAGAGATCAGGTGCTGTACTGCATTATATATATACCTGCAAAAGTAAAAGTAAAAAACACAAACACAAATACATACATAAATAATTAATTAAAATAAATAAATGAATTGATTAACTAATTAAATACATAAATAAATAAAAATAAATATACACATTCCCCATCCCCTTTTATAAATGATCCCCTATAAATAAGATACATATCTTTGGTATCATTGCGTCCGTAATGACCCTGTCTATTAACCGGTTACGTTAATTGACCTGCCTTATTAAATGCCATAAAAAAAAATGAAAAACGAAACAAAATTTAAAATTTATGTTAATCCCGCCCCCTTAAAAAAAAAAAGTCACATGTACCCAAACGGTGTACCACTAAAAGTGTCAGCTTGTGCCGCAAAAAAAGCCCTACATTGGCGAAAATATAAAAATATTACTGCCCTTACAATATGTTAGACACAGTTTTTATAGTATAAATGTCATAAACTATAGAGATGAGCGAATACGATTCGATCGAGTAGGTATTCGATCGAATATTGCGGTATTCAAAAGATTCGAATTCAATCGGGTAGTGAGGCGAATATGCGGGAAACATTCAAAAGCCCTCCCATCGCAGTTGGCGCTTTTTTAAATCCAATGACCATGCCGGGAGCCCGTGAGGGACCCTGGGAGTACGCACGCAGAGCGAAAATGGCGTCTACCCTTATTGGATAGCTGAACCACATGACCTCAAATCTTAAATACTTGGCTCCCACCTCTCGACTGCAGATGAGCTTTCAACCTAGCCAGGGAAAGATCTTGCAGCAGGGAGAGATAGGTTTTAGTAGCGTTTTGGTTAGGCAGGCTTACTACAGAACCCAAAAGTCCTTTACAGGGCTAAGATCAAGTGAAAAAGTCATCTCTGAATCAAAAGCACTTCTCAGTGCTAAGAAATAGATGATATAACAGCAGCATCAGCATCAGCAGGTGTATTCATTCCAGTACCCTGTGTGTACAAGGGACTTATAGTGTCCCTGTTTAACACCACTAAGGGCACATTATACATATTGTTCCAGTAGCCCACTAAGGGCACCTGATATATACTGTTTCAGTAGCCCAGTAAAAGGCACGTGATACATATTGTTCCAGTAGCCCAGAAAAAGGCACATCATACATACTGTTCCAGTAACGTTTGTACAGCGTTACGCATGATACGCGCAAATAACATGACGCTCTGCGGACGCATATTGGAATCATGTATGTAACACTGCGCAACAAATACAAACAAAATGTGTGAACATTGCCATAAATGTTCGCAAATATTTTTCCTTCGCAACTGCAGAGAGTGGTATTATACTGCGATTTTGGGGTGTAAGGAGCACCCAGGCATGCTCCCCCTAATGTCCCAGTGTCATTTTGGAGGTGTTTGCATCGTTTAGGGAGGTTTTATGAGGGACTTGGTGACCTCTAAGTGGTCGAGTTTTGATTTCCAAGTGCCGCAAATTTTTTTCCCATAGACTATAATGGGATCAAATACTCATTCGAATAGTCGATTATCAGTGCCTATTAGATTCGAATTCTCGAAAGTTGATTATTTCACTTCTCGCTCATCTCTAATAAACTATAACAAAAGCTATATAAAATGGATATCGCTGTAACCGTACCGATCTGACAAATAACGATAACATGTATGTATGTATATATATGTAACGTATAGTAAACGGCGTACAGAAAAATGTTGAAAAACAGCTGCTAAATTGTGTTTTTTATTCATACCACCTCATAAAAAAATTTATAAAAAATGATTAGGGTGTCAAATGTCCCCCCGAATGGTACAGATGGAAACGTCAACTTTTCTTACACAAATATTTTGGCACCGCAATGCCTCTGTGACATGGTATAATGGCTAAAAAGAAAAAAAAAATGAAATAAAAAAAAAAAAGGCCCCAAATTTCACCGGGCCTCTGTCATGTCTGGGGCCTGTGGTTAAAACATTGGAAAAAGGGGAATAAATATTGAGTTGCATTTCTCAGTTAGTATTTGCTTTGTTAGTGGAAAAAAATGGATTAAAATAGAATATCTGCGAAAACAATGAAAATTTAAAATTTTCCCTCCAACTTGCTTAAATTTATGCAAAACACCTAAAGGGTTAATACACTTATGAAATGTTACTTTGAATACTTTGAGGGGTGCAGTTTTTACAGTGGAGGGATTTATGGGGGTAACTAACATACAGGCCCCACAAATCCATTTCAGAACCGAACTGGTCCCCCAAAAAATGAGAATTTGAAATTTTCCTGAAAATTTGAAAAATCTCTGCAAAATTCCAAAGCCCGCTAACATCCTAAAAAGTAAAAGGATGATCATTAAATGACAGCACCATAAAGTAGACATGTTGTAGATGTTGCAGTAATAATTAGTTCATTTGGCATGACTATTTTTCTTAGAACAAGAGAATTTTAAATATAAAGAAATATACATTTTTCAATTTTTTCTTACAAAAAACTACTGAATGTATCAACAAAAGTATACCACAAACATAAAGAGAAATATGTCACGAAAAAACAATCTCGAAATACCCTCATAATTTAAAGCATAGCAGAGTTATCCCTACATAAAGAGAGAAATGTCAGATTTGAAAAATAGGCCCTGGTCATTAAGGCTAAAACAGGCTGCAGAGGCAAGGGGTTGAAATACAGCAATAACAGATGTTATTTTAAAAAGAAAAAGTGGACGCCTTTTCTCTTTTTCTTTACTTTGGTGGACGCCTTGGTGACACCCACTGCCGTTGGCCACTTGTTAGTTTAAGGCTATGTTTACACATTGTATGAGACTGGCCGGGTCACGGAATGGCCAGTCTCAGAAAAGATCATCCCGGATGATACTGCAGTACCGGTCGGATGATATTTAGTGCTACAGAGTTCTGACATGTCAGTTTCCTATGGTGTCGCCAGAGATCCCGGCCGGAGCATAAACTATGTGTATACGCTTGGGCGGGGATTCCATAGACGGCACGGTAACATATATTTCCGTAAAAGTATGTCCGTTGTTGCCATTTACAAAAATGGCTGTACTTTTACAAAAATACACGTTGTGTGAACATGGCCCAAATCATCTCTTTTTTTTTTCTTTTTTAAATAAATCAAAGCTGTCTTGCAGATTTTCCTAAGGTTTTAACGCTGTGTTACTTTTTTATTTTTAGGATTGCATTAAGGTGCAATGTCCAATGGTATATTTATTGCATTTCAGCTATAGATAAGAATTTAATGCTCTGATTTAAAAAAAAAAAGTCTAGACTTTGGGTCCAAGATACAATACACAATAGTGGATTATGAGGCAAGATGAAGTGAGTCATTGTTACTTTCTCTACTAACAAGATTCTTTCATGTGCATTGAAAACGCTCCAAATTCAGAATTTGAGTTGCAGTGATTGATTGTGGTTCTAGTAAGCAGAATTTAAGGTGAAATGAAATGTATGTGAATTGGAAGACCTGTTAACCTTTTCACTTTCTTACTTCTAGAGTACAGCTGGCATTGTATTAGCGCTGCTTGTTAAAACCTGACAATACAAGAAACAAAATCAATTATCCAGTCATTTAATTCTTTGTACATGGAGGTTATCAACTTGTATGTTAATTGTGTGATTTGCAGATTAAGTCACTGAAGCGTGTTTATTATGTTTTACTCTACATTTTTATAATCATTGTATATGCAGTAGGATCTGTGAAATACTATAGGCTAAAAGCTGTATCCTGTAGATGGTAAAAATCCCTTTTTAGGTGTTATATATGTTATAGTTCCAAACTGGTCTTTGTTAACATAGCTGAAGCGTCTAAAGGTGTCTAGAAGCCAAAGCCAGGAATGGATTTGAAAAGAGGAGAAATCTCAGTCTTTCCTTTATGACCCGTTCCCTGTTAATAGTCTGTTTCTGGCTTTGGCTTAAAAAATCTGTCAGAGAAATCTGTCTGTGTAAACGCACCATAAGGGGGATTTATCAAGACCAGGAGCTCATGAGAACCAGTTTTATACAAAAATGCAGACCTCTACATAATTCCGGATTTTTTAAACAGATTTTAACAAATATTGACACCTGTGTGAAGGCGTAAATTTGGATAAACACAGTACACACAGTCATGCTTGCTCTGCACATGGCCACACCCATTGTTTTTGTCCTCTTTCCGCTTTTCTGGCAGGGGCAGTGAACATGGCAAAAAGTTGCAATACTTTTGCAAAAAAAAACAAAAACAAATGAATTGCTTTTAGGTTAATGAAACTGGGGTATATAGAGCTATGTAATTTACATTAAACTTTTTTTTTTTTTTTTCCAAAATACTGTCTAACTACCAATCCTAGAGGACCATATTTAAATGCTTACTTAGAAATATAGAAATCCCAGGAGGGTAGGAGCTTTGTGGGAACCTCAGGTTTCCATTCTTTGTGATGTTATTGTAAAAAAAAGAAAAAAAAACTGCCTTAAAAGCCAAATATTTTAAAATGTATTCACTTCTTTCTAGGGGCAACAGCAACTCCTTGTGAAGCTAGGTTCACAAAGAGTAAAAAAAGAAAAAGCGAAATACTATATTTTGAGTGATAACAATTGGGCATATTTTGCAAAAGCAGGTTGTAAAAAATGAGCTTGTTTATTATTTAGACAATCACAATCAATTACGAGCCATTATTCTGTACAATGTGTGCACTGCCAGCCAATTTCCCATTAACGTCAAAAGAGCGCATCATTATACTCAAAATACAGCTATGTTTTTACCTCAAAATTATGCCCTTATTTATATGTATTTTATGGTGTGTGAACATAGGAAGTCATAAACTTCTATGTTGGTTTAGATCTAAACTATAAACCTTTTGTGAGAACATTTATACAAAATAAATAAATTAAAAAAAATAAAATGTTTGGATTTAATGTCTTAATTTTCTCTACTCATAATACTAGCAAAAATCTGCTTTAACGGTAGAATCACAAAGATTATACATTCTTTACTATAGGTTGTATTAAAACTTGGCACTAGAGCAATAATTAAATTTATAAGTCACATGTAAGTACTGTGAAAAGTAACAAGGGAGAATCCAGATTACTTCAGAAATGCTTCAGGAAGCTTAAACAAAAGGGCGATATAGGCATGGGAAGAGTGGAAAATCCCAGAAGTTTGGATGGATTGATGCTTTAATCTCCTACAGAGATACAAGTTGCACATTGATTTGCTATTCAGTGTACCCTCTAAGATTGAGCTGTAAACAAGAGAGGAAAAATGCACATTTACAAAGGTGCAGAGAGAACTTGGCTAACATGTCAATATCCCTTCTATATTTAAAATAATTAAATGATACATGTTTCTTTTATGTCCTCTTTAAAGACCAGATTGTCAATAAAAACAGGGCCTATGTTTATTTACTGATTCTTTCAATGTAACTCAACAATAAACTAGTAAATTGCCCTTTTTCTGGGCACATTCTACATGGTTAAGAATTGTAATTATGTAAGATATAAGGCTTAAAACACATCTTAAAGACTACAATAAATACTTTTTTGAAAATTTTGCTGTCCTGAAAATTTGAGCTGATTATGGTAAACATATTGATGCTAAGCAATGTCTGTATCACATAGAAATTTTGAGAAAGATGAGATTACGTTTTACTGATTATGAAACATTTAAATGTTACCCACAGCATTAATTTCACTAAAACAAAAGGGGTTTTGCTACTGACTTTTATTTGTATTCCTTTGTCCAGTGCATCCCATATAAGGGTACAGCAATAGTCATTTAGCATTGATAGATTTCAGTAACTTTGATAACAATTTCCCATTGTGGCAATATCTTCGAAAAACTAATCGCCATGTTCGTCACTGACTGTCTCAAGATTTGCAGGAAAGAATTCTGAATGTGAATCCAGAAAATGAATTTTCAATGACATATTGCACTTCATCACTTTGTAAGCTTAAATAAGGTAGTCAAGCACCATCAGTAGCTCTGATGTAGAGTAACAAAGATCCCTTCCTTATTTCTTTAAACTGTAATATTCATTAAAATTGTTTTTTTTTCCTTTTAAATAACACACACAGCACTTAAGAATGGGGCAATGTCTACAATGTGAGTATAACATTGCAGGAACTAAAACATATCCAAGCAATATATTGAACATTGTCAGAAAAAAAGCAAGTTGAAGGTGGATAACAACAAAATGGTATATGGGTCACAGGATCAACCTTAACTCATGGACTGATAAACAAAGAACAACATACAGACACACTCAAAGACTCTAGACAAACAAGAAGGAGGCAAAAACATCAGGAGGGGAAAGGTAGGTGAGGCCAAAAGAAAAAAAAAAATTCTTGCCACATCTACTATATGTTATTTCTGGCAACATAGGAGTCCCAAGGGCACCACACAGCATGAAAAAGATCTGTCCTATTATTTAGGGAGGCAGTGAGGTACAGTAGTCTAAGGATCTAAGTTTTAATTTGTGAAACGAGATTACAGAAAGAAGAAAAGAATCTCTGCTTCCACCAGCGGGCTATCAGAGATTTAGCTGCCATGACAATGAGCATAAACAACTTAATGACTTTTTTTTAACTAAGGTCTTAAGGGAGAGATTGAGAAGATAAAAGAGCAGCTCAAACGCAACACAGTTTTCTTCAGAACTAAGCTGGATAAGCTAGCGACCTCCAACCAAAATCCTTTGAGGAGGGGGACATTCCCAGAAAATATGAAAAAGAGACCCAATCACTCTGGATTATCTCCAGCAATATGGTGAAATTGCACTACTCAATTTATGAAGTAACTCTGAAGTGTGATACCAGAACATGAGTATTTTGTAGAGAGTCTCTTTATATGTGGTACATAATTTGGAAGTAGCCATTCTTTCCCACACTATCCACCAGCATTCAGGAGAAATACTCTGGCCCAGGATATTCTCCCACCTATCCATATATCTATGCCGAATAGGAATTTCCTCGAGGGGTGAGTTCAGAATACTATAGATTGCCGAAATTAGGCCTTTTATGGAAGTTCCAGCCCTGACAATTTGCTAAAAGTGGAAGGGTTTGGACACTGTAGTGGAAACCAAAACAGTAACCATGCAATGGCGTAAATGCAAGTAGATGAAGAATTCCACACTAGGTAGGTTAAACTTCTCAGATAACTTCTTGAAAGAGAAGAGATTGAAATAGCAGATCAACAATGTCCGCAAATTGAAAGTCCCTTTGTCAGACCAGTCACGTACCACAGTAGACTCACACCCGGAGGAAAAGCAGGTGAACATAGAAAATAAATCAACGGAGACACCTCAGAAAAAAGTCTAAACTTCATCGCACACACAGACCAAATGTGCTTAGTGAAGCCTATCGGGCCCAGTAGGGGAATGTGGTGAAGATGGGTGGCCCAATAATATTAAACAATATTGGGGTAGGCCAACCCTTCCTGATCTTATCATTGATCATCATTACACCATTCAGTGTCTCTTGGAAGAGTTTCAAAGTAATACAGCAGTTTTTGAAAAATCATCATTTTCACAGCAGCTACTCAACCCAGTAGGGAAATAAAGTGATTCTTCAATTTTGTTAGGAGAGAAAGAACTTTCCGAAACAGGTGAGGGTAATAAGCAGCACATAGGGTGTTGTTTGTAAGAGTCAAGCACATGCCCAGGTATTTAACCCGACGGAGTCCACTTACACTTGAATTTAGTTAACTGTGACAAAACTGTATATGATATGCGTAGCAGCATGGCTTCCGTCTTAACATTACTAACCTTATACCCAGACAGGACACCATATACTGACAGAAGGTTGTGTAAAATAGGTAGAGTAGTAATCAGGTCAGATAAGGTCAGGAGGATGTGCGAATAGCATGACTTTGAACTCCATATCCTGAACCTTCACTCCGTGGATGTCAGGGTAATCACGAATTGCAGCCACCAGAGGCTTGCTGCAGAGAAAAAAGTACTAAGGTGCTCTCAGACTGCTTATTGACTGCAATAAAATCAATCGCTTTCCTTTTATTATCAGCCCCTTTAGGGTCCCTGACAAATCCCACCTGGTCGTTATTAACAGTGAAGGGAAGCCAAAAGCCAGCCACATCACTGAAACTTTGGTGTATAATTTAAGGTCTGAATTTAACCCCTTAGGGACCAAGCCTGTTTGGGCCTTAATGACTAGGCTCATTTTTCAAAATCTGACCTGTCTCACTTTATGCGCTTATAGCTCAGTGATGCTTTAACGTATGCTAGCGATTCTGAGACTGTTTTTTCGTAACATATAGTACTTTATGTTAGTGGCAAAATTTGGTCACTGTCTTGTGTGTTTTTTGTGAAAAACATCCAAATATAATGAAAAAATTGAAAATTTTGCACTTTACGAACTTTGAAATTCTTTGCTTCTAAAAAAAAAGGCACATGACAAAAATTAGTTAGTAAGTCACATTATCAATATGTTCTCTTTATTCTGGCTTCATTTCGGAAACATATTTCACTTTTTTAGGGTGTTACGGGGCTTAGAAATGTATCAGCAAATTATCAAATTTTCATGAGATTTCCAAAACTGATTTTTTTAGGGACCAGTTCTTTTTTTAAGTTGATTTAGGAGGCTTGTATACTGGAAACCCCCATAAGTGACCCCATTTTGGAAACTAGAGACCTTAAAGAATAATCTGGCTGTATAATGAGCATTTTAACCCTACAGGGGCTGGAGGAAAGTATTCACAATTAGGCCGGAAAAAATGGAAAATAGAAATGTTCCAATAATATATTTGTTAAGATTAAAGTATCTCATTTTCATAATAAACATGAGAGAAAATGCACCCCAAATTGTGTAACGCAGGTTCTGCTGAGTACAATGGTACCCCATATGTGGGCGTAAACCCCTGTATGGGCACACAGCGGGGCTCAGAAGGGAAGGAGCGAAAATTTGCATTTCCAGTTCAGATTTTGCTGAAGAAGTTTCTGAGCACCAGGTGCGTTTGCAGAGCCCCTGTAGTGTCAGCAGAATAGAACCCCCCCAAAAGTCACCCCATTTTGGAAAGTACACCCCTCAAAGAATATATCTTGGGGTGTGTTGACCATTTTTACCCCACAAGTATTAGAGGAAAGTATTCACAAGAAGACAGTAAAAATGAAAAGAATAGAATTTTTTCAGTAATATGTTTGTTTAGTTTGAAATTTCTCAATTTGACGAGGAACAGGGGAGAAAACTCACCCCAACATATATAACGCAGGTTCTCCTGAGTAGAACCGTACCCCATATGTGGGAATAAACCACTGTTTGGGCACACAGCCGGGCTCAGAAGGAAAGGAGCGCCAATTAGCATTTTCAGTGCCTGATTTTTCTGAAGAAGTTTCTGAGAGCCAGGTAAGTTTGCAGTGCCTCTGTAATGTCTACAGAATAGAACCCCCCCCCCAAAAGTCACCCCATTTTGGAAAGTACACCCCTCAAGGAATTCATCTTGGGGTGTGGTGAGCATTTTGATCCCACAGGTATTGGAGAAAAGTATTGAAAACTAGGCCGTAAAAATGAAAAAAAATTGAATTTTTCCAATAACATGTTTGTTTGGTTTGAAATTTCTCAATTTCACTAGGAACAGGGGAGAAAAAGCACCCCAAAATTTGTAACAAAGGTTCTCCTGAGTACAATGGTACCCCATATGTGGGCATAAACCACTGTATGGGCACACAGCAGTGCTCAGAAGAGAAGGAGTGTCATTTTAGTTACAGGCAATATGGGGCGTTTACTGGTTATCTGGGGTGGTAATGGACAGTCTCGGGGTGTTAACTGGCTATCTGAGATGGCTACAGGCAATCTGGTGGGGTTATGGGCAATCTGGGGTGGTTACAAGCAATCTGTGCCAATCTGGGTGGTTACGAGCAGTCTGTGCCCATCTGGGGTGGTTACGGTCAATCTGGGGTGGTTACGGTCAATCTGGGGTGGTCACAGGCAATCTGGGGTGGTTACGGGTAATCTGGGGGTGTTTACTGGCTGTATGGGGTGGTTATGGGGTGTTTACTGGCTATATGGGGTGGTTATGGGCAAACTTGGGGTGTTTACTGGCTATCTAGGGGTGTTTACTGGTTATCTGGGGGTGTTTACTGGCTATCTGGGGGTGTTTACTGGCTATCTGGGGTGGTGATGGGCAATCTGGTTGTGTTCACTGACTATCTGGGGTTGCAACGGGCAATCTGGGGTGGTGACGGGAAATCTGGGGTGGTGACGGGCAATCTGGGGTGGTTGCGAGCAATCTGGGGTGGTTACAGGCAATTTCGGGTAGTTACAGGCAGTCTGTGGCAATCTGGGGTGGTTACAGGCAATTTGTGGTGGTTACGGGCTGTCTGGACTGGTTATGGGCTATCTGGGGGGATACGGGCAATCTGGGGAGATTACGGGCAATCTGGGGTAGTGACAGGCAATCTGGGGTAGTGTCGGGCAATCTGGGGTGGTGTCGGGCAATCTGGGGTGGTGACGGGCAATCTGGGGTGGTGACGGGCAATCTGGGGTGGTTATGGGCTGTCTGGGGTGGTTATGGGCTGTCTGGAGTGGTTATGGGCTGTCTGGGGTGGTTATGGGCTGTCTGGGATGGTTATGGACTGTCTGGGATGGTTATGGGCTGTCTGGGATGGTTATGGGCTATCTGGGGTGGATACGGGCAATCTGGGGTGGATACGGGCAATCTGGGGAGATTACGGGCAATCTGGGGTGGTGACGTGCAATCTGGGGTGGTTACAGGTAATCTGGGGTGGTTACAAGTAATCCAGGGTGGTTACGTGTAATCCAGGGCACTTGACTTTGGTGACAGGCGTAAAAAAGTGCCGGCACCATTTGGAACAAGCGATGAGTGGTATATAGTATATACCGCTGATCACTTATACTGGGACCACACCGGGTGGTCACCGATCATTGCCCCATGCTCTCCGCCACCTCCGGTGGTGGAGAGAATGAAGCTTTGATCATTTTTAGGAATCCATCACTGTGAACAGAGTCTGTTCACAGAGATGGCGGTGGCCATCTTGGATCAGATGGCCGCCCTGGGAGGGGAGGGGAGGGTCAGTGACCAGGTCACTAGGGTTAATTCTGGGGACAGGAGGGACATGTTCTCATCTCCTCTCAACGTGGATTCACGGTGAGAAGAGATGAAAGCGTTCAGCTGCGCTGGCAATGTCTGTTACCGGTGGCTGCCGTTATACTGGTAATAACGGCGATCGCCGGTGAGGGGACTGGCCGGGACTGACCCCACACTCTTCCCCAACCCCTCAGCTACCTCCAATAGCTGAGAGGAGGGGGCTGCGGGCATTACCGGCGCCGCTGCACTATTCTGCACCATCGCCATAAAGAGCTGATGGCAGCAGAATAGAGCCTATTAGTGATCGCCGTAAAAATCCGTATCGGCGGTCACTAATAACATAATACATGTATTCTCTGGGTCGCTACGGTTACAGCGATACCACATTTGTGTAGTTTTTTTTTAACTATTATCACTTTGGCGCAATAGAAACTATCTTCCTAGCAAAAACCCACAAAAACTGTCGCCGCATTGCAAGATCCATAGCGTTCTCATTTTTTGCGCCAGAGCTGGTTTTGGGCTTATTTTTTGCGGGAAGATCTGTAGTTTCTATTGATTTCAAGTTTTATATGTATATGACTTTTTGATCTCTTTTATGACGCATTTTCTAAAGTGGATTGATAAAATACAGCTATTCTGGTACTGTTTTTTTATTTTTTTTTACAGCGTGTGTCGTGCGATATACTTATTGATATAGTTTTATATATTGGGTCGTTACGGACGTGGCAATACCAAATATGTATATGATTTGTGTTTTTGATCACCTTTATGTCACGTTTTATTGTGTACGGGCGGTAATTTATTCCGATGCGCCCGCCGTTAAAAGGCGTACGCATTGGAATAAAGCCCATTAGTGGCCGCCGTGAAAAGGCAGCATGGCGGTCACTAAGGGGTTAAAAGCACAACAGGCCTAAAATTTGAGCAGTCCAAAGAGTCCTTACCAGGCTTGCGAATGAGTGTAATGTGGGAATGCATTTCCTTTAAACCATACAGGAATGTGTCCTTAAGGGGTTAAAGAGGTACTTTGAATAAATGAATTTATTTATGTATTTGTTTTAAATAAACATGTCAGAAAGTTAAAAAAAAAAACAAAAAAAAACCCTGTCCTTTAAATTCACTGTGAAAGGGGCAGAAAGGATTTTTTGGGGTATTAAAATCCAGAAAGGAGAAATCTAAGGCTGGTTCATTCAGTTTTATGTTACAGACAGTTAAATAACATCTACAAAACTCAGAAATCTATTACAGTAAATCCTTCAACAGGTCACGTGATTGTGAGGGGAAATAGTGGACATAGATTTTAGAGGTTTTTTTTCTAGTTCAACACATCAAAGTTCTCATTTTATTGCTATGCAAATAACATGTATTGTGTAGGATTGGAGATACGCATATAAAGTGTATTATCTACATTACATATATCTTTATTGGGAGGTATCATTATTGCTGACATATTTCACAGTGCTGAACACTTTTTGATACCTTCTTTTTGTTACATGACCGGCAGCAAAGCCAGTAAAATATAAATATGACACAAGTTTCAAATGTCAAACTGATATATTTGTACCATTTTTCTGTAGTTACAAGATTGATACCTGTGTACCATTCACTCTCCTGCCAGAGTTCCTTCCATCATTTTGTGATACCACATTATACATATACACTTTCCTTGTCAGCAAATAAATTATTATAGAATCAGTATTCATTAAGTACATAAAGGACAACATATTATAGCATTAAGCAATTCTAATCCATAGTTTTGCATGGCTTGATTTATCTCACAAAGTAGTGTTTCAATAATTATTAGTTACTTTAAATTAAAGTTATAATTCCAGAAAAATTGTTTTGCTTGTAGCCATAATCTATACATTTATAGCACATGAAAGATTGCTATACTGTGTAAAGTACTGATACATTATAAAAGCAGCCTATCTCAAGAATTTTTTGGGAACATCTAGAGGCATAGGATTCTTTGCTTGAGCCTCAGCTCTTCTGTATGCATGGAAAAAAAAAAAAAGATTAAGGGAGGGGTCACACGTAATAGCCGATTTTACGCTGCCAGTTTGACGTTAAATCAGCTGTGATTCCCCTCCTGTCAGTTTCAGTAGGCTTACATACTCACAGCAGAATTGTCAACCTTCTGTGAGTATATAAGCGGAAGCCCCCTTAACCCCCTGTGGCCTGCTGCATACATTACCTGGTCCATGCCTCCCCTTGTTCTGTGGCCCCCGGCGTCCTGACATCCTGCTTAGCCAATCAGTCCGCTTTCCCACCGCAGCACACTGATTGGCTAAGCGGGACAACCAGACGTCAGGAGCCACAGAACTAGCCAGTGCGCCACTGGGTAATGTATGCACCGGACCACTGAGAGGATGTAGTCCTATATATATATATATATATATATATATATATATATATATATATATATATGTATCCAGGGGATGGATGGATGGATAGATAGATAGATAGATAGATAGATAGATCTATTTAGTGAACAAATCTGACAAATTTTATAAACTGTAGATTTTGCAATCAATGGTCTAAAAGCTGTAACAAATAAATTAGGAGAAAGAAAATTACTGATATTAAGTAAAGATGGTCACTAATACAACAAGCTGTCAACAAGGTCGGTAGCCACTAAGGAATCAATATTCAAAGAATAGAATATAACCTTCAGCACATACTGGTTAATCAACATCAAAAACAGATAGGACATTGGATATCAGCGTTCAGCAGCCTTGCTGCCACTGCTAACAAATATCCAGTGTGTTCAAAGATTTTACAGCCATAAATTTTAAGATCAGATGGCTATTGATCAATGCCATAGGATATTTTACTCTGCAGGATATCACAAAAATGTATTTCTGCTAAGCCTGATTTATTCTTAAAGGTGAACAAACACTCGATTAACAATCCTCATTTCCAGTATGGAAACAGCATGATATTCTTTAAATCATATTACCTGATTTTATTTTGTTATTTTTCACTAGCAGTAATATTCACTTAATATGTATCCACACCTGCACCCACACCACAAATGTATTGTGATATTATTGAAAAAAAAAAAATAAACTAACATGTTAAACACTTGATACAAAGGGGTTGTTAAAGTGAAACAAAATAAAATACCATTTGAAAAATATTTTTATAATAAAATTCAGCACACTCAGGCTAGGGTTATTTAACATACAGTAAACACATATTAAAATATGATCATAATTTTGACTGAAAATGTAAAAAATGTGTGAAAAAAAGTCATAAATAAGGAGCATAATTATTTGGAGGGATATAATTATTTATGGTCATTATTCTTCTTACTCTATGTGCACTGCCAGTGAATAACCCATTGACTTCTGTGGAGTGCGTTATTATATTGAAATTTTGGTCCTATTTACCTTTATTTTAATGTGTGTGAACATACATTAACCCCTTAACGACACAGGTATATTTATGCCCTGTGGTGACCTCGGGGACCCAAAATAAACACAGCGACGTTTCTGACCACAGCTCTTTTAAGCTTGAGAAAAGACCACTGCTGTGGTCAGAAACGTTGCTGTGTTTATTTTGGGATGTAAATAAATCTTTTACACCTTTTCACTACTGGAGTGCCACTGCTTCTTTTTGGATTAGATAGATAGATAGATAGTTAGATATTCCAAGGATGAGAGCAGCAGTACTTCAAGTAGTAGGTGGTGCCAGCGGGTCGGACCATAGAATACCATCCAATCAGCTGCTGGACCTAAGCTCTGATCCTGGTTAAAAAGAAGCCAGTTGCTCACTTCCCTGCTGGCTATTTAGAGTAATCTAGTTCCAGCTCCCCTTATCTCTGTCCTGCGTACCCTGTCCTATCTACCCGCTGTTGTTACTCTGTTACCTGACCTCCTGCCTGTTACCGACTATGCGCTATCTTCCTGATTTTGTACTTCGCTGCCCGTGTATTGCAGACTTGGCTCATTTGACTCCGTTCTATTTTGTTTGTTCGTCTGTCTGCGTTTTGTGTTTCACTTACATCAGTATAGGGACCGGCACCGTGGTTGTCCGCGACCGCTTAGGGTCGTACTGTTTCTGCCTACCGAGTCTGACAGGTGGATTTTCTTTACTTTATACATTATTTTACTGTCCCACCACAGGACAGGCAGATTGCACTCATTGTAATCTGCCTGTACTAGGTATAGCGGATCAGATGCAGCCTAAGGGCTTAGCCGGATCAGCTTCTGTAGCTATGACACAGAAGACCTGAGGGAAGGCTGCTGTTGTCATAACAATCATTAGGGCTGTGTGATCACTTCGCACAGCCCCAATGTGAACAGAGGGAGAATTCTCCCTCTTTTCTCCACTATGGATGCTGCTATCGCACTGATTGCAGCATCTATAGGGTTAACTGCGGCAATCCAGGCTCGGCTCTGTTCTCGTTAGATGTAGTTAGTGCTCGGCTATCACTGACAGCCGGGACCCACCGCTGATGGCACGGGTGCAGTTCCTGTGCCATGTGTCATCCCAGGACGTAACGGTAGCGTCCCTGAGAGGCAATGCGCCACAAAAGGGGACATACAGTTAAGTCGTCAGTCCTGAACAGGTTAATATGTGATATCTGTACAGTTACATGGTAAACAAAACTACATATTTGTAATCTTAATATTGTTAAGGGTGTCTTCACATGTAACAGATTTAGTGCTGCAAGTTCCACAGTGAAATCTTCTGAAAATCCAGGTACTGTAATTTTCTATGGGTGTACATACTCTCACCAATTTTTTAATTCTGCTGCGAGTATTTAAAGCCCCTTTCCACTTAACCCAGAGCTGCCCGGCTAACACAACTCTGCCGCCGTCCTGCTTGTTTTACAGGCTCACGGCTCCCTGGTATACCGCTCAGTCAATCAGTGCAATACCCTGCTACAGCCAGCTTTAAATACTTAGGCTATGTTCACACGTCAAAAATGGAGAAAAAACGTCCGATTTAGCTATTTAAAAAAACTTCAGTTTTTGCCGCGGCTTAACTGATTGCAATGGCAATGCATTGGAGTCAATGGGAAGATGGACGTCCAATGCACACAATGCATTGAAAAACGGACGTTTTTGCCGCAGACGTCAAAATAATGAACATGAACATTATTTTCGGACGTCTTTTGCAAACAGCGGACGTTTTTTATTAGTTGTTCACACACAGTTCTTCTTTTGTCACCGTTCTTTCTCCATTTTTACTATTAAATTTAATGGACTTTTTAAATTAAGCCACACCCAAAGTCCAATTAGTAACCCAAAAAAGAATAATGTGCAAACATCAGCCATTGCACTAAGGGGAGGCCAGGCTGCTTAAAAACATCCAGGCTCCTTAAAAACGTTTTAGACTCAAAATAATGTACATAATTTTAAACGGAGCTGAAAAAACGTTGTGTGAACATAGCTTTACAGTGGAATGAAAAATCTGCTGCAAGTATGTAAACTCTTAGAAAATTAAAATCCACTGCGATCTGAAAATTTCAAAGGTACCTTAATACATAGAATCAATAATTAGTTTCTTACACATCAATTTGGACACCGTATTACTAGACAATTTATTTGAGCAATATGACAACTTTGGGAACAAATCAGAGATCAATGACAGAGCTGATCATGTCATAAGTCTATCATTTTAGATTAAATTGATTGTCCACCATGGCCAGTTGTCTTTTCTAGCCTTGTGTAAAAATTCACCAGATAAGATTCTACACTATTTTTTTCCCTCTTGTGGGAACAAGGCAGATGAAGGCTTTATTTGTCAGCAATTGTTATATTGTTTGCTAGGATATCAAGATGAATCTTGACATTTCCTGCTTCTAGCACCAGTAGGCAAATAGACCGAAGGATTCTGACAATAAAAATGATGGTATGTGAACATGCCTTTGTTCTTTACAATGTGAATTTTGGGAAAATACTGGACTTTATTGGACCAAAAGCGATAAAAGGTTAGGCTGCACAGTCACAAAAATCATGGAAATGTATATATTACATGTTTCATTTTGTAAGGCAAAAAATGAAATATAAAATGTTTGCAGACTTTGCTTACGCCACAAGTCTCAGCGATTTAAAAGATGTATATGCCGAATTTCAAGAAGATTGGATAATATTTAGAGGTTGCACGCTAATAATTTTTTATCAAGTGGTCCTGACATCCAGATTTTTCGGAAGTTCCAGAGTCTGTGAGTTTCACTTAAAGGGGTTGTCCAGTGCTACAAAAACATGGCCACTTTCTTTCAGAAGAACACAACTCTAGTCTCCAGTTCGGGTGCCGTTTGCAATTAAGCTCCATTCACTTTAATGGGCGGGGAAAGTGGCCATGTTTTTGTAGCTCTGGATAACCCCTTTAATAAGATGTCATAGACAACAATGCTGAATGAAGTCTGCTTCAAGGCTTTCTAGAAAAACAACAAGTGAAAATGATTACATCCAAAATGTCCAAAAAGACGGAAGTCATCCAAGAGAAGACTGTAACGCCTGGAGTAGTGAATCCACTGGACCGTCACTAGCGATGGCACTAACCTCACCAGGGAGCGTAGTCTAAGGGGCCGCTGGTTTTCACCAGAGCCCACCGCAAGGGGGGATGGACTTGCTCCGGCAGGCGACCCCCAGGTCGCTACCCCTGGCTTGGTTGCTAGTGACGGCAGGCGAGGCGAGGCAGGAGCAGTAGGCAGGATATGGTGCTGACAGAGGTCTGTAGGCGTAACCGCAGGTGACAGGCTAAACACAGGAGCGATAGTGTGACAGAGAAGCAGGAACCAGGAACAAGGACTGGGGACCAGGTAGCGGACAGGAATCAGGAACAGGGACTAGGGACCAGGTAGCGGACAGGAATCAGAAACAACAGGGAGCTGGGCCAAACGATATGGGAAGCATGTAGAGGCTCCAACACCTGTAGTGGGGCAGGGCTGGAATTTATAGGAAGTGATTAGTGCAACTTCCAATTAGAAGCGGACTGGCCCTTTAAATCTGAGACAGCCGGAGCGCACGTGCCCTAGGAGGCGGGGACGCGCGCACCGGCCGGCACAGCGGGTGACAGGAGCGCGGCAAGGTAAGGCGCCCCCCGGGGCCGAACTCGTAGCAGTGCCAGGTCCCTGCACATGGACCCCGGCAGCTGCATGGAGAGGTCGGGGCGGCGGCCCGGAGCACGGACGCCGCCGCGGCCGTGACAAAGACTACAAAGAGTTATTACAACTATCACTTCTGTACCTAGGAGATCGGTCTAAAAACAACTTTAGTTTCTGAATCCCATAAACTCTGCATCAAGCTAGGTGGACGGCAAAGGCAATATATGCAATCAAAATTGGCCTCTTCACTAAACTGTTGAACATTCCTAAACACGAATTGAAAGGAATGAAACAGTTGTACATTTTGTCAGCCGCATATATGTTCTCGTTTGGTAGAAGGCAATTGTAAGTTGATGGGTTTCAGAGAATGATTTGGATGTGCTACAGCTTTTGAACACATACTGTAGGTGAAGGAGTAGAAAGAAAGTGCCCTCACAGTTGCTCAGAGACACTTTTGCTATCTATCAGAAACAAACATAGGTTTGACTTTTTTGGACGAGTGTATTACTCAGAATAATTATTTAGAAATTAAATTTGCAAAGAAAAAAGAAATGAAATGATTAGAGGGTTAAAACCTAGTTTTTTAAGGAAAAGACCTGAGCCATTTTGTTACTAATGAAACAAAGTCATTCTTTAAATTGTCTGGAATCTACAACGTGACAGAATACTGCAGTGACTCTCTAAGAAGCCATGTGAACGCTGTTCAGGTGGTCAGTGATACTGCAGAAAAAGGAATTGCTCTGATAAAGTTCAATGAATCGTTCAGGGACAAACAACAAAAACAATTCTTGTTGAGGGTAGTCCAGCATCACAGAAAAGTCTCAGCCATGCGAACAAAAGAAAGGATTGTATTGTTTAAAGTTGATTAATATCACATTTTGCTTAATCAAAGTGTCTAGCTCTAATATTTTTTGAAGTTTGTGATTTCTAGTTTTCCCAATAAAGGTGGTTAACATTGAAAAATCATATTTTTTTTGGCTACTTTTACAAAACTTATCAAAGTGTGCAACCTGTAAATATTATCCAATCTTCTTGAAATTTAGCATATATATCTTTTTCATCACTGAAACTCGGGGAGTAAGCAAAGTCATATGAAATTTAGAAATTGACATATTTGGAAAAATTAAACACACACACACACATATATATATATAGTGAATTATGAAAAACAATTATGAATATATTGTGAATTATAACACCGTCCGTTCAGTGACCCTGCTGGATCACAGAACCGCCGGTGTTTGAGAAGATCATTCCGTCCGGTACCGCAGTACCGGCCAGTTTAATCTTCATTTCTACTGAATACAGATGTGGGTGCATCAGTCTGCGCCCACATCCGAATTCGCTGCTGCATACAATGGAGTGTGCGGCCAGAGCCACATGCTCCATTGTGTGAACTGACATCTCAGTTTTTTGCGGGGCTGATAGTGATCCCGGCCACAGTGAATACTATGTGTATACACTCCGGACGGGATTCCCTATAGCTGCAATACTCAAAGGTTGTTGTACTAATCATGACCGTTGTTGCACATCAGCAACAACGGCCATGATTAATACACAACTTACGTTGTGTGAACATGGCCTAAAGCTATATGTATACAGAGGTGCTTACAGAGCTATAGTGATGAAAGACAGCAGAAAGTCTGCAACAGTTGCTTTACAACATATAGTGGGAGATTTATCAAAGCATGTAAAATATACCCTGGTGTAAACTAGCTAAAACAACCAATCACAGCTCAGCTTTCAGCTCTGGTAAAATGAAAGAGTAGCTGTGATAGGTTGCTGTGGTAAGTTACCAGCAGTGTATATTTTATACCCTTTGCTAAATCTGTGCCATAATGTCCTTTTTGTCTTGTAAGGGCAGACCAAGATTTTACAGCCATACATGATGGTGTGGTCCAAGATCCCAATACAATCTGTGCCCACAAGCTCATAAATATAAAGTACTTATATTAAGTTTCAGTAACATTTTCAAAGTCTCATCATGGTATAACTATATGGAGTTAAAACAATACAATAATTAACTGTGAACATTCACCTATAATCGAGTACAGTAGAGTGAATAAATGTGTTGATAGAATATACTTCACAAAGAAATCATTAATCAATTGAGTCACTGACCAAGATATTATCAAATCAATTACAGCGTTAAGAATGACTTGCGAAAGACAAAGGAATTCTAGGTGGCCATGCCACCGATATTTAATTATGCTAAGAGCTCTTGTCATTTCACCTTCCCTTTAGAGCAAATACAAAGTATACAAATGAAGTGGGGAATGCACCAAACTGCTACGCTGCGATCTACCGCACACCCACAGTAAATCAAGAGATTTTGAATTGCCTGTAAATGCTGCTAATTAAATATACACTTTAGAGGACAAACTCTCCCTAATATACGCCTCTGAAGCAGATTCTTACAAGGTCAAAATCTTTGTACTTGGCAGAGATCCTTATGTAGTTGTCACATGTTTAAAGAACACCAATAACTTCTGAAGGAAAGGGCACTGGCATATGAAGGTCAGAATAAATCATAACATATTACATCAACCTTAATACTACCAATACTTGGTAAGATATATCTTACTCATTTACTGGCTCTTACAAGAAAAAAAATTGTTTTTCTTGGAGGAAAATTGGCAAACACATTTACAGCGTGGATATTGATGCTAAATTAGAGGTGGTATTAGCATTTTTGTGAGGTTTAAATAAGTGATATGAACATGAACAATTATTAAAAAAGCATGTAGAATGATAATGATGATAAGAGGGAAGCTTATAGATGAGGCTATGGGAAAAGTGTGTGGGAAATTTGGTTTCTTTGTTATATACAGACATGTCCATCCATAGGCTATGTTTACATTTAGCATACCAACGGATGGTGTTGTACTGATGGAAACCAGGCAGCGTTCGGCACATTCCTGCAGCAGATACCATTGGCTACAGGAACATTTTTTTCACAAATGAATTGCCGACACCGCTGGGTGTGCCCCCAATTCAATTAACCATTGACTACAATGTAAAGTACAGCCGCCAGCCATACTTTACCTTGTGTGAACAGCTATTGTTTTCAGATGCTGTTTGGCGAACAGCATTCGGAAATAATAGGCATGTTCTTTATTTTAATGTCTATTCTAAAAAAGGGACATTAGAATAATAAAGTGGGAAGAAAGAGGGTGGTATTGCATTGAATTCAATGCAATGCCGCTGCTGCAAAAAAGAACGGACGCTGATTTCATTGCAATCAGTGTCAGTTTTTTTCCAAAAAACAACCTGTGTTGGAACATACCTAAGGATTTAAAATTTTCATTAAACTAATTCAATACATAAACATGCTATCACAACACTAAAAGGCTTCATTCACATATCAATTGCTGGGTGACATCATAAGGTTTTGTTAACACTACTATCTTCTTATGTAAAGGACGGACGCTGATTGCAATGGAATCAGCATCCATTCTTTGCTGCCAGGGCGGCATTGCATTGAAGTCAATGCAGTGCTGTCCGCTGTATGCACACATTGTTATTTTAAGACATGTTCTTTAGAACGGGAGTTAGAATAATGTACATGCCTATTATTTCCGGACGCTGTCCACTGGACGCTTTTTGCATTGAAGTCAAGGGTAAATTGATTTGCGAGCACACCCGACGGTGCCCCCAAGTCAATGTTAAAAAAAGGATACAGCCGATACAGAGGTGGCTGGCAGTTTAACAGTGTTTGCGTCAGGAATCGAGCCGCACACTCGGCTCCTGATTGCGTCCATGGTTACGGGCAGGGCCGGTTGCTGAGGGCGCGCCGACGGCGTCCTTAGCAACCGGTCTGCTGTTGGTGCGCTGCGGTGCTTTTTACCTTAGTCCGTTCCTGGTTTTGTTATGTTCTTTGCCTTCTGTGATCCGCTCCATGTTTTTCAGTTCTCCCTGCATTTTCTTACTGTGACTCATTCACTGATTGTTTCTGCTGTGACACCTGACACCTAGCCAGTTAGCTCTCAGCACCTAGCTTCCTGGTCACTATAAATCCCAGCCCCTTCCCTCACTCCAATGCCTGTGATAGCACATTGTGCCTTGATCTCGCTATTCCCTGACCATACTTGTTTAGTAATTCTGACCTTGGATTTGTGACCTCGACTTCGCTTTAGGATTCCGATTTTGTACCTTCTGCTGCCCGTTTGTTGCTGACTCTGACCGTTGACCATTCCATTTTTATGTGAGTCTTGTGTTTTCACTTGTAACATCATAGGGAACGCCGCCCAGTTGTCCGCAGCTGTTTAGAGCTGTCGCGGCAAGCAGGTAGGGTCAGCTGGGGCGGGTGCCAGTTGCAGGGCTGCACTCGTCTGTGTCCTCCCAAATCCCTACCTGACAGTTTGTTGTTATGAAATGGATGCTCTTAAACACTGTGTGAACATAGCCTAAACAAGTGATACAATGTCTGAAGATGGTTTTCTTGTGAAAAGCTGATAATCTCATACTATACATCTCAGAATATATTGGATTTAGAGATAAGAAAGGGTATACATATCAATATTTGACTAAAGCAGGTCTGACGGATGGGATCCAGCTGACAAGCACGAATTAAATGATTTCTGCCCATCATCGTTTAGCCTGGCACAGTGGAGTCCAGAGCACATGGATTTGTACTGTACATAACTTGCAGTCAATTTGGGGTAATAATGTATTTCACAACCACATTAATGTTTTTTAATGAGAAACAGGAAATTCTGTGACCATCAAAAAATACATACCTATGGAAACAGATAATATTCTGCAGTATAAACGCAGTTGCTTGAGTGACAATTGAGAAGAGGACACAGACAACAGTGAGAAAGCAAAATGTTTGCCACAGATGATACTTGGTTAACAAGGTGGCAGTGAGCTACTAAGCACAGACAATGTAATCTCAAGAACAGTACAGCAAGAACTGGAGACATTATCCATATTATCCAGTCATATTTAATTATCCAGAAGTCTGGAGAGGGTCTGGACAGACTATTGATTGCACTGGTGGCCATAATCTCCTTGTGGAGGATTGGAAAAAAAAATAGTGTCATCTATGTGATATATACATATCAAACCTTAGTCCATTATCATGTGTCTAGTAAAGAAATCATTTTTATACTGTCTTTGCTTTGCTCCAAAATGCATTTAAAACAAGCAAATCATATTTGCAAATCTTCAATACAGTAAAATAAAACGAAACAGATTGTTCTCATGATTATAAATGTGTTTCTCTACTTTCAATAGCGAGATAATGAGTAATGGATACCAATGCTAATAAAGAAGACAGAGGTAATGCGCATATCTCAGTGCTAATGAGACTATTGACTGGTCAGATAAATGTAAACCCTCAAAGCAACAAGCTAACATGCATCTGCTTATCTAAATAAGAGCTTGATTGATTTTAGAGAAATAAATAATCAGGCTGATATTATCTGCAGTCACATCTGAACTTTCTTTTACAACTTTCTTGGAATTAAATGTACAGCCTTTGGCAACGGAGTTGGCATTTGTGCTACTACATGGAGGTCATATACCCCTATAATTAATATTTTAATGTGAGTAACAGTTCTTAATTTTCATCTGAATCATCAAATGCAGTTATAATATTTATGCATGTAAGAAATGTAGGATTGCACTTAATAGAGATGAGCGATCCTTGAGCATATTTTAATTTCTCCAAACCCCAACTTTCTGTATTTGATTACCGGTGGCTGAAGAAGTTGGATACAAAGCCAAGGACAGCCTATGTGGAATCAATGTTTTTCCAGGACTTCTTAAGGCGGCATCCAACTTCTTTAGCTTTGGTAATCAAATTTTGATTTCAGGTTCGGGTTAAGCCGAATGCAGACGTGCTCTAGCTTTACATCATGTCTACTGGGTAATAGTAGACACTACACACTTTGCTGTTTTATTCTTTTGTTGATTACTAGACACCACACACTTTGCTGATACAGTGGTACCTTGGTTTAAGAGTAACTTGGATTAAGAGCGTTTTGATTTAAAAGCTCACAGGTTTTCAAAATTGTGACTTGGTTTAAGAGCTGCCTGTACTGGGTGGGAAGGAAAGCGAGGAAGGGGCATGGTCTGCACAGGGTGGTCTACAGCACTGTACTGTGACCTAGGAAATCTCTCTCACCTTCCAAATCATAGTACATCCACTTCAGGCTGGGGTTTGGATCAGGGGATAGGACTGTGGAGGTAATCTCTTTATAGCTGTAACCTCTCTCTCCCTGGACAGAGAGTGCTGCATGTATGTGCCCACATCTACCCTGCTCATTCCTTCATGCTCCCTGCAGTATCTGTCAGCCCTTGTATTTCCCATTCTCGCCATTATGGGGATCTGCAGTTCCATCCCGTATCTACAAACTGCTGCTGTTTTTTTTCAGGTTTATGCACTTACTATACATTATACTCCACATGCTGATTGCTATACTGTACAGTAACTTATAATATCACATATCCAGCTGTTTCTAAATGTTTGTTTCATTTGTTTTACATGTTATTCAGAATTAAAAAAAATATATATATATATTATTTTTGGGGTGGGTAACCAATTATCTGCATTTCATTGATTTCTTATGGGAAAATTTGCTTTGGTTTAAGAGTGGATTTGGATTACAAGCACGGTCTCGGAACGAATTATGCTCGTAATCCAAGGCACCACTGTAGTTGTTGTTCTAAAACGTTCTGTATCTGGATTTTCTGGTTTAGAAAGAAAAAACATATATCTTACTAGGGTATTTTGAATAAATAAAGAGGTCAACTATTCAACACCCACATCATTTTCTATGTATCAGTATGTAAAGGATAATTACTAAATCTATCTTGTAAACACATGATTACAGTTATTAATTTATATCCCCTTTAATTTGTCATTGTTTCAACATATTACTTTAACCTTTAGATGACCGCAGATACCCTTTCTGTGTCTTACAGTTGAACCTTGCTTACAGTCTGTTCTTGGTATTATAACCCTCTGCATGCCACAATCAATTGCAGTTGTGGCATATAGACACTGAACTGAAAGTTTCTGAACTTAAGGGGTCCAATTGGCATCCCTACATTGCAATTGTTATGTCCTGATTGGTTACCATGGCAACCAGAGGATTCTGAAAGATTATGTGCCTGCCATGGTAAATCTTCTTATATAGTCTGCCTTAGACAGACTGTACATGCTTATAGGGGCCACCCTGGTGTTTCCCTATTTATGTCTGCAGAAGGGTGGGGAATTATGGGGCTATCTATCAGGGTGGTTTGGTGTTCTCCCCACTGGGATGCACCCCTTGGCAAGAGGCTTCTTTCTCTGGAGAAAGGAATATCTGGCTATTCCAATATATATATATATATATATATATATATATATATATATATATTTCAATACACAAGGCATTTGCTAAGTATAAACATATATAATGCTGTTAATTAAGTTAGGAGTCTTACTTACTTACTTACTTTTATTTATTAAATACTGTATTTTCAAACTGAATACTTTGTATGTATCATGTACTAAAAGTCAGAATTCTCAGTGCACATCACATGGAATGCTGTAATGCACAGCCAATCCCTGTTGGCTTTCAACAGCTTCTGAAATGTTTTATAAAGTATAACTATAATGTGATACAGCAAGAAGACGGTATTGACTTGTATAAAATATCATGTTTTGGGTATTAAGGGTATTACGGTTAAGCATAACATTTTATTGCCTTTACAGAGAAATGCATTGTTTTTGTAGGTTTTGACATTGAGCTTTTTTCTCGTAAAGGATAGCGATCTAGAAATATTACCTTAATCTGTATGAAGTATTTCTGTAAAACCTTGGTTGCTTTCCATAACACTCACATCTTGGGGATTGAGGATGGATAAGAATCATGGTTTCTGCTAGTTCATGTGTGCATACCAATATTATGTTCCTGAGTATCCTGATTGACATCTACCTGTATGCACCACTGTGACTGTGGCTTTAGACTCAGGTATGTGTAGCTTGTTTATTTACTATCTTACATCCCCAAAAACTGCCTAGCATTGACGGACACTTTGGGCAGTGGGAACATTATGCCTCTATACACTTTATTTGAAGGTTCTACTTTGGATTTTTTTTCCTGGCTCGACAAATCTTGAATTGGCAAATGCTAAATAAGCATTACAAATTTCATCTGCATAAAATAAAACCTCACATAACCACTTAAGTGAAAATATAAGAATGGCTGCTGAAATGGAGAGTAGCTATTAAATATACTTGAATGTCTATTTGCACGTAGGCATAGTTTAGTCTTCAGATTACATCACATTGTTTGAATAAGGAGATGTGCAAATTGCACTGAAACGCAGAGCTGGTTTGTAGAAAAAGTTGCAGGACTACCAAGTCAACATGTAAATGAGCTGTCAAAGGCTGATTAATCAGTCTGCACATTCATTATTTGCCTTGACACAACACAAATACAATTTGCTTACTTTTATCAGTGCGGCCCAGAGTCATTTGTTTATGTTGTAGGGATTTTTTTTTTTAATTCTACTCAGAGGAAATCTCTTCGACAATATTTTGTTACTCTAAATAAACATTTCACTGTTTTTAGTTGTATCTAATTAGGCACCTGTCACGGTATAGATTTAATATGCTAGCTTAGTACATAGAAGAATAAGAAATATTACAGCACTGTGAACAAAGCACAATAACCTTTACTGGATGTTTCTAAAGTTTTACATTATACATAAAACATTTTTACTTTCTGTGATCTTCATTGGAATGGAATTTATTGAAACTCAGCTTTAATTTGACTTTATATAGAATCTGAATGTAACAATACAGAACGCTTACAATTTTTATTTAAAATGTTTGTTTCTCATACAACTAATAGAGTATATTATTTACTCTTTTGTAAATAATGATTTGTTTCTGTACAGGGGTGAAAGTTAAGGCTCATGGGCCTGGTGCAAATGTTGATCTTCTGCCTCTCTCCGGGGGGCAACTTCTCCTAACATTACAGGAACTACAGCTCTCATAAGACACTGTAAGAAGCAGAATAAACTATTTTATCCTGGACTTAGAGGTGACATAATTTCGGATCAGCGTTGTTCTGTTTCCATTTCTTCTCCTTTGGCCCAGACCAAAAAGATTTCTTCTATGTCTTAACTACTGCCACATGCTAAACACACTAAATACAATCCTTCCACAAATGGTAACCCCTAAATAGAATACTGCCACATATTGTACCCTGCATATAATACTGCTATATGCTGTACCTAACAATAAAATCCTACAACACGATTTGCCTGTGAGTACAATTCTACAACAAACACTGCCTGGAAAACATGGATACAGGGCTGTATGTAATACTGCTACATGCTGTGCTTAAGAACAAAATAAAACCAGATGTTTTGCTTGTGAATACAATTCTGCAACATGCTGTGACCCTGCATTCAATCCTGCCACATTCTGTGCACTCAAATTAACCTCTTCACATCAGCAATACGTAGATATACGTTCCTGCTGCACATACTAAGTGCAGCAGGAACGTATATGCATATTCCTAACTGAAGGGGCTGTAGATGTGTGCAGGACTGCTGCAGTAAGAGCAGTCCCGCACACATCAGTGCCCGGGGAGCCGAGGATAATGAGAGGCAGTTGCGAACCCTCAGCTGCCTCTTAATAACCACTTAAACATTGCAATCTATGGTGATCCCGGCATTTAAGGTTCTCAGTGACGGGAAAAGCTCCTGTCACTAAGTGATCGGGACCCCCGCAGCCATGCATGTACCGACGGGCAAGGGTAAGCCTCTTACCTCCATCCTGTCAGTTCAGCGATCTGTGCATAGAGTTTGCTCTATGCATAGATTAAATAGGCAGTCTCTATGCATAGATTGCAGATAACACTGATCTATGCTATGCTATGGCATAGCATAAATCAGTATATGCAATCTATTGATTGCATGTTTTAAAGTGAAAAAAATTGTAATTAAAAAAGTGTAGTAAAAAAAAAGTTTTTAAAAGTATTAAAAAAAACCTTATAAACCCCCACAATAAAAGTTTAAAATACCTCCTTGCCCATAATAAAAATAAAAATAGTTAAAAACTAAAATAAATAAACATATTATATATCGTAACGTTCTATCTATTAAAATATAACAAAAAGTGATCAAAATTTTTCTGTTACACCAATATATTAATAAAAATTAGAGATCATAGTGCAAAAAAATGACACCCCAACCAGCTCTGTAGGTGGAAAAATAAAAGTGCTATGGCAACGATCAATTCACGCTAATTGCGCTTCCTTGCGGCCATTTCCTCCACCAGCCCTATTTTATCTAGGCTTTCTGAAAGGTATACATACCACATTATTATAAAAAAACATTTTCTTGGCACGATTACTATAATCAAAAATTTACATAAGCACTATAGTTGTTATTATATCTGGAAAAATATATTCAGAAATACATTTTTAAACCATAGACTGTACATCCGAGCGGTCATTTAGACCAAGAGGTTTAAATGCTTCCATGTTATAATGTATTTCATTTCTTTTTAGGGTGTTGATTCAAGCCCTGTGCTCTTTCTTAGGCCCTATGCACCCTATGGATATCCTCTGGCATACAATCGCCTAATTCCATATCCTGGTGCTCAAACAGATAGTCTGTGTATGTATGTATGTTTCACATGCAGGACGCATTCACAGGTTCTGTGTTTGCTATGTGAAACACGGATGATACAAACGGTGAATGACTGTTCTGCACTTTCCCTGTATAGTATGTATCTATCCGTGTTTCACAGTGCGAAGACAGAACGTGTGAATATGGCCTAAGGTTATAATGACACAAATGTTGTAGCTTTCCAATACAGGTATATGTTATCAGGGTCAAATTGATCCAACATTGTAGCAGGAGATTCTCAGATGCACCTTAGTTTTGACATTATAATGGGTCCCAGTGTTCTACAGAGAACAACTCTATTTGACCCCCTAGAGGGGGCCCAAGGATTAAACCTATATGTTTGACAAAAGACAAAAGGCTATTTTCCCACACAGCAGTTTTTGACCTAAAAGGGGCTGGAAAAAATGGATAACACACAGATAAAAAGCCTTTTTAATGGACTGCCAACATGTAACAAGAAATAACAGCTGTTATTTCATAACACCTGCAGTAATTATACAACTATAGGCCGTTGTTATAAAATAATGGCTATTATTTGTTGTTAAATGATGGGTGTCCAATAAAAACAGCTGTCATTTTGACAGTGTGTGAACATAGCCTGATTGTTGGATATAATGCAATATAAGGTTATGTTCACTAATTTCACATATTTCTGACAGTATTTTGGTTTTCAACCAAAACCAGGAGTGGGTTGAAAATGCAGAAGCTGTGCAGATTCCATTATAATTGTGCCTTGTCAGTTCTATTGCTGTTTTTGGTTTAAAAGAGAGAAAAAAAAAACTGAATAAAAGACTGACAGAAATACTATGTCTAAACATAGCCTAAGGCTCTGCTCCCACTTAGGGAACATAGCAGGAAAAGGTGGTCATCTCTTCTTGTAATATAGAAATATATTTTATTATTATATTATTTATGATCATTATTAGAGGCTGTCAATGTTACAAGATGGATGCCTTTCCCAACTATGTTCCTGAAGTAGGAACTAAACTGGATTACTAAAATAGAAATCAATATGCACTTACACACACGCACACACAAACACATATAATTTTACTTCACCAGATTAGGTTTGTTACAATATATAACAATTAATTGAACATTCTCCAACAATTTCAACTTTTGGATGACTTTGTATGTAGCAAGAGGGAATTACAATGTGACTTTTTTCCGGTAAAAATAGTTCAAAGTATATGTTAAACACAAAAGTATGTGCCAACTGTTGTCACTTGAAATCCCTCTGGATGCTATTTGTGGTATTATTAAAATTTAGTACATGTTGCATGTTTTTAGTATAAATTCTTTGTTAGTTAATGCATGCATGCACGCACATATATATGCATATATATGCATATATATATATATATATATATATATATATATATATATGTGTGTGTGTGTGTGTGTGTGTGTGTGTGTGTGTGTGTGTGTGTGTGCTTTAATTAGCATCTTTTACAAGAATGGATTGAGAACTAATTAATGAAAGTAATAAGATGTTGATTAATCAAGTTAATTATATGGCTAAATTTAGAAATTAAGGTATGATATTTTAAGGAAATGAGTCATTTCTACTGCTGCACATTTCAGTATAAATTCAGTAGTTTTGTCACTGTCAATTTGACAGCCTTCCTTATTACAAGAGGGAATTTTTATGTAGATGTTAATTATTCGAATATATACCAATCTCTGTGTCCATTTTCTGCCAACATGCTAAATAAACAGTTCCAATGATAATTTTGTTAAGCAATGCATAAAAATACAGGACAAACCAGATACAGAGTGATAAAATATAGATCGTATTCAGTGAGTAGCTAAAGGTCACAAAAAATGAAGTACAACTTTTTATACTTTAAATTATGCAAACTGTTACCAAATGAGAAATATTGCTGTCTAAAATAAGAGCATAACTTATGTGTTTCCTATAATTTAATTGCTGCCTGCTAGGGCTGAGTACAGTATAACTTGCCAAATTCCACATTCAAAAGAACATTTTGAACCCTATGAATACCACCTCTTCTGCTGAGTACATTTTCAAAATTGTGCCATACACTCCTTTAATCACTGATATATTAAGAGATGTTCTCTGACCACTTATAAGCTATGGAAAATTGAAAATAGCATATAGAGAGATAGAGAGGAGTGGAAAGGCTTCAGGTATTTTAAATAATTGCTAACTATTTTATTATTGTTAGCATAAGATCATGAGAGCATTTGTATGCCACTGGATAGTTATATATTCAGCTTATTGTAACATATCTGAAGGTTATTTTATATTATAGATACACATGTATTGGCCCTGGCCAAATCCATTCATATTGTATATTTAATAGGCAGGGATCCTGCTGCTAATATGTAACAAAGAAATAGAACATTTGTCATGGTTTACAAAATTGCTTTTGTTATTGCTTTTGAACATTGTAATAAGCCACTGAAGGGGTTAATACTTATAAACCTTGAAATGCGTTTGGAAGTTATTATTTTACGGCCTATCCCACACAGGATTAGTTACCGTTATCAAGACTGTTCTTATGACATAATTTTTTGAATTTTTTCATTTTTTTATTTCTATTTTAATTCATTTTGCTTACTTATATATTTTCTTTTTCCAGAGTATTTTGCTGTTTGTACTGCTCACCTGGGGGGCCCCCCATATGCGATATATTATATCTTGTGCCCACGACTTTTTTCTGCAAACATCATTATCATTATTATCATCTACCACCCTGCCCCGGATGAGACCGCTCAGGATGAGATCGAGGCTGTGACACATCGCGCGCAAAGGTATCCTCAGAACCACGAGGACGCGCTGAAAGACCTCTCCATTCCAGAGCTGTCACTACCGATCGGCTGTAGAAAGAGCGATACCATCAGCCATCTCGGGACGGGTGAGAGGGGTTGTATACGCCACAATTGAATAAGACTGTTTACATATCTCAAATTGTAAATATTTGGAGCATCAACTAGCTCTCGGTCTGAGTTCATACTTGCAGCAATATATACAAAGTTGTGAATTACATGCCAAGGATTCAGAAGGACCATAAGTCAGAACCCTAGAAGTCCAAGACGTGCTGCGGATTTAATAGGACCACGAGTCCAAAGATGAACTGTTGAGCTAGAAGGACTATAAGTCTAAGACTAACCTTGAATTACTAATTACACCTACCACACAAAAAGCTTTCATTATACAACCGTATTCCCTTTTATATCTATAAATAATGACTTTTTAAACTCAAGGGCACAAGTAATACGATCCTATATGCAACCAGCACTCAAGGTTATAGGCAATAGGATCCTGCATAAGGCCAGTACCCAGCGGCACCGTTTCCCATCGTGAGATGCTGTTTTATCTTAATTATCTATTCATCCATATCTTTATTTGTTTATTTATTTATCTGTTGATTTGTTTTTATACAGTGTCTTATGTGTGGATGATCATGTGAATACATTTTTAGCTATTTTAACTGGAGGAAACTGATCACCCCAGTCAATATCATTGTAATAAATTGTTATTATTTTTAGAAAGAGGGTTGTCTGGGCCTTGAGGACTAAAATATTCATTTTTTAAAATATTTAACCCTTTATCTGCCCATCTCTAGGTAGGACAGTTTTTTTAGGTTAGCCTCGGCCAAAGATTATTTGTTTGTGAGCTGCACCTAACCTCATTTCTGTTGCTTTTGTGATTGTGTTTTTTTTTTTTTTAAACTTCATTTTAAGGGAAAAAAAAGTTTGAAAATGCTCAAAAAATTGTGTGTGAACTATAGTATATGTTCACACAACCAAATATTTCAGTAAAGAACAGATGCTAATTGCAATAGAATCAGCATCCATTCTTTACTGCAGGGGCGGCATTGCATTGAAGTCAATGCAATGCTGTCTGCTGTGTTCACACAGCATTATGTTAACGCCCGTTCTTTAAAACAGGCATTAAAAAAATTTAACTGCCTATTATTTCCGGACACCATCCACCGAAAAGCGTCCAGAAATAATAGCAGTTCACATAAATAGCTAACTGATTTGTGGCCACTGTCGAGTGTGCACACAAGTCAATTGTAAAAACAGAACGCTCCTGCAGCTGTTACAGAGGTATCGGCTTCAGAAATGTCCTGAATGCAGCTCGGCAGCCGGCAGTTTAACAGCGTCCAATACTATGCAATGGGCGCTGTTAAACCAATTGTGAGCATAGCCTTAGGCTATTTTCCTATACAGCCCCATAGAAGAAAAAAATAAAACTGTTGTAAGAGTTACAATAAGGCCATTTTAATCATAATTATTTGCAAAAAATATTGTAAAAAATAGTAAAACATTAGGAAAGCTATAAAAACATGCATATTGTGTTTTTATTATTTCTTTTATTTCTTTTTATTATTTAATAACTGGCAAAACTATGTAAAGTGCTGTGGAATATTTGTGCGCTATGTGGGGAATCTGTGTGTGCTATACAAATTTAAAGCGTTATTAGTATTATTTTCAGCTTTTTTTTTTTTTTTTGGTCATTTATAGCTCAAACTAAGACCCAAAAGTGTGAACATAGCCTACTGGCTGCCACAACCCTTCCTTTTTATGCATCTTAATCTATGCATAAGTAAACATGTCTCTCCACAGTGTCACAGAGAAAAATAAGCAGAAGGTACAGAAATGAAAAGCTCTGTGGCAATTACAAAACAGCAACAGTTATGAATGTAGAAGCTAGTACTCTCTTCAACTGAAGAGAAGTATGTATCTACAAAAATAGGTTTTATGTCTCAGTGGGGGTCAATTAGGAATCAAAAAAACTAGACCAAGAACAAAGCAATACATTTTTTAATAGCACAAATTAACATAGTGATCATTTTTTTGCTAGCCTTTGGGAAAAAAATGTTGTAATCAGACTGGTTGCGACTGAAACTTTCTGTCAAGACAGGGAGACACGGACAAGACATGACAGTGAACCCTGACGCTCTCCCTAACCAATGTCCCTTCCTACTTGCAACGGACGGCCGTGGACAACCACAGAGTTGGTCCCTACTGAGCAGGAGTGACACACAGAATGTAGACAGACAAACACAATGAGGGAAGTCAGCTAGCTAAGTCAAAACCAATCGGACAACGCAGTTCAAAATTGGAAAGAGAGCGGATAGTCGGAGGTCAGGCAAAAGGTCAGAAAACAGGCAGAGCAAAAGCAAGGGTATTAGGACAGAGGACCGCTGGGAGAGGAGAAGGGGAGCTGGGACTAGTAACAACTAATAGCCAGCAGGGAAATGAGTATCTGGCTGCTTTTTATCCAGGATCAGAGACTAGATGCAGCAGCTGATTGGACCAGCCCTGATCCCAGCACCAAGTTCAGTTGAACAGACCTAGCAGTGCAATAACCCCTGCACTGCCAGAAGTCTGACAGGAAAGGCAGGTGTGGCTGGAAGGTAAGACACAATTGAGACAACTCATTCAGTGCAAAAAACAGACAAAGTCAGCACTTCCTCGGCTGCCCAGCACAGATTGAGGAGTGCAAAGTCACATTCCTGACACTTTAGTTGTACTGTTATTACTATATTTTATTATTGTTACTTAAAACATTTATTTTTCTTAATGACATGTTATGGTCAAATGCATGCTAGGGTAAGAGTAATGCTAATAAGTATTGGCAAAACAATTACCTTTACTAGTATTATTCAGGGTCACTTTTTCTAACCTGTTTTACCCAACATGGCAGTTCTTCTACATCCTAAAATTGTTGCTCTACATGTTTTACATTTAAAGGAGAAGTCCAGGCAAAATTATTTTTTTATATGTTATTACTTATGGAAAGTTATACAATTTTCTAATGTACATTAATTATGGGAAATGCTCATATACTGCTATTTCCCTTAATTTAGTGTATCAGGAAGTGTTAGATTTCTCTCAGATCCAGTGACGTCACGATGAATGGTGTAATTCCTATGGAGTGTCCAGCAGGGGGCGCTCTCTATATAGAAGTCAATGAGTACCATTGACTTCTATATATAGTGCGCCCCTGCGGAACACTTCATGGGAATTACAGTGTATGTGAATCTAATGTTATGTACTGTACTTTTGTGACTTCATGAATACATTTATGGAATACTTTGGGGAGCAAGTGTCCTTGCTCCCCAAAGTATTCCATAAATGTATTCAATGAATACATTTGCAGGGCACCGAGCAGGGAGGGAGAGAAGTGCCATCTAACTCCCCCCTCCCTCCCTGGTCGGTGCTGGGCACATATGCAAAGTACTACTCCCCCATTATCTGCAGATTGCATTGCCGCCGCTCACACAGGGGCTGCTCTTTATGCCTCCTGCTGCTCCCCCTACTCCTCCCGGAATCAAACTATCGCGCCGCTTACTCCCCGCCGCCCGCACCGCTCCTCACTATCCAGCCGGCCGCTGACTCCCTCCCGCTCGCACGCCCGCCCGCACGCACCCCGGCACCCCGGTCGCCACTCTCTGCTCTTGCATGCCGGCGGCGTCAGCCCGCCCCACCCCGGCTGGGGACACCAGGAAGCGCCATGCTCCTGGCCGGGGTGGGGGCGGGCTGATGCGGATGGCGTGCAAGAGCAAAGAGCGTCGGCCGGCCAGATAGTGTGAGGTGCGGGCGGGTGTGCGGGCGGGATGGAGAGAGTCAGCGTCCGGCCTGATAGCGAGGAGCGGCGCGGGCGGCGGGGAGTCAGCAGCGCGATAGTTAGTTTGAAGCCGGGAGGAGGAGGGGGAGCGGCGGGGGGCATGAAGAGCAGCCCCTGTGTGAGCGGCGGCGGCGATGTGATAGGCATAGCACAGGTACTACTCCCCCATTATCTGCAGATAATGGGGGAGTAGTACTTTGTATATGTGCCCAGCACCGAGCAGGGAGGGAGGGGGGAAGTAGATGGCACTTCTCTCCCTCCCTGCTCGGTGCCCTGCAAATGTATTCATTGAATACATTTATGGGATACTTTGGGGAGCAAGGACACTGTAATTCCTATGGAGTGTCCAGCAGGGGCACACTACATATAGAAGTCAATGGTACTCATTGACTTCTATATAGAGAGCGCCCCCTGCTGGACACTCCATAGGAATTACACCATTCGTCGTGACGTCACTGGATCTGAGAGAATTCTAACACTTCCTGATACACTAAATTAAGGGAAATAGCAGTATATGAGCATTTCACATAATTAATGTACATTAGAAAATTGTATAACTTCTCCTTTAAAGGGAACCTGTCAGCCCTGACAGCGGACCAGAATCCACCCTACCTCAGGATACAGCATGGGATATTTACCCTCTCCTCATAGTCCCACTCCGGTTGGTGGTCCCATTGCGTAGAAACCACCACTGTGCTCATTATGCAGATGAGCAGACATAAACCTGATGCCCATAGAAAATCACTGGAGCAATAGTGCATTTTTGTGAAGACACTGCAGTACTGTAATGAATCTCCAGCATGTATGAACATAGCCCTAATTTCACTGCAGACTTTTTCACAACCAGTAAAGTTGCTATACCTTCTTCTATCACTCCTTGCCTGCTCAGGTGTAGGCTAGAGGGGTTGACGCAAGGACTACCGGTAATAACATTACATTAGAGTTTTATATTTCTTGGGGTGATAGTTTCATTTAAATACAATTTTCTCATACTGGAGTACCCCTTTAAATTAGTTAGAATATTAGAGTTCTGATACAGGCTGACAAAGGTGGGGAATAGGAGACAATCTGCCTGGAGCATTCCCAACTGCCGGTCCAATGGAGATCCGGATAGGGCTCTTGGTCAGAGAGCTGAGGCAGTCTCCTGATCGCTGGCTGACCTTTGGCTTGACTTTTGACTATCCAATTGTTACTTAATTCTGTACTACGCTGCCCGTTTGGTTCTTACCTTGCCTGTTTGAGTATCCCATATTGTGTTTGTTTGTCTGTCTTGTTCTGTGTGCACGTATCGAGCACAGGGAATGTCTTTGTGGTTGTCCACGGTCACCTAGGGCTGGTTGAGGCAAGTAGGTAAGGACAGTTGGTGGGTTCAGCATTAGGGCTCACTGTCATGTCTTGTCCCTGCCTCCCCTGTCCTGACAATATATAATATTTTGGGGGTTCCATCACACATTTTATGGTAGATTAAAATAAGCCATTACAAAGGTCCACTTTTCCCCAAAAAAGAAACAAAAAACAAGCCCTTACTTTTCCCTGTACACAGAAAAATCAGAGCACTATAGCTCTTAGGCTATGTTCATACTTTGTTTAACAGCGTCCATTGCATGACACAAACGCTGTTAAACTGTCAACCACAGGGCTAAATTCTGCACGTTCCCGCAGCCAATACCTCAGTATCAGCTGCAAGAATGTTCTTTTTTTTACAATTGACTTGGAAGCACCGTCGGCTGTGCCTGCAAATCATTTAACTATTCACTTCTATGCTAAGTGCGCCCGCCGCCGCACTTTACATTGTGTGTACAGCTATTATATCCTGGTGCTGTTCATTGAAATAATAGGCATGTACACTATTTTATAGCCTGTTCTAAAGAACGGGTGTTAAAATATTGGTTTGTAAACACAGCGGGTGGCAATTTTAAAAAACTGTGAGCTGTTCTTCCAAAACGCTCTTAAACCAAGGTACCACTGTATAAATAAATTGTGTATAGTATTTTACAAGAATACCTTTTTAACTTTTCCCCTAGAATTCCGGTAATCTGTAGCTGATAGTTGCCCAGGGTTTGCTGACAAAGTGACATTTGAAGATCATTCATTAGCATTATAGGCACACTATCATCTCATTGTTTATTTTACAGTACATGAAGCATACAATAATAAAAAGTCTAATGTGATCGATTTCAGTATCTTTAGTAAAGACTTAACAAATTACCTATATTTGCAATTTACTATTGTTACAGTGTGTAAACAATGCAATTATTTTTTGTTTCTATGTAAAAATTATAAATTCATGGTTCAGAGGTTTGCTGAACCATCTGCCATAGTTACTGGATACAATTAATTATACTTACTTTAGGCTTACCAGAAGACATCTCAGAAATTACCTTTACAGCACAATGCTGATAAAATGTAGATTGCATCGTTTAAACAATATTTTTTTCCCTTTTAAAGGCATGCAGTTTCAGTCAGTAGTAGTTATATGGTTAATTGGCTGTAGTCTATAACATAATACTATAACTACCAGAATATACAAAATGTAATATGTTGAGTTGGTTCATAATGATAAAAAAATATCTTAAGGTTACAAACCCACTTGCCGGATCTGCAGCGAGTCTCCATGCTGCGTTTTTGCAGCGAGACTCGCTGCAGATCCCGGCCCTATACTTTTAATGGCAGACAAACACGCAGCAGGGATGTACATCCCTGCTGCGAGTTTGTCTGCAGCCTACCCCATTAACCCCCCAGCCGCCGGAGCTGATACTTCACCTGATCCGGCGGTTCCCGATGTCTTCAGCAAGCCGGAGCGGGGACCAGGTGAAGTATATGCCCCGGCCGCCCGATCGCCCCCCCCCCGCAGCCCCGGCCGCCCGATCGCCGGGATCAGGTGAAGTATCAGCTCCGGCGGCCGGGGGGATAATGGGGCGGGCTGCAGACAAACTCGCAGCAGGGATGTACATCCCTGCTGCGTGTTTGTCTGCCATTAAAAGTATAGGGCCGGGATCTGCAGCGAGTCTCACTGCAAAAACGCAGCATGGAGACTCGCTGCAGACCCGCCAAGTGGATTTGTACCCTAAAAAGGAGTTGTATGAGAATATATTTATTTATTTTTATTTTATTTATTTTTTTTTGGGGGGGGGGGCAGAAGCTTTCCTGTTCATTTGAATGCTACTGAACTACTATACCAAACAAAGGCTATAAACAGTGTAACTGAAAAATCAGGTGTAATCTTGTGTAACCCCTGTAAATACATTGAAAGAGAACCTTCAGTCTCACTAGAAGTTTAGAACAAAAAAAAAAAAAAAAGTACTCTATTTTGTCTAAAATTAAGCCTAAAAATATAATTGGATGCTGGTGGATCAGTTGCGTAAAATGACACTTTCTCCCAGGTCAGCAGTAGACACTTTAAAGCAGCAGCCCCACCAGGGGCAATGTCGTAGTCCTAGAAGGCTCTAGAACCTTCTAGAAGGCTCTAGGCATCCAATTGCAAAAAAAAAGGAAATGGAAATGAAAACGTAGTTAATTGGGTTACACTTAAACCGGAAAAGCCCACCTGCAAAAGCATGTACCATGTGATGGAGAATGGAATAGTGCAAGCCCAGTTTCAAAAAGGCTTTACACTGATTGAACTAAAGTAATTGAGAACCAAGCAAGTGTTTAAGTTTTGATGCAAACTTTCCTTGTAAATGTTGTTTGAAAGAATAACTGTTCGAGTTCAGAGCTGTTTGAGAACCAAGGTATTACTTGTTTGAAATGAAATCACTGTGCAGTGCACAAAATATTCTAAGTTGAGTAGAACTAATACTGACTAGATAGATAGAAAGATAGATAGATAGATAGATAGATAGATAGATAGATAGATAGCAAAAATATAACTGCAGCGCTTCATTTAGCGCTGCGGTTATATTTTTGCTGTCTAAACACTGGCGGATGTTGGTGATACTGCTGGCACCCACCTGCTACTATATATTTGAGTGCTCCGTTACGTTGTTCTTCTTTTAGATGGATAGATAGATAGTAGGGATGGTCCGAACCTGCCGAGGTTCGGGTTAGTACGACCCCGGACTCTCGGCAATGATTCCCTCTGTCTTAAACCTCCGTGCAGAGGGTGGATACAGCGGGAGTACCGCCTGGAAAACCAGGATACAGCCACAGCCATAGGTTCGTACGAACCACAGCTGTTATTTATGCTAAACATATGTTGTATGAACATAGCCTTACATGGTTTTCATCTACAAGGAATGCTGTTGGAGATTTTTTTCTCTACATACAGTATGTGAAGGACAAGGCTGGACCGACAATAACCCACGCTCTGGTTCATGTAGTGCTACTATACTTACATTGACCAGATAGACAGACAGATAGATAGATAGATAGATAGATAGATAGATAGATAGATAGATAGATAGATAGGATTGTACTGTATACTATGTTTATATCCTTTTTTTTATAGCAACATAGTCTTGGGTATACCTTAGAGAATTTTCAATGTTCACAGGTTGCAACAACACAGAATGTTTTTCTCATATGTTCTAAATTGTGAAAAATAGACAGGATGCATAAAATACAATTTGTAAAATAGTCTTGAGTGATGCATGCTGCTACAAGGTATTATTATTTTGCTAATTTAATTTGTAAGAGCTTTTTACAATACAATAGTTTGTAGCACTTAAAACAATTTCAACTTTTAGTAGACTCTGTAAAGAGCTAATGAATAGAATTACATTTATTCAGCTCTAGTAACAAAACAACCAAAGGCTACAAGTGCCTGAAAATTGGATAACAATGCAACTTATTGAAGATAATAATATACTTTTATAGCAACTGTCAGGGACGGCTGTCAATCAATGAAAGTAAATTGCATAAACTTTGGGAAGTGTAATTTCTACTAAAATAAATTTGATTGACATGTTCATTTTCCCCTTCCTTATACTTGTCTATATTGGATGCTAACATGAGAGTATGAGGTAGTTAAGAGTATACAATACAACAGTTCGTTTCAAAGTAATCAGGTAAATAGCTGGTAAATGTAACAAAAACATCTTAGTTAAAAAAATAAATAAATAAATAACAATAATAACAACAACAACATGTTTCTTACATACATACATACATACATACATACAAACTAAATTAATAATGCTTTTCAGGGCATTACACAATTGTTCCTTTTTTTATTATTTGGTTCCCTGCCATAAAACATAGACATTCACTTTATTTATGAATTTATTTTTTTTAAGTTTTCTATGTTTAAATCAATGTTATACATAAGCCAAACTGTGGTCCATGGTCCCATCGTGACGATATTTGTTGTTTTCTTCATTCACAAAAAGAGACCAAACACAGGAAGTGCCAGTCCTTTGCGCTCTCACGCAACAAAAGACACCTGTTCATTACGCAGGTTGTATATCAGCTGAGGGAGATAAAGTTAGACTAGTTATATTTTTTTTTTTTTACTTATTGATTATATTATTACTTACTTATTGATTATATTATCAACTATGCATGCTTACCAGAAGACAATGCTTTTTATTATGCAACCATTCATTCAGAATATTGATACTGTTTGGTTACACAGGTTTTGGGACTTTGTGACAGGAGAGCTGACGATACAATGCAATCACCCACAGGATTCTCTGCTACTGAATGTGGACATGCAACAGCTGTACATATGCACAGGGAAGGGATAAACCTAGTGGTCATATGCATAATGTTGATTTAAACATGAAAAACAAAACAAAAGTTTAATGAAGTATATTGCAAAACTGCTTGCGATCACGACCCATGTTGATTTCTAAAAAAAAAAACAACAAAAAAAAACATGGCAGTGACATTTTCAGTACACAAATATTGTTCTGTAGTTTTAGTTATTCATGTAAAGGCACCAAAAATAGTAGGTACCAAAGTAGAGACACAAATTAAACTCTTTTTTTGTTACCAAAATTAAAGGACATCTGCCAATTTTTATTGATTTTTTTTTAACCATTAAAATACAATTTTACAGCTTAAGGCCACATTCACACAATGTATGACACTGACCGTTCTGTGACTTTAGGGGGCCAGTTCTGCACATATTCTGCCTCCACCACCTTGCAGCCATCCACCCCTTTGACTGCAGTCCAACCTGCCCGGGTGTCTTACCAACGATGACAGGCCCAGCGATCTCAGGGTGTCCTCCATTTTGTCAGCCTGGGTAAACGGAGCCACAGTGGGCAGGAGCTCCTCAAGTCCATCAGGGAGGAAATATATGAAGGGATGACCCCATGTCAACTAACAGTGGGAAGTGTTGTAGCCGACAATGGGAGGAACATTGTCTCTGCAGTGCAGCAAGGAGGGCTGAGTCATACACCTTGTATGGCACATGTGATAAACCTTATAGTGCACAGTTTTCTTTGAACATTTCCTGCCGATTGTTGATCCATTTTGAGGACGCGACTCTGTTTGTGAGCAGGCATGACTATGAGATCAACAAAATCATCCCACATGGCCGTGTTGTTGAAAGTGCGCTGAACAACATCATCAGCGAGGAATCCCAGGCCACCACTCCAAGGCTGAACATCCTCCTCCTCCGTCAATTGTCTGTTCTCAACCATACTGGCCTGGGTGCAATCAAGTGGTGCCGCCTCCTCCAATAGTCTCTACTCAACCATACTGCCCTGGGTGCAATCAAGTGCTGCTGCTGCCTCTTCCTCTTCCATCAATTGTCTGTTCTCAACCATACTGGGTCCAATACAGTTCTATTACTGCTGCTGGTTCCACTGTCAAATGTCTGTTTTCCACCCTACTGGGTCCAAGGAACTTTGTGTCCTATGTCCCATGTAATCACTTACACCTTAGCAAATTTTTTTCATGATTTGTGCACTTTGATTTTTCCCACTTTTTTTGATTGTAATAGCAACTGTAACTCAACAAAACTATACCCTATCAGACTCCCACTATTGTAGCTGCAAAATTATTCAGCTGTTATAGCAAAGTTCGCTCATCCCTAATCATGTTTATTGATGCCTAGCTGCCACAACCAATAGTATGTGTCTCTGGTTTCTTTCTTGTGTCTGTGTAACGTACCAGTAAAGTGTATTATATGTATTTTACTGTGTTTTAATCAAGTTTGATTTGCAATAAAGATATATTCTTATATTTTCTTATATTTAATTGTAGTGTTGGTTATTATGTAGGTTATGCATTGAATATATATTTGACACATAGAACATTTTGTAATTTTTTGGGGAAGTCACTAGACCTTCCCTTTGCGGCCGCAGTTCTATCCATGGGCAGAACAGTGCTGCTGGTACATTTGCTTTAAAAGCAGTCAAGTAAAAGAAAAGTGATAAGTTGCATTTTGTTGTAATCATACTGACTTTTTCTTTTATTTCCCTGTGCAAATATTTTTTTCCCTTATAGATCAGATTATTCTTGTGCTATCTTAAAGGGGTATTGCGGCGCAAAGAAATTATTCACAAAATAACACACATTACAAAGTTATACAACTTTGTAATGTATGTTATGTATGTGAATGGCCCCCTTCCCCGTGTTCCCCAACCCTAGCCCGTATACCCGGAAGTGTAGTGCATTATACATACCTGATTCGTGATGACCCCGGTCCGCATTTCTTCTGATAGTAATGTATTCTTTGGGAGGCCGGCCGACCCGCTCCTGCCGTCCCTTTCTTAGTGCCGCACTACCCCTTTAATGAGTTGTCACTTCTGATGTCAAGTTCTCTTTTTTATGTAAGTACACATAATGAATTTGTATTATTTTTCTTCTTTGTCTTAAAGGTTTATTAGCTGGTATTCAAGCTGCCTCATCTAATCATAAGGTGTAGTGAGCAGCTAATATGGTGAGAGGAGAATAGAGAAGACCAAAGGACTGGACGCTTTAAAACAAGGAGGTGAAAAAGGGCAGCGGGGGACTGAGCTTAGGTAAGTATTAGTGATGAGCGAATACGGTTCGATCGAATAGATATTCGATCGAATAGTGAGATATTTGAATATTCGATATGCGTACGAATATCCCGCGAATATTCGATAAATATTCAATAAGCGTTCAAATCCCCCAGCTTCCGGTTTTACCCTCCAAATGGTCAAATAGATGTTTTTCACTAATCGAATACTTGTTCCCATAGACTTTATTGGGATGGAACGGAATATTCAATCGAATATTCGAACATTCGCGGGATATTCGTACGAATATCGAATATCTCACTATTCGCTCATCACTAGTAAATATATATAATATATAGTATAAGATAATTTGCAACTTTTCAACTGTTCCTCTCATAAATTACTGCTACTACATTTAATGAAACAATAAAAAAATAAATATTAGTTTAGAATACTTACAAAATAATGTAAGATCAAATGACAATTTAATTTATTTTAGAGCACACTTGCGGTATATGTTCTAATTTATTCAAATATGAATATGTTATCTTCTCTAACTTTTAAATACATTTGAATCTGTGGACAATTATGGTTTTTTTACTTTCCAAACATACCTTTTTCCTATAACTCAAGAAAAAAGCCACTAGAGTTACTATGTCCTTCAGCAAGATTATTTTTAAGCAACCATAGAAAAATGTGCTTCTGTTTCACAAACTGTATGAGCCTAAACTAGGAATTTCATATTGTTGAGGGTTTTATCACACATAACTGGCATATCCATTTGATTATGACAAAGATTTTTTTTCTTTTTAAATCATGTTTGCTCTACGGAAATAAACTTAGCTATCAATATATGGTGTTGATAGCTAAGTTTCTTCAGTAAAAGGTTTCTTCATCACTTTCAAAATTTTCAAAATGTCTAAGTTACTTAGGGAAGCTTTAAAAACATGAAGACAATTGATCAGAGAAAGAAAACAAGAGGTTTTTCTGTTGTGTAACCCCCCCCCCCTCACTTTACAAGCATAGTGGAAACTGTATGATAGATGTTGTCCAATACTAAGTTAGGGGGTACTGTGAAGAGTCAGGTAACAATAGTCCCAGAGTATGAAAAAAATGGCAATCCTGGTCTGGAGCAGTAACAGGCTAGAATTTTTAAGCTGGCAAGGGCAAAAAGAAATCACCCTTCCCACCCTGGAGGGGGGGGGGGAGAGGAGAAAGTAGAAGAGGAAGAGGAAGCGAAAGAGAAAGAGAAAGAGGAAGAGGAAGAGAAAGAATTTTACACATTTAATGCCCCCGCCCCAGTGTACTTATAAGCAATCTTTAGATTGCAATAGGGTTGCAAACATGCCAATTGGGCACCATACACACATAGGTCAGGTTAGTGATCGATTTTAATGATCTTATAGGTATTGATACTTACTGGATAAGACATGAGCATAGTTAATGAGCATACTTTATACCATTCTACCACTTGTTTGTACATGTATGGTGCAAAGTATTAATACTTAATACTTATTTCAAATTTATTTAAATTTTTATTTTTAGTACTTTTGCATACAAACGCCTTTTGTTTAAACCCCGTAAGGACACAGACAATTTTTGTATTTGCATTTTTGTGGGCGAGACTACTCACCGATTGACTGAGCAGGCCATCAGTGAGCTGGGATCCAGGGACTGAAGCAGGAGCATGTGGGGGATTGTGGATGGGTAAGTATTGGCGAAAATGCAGGGCCATAGACTATGATGGTACCAGGTATTGCAGCAAATTTGCTAAAAGACTTACAGCAAGAAATCTAAAGCGGACTTGATACATGTGAACGTACCCCTAAAATAGGACTTTATAGGCATGCCAAGGTCACAGACCTAGGGGCCTTCATTGAGTGGTATAAAAACTAAGAGGCACCTCAAAATTGCATGCTGGTAGGAGGAGAATAATTGAAGATAGAAGTAAATATAAAAAAAAGACATTAGTAGAATTGTTTGATAAGCTGTGTCCTTGTAAATGTTATAACTGAAAAAAAGTTCCTAACAATTTAAGATCTACTAAAGGTTTTAGTACTCTCAAGTTAGCTACTACTGATAATTCCACAGCCTAAAAAATTGAATAGACACAATTTAATCATATTTTAATGATCTTGCTAATGCATTAGACAATTTATTAGCTGTGTGTAGTACAGTACTGATCAATTTAACAGCATTTGAACAAAATGTGAGTTTGATTTAAAAAATAAAATCTCAATTTTCAGTGGTATAACAAAGCTGAATGTGAATCCAGCATGTTAACCTTTTATATTTAAGTAAGTCATTGTCATATTAGTGATAATACATATTTTAGTTTTAACTGCATAACTCAAAGTAACCAGAATGAATTGTAGAACCATGGAATGCATCACTAATTAATAATTATAGTGGCTCCCTCAAGTGTGGTGAAACCCCTAAATGACCATTATTAATGAAAGCATTTGCCAAACAGTTTATATTGTTTAATAATGACCATGAAATCTATAGCACCAGATGTTACTGTTCATAACTGATGAAGATGCTTGTTTTTCAGACAATAGCGAACCAAAAGCTTTTCAATGGCTCATAAGCAACTATTGCTTGATAAACATAAATGCATGTCAGCCATATTGCAAATTTCTTATTTAACATGTTATCACAACTTAAAGCAGATAATTCCTGAAACTGGACTTACGTTATCTGTATTGTTGCGGTCATAGAGAAAACAATAACCATTCTATGCTTACCTGTCCGCACTTCCCCAGAGTCTTGCTGGCAGTGTCTCCACTGTGTCCCCTGTTGACCTCAGACACTTCACTTCCGAGACGGACTGAGTGACAGCCCACTCGACCAATCAGTGACTGAGAAGGGACAGCCATGCGGCCTGTTATTGGGTAGTCCATCTCATAAGTGAAGCGTCTGCAGTAAGTGGGAGACACCACCAGCAAGACACCAGGGAAGTGCAGACAGGTGAGTATAGGATGTTTATTATTTTCAATATGATTGCAGCTATATAAGAAATATTTGCTAAAGACGGACAACCCCTTTAAATGATTCTATACCTGAGATTTGTTTTGTTGCTAACGGTTAGAGATAAGCGAAGCAGCTTTGTGAATTATCGGTAAAACGTGTTAAGATTCATGACTCGAATCTTAATGAATTTCATTAAAACAAGGAAGTGGTACAGCATGTCCATTTTCCTGCACATCAGGAGAACAGCTAAGCAGAATGATATAAGTAATATACACTGACAGGCATAGCAAATCAGACTTTGTCTCAGGCAAGGCCAGATTGGCGTCCATAGCCAAGACATTGGAGGCCTCAGTGAGTCCTCTGGTTTCTAAGGCTACCATTGGGAGTTTGCAATCAATTAGCAGAGCTAATCTGATATGAACGGATGGAAACTTCTCCCTATATAACCCAGCTAGATGCTGTGATCACAATGATCATAGCATCTATAGGGTAATAGTTGCCTGTGTATGATTGACAGTCAGGACCAGCTGCAGATAGAACAGGGGCTTCCTCTGTTTCATCCATGGATGCAACTTTACGTCCATGAGTGGGAATGTACCATAGAAATGAATGTACAGTTATTTCTGTGAACATGAAGGGGTTAAGGATTTATTTTTTCTTATTGATGTTGGTTGTTTAAAAAAAGTATGTAAAAATGCCATGTGGAAAATTCATCTGGTGCAGAACTGTTCAAAAGTTACACATTTTTGCACAAACAAACCATATATGCCAACTTTTTGCTGAGTCTCTGCCACACAGCAAGTAGTAACTTGCATTCTGACACCCACCTGTCATATAATGATGGCATATTCTAGCAGCCTGGCAGCACTTTATAAGATGTGAATAACCTTTCAATTACATTTTTTTGTAATCATATGTTTAAAGGTAAACTTACTAAACTATACAACTTACCTATCAACTATACAACTTAATTTATCCTTTATTTTTTAACAGGCAGAATATTAGAAAATTACCTGAATTATTTTAGGACTTAAAACCCCTTTAGAAAACACTTTACCTTTAGCAATTTGTCTAAAACCAAAAGAAAGAAAATACAGCACCAGTTTTCTACATTCAGCTGATCAATATGGCTTACTGGAAAGGGAGAAGCAAAGAAACTTGATTTATGGCAGTTGCCATAACAATAGAATTCTAAAATGCTTGCTACATTCCTCCCGCCAGATCTGATGTTAGTTTCTGTCAATCTATTGCAACATGTTTTAAACTAGAGCTATTTTCATTTGTTTCTGTTGTCATGCCAGTGATTTTTTTGTTGTGAAAATTGGGTTTTAAGGTTGCTTATAAGATTAATTGAATTTCACATTTTTACAAGCTTTTGTTTCCTCTGGGTTGACAATGTTATTTGTTTTGAAATTTCTCTAAAATATATTAGAAAAGAGTCATATTATTGCTTGACATCACCCTTTAAACACTTTAATATTGAGTAAAGTTTAGGAAGGAACAGAGGAATGACGTGAAGCAATTTAAAAAAATGGCACCGTTCTTTTTGAATGATGAGTAAAAACATAAGCTATTTCTTCGATGCCTAAATTCATAATAGATGTAGATAAACATCAAACAGAAAATGGCCCTCAAATCTTATATGGTACTTTTTGATAAAGGATCAAACATTATTCATCAGACAATGGGTTAAATATAAATATAATATATACATTTGAATAATAATCACATATACAAAATAACATGTACATGTAACATCAGCACTGCTTAATGGTGCGTTCACACCTACAGGATCTGCAGCTGATTTTCTGCAGCAGATTTCATTTAAATAACTGAACACAGCATCAAATCTGCTGCAAATCTGCTGCAGATCCTGTAGGTGTGAACGCACCCTAAAGAAGATTTTCAGCCCTTTTTGCAAATTATACACCAGCAATGGAGTGCAAGATGAAAAAAGAAAAGTGCTTAAGTTATAGCAGCTCCAATGAGAGATGGCACTGAAGCAGTGGTGAACAGAGGAGTAAGTAGAGTTTTTCTGTCTTTTAAAAACACACTTTGCCTTTTTAAACATTATGTTTAGAAAAAGCAACCTGCTTTAAAAATAAAGTTACTAGAAGCATTTTTACTGCCATATCTATCCACTCATTCATCTCGGTGTATGAGACATTAAAGTGAAAGTTAGTTAGTTTAGGATACAGTGCCAACGCTGAGCTAGATCGGCTAGATTATATATATATAAATAGTTGACAGCTCACTGTAACAAATGTAGTAGATTAGCACTCTTTTCTAAATATGCATTGCAACCATAACTCAGGGCTTTAAAATTGATAACATAATTGTACTCAATTCCTACTCTTTGCATGATATTATTATTGCTTTCATGGAGCATTTTGGTAGTAATGAAACACATACGGTGTAAGTATCATTTTAAGAAAGAATCTGTGTCCCAGTGTGTGTAGGTTAAATTCAGAAACAGGAAAGGGGACTAGGTTTACTAATAAACTAGGCTATGCAGCAAGCCCTCTGAAGAAAGGGGAGGAAGCTTTCTGCCTGCAGCAGAATGTCATGTTTGGAAGTTTCATTTATTTACATTTAGAAACCACTGAAGGATCATTGAACACCCAGTTTATGATTGGCATAACAAGGATGATAATAATTCTATACGTGTTCCACGCTCCGGCTTGCTTCGGGGATGTCCCGCTCAGCCAATCAGTGCACTCCGGCGGGGCAGCACTCTGATTGGGACCTCCAGCCAGGAATCCCCACAGCAAGCCGGAGCGTGCAGCAGGTACAGTATGCTCCGGCCGTAGGGGGCTAATGGGGGGGGCTACTTACATACAGCGGGATGTCAATACCGCTGCATGTATGTCTTCTCATACAAACTAACAGACAAGGGATCTGCAGCTGATTTTGCAATGAGAAATCCGCTGCAGATCAGATTTATTGTGATTAGTATAGGTTAAAACACAAAAAGCAAGTTTCTTGCTCCTGTCGCCATTGCTATTGTACGGTGCTCTGTGTATTTGGGGTTGCCTGCACTTAAGGTGGGATGCTACTGCAGCTGCTGATTGGCTGAGCAAAAGTGCGCACATTAACCCAAGCAAAGCAACTATTGTGCAATAGGATTGGCTCTGGATGCCATAGTGGCAGGATCAAAGAAGGTAAGTGTGTACACATTCATAAAAAAAAAAACATACCGAGTACCCCTTTCATTACAATAATAAGTTCTGAGAAGATAGTAATTGATAACTGACATAAAGACTTTTTTTTTTTTTTTTTTTTACATGATATTATTGGTGTGAGAAAACTTGGCTTACTATGACATAATAATCAGGTGTATTCCTAAATGGAACAAAACAGACTACAAATTATTACAAGAAGACAATGCGATAACAAAGAATATTACAGCTGCATCTATTGAAGTCATGTTGTGTTAGTATTAAAGAGAAGCTTATTTACAGACGCCATCTCAAGGGAGACTGAATCTAGCACCAGCAGATACTAACAATACAATATTGCAATTTAACAGGCCTTAGTGTGATGATACTGAAGAATGCTAGCAGCAAGCTTCTGGGACATTTTGAAAACATGATGGATGAGGTTACCGGTGTTTCTTTCAGGCAAGTGCAGCAACAATAGTTTTAAAGAAGTATTTCAAGCAAAAATAATGTCATTACAGTATTGGATCTGCTTTTGTGTTGATAATTCATTCCTGCGATGTATAAATTGCATCCAACCAATAAGATAATTATTTTTAGTCAACTTGAGGTTTTAACACACGGATGGTCAGATTTGAAACAATTATTTATCTGTTGTATAGAACATCAAAACAGAGACCAGTATAGTATATTGAACATGTAAATGACCACTGGCACTAAAAAAAACCCTTGATATGCCATAGAGACATATCAAAAGTTTGAGTCTCAATACATATCCATGTAAAATTTTAGTTTTTCATTTTTAGTCAATTTGCTTAAATTGTTAGAATTCTTATTATGGGGTATTAAATGCATATTGATGGGAAACACATTTTGATTTTTATCACAAAGCCTCATCATAAAATGTGAAAAATGTGGAAGAGTCTGAAGTCTTGCTAATGCATTTAAAAGTATGCTGAGCTCCATTGGCTTTAGGAACTCTGCTCATCTTGTTTTCTTCCTTCCTCTCTGACTTTTCCTTTTGCATATCGTCAGTGTGTCGCTGATGTCCAAACTGGTAAGAGGAAGCTATTCCTCATGGGGGAGATCCCCCCACTCTACACCAGGGATGGGGGACACAAGCTATAAATGCAGTTGTGTGCTTTGAAAGCTTGCAATTAGGTAGTTAGCCGGGAGAGGCGATTGGCCATGTCGGCTAATACATTTGGTCCCTGGCTGCTGACAGCACCCAAGAGCTGTGCACTGAAGAAAGGGCACACACAATGAGCCCTCTTTGATTCCCCTTAATGGCGTCATAATGAGCATACTCGTCCTGTGTCATTAAGATGTTAAAACATAATATGATAATACTACCTCAACCTAATGACTAATATCATCATACTACCACCATACTATACCACCACCTACCCACCTCTATACAAACTACCCATCCCTGTGTAGTCCTCCTATAATAGATGGCCCCTTGTATAGTCCTCCTATTGTAGAGAGCTCCCTCCTACGTAGACCCTCATTATAGACAGCCTCTCCTGTGTAGTCCCAGTATTGTAGATGGCCCCTTCCTGTGTTGTTCCTCTAATGTAGATGCCCCCTGCTGTGTGCTCCCCCATTCTATATGGCCCCCTCCTGTGTAGTTCCCCTATTATAGATGGTCCCCCTCCTTTGTAGTCCCACTATTTTATATGGCCCCCTCCTGTGTCCCTATGTATAGTTTGATTCTCAAAAGCAACTTCAAATATCCTGTCACCCGCTCCCTAGTAACTCCTCTCTCAGCAGTGTTTTCCTCATTCTCCTCTCTCATTCTCCGTCACAGGCAACGTGTTACAGAGTAACTTCCTGCACCAAATTTCCCTGCAGCTTCTCTCATCTGCGTGTGTGTGGAAATTGAATGATAGAGGCTGCAGGGACATCTGGTGGAGGATGTGTCTCTTTAACACACTGCCTGTGCCGGAGAATGAGAGAGGAGAATGAGGACAACACTACTGCTGCTGGTAGAGGAACTGCTGGGGAGCCGGCAACAGGGGAGTCTTGTGTCTCTCTGTCATCTGTAACATAATGTTTATTTAAAATGTAATCTTAATGAGCTACTTGTGTTTCTTCTACTAACTGATGTACACCTAATATCTCAATATATGTTTGTGGTACTACCATAACTCCTAGATACCAAGCTTGCTGTCTTGGGGTAATGTTTGACTTTGAACTTTCTGATTACATGCTATTGTCACATCAAGCACTTTTAGAATCGGTCTCTTCCTCGCTGCTGAATTAACTTAAACCCTTATTGTCACCTTAATTCCCTTCTCAAATCCCCCCTAGTTCATCTTAAATGTAGCAGCCAAGTTCATCTCCCTGTCCAACTGCTACACCAATGCCACGCCCTGTGCCAGTCACTACACTTTTTGCTCATTCAACTAAGTACAATATTAGATAGATAGATAGATAGATAGATAGATAGATGTTATATAATTATATTAATATTTTAAGGTGTTTTTTTCTTAGGTAATATAGATTTAATTTCATTACAAATTATAAAAAGTGTTAATACAGGTTTATGCTTTGTTCATGTAGTCCTGCTAGGGAAATAGTAAAAAAAAAAAAAAAGAGAGAGAGAAAATTGATGCTGCTTCATAGAAGCATATTTTGCTTATGTTTTATCATCACATGTACCAACTTGATCACTGGTGTAATGACCCAAGTTTATAGGATTATAGGGATCTATTGTTTTCTAAGCTCAGGTCGGTAAACTAACAGTTGTGCCATGACACTCAAACTAAGTTTAAAAACACATGTAGAGAGATACATATTTAAATGTATTAAATGTCATATCTGGAGTTATTGAATTAATAAAAGAAAAGCTGGATCTAATTAGATCATAACCTGACATTGTTTAAATCACATAAGAACTGGCAGTTTATTACAACATTGTAGAAATTAATGAAAAAAAAAAAAACATTTAAGATTTTAATGGGAAAAAAATAGGTTGTTTACTGAAACCAGGCAAAAAATACAAATGTAATTAAAAAAATGCTTCTTCTTTTAATGTTAAGTTGACTAAATGTGTTCATATTTGAGAACATAGATGGATATTAAGCTGCTTTTGGAGAGCACAACATCTCAGACATCCACACTTTTCTCACTGTTGACACAGGTAAAACTATTGTTTCCAGGCTGTTTTATTTAAAGTCTATTTTTTATTTGCACTAGTCTTAATACTGTCTGAACATGCTTGATTCCTTCTTCTCTGGTAATTGGTCTTTGCACCACATCCATCTCCTACCTTATCATTTAACAATTAACTTTTGTTTTGCTAGATGAATGACATCCTGCCTTTTAACTCACCCTTTGCTCTTTCCGTTGGTGTTACGTGTGCCTTGTCCAATTCCATGCTGTACTTGTTCCCTTGCCTCCTATAAAGCGCTTGTAAGTCCTGTAGTCAAAGCTGGCTATTAGTCTTTCTGTAAGAGTGCTAAGTGAACCCTTGATTTTGTAATCTGTATTTATGTTTATCTGGTCTGACCTCTTACCTCTCTATTTTGACCCTGTTTTTGTACCACATTGTCCGCTTGGTTTGACCCTGGTCTATACGACTACCCCTTTGGTGTTTGTACGTCATGTCTTATTTTATATTTTACACCTTACTTTTAGGCTAAGGACTGTTGCTCATTTTCTCGCAGCTGCCTAGTGCTGTCTGAGGCAAGCAGACAGGGACAGCTGGCGGAGACAATTCAGGGTTCACTGTCTGTGTCCTCCCTGCCCCTTCTCTGGCTAAACTCCCTCTCATATGCTGACAAAAGGCTCATCTTTCTGTCTAGTCCCTACACTGATGCCTCCTCCCTGTTACAGTCACTATGCTGGTTGCAAGTTTAGCTTAGAATACATATACAGTGAAAAAATATGTGGTTCTTATTAAAATCATTGGCTGCAGATGTGTCATTGATTAGCTGAAAAGGCTGTGACTGCTGAGACAAGTCCATCTCATAAGTAGGAATAATCACAAAGAAATCATACAATGCTTTACCACAGTCCCAAATTACATAGCTGCAACCTCTAGTTTTTAACACTATACCCCCACATATGGCACCAGACAGATTATATTGCCTCTCTTATATTGCAAACTCTGTTTGGACACTATAAGCCTTGTTATTTATTTTTTTATTAATATGTTTATTTTGACACTAATGAACATATGATGTGATGATGTAATAGTTATAGAGCAGTTAACCAAATCAAGTAGAGTAGTATAGTACAGTACAGTCAATAAACACTGTGGAGAAATTGTCTCTACTACCAAGCTACCAAGATATTTTGTTGACATGTGTAAAATGATGCTCTATACTATTAGTTTCTCTATATTGTCATACATAAAAAGTCTACAAAGCAGTTACTTTACTTCAACTACATAACCCAGAAAACAGAAAATCTTTTTGTTCTTTAAAACTTTTTCAGTTTCTTCACAGCGATGTGTACTTTCCTGTATTACCCAGGTAACCTATTGTATTGCCTAAAATAAATCAAGATATTAAAGTATACTTTTAAGTTCAGTGCCCTTAAATCTTTGTCTCCCATTATACTTGCTTTAAAAGTTTTTTTTTTTATTATTATTAACTAAAAGCCTTTTTTATCTGGACCTTTATACTTTGAGGTGTGCGGACTATGTCAAAGTAGAAGAGAATGATCAAGATTTTAAGGCTGCTCAAAATGGTTTCTATAAATTGAAAAATCTTAGTTCCATCAACCATATTCCAGGAATGTCCTGTGTTTTAGACTCTAATTCCCTGAAGAAAATGGGAATGAAATGTTGTCAAGCATAGATACTTCAGCAAACTCTAAGACAAAAAGAAAAAAATAATCATTTGAAAATGAGTAAAATCCAATGAGTACTGCAGTTTGAAAAAATTGCCTTTATTATATCAAGCTTAAAGCATTATTGTCACTTAACCCTTTCACAACTATGGATCATTGGTGCCTCAATGCCCAGGTCAGTTTTGGATTTCAGCTTATGGGATCATAATGATATGCCTGGGATCTTTTTTAACATCAGGACAGTCACCCCCTAAAAGAAAAGAAGAGGGACTGATCCCCAGTAGAACAAAGTTGCTGAGAGCCAAAGTATTCTACTGACTACGCTTGACTACCTCAGGGAATCTTAAGGAGCTAGCTACGCCCAGAGACAGAGACCTGGGACTCGTGCTACCTAACCTGGAGGTCTCTGAGCTGGTTAGGCAGAAGGTAGTTATATATATGTGAATTAGAGGATTTCTTCTTTCAAGTGTCTATACTATACAATCCTGTCAGAGTACTGTATTAATTAGACAAGGGCCCTTGCATGGCCCTCCAACACAAGTCTTCTTATTCAACTTCTTACTAAGCCTACCTCAAGTATTGTTTCTATTTGCACTAGCACCTGTGAGCGGTCCTGTTATTGTGTTCTTTGTATTGCACTGAAGTTTCTACAGGTAAAGATCCTTGTTTAAGTGCTGGACTCTGTCATCTTTCCTTCCATCACATCTGCACTCTCATACCTCACTAATGTGTTGGGCTGATCATTTACATATATGGCATATTAGATAGTATGTGGGGAGAAGGGGTTAATGATGCCTTTTCAAGGTACTATGTGAGTGGCACAGCAAGAAAGGGGTTATACAGTTACTGAGCTGATGTTGAAGTCAAACCTGCAGACTAATGGAAAGGGAGAGGAGAACATTACATACAGGAGGCAGCACTGTATACATACAGTAACAGCTCAGCAAGTAAAGGGTTACACCAAACAATGTAACTGTAGCTGCTGCTGCCTTAATTTACCTTTGAGGGAGTTCTTTTATTCTTCTTGAGGAGGCAGTCAGGCTCACATATTTCAGATACACAGCACAGGCTCTCTCCCCCCACCCCCATTGTTGGACTGAGGTGCTTAGGTTTCCCCAGTAAAATTGATTCTAGGGACCCGCTCTACAGTTAAACAGTGAAAATATTGTGCAATCACCTGTAGGTCTTGTGCACATAAACTTGTGTTATTACGAAAGTAGTAAATTATTTTGAGCTTACTATCTGATGCCCTTTTGTTACTATTATGTCAAGGTATGGTAAAGAATCTACCTACAAAACACAGTAATCACTGAACTCAAGGAGATCAGTGAAAAAATTCCAATGAAGTACTCAATCAAGAGTCTCCACTGATGCCCCCCCAAATTTAAATATGCAAAACAAGACTCCGTGGAGCCTCAGTTGTAAGTGTCAAAACACAGGATAACCAGATATCTCTAGGGTTGCCTCCATGATGGGGAGAGCACCACACCACCCGAAAGATAGCCCCTTAAGTCCCACTCGGTTGCGAGTACTGGAACATAAATAGGGAAACAACAGGGTGGCCCCTTTTTGTCAATGTATAACTCAAGGTGCGAGTATTGCAATCATGACAAGGGCTTGCCAAGGCAGGCATCCATCCACCCTCAGACAGCCGTTTCAGGGTATTTTCCCCTCGTCAGTGTGGAGCAGGATTCTGGCTAGTTGGGGCAATGACAAATCAACCAACAAAACACAGTAATCACTGAACTCAAGGAGATCAGTGAAAAAATTACAATGAAGTTCTCAATCAAAAGTCTTCACTGAAGCCCCCCGAAATTTCAATTTTGGGGGGCAACAGGCTAGAGATATCTGGTTGGTTATCCCTTGTTTTGAGACTCGCAACCGAGGCTCCACGGACTCTTGTTTGACTCTTGTTTTGCATATGGTAAAGAATCTGTTGCTTCATATTGGGGCTTGTTTTACCAGTTGTACTTTTGAATGTCATCTTTCATTTTACCATATAATATATATTGGTACCAATGTATTGTAGTACACTTGAGTAAAGATGCCTTCAACAAGAAGCAGCAGGCTGGTAAGATAGGGAGTGCATGCCTGGTGTGACTATGGGGTCAGGAGGGGAGCCTCAGGGGGGAAAGGGGGGTGGTGAAGATGAGCCTGATTCGTTCATATCTAGTGACATGTCATTTTAAGTTAGTTGTATATAAAAACAAATTCCTTAAGCTATTACGGATTGCCATCCATGAACTGAACAAAGCTGAACTAAATAGATTTCTATTAAGATTTTTATCACTAATTAGGCTATCTGGTTGTACTTTCAAATATGTATAGTAGAAAGAAACAAGACGTAAGGTCATAGCCTGATAGATAATAAAAGTTTAGAGTTGTGCAACGTAAGAAAGGGTCAAAGCAAATACAATAAAGTTGTTCTAGACCAGCCACTTCGTCATCATTTACTGCTCAATGTCAGGAACATCCAAGTGCCCTTGATAAGGCCTTTGTAAAATCTATTACATAATCAATCCAGTTTAGGCAGTTGACTATTTACCTTGAGCTATGATTTATTAGTGTTCTCTTTGCTGTAGCATAACCTCTTGATTAGTATTTGCAGCTAAATATACCTTGCTTAATTTTTATCACTTTTTTATCACATTTGATTTTACAATATATTTAATGTACTATACCTTGTTTGCTATATAGCTATTCTGTGACTACCAGTGCACATTAAAATCAATCTAGCCTTATAAAGAATTGATAAAAAAAAAAAATCAATCTAGCCTTTTATTAAACTTTGTATAGAAAATACATCTGATGTTAATTCATATTTCTATATGCAAATTTCATTTACGGGTGGCTTCATTTTACTTTGGGGTAATCACATGGACAATCCTTCATAACAACTTCATAAGCAGATAAGGCTATATAAATACCCAGGGCTAGGTTTAGACTTAGTGTAATTCTAGGCAAAATGAATAATGGGGCCCCAAGTGCTGAAAATTTCTACCAACCACACAGTTACATTAATAATAATAATAATAATAATAATAATAATAATAATATCATTATACAAGATGCCGATGATACTTCGAAACCATAATAATTTTAACATTTAAAGTTATCATGTTACTTTACAAAACTTTTGACATTACAGACAGTGTTCATACATTCAGGTTTTTAATTGCAATTAATAAAAATGAAGCCAAGAATGGAATTGGAAAAGGAAAAATCTCAGTCTTTCCTTTATGACCTGTCCTCCAGGTATAATGTGTTCCTGACTTTAGTTTCAATAATTGCAATTAAAAACTTGACTGTGTGAATACACCCTCAGGGTCTGGGTATTTACAACCCAATTGATTTTGAGATCTGGGATAAATATGCAGCTGAGTACTTTACTGGAATAGGCTATGAGCAGAGACGTGAAGCTCACAGCCATGTACTTCTCCCAGCTCTATCCAATGACCCTGGTGGATGAAAATGTTTGACTCTTTGAATACAAATCCTTATACAAAGACCAATGCCCAAAACTTCATTTGTAAATAAGTGACAGGAATATAGTGTGCAATACAGTTGTTCTTTCATGTGTATGATACATGTCTGAAAGAGATACTTTGGCCTAGAATAAAGGGGTTATCCAGTGCTACAAAAACATGGCCACTTTCCCCCTACTGTTGTCTCCAGATTGGGTGGGGTTTAGAAACTCAGTTCCATTGAAGTAAATGGAGCTTAATTGCAAACCACACCTGAACTGGAGACAACAGTAGGGGGAAAAGTGGCCATGTTTTTGTAGCGCTGGATAACCCCTTTAATCAAGCTGCCTGAAACCCTCATTGTCTGTTTTTCCCATAGCAACCACTCACAGCTTAGGTTTTATGTCTTAATGAGTTTGGGTAGAGTAAAACCTGAGTTGTGATTGGTTGCTGTGGGGAGAATGGGCAATGTGGGTTTCAGGCAACTTGAAAAATCTGGACCACTGTGCTTTATATTGACCAAGTTTTCTAAGCATGCGTTTGCATAGAAACTGCAGACAAAACAAAATATATTCAATCTGGTAAAATAGATACATTAGTTATATAACATGTCATCCAGTGTTACATTGATTTTAGCTCCAAATACATATATTTACTATTTTGAAAGTTCAATATTTATTTAAATTTTCCTTGACTTCCCAATGTTTGATTATAATCAGTCTAACTGAAGATATATTGCTGTACTGTAAAAAATGCATCCATTGATTGATAGAGTTGCAAATCACTAAGCTTCTCACCCCTGGAGTATACTGGGTCTTCACAAACAGAAAATACTGACATTTGTTTCAATTGGAGCTTGACTCTCCTTGAAATAGGTCATTTTGTAATGTCATCTATTAATATTGTATTTTTATCCATAAACTATATCCAGTGTATATCTTCTATTCCACAGAGGTTCAAGGGTGATCCTGTAATCTTCTAGTACCACAATTTGTCATATAGTTGTTTTCCATTGAGACAAAGCTATTTTCTCTTTTTCTAACTTTCACAATTGCCGTATGATTTCACTCTAAACATAGCTAATCCTTTAACATTCTATAGTAAGAAGATTGCTGTAAGAAAGTGGCCATTTGTATTACTATACTAGTAAAACTGACACAAAGACAATCAGATATTAAACAATTTGTGCCTTATTAATAATTTCTAGGATATTATAAAACATCCTATTCAAAGCGCATTTCAGAGGAGAACTTAATCCTCATCATTCAGTAAGAGTGATAATGAAGAGTGATAAAATAAACTCATATTACAGAAAATCTTTACTTATTTCCTTAAAGTTTACATTTTAACTTAATTCATTAGAAAAAAAAATATCTATCTATCTATCTATCTCTGTGTATATATATATATATATATATATATATATATATATATATATATATAATGTATATTACATTTAGCCTTTATCATTTGCTTTAGGAAACTTTAGCTTTGGACATTAACTGTGCTATTTCTGGTTCTAGTGTTTTATTGATGGGTTGGGCAATCAATTAGGCCTACTTTCTTTTAGCAAATATTCAGATTCAATAGTTTATTGCTGGTATTATTTGTGTTATAAGGAGCTCATGCTCATCTCCATATGTGGGACAAAAATGATCCAACAACCTCAGGTACAAATTAAAACACATTAGTTCCAACAATACCCATCAGGATATTCCCATTTCTCTGGGTATGGGAAGCACAATGGCTCAGTGTTAAGCACTGGTTATGTGGTTCAGTGGTTAATCATTTGCAAGTAGTTTGTATGTTCTCCCCATGATTATGTGGGTTACCTATAGGTAGACCATTTTTTTTTTTCACACTTCAGAAACATACAGATATGTACTGTAACTGGAATTTAGATTGTGAGGCCTAATGATGACAGGGACTGATTAAAGAGAGGACAAACTATGTAAAGTGGGTAAATGAAGGAATTTTTATAATACTAATAATACTACTACTACTACTAATATTATTATTATTATTAATCCCCTTATTAAAACAAATGTGGGGTGAATTAAAATTATATTCCCATCACCTAAAGATGATTATCAACCATTTGCCTAACTCCAAATTCCTTTAATGGTAGTTGCTCAAACATTGCTTCAGAAGCTACAACATTTGTGTAACTTCAGGAATTGTACCTAAACAGCATAGATTATAGGGCTATGCCATTTTCACAACTTCCATTAAGGTCAATGGGAGTTATGCAAATTAAATTACTTCTGCCCTTCAGCTGCAGTAGCTACAAGAAGGCTGGAGGGGTCATTAAGCCATTTTTAGGCAATGAAAATATACAGTACATTTAAGCCCAAGGTAAATCTTGATAAGCTTTTTCCTAAGAAGATGCCACAGTTATCATTTGTATTAAACATATTGATCCTGGGGTGTGGTTGGCTCAAATGGGTTCAAATGTTCCAAATTGTATTCCCCTAATCTGTGTAGTATATGAATACTCACCCACTCCCCACTATTGTGTGTGTGGAAAGCTGTCCAAGTCTGGCCCCACGCAAGCCAAGATAGCCACGGCTGTGTGCAAACTGCATAGTGTGAGCAAGTGTTAGTGTGAATGGACTTTAATTGCTTTGGTATGTTTCACATATGGGGGGTGGCTCCCTCCTTTATAGCCAAGCACTTCACCCAGCTCCTATAGGTGTGTTACATAGAGTTCAGTTGCTCCTAAATGTATATGCAAAATGTATATACGAAATGTATACTTATAGTCCAAAAGAGGCCATTGCTAGTGTAGGTCCCACTCTCTGAGGACCCCTTAACATGGTGAGTTGGTACATTCTGTTTAATCAAACGGTTTGCTAAGAACCTCATTAAAAAAAAAAAAAAAAAAAAATCTTAAAAAAACTAAAATGCTATATGACACTTGCAATTTGCTGCAGCCATTTTCTGTTTTTGATTTATTGTTAGCCACGGCTGTGTGCAAACTGCATGGTGTGAACAAGTGTTAGTGTGGATGTGCGGGATTTAATTGCTTTGTTATGGTTCAAGTCTGGCCCCATACAAGATTAAAGCGCTGGTAAGTTTTTCAGCATTGCTTACTGGTATTCCAGGGACTCTGCACTCAGCCTGGTAAGCATTTACTGAGCAAATGCTATTATGAGAGAATCAAAGTTATTAAGTTTGTACAGATATGTCTATCTATCTATCTATCTATCTATCTATCTATCTATCTATCTATCTGCAGTGAAGTTTTTCTTCCTGAATTGTAGGACTTATTCTACTTGCAGCTCTCCTATTGCATTTATACTTGTACGTATTGTAACAATCACTGCGTCCAGACCATTACAGCAAGCTCTCATTCAGCTCACACTCACTCACTTGTTATTCCTTTTACATTCATGAATTGATCTCTCTGCTACAAAACCTGTTCTTCAGTGTTGACTCTCCTTTGTCACCTCTATCTCTGTGCCTGACATCCATGTCAAATTCCCAGTCTAATTCTCAACCTATATGAATTGTAAATGTGTCCCTAAACACAGTGTCTTAAATGCTTTGTGTGCTTAGCTTCAAACCCAGTGATAGCTGTTATACAGTCCAAATGAAATGTGTAGGATATCTTTACCTTATGCTCACAGAATGTAATCTATGTGATCTGTCTACCCTTCACACTGCATGTGTACGTGTGTGTGGTCTACATGGTAGACTACCAAAGGTAATCAAATTCCCCATTACTGTGTGTTGTCATGTGTGTTTCTAAAACTATAAACATTTATTTGTGGGATTTCTGCTCAAATCCCCATTGCATTCACTTGGCTTCTTTAATAATCTGCAGGTATTTTTCCTCATTGTTTCACATCTGTCTTCATTATCACTAGCTGCCTGAACAACATTTTAACCTATATCATCCAGAGATCTTCTCCTAACCCAATGACCTACATTGGCAACGAGTCCATGTTGTTTGCATTCTGTGTTCATTTTGCAAGCAGTAACACACTCCTTTTAGATGATAAACTTTAACAATAATCCAAAATTCAATCATAACATTTTCTAAAGTCTAAAAGAAATCATAGAGGTTTGAAGGTACACCCCATTAAAAAATGTAATTGACATTTAGAGACATGTCAAAACTTTTTAGTAAGTTGAGGGTCAATGGATACTGAGATCTCCACCAATCACTAGAAAGAGCGGAAAAGCGTTCAGCTAAATGTGTTTTTTACCTATGTCTATCTGCTACTGCAGGAGACAAATTCCATTAAGGAGTTTATGAATCTTGTCTCTTACAGACAGAAGATTGGGTAGTATACAATTAGCTCAGCATTTCTCTCTTCTTGTTCTAGTAAACGATAGTGGTCTTAGCACTAAGCACTTATCGATCAAAACTAGTGACATTTCTCTATTACGTTAAAGTGAATGTACCATCAGGTACATTTGCTTTAAGTGTTGCCCATCAATAGAATGGCACCGGCATGTGGAAGCCGGTACTGCGGCCCTTTTCCTTAACTGTGGCCTGGTTCCCTTGCACAAGGCTGGTCTATTACCAGGCAACGGCATTTGCTGAAGTACTGGAGGCAGACCAGCGCGCTTCCAGTGGGAGGAAACCCCTGTCCATCTGTGACGCTGCTCCGTTAGAATCAATGGTGCCATGTCACACACAGAGGGGCAGGGTTTTCTCCCACTGTGGGCGGGTCGGACCGCCTCCAGTGCTTCAGCTCGATAATAGACTGGCACCATGCGTGGAAAACAGGCCACAGGTTAAAAAAAAAAAAAAAAGAACTTGGCACCAGCTTCCACCAGCCTGCACCATTCTATTGATATGCAACATTTAAAGCAAATTTACCTGATAGTACATTCACTTTAAACTTTTTTTTGCTGTTGTTAAAGTTAAAAATAGAAATCATTGTTTCCTAATAGTATACAAGTTTGGATTCCGTGTCAAAATCAACAATGAATCAATATCATTTTCCACATGTAAATACGTTTTCTGTAAATCACATGTATCGTAAATTCTCAGATGCATGGCAAATAAATGTGTCTGTCATCTACATAACCTTAATAAACTAATGGAATTCCCAATTCCTAGTATTTTTAAAAATAAAAATATTCATTTGTTTGATGTCTGTTTTAATTCTTCAACCCCTTGCCTCTTCAGCCTGTTTTGGCCTTAATGACCAGGGCCTAGTTTTCAAATCTGACCTGTCTCTCTTTATACTTTTATCATTGCAGTTATTCTGAGATTGTTTTTTCATGACATATTCCTCTTTATGTTAGAGGTATACTTTGGTTTATACATTCAGTAGTTTTTTGTAAAAAAAAAAAAAAAGCATTTACGCAAAAACTTGATAAGTTTATGTTTCTTTATATTCAAAATTCTCTTGTTCTAAGAAAAATAGTCACGGCACATGAACTAATTATAACTGCAACATCTACAACATGTCTACTTTAGGCTATGTTCACTCAACGTCCAAAAAAGTGTTCGCTTTTTGTGTTTAAAAATACGTCCGTTATTGCATAATTTTAATTGGCCTGACTAAAATGCATTGAAGCCTATGGAATAAAGGACGTCTTTTTCACACATTCTATAGAATGACGGACGTCTTTTCAATCGGACGCACGCATTCAGTACAATGTGTCGAAAAGACGTCCGGTATTCCATAGACTTCAATGCATTTTAGTCAAGCCAATTAAAATGATGCAATAACGGACGTATTTTTAAACACAAAGAGCTAACGCTTTTTTTCTTTTTTGGACGTTGTGTAAACATAGCCTTATGGTGACGTCATTTGGTGAACGTCCTTTTACTTGTTAGGATGTTAGAGGGCTTCAAAATATTGAAGCGATTTTTCAAATTTTCAGGAAAATTTCAATTTTTCTTAGGGACCAGTTCAGTTCTGAAGTGGATTTGTTAGACCTGCATGTTAGTTACCCCCATAAATCTCTTCACTGTAAAAACTTCAGCCCTCAAAGTTTATTAACCGTTAAGGTGTTTTGTAGAAATTTAAGCAGGTCGGAGGAGAAATTTAACATTTTCATGTTTTTTTGGTGGATATTCCATTTTAGTCAATTTTTCCCCCCTAACACAGCAAATACTAACTGAAATATGGAACTCAATATTTATTCCACTTATTACAATGTTTACAGAAATCCCTTATATGTGGCTGCAGTGCGTCACCTGACTCAACCACAGGCCTCAGACATGACAGAGGCCTGGTGAATTTTAGGGCCTTTTTCTATTTTATATTTTTAGCCATTATACCATGTCACAGAGGCCTTGTGGTGCCAAAATATTTGTGTAGGACAAGTTAACGTTTCCATCTGTACCATTGGGGGGGGGAGGGGCGACATGATCATTTTTATTTAATTTTTTATGAGGTGGTATGAATAAAAAACACAATATAGCATTTACGCCATTTACTATACGTCACATATGACATGTTATTGTTATTCGTCAGGTCGGTACGATAACAGCGATATCCATTTTATATAACTTTTGTTATAGTTTATGGCATTTATACTCTAAAAACGGTTTGTGTCTTGCATATTGTAGCGGTACACCTTTTGGGCACATGTGACGCTTTGATAGCGTTTTTCTATGTGTTTTAGGGGCCGGGATTAACAAAAAAAATTGGGATCTCCCTCCGGATTCCCTATAGACAATGCGGTCCCATGGACTGCAGCGCCTATGGAGTTAACTGCCCGGTGGAGAGCACGGCTTCCCTCTGGGCAGGGGTATCAGGAGAAGGCTGTGTGACACAGCCTCCTCCTGCTACCAGATCGCTGTTAGGGACAGTGGGGGAGGCAGGGACAGCATGACGTTCCTGGAACATCATGTTGCAGGAACTACTTGCTTTGCATGATGTTCCGGGAACATCATTTTGAGGCAAGGGGTTAATATTTCACTCAGGCGAGTGGATTCACAACAGTGCAAACTGCACATGCACAGCACAACTCCAAGGGTCAGATATGGATTTGTTCCATGGAAACACATACCCGAATATTATGTGATATGCTTCCAGAGCCATAGGTAAGTTGGCTCATATTAGGAAGCTGTATCCATGTTTTTCCTGGCAGCCCTCAGACTGCATCCGTATTCTCCAGGCAGCGAGATTCAAATGCTGATCGTCCGGGTTTGTGAACATTTAACAAATTCACTCATCTCTATTCATTTTCATACTTTCTTGAATAGAAAACAGGATCTTCTGACACATGTAATTACTTACATAATTAAAGTATATATTTAGTATTCAGTTATGTCTTGAGGTCACAGCTGTCTAGATACTGAATTTGCAAGTATAGACTTTTTACACCCCTCAAGTCAAAAGATATTTGCTGAAGTTTAAATTATTGTGGAAATAATTTGTGAAAAATAGTGGTTTAAGTTAGTAAGCAGTGTGTGCTCCCCAATCACAACCATGATTATTTTTTTTAACTCTCCATTAGAGATGAGCGAACCTCGAGCATGCTCGAGTCAATCCGAGCCCGAACTTTCGGCATTTGATTAGCGGAGGCTGCTGAAGTTGGATAAAGCCCTAAGGCTATGTGGAAAACATGGATATAGTCATTGGCTGTATCCATGTTTTCCAGACAACCTTAGAGCTTTATCCAAGTTCAGCAGCCCCAGCTAATCAAATGCTGAAAGTTCGGGTTCAGATGGACTCGAACCCGAACCCGGTTCGCTCATCTCTACTCTCCATCCATATAATCTTAAGAAAACAAACTATTCAATTTTGACCATAAAACACAAATAACTTACTGAGCTGAAGGACCTTCGGTGATGTCACAGTCATGTGACTAATCACATGACTAACATCCCGAAGTTCCTACACTGAATGTATCATAACTACAGAGCAGCAGAGGTATGTGTGTTACCCTGTGTGTGTGCCTGTGGATATGCTTGTACAGCTGAGTGTGTATGATGTAGCTGGGTGTATATGACATAGTAGAGCTGAGTGTGTATGGTGTAGCAGATCTGAGTGTGCATGATGTTGCTGGGTGTATATGACATAGTAGAGCTGAGTATGTATGGTGTAGCAGATCTGAGTGTGTATGATGTTGCTGGGTGTGTATATGACATAGTAAAGCTGAGTGTGTATGATACAAGAGCCAAGTGTGTATTATGTAGATGGGTGTATATGATGTAGCAGAGCTGAGTGTGTATGGTGTAGCAGTCTGAGTGTGTGTTGTGCATGCTTTAGCTGTGTATGTGTAAACTTTGACCTCTTCACTGCATTATCCCCTTCATTACCTTAGACCACCAGGGAACTTAGACCACCAGGGAAGTTTAATTAGCATGAAATATTTTTTCCCTGTTTTCAGTGGTCTAAATAAGGGGTGCGTCTTATAGTCGGGTGCGTCTTATAAAGCGAAAAATGTTATATAGACTGCAGTTCAATTATTAGCTTTACTTCTTTCCTTTTAATTAACTAAAGGGGAAACCCTCTCCTATCAGAAAGGGTGCTCTCTGTTGCCACCTCTGTCCATGACAGGAACTGTCCAAAGCACTAAAGATTTTATATTGGGATTTGCAACTGCTCTTGACAGTTCCTGTTGGGGACAGAGGTGGCAGCAAAGAGCACTGTGTCAGACTGGAAATGAAGCATTTCCTGTAGGACATACAACAGCTGATAAGTACTGGAATATTTGAGGTTTTTAAATCAAAGTAAATTTCAAAACTATAAAAATTTCTGAAACTAGTTGATTTGAAAGAAAAACAATTTCCTTGGAGTAGTCCTTTCACTAATATTACATACCATATGTTACATTTTGTAAAGCAGCGGTGCTTCATAACTATGATTAAAAAGTAGATTTTGTCTTATGCAGTCTCACTTATATCCTAAACCAAAAATGGTGCCTAAGGTAGGCAGCAATTTTGTGGAACACTAAACTTGATACTGTACATGTGAGCATCCATTCTATGAGCATATGCAAGATGGGGAGAAGGGAATTATCCATTTACTATCTACTGACACTGCTGTTAACAGAAAATCAATATGTCAGACTGAAGCGTGGGGTAGTCAGAATTCTCAGAGCTAGTTAGACAAGATGTTTCTCTTTCACCACATGTTGAAGGTGTACTGTACATTCAGCACCATCTTTTAAATCTACCACTATATGCAAAGTGATAAATGATGGGTTCCACCAGTTTGGTCTACAGTTTGTGAATTAGGCTATGTTCACACAACGTCAAAATTAAAGAAAAGGCGGCCGATTTTGATATTTAAAAAACGTCAGTTTTTGCCCAGATTTAACTGACTGCAATGGCAATGCATTGAAGTCAATGGGAAGACAGACTTCCAATGCACACAATGCAATGAATAACGTAAGTTTTTACAGCGGACGTCCAAATAATGATCATGATCATTATTTCCGGATGTTTTTTGCAAACAGCGGTCGTTTTTTATAAGTTGTGCACACACAGTTTTTCTTTTCTCACCGTTCTTTCTCTGTTTTTACTATTAAATTCAATAGACTTTTCAATTAAGCTGCACCCAAAGGACAATTAGTAATTCCAAACTAGAATAATGTGCAAATACCAGTCATTGCACTAAGGGAAGGTCAGGCTGCTTAATGTCATCCGTTACTTTAGACTCAAAATGACGGACGTCATTTTAAACGGAGATGAAAAAACGTTGTGTGAACATAGCCTTAGATACATAAGATTTATCCAGAAAGTATTAATATAGTGTTATTTAAGTTTTAATATAATTAAGTGTTAATATAACAAGAAAATTTTGTGTAATCTCTTTGTATTTTTACTTTACTTTACTGTACAAGTCAGTGCAGACATAACTGGCACAAAAACTACACACACAGTATTTTTCATATAACATGGCTGGATACTTTCCAGACAGACCTTGTATACTATAAGGGTGGGTTCAGACAACAAAATTTGCGCGGATAAATTCCGCCGAATTTCGTCGGTAGAACGCGCTCACGTCTGTGCGCCTTTCCTCCGGCTCCATAGACACCATTCTATGAGCCGGCTGATTCTGCTATCTGCCGAAAGAATTGATGTGTCAATTCTTTCTACAGCATGCGGAATCCCCCGTGCATAGAATGATGTCTATGGCACGGGCGGAGGATGCGCGGCAGTGTGCGCGTACAGGCAACGGAATTCGGCGGAATTTATCCGCGAGAATTCCATAGTCTGAACCCACCCTAACTTCCAAATACTACAGACTCCTAATAATTTGTTTGTATTTTGTTCCTGTGTGGCTCTAAAAAGATGGATATCATATGCATATACTGCTGCTAACTCCGACAAGAACACACTTTGTGAAGTTTGTAAATTCTTGCATTAATGAGCACTAAATAGGGTCTTTGTATACATTATGTCAATATGTTATTTTACCCCCAGAAGTCTGATGGAGAGGTATTATTGATCTATTTCTAAAGCAAGTTGTGCTTCTGTGCCATAGATGAGTGTCAGTGAAAACTTTAGACATATATTAGTAGTATAAAGACACTCTGTATCAACCATAAACACATCTTCTATGGGTGTTAAACTTCACTGTTATCAGCAATGCTAATTCCAAACATGAATATGCTTATCCATTTCAGATTTGCTTATAAAGAATGAAAAAATAAAAATACCCATATATGCTCCTGTCTATAAAAAATATTATTAACAATGCACCAAAGTGATTTTTTTTTAAATTTTTTCACACTTTTAAAGTCTTTTAGTCACTAATAGCTTTAAAACCTCAAAAGCTTTAAAACCTCAAAACCTGACAAATGTTTGCTACAATGGAGTGGGACCTATTCATTTTATTTTTCTCTTGCATTATAGCTGGTAAATCTGATGAGCAGTGCTGCATAGACTTACAGTATAGTTAGTCACGATTTTACATTAGAAAGACTGTACCCTGTGCATTATAGCTCACCTCACATCCTGTAGATGAATATTTTAAGCACATATTGGTAGCATAACACCCTAATCTATCGTACACAGTATCACCGATAAACAAACATTTCACATCTTCTATGAGTGCTAAACTTTACTGTTATCAGCAATGCTAATTCCAAACATGAATACGGTTATTCATTTGAAGCTTGCATATCAAGAGTATTAGAAATTATGCTGTTTCATAGAAATCCCATCTATGCTGTCCCCTTCTTTAAAAAATATCCATAACAATGCACCAGAGTCATTTTTTCTAATCTTTTCCACACTATTTGAAGTCTTTTAGTCGCTATTAGCTTTACAACCTCAAACAGATGTGACAAATGTTTGATACAAAGAACTCAGACTATTCAGACAGATACTATAATGGAAGTTTTACCAGCAGAGATATGAAAGAAAAAACACTTGTTCTCAAGAAATTCATTTTTAGAAATCAGACACAAAATAATAAATAACATTTTTAGTAATTCGACATTAAAAGTTACTTTACAAGTTGTCATCGCTTACAATAGATGAACTTTATAATAATTCAAGGTCTACAGTCGCTCATGTTTCTGGAAGTGAAGACATGTTTCAGCTCATCCCCTGAAATGGTGAAAGCCTCAGATATCTCCTGCTCTTTAAAGGACAACTCTGGTTAAAAGCTTTTTCCCAGTAATTGAAACACATTTTAAAGTTATATATCTTTGTAATTTGCTTCAATCACCTATCTGCCCCCCTTCCCTATCTTTTCGCCTCTCAATATCCCACCAGGAAGTGAAGTAAACTCATTCTTACCTAATGGCTGTTGAAACAAGGTTGTTCTTTGGGGGCCATTTTGTGACAATGACATAATCAAGATGGAGGCTGGTCTAAGCCCTGTTAGGCCAGCCTCTCTTTGTCACATGACTCAGGTTGCTCAACTCTGACTGGCTGAGCAAGATGTAAGCCGTCTAACAGTTCTACTGAGTCAGTAAGACATCACAGCAGACAAAGTGCATCATGGGAAAGCCCAAACCAGGAAGTGAAAAAAATGAAGACACCAACTGAAGTTTCAGGGACCTGCAAACAGCTGGAAATTCAAACAGAGACAGACTCAGGAAGGATGGTAAAAGTGAAAACTATGTTGTAATATACTATGTTTTTTTTTATATCAGCAACAGAGTTGTCCTTTAACATTTTAGCCACTATTCAGCAAATGATTGAGAAATGATTACCAGATAGGCTTCATGTTAGATGCATATCATTGATAAAGGTAGCAATCTGCAACAATGCGTACAGTGCAGCAATGCATACAGTACAGTGCAGCCACTCACAATAGTACATTAGACATGATGAGTGCAAGAGTACCAATACAATGAGCGGAGAAGCAAACTACTATATGCGTCACCACTCTCTATTGATCATTATCCAGGATAAGCAGGTTTTAACTACTGTAGATCCTACAGCTCACTGCTACACTTGCATGTTTTTACATACACATATATTGCTTTGGTACAGACTACAGACTGTTCCCTTAAACACTGAAGTCTAGGGTGCAGGTAACTGTTATCCAACTGAGGTTGTTTGTTTTGAGACACTGGGGTGGGGAGCTTGTGGACCAACAGGACACTATATATTTTACTATTATATATATTTTACTATATATTTTTTTTTACTATAAGCTTTTTGTGATTTTTCTTTTTTTTTAATGAACCAGTTCTAAGGTAAGGCTGAGTGAAAAATCAAAGTCTGAAATGTCTTAAAGGGTCACTGTCATTTTGAAAAAAAAAAAAAAAAAGACATGTCATAGAGCACAGATGTCAAACTCAGGCCCTCCAGTCTGAGAGCTGAAACAAAAGCTTTGTCTGTCCAGGCATGATGGGAATTGTAGTTTGGCAATAGCTGGTTTGACACCCCTATCATCAAGACATATCAAAAGTTTTGATCGGTCCAGGTCCCATACCAATTGTGAGAATAAACTGGGCCAGAGAACATCCCTGGAGATGCAAATTAAAGGGGTTTTCCCAGGATGCAAATATTTATTTACTAAAGTAATAGAGTGTTTTAAAGGCTGTAAATAAAGCATACTCATCTGCTTTATCCCCTGCTGCTGCTATTTCAATTGTGTCGGGCAGAAAAGTGATCAGGTCCTATCAGGCCTTGACATTGGCAAGGGATTTGATAAAATGAGTAAGCTAACATACTGTATATGTTCTCTAATATTTTGCACCCAAGGTTAATCAACATTTGTAAAACATTTGGCTCACTTAAAAGGATTGTTGCATGAAGACAATCCAGCAGGGCCAGCTTCTATCATCCTCTGTGATAACTTGTATCTAGAGATAGTTTGTATAAGAAATACACTTTTCATGCAGTGATGGCTGCAGAAAAAAATTTATTATGTGGATTGCAGCAATTAAAAGGGTCTGTCTATTCATATTGACAAGGACATATGGTATATATATATTGTCTTGAGATAACCCATACACTGCACATAATGCTAATTGGACTGAAGCATATCAGGTGATCTGTATTTGTGAAATGAGGGAGGGTATGGCCTTAGCAGATTATACTTCTGTCCTGATTCTGTCAACAGTACATGAAGCGATATGAGGAGTTGAGCCTGCTCCATGCACTGTGACTCCTGGCTGCGATCAGCAGCTGGGGGTCATCTCTAATAACCAGCATGGGGCAAATGGCAGTGCCAGCTATTTAATTATTTAGATGCCATTGTCAAACTTGGCACATTGTTCAAGCACATTCTTAGTGAAACCGATTTTTGTGCAGGACAATGATCTACGTTTTCTTTCAGTTAGCAAAGGCCCCACAACTAGGTGCATTTTTTTTGCACTTTACCAGTTTATTATGTTTTAGAAATACATGGTGACATCGTCATTTAGCTGTCTGGCCTCCCCTTAGTGCAATGACAGCTGCTGGTACATTATTCTAGTTTGGGCTTACTAATTGGCCTTTAGCTGTGTCGTATTAAAAAGTCCATTAAATTAAATAGTAAAAACAAAGAAAAATGGTGACAAAAGAAAAACTGTGTGTGAACAGCTAATACAAAATGTCTGCAAACGTTTGCAAAAGATGTCCGGAAATAATTGTTATGATCATTATTTTGACTTCTGTGGTGATTATGTTCATTTTTCAATACATTGTGTGCATTGGACACCCATCTTTCAATTGACTTCAATGCATTCCATTGCAGTCAGTTAAATCCTGGCAATAACGGACATTTGTTTAAATAGCAAAAGCAGACGCCTTTTCTCTATTTTTGACGTTGTGTGAACATAGCCATGGATTGACCCTTGTTTAAGGGGCCTATTGCAAGGCCTTAACTTCTATTGTCATTGGCCACACATCCCCCTTTTTACATGAGAAAACGTGTGGCCAACAAACATTGGCTTTTAAACCTGCTTAAATAATGAAGACAGGCAATGAACAAGCATATATTAGCCTGTATAGCCAACAATCGTACTATGAAATAGCACCTTTACCATGAAAATTACATAGGTTTTGCCAGGAAAATGTTTGGCCAAATAGAGCCACAATGTGAGTGAAAACTGCTCTGGTATAAGGTTTACAAGTCATAGTAGTACAATGTATTATTTTGAAAAATACATAGCATTTCATATTTATCAAGTCCTTTTTCATTGAACAACAATGAAAGACAATGATCAACAGTGAAACATGAATGTTAGCTTCAGATGTCAGATTGTCAATGACTTGAGTTGTATACTAACCTCTGCGGCTCATTCATTATATAGTGTTACCATCTTTACAGTTCTGCTTAAAACATCATAAAAACATCAGGACACAGAACAGTACAACATGCAATCGCTCACATTTTGTAAGTATGTGCTTTTTTGCACACTATCAGCTTGTAAACCCCCCATAGAATGAAATTCTGATCTCCTGTATCTTAGTCATTTGTGTTAAGCAGGTGATTTTTGTTTTAGCAGCAGCTGCAAATCCATGGGGTCTAAGATCGCTGACATAAAACTGATAAGTTCAAAATCCAAAACACAAGTGATATGTAGTTTATGATGTACTGTGACAATGCCTCAGTGATGATATTACAATGCTTGCCTGGGGTGTTCTCATTCCATTTTCAGCATGATGCTGCATTGATGTTCCAGCTTGTTATAACTCAAAATACACACAGATTTATCCCTTGCTGGTGGTTTATGGAAACAACCCAGCATTTTGACGGTAACAGATAAAATCTACATTTCTCTCCACACATGATAAAATAAAACCTTGGGATTTAAGAAAACCCATCTATTGTCACTGCACTTTTTATAATGTGGCATGCAATAAATGTTTACTACTGTGTCTCTTCTGTTACAAATATTACATTTGTTATTTTAAAGTAACTTAGAGAAATTTCATGTTTCCTATCTATATACCTATCTGTCTGTCCATCCATCCATCCATCCATATATAGTGGTGACTAAATTATTGCAAGTATCAACAAATTACGTATTGCAGCATACCTTTAGTGGTTCTCAGCTAGGCTGTTTTCAAATAAAATGTTACACATCCTGACTTTTTTCAGTATTTTATATGATCAGGTAATTTCTGCCAATAACTGCTTGAAAAATACAGTATATAGTCATAATTTCATGTATACCAGCAAAACCGCTGCTTTGAGAGCAGAGAAGTGGTCTGTAATCTAGAAAACAAGCTGTCAAAAATTGGAGGGAAAGAGAAGGAGAAGAAGTGTTTGCTAAATTAATGTATTAGCAAAAATATTTAACTTGATGAGTCCTAGAACATTGGCTATGTTAGCTGAGATGGTATACTGTCATTGGTATACTGTCACATAGAACAAGGCTTGTATACATATATGCATGAATAGTATTGTTTTGTTGTGTAGTGATTGTAATATATTGAGTTATTGTATATTGACACTAAAGGATGCTTTTTCTGGAGGTTTGTAAAGCATTGGGAATTATTTATACATTTCTTCCTCAGTATACTGTATATGTATACTTGTTGGTTTTATTGCCATTACTCTATTTTAATGCCCAGTAAAGGAAGTTGCACTGGTGTAGTGTCCACCAATATAACCATGGCAGAAGCACAGAATATGGTATTTGTAAGGTGAATAGCAATACATAAAGTACCGTATGAATGACACTCATCTTACTGTACAAAACATTTGTTGGACCAGGGACACAATGTAAAATGAGCAGCAATACATACTGTAATGAATGTACTGCACTGTGGGCTGCTGCAGCATATACAACTGAGTGGTAAATGTACTGTAATTTAAAGGGAGCACTAGAGATGAACAAATCTGCAGTAGTAATGATGTCAAGCATTTTATTGCGCTTGACTGATGGCTCTCAGGCTGCTGCTTTTAAATTCTGCTCATCTCCAGGTGCTTGGAAAAGCTGAATGCTGTCCTGGGAGAAGTTTCCCTGGACTGCATCCAGCTTTTCCTGATGCCCAGAGTGGAGCAGAGTTTAAAAGTAGCAGCCCAACAGCTGAGTGTAAAGAGACACTTCACTTTGTGAATACTGTAAATCATACTCACCAATCTCTTTTGAGCACCCATGTACTGCATGCATCACTGCTTAAATACTAAAAGAGCTGCAACCCTGCTGCCCTAGGTACCCCATTTTTATTCTCCAGTTATCATCATGATTCCCTTATTTATAACTAATCATAATGATAAGGGGTCAGTCTTAGGCCACGTTCCGACATGCAGTCGAAACCAAACCCCATGTGGTAACCAATAACCACATGACCAATAGTCCTAGTAACATCACACAACTATTAGGGGGAAATGGGCACGTTGTTTCAGCCACATATCCATTCCTCTATGTGGCCTGAATCATGTTTTTTACATGGTTTTTAACTGCTCGAAATATAAATTTGCACATTTTCAATGATTAAAATAGTCTGAATATTGCTGGAGGAGATTCTAGCCACAGAATTTATAGATAATAGTTTCAGACAATGTACATTTAACACCACAATACCAGACTTGAACCATATCACCATACTGTAATGGATAACATTGCCATAACAGACCTTAACAATACCACCATACTGTGACTGGATAACACCACCATTGCAGGACTGAAAATTACAATCATACTGTAACTTGATAACACCACCATACCAAACCTGAACAATGCAACTATACTGTGACTAGATAACACTGTCATTCCAGAACTCAATAATACAACCATACTGTGATGCAGTCATTTTCTGTGCAGTGAAGTGTGGGAGAGGTTGTGCAATTTTAGGCATGATGGGATTTACTGGCCACCTTTTACTCATTGTTTTATCGGATAAAATAAGATTTAAAAACATAATAATTTTGGCATTGGGTATTTTTTTTCAAGTACAGTGTTCACTATGCAGTATCAATACTGTTGTATTTAAATAAACTAGATGTTTCCACACTCGATGATGCCAAATATACAGTATTAATTTATTTTTTGCAATGTGTAATAAAAAAAAGTAGTAAGCAGTTAAAATCAAACATGCCCAACATTTCTACCCCAACATAAACCTGTTAATCCTAGCTCTTCCATAAAAATGAGTTTTTTAACATTTAGCCTTTAACCCCTTAGCGACCCATGACGTATCTGATTCGTCATGGTACCACGGGGGGTGTTCAGAGCGGGGTCCCGCTGACATGTGCAGCCGGGCAGTGCCTCTATTAGCCGGAGCGGGTCCCATTGCCGCTCCGGCTAATTAAGCCTCTAAGTGCAGCTGTCAAACCTGACAGCTGCACTTAGAGGCTTTGTACTGCACATCCCTGGTGTCTAGTGGGACAGATCTCCCCCCCTTCTGCCCGTGCCGGGCCTCAGCGTCGGAATGACACTGATCCCGGCTCGGCAATAGATTGCTATGGCCTGCAGCAGGCCATAGCAATCTATCACCGATCTGATCGATCTATGCTGTGTATATACACAGCATTGATCTCTATGAGAGATCAGTGCTGTCTATATACAAGTCCCCCAGGGGGACTTCTAGTTAAAGTAAAAATAAAAGTAAAAATGTTTTTTTATTAATAAAAAATCCCCTCCCCTATTAAAAGTCCAAATCACCCCCCTTTTTCCATTTTATAAATATAAATAAATAAACAAATAAATAAACATATTTAGTATCGCGTAATCACCCGAACTATTAAATTATCACATTCCTGATCTCGCACGGTAAACGGCGTAAGCGCAAAAAATTCCAAAATGCAAAATTGTGCATTTTTGGTTGCATCAAATCCAGAAAAAATGTAATAAAAAGTGATCAAAAAGTTTCATATGCGCAATAAAGGTACCGATAGAAAGTACATGTCATGGCTCAAAAAATGACACCTCACACAGCCCCATAGACCAAAGGATAAAAGCGCTACAAGCCTGGGAATGGAGCAATTTTAAGGAACATATATTTGTTAACAATGGTTTGAATTTTTTACAAGCCATCAGATAATATAAAAGTCATACATGTTACATATTGTTGTAATCGTAACGACTTGAGGAACATGCATAACAAGTCTGTTTTACCATAGGGCAAACGGCGTAAATGCAAAACTCCCCGAAATCAAAACTAATTCCTTTTTTTTTCAATTTGACAGCACAAATGATTTTTTTCCGGTTTCGCAGCATATGTTGTGGAAAAATTCAGCCTGTCATTGCAAAGTACAATTGGTTTTGAAAAAAAATACGGGCTCGTGTGGGTCTCTAGGTGAAAAAATGCAAGCGCTATGGCCATAAAGTGGAAAAAGCAAAAGTGCAAAAACTAAAATTGGCTTTGACCCTAAGGGGTTAATGGGGTGTTAGCCGCTGCATACCCAAGAGTCAAGGCCTTCTGCAAATGAGCAAGTGAGTTCCTACATACAGATGATTTTTGCAGAACCATCCAACAATTACTCCAGAATAAAGGTTTAAAGGTTTGTTTGTTTATTATGACTTATTTTTTCTGTAGTAACTCTGAAAAGATTTTAGATTTACCCACAAGTCTAAAGAAAGATCGGGACTAGGAAAAAAGAAAAATCATTTTCCCCCCTGATCCCTGGTGGGGCCCCTGCAAGATGCTGCCCTAGGCACTGGACCACCAGTCTCTAGTGATTATAGATTGTAAGCCCCTGCGGGCAGGGTCCTCTTCCCCATGTACCAGTCTGCCATTTGCCTTCATGTAATGTGTTTGATCTTGTGTTGTTTCTGCTCATTACCCCTATCTATTGTATAGCGCTCTGGAATTAAGGGCGCTCTATAAATAAATAATAATAATAAAAAATACGGGTCTGAGCATCCTGCCAATAGCTTAGTATGCCACATCAACAGCATAGCATGCAAATAAAGTGTGTTGAGAATGAGATAGTTTTGCTTTAATTAAATAATTTTTGGGGGCACTGATATGCTCTGTCATCTATCTATCTATCTATCTATCTATCTATCTAAGAATAGGAAAATGGAGCAGCACTTCAAGAGTTAAATAGCGGGTGCCAGCGGATCCTGGTCAGGACCAAGAAGACCATTTGTATATAGTAGAGGAAAATCCACAGCACTCCTTGGTAAACTTCAAAAAAAGTGTGGTTTATTCATAGACTTGTGCAGCATCTATCTCTCACAAACACCATAGATATAGATACATTGCTTTTTAAGATGTTTAATTAGAAATTGTATATTGTATTTAAACACATACTGAATTAATCTCTTTGTGTTTGTTTCCTTGTGTTTGCTCTGCAGGTATATAGGCTTTGTTGCATGCTTCGGTTAGATTGTGCAGCAGAGTGAACATATTTGTTTCAAGTCATTGATCAGTGGAATGGCAATGTCTTGCTTCAAAGACATTTCAGCAAAAACAAGTTATCTGAATAAAGTGGTTATTTAAGTTTCTACATTATGGTTAAGAGAAAAAACTTATGCAGATGACTGTCAAGGTCATTGAGGTCGATTACTATTCTAACAATTTTCTATTTTCAATGGCTTTTATGTATATTTTTTGTATATAATTGGTGTGTATAGCAGAGGGAAAGAGATTAATTTATAATTAAAGTATTCTTTGGCCGCTCGTTCCATAGCGTGCAGTGGAGAGTTCTGATGCAGGCGCGCATCAGAACACTGCGGCAGAAAAGATCATCCGGCCAGTACTGCAGTACTGTCCGGGATGATCTTTTCAGAGACCGGTCGTTCCGTGACCCAACCGTATCACCGAATGGCCGGTCTCTTACGATGTGTGAATATAGCCGCCTTCTGTGGAACACAAACTTGATAGCTCATTATACAAAATCTACTTTATGTCTGTCTAGCAATTCTTTACTGATTTTGAGCCATGATTGTGCTTTTCTTTGCCTGCTACATGCAATCTTAAATGGATTAGGAAGCTACCTGTAGGGGACAATGACCCCATTTTAAATGGATCTCTGTTCGTAACCAGATTTTACACAGATACAGATATTACAAAAATAGTTAATACGGTTAAAAAAATACAAGAGTCCACCCAGTTTAACATATATCCCTACTGTTTTAATCCAGGGTAAGGCAAAAACCCTCATTAAGTAGATACCAATTGCCCTATACCAGTCGGGAAAATTACTTCCTGACAACAAATATGGGAATCACAATAAATGACTGGATGAAATCTACTACCCATAACATGTAATATTATAAGTACCACTGTCTGTGCTAATCATGAAACCCTCTTTCCTCTAGATGTAGAGGATGCCCCCTTGTCATCATTACTGCCCTAGGTGTAATAAGATCGATAGAAAGACCATTTTACTGCCCATATATATAATTGTGCATTAAATATATATGTACATATTGCACATGATTTGTGTACACATGTGACAGACAGAAAGGACATTTCAAGTTCAAAACGCTTCTTGACTGATGAATAAAGAGAGTACCTGCCGTCGGCAATATGGTGGGGGAATGTACTGTAAGTAACTGAATTTCTGTTATTATTATTATTATTACTACTACTACTATTCACAACATACAGATGTAAAATCACATAATGCTACATGGTTGAAAGTGTATCATATCATCTCAGAAAGCAAAATATTAAGCTCAGAATAGTTATGTTTTTTTTTAAATAAGAATGTTGATGTTGGTGATAACATTTTGTGTATTTTCCTAGCTGCACCATTCCTCTAAATGACAGGATTATTACATTTCCAGCTGAAAGCACATTTACTCTGCAATCACTTGCCACAATTTGGAAAGTCAATGGAGATCAGAATGTTTGTTTTGTATGTTTACAGAAATCATTTCATGAATTAGGACTTTAAGATATATTTCATCCAGAAAAAGACAGACTTGGAATTATTGGATGATAGCTTCTATTTTTTTTAGGAACATCCATTTCAAATGTTTATATCATTTTCTGGTATTTCATGTATTCACAGAAACAAGTTTAACAAATAGCCAGGTGTAGTTCACATTTAAATGTCACCATCACTGTATTTAAAATTGAAAACAGTAGTGCTTTACAGATAGACAGACACTGTCTATACTGTAAAGAGGAGAATCATAGAAATCGTACTGAAAATTATAGCTTTACCTGGAATGTGTTAAGAAATACTCTGGGTGAGAAAATAAAATGGCCAATCTACCAAGGAAGTGTGTGTAATATGTATGAAATAGTGTACTGTACAGTACACTGTGCCATGGTATATTGAAGCAATGAAGGGGAAATATCTATCTATCTATAACAAATATATGATAAACTTCAGTGTGGCATATTAAAATTACTTGTTTTATGTTACTTAATAATAAATGTATAAAGTTACCTAACTACTTATTAGAAGATTATCATCATTTTTTTAAACTAAAAAGAATATTGACTAGGACTGGAAGTTAGGCCTCATCTCATGCCACATTGCAACCTGTGAAATCTTATTGTTTACTTAATCAACCAATTCAAAGTTACATGGGCTCTGTGTACTTCTATACAAGCTACTACACACAGCTCTGCCTTTATTATTTCACACAAAATTATTTCAAGTCTGATAAAGATTTAGAATGTGGAATACTTTGCATTAAATATATAACCCTTTAATGATATATGTAGTACCTGGTACGTTATGACGTCCCTAAAGGTGTACAGGGAGGGGTCATGGCGTGACCCCTTTTTGTACTGCGTCTCTCCTGGCTGTTAGCAGCTGGGGACTACAGCTTATAGCAGGCATTGACCGATTTTCCATGTCAGCTATTTAACCATTTAAATGCTGCTGTTAAAACTGGCTTCCCTGGTGGTCCTGTAGGGGCATCAGCTCCCCACATTGTTATCGCAGGAAGCTGATCCATTATACTTACAGAATAGGGACTTTGCAACACTTTGATGTTGTTCCAGATTGGTGATTGTTACAGGTTGCATCAAGAGGCCTGTAACAATTGAGTACTTATAACATCGATCAATTCAGTACACAGGTACTATATTGATCTCTATGAACAATTAAATTGACTGCCGCCTGGCAGCATTCAGGACGTTCCTTCAGCCAATACCTCTACATTGGCTGCCAGCAACATTCTTTTTTAACATTGACTTCTGGGCATAGTCGGGTGTGCCTGCAAATCAATTAGCCATTCAATGTAATGTGTGGCCTGCGCACATTACATTGCGGGAACAGCTATTATTTCTGAACGATGTTCATTGAACATTATTGTACATTATTTTAAAGCTCTTTTTAAAGAACGGCCGTTAACATAACACTGTGTGAAGACAGCAGGCAGCATTGCTTTTACTACAGTGCAATGCCGCCCCTTAAATAAAGAATGCTGATTCCTTTGCGATTAGTGTCCGTTCTTTACTGAAAAAAAAAAAAAAAACTTGTGTGAACATAACCTAACAGCCAAAGAAAGACCTTGTGGGAACATAGCCTCAAATTTAAAAATATATATTGGCTCAGAGCCAAATATTTTTAAGTTAAAATCCCTTTACAGTGCTGGCCCAGTAAAGATACTGGAAAGGATATGGGGGATTAATGCAGTTGTTCTTAATAGGAGCAGATAGCAATTATTTTAAATAGGTGTTCTATGGCTTTTTTTAATAAATGTTTTTCACAAACTGTTCAATATGTTTTCACAGGTTTCCTTTTTACGTGACTTTTTTGTGAAAGGATCAAAAACTATTTAGTGTGATAAATATGCAGTAAATAGGGACATCACGGCACTGTAAATAACATTAGCATTATGAATAACTTGTAATTATATCAATTAAATACACAGCATAAATGTAATTTTCTTCATTCATCGCAACTGATGAAAATTCCATTTAACATTAATTTTACTTGCATAGTCTTTTCTAAAGCATATAATTTATTAGAACATTTGCACCAATTTTCAAAAAAAGTGTTATTTGTATCTCTTGACAGTGTAAGAGACAGACCTCTCATTAGGTTTTTGCATCAATAACTACAAATGCTGGATATTACTTGTAAACATAAAAATTGCCTTTCCTTTCTGGCAGCTCATGTTACATGTTCTTTGACATCTTGGTCAGGGAGATACTATACAATGATAACTCACTGTGACATGTCATCAATCAATCTGGATCTGCAGTCCAGCCATTTCTTCATGGCTGCATTGAAACAACATTGGTTTTTTTTTCTTTACAATTTTAAGCTTTTGTTGGTAGATGGTTTTGTGATTTCCTAGAATTCCTTTCATCTGTTCTCCAATTTCAGGTCCAGGAGACAATGATTCTCCACTGAAGGGCACTCCGATTTAGTTTAACCTCTAACACTAGGGAGTAATTCCATTGCTCATATTATCAGACTGATTGATAGGAATCTTGGTGTTTTTCTGGGGCAGATCAGGTTAAACTGCTTGGTGGCATCTGGCAGTATAATGGATAATGTAGCCATCTTAACATCAATTAATCACTCCGATCTAACAATTATATAGGTACTGGAAATAAAACCTTACCAAATACACAAATGCATGTACACATTTGGGAAAGGTGCATTTTGTGTAATGAATTTGAAAATTATGCTGGCTTATAACATAAAATAACTAATAAGACGCTAATGCATGCAAAAAGGTAGAGCTGCTAAGTAAACCTTACATATATCTGTCTGTGCTTCCAGAACATAGAAACATTTGATAAATACCATGTCATAACACCATGTTACTGACCCCTTCCCCATATCTGACCTGCTAGGTTTTCAAGAAAAAAGGAACTTTGTAATGGTGCCTTTCAATCTACCATAACATGTATGAGGGAACCCCAAAAATATTATTTATGAAACTAAAAATAGGTTAATTGGGGGGAGGGGGGGAAAGCAATTTTGAAACTTTTAGGGTGTTTCCGTGTCTACATAATGCACTATACAGTAAAAGTGACATGACACTGTTATTCTATAGGTCAGTCTGAACACAACGATATGGAAGTTTACACAGATTCTCAATTCTTTTTATTTTTATTTTTTATGAAAGTTTTTTTTTCTTTTCTTTTAAATAGTTATTATTAAAATGGCCCTATTGTTACTCTATAGCTTTTATTTTTTCAACTATGGCTGTATTGCGTGAATATCACAATCTAACAAAAAAATCTGCAATCCTGACCCTTTTTTCCTCTTTTGATCTATGCTGTTCGCATATAGGAACACAATTGTTAGATTTTAATAGATTGGACAATTACGCATGCTACAGTATATAATATTTATTTCTTTAAATATTTTTGCATGTTTTATTTGTATAATGGCATAGGGAGTGACTAACTTTTATTGGGGGAAGGGCTTTTGGGGTATTTTTTAAAACATTTTTACTTTTTATTTTTTATATTTTTTAAGTACCCCTGGGGGAATTTTACATGCAGTCAATAGATTGCATGCACGGATCTTTGCTATGTCATGGCATAGCATTGATCAGTGTTATCGAAATTCTGGTAGCAGCTGACCCTGACTTATTATAAGGCAAGCTTAGCCCCAGAGCTTGCTCCACAGCAGTTAATGCAGTCTTGAAATAGGGTCATCTGATGACAATAATATATATATATATATATATATATATATATATATATATATATATATATGTGTGTGTGTGTGTGTGTTTGTGCGCGCGTGCCATGCTGTATGATAAAGCTTTGTAAGTCACAGCCTAATGACATGCTTGCTTTCCCATTTTAGTATAAAGGAATACTAGCAAGCTGATTACACAAAAGCAAAGTTTGAAAATCGTGAATTGTGAGTGCTGACATTTCTATGCAGTAGTTAGTGCTCATTTATATGTAAATAATTCAGAATGCACTTACAACAAACAGAGCATGAATACAATATATTGTATCACTTGTTTCTGCTATGTATTCTTAACCCACACAGCTCTAAGTGAAAAGTAAAAAAAAGAGACAGACATAAGTAAAATATGGCATAATAATGGCCAAAAAAATGCTACAGTTATGTTGTTTCCAAGTTGTATTAAATGTGCTAACATGATAGCCATGGGGCTGGAGGATCTCAATGTGGTGTTTGTACTCAAGGCATTTAGGTGCTATAACTTGGTTTGTGCTACTTACAGCACTATCATCTGGTGGTCACAAAATGTATGACAATTAACCCCACGTTCAGAACGGAGCCACGCGGCGTGGCAGCCACGCTCTGAACCGCTGCGATCCCAGGTGCCGCATGTAGCCCAGGATCGCGGCTATTAGCGGGCACAGTGTGATCGCAGCTGCCTCCAATTACCGGCTGCAGATGATCGGTGGTGGTATAGTGGGGAGATCGCTCCTCCGGGACAGCGATCTCTGTACCTGATGCCCGCCGGGGACCGCTCCAAGATGGCGCTGTCCCCGACTCGGCACTGGTTTGTTTTGGGCGAGTGCCGATCTCATTGATCTTTGCTGTATAACTTTACAGCAAAGATCTCAATGAGAGATCTGAGTGCATATACTAGAAGTCCCCGGGGGGGGGGGGGGGGGGGGGGGGGGGGGGGGGGGGGGTTCTAGTATATGTGTAAAAGTAAAAATAAAAGTGATGTTATAAGTAAAAAACCCCAATAAAAGTCAGAATCACCCCCCTTTTCCCATGTTATAAATAAAAATAAACAAATAAATAAATAATAATCAAATCCAGAAAAATTGAAATAAAAAGCGATCAAAAAGTCACATATGCGCAAACAAGGTACCGATAGAAAGAAAACATCATGGCGCAAAAAATGACACCTCACACAACCCCTATAGACCAAAGGATAAAAGCGCTATAAGCCTGGGAATAGAGTGATTTTAAGTAACATATATTTGTTAACAATGGTTTGAATTTTTTACAGGCCATCAGATACTATAAAAGTTATACATGTTATATATCATTTTAATTTTAACTACTTGAGGAACATATATAACAAGTCAGTTTTACCCCAGAGCGAACGGCGTAAAAACACAAACCTCCCAAATAAAAGAAATGCGTTTTTTTTTTTTTCAATTTCACCACACTTTTAATTTATTTCTGGTTTCGCAGTGTACTTTATGCAAATTTTCAGCCTGTCATTGCAAAGTAAAATTCGTAGCGAAAAAAATTAGGGCTCATATGGGTTTCTAGGTGAAAAAATGCAAGTGCTATGGTCTTTTAAACACAAGGAGGAAAAACGAAAATGCAAAAATTTAAATTGGCCGGGTCCTCTAAGGGTTAATAATACTGCACTGCATCACATATGCATGAAATAACCTTCAACAATGCAATAAGGAAATATGATGTAATATAGTAAAGCAGAGGGTGTATGCATGCCCTCAGAGACCGACCAGGTGGTTACTAAACTGCCACAAAAAAAAGGCCCTATATTAAAGAATCATGAATTCCTATGTGACCGTATATAAAGTACAGATAGACATCACAAACCAACACTGAAATCTTACCCACCATCCGACACAATAGCCTGACATACGTTTTGCTCACTTCATCAGGAGCTAATGGACTTAAGTGACTTAATGGAGCATTTATGTGTGTGTGTGTGTGTGTGTGTGTGTGTGTATACATATATGATGATCACATGGTCACATAGGAATGCATGATTATTTAATATAAGGCCTTATTTGTGTATTGGTTTAGTAACCACCCGGTCGGGCGCTGAGGGGATACATACACCCTCTGCCTTACTACATTACATAATATTTCCTTATTGCATTATTGTTGGTTATTGCATGCATATGTGATGCAGTGCAATATTATTAATTGCAATACATTTTGTGACCACCAGATGGTAGTGTTTGTAATTAGCACAACACAAGTTATAGCACCTTAAAGCGACTCTGTACCCACAATCTGACCCCCCCAAACCACTTGTACCTTCGGATAGCTACTTTTAATCTAAGATCTGTCCTGGTGTCCGTTTGGCAAGTGATGCAGTAATTGTCCTAAAAAACAACTTTTAAACGGGCAGCCCCGTGCCCAACGGGCATGGCCTAGATTGTGTATGCATTAGGTTGGCACAACCTTTCTGTCCCTCCTCCCCACCCTCTTCATCATAAGGAATGCTCCAGGCAGATTGTCTCCTATTTCTCAGCTGTGTCAGCACGGCACATGGGCTGGATCGTTAAGACACCTGTGCAATGTTCAGCATGGAGAAAATGTTCCAGTGGCATTCCGAATGATGAAGAGGGTGGGGAGGAGGGACGGTGGGATGGTGGGGTGGTGCACGGTTAGGGCACAGATATTCTAAGCCACGCCCATAGGGCATGGGGCTGCAAGTTTAAAAGTTGTTTTTTAGGACAATAACTGCATCACCTGCCAAACGGACCCCAGGACAGATCTTGGATAAAAAGTCAGCTATCCGAAGGTACAAGCGGTTTGGGGGGACAGATTGTGGGTACAGAGTCGCTTTAATGCCTTTTACAAGTACCACACTGAGATCCTTTGTGATTTCAGTTTTTCCACTATATTTTCTGTTTTTTACTAATTTTTACGTATTATGTATATTGAAATAAAGGATTTTGTTATATTTCTATATATTTGTGCAATTTCTTTGGTTCTTTACTGCAGGGGCAGCATTGCTTTGAAGTCAAGGCAATGCCACCTGCTGTGTTCACTTATTGTTATGTTAACACTTGTTCTTTAGAACTGGAGTTACAATAATGTACCTGCCTATTATTTGTGGACGCTGTTTAATGAACAGCGTCCGGAAATAATTGCTGTTCACACAATGTAATGTGCAGTGGCGGAACATGCTCACACCACTACTCTTTGTTCCTTGTGTTGCTGTTAGTTCTTCGGGAGTATATAAGACAGGGGTACAGTACTACAGTAGATTTGAATGCGAAGGTAGGTGTAGGGGTGTTCTGGAAAAGAGCCATGTGCTACATGAAATGCTAATTCTATCATTCCCACAGCCTATCCCATAGATATGCAATAACTACCTAAGCAGGATGCATTTATGGAAAAAAACATTCACACATAATGGAAGAAATTTTTCAATAAGCCCTCTTATATTAACATAATACATTGCTTTTAATTAATAACTATTTCAATCTCAGTACAGACGGTTCTGAAATAAGCATTGCAGAATTTCTATAGCTAAATATAAAGATGTGAGCTATAAGAGCATAATAAAGCAATTGGAATTATGTACTGATGAGCAAATACTGAAATATTCGAATATTAGATATTCGTACGGATATCGATCGAATATTCTATCCCATTAAAGTCAATGGGAACAAGTATTCGATTATTGAAAAATATCTATTCGACCACTTGGAGGTTAAAACCGGAAGCTGGGGGATTTGAACGCTTATCGAATATCTATCGAATATTCGGCGAACTTTTCGATAATATTCCATAGATCGAATACTTTACTATTGGATCGAATATCTATTCTATCGAACAGTATTCGCTCATAACTAGAATGGAAAAATAGTTCTGTTTATTTATCCAGCTAAACTACCTGTGTTCTCTTTAGCAGGAAGTCAAGATACCTGTCTAAACTAAGTTATACCATTAAGCATATGTCTGCTTTATTCTACACAGGCATAATTCTTCTTTAATCAAATACTGTAGGGCTTGCAGTCAAGGTTAAAAAGCCAAACATATGAACTTCAATTATTTCTATAAAAAGGCAGACAGGAAGCAGCTAAGCAGTGTCAAAACAATTGACCACTCTGCAGTATAACATGTGGAGCTCTCTTTGTTTATGTTACACCAGATAAATCCTGGATAAAACATAAACAGATGCAATAAAACATAAAAACTGTACAAGTGATTCTTATATACAGGAATTAAGAAGAACATTCTAACAATTGCTGTTCCCAGTTTCCAGATGCTGTATGTTCAAGAAGCAAAATACTCTTTAATTAGCTGAACAATAAGGGGTCTTATACCAAAGTAAAAAAAAAAAAAAAAAACACAACAGCAACAACATAATGATATAATCATAAAATCCAGTTAAAACATGATTTAGTATTTTTGATACTGGTATGCATTGTTTATTGTTAGTTTATCGTGGATTATGTCTGGTACTGCAACACAATGCCATCCATAGGGTGAGCAATGAAGTGGATGTGGTGCTAGCAGAGGTATTGTATAGTAAGCAGCAGAGGCACTAAAATTTAAACCCCCAATTGATCAGAAATTGATGGGCTATCACCACCGTTTTAAGAAACCTCTTTTTTTTGCCAAATCTAAGAAATAAAGGTCAGTTGCAGGTTATGGTAACAATCACAGAAAGTTTTGAAAAGCCAACCTTGTACATTATAATGCAACTTCAGAGTATTTTGCATACTAAGCAATGACAAGCCAAATAAACTAAACAAAAACATGAAGACTGAGGGAAGGAGGAAGGTAAGGTGTGTGTGTGGGGGGGAGTTGTCAGAGAGTATCACCAGCATACCTAATAAAATGGCAATATTATAGGAGGTAAGTATGTATATGAGCCAAAGAAATTATTGCATGTCTTGCACTAGCTTAACCCATGGGGACCACAAAGTCAAATGCTATGTGTAAATGTTTGTCAACGCAGGATCTTTTCTAGTCTCCTTTTTTTTCTCTTCCCTCTTTTCTTGCCACTGAGAGACCGTGGATGAGGTAATGGACCACCAGTGCTCAGAGGTGAACAACTTTACTGCAGCTAGTATGTGTGTATGAGCAGTGAGGTTTTGCTAGGGTAGTGGGAGAAGTAGGTTCTGCTGTTAAACTGGGAGGTGGCAGTCTCAGAGCTGATAAAGGAGAATAGCAAAGGTGCGAGATAATCTAGTTTCTAGGTTCTGCCCCCTTAAGAAACACCATCATGACCAAAGGTCATTGATGCACAGATGTCCATGTCACACTGAAGCAAAGTTCTTCTCCTCACCTTCTAAGAGCCATTTTTATTTTTTCCACCTATTGAGCTGTGTGGGAGGCTCATTTTTAGCATAATAATAATAATAATAATAATAATAATAATAATAATCAATTTTAATAGAACTTCCATAGAATTTAGCACACTACAATACTAAATACCCCCCACGTATTTTTTTTTTGTAATATAGGATAGGGGTGATTTCAACCTGTATTGGGAAAGGGACTTTGTAATACTTTTCTTTATACTGATCATTACTATGCCACTGCATAGCATTGATCAGCGAGATTGGTGCTCTGCATGTAGAGTCTACCTGAAGCATACTCTAGATGTTGATTGCCAATCTGACGGGACAGAGGTACTGTAAGTATTATTCCTCTGTCAGGAAGCTGATCAGGACCCCGCAGTCACAGTTCTGATCAACCAATAACAGGTACTGCTCTTGTCACTGACACACGATAACAACACAATAATGACAGATTGTAGCATTTAAGGGTTTAATGGCAGACAGCAGCATGATCATTGCTGCCTCTCATTATGCCAGCTGCTGGCACACATTAAACCCTCTACACACCAAGAAGGTTTATAGACCTTGCAACTGCAAAGGACATTGTCAACTGCAACAAATATAGATGTATTGCTGGTGGGAAGGGTTGAAATATCTAAATCCCAAACCCCACCTGTGCTATCAAAGGCTAAAGGCATCTAAAAAAGGAAAGAAAGTAAGAAATAAATCATATTTAACCTAATCACAACAGTTTGTTAATTTTCAGGAACCAGCTAAGTGGATAACTTGAATAATTCCCCTATGTTTTCAGGTTTTCCAATTTTCCTTTTTCTTGTTTAGCTCAAGAAAAATAAGTTAACATTTGAAAGTAGCAAACTGTATAAAACAACTAGTGACATTTCCATAGAGCAATTTTAAGAAGTAAGTTTCAGCAGCGTAGCTAGAAGATTATTTATCTGACAATGATGTCTGATTTCTATGGGAATGAGACCTATAAAGTAAATTTATGAATTCATATTGTAGGTGTTCTAAATCAGGAAAGGTAATTGTGCCAGTGTGAGACAATTTTAGGAGTGCTGAGTGTATTTCCTTGCTGAGAATATGACATTACCCTGCATATTTAACAAACATAAAGGACTAAAATGTTTGGTGTTTTTATCACATCCAGGTAAAGTTGAAGAGTTGCTGTGGAAGTTGGAGGTGAATGTGGTTTAAGGGCAAGGGAAGCCTTGAATGATTATTTCCACAGCTTATAACCTGACTATACATATTATTTGATAACCTTAGATTTGTTCTTACCACTTTGTGACAAGAATTGTTTTTCATGGTCATTACAATTCCAGAGAGTATCCATTTGTATTATCTAGCCAGTCTTATTTTTCTTGCATTATTTTCTGAGGACAGCTGTGACCTTTGTGGTGGCACATTCAAACTAAAGTTTTAAGGAATCCAGAGACAGATTTCTTCTTTTCAGAGGAGAACTATTTATCCTATAATTGTATGAACTACAGAAAATTGCTTGATCATATGATGTTCACTAGAACATATATGGGGAACCCACACTATAATTATCCCCATCAGCAGTGCATACATTTTATAAATTGGAGGTTATGAATATTATATTCATTACTTTGTCTTGTCTGTTAGTGTTTTTTCTTTCTCCCTTACAGGGAATCTGCTAGATGATTTAAGATATTGTAACTACTTACTTCATACTTCATATATGTAAAGGAGCAGCTCTTTTTTTTTTATTTCTCACATAATTATTTTTTTTTTATTTGCAGTATCAACCATACATTGTAATAACTCCTTATACTTTACACATGCTAAAAAAAATTAAGGTGGCAGGATTGTTTTTATGCAGTTCTATGTGCATTTTGTTTTAAATGCTTACAAAGCTTTTTTTTTTTTTTTTGGGGGGGGGGGGGGGGGGGGAGGGGGTCATTTTCCTGAGCCATTATCTGTAATTTTTGCATGGATTAATTAAATTGTGCTCTACTGGCTGAGTCAGACTAAATTATCAGAGTATGTAAAAATAAAGGAATCGAAAAGCACTCACCACTTTTGCAGTTTATAAATCTTCAGCCATGCAGGACATTTTCCATGTTAGCAGACAGTGCGAATGTCAAACCACCTCTTCAATGTGTGACAGCTGATATGCATGTGTTCACATGCTTCTCCACCAGTCTGGAGAAGCATGTGAACACATGCGAAACAGCTGTCACACATTGGAGAGGTGGTTTGGTGTCCGCAGTGTTTAATAACATGGAAATTATCCTGAATTCCTTTCAATTCCTATCTTGTTACATATGCTACTTGGACTATATATTCACAGAAAGCTAAGCTCCCTGTCAGGTAGGAATTTGGAAGGACACAGACGAGTGCGGCCCTGCACCCGCCCCAGCTGGCCCTACCTGCTTGCCGCGACAGCTCTAAACAGCTGCGGACAACTGGGCGGCGTTCCCTATGCTGTTACAAGTGAAAACATGAAACAAGACAAGACAAGACTCACATAAAAATGGAATGGTCAACGGTCAGAGTCAGCAACAATCGGGCAGCAGAAGGTACAAAATCGTAATCCTAAAGCGAAGTCGAGGTCACAAATCCAAAGGTCAGAATCACTAAACAAATATGGTCAGGGAATAGCGAGATCAAGGCAGAATGCTCTATCACAGGCATTGGAGTGAGGGAAGGGGCTGGGATTTATAGTGAATCAGGAAGCTAGGTGCTGACAGCTAACTGGCTAGGTGTCAGGTGTCACAACAGAAACAATCAGTGAATGAGTCACAGTAAGAAAATGCAGGGAGAACTGAAAAACATGGAGCGGATCACAGAAGACATAAACAAAGGGCATAACAAAACCAGAAATAGACTAAAGGTAAAAAGCGCCGCAGCGCACAAACAGCAGACCGGCCTTGCCCGTAACCACGGACGCCATCAGCATCCCTCTCAGCTGAGCCACGCGGCTCGGCAGAGGCAGGAGCCGAGCGCGCGGCTCGATTCCTGACGCTCCCACTAGGCTTAAAGTGGTAACTTGGAAGCAAGCATAGTGTGTTTTCTCATTAGGAGTAGTATCGGTTCTGTCTCTTTATTTGCTGGTCAATTAGCAGAATCACTTTGGCAAGCATGGAAGGTATATAAAGACCTCCAACTTCAGAAGCAACTGAAGATATATGCAGCTTCCTACGGTAATATAACTTTTGCTAAGCATATGTTTCAAATAAGCAGTATGCAACAAACTATCTTCCTAAACCATTTAGGATAAGATGCAGAACAGTAAACACACTTGTAGAAATACACATGAATGGAAACTGGACAGAAAGTATATATGACAATATCAGCAACAGAAGTAAAACCAACAGGCCGAGTGTGAACTATAAAAAATTTTTAAAGGGCAATCTGCACTAGGTTAGCCCATACTTACCTACATGCAGAGATAGTTCTTGTGACACTGATGGCAGTAATCCTCTCTCTCTCTCTCTCTTTTTTTTTTTAACTTGTTGCATTGTTTGTGGGGTATTAGGATCAAAACAAATATGGTAATAAACCTGCTTGGTGCACTGGGGTATTCCCCAGCCTCTCAGTATACTTCTAGGCTTGCCCAGCGGTTCCAGGAAACACAACTGGTTAAATATTTTATAGTACTCCTCAGTAGCGATGTAGCTGTAAGGGGCTCCGAGGTCCCTCGCTTGCATAGTAAGAAGTGCTCTCACTTCTAGCAATGTTATTATGCAAACAGTAACCTAAGTAAAATATTGCATGTACTTTCATATTGTACAGTAGGTATTTTATTGCAAAATCTTTTTAAGCTAATCAAACACTGTAGGTAATAGTTATGCAGACTACAAAAGAAAAGAAAAGAAAAAAATTTGAAAAAAAAGGATCTTAGCACCAGTAAGTAAGAGTGTCAAACTCCCCATAACCCAACAAACAAATCACAGAGTACAGCTTCCCCCATAGTTACTCTTTTTCCTTTACTAACTATACTCACAGGAATTTTCTATGACTAGAAGCCTTAACCAGCAACTATGTGGTCATTAAACACTTAATGATTAAGACTTTCAACATCTCCATCTAAAATTCCTCATCAACCTTTAAATGCCATTGAAATATTATTATGTGCCATATTGCCTGCACAATATTTCCTTTTGATTGTACGCTTCAGTGAAAACATGAAACTGCCACCTCTCTGTAACCAAAGTTATTTGACTTATCTTTTAAAAGAAATGAAATTAAATATTTATTCAAGGGCCGCTTTTCAGGTACAAAATGTAGTCATCTCCTTAAGGCAAAAATGTGTTTAAGTAGCACCACAGTTATTTCATCTTTACAGTGGAAAAATAAAGCCTATCCGCTAACATAGCAAAAGCTATAAATATTCCAAACAGGTTGTTATACTCTTCTAGCATTGACGAGGACAGTTTATTTAGACAAAGACAATTTGATGGGCCATTGTGTAGCGTGTAATATTAATCCTTTAGTATTTGTAAAGACTAGAGACATAATGCTTCATAGAATTGTTCATCACCTGCACACACAGTAGTCATAGAAATGATTATGACCTTGCAATCAGGTTTAATGGTCAAGTCACATTAAAACATCTGCAGGGTGTAAATCTGTGTCGGTGGGAGCAATTAGTCAAATGGAAAATAATTAAACATTGCACGATTCTTTCTTTTTCTATAGCAATTAACTTGGAAATAGCAGCATGGCTATTGTATTTTCATCTCACAGGTACTGCACTTGCATATGTAAAATAGTAACTGATGTCCATTCCATTGCTCTGTTTTCCTTATTAGCCCCAGAAGCTGCTATAACAATGATACTAAATAACACAAATGTAATGATTATGAAACCAAAGTTTCATGGTAAACTAATGATTTAGGCAAGCTTTATCTCAACCCTTTCAGGACTGCTCCAGATAGTGCCTTGAGGACCAGAGCCAATTTTTGAAATCTGAGCAGTCTCACTTTATGTGGTTATACCTCCATGATGCTATAACCTATCCTAGCACTTCTGAGATTGTTATCTCGTGACATATGGTACTTTAGGTTAGTGGTATAATTTGACCGATATCTGTACAATTTTTGTGTAAAAAATGCCCACATTTAATGAAAAAATGACAAAATTAGCGGTTTTCATTGTTTTTTTTTTCTTTGCTGTCACTGTGCGGGTTTAGGTATGTGATAATTTTATTGCCAGCGTCATTATGCATGCAGCAATACTGAATATGTGTACTTTTTTTTTCTACATTTATTACTGTATTGAGGGCTCTGGGGATTTTATGTGTTGTGTACTTTATTTATTATTTTTATTTCTGTGTGTGTTTTGTTTACTGTTGTACTTTATTTTACTGATTGCCTGACTACAGGCACATTACATTGCAATGCAGATCTGCATTGCATTGTAATGTGCCTGTAATAGGCAAAGCTTACCAGGCTGAGCCTGATCAGCCACCTAAGTTATGACACAAGTGGTTTCTAGGAAGACTCCTGGTGTCATAGCAACTATCGGGGCTATGTGACCGCTTCTGCACAGCCCCGATAGAAAAAGAGGGAAGATTCTCCCTGTATTCTACACTATAGGTTCTGCAATCGGCCTGATCTCAGCACCTATAGGGTTAACTGCTGTGATCCACTCTTGGAACAGGTCGCAGCAGATGCAGGGGTTGCTCAGCTAGGACTGACGGCTATCACCATGCCCATTTCATCCCAGGACTTAACTGTACGTCCTTGAGCGATAACTCACCGCAAAAAGTCCTGAAGTTTGGAAGCCCTTATGAATTGTTATTGAGCATACATTTTATGTGCCTTTAAATAACTTTACTTTTCAATTGCGATAAGCGAATTTTGCCAAACTTTGCAGCAAAGTTCGGGTTCGTCCACCAATATGATATTAATAAAAATGTGACACCTCAACCAGCCCTGTAGGTGGGAAAATAAAAGTGCTATGGCTCTTGGCGGGGAGGAACATCGTATTCATTAATTTTAGCGTGACCATACCCCTAAAAAGTAATGTCTGCCACACACAGTTTAAAGATAGACCTCTTGTCATATCCTGACAGGTGTTTCACAGGGTTAACTTAACTAAGGAGATGGATGTTCAGTGGTAGGCCATGTTCACATAACGTAAAATAAGTATTAATCACGGCCGTTGTTGCCGATTTGCAACACGTCAGTGATTAGTACTTAATCTACATTGGTAAAAAGACGACATTAGCTCCAGCTGCATGCTGTGCATTGTGTGCAGTGGGGAATTCGGATGCGAGCCCACACTGATGCTCTTGAATCCGAATTCAGCAGACATAAAAATCATCTGGACAGTACTGCAGTACCAGCCGGGATAATCTTCTCTGATTTTCTTTTACACCATGTGAACATGGTTGTAGGCAGCATGTACTGACACACAAAGAGACTGGACAGGAACAATTTCAAAGCTCCACACCTTACACTACTACTCTCAAACTATCCTCTATCTGTCCCTAATACCTAATTAATCTTCTATAACCCTCTGTAGCCCTACCTCTACTTATTTCTCTCTAGTGTACAAACGTGTTCAGTTCAACTATACAGGAGCTGTCTGGTCAGCCTCCAGCGTGCTCCAATATATATATTTAGAGAGAGAAAGAAAGTAAGTGTGACATTGCAGGAGGATGACTTGCAGCCAATTGTCCTGCTGCAAAGGATTATCATTATGGATAATCCCTTGCACCCAGGGTTTTACTGTACTGTAAAGTAAAATGTGCAGCCTCCATCTTGGACCAGGTACTTACAAGCTTTGCAAAAAGTGTGGTTCGGTATCAAACTGTACTTTTTGCAATGTTTGTAACAAATCTTAGTTTGGGAAGTTGAGTTTGCTCGTCTCCAGAGAAAAGTTCTAATTGTTCATTTTGTTGTGTATATATTTTTATTTAACCCAGATACCGTACAGTGTTAACTTGAATGGGCATTCTGATCTAAAACAATGAAGGCATATCCACATACTGTATATGTACGTACGTAAGTACGTGGGGGTCTTATCTCTGGGACCTTACTGACATGGAATACTGGGGTCTCATAATATGTGTATCTCTACCCATAGAAGCCTACTAGGTTAGGAATAAATTAGTAATAAGTTAAGCAAACACTAACCTTCACATGAACTCAACCTCTTAGTTATGGGGGTTCAAAGTAGCATATTCATTTTAGTGTACTGAGCGTGACTGAAAAGGTCTAATATAGATCCAACATCAAACCCTGTATTATAGTGCAAGGCTGCATTTAAAGTTCTCTTGGATTTCATTATTAGCTATTAAAAGCATAACTAAGCGCCCTCAAGGCAGCAGGACAACTTATCTGCTATCTATCTATCTCTATCATGTCAGTACAATACCTTGCTAACTGAAACTTGCCTAAATAAAAATAAAATTACAATTTATAGTGCAGATATAGGTGAAGTCTAGTCCTTACCACTTTAGAGGAGTAGCTAACATTGGTTTAATGTCACAATTGTATTCCAATGCCTGCTACTAGGATTTCACTATTAACTTTCCCAACATATGGCTATTCCATGATTAAGGGCAAATAATTTGAATAATTTGTTTCTACAAAATACATAGAATTTATTTTGTGCACAGACACCTGAAACTTGAAAGAGTGCAGGTCCTGCTTCATGTCTTGCTTGATTTACCTTGAACAGTTTGATGAATAACACCTAGTACTAAGTTTTTGTGCCTGAATGCAACAGTGAATTCCCATTTGGACTTTGATAAATAGAGCCTTCTTACAGAATCTAATACACAGACAAAGTGTTTTCTTTGTTAGGAAATATACAGTAATTTGCCAGATACTTGTAAAAATGTCTGAGAAAAATAATATATATTCTACTATGGATTCTAAACTTAAAGTTATAAGTGTTATATCTGTTATATAGTTATAACTGTTTTCATTTCCATCGTCCATATATGCGGGGGAAAAATGTCTTTATGTTGACTTAAGTATGAGAGAAATTGCACCATTGAGATACTTATACAGAAGAGTGAAACAATAGAAGGTAGTTCCAACCAGCAATTTACCTCTTGCTCACATTATGCTCCAAGCTTTTCTCTGTATCCCACTCATTAGTTCTGGTCACTACTGTGGTCACAATGCTCCTGTAGTGCCTGGTCTGGACTGTGGGGCATCCCTATTCCTTACCTTACCTATTCCTTTTCCCAGCTCAGCTATATCAATATAAGAAATACTGTAGATTTCCTGCTGCCTGGGAGTTGTTAAAGTTTCTAGTTAGAGATGAGCAAGCATGCTCGTCCGAGCTTGGTACTCATTTGAGTATTAGAGTACTCGATGTTACTCGTTACTCGGACGAGCATCTCGCGATACTCGAGACAATTACATCTTCCTCTTACTGCATATTTGGCAGCTTTTCTCAGCCAAACATCATGCAGGAGAGTCTTTGGGAGCTTGTAGCATCACGTGGGAACCCTACATGTCGATTGCAGCGTTTGGCTGGTCAGATCAGATGACGTGGGCATATAAGAATCAGGTCCCACGGTGCTCGCGTCAGACGCAGGCTGGATGAGCATGGGAAGAGAGCTGCTGTCTGTCAGGGAGAGTGTAAGGCAGGGAATTAGTGTGCGATTAGGCAGGAATCTGACACGAAGAACCCAACAGTCCTTCTAAGGGCCTACATTTTTCAAAACATATTATTTTGCTACTCTTGGCTACTGGCTTGGACTTGTAGTGCAGCTGTCAGTAGTGTCCTGTCACTGACATTCTCTTGGCTAGCTGGGATCTGTTTTTCAGCTATACCTATCCTCACTGTGCTGTCCTGTGCATGTGGTGCCTTAAAACCCAGCACCAGTTACACACATACTCTATATGACCACCTGGCTGTTGCCCATAATTTGTCATAATGTTGTGATTAGGCAGCCCCAGAGGTATCCATGCATGCTGCCCCTGCTGTTTCCTGTCCATTTCCGTGTTGTTTCCATCATTTTTTTAAGGTTTCCAGGAAACCCTCCCTGTGCAGAGCTTTGGTCCTCAGCAAAAATACTAGAATTTCCCATTGACTTCAATGGGGTTCGTTACTCGAAACGAGCTCCCAAGCATCGGGAAATATTTGTCTCGAGTATCGATCACCCGAGCATTTTAGTACTCGCTCATCTCTATTTCTAGTTTCCATTTCTCAAGGGGCGCTGTATCCAATTCTGTTTTCCTGTCAAATGACCAATGTTTATCTTCTGGTTTCTATGTGCCTGAACCCTTCTAGATTTTTGACAAAGCTTCTACTGTCTGCCTTGACCTTCTTGCCTTGTATCAACTCAATCTCTGATTGACACGTGTATACTGTGCCAACTCTGCAGTGCTTAATCCAGACTGCTGGCTATGCCTGCTTGCCTGACCAACAGATTCCACATCCTGGTAATATTTGGTCTACTGGGCCAGCCACTATCCATACAAGGTCCAACATTCCCCACCCTCCCCACATTCAGTTGTCTGTGTCTACAGCAGAAAGCACCTGGGAGAAGGAGACAGTAAAGGTAATGACACATATGGAATGAAATGCACTTTTCCAGGAGGGGGGATGACTTAATATCTATTTTATTTTAGTGAAATATCCCTTTAAGTAGACTATGTAACTGTTGCCAACAAAAAGCAACACAAACCTGTGAGGGCATCACAGTATGAGCACAGCCTCTTAAATTAAAACAAAATTAAGACATCTAAGGGCCCTTTTACACGGAAAGATTATCTGACAGATTATCTGCCAAAGATTTGAAGCCAAAGCCAGGAATGAACAGAGAGCAGGTAATAAAGGAAAGCCTGAGATTTCTCCTCTTTTCAAATCCATTCCTGGTTTTGGCTTCAAATCTTTGGCAGATAATCTGTCAGATAATCTTTCAGTGTAAAGGGGCCCTTATTTTCAGGCTTAAAAAAAAAAAAAAAGTGTGCTAAGCTTTACAAGTTTAAGTACCTATTCCATAGTTAACATGTCCAATTCATATTTATGAATATTAAAACATGTTGCATGATACATGCTAGACTATTGCATTATTGCCTGTAAACAGGCGTAAATCATGGAACAAATCTACACTCGCTTTATACCAAGTGTGGATTTGTGTGCCTGCCGTGCGGCAGACATAGGTCTTACTGGATTTACTGAGAGGCGTGCGCCTCTTAGTAAATCTGGTTGGGGAAGTGGGGACAGGGCTTCATACCAAATCCCACTGCGTGACCTGTGTTTGGACAGTCACATAGTATCTTCTACCAATAAAAAATAACCCAAAGCAAAGCAATTCTAGCAAAATAGCATACATATAATAATATTCAGAATAAAATAAAGTAAAAATAAATATAATTTTATAGTAAATAATGCACAAGAAATGTTGCCATTGACATTGGGTGTGTGTGCAATATGCTTTACCTGTGTGTGTACACAGTATGGTTTACTTAAGAAAATAAAATCTAAACCCTCTTAGGATTAAGAAACAAATTCCTTTTTTGGCCCCTACAGACTGCTTATACAGACACATCCTCCACTTGTATGTTGATGGGATCAGCATTCAGTGTCTCTGATTCCTTGATAACTTCATCATTATTTATAATATTCAGCTGTTTTCTCCCTTTCTTGCAGAGTTTCCTTTATGCTCCCATGCCTCATGTATATGCTTCACATGGATTTGTTTATAAAGGCTTTTATGCCCTTTCCATATCTACAGCAGGGATCTAACTTTGGAGAGCTAGGTCTCATGCCTGCTTTCTGCCTAATAATTCTTTAAAATTGACCCATAGGTGAGTAATACGAATATACTGTAGCCGCAGTTGTAGAGAGAACCCTCCTGTGTTGTGCATTATTGCAGATCATCACATACTTTACTCAATCATCGAACAAACTTATATCACCAGAGCAGTATCCAACACATTTATGTGGATATTATATTTAAATGGGCTGGCCACTTTATAGTAAAATTGCTCAGTGTACGGTATTAGTAACTTTACTCACTGCACCTACTGACAGTAACTTACTGTGTACCTCATACAGCCAAAATCATACTCCCCTCCTCCTGGATGTGCTGCCCTGCTCTGTGGTGAGGCTGTGCATAAGATGGCCGACATGGAGGAGCATGTGACCATGCCCCGCCCCCATCGTCCTCCAAAGACATATACGGGGTCAGTGGTGGACAATAGGGGGGGGCATGGTCACATGCTCCTCCATGTTGGCCATCTTATGGACAGAATCACCACAGAGAAGGGCGGCACAGCCTGGAGGAGAGGAGTCTGATTTTAGCTCTATAAGGTACACAGGGAGCTGCTGTTAGTAATGTGAATACACTTACTTATACTACACACAAAACTATTTTACTTCAAAGTGACCAACCCCTTTAATGCAGCACACAATATATTGGTGCTGCTTAGCATCTGAACTGCACCAGGTGCATGAACTAGTACGGGGTCATTGGCAGCAATATTTTCAATTTTAGCTGCAGAAAATGTTAAAAACTCTGGTGAAACAGTCCAGCCCCATCTAAGGGAAGGAGGATACAGCTAACAGCTAACCAACATTGGTACCTCATGTGTCCGTCTTTAAAGCAATTGATTGGACAAAGGGATCTAAGGGCCCCTGTATTAAAGGACCTGCTCACAAATACTGTACCACCAATCGGAAGTATTCTCGCATTTTCCTATTATTGCCAGATTTTCAATGTAACACCTTAAGTATTACCAATTGTTTTCTATAGTAATTCAGGTGTGATCCCACAGTCTTTCACAGTCTAAAAAACAAACAATGCAATGATAATTGTAGCTCTGCTTGTGTTTATGTAAGCGCAACTAAAATTTCTAGGCATAAATATATGCCTATCTTCTATGTAAAGATATATACCATGTTTTTATAAAATAAGTAATGGCACATGTCTGCTACTTTTCTGCAGTAATCCTCTACTAAGGCTATGTTCACGCTACGTATGTTTCCGGCCATAGTGCGAACCGCGAATATACGCACGTAGTTTTAAGGGTTGATGCATTCGCTTGAAAGTATACGATATATGCGCGCACAATGCACACCACGTATGAGCTTACGGCCGGATCGTATACAGCGCTGTGAAAAATGAACAAGACCATTGTTTGAGGATGGAAATGTTCCAACTCACGGCCGTGGATTTCAATGCGGTCCCATACAAAGTACTTATTTCAGCCAAATTGAACTTGATTTTTGGATCCAAAAGGTTCTGTGTGGTTTACGGGGCTGGGTAAATATTTCCAAGTAAATGACCTGCCTCAGATCGCTTCGAAACAAGCTAGGAAAGCATAACTGTACTACGGGCGTATGTTCGCGGTTCGTTTCAGCCGCACATGTACGGTGGCGTACAAAATGCGGCCGGACTCATACGCAGTGTGAACATAGCCTCAATGTCCAAATGGCAAGTTGTGCCCCTTCACTTAATTTCCCAGATGGCTCTGAGTTCTTTATTCCAGCGGCACTTTATAAAAAAGCTTGTCCAGGGCAGCTGGACAGAATCCGCAGTCTGGTGGGAGGTAAAGTGCACTAATGCTATGTTCTGGGATAACACTCACAATCAAAACTTTTGACATGTCTTTCTAAACTATCCAAAATCTTTCCCAAATGAAAGGGACCCTTTATATTCTACCAATGATAGTCTATCAGACCAGACTAATTGATCATGATCCCCAAAACTGAAAAATAACAAAATATTTTTATTACATCTAGATTTTAATCGAAACTAAGACTTCAAATTGTATATAAGCGGTAGGGTAGTCTAATTAGAATTCTTAGCGTTAGTGTCGAGTTATATACTAGTCTCTATGGTCCACTGCATTATTCTGAGATTTTCTGTGAAGAATATCAAACAGCTATTTTTCAGAACTAGTATTTCATGTTCTACTCCCATTGGGTTAATATGTGTAATCTGCATGTTATCTGTTTTATTATGCCATCCAACAACATCTCGTCTTTTCTTGGTGATCACAATGTTTTATGCTATTCACTAATGAGCTTTTCTAGAGACTTTAAATTGAACATGCACGGGTACTTGTTATGTATAAATTTATGAAAACAAAAGAAGCACAGTAGTCCTAATTGTGAAATTAACATTTTATGTATGTCATTTTCTTGCTGAACACAGCAAGCGAGCATAATTATTATTTAATTGTTTTGAAAATTCCAAGCTACTTTTCTAAACAAACAGAAATATCATTGGGGAGGGAGCTTATAAATAATTCTATGAAGATACATGCTTCTATATGTCTGCATAGTGATGCTGTATTTTCTTCCAAATATATGACTAATACATTAATAAAGTTACGAGGAACAAAGTTATAAACACACAAACAATGGGAAGTTTAAATTAAAGGGGATAACTTTAAATTAGTAGGAAGTTGTATTATTACAACTGCCATACAGTAGATCCAAACCTTCCGCAGACCATTAAGCTTATATACGTGAACACTGTTATTAGACATTAATAAATGATATATTAAAATGTTCTACTAAAGCTTTACTTTTCAAAATAGGGGCTGAGAAACAAGGGAAGTGTTTGTTATTCACATCAACATGGCAGATTTCATGAGCATGATGCATGTATAGGTCTCAATGGACATAATTTGGATGAGATGCTAGTCTCCATGAATGTAACCTATATGGAGTGATCTCAGGGATGTTAGCTGAAGGGCATAGACAGGGCAAACATAGGCACATTAACATAGCAGAGTACAAGGATATGAAGGATGTTTAAGCCTCTATAAATGTGACATAAATGAAATCCATAAATAATGTAAGGTTTTATAGGACAATCTCAGGGATTTGGCTTAAGGACAAAAGGTGTGTTTGCATGTAAGAAGATTATATGGACGTGATGAGCTTAAAGATTTTTATGATATATATATATATATATATATATATATATATATATATACAGCTGGGATATTTGGAGAACAAACTCCATGTAATACCATAGTGCATTAGGTTATGTTCACACTACGTAAGAGACCAGCCGTTCTGTAACCCGGCCGAAGTCACTCGCTCCATAGTGTACACTGACAGGGTTTCCTGCATCCACTATTCAATGAATAGCGGCTGCAGAAAACTGACAGTTAAATGTCAGTTTTCTATGGCGCCGCTAGGGATCCCGGCCGGAGTGTATGCTATGTGTATACCATAGCACCACGTAAGTTCCATGGGAATCACGTCCGTTGTAACAATGGCCGTGATTCCTGTGGAACTTACGTTGTGTGAACATAGCCTTAATGTGCATACCAGTATTGCGTATTGCATGGATGGATATTTTTAAAAAACAATAGACTTCTGCACAGCAATATACTTGTAAACAGTATTATAATCAGAGTTTATCAGCCATCAAAGCAAAGAAGTATGTTGAGTTTGCTTTTCTACAAGAATGTTTAAAGCGAGAATTCGTCAAGTGATTGGCAGAAATGCTAGCACTACCAAAATTAGCATCTGTATTTAACTTAACTCCTACCATCAAATATAATTTGAAATCTGATATTTGACAGTTTGCAATCAATTATATAGCTGTTATTGAAGTCAGCAGGAAAATGTTATGCAGTTTCACCCTCTGTAAATCAATCAGTGTTCTGATTTCTATTGACAGTGAGCCGTCTCAATTGATTTAAGCCATTGAGGTTTTACATGTCGCTGATGTATTGAAATTATAGAAAATGAAAAATGACAGGTGTTTTAACTATATTTGTGTTTGTTTCCCTGATTTGCCGCACTTTTTTTCCATTGCATATGCCGTCACCTGTTAAGTTACGTTGATTACCTGACCCACTGATTGCTTATATGTTCTAGATTCTAGAACAGTGTGTGCGGTTGTAGGTTTCATGTTTGTACATTGTGTATTATTTACCATTTACCTATTTTTTTTTTTTGTTTACATTTTTTTTATCATTACTATTGATCATCATAATTGGTCAAGATAATGTTATGATATCGGAAAACAGAAATTTTCGGTGGGCATTACCAGCTCTGTATTTGCCATTAGCCACTTGTGGTCCTGTGTCTAGGACAGCAGTGTTGACGGGGGCAGCACTTCAGTAAGTGAAATAAATAATTTTTTTTTGATGTAGCAGAACGTAAGATAATTTGCATTGTAGCATTCCCTTTATGTTGTGAATTTATCATGAATTTCACCACTTTTTGTATAGGGAAAAGATCCACAGAGAATCTGCAACAAAATCTACATACAGCTTATGGTGTGTATTTAGTACAAGTGCCTTGGGCTGCACAGACTGTAAAAATGGCCCTGGGCACCACAGAAATAACATATAAAATACTGTATAGTTCAGGGGCAAGCATGACATATTCTACTTTCTTGCCACTATAATATTGTAATAAATCTTAAGGTAAAATGCTTAAAAAGTTTATCTCATAAAGACACCACCTTTTGAGTAGAAGCCAACTACTCTAGCCACTATTCTGTCTGGCTGTACATTTCTCCTATACCCCACGCTCTGCATACTGTACATGCAATAAATAAAGGAACATTTGCCCAGCATTGTGAGTTTCTTTGTATGGATACAATTTTCCTGCAGGAGTAATGTATCATTATATGCTATCTAATTAAATGAATGGTAGACCCTGTAATACATGAAATACCATGTAATCAAATCTCCCTCTTTCCATGACATCCATATGCTCTAGTGGGAAAATAGGAAGTTGTTGTTGTAATGATAATAAAAACCCCTAACCCCCTTTTCAAACATACTACAATATTATGGTCACTGCGGATGTCAATCTTATTATATAAGTAGCCAACAGCTGTTCTAATGGCCAGGATTAGAGTGATCTTCAATCCTGGCTGATTAACCCCTTGTGGTCAGTGCAGTGCTGCTACAAAACTCATCAATACACACAAAACTGTGTACAGGAGCAAGGATAGGACTTCCTGCTTCTGTATGTACTTCAATCTTTGTAGGTTACCATACCACAGAAACAGAGTTGAGTGCCATCAATGTGTTTGGCAGCTGCAACTTGAAACAAGTTAAATTAAACCAGATTACAAGGTAGAGGATACAGACCCGGAATAAAGGCCCTTTTTCTACGGGTAGGTATTGACCAGGTGCATTGCTAGAAGCTCTATTTTAGCCAATATTTGGCCCATATAAAAGTGAAAGTGGTCAGTCAAGAAGAAGAAAAAATGCCTGATCCTCTCCTGATTGCATCTTTTTGGCTGAGGCAAAATATATCGCTACTAGCTGCACATCTCTCCGTGTGCACAGAAAATGAGTGGCCCATAACAATACAATTAAATAGCAGAACGAATGATACAGAGAAAAAATATGGTAATGTGTACAGCCAAACCTTCTTGGCCTTCTTTGCCCTCAACCAAGGGATAATTTGTTATAGACTTACTGACAATCTCATGTAAAAGGCTGCAGATGACGTGTGGGGTACCCCAGAGATTGTATATCCTGTATAATGCCCAATACTTTGTCCATAGGAGGGATATCTATTTTACAGTTATATGAATATGTTCCTTTGAACACATGCTAATATGATTCTGTAAATGGAACGTGTGCACTAACTGATTCACTGAATACTACAAAACTTCCCTGAAAGTGCTAATGCTTGTCTAAGCCTATCACACTTGATAACCATCTAAAGAAACACAGTATTAAATAAGACCCATAAAATCTCCTTCTCAAATTTCCTATTGATTTTCTGTCAAACTTGATTTAGCCACAGACATTGTCAGACAGCTCATGGATAGTGGGAGGGTGATGAAGGAAACTATTCTTTGACCTAACAAATAAAAAATAAAAAAATAAATAAAGAATACACTGCCAAATCCCAAAACTCAATTAATGCTGGTAGATTTAAAATAAATCAATATAAACCATGTGCAACTCTTCTGCTAACATTCAAGGGTGTTTTATGACCTTACACACAAAACTGAAAAAAGAAGAACACTGGAAGCTAACAGGAGCTTGCAGACAGCAAAGGTCTCATAACACATTAACTATGATGTTCTCATTTCTGAAGTCAAATGTTAAAGTAATGTTCTATCAAAAAAGGGATATTTTACTGTAAATAGGTTCTTAATTAGAATAGAAATATCTAATAAAGCTCATTTTACACTGTGCTCACAGGGCACAGTTGCACTATGTGCCAGAAAAGCTATCCATAGACTTCCAGAGGCCAAAAGAGAGTTATTGTGGCATTGGTTTAGGAAGTTTACATCAAGATTTTCTGGTAAGAATAGGAAAAACTAGTGAACTATTTTATTGAGCTGAATCCAGTGTAAGAAAAAAAAAACACACACACACAAAAAAAAACATCCATTATAGGTAAGCAATAGAGGTATACATCAGGTGGTCCAACAACAAATACTTCTGTATAGGGAAAGCTAGCATCTGGAAATTCTGAGTGCCAAAAAATCTAATACAAAAATGAACATAGCGTAGAAATCAGGCAGAAGGACATCAGGAAAGAGAAAATTGAAATTCTCACCTGATGGTGTGCAAATACAAGGCACAACACTCGACCACAGCAATTATATGAACCGCAGCCACTTCCAGGCAACCACAACGGCGTAATAACAGCAACAAAAAGTCCTCTACCCTACAACTGGGTCCAATGGGTGCAGGTTCATGTAAAATAAAGCAAGGCAAAATGAAGTACTAAAAATTTATTTAACCCCTTAGGGACCAAGCCTATTTGGACCTTAATGACCAGGCTCATTTTTCAAAATCTGACCTGTCTCACTCTATGCACTTATAGCTCAGTGATGCTTTAACATATGCTAGCCAATTAGCATTTTTAGTGCAGATTTTGCTGTACAAGCTTTCAGGCGCCAGGTGCGTTTGCAGTGCCCCTGTAGTGCCAGCAAACTGAACCCCCCTCAAAAGTCACCCCATTTTGGAAAGTAAACCCCTCAAAGAAGTCATCTTGGTGAGTGGTGAGCATTTTGACCCCACAGGTATTAGAGGAAAGTATTCAAAATTAGACAGTAAAAATGAAAAACTAGAATTTTTCCAATAATATTTTTGTGTAGTTTGTTTAGGAACAAGAGAGAAAAGGCACCCCAAAATCTGTATCGCAGGTTCTCCCGAGTAGAAAGATACCCCATATGTGAGCATAAACCACTGTATGGGCACACAGCAGGGCTCAGAAGGAAAGGAGTTTCATTTTGCTGGAGCAAAACCGCAGCTAGTATTGGTTATTAGAATAGCGCAGTTACTAAAAAAATTCTGGGGTGGTGACTGGCAACCTGGGAGTGTTTACTTGCTATCTGGGGTGTTTATGGGCAGTCTGGGGTGTTTATGGGCAATCTGGGGGTGTTTACTGGCTATCTGGGGGTGTTTACTGGCTATCTGGGGTGGTAATGGACAATCTGGTGGTGTTTACTGGCTATCTGGGGTGGTAACGGACAATCTGGGGGTGTTTACTAGCTGTCTGGGGAGGTAACGGACAATCCCAACGTCTTCACAGCCCACTCAGCCAATCGGCGGGGCAGCATTCTGATTGGCCGAGCGGGACGTGCCAGGAATCAGAGAAGGCAGCCCGAGTCGGGATCAGGTGACGTATAGTCTCCGGCGGCCGGGGGGTTAACGGGGCAGGCTTCGGTCAGACTCGCTGGGGATACGGCAAGTGTTTTTATACCCTAAGGAATTAATTACTGTGAACACAGAGATTATTCCGGGGGGACATGGGGGAGCATGTATTAATCTCCTCTCACTGTGGATTCACGGTGAGAGGAGATGAAAGCATTTAGCTGTCCTGGCAATGCCCGTTACCGGTGCCCGCCATTATACTGGTAATAACAGCGATCGTCGGTGCGGGGACCGGCCGGGACTTACCCCACACTCTGCCCCAACCCCTAAACTACCTCCGGTAGCTGAGAGGAGGGGGCTTCAGGGCATTACCGGCACCGCTGCACTATTCTGCGCCATCGCCATAAAGAGCTGATGGCAGCAGAATAGAGCCCATTAGTGATCGCCGTAAAAATCCGTATCGGCGGTCACTAATAGCATAATACATGTATTCTCTGGGTCACTACGGTTTCGGCGATACCACATTTGTGTAGGTTTTTTTAACTATTACCACTTTGGCGCAATAGAAACTATCCTCCTAGCAAAAACCCACAAAAACTGTCGTCACATTGCAAGATCCATAGCGTTCTTATCTTTTGCGTGACGGAGCTAATTCTGGGCTTATTTTTTGCCAGAAGATCTGTAGTTTTTATTGATACCAAGTTTTTTATGTATATGACTTTTTGATCTCTTTTATGACATATTTTCTAAAGTGGATTGATAAAATACAGCTATTCTGGTACTGTTTTTTTTATTTTATTAGTACAGCGTGTGTTGTGCGATATAATTATTGATATAGTTTTATAGATTGGATCGTTACGGATGTAACGATACCAAATATGTATAGGATTTGTGTTTTTGATCAGTTTTATGTAATGTTTGATAGTGAAGGGGAATGTAATGCATTTTTATTATGGGGGAAGGGGGGGCTGGGGGGGGATTGTGATTGGTGCACTTTTTTTTAACTTTTACACTAGTGCACATTACTGTACACTAGTGTAACTCATGGATCACTGATACAATACACTGTACTGCTTCTGCAGTACAGTGTATTGTATTATGGGACCATCCTGCTGACAGGCAGTAGCACAGCCACCCCTGTCAGCAGGATGGCATATGCATGGTGAGCCCAGGGGCCTTCAATAGGACCCCGGGATCACCATGACAACATCGGGGGACCGGACCTCGCCGCGGGACGTCGCGATCACGTGAGTATACCCACGGCGCCGTCCGGGACCCACCGGGACCCGTTAGATGCCGCTGTCATACTTTGACAGCGGCATTTAACGGGTTAAACTTCCCGGAGCGGAGAATCAGGGGTGGGGAGGGTCAGCGGTCTGCTGCCGCCGACGGGCGGTAATTTATTCTGATGCGTCCGCTGTTAAAAGGCGTACGCATCGGAATAAATTCCATTAGTGGCAGCCGTTAAAATACGTGCGGCGGTCACTAAGGGGTTAAAGAATTACACAACGCATTTCAGGATCGCACCGATCCCTTTCTCAAGTGTTTAGGAAAAACACTTGAGAAAGGGATCGGTGCAATCCTAAGATGTGTTGTGGCATTTTTTAATTAAATTTTTAGTATTTCATTTTGCCTTGCTTTTTACCTGGACCTGCGCCCGATAAATCCAGTTGCGGAGTAGAAGATTTTTTGTTGATGTTAAAAAATCAAATAGTAAGTGCCCTGTGTATTCTGTGCCCTCATAGTATACACTTGATGTAGGGTATTAAGGGGGCATGAGATTGTTACTCCTCTTCCATGTGTGATAGAAAAGAAAAAGAAAATCCATGACCTGTTACAGAAAAGGAACAGGTACATGGCAAATTAAAGCGACTCTGTACCCACAATCTGACCCCCCCCCCCCTCCAAACCGCTTGTACCTTCTGATAGCTGCTTTTAATCCAAGATCTGTCCTGCGGTCCGTTTGTCAGGTGATGCAGTTATTGTCTTAAAAACTTAGAATATCTGTACCCTAACTATGCACCACCCTTCTGTCCCTCCTCCCCACCCTTTTTATCATTAGGAATGCTACTGGAACATTTTCTCCATGCTCAACATTTGCACAGGTGTCTTAATGATCCAAACCATGTGTCGGGCTGACACAGCTGACGAATAGTTGGCAATCTGCCTGGAGCATTTCTAATAATGAGGAGGGTGGGGAGGAGGGACAGAGAGGTTGTGCCAGCCTAATGCATACACAATCTAGGCCACTCCCATAGGGCACGGGCTGCTCGTTTAAAAGTTGTTTTTTAGAAGAATAACTGCATCACCTGCCGAGCGGACCCCAGGGCAGATCTTGGATTAAAAGCAGCTATCTGAAGGTTCAAGTGGTTTTGGGGGCTCAGATTGTGGGTACAGAGTCACTTTAAAGTCTAGTACATTGTGTATGGAGATCGTATCCAGTGTTCTTCTCCACATTTGTTACTTTGGCAGATAACTTAAAGGGCTTCCTCAGCTTCAGTTGGTTTCTAACCTTATAGAAGAGTACATACGTCACAGTTCTTATTGCAATATTTTCCCCTAGTGAATATGCAATTTCTACATGCAATGCTGTAATAGTAGTTTTAGCTAAACTACTTGCACAATACAGCACATATTAAAAAGATTGTTTAAAGAGGATGAGGAATTGGTGCAGGGCTGTTGAACATTTAACAATTTTGCCTCACCAGACATAGGTTTGTCAGTGTTTGCATAGTGACAGTAATGTAAAATGTGACACATTTGTATATGATGAAAAAATAATTTTGTGAGCTAGCAGTGCATAACTTCTTTGTTTAAATGGGTAAGATGCAATGTAGTCACAAAACAATGGTACAATGGTCCCTTAACAGATTAGCTAAGCAACAGCTGTGGCTTTAACATTGTAACACATGTATTCTTTGCTGCTGCAGCAATGTTAATTGATGAATTACTATTGATGGAGATACCAAGGTGGATTGTAACAGACAGTGAGTATGGGCCCTCTGTGCTTCTTAACCGGTTTGGCTTTGGGCCCCACTGGGGAAGGGAGTCCAAATGTCCTTTAGGTCTTTACCATTTTTCATACTCAAGGATGCAGAAGCTGGACTTCTGTGGCTAGAAGACACCAGGTCGCTCCACATGTGAATTCCTGGTGTGAGCAGCAGTTGGCTTCTAAGAATCAGACAGACGAATATACATGGTCAGTAAGCCAGGTCGTCATTAAGAAAGTCAGTACCAGAAATGAGACGGCTATCGTAGTCAGACAGAAAAAGGGTTAGGGCAGGAGGTTTCAGAGGCAGGTCAGACAATCCAAGTCAGAAACGGGAGAGACAGGTGGTACAGACCAAGGTCAGGGCAGGAAGCTTAAGAGGCAGTTCAGTAGTATGTATTAGAAGGAACCCAGCCCTCAGCAGATGAATATGAGCTTATTTATTCAGTGCAATATGCATCAAGTTACATCAAATGCACATTTCGGACAGGCATGGCCTATATCAGTTTGCAAGCTGATGAAGGCCATGCCTGGCCGAAATGCGTACTTGATGTAACCTGTTCCATATTGCACTGAATAAATAAGCTCATATTTATCTGTTGAGTGCCGGGTTCCTTCAATCCAAGTCAGCAATGGGAGAGACAGGCAGCATAGAGGAGGGTCAGGGAGAAAGTGTAACCCAGAGGACAGGCACAAGTGAGGATACACGGGACCTCAGCAGGACAAGCAGACAGGGGTGGGACTCGGATGGCACAGCCAAGGGTATTTAACAACATGGCACCAAGCAGCGTTACATGAATAACATTGAAGGTTAGGGATACATAGCGACATTTGCTACAACAGGTGGATTTCATGCGTTTGTCGGGTTGCAGCCTTCTGGCCACCTGTTGGGGGAAACTCGACCCTATAAACTTACATTAGTTTCAATGCAGCATATCCCTGCAGTGTAACACGCTGATATTTGGTCACCTGACCTCTGTCGTGGCCATAATGTTGTGTAACAATAGCCTAATTTGTACTGAAGATGAAATATACAATAACTGCAAATATACTTTTAACAGAGCTTAAATTCCCAATGCATTGTGGTAACCAAGTATAAATACGTGGATTTAGATTATGTGAATGTAAAATGACAAACTCAGCTGTGCTGTACAAGTAAAAGCTCTTCACATTACCAGCTAGTGTAAATCAGTTCTTAGTATTACAGTAGGAGGAATGTACTTCAATCCCATGTCTGTGCTGCAATAAAAGTACATAGAAATGTAATCATTTTCGGACTTCTGCTGCCGTTTCATTTCCTCACTTCTTTATTGTGTGAATTAATCCACCAGATCATAAACATATTTCCTCATTTTTTAAGACAAGGATGCAAGCTTATCAGTCAAAAACAATGCAGTCAGCACCAGGTTAGATAATGAAAACCTTGATTTCATAAATCCTAGCACTCAAGTTGAGGTCAGCGTAAAGAAAAGTTCTTAGCAGGTTGAAAATTCCTTATAGTCCCTCATGCTGTTCTGTTTATTGAAAAGAAAAGAATGGATGCTGGCAGGGCAGACAGGATGAGACATTTTTTGGCAAAAAAGATATGATCACACACAGATTATATATAACAGTCCCATTGCAATCAATTTATTAAAGGCACACTAAACCTAAAAGGCAATTGTAACTGCACTGTTCAGGTGAATGTATTCTATTGTGTACATGCTGCTATTCGATGCTTAAGGGAGGTACTGTAGATTAAAGAGCTGTTTAAAAGTATTATTAAGGGAATGCTTACATACTGTAAGTATCTGGCTCTGTGATCAGTCACCATTCTGTTTCATGTTTATTTCTGTAAAAACATTTGTTTATATATAAATGGTATCTATTTTAAGTAACTGTATACTGTAATCTGCATTTATGAGCTGCTTGCTTTGATGTCAAGATCTACCTTTAAACACCACTTTTTAATTTACTGATTAATGTCTTAAGAAGGAGAAGTCCAGCGGAAATTTTTGCCCCCAAAAGTTATACAAATCCCCAATATACACTTATTATGGAAAATGCACATAAAGTGCTTTTTTCCCTGCACGTACCACTGCATCAAGGCTTCAATTCCTGGATAAAATGGTGATGTCATGACCTGACTCCCAGAGCTGTGCGGGCTGTGGCTGCTGGAGAGGATGATGGCAGGGGGACACTGAGGGACACAGGACACTGAGCATCCCCCTGCCATCATCCTCTCCAGCAACCACAGCCCACACAGCTCTGGGAGTCGGGTCGTGACATCACCATTTTATCCAGGAAGTGAAGCCCATAATAAGTGTATATTATAAATTTGTATGGCTTTTGGAGGGCAATACAATACTTTAGCAAAATTTTTCGCCTGACTTTTCCTTAAATATGCACAGTCTTAATATAAGCAATAAAGTTGCCTGAAGCTAATATATATATATATATATATATATATATATATATATATATATACACACTACCGTTCAAAAGTTTGGGGTCACATTGAAATGTTCTTATTTTTGAGGGAAAAACACTGTACTTTTCAATGAAGTCCTAACTTTAAACAAATACACTCTATACATTGCTAATGTGGTAAATGACTATTCTAGCTGCAAATGTCTGTTTTTTGGTGCAATATCTACATAGGTGTATAGAGGCCCATTTCCAGCAACTATCACTCCAGTGTTCTAATGGTACAATGTGTTTACTCATTGTCTCAAAAGGCTAATTGATGATTAGAAAACCCTTGTGCCATCATTTTAGCACATCTGAAAACAGTCTAGCTCGTTACAGAAGCTACAAAACTGACCTTCCTTTGAGCAGATTGTGTTTCTGGAGCATCACATTTGTGGGGTCAATTAAACGCTCAAAATGGCCAGAAAGAGAGAACTTTCATCTGAAACTCGACAATCTATTCTTGTTCTTAGAAATTAAGGCTATTCCATGCGAGAAATTGCTAAGAAATTGAAAATTTCCTACAACGGTGTGTACTACTCCCTTCAGAAGACAGAATAAACAGGCTCTAACCAGAGTAGAAAAAGAAGTGGGAGGCCGCGTTGCACAACTAAGCAAGAAGATAAGCACATTAGAGTCTCTAGTTTGAGAAACAGACGCCTCACAGGTCCCCAACTGGCATCTTCATTAAATAGTACCCGCAAAACACCAGTGTCAACATCTACAGTGAAGAGGCGGCTGCGGGATTTTGACCTTCAGGGCAGAGTGGCAAAGAAAAAGCCATATCTGAGACTGGCCAATAAAAGAAAAAGATTAAGATGGGCAAAAGAACACAGATATTGGACAGAGGAAGACTGGAAAAAAAGTGTTGCGGACGGATGAATCCAAGTTTGAGGTGTTTGGATCACAAAAAAGAACGTTTGTGAGATGCAGAACAAATGAAAAGATGCTGGAAGAATGCCTGATGCCATCTGTTAAGCATGGTGAAGGTAATGTGGTGGTCTGGGGTTGCTTTGGTGCTGGTAAGGTGGGAGATTTGTACTGGGTAAAAGGGATTCTGAATAAGGAAGGCTATCACTCAATTTTGCAATGCCATGCCATACCCAGTGGACAGCGCTTGACTGGAGCCAATTTCATCCTACAACAGGACAATGGCCCTAAACACACCTCCAAATTGTGCAAGAACTATTTACAGCAGAAGCAGGCAGCTGGTATTCTATCGGTAATGGAGTGGCCAGCGCAGTCACTAGATCTGAACCCCATTGAGCTGTTGTGGGAGCAGCTTGACCGTATGGTACGCCAGAAGTGCCCATCCAACCAATCCAACTTGTGGGAGCTGCTTCTAGAAGCGTGGGGTGCAATTTCTCCAGCTTACCTCAACAGATTAATAGCTAGAATACCAAAGGTGTGCAATGCTGTAATTGCTGCAAAAGGAGGATTCTTTGACGAAAGCAAAGTTTGATGTAAAAACAATGTTATTTCAAATACAAATCATTATTTCTAACCTTGTCAATGTCTTGACTCTATTTTCTATTCATTTCACAACGTATGGAGGTAAATAAGTGTGACTTTGCAGGGAAAATACAAAATTGTTTGGGTGACCCCAAACTTTTGAACGGTAGTGTATATATACATACACACTCAATAAAACTATAGACCTCCTGGATGTGGATTTATAGTCATATGTACTTTATTTGAAGGATGGAGTGCATAAACTTGAAAAAAGCAGCAGCAGTTTGCAGATACAGGAAGGTGCTGTAGATCCCTATATTGCAGTAGTGTAGTACAACAGGCTAAAATAGAAAAGCAGGGCTGCTGTCAAAGGTCTGTGTGGTAACATGACAGCAATGGGGAAGGGTGTGTGTTCAGCATGGACCAATCAGGAAGTGAGAATCACAGAGCTGTGCAAAAGGACAGTGACTGAAACTTTTCTATACAGCAGTGTGTATAGCTGAGTGTAAGTGCAGGCACATAATAGCAGCAGTGTGTATAGCTGAGTGTAAGTACAAGCACATTATAGTAGCAGTGTGTATAGCTGAGTGTAAGTACAGGCAAATTATAGCAGGAATGAAGAGGATGGGCAACACAGGGTCTGGCAGAGACTGCAGGGAGCATAAAGGAATGAGCAGGGTATGTGGCACATAAATACAGCACTCTCTGAGGAGAGAGGGGTTACAGCTGTGGCAAAATTACCTTCACAGTTCTGTCTCTTGATACAAGCCCCAGCCTGAAGTGGATTTGCTATAATTTGGAAAGTGAAGGAGACTTCCTGGGTCAGATTATAGTGCTATAGACTCCGCTATGCAGACCATGGCTCTCCCCAACTCCCACACAGTATGGGGAGCTCTTAAACCAAAGCAATGCTCTTAAACCAAGTTAAAGTTTTAAAAATTGTGATCTCTTATTTTATCTCTTATTTTTTTCAAAAATTTGCACAAAACCATTGCAGGCTTATGTCTGATCAATAACAAGTGAATTTGTTTGGTATTTTTTTTTTTGCTACTTTTTACTTAGACTTATTTACAAAGCCAAATCAACTATATAATAAATATTACACAAAATATTGGCGTAAATAAACACCAATTAACCCTTAGGCGACCTGCACGTCCAGGGCCACCCACAGGTGCTCAGAGCGGGGCCACGCAGCGGTCCTGGGTTCCGCATGTAGCCCGGGACCGCGGCTATTAGCGGGCACGATCCAATCGCCGTGCCTGCTAATTAGATAATCGGATGCAGCTGTCAAAGATGACAGCTGCATCCGATTACCTGATGCAGCCGTTCCCTGGTGTCTAGTGGCAGAGATCGCCCTCCCCCCGGGACGTTGTCACGAAGGAGTGATTCCCGTGTCTTCACCCAGCCGGGGTCTGCGCTGTAATGGTGCTGATCCCGGCTAAGCATTTGGGTGCTTCCGGCTGCAGCAGCCGGAAGCAATCGAGTGCCTATCTCATTGATCTATGCTGTATTACTATATACAGCATAGATCATTGAGAGATCAGTGTGCTTATACTAGAAGTCCCCCAGGGGGGCTTCTAGTATAAGTGTAAAAGTAAAAAAAAAAAAGTGTCATTAATAATAAAAAGCCCCCTTCCCTAATAAAAGTGTGAATCACCCCCCTTTTCCCATGTTAAATAAAAATAAATAAATAAACGTTTGGTATCGCCGCGTGCGTAATCGCCCGAACTATTAATTAATCACATTCCTGATCTTGGACAATAAACGTCGCAAGCGCAAACAAAATTCCAAAATCCAAATTTGCGCATTTTTGGTTGCCTCAAATCCAGAAAAATTGTAATAAAAAGCGATCAAAAGATTGCATATGCACAATCAAGGTACCGATAGAAAGAACACATCATGGCACACAAAAAGACACCTCACAGAGCCCCATAGACCAAAGGATAAAAGCGCTATAAGCCTGGGAATGGAGCAATTTGAATTTTTTACAAGCCATCAAATAATATAAAAGTTATAAATTATATCGTTACATATGTTACATATTGTAATCGGAATGACCTGAGGAACATATGTAACAAGTCAGTTTTACCCTAGGGCGAATGGCGTAAAAAAAAAAAACCTTTAAATAAAATAAATGTTTTTTTTTTTTCAATTTCACCACACATTGAATTTCGCATTGAGTTTCACAGTGTACTTTATGAAAAAAATTCAGCCTGTCATTGCAAAGTACAATTAGTGGTGCAAAAAATAACGGCTCATGTGAGTTTCTAGGTGGAAAAATGCAAGTGCTACGGCCTTTTAAGCACAAGGAGGAAAAAACGAAAATGCAAAAATTTAAATTGGCCCAGTCCTCTAAGGGTTAAACACTAATCCCCATTGTTTGGTTGAGCCATGCAAAATAATTAACATGTGAATTAATAAAATTCACTGTTCCACGAATAGTGGCCGTTATTATCTCCCATGGAAATCAATGATTAATTGATTTTCATGCACACCCCGAAAGGGCTGTATGTAAAACAATGTTTCTGCAGCCATCAGAGCCTTGAGGGCTGCAGAAACATTCCGAACACTGGTTGGCTACGGCTATTGTCACAATGCTTAGCAACGGCCATTGTTATACTTTGTGTGAACATAGCCTGAGTCTAAAATGGAATTAACTGATGTACATAATGCAATGTGCTGTTGTTTCTTTCTGTCCATGTACACTTTTTTAAAATTATTAATATTGGAATTAAAAAGATAAAAAAAAGAGATGTTCATGTGATGTATGCTTTTTAAAAGAGGTTTTTTCTAAACCAGAAACCCCATTTAGCTTATTTCCTGTAAAACAAGTCCAGTGTTTGAATAACCAATGGTAATATTTTTGAATTTCCTCCAGATGTTATGTTTAACTTTTCATTTATAAGATACAAACATAGACATTTAAAATAGGATGAAGATTAGTGATGAAAGAACTCAATGTATCATGGTATTTTTATAAATTTTATGAAATATGAGCATTGTAAGGTTACATAGAGCTGCTATCAAAATACGATCAAGCATTCCAGTCTTCAACACTGCCATAATTCATGTTTTTATCAGCTAGGTCACTTTTTTTCATTCCTTTCACATTTTCCATTTTAAATTTGTATTCAGAATGTTCATCAATCAAAGATTAATGGGCAATATCGCTTTACGTTTTGTGGATTTCATCCAACATTCCTTTACAGAATGACTAATATCTGACATATTTTTCAAGGACGATCTGATATTTACTGAAGTACACTGTATGTTACAAATGCACATTTTTAATTTTCTTGAAGAACATCTGTAAATGAGACTAGTGTGAATACCTCCAAATAAAACTTTTAAATATAAAATAGTTTTTTCCTTTCTCTAATTAATTTTTGTTACTTAAAAAATTGTGTTTTCTTGGGGCCTGTTCACACTAAGAATCCTGCCTTCTATCTGTTTGAATAGGAGGGCTTGCACACTTCTGCTTTCCGTGTCTCTCCGCTCATAGAATTAACAGTGAAGTGGAGTGGAGGCATAGCTATTCTTCTGGACCAAAGAATTTCCAGGTGCAAAAATCAGCCACTACGGTGATGGCGTCTGTGTTCTGGGATAATGAGGGTTTTCTGCTAGTGGACTACATTCAAAATGGTTCCACCATCAATGCAAGGTATTAGATAAAACTTTTGGACCAATGTAAGGCAGCTCTTACGTCCATAATATGCGGCAAGCTTTCCACTTCCGCTCACACTGCACAAGAGACCACAGCAAAACTGGTGGAGCTAGGCTTCCAGCTGGTTGACCACCTACCTTATTCACCAGATCTAGTTCCCTCTAACTATCGTCTGTTTCCAAACTTGAAGAAACACCTCAAGGGAACCAAATTTCACACCATTTCTGATGCCATAACTGCTACAGATGACTGGTTTTGGGCACAACTGAGATCCTTCTTTTTGCAAGGTTTAAAGAACTTGGAATACTGATGTAAGAAGTGTGTTGACATTAGTGGAGAGTATGTGGAATAAACGTAAAGTTACATTTTTCTATCTTCTTTCTTTCTTTCTTTCTTTCTTTCTTTCTTTCTTTCTTTCTTTCTTTCTTTCTTTCTTTCTTTCTTTCTTTCTTTCTTTCTTTCTTTCTTTCGCCAAAGACTTATCAGCAGCCTCTCACATAGCCATATGGCTGATAAAAAGGGATTAATTATTAAAGTGTACCCTAGGGACATGTCAACATTTTTGGTCAGTCAAGGTCTGAGTGTTCAGATTCCTATTGATCACTGCAAGGAGTAAGGAGAGAAGCATGAAGCTAACTGCTTCTCACCCTTCTTACCCTTTAGTGCTGGGAGAGAGAACACACAATCTCACACTATTCGCAGATAATTTTAGTAATTGGTCAGGGTCTGAATACTCATCCAATCCGATCTGATTAAAACCTTTGATATGTCTCTATTACATAATAAATATTTTTTGCTATGATATTGCCTGAAGAACGGGCGTTAAATGGGTTATCCAGTGCTACAAAAACATGGCCACTTTCTTCCAGGGACATCTCCACTCTTGTCTGCAGCTTGGGCAGGGTTTTGCTGCTCAGTTCCATTGAAGAGAATGGAGCTTAATTGCAAACCGCACCTAAACTGGAGACAAGAGTCGTGTTGTTTCTGAAAGAAAGTGGATTTTTTTTTTGTAGCACTGGATAACCCCTTTAACATAATGTTGTGTGAACACAGCGGGCAACATTACATTGACTTCAATGCAATGCTGTCCCTGCAGTAAAGAACTGATGTTGATTCCATTGCAATCAGCTTTTATTCTTTAATGAAAAACAACATAGTGTGAACATAGCCTAAGGTTGTAATAGGGCATATATCAACAACAGCGATAACACATTTTTTTTAATACTATATTACAATTGTCCCAACACTACTTCAAAATTGAAAACATATTATTTTATGAAGGGGTCCATAGGCCTTCAAGAAACCACCAAAGGTTAACAGGCTATATCCTGAATAAATCTGAAGAGAATGGATTGTTTATGGTAATTATGTTAATAAATGCTAATTTTATTGTACATCGTACCTTGTAAAACTTGCACTTTGTTTTAATAAAAACAAAGTCTACATTAGCAATAAACTTTATCAGATGTTTGGATTGGACTTTATGTTGCTAAAGAATAATGTGCGTAAGATTTTCACATTACCTCAAATTGAAGGTGACAATAATGTTTAGTAGTTTAAATGAATTCTTCAGTGTTTTTGTGACTGACTTTGTAAATTCCATTCACTATGCCATATATCTGGCTTAACATTTTACCTTTTAATCCTAGTGTGTAAGTAAAGGATTATTGTTTTTGTTTCTTCTATCCAACACACACTACTTTGAATACAAACTGAATTGTTGATCCTTTACTCTGATGTGAAATGGGATTTCTTTAATGAATATGCATGGCTTTGGTTTGCGTACAATGGATTAGTTTGATATGCATTAATATAAAAGAGCATTCAATGTCTGTTGGTGTTCTGGATCGAAGGTCAGACTGCATAAATCTTTAAACTATATTTCACCCAAACCTTAGCAATGAGCAAAAGCAGCTTTTGTATGTAGACTGAATATGAAATAAGCATCATCTTACACAATATAGATGCTAATTAGAAAAGTTAAGAAAACTTGTTAAATCTTAACATTTATAATCACATTTGTAGAATACCTTAAAGAAACATTCCCATATCCCAGAAAATAATGAGTTGATGGGAATTTAACTTAAAGCGTATCTGTCAGGATGTCTTGACCCTTCGCCACATATAGTCGATTTGAAATTTGGGTATCCATTGAGACAATCACACAGGGTTAGTACTACGTGTGGACCACATTCTAATCCAATAGGGGTTAGGCACATTACCGTCCTGGCGTGGTCATCTCCATGGTTACCGAACGTCCAATGATAAATGGATTGCCCGCCACACTGGGTACAGACCTCGTGACAGGTAGATTTTAAAAGGAATCTGTTAGCACCTGCACCGGAACCAAGGTGCTGACAGTGTAGTGTAGGTGTGTGTGTCCTTTTGTGTATGATACCTTTCTTGAAGCCATCCGTTCAATAGATTTGCCACATTCTTGTCCCACACCCGTGAACCAAATGTGAAAGAGAAATAGTGGCTTCGGCACACCTCACCACTGCTTCATCCCCCCTAATTCATCTGCATATTTAGTTCAGCCTCCCTCTCCACCTTGGCTCACCTTCTTCAACGCATGCGTAATTGCTTGCAAGGGCCTTGCGCTTGTGCTGCTCTTCCGGCATATGCGTTATTGCGGTTATCAGGGGAGCGCGACTGAGAGCTTGGCGTTACAGATATGAACTGGCAATTCAGCTCGCGGGACCCTAGCCAGCAACATTGCATGTGTGGAAGAAGGTGATGCCAGGGTGGAGTGGGAGGCTGGGCAACAATAAATATGCAGCAGAATTAGGGAGGAGGAAATAGTGATGATGCCTGTGAAAAAGCTGCACAAAGCCAAACCATTACTTCTCTTTGACACTTGGTTTGTGGGTGTGGAACAAGAATGTGACAAATCTACTAAACCGATCTCTTAGAGAAAGGTATCATACACAAAAGGACATAGACACCTACACTACACTGTCATAACCTCAGTTCCAGTCTAGGTTCTGACAGATTACCTTTAAGAAAACATTTTAAGAATCATTTTAACTTGGTCTTTTAATCTAGCTGGAAAAATATGATAACTAGATATGATGTCTACATGGGCCCAAAGGAAAAGACACCAGTAGTATGAATGGAAGATGGAGAGTGGGGTCCAGGACCTTTAAGCTTTCTTTTCAAACGTGTTTTAAAATTTTCTGTGGATGAATGTTTGTGATGGTCAAAAATCTGGTGTTGAATTTCTTTGGCGATGGTGCATTGAAAATCTAAGGATCATGTATCACTTTAAGTCCACTCACATTTGTCAAACAATGTCTCAGACATTGCATAGACAGCTTAGATAGAATAGTGTCACAAATAAATGATTGAAGTTTTCCTTTTTTGTGCTACATTGTCTTATAACTGACACACATACCGACTTTTAACATGTCTTTACTTAGTATTTACCTTGATAGAGTGCCTTTAAAATAAAGACTGGGGTGTAAAAATAGTGTAATTTAGTGTGCTAGTTGAAGATAACAAATGATGTGTTTAAGTCATTTAATATAGAAATGAATGCAAACATGAAAAGTTAGATGAGAATAAATGTTCCAAAATCAAATTTTGATGCTGCCTTTCAGATGCAATTATTATATACCATCATTATTATAAGCCAGACAATCATTCAGTGTTTCACAAATGTACTGCAAGCAATTACTAAGCAATCTGAACAAAAAAGTCATTCTTGATCAGTTGTTTAACTATAGGCAGCAGTGTGGGGGTCCAACATTTCCATGACTAAAATTAACAACTCACTGTACACTGTACACTGTACACTGTATATACATATCACATGACACTAGCCTTCAGCACTGAAGTGCATAGAGCTAAAAGCCTTTTGACATGTCTTAGGAAGTGCTTAGACACTGACCAAACAGTAGAACAAGCAGGGAGAGACACACACTATTATGTGTTTCTCCTCCAACTCTGTGCTTATGAGTCATGAACAGATCCATTGAGATGCATTAGGAGATTACTTAGATTTCTATGTCTTGATTCCAAGAGGACAGTGGTTTCACTGCACATCTTCACGGTCCACAGCTTCTGTGATTCACAGAATGTGTGCATGCGGCTTTACTGCTCTGGTCTTCTATCTTCACTATCATCGTTCAGCCAATCAGCTATTAAGGCAGAACACTACTGCAGCTACTGATTGGTTGTGCAGTGATAGTGAAGACAGAAAACCATAGCAGTTAGTATAATCCTCCTTCCCCATCTGAGAGCTCAGATGGCCTGGGATACACAGGACTTCCTGTTTTCTGACTGTTTCCTGTTTTTTGAGAAGAAAACTGTCAGAGAAAAGGAAGTTCCATGTTTTTCATGATAACTAAGATAATAATAATAATAATAATAATAATAATAATAATAATAATAATAATAATAAAAAAAATTGCAAACTTGCTTTATATCTACTGTTGATTTAGACTATGAAAATTATAATGACAGTGACACTTTTTTCAATGGGATTTGGTACTCAAGCATTGAAAAATCTTTGAACACTCTACTGCTTGCTTAACAGTAGTCTGAACACTCAGACGCTGACTGTTTAAAGCTTTTGATTTGTCTCTTAGACACATTAAAAGTTTTCAAAAACAGCAGATACACATAAAAGAGAGAATTAGAAAGTTTGTCTACATGAAACCAATATCTTTTTTCAAAGCTGTCTTAAATATTTAACTATTTTAATGACTTTAGCACTGCAATGTGTTTCTTTTTAATTACGAACTGGAGAGAGTGGAACGGCTGCACATCCCATCTATGGCTGACACTAATGCCGCTAGGCCTATATTAAAAATCAACACCAGAGTGTCTGTATGTGAATTGATCAAGCCATATTGCCCCGTGTACCACCGCGCAGGTCCTCTGGTCCACACGGGTCCCTACGCTAACTCCACACCGTGTCGGTCAGCGACCGCCAACCCCGCAAAGCGTGCACATGCAGGGGAGGGGAGGCCATGGAACGGCCCTGCAACCCCAATGTCACAGGACCAGACCCAAAAAGCCCCACCAAAACCCAGCCAGCACCACCGGCGGGGAAGGCTGCCCCCAAACGACACAAGTATGGATATGGTATTACACTTACCATTGCTGCTCTCACAGAATGGGGAAGACATAGGTTCCAGACATGTGAGCACAGACATATCCTGCTAATTTTGGTCATGTGGGTCTTATAAAGGAGTGCTAGCTGTTCAGAGAGGGAGAACTGTGAAACACGAACTGGAGAAAGTGGAACGGCTGCACATCCCATCTATGGCTGACACTAATGCCGCTAGGCCTATATTAAAAATCAACACCAGAGTGTCTGTATATGAATTGATCAAGCCATATTGCCCCGTGTTCCCTGGCTGTGCACGCCTGCGGGGTTGGTGGCCACTGACTGGCACGGTGTGGACTTAGTGTAGGGACCCATGTGTATCAGATACCGGCACGAGGTACATGGGGCAGTATGGCTTGATCAATTCATACACAAAATTCTGATGTGTTTTTTATTTAGCCAAGCGGCACTAGTATCAGCCATAGGTGTGAGGTGCAGCACTCTGTTTCTTCCCTGAACCGCATTTTGTTTCTCTCTTTTCTCCGTGTATTGCACTCCTCCTGGTGAGACCCACATGACCGCAATTAGCAGGAGACACCTGAGTGCACATGGTTTTAATCCCTCCTGTTTTTTCCCATTCTGTTTGCTGCAGCTATGGTGAGCGCAATACCTTATCCAGACTTGTGCTGCTTGGGGGCGACCTTCTCCGCCGGCGGTGCTGGCCGGGTTCTGGTGTGGTGTTTTTGGGTCTGGTCCTGTGGCATGGGGGTCGCAGGGCCGTCCCATGGCCCCCGTTCCCTGGCTGTGCACGCCTGCGGGGTTGGTGGCCACTGACTGGCACGGTGTGGACTTAGTGTAGGGACCCATGTGTATCAGATACCGGCACGAGGTACATGGGGCAGTATGGCTTGATCAACTCATACACAAAATTCTGATGTGTTTTTTATTTAGCCAAGCGGCACTAGTATCAGCCATAGGTGTGAGGTGCAGCACTCTGTTTCTTCCCTGAACCGCATTTTGTTTCTCTCTTTTCTCCGTGTATTGCACTCCTCCTGGTGAGACCCACATGACCGCAATTAGCAGGAGACACCTGAGTGCACATGGTTTTAATCCCTCCTGTTTTTTCCCATTCTGTTTGCTGCAGCTATGGTGAGCGCAATACCTTATCCAGACTTGTGCTGCTTGGGGGCGACCTTCTCCGCCGGCGGTGCTGGCCGGGTTCTGGTGTGGTGTTTTTGGGTCTGGTCCTGTGGCATGGGGGTCGCAGGGCCGTCCCATGGCCCCCGTTCCCTGGCTGTGCACGCCTGCGGGGTTGGTGGCCACTGACTGGCACGGTGTGGACTTAGTGTAGGGACCCATGTGTATCAGATACCGGCACGAGGTACATGGGGCAGTATGGCTTGATCAATTCATACACAAAATTCTGATGTGTTTTTTATTTAGCCAAGCGGCACTAGTATCAGCCATAGGTGTGAGGTGCAGCACTCTGTTTCTTCCCTGAACCGCATTTTCTTTTTAATTATCTTAACCAGGTGACCAGTTTTTAGTAATTCCAAAATACAGACTGTCCAACTTTATGGTCTTTTTTAACCTTATTTTTTTGCTTTATTTTATTTTCTTTTTTAACACCATCACTTACATTTTTAAAAAAATAACTGAGCTTTAGAAGCCCAATAAACAAGGTAAAAACAACTCTACCCTTCCTATTTGAGACCAAACATAAAATATGGCTCTACAGCACACAAAGCACAAAATTCAGATGCATTTTTAAACTGCATAGTTCAAACTGTGCGTTTCAAACTGTTTGAAAGTTTTCAGCATTTTCTGCTTCTTGTGCTTTAAAGCTGTATTTTATGTTTGCATTTACTAAAGGAAACTGCTTTTAGAGAATGTGGTGTTGGATCCATGGGTTCATTCTAAAATACTATCCTACCATTTTAAAGCCAGCTGAGATTTTATGTTTTGAGGTCTGATGCAGCTGTGTAGTCTAAACCCAATATCAAAAGCAAAAAGGAAAAAAGAGGAGAGTCGAAGTGTTTGATTTTACATACTCAATCTATACCCAACTGTATATCTAGTCTAATATCAACCTATTCAGGCATCCCAGTAATCACATAATGCATGTTACTGAATAAATGGATAAAACATTCTGTAGCCACTTTGTATTTGTTCTCCATGCAAACTAAATGGAAGCATGTATTCCTCCTGTATTACGCCAGTAGCTTGGAGTGTGTTTGCAATTCACTGGGTCTCTTAATTTAATTTTAGCATTGTTTGCATACATAGACTATTTCTGACTTAATGATATTTTATATAAATAAGAGGAAGGTAAGAGACCTCTGGCAGTCAGGCAATGCGATCGGGACCCTCACAGACATGCTGTGGGGGTACCAATCTTTAAGTGACAGGAACTGCTCCTGTCACACTTAACCTCTTAAGGACGTGTGACATACACGTCATGCACCCGTAAGAGGTGTTCAGAGCGGGGCCACGCGGCAACCCCGCTCTGAACCGCCGCGGTCCCGGAGGCCGCTTGTACCCTGGGACCGCAGGTATTAGCGGTCACGGTCCGATCGCCGTGCCCGCTAATACAGTAATCAGATGCAGCAGTCAAACATGACAGCTTCATCCGATTACCGGATGCAGCACTTCCCTGGTGTCTGGTGGAGGAGATCGCTCCTCCGGGATGTAGTCCCAGAGGAGCGATCTCCGTTACTGCTGCCGGCCGGGGACCGCTCCAAGATGGCGCTGTCCTCGGCTCGGCACTCGTTTGTTTTCGGCTGAAGCAGCCGAAAGCAAACGAGTGCCGATCTCATTGATCTTTGCTGTATAACTATACAGAAAAGATCTCAATGAGAGATCAAAGTGTATATACTAAAAGTCTTCCAGGGGGGCTTCTAGTATATGTGTGTAAAAAAAAAAAAAAAATTGTTATTAGTAAAAAGCCTCCTCCCCTAATTAAAGTTTGAATCACCCCCCTTTTCCCAGGTTTTAAATAAAAGTAAATAAATAAACATGTTTGCTATCGCCACGTCTGTAATTGCCAGAAACTATTAATCACATTCCTGACCTAGCACGGTAAACGGCGTAAGCACAAAAAAAGTGCAAAATTGCGCATTTTTTGTTGCATCAAATCCTGAAAAAATGTAATAAAAAGCGATCAAAAAGTCGTATATGCGAAATCAAGGTACCAATAGAAAGAACACATCATGGCGCAAAAAATGACACCTGACACAGCCCCATAGACCAAAGGATAAAAGTATTATAAGCATGGAAAGGGAGCGATTTTAAGGGACATATATTTGTTAACAATGGTTTGAATTTTTTACAGGCCATCAGACGCAATAAAAGTAATACATGTTATATATAGTTTTAATCGTAACGACTTGAGGAACGAGCACAACAAGTCAGTTTTACCCCAGGGCGAAAGGCGTGAATACACCATCCCCCCAAATAAAAGAAATGCTTTTTTTTTTTTTCAATTTCACCACACTGCAAAAATTCAGCCTGTCATTGCAAAGTACAATTAGTGACGCAAAAAATAAGGGCTCATGTGGTTTTCTAGGTGGAAAAATGCAAGTGCTATGGCCTTTTAAACACAAGGAGGAAAAAACGAAAACGCAAAAACGAAAATTGGCCCCGTCCTTTAAGGGTTAAAGAGAATCAATCATGGACGAAAATGATTTTTTTATTCCCTAATTAGATGTAAATTGTGATTTTAACAACATTTGTAAATATAATTAATTAATTTTACAGCTGCGTTTTCTAATTATTCACGTTTTACTTTCCTGCCTCGCGCCAGCTCTTTTTAAAAGAGTCGGCGCGAGACAGGAAACTCCCGTCATGCAGAGCGGTAGCAAGGCCGAGGGGGCCGCCATCTTGATGACGTCACTTGCGTTCCACCGCTGGAATGCAAGGTACGTCTTCAAGATGGCGGCCGCCCGACCTAGCTACACCAAACAAGTGGATTAGGTAAAGTATAAGACTGTAATGGCAGTCTGTATCTTAATGAAGTCTATTTATGAAGATACAGACTGCCTTTGCAGTCTGTATCTTATGCCTTACCTACTACTCTGTGCCAGTGCAGCAAGGCCGGCGCCGCCATCTTGATGACGTCCTTGCCCTCCACCACTGGAACGCAAGTTACGTCATCAAGATGGCGTCGCCGGCCTTGCTGCACAGAACAGAGGATTAGGTAAAGTAGAAGATACAGACTGTAAAGGCAGTCTGTATCTTCATGAAGACTATTTATGAAGATACAGACTGCAGTCTGTATCTTCTACTTTACTTACTCTGTTCTGTGCAGCAAGGCCGGCGACGCCATCTTGATGACGTAACTTGCGTTCTAGCGGTGCCTGCCATTAACCCCTTTATCACTGCTATAGCGCAGCAGCGTCCAAGTGTAAGTGACATGAGCAGAAGGCCGGTCCTCACCCAGTTTGAAGTGTGCTAAGCTCCTAAACTCGCTTCATTGCTTGGTACCCCGGCATGTACACCCGCGGTCGTTAAGGGGTTAAATATAATCTTGCCTATATTATTTGTGTGTATGTGCGATTTCTATTTATTTTCATAAGCTATACAAACTTTTTTTAATAGTATAGCTCTATTCCCTTTAGCAGATGCTGTATGGAGGCACATAGGATTCATGCTGCTTCATATAAAAGAGTTGCTGCTTTCCTACGGTGCCATATTATGAACATATTGTCCTATAGAGTTAATGTTTTTAGGAGAAGACACCTTAATAATATGGGATTCGATAGAATATGATATTTTAAGAGAATCTGTTAGAAAAGTGTCTCTGCGTGGAATTAAAGAAGCCTCCATATAATGGTTTGGAGGTTATCTGGAGCCATATTATACTCATATGCAGATTTTTTTTTTTTTTTTTTTTTTTTTTTTTTTTTTTTTTTATATTAATACAAGAAATGTGTTAGAAATTAGCAGAACAAATAAGAATAAATACATTCCATCATTACTCTGAAGGGGAAAAAAAGCCTTAGAAATATTCTTTTTTTTTTTTTTAAAGAAATGGCTTTAGCAACAAAATAACATATCTACAATAGTTCCATGGTGTAACAATTTTTTTAAACTAAATATCACATATTTTCCCATAACTCTTAGCTGAAAATCCCCCTTTGTGAAATCAATTTGTGCCACATATATCTTCTGCGCTTCTCAAAATGACATTTTCTATTTTCTATTTCCAAATATTTAAGCTGAGCAAGAGAACTGTGACCATCCATGATAAAATGTGATTGCATACTGTTTTTATTTTTTTCCTAATACGTTTTAAGGAACAGACACTATATTACAGTTAGGAAATATTGTTTATATTTTCATGCTTTCTACTTTTACAGAAGTTTTCTCCTGCTGGTTTATTTTGAATAGTATTGCTTAAATATAGCTATTTCTATAATCATTTTCAGCATTCATTGGCTGACTCCACAAACAATACAGCAATAAGTCAATAAAATGTAGAAGTCTAGCTTGGTTAAAATTACTACTCAATATGTTGGCATTAATGTTTTTTTTTTTTTTTTTTACATCTTTTACATTGCTTCCAAGAGTTTGGCCATTGAAGTCTTTAGATAATTTGAGCATTGCCTCTGACTTCAATTTGGCCACAATAGTAACACTTGTACTTGTCTTGATAATTAGTGGAATTATTTGTAATTATAAAAACAAATATTCAAAATATATGTTTTTTATGTATGCACTATTTTTCATGTAATTTTTTTTTTTTTTTTTTTTTTTTTTTGGGGGGGGGGGGAAGAGAATATCGGAAGATACCACAGTTTTTATTTCCTTTTTCTTTTCATATACTAGTTATGAGTTGGAATGAGTGAAGCAAATCTAGCAAAACTTGATACGCAGCGAAGTTTACAAAAAATAGCCTTGTTGACAAAGCAAATTTTTGCAAGCTTCACTTTAAAAATTCAGACAAGAGTGACAGCTTGTTCAGCCAATCACTGGCTCTGTCCCATCTCAGTCATTGAGAGGGCTGTCAATCTCATCCCAGTTATTGGCTGACTAGGCCGTCACTCTTGTCTGGAGAGTGACTTCCCCACTCAGCCTCACTGGTTGTGGCACTGTCCTGTCTCAGTCAGTAATTGTCTGAGCTGGCAGGATGCGGCTGAATACACTGGAGGCACAAAGAAGAACAATGGGGGAGTGCGGACAGGTAAGTACTAAACTTTAGGATATTGATGTATACTCAAATATAAAATAACAATAGGGCCTCTCATAGGTGCTATGTCTAAGGTTTTATTACTGAAACATGTTAGACGCTTGCATTTGTCTCTGTGCTGTCAAGCTGTTTTTACTTTTGGACAAATAAAGAATACCTAGATTTTATAAGATTTTACTGTGTTAGTCGTTTTCTTCCTATAATAACAATAATATACAGATGTGTCCTTTCTGCACTTTTCTTTAAATGGGTAGTGTGAAATTACCAGCCTTTCAGAGCAACCCGCGCACAGGGATAATTATGTAAATGAAGGCTTTTGAGTGTCCTGATGTTGTGCCAGTAGTATTCTTCCTTGCCCTGAATTATGTAGCCAATCAATGCACATCACATGCTCCTCTCTTCAGTGCACTAAACAGGCTTTCACTGGGCTGGTCTAGTAGTTAATACACTGCACCACTGTAGAAGGTATGTAATGGGAGGAGGGGTTACTGATATACTGGTGGTTTGCAATGTGATATATAAACATAAAAATATCCATCAAGAGGGCTAGTAAGTACACGTTCATTGTGCACAGTGGACCGCCATTTATTAGTCTCATATCTGAAAGCCTTCAGAGTTCTATAATTGAGCTATAGTAAAGCCATGAGCCAATGTACAGTCTTCGTACACTCTTGGGTCTCTTTTATATGGTAATATATGTCAATATTTCACATCAGTAACTGTTACCAAGAGGAACCTGCACAGAGAGATTATAAGTAGAGATCAGCGAACTTTTTAGAAGTTCGTTCCGACCGGACTTCCGGATTTTTTCGGAATGTTCGGTTTGACCCAATTTCGGATTTCTTTGGATTTCATAGTTTAAAGCATCTATATAATACGAGTAGTGTATTTGGTTGAATTTAGGACTCTAAATGTCAGTATCATCATTATCTTTTCGGTATCTCAAAGTCAATTTATTTTTTAGACTTCAATATTCACCATTAGAGGGTCTATGCAGGAAATTCACCATTACAGGGTCTATGCAGGAAAAAGGTCACAAATGCAGTGAAGGAGAAGCAGTAGTCATTGGAGGCCAGTGGAGGTCCAGCAATAGTCATTTGTGGCCAGTACAGGAGCAGCAGTAGTCAACATGGAGGCCAGGCATCAGCAACAGTAGTCAACATGGAGGCCAGGCAGGATCAGCAGTAGCCAACATGGAGGCCAGTACAGGAGCAGCAGTAGTCAACATGGAGTCCTGGCATCAGCAACAGTAGTCAACATGGAGGCCAGGCAGGAGCAGCAGTAGCCAACATGGAGGCCAGGCAGGAGCCAACTATTGTACTTGGAATATCTGTAGAGACCTTTTTTTTAGAGTTTACAGCAGAGTACAGGAGCAGCAGCAGCGTTTTGTCACTGACGAACTGTGTGCAGTAACAGACTCCTTCCTCTCTTTCTCACTCTCTCCGTGCAAACTGCGTCGTACGGTCATGTGACCGCTCCTCTTAAAGCAATACCACGTCACACAGTGGGTGGGCTAGTGCAAGATCCCTGCTGATTGGATGGGTTCCGGGCATCATGGGAAAGTGTTTTTCCTGCCCGGAACACTTCCTGATTTCTAAAATGGCGGCTGCCATTTTAGAAAGCAAGAAAAAAAAAACTTTGGAAAAATCCGAACCGGATCCCATACCGGCCGAATTGGTTGGCTCATCTATATTTATAAGATTAAAAGATTTGCTCCTCTATGCTTTAGACACACTACAAGTTTTAGCTAACAAACACTGCTGCTGCTAATAGGTGTATTTGTTCTGTGCTCTCTGAACTTGGCCTTTTATAAACCAGTAGTACTTTGACACTTTATGGTTGTACTATTGTTACATGTGGACATTATGTAGCAATTTTGTTTGGGTACTTTAAATTGCTGTTATTGAAACCACTATACATGCACATTGAGGTACTGATGTTTGGGCACTCAACATTAGAATAATTTGAGTAATGCTCATGAATAATAATACTTATTGAAGGGCATATTTAATATTGGTATATATGGTAGTGCAAGAGTACAGCTAATGTGTACATGGCCTATATCCATTTAGGAGATGAACTGGTACTTGTAAGTAGTTTAATTAATTTACCTCATTAACTTTATGATGTCAAGGTCATATAGTGACTTTTGGTTTCGGTGGCCAGCACTTAAAAAATAAGCACTGATGGCTCTATAAGGGTTTTATCATTTCTGGGCAGGATGCAGGTAAATTCAATAAATTCCTTTTTATTGCTTCTGCTGACCTGTCTTTTTGCATCATTTCAAATACACAAAATGTAAGAACATTTGATATGACAAATTAAGTAATTATTCAGTAAATCCAATGGCTAATTGCACACAGGAACCTCTGGGAAATGTGTGACAAATCTGCATCTGAGTCTAAAAGGCAGAAAAGCAGCTGAAGTTAATAACCTCTCAAACGCTGACAGGTTTGAGAGTACCTGAAATGCATCATTTCTCCAGACATTTTCCTTGCTTAAGCAAAATGAAAAATTCAAACTGTACCCGTCTGTCCTGCAATAACTTTAATGACTGCAGAGTCAATGAAGCCACACAGCATCACCCGCATCACCTTGATAACTGAATTCAAAAAAGACGCTGAGGTGACTAAGAAAACGCACATTTTTTTGCTGACTCTGGAATTTTCCGTCCCCATAATTAATGAGCTGATCATAATGTTAAAGCAAACTTAAATTTTGTGCGTATTTGATTAATGTATCCTCTTCTTAAAATTAAATTCTAATTGGTAATTATGACTGCATGATTTAGAAGGAACACAACTGTTAACTTGTGATTTAGAATTTGGTTAAACATTAAAGTATTTTATTTAAGAAGGATATAATTGCTTCTCCATAGTATTCCAGAATTGCTATTTAATACATGGTTAAACATTTAAAGATACATAGCATATGCTATATACACATCACTACTTGTTTCAAGAAACAGTTAACGACACAGAATGCAAAAAAAAAAAAAAAAACACAATGCTGGAGAAAAGCCAACAAGCAGCTAGAATTGTATATACATATCAGAGTCACTGTGAAGACCCCATCCACAATACACAGGTAAGTAAAGTCCAACAAGAACAATGCTGGATGTAGTGTCAAATGAGTAGCAAACTATGGATTAAGAACAGGGACTCCAAGTTTGATATACTTATAATGACAGAGAGACAATACAAGCACAAATATAACATACAATGTAGGAATTACATAGTGGTATGTGGTAATCATGCTGAGAGCTAAGGTTTAACAACAAAAATAAACAAAAAAGAGGTCAAACGTGGCCCAAATGTAAAGTCCTCTTTATAAAAACATAGGGGTACCACAAATATAGTGCTATGTAAAGCCGAAAAGCTCGAATATGCACAGCAGGGAAGCCACATGTCAAGGTCACGTCAATAGAAAGCATAGATGGCAGTACTCTAACAGAAAGGCTATGGCCATTTAACTATAGACGCACACAACAAAACAACAGAACAAAAGAACTGGTAACCAGAAGTTAGCCATTGGTAGGGTGAGGGCACGAAAGTTCACCTAATGCCAAGGTAGAAACTAGATACAATATGGCTGAAAAGATTCAGCTGAAAGGATATCCCATCTGCATCGGTACACTATCGCTATGAAAGTAAACAATGCGTATGTAAAGTCATATGCACAGCTTATCTTTCTACACTCAGGCGAGCACCAGAAGGTGCTGGTTGAGAGATTGACAGATTCCAACATTGGAGCAGTTTCTCACCTACCTCAATAGTGTGGATCACCCAAGAAGAGTCTCCTTTAAGAACAGTCAGCCATGTCGGATGCCTCCATGTGTAAGGAATGTTCCTCTCCCGGAGATTTGTGGTTACTAAGGCCAAGGATTTAAGCCAATGTTGGGTGGCAGCGGAAAAAGGTCTAAGTAAACAGAAAGCATTTTATACTTGAATGGTATGGTTGCTGTTTTCTTGATAGCTGTTTATAGCGCAATTTTGGTATGCATAAAATGGACGCAGATGATGGTGACCCTAGGGCAGCCAGACGGCTTTTTTTTTTAGGTCTGGGGACTCTACGCGCCCAGTCCTCAACAAGATCCCGCAGGGCACAATCGGGTAGCATGTCCTTTAATAAGCACTAAGCGTAACCAAGTTGTTCTGATGCAACAATATTCTCTGGAATGCCCTTCAATTTGAGATTATTTTGTCTGGAACAATCTTTCATCCCTGTCAGTGTGCTCTTAAGTTGCTTTGTTTCCTCAGTTAGGGCATGGTAGGAATTGGATAGAGAATTGTATGCTGAAACAAGCCCTGTGACTTTCCGTATCTTGAATTCTTAAGTACACTGCCTCCACAGAGACTCTCACATTGGAAATAATGCGGGCAAAGTCAGCTTGGATAGAGTCTCTCCATGCCACGATGATCGCTTTAAAGGAGGCATTGGTAAGCTGAGCGTCATTGATGTGAATAGGAGGTAAGAGGTCTGCCGGACGAAGAATAGTTGATCCCTTACAGGAGAGATGGGGTAGTAGGGGATCACTTATATCGGGGAGGGGGTGACCTGATGTCATAAGTGAGGCAGAGAGCGGAGTCCCCGACATCTTCCCCGAGGATTGCTGTGTGGAGCTAACTGGGGAGGGAGACACAACATGCTGTGCAGAATACAAGTCATCAGTGTTCAGGACAGGCTGTTGCCTGGGCATGCTGCTAACCCTCTCCTTCACTCAAGTCATTTTGGAATGAGGGAGAGGCAGAACAGGGTGCTTTGTAAGCCATGGGGGAAAATAGTTCACATATAGGATCTTCACAGTTGCTTTAGGCTGGAAGGGAGCCCGTTCCACTCTGGAGCTGTGCTGTATGCAGAGGCTGTTCTATTCAGTGCTGCGTAGCCGCCATCTTGTCCAGCAGCCACTGTGGATAAAGCTGATCTCGTCTTGTCTCGTCTCCTCGGCTGCTAGCCCCCCCCATCATTACTTGGGGTGTTGATAGGGTGCCAAAACAAGCATTCTCCCTCAGTCTAAACACTTAGATGCCATTATTGCCCATGGCATTTGAGTGATTCCTGTGCTACATAACATTTTTAAAATAGAGTCTTGGTGCTCAACTGCACTGATCTCCCACAGCTGCCATTCAAATAATGTCCAGTCCTGTAAAGCCTGGTTCTGCCAGGAGCTGCATGCTCAACAAGGTGCCTGTCCTTGCCAAACAATGGGTGAGCGGTCATTTCCTGCAGAAAGCAGCTAGGACTGGTTGCCAGAGCAGTCACAGCTGAAAGAGGTTGGTGTAGGTGAATATGATTTCTTTTTATTATTAATGCACCAAGTGTATTCAATGATGACCCAGGCCAACAGCGGTCATTTCAGCTCATGGTCCAGGACTTGCAGATGTAAAGCACACATGTGAAATTGGCCTTATCTGTAATTTTTGTGTTACTCCACTACCCATAAAATGAACAGCTTTCTACGGTGGTCATTAATGGGCCTTATTCTGACCCCATTGGCTCCATGCATTAATGTACACCAGCTTAAAAGTATAAAAAAAAATTGCAATAAAATAAAAAAATTGCCCCCCAACTCTCCCCCAATAATAAAGGAATTTCATCCCCCATATATAATAAACTGTTACATACAACTCCTAGAAAATACAAAAACTATACATGTATGGTATTGCCATATCCATAACGACCCAAGCTATAAAACTATCATTATTTATACAGCACAGTGCACAGTGGAAATTAGAAAGAAAAGGGGGGGGGGAGGAACAGCACCAGAATTGCTGTATTTTATCAATCCACTTCATAAGAACATAAGAACACTCCCCCCCCCCTAGAAGATAGTTCCTATTGTGCTACAGTGGTATACAGTGGTATTAAAATATAGTTTGATTTGGCCGCAACTCTAGTGACTCATAAAATACATTTATTATGATTTTTTTAAGCGCATACTGAATAGCATAATTTTAACTCCCTAACAACCAAGGGCATAAATGTACGCCCTGGTGTCGTCAAAGGTGTTCAGAGGGTGGCCGCGCCACGACCCCGCTCTGAACCACTGCAATCCCGGGTGCTATCTGTAGCCCAGGGCCACAGCAATTAGCGGGTGCGGTCCGATCATCATGCTTGCTAATTAGCCTTTTAACTGCAGCAGTCAAAGTTGACACATTTGGTCAGGGCCAAGGTCTGCGCTGTAATGGCGCTGATCCCAGCTCGGTAATCTATTGCTCTCGGCTGCAGCTGCCGAAAGCAATAGCATGGATCTCATTCATCTATGCAGTATATCTATACTGCATAGATCTTAATCAGCAGTAATACTAGAAGTCCCCCAGTATGTGTGCAAAAAAATAAAAATATTTTTTTTTATAAATAAAAAATCCCCTCCTCTAATAAAAGTTAAAATCATCCCCCGTTCCCCATTTTATAAATAAAAATAAATAAACATAGTTGGTATTGTTGCATGCGTAATCACCCTAACTATTAGTTTAATTCATTCCTGATCTCTCATGGTAAATGATGTAAGCGCAAAAAAACCGCAAAGTGTAAAATTGCACATTTTTGGTCCAGAAAAATTCAGAGAACTTGTAATAAAAAGTGATCAAAAAGTTGCACATGCGCAATAAAGGTACCAATCATGGCACAAAAAATTACATCTCACACAGCCCCATGGTAATAGAGCGATTTTAAGCTGGGTTCACACTACGTATATTTCAGGCTGTATTTGGTCCTCAAGTCAGGTCCTCATAGCAACCAAAACCAGGAGTGGATTGAAAACCCAGAAAGGCTCTGTTCACACAATGTTGAAATTGAGTGGATGGCCGCCATACAACGGTAAATAACTGCCATTATTTCAATATAACAGCCGTTGTTTTAAAATAACAGCAAATATTTGCCATTAAATGACGGCCATCCACTCAATTACAACATTATGTGAACAGAGCCTTTCTGTGTTTTCAATCCACTCCTGGTTTTGGTTGCTATACAGCCTCACAAATACAGCCTCAAATATACTGTGTGTGAACCCAGCCCTAAGGAACATTTATTTTTTTAAAAGCCATCAAATAAAATAAAAGTTACACAAGTTACATATTGTTGTAATTGTACTAACTTGATGAACATGTATAACAAGTCAGTTTTACCCTAGTGCAAACGGCGTAAAAACACAACACCACCCCAAATAAAAATGTGTTGTTGTTTTTTTTTTTAAACTTCACACATTTAACATATATATTATATATATAATTTTTTTTCTTCAATTCCTCATAATATTTTGATGTTTTGTTTTTACAAAAAACACATGACAGTGACAAAAAAAAAAATCCCAGGCTTATGTGTAAGCATAAAGTGAGATTTTAAAAAATTAGCTTGGGCATTAGGACCCAAACAAGGTTAAATCCAAAGGGGTTAAACTAGTTGCCTTTTGTTGTGCATTTTTTGGGCTTATTATGTGACTTGAAACCTGAAAGATTTGGAGAAGATCTGTATAGAGCAATGGGACAAAATCCCTGCAGCAGTATGTGAAAAGTTGGTCAAGAATTACAGAAAACGTTTAGCCTCTGTAATTGCAAACAAAGGTTTCTGTTTGCAGCGATTAGTAACTACCAAAAGTATTCTGAAGGCAGTAATCTCTAGAAATACAGTCATGGAGGAACACATGATTGATTGGCATATGTTAAAGGAAAAACAGTATTGTTGTTATGTTTCACTTGTATACTCTGCTATTTTGAATTAAACAGCTATTTCTATGCATTCAGCTGCAATAATTCACCCAGGAATGCTTAGATGAGGACATTCAACCTAAAATAATGGTTGTATTTAGTTCCTTTTATTTTATAAACAACACTGGGTCATTAACCATGGTACAGCCTGTACGCAGGAAATAATCCTTTAAGATAAAAAAAAACCCAACATATATTTGAAAAGCAATTAGAATAAAATAATAATTATAATAGCATTGCTTGCAAAATGGTTATTGCCAGACTTGTCTTGCAGCTGATGCTTTGCTCACAATGGTGGTTATATATGCGACATGTGGTTTTATTTTATAAGAAGATGCACTCATGTACTTACAGAGCAGAGCATCATTGTTATCTTAAGGTAAGGGGGGCAATAAGAAAGTCAATTCCTCTTCATTGTGAAAGAACAATAATTTACACTCAGTGTGGAACACAATACAGTACATTTTGCTTATGGAAATGGTAATGTAACAATTTTTTATGACCTAAAGAGATAACTTTGATTATTACACATTGGGGGAGATTTATCAAACTGGTGTAAAGTAGAATTGTCTTAGTTGCCCCTAGCAACCAATAAGATTCCACCTTTCATTTTCAAAGAATCTGTGAGGAATAAAAAGTGGAATGTGATTGGGGCAACTAAGACAATTCTACTTTACACCAGTTTGATAAATCTCCCCTATTGTTTATATATTGTAGTATTACATTTTGCAGTACTGTATAGAGATTGTCTATATTAAAATAATGTCCATGTGTTTTATTTCAGGACGGGCTGCAGGAACGTGCTGAATGCAGCCTGGCATCCAGCACCAGATGCTGTTAAACGCTGTGTGAACGTAGCCTTAAATCTGTATAAATCCTGTATACATAGCTTTCTTTCTCTCAGTAGCAACCTTGTGCTTAAAGTGTACCTTTCGTTTCAAAAAACTTTTGACACGTATGTGTTCAGACGGGTACCGATCGGGAGAACAAGCAGGGAGAAGACACGCTGCAGCACGCCCTCACCTTGCTATTTGTTAGAAAAAAAGTTAGGTTTATAATGGTGCACTATGAAGCCTGACTTATTTTTTTCTTACACAAAGTGGTGAGAGAACGTGCCGCAGCGCAGTTCTCTCCCTGCTTGTTCTTCCAATCGGTATGGGTCTGAACACTCAAATCCGACTAATCAAAACTTTTGACATGTCAAATATTTTTGAAACAACAGGTACCCTTTAAACAACAATGTGATATGTATTTATCAATTCTGTGAATAAATAGAAAGTTTATCTATATCAAATAAACTGCCAAAACGCATATTCCTGTACAAATCATGGGTCACTATAGCTTTGTATTTATCCATCTAATGTGGGGCATTTATTTGTGTATGAAAAAAAATGGCATTATAGTGACACTTTGAATGGCATCTGTTTGAGGCACTTTACAGGAAATACTAGGGAACTACATTATCAGCAGTTCCCTATCACTTAGAGGAAAATCCTTTTAGCACATGACAGAATACTGTATATGTCAACCTGTAATCTACGAAGAACATAGAATATTGCCTCTAACCTGCTGACTACATATCACCCAAGAAGCATCTTTATTATATGGGAGTGCTAAAGCCTAAATGGTTTTGTTCATTTCCTTTAAGGGTAATCATTCTTTTATGAAGGCTTCATTTATTATGGCTAATCATGTCATGTATAGCATTCATTTTTATAGAGTGAAATATGATAGATTTGATAGATTCATAAAAGACACAACAAGATTTCAAAATGATACTCTGCATGTGGCACTTGTAGACATGAAAGATATAGTTAATGTTTTAAAGTTTGATTTGAACATGACTTAGATAACCTGCATATGGAATTAAGAAATCATTTGCACTGCAAAGCAGTTATCACAAACTTGGGTCTGTAAAGCCAGTGGAGGGCACTATATCCTTGTGAAATATAGCATCCTGGGTGACAAATTATAGCAGAGTCAGGCAAAATTAAAAATGATGCAACTTGTCAATTTGCTCCACTTGATAAATAGGCCCCAAAGGTCCTCTAACTCACATCATTAGCTTCTTTCTCTTGAAACATTTCTAAAGATTATACTCTACAGCAGAAGAAAAAAAAAACTACAATTCTATTTTTTTCCTAGTTCAGGAAGATTTGACCTTAAACTGACTGTGAAATTTAAAATAGGATGCGTATACCTTTGTACTTATTAGTAAGTAAGAGATACTGTGTTTCTATCCTGGACTTGCAATTAAAATTATATGACATGTTTCTTCAGATCTAATGTATTCTGAACATTAAAGTGCAAGTTTATTTTTTACACCTAATCCTTAGGCTTATAATTAAGCAAAAATATTAAACTTGGCTGGTAACACATACAAAATAGCATAGATAGTTATGATATACAGTACAAAAAAACTAAAAGGATGGTTACACCATGGTTGCTAAGCTGAAAAAGATACCTTAACAACATTGACACAATTGTTGCATTTAGAGCCTTCCCCTGCCAGATATGTCAGAATGGTCAGACAGGCATCTTGGTGTAAGATAAAACAGGGATTTCATATAAACTAGCTGCTTATGGAATCAGGCTATAAGTTTTTTCAGCTCCGTTTAAAATTACGTCTGTCATTTTGAGTCTAAAATAATGGACGTCATTTAGCTGTCTGGCCTCCCCTTAGTGCAATGACGGCTGTTTGTACATTATTCTAGTTTAGGCGGACTGTTGGCCTTTGGATGTGGCTTAATTGAAAAGTCCTTTGAATTTAATAGTAAAAACGGAGAAAGAACAGTGACACAAGAAAAACTGTCAGTGAACAACTGATAAAAAAGTCCACTGTTTTCAAAAGACATCTGACCATTATTTTGACATCCGCAGCAAAAACATCCGTTATTCAATACATTGTGTGCATTGTTTGCAGGGCCTTTAAGACATGATTAATCGTGAGGCCAATAACCTCGTTGTTAGCAGCCACACATCCCCTGTTCTATTGATTTCTCGTTAAAAAGTTTCTTCTTTTGCATTTCAAGAAAAGGCTGATAAACACTATTAGAAAGCTACATCTCTACCCCCTGTGTTTCCACCCCTGAATGAAATTGAAACTAGAGTAGAGTATGATGACAGGTTGGCAGCATGGTGCAGTTGTTCGTGAGAAAGGTGCATACCCAGAGTCCGTTTGTCCAGGAGTGCTTCTGGGGTGGCCTGAGGGGAAATTGAGTCATGACAAGTGGCTCCAAGTTACTGGGAGGCTATCGTTTCTAGCCAGGATAGGGAGGCAGTTCCACACAATCCACTATCACCATCATTCTGGCAGTCAATGGGAAACACAGATGGTAATGAGTGTCACTAGTAAGCAGTAAGTGATGTTCCCCATTAACGGGGTGAAGCAGTCCCACTGAGGCTTTCCCAAGCATGCAGCAGCCCCACTGAGGTCATCTGGTTTTCTGAGCGTGCAACAGTCCCACAGAGGTTGTCCCGCTTTACCAAGCATGCAGCAGTCCCAATAAGGCCATCCAGCTTTCCTGGGTGCAGCAGTCTCACAGAATCCATCAGTCTGGTTTGTGCCCCCTGGTCCACAACTACTCCAACATCACCTACTGCCCTCCCTCCCCAAGCTCACCTTTGTCTTATGGGAGATGGTACATCAGAAGCCGTCTTAAGCATCCACTCCTGTTTGAAGTATGTACTTAGAGGAGGTAGGCAATGATAAAGGAGTTTGACGGGGTGAAAGGGAATGGCTTTCTGAGGGACATTCTACATGGCCATACCTTGTTTTTGAACATGAGCTCTGTAAAAAGGGATTACATCTCATTAGCTCGTGCATGTTCTCAAACATGGTGAGGAGGTAGAGCACATCCCTATTCAAGGGCCGCGTGAATGGTGGACTGTGGCAATCCCCCTGCCGGGCGTGTTGTCACCAGAGCCATCCTCTTTTCTCACAGAGTTGAAGGAGTGGGATGGGAGTTAGAGAGAGACTCTGTTTTTGCCCTTTGAGAAATCATTTGTTATGTAGGTCCAGTCAAGCAAAGTGTTTACGTTGTGCCATGTTGGCAACATGTTATGTTTAAGAAAAGTACCTGGTCATTATACTATGTATGTGGCAGGAAGCCTGCTCATTTTAATGGGTGGTGGGGGGTATTTTGGTTGAGTTTAGTATGTTAAAAACATGCTACAATTGTGAATGCTTCTGTCAACTTTTTATAAAGGATCAAGTTTGGTAGCTATTTTATGCAGAGACTCTAACGGAAGCTATTTGCTATGTACTAGAGGACTTCTATCTACAATAAGGGACTTATTCAAAGGACACTATACAGATTAAGGCTATGTTCACACAATGTATAAATTTAGTTAACAACGACTATTCCTTTCACTGAAAAGAACAGCAGTTGACAATGAAATCAATATGCTTAAACTGATTTCAATGCAACAGCGACATAGTGTATACAAACAGCATAAACTGGCCATTTTTGAATTGCAGCTGCATAAAAAAATGAACATGTCTATTTTCTACAGCCACAGTTCGGCAAACAGCGACCACAGAAAATAGCTGTGCACACAATGTAAAGTATGGCTGCCAGAAAGGTGCATGCAAGCCAACTAAAAATAAAATAATGTTCATCCAGCTAATACAGCAATATCGGCCAGGTGAACACTCAAGACAGCTGCCACGTAAAGTACGGCTGCCAGCCATACTTTACATTGTGTGCAATGCTTGATTGAATAAAAATAAAATAATGCTCATCCACGTGAACATGTAAGACACTGTTTTGACAACGTACTAAACAACGGCCTTTGTCAAGATAATGTGTGAATATAGCATAACAATGGCAGAAGTCTTATGTTATCTTGTCACCACTACGGCAGTCATCAGGCTCTTTCTTTTTTTTTTTCTTTTTGCAGGTATTTATAGGAAAACTTTAATTTGGACAATGAGGGAGATTTATCAAACTGGTGGTAAATAGAATTGTCTTAGTTGCCCCAGCAACCAATCAGATTCCACCTTTTGTTTTTCAAAGAGTCTGTGAGGGATGAAAAGTGGAATCTGATTGGTTGCTAGGGGCAACTGAGACAATTCTACTTTACACCAGTTTGATAAATCTCCCCCAATGTGTAAAGTTACTAGGAAAAGTTAAAGGTGTATGCTGTACCCTAATGGATGCTAATTACAAAGATTGTTTACAAGTGCTTCATGAATTATTTCAAGAGTGTTTCTAATTGGGCAGAAGCCTATCCTACTTTATAAGTTATGCTTCTATTTATTGTGACGTTTAGGCCTAGTACATTATATTTATGAACATTCCCCTATGCTGCTGTAATATTGCATATGAGGTATATGTGTTGTATTTAAGAGAAAAATTTGCACTTATTGACCCATCTTAAGTCACCCATCTCTGTCCGATACTTCACAGATAACAGACTGTAAACCTTTGTACCTGATGTTCGAGAAAAGTTGACAACATCTCGTCTCTCAGTTGGCTAATAACTACTGCAACTCACCAAAAGGTTATGCCTGTGATCAACTCAGAAAATAGTATTAGAGAGTTGGAACTGAGGAAAACTATAAGATCCATCAATATTACCATCACCTAGGTGCAGCCTCCATGCAGCCTCTGTGGATGATCTCCTTAGGAAAGAGTTATAGGAAACATCCTGTGACAACAGTCTATGGCTATGTTCACACAACGTAAAAAAAAAAAAAAATGGCGGACGATTTTGATATACAAAAAAAAAACAATTTAACTAACTGCAATGGCAGTGCTTTAATGTCCAATGCACACAATGCATTAAATAACGAATGTTTTTACCGCCAACGTCAAAATAGTGAAATTTAACTTTTATTGATCTGCAATTAATATATACAACGAAGTGGTGAAACTATGTACAGTGCTATTAGTAAAAATAGTCGCATCAATGGCACTCAGGTTGCCCACAATTTTTCTAAGTCCCATGTCATGCGCATTGAGGATTTCTCCTCCGTTGGAGACTAAGTCCGCAAACATGCGCAAATCACCAACAAATCGGCTCAAAAGTACAAGTCCGCTGACATGCGCATTTGACCTGTGGAAACGTCTCAGAAACTAAGTGCACATACATGCGCACTGACGACCTAAGTGCCGAACAACGGCCAGGGGGCGGTATTTTACTTTTTCGCGCTCCGCGCATCCCTTTGAATTTGACTCAATCACCAATCACAGGCACGCATTGTGTCCACATCCAAGCCTCGTTGCAACATCCTTCCTAGATAGGCTTATACTGTCCTGACCCGGGGGTCAATTAAGGGACCAAAAGCATATTAACCACCCGTAGCTCCACCCCCCGTCACTGCCTCCTTTGATAACGCCAGAGTATCTGGCGAAACTAGTCAGGCTCCTTTAGGCATGTCGTTTTAAGATAGTCAGCATCATGGCAAATCAGATCTATCATAGCTAAAATTACTGGCGAGTACACCAGTTATAATTACCACAATTAGTGTTGCTGTTACTTCGGAACAGTGTATCCTGAACTTACTCGTGTAAAGCACCTACACTGATTGTCTCCCCACGGAGAATCTCCTCTTGTAGTCTATATACCAGCACTGAGACTGCTGTAATACAGTACTGCTCACACGAGCCCCGTGAGTTCATATTGTACAGTATAGTACTCCAAATATACAAGCAATTGACTTGCTGTAATACAGTACTGCCTATATGAGTCCCGTTGATTCCATACTGTACGGTACTCCGGGCTGTCACTTATCAGGATACTTCTGAGCGCAAGATCCCAATTGTATATTGAACAATCGTGATTGCACGTTAATATCTTCTTACTTCATCGCATCGGTTGTTGCGAGTCCTTATTAATTTATAGTGGCAATACGTTACCCTGCAATAGTGGTAAACTTTTTGCTCTGGATAAGAGTGCAATCGCCGCACACCAGCGACAACACACTGCTCCGCTATAAGAGCACAAGCGACATGGGACTGGCCGGCGGTCCTAGTATATCGCATAAGTAGCTCTAGTTAGTAAGCAGTGCACACTAGCGCAGTTTCCGACCTAGCCACTCTCTGTTCACATAACACCCACATATTGCACCTGAATGTCTGTACCCGTGCGCAGTACACGGACTTATTCATGCATGGTGTACATGTGAACAGCGCTCTACAAATTCATGCACACTATTTTTGATTGTGGGCAACCTGAGTGCCATTGATGCGACTATTTTTACTAATAGCACTGTACATAGTTTCACCACTTCGTTGTATATATTAATTGCAGATCAATAAAAGTTAAATTTTAATTCCATAGGAAACCTGGTAATCGTTGCCTTGTGCAACCTTATTTAGACTGTCTTCCATTACTGCCTATTGGGATAGGGATCAGCTACCCTAACGTCAAAATAGTGAACATGATCATTTTTTCAGACGTCTTTTGCAAACAGTGGACGTTTTTTATTAGTTGTTCACACATAGTTTTTCCTTTGTCACCGTTCTTTCTCCGTCTTTACTATTAAATTCAATTGACTTTTCAATTAAACCACACCCAAAGGCTAATTAGTAACCCCAAAGTAGAGTAATGTACCAACAGCTGTCATTGCACTAAGGGGAGGCAAGGCTGCTAAATGACGTCCGTTATTTTAGACTCAAAATGACGGACGTCATTTTAAATGTAGCTGAAAAACGTTGTGTTAACATAGCCTATTACTGTTTCAGCATGCTCTCTCCCTATAAACAGAGTTATTTTTACCCAGCAAAGCAGTGGGCAGCACGTACTGACAAAGTGACACAGCAGGGGTAATTTCACAGCTGTACTGTCTACAGTACTACCCTCACACTATCCTCTATCTATCCCTGATACCTAATCAACCTTCCATAACCCTCTGTAACCCTGAATCTCTCTCTCTCTCTCTCTCTCTCTCTCTCTCTCAATCTAACTAGTGTAAATGCATGTGTTGAGTTCACTGTACAGGAGATTACTTGCTCCAATAAATATCTATATCATAAAAATGAAAGTCTGTCTGTCTGTCCCATATAGACTTCCAAACGCCGGAACAGTTTGACCCCAAATTTGGCCCACAGATACATTGGGTGCCCGGGAAGGTTAGAGCGAAGGTCCCGTCCCCGCCAGATGTACAGGAGGGGAGGGGGAAGAGCGCCCCATAGAGATGAATGGGAAAATCTCCACACTGCACACACAGGTAACAAAATTAGCTGCAGCTCTGCCCAGAGGAAACGGCAGTTGGGAGCCTTAGCAATAGGATTACTACTTTTATTTTCACAGGGAGCTGTGGTTGCTAGGGCAGCTGCCTCACAACATCCACAGAAATAACTGGTAGACCCCCTACTCCTTCCATACAGTGCATGTATATACAGGGCACTACAGGTATACAGGACCCCCTAATCCAACTATACAGTACATCTATACAGGGCAGTATTACCAGCTGGTGCTGCCCTAAGCACTAAACCTGAGGACACCCCATGTTCACTCACAAGCATCATGATAGATTGGTAGATTGGTAGATAATAGCTCCAGAGGTCACATTTAACACCACCATATCAGACCTGACCAATACCACCACACTGTGACTGGATAACACTGCCACACCAGACCTGACCAATACCAGACGTGACCAATACTGCCATATTGTGACTAGATAACACTGTCATACCAGACCTGACCAATACCGCCATACTGTGACTGGATAACACTGCCATAAAAAAACCTGACCAATACCGCCATACTGTGACTGGATGACACCACCACACTAGACCTGACCAATACCGGCATACTGTGACTGGATAACACTGCCATACCAGACCTGACCAATACCACCATAGTGTGACTGGATAACACTGCCATACCACACCTGACTAATACCGCCATACTGTGACTGGATAACACTGCCATACCAGACCTGACCAATACTACCATACCCCCCTTCAAAAAGACACTAGATTTTCTGGCAAGTCTGAACAGGAGGTGGAAGTAAAAAAAAAAAAAAAAAAAAAAGTTGTTTTCTTCCCTGGTGCTGCCCCCATGCAAGGTGCTGCCCTAGGCACCAGAGCACGAGTGCCTAATGATAAATATGACCCTGCAGGTATACAGGACACTACAGGTATACAGGACCCCAAAACTATACACTACAAGTGAACGGGACCTCCACCAGCTACATACTACAGGTATACAGGACCCCAAACTATTCACTACAGGTATACAGGACCTCCACCGACTATATACTACAGGTATACAGGACCCCAAACTATACACTACAGGTATACAGGAACTCCACCAACTATATACTACAGGTATACAGGACCCCAAAACTATACAATACAGGTATACATGACCCCAAAACTATACACTACAGGTATACAGGACCTCCACAAACTGAATACTATAGGTATACAGCACCTCCACCAACTCTATACTACAGGTATACAGGACCCTCAAACTATACAGTACAGGTATACAGGACCCCTGAACTATATACTACAGAACACTACAGGTATACAGGACCCCAAAACTATAAACTACAGGTATACAGGACCCCAAAAGTACACACTACAGGTATACAGGATCTCCATCAACTATATACTACAGGTATACAGGATCCCAACTATACACTACAGGTATACAGGACCCCCAAACTATATACTTCAGGTATACAAGATCTCCACCAACTCTATACTACAGGTATACAGCACCTCCACCAACTCTATACTACAGGTATACAGGACCCCAAACTATACAGTACAGGTATACAGGACCCTAAAACTATACACTACAGGTATACAGGACCTCCACCAACTATATACTACAGATAAACAAGACCCCAAACTCTACACTACAGGTATACGGGACCCTAAAACTATACACTACATGTAAACAGAACCTCCATCATCTATATACTACAGGTATACAGGACCCCCAAACTTTACACTACAGGTATACAAGACCTCTACCAACTATAAACTACAGGTATCCAGGACCCTTAAACTATAAACTACAGGTATAGAAGACCTCCATCAAATATACATTACAGGTATACAGCACCTTCACCAACTATATATTACAGGTATACAGGACCCCAAACTATACAGTACAGGTATACAGGACCTCTACCAGCTATACACTGCAGGTATACAGTGCTTCCCAAACTATACAGTACAGATATACAGCCCCCCCATTATACTCTTCTGGTATACAGGACCTCCCTTAACTATACACTATGGGTATACACCCCTACAACTACACACTACAGGTATACATGACCCCCCAACTATACACTATAGGTATACAGCCCCCCTCACCCCCCAACTATACACTATAGGTATACAGCCCCTACCCCAACTACACACAACAGGTATAAAGGACCCTCTCAACTATACACTACAGGTATACAGTCCCCCCCAGCTATACACTACAGGTATACAGGATGGATGTTTGACGTTTTTAGTTTATTTCTATGTGCATAAGCTACAATTTACATAAACAGTGCATAACTCTTGGGTATATAGAGACATATAGGGCTACTGGCGATTTCCCCATAAACAAAAAAAACGAGGACATGGATTGGCCTCCTGGGCACCTCAGAATAAATCTAATTAACACACTGACACTTTATACCCGGGCAGCACCGGGTACATTTTCTAGTACACTTTATAATCAAGGGAAAAAAGTGACATCTCATGAAAGGGGAGGGGTTTGAAATTGCCTGGCTGCAAGAGATTATGTTAACCCTTTGCAGCCAGGCTTTTTCTGTAATGTAATGTACATTGTGCAGTTGCCATTTTGCATAAGGTTTGTACAAACGTCAGTTTGCTCATGTCTAATGTTAATGTCTTACTTGTACGCCATACAGATTACATGTAAGTCCCCCTAGGCACAAAATCTGAATGACTTGAAGGATATGCTAGCACACATCTGGAAAGGACTTTACTACCACTTAGACATCTAATGTGTCACTAATAGAAATTACTTGGAACATTTTTAGTAAAAAGGTGGATAATGTGTCATTTCATGTTATAAAAAATTTGTGTTCTTTCAGTTATTAATGCCAAGGTTAGTATTTTGTACAATCTTTCTTGAATCACCCTGTACAATAACTGAACACATACTGGATACCTAGGAGTCTAGAAATAGGAAATACTCCAGTTGCTAGTACTTGTGACCCCCAAAAACAGACATAGAATATTTTTAATCAATTACTATACAACTAACAAAGCATTACTATTTCATCTGTACAGTTGTAAAGTATTAACATAAATATAAACTACATTGATAATTGTTTAGTACATGGTAAAAGCAGGCAAAATGACAAATAATAACACCTATAATTCTATAAAAGGTAATTCCAGCAGCTCAGGTAGTTTGCACATTTCTTCATTCAGCTTCACAGTGAATTAAAAACAGGCTTGTTACAACTAACGTGTTTCAATCATATATACTTCTTAGTATGGCGCATAGCCATGATCTACATTTCTGTAGTATCAATTGCACACCTGGGTCCACCCCATCCTCATCTCATACTAAATGAGGAGTAGTTATGGTATGGCTCAGGTGAGATAGGTACAAACCTTCATGAAAATAAGGAAGAAAAGTAATATGTATGCATATATTAGATAGAAATAGTTCACCCATTTACTAAAACTGATGCATTAGGTCATATCAGTATTTTTATTCATTTATTTTTGTTTCAACATTATTGTTCTTTTGATTAACGTTTGTACTTGTTTCACCTGAACCAGACCATAACCCTCCCCCCTTCCTACACACACACTCTGGTCAGAGGTCAGAATGAGGTGGACCCAGGTGTACAATAGATGGTATATAAATGTAGATCATTTAGCTTTGTGTGATGCTATGACTGAGATCAGATGTTAGATGTAACAAGCCTGTTTTTAATGTACTATGAAGCTAGATAAAGAAATGTGCAACGTACCTGAGCTGCTGGAATTACCTTTTTGGCATTTTCTGTGGTGAACTCACATTGTCCGAGCACCGGGTGGAGTGCATGTGGAAACAGGTGTGGTGAGCTGGGATTTCTTTTTTTTTTTACCTATAATTTCTATATACGGTAACAATAATAATAATAATAATATAACAGCAACATTTATGTATTTCCATCATTATACTGATAAATTAGCTCCCCCTTTTTCACACCATATGTCTTCCACAATTAACAAGGGTCAATGCAAAGTCAGCAAAGATCCTATATGTGCTGCATTCTATCATGCTGATTTGTGGCTTATAAGACATGTATAAGTAATGGCATTTCTACCTGTGTAAGCATTTATCTTTTCAATATGTGTAAAAATGACACAAGAAACTGAATCAGAATTAAAAAAAAAACAAAAAAACAATGGAATCAATTTGATCATGGTGGTGGCTTTTTTCTCTAAACATAAAAAATAAGTAAATTAAAAAGACAAGTAAGCTGGGTAACGCTATGTTTTTGCAACCTGTTTTTCATCCGTTTTTTTTTTTTTTTTTTTGGGGGGGGGGGGGCGTTAGAAAAACGGATACATTTGTGTATCCATTTGGATATTTTTTCATTGAAATCAATACTCACTTTTTTTTTTTTTTTACCTTTTGCCAGATTTACTATGGTACTGGTGTTTCTCGAATGTTTGTTTTGGAATGGTTTCTCATTAAAATATGACTATGGATAAACAAGAAATAATCCAACCACAAAAAAAAAACATTTTCTTTACCCTTTTGCTCTATGTACATTACCATATTATTTTGACTTAACTGGCTTCCCTAGTTCAATCATTTAGCCTCCTTTTTTAACCTAGGAATATCAGTAATCTTCTGTATTTGCTCCTGGTTTCATATCCTTAATATGCAAAAAAAGGTTCCGTGGAGCCTCAGTTGCGAGTCTCAAAACACGGGAATAGCCAAATATTTCTCCAAGGAAGGTAACCTGTTGCCAAGGGGTGCCTCCCAGTTGGGAGATCACCAAACCACCTTGATACATAGCCAGATATAAGCATTTTTTGCTGGTCTCCCTGAGCTCAGTGATTGCTGTGTTTTGTTGGTTTCATATTCTCCCTGATCTATTCATTTCCAGATTTCTATCTGAATTATTGTATTTGACCTGACAGTTAAAGCTTTTAGGGCTCAATATAATATGATGGACAGACTTCGTAAAATCTCTTGCTATTCATTTCAGAAAGCAACTCAAATAGGTAATGAATCATACTAAACACTTCTAAACAAGTCTACTCTATTGCATAGATCCTGATCAAGCGATGAGCAAGAAATCGTTCATCATGGTCTTTTCACATGTTCTCAAATTGCCGCTGGTCACTCGCTGATAATTCGCAGATCGCTTCATCTAAAGAGTCTTTTAAAGATTTACCCTAGTGTGTGAGATGGCCTCAAGCGATCTTACAGCAATCGTTAAAAACTTTTTTTTTTTTACAATTTTTTACAATTTATCTAAATGTCCCTTTGTCTAAATGCTAATCATATGAAAACTGAATCATTGCTTCAAAATTGTTAAACGATCGATTGAGCGATTTATTGCTCCATGTAAACAAACCATTAAAGCAACCTCCAATTAATGACAAGATGTTTCATGCTTTGGAGAGTTCAGCCCCACAGAGGGGCCTAATTAATGAAATCCTTTATTTGTTTAGCGCCAACTGATTCTGCAGTACTTTACATACAGTAGTTTTTAGTCCCTTTCCCTATTAGGGTTCCCAATCTAAATTCATCTATCTTTATGTTTTGGGGGAAACCAGAGTACCTGGAAAAAAAACAATGCGAACACAGAGAGCTCTAGAACATATATGGTAGATCCCTTCGCTGATCCATTAATCTACAACAATTACTAGTGACAGAGAGGAGAATTCAAAATGGACGATAATGTCAAGTATATGCTCATACTTTATATACAAAGTGTATAGAGTTAACCTCTAATGACATCATCTACTTAGTTCATGGAACATAACGTTCAGGCTCATGCTTTCTTTTAACATTTTTACTTAAATAGTACATTCTACTCTAGGTTGCCCCCCCCCCCCCCTTTTTTTTTTTTTTTTTTTTATATAGATTTCATATAATGACTAGAAGTTACCTTTAAAAAGAGTGGCATAAATTAAGCTGCATAGAAAGAAAATGCAAAAAAAAGAAAAAAAGAAGGCACTCCTTTGGGACATCTTTTTAAGCTGCATTAATTGACAGTAGTCTTCAGAGTAGTTATTACAATACACAAAAGATCAAAAGAGGAGATAATGGATTGTAGTACACCTAATTATTTTGTAATTTGAAAAGGTCAGATAATTGAAATTAAACACACATAATATTGAAAAGCATCAGAAGGCAAACAAAACATAATAAGAATCAATGTGTCATTGAGTTGATTTTATTGAAATTAATCAGCAGAAATATCCCACTGAAACTTGCCTATATGTGCTTTTCCTAATGAGTAGGACAAAACCGATCATGTATAACCAAGGATAGTTAATGATATTTTTTTTTTTCTTCCCTTAATTTATGAATGCAATGACAAATGAAAAGTCAGCCTGCTTGGATGAATGCCAAATCACTTTTTAAGGAAAAATAAAACACATAAATATGCAAAGTCAGATGAATAATCAAACTATGAATATACTTTCCTCATTTTATCTGTGTCATGTTTAAACATGATCCTTATTTTGACCATAGAAAAGCTTGTGCATGCCAATATATCATCCTCTGAAATTATTAAATATATCATATACAGCATAGGTGTCTAAACTGTGGCCCTCCAGCTGTTGCAATACTACATTTCCCATCATGCCTGGACAGCCAAATCCAAAGCTTTAGCTGTCCAGGCATGATGGTAATTGTGGTTTTGCAACAGCTGGAGGGTTGCAGTTTGGAGACCCATGATATACAGTATAAACAACAATCAGCTTTAGCCACTAAAACAGTAAAAATCGTTCATACAGTATGCTGATTTAAATCGTATGGTTGATTTAGATCTGAACCTAAAATTATCCTTAATCGTTGCTGGGATCAGCAGGAATAAACGATCATAGTAACGATCGCAATAACGATCGTAGTAACGATCGTAACTAACGACCATCGTTCTGTGTAATATGGTGAACGATTTCAGGTTTCCGATCATTTAGCGTTAGTCGTTTATCGTTAAAAACTGCTCAGTGTAATAGTACCCTAACTCTTAGGGTCCTATTCCACGGGCCGAGCAGTGCCCGATCAACTATGTAAACGAGCGCCGATCTGCTAGATCGGCGCCCGTTTACTGGGCCTTTTCCACGGCCCGATAACCGTTAGCGAGGGCTGCAGGGACATCGTTACCGATGTCCATGCAGCCCTTGCAGCATACATTTTCTTCCGCTCCGTCTTCCTCACTGGGTCTCGTGGCAACTACTCGCCTACTCTTCCCTGTGATGGTGAACATGTGAGACAGCTGGCATAGGGTGAGTAGGCGTGTGTGAGGGGGTGTTGGCTGCCTTTCTATTGAGATATCTGTGGCACAATCCTCCTATAGTTATTGCAGCGTGGATCGTGGTGGGGGTCGTGGCACAGATTGTGTTAATGAGGCCTACGCCATCAAATTACAGTCTGATGGCATTTACTATTTTAAGCCTTACTCCTTCTTGCTTCATTGCTTGTTTTCTTGGATTTAAAACAAAAGCAAAAGTGGATCCTAGACTCAAATCTTATTCAAACATTTACACTGAACAATCACTGCAATAAGAACAGCTTGTGCCCAACACCTATAGCTTGATATCTGTTTCATGATCAGCTCTCATAAAATTTGTTGATCTCTCTTCTGTGCAGCAGAAATTAACATTTGCCTGTAACAGGTGAATAAAATAATTGAGTATTTTGACTTTAGGGAGATCAGCGAGGTCCAGAGCTGTGGTCCCAGTTTTTCTGAAGTGGCTGTTCCTAAACCATGGCATCAAGAATGTAACAAGACTGGATGTAACATGGACAGAGATCCAATAAAAATGGCAGGCCTTGTGCCTTGTGCCTTGAGTGAAGCAGGAGTCAGATGGCACATTTGGTATCTCTGCAATGACTCACCACAGTGAACTAATTTACCCAGCAGTACAATACTGGCAAATGAAGACAAACTTTTACAATGACCATATGGTGTACCTTACATTGACTGATTCAATAGCCGAAGATTGACAAGGGTGCACCTGAGGACTCATTGCTAAGAGGGACATTCACTCAATCTGTCTGTCTGTAATTGATAAGTGTGCAAATATGCCAATGGAACTTGGATATATGTAAGAAGATTATTTGGAGTTAGATTCACATGGCTTTCATAAAACCACATTTTTATATCCATAGTGCAGGAGCAACACTGTGACCCACTACTGTTCCACTGAATTGAACCACCATGGTTCCATAGCAGAGGCATAACTACCACCGTAGCAGCCATAGCAGCTGCTACTGGGCCAATGGCATCAGGGGGCCCAGGGACTAACTCTTGCAATACACTGGGCCTCCTAAGTCATCATTTGCAGCACCCAGTGGCCAAGCATGCCTTCTGGGTTCTGCAAAAGTCTCTTTTAAGTGCAAGCACTCCTGACGAGCACATGCAGTTATGCAGTTATGACACTTTACAGCTTAGTGATCAGTAGGGGGGAGGGGTGCAATCAAAAGTTTGCTATGGGGCCCAGCCATTTCTAGTACGAATTCCATAGCACTATTCTTGCTAAAATGCCTAATCCCAGACACAAACCAGATAGAGCCCATTAAAAGTCAATCTATTTATTACAATCAATTAAAAAAGTCATCACTTTATCACAATGGTGCACCAGACCCTTATAGTCGGAATTATTTTATTATGCTGTATTATCTATTGATCTGTATGCCATGGCTCATTTTACAATGTGTACAAATTGTACTTTGAACATGACTGTAGTATGCTTTACTTTGGAAATTAATTTAAAACATAGACACCTGCCTGAATTTATAAAAAAAAAAAAAATCCTCTGGGTTTTAGTATTTTCTACAGAAAGTTCATCACAGAAGGCTAATGTATATTTCCTCTCTAGTGTTAGTTTGCTGGTTGACAAATGCTTTTTACAACGACAGGCATGGAAATGAATTTGTTACTCATACTCATTAGAGTCCCCTCTTTGGATCGTAAGGGAGAAAGGTACACTTAAAGTTTTCCATCATAATGACATGTGAACAGACAATGCCGATGTTCTTTTGCTGTTTTCATTAAATTAGCTTGCTCACTTTGCCCTTCTTCCTTCTTTTGTGTTCTTCAAAAGAATAAAGTAGATTGTGAATGCAGAGAGTGCAAAACAAAAAATGACATCCATTTTCCTGATCTGCCACTTAAAATAAATTTGCTGTGTTTTAAAATAACATATATTTAAACAGAAATATCAGATCAAAGGATAAAACACTTCTCATTTTCAATCTTGGGGCTTTGAAAAGTAAGTGCTCTGACAGTTTTTCCCAAATATAACAGTAGACATGTCAGCAGGATTCTCAACCATTTGCATTGTTAGTTTAAGCAGTCTGTGATAGCTGCGGAAAGGTGCATATAACATCTGATGGGTACTGTTGTTCTACAAATTGCTACAATAGTTTGGCTATACAGTAGCAGTAATGAGCAGAAGCTTTCAAGCTGCATGCAGATGTAAAAATGAGTGATATTTGGAGGAAATGCTCATGCATATGGTCTATGAATGTTAAAAACAGGAGTGAATCTTGCTATGATATTATATATTGACCTTGCATTATAATATATATTCCTAATAACATATGCAACTATTGTAGTCTTCAGTAAGCATCAGTTACAAGAGATGTACATAGGTCAAACCGAATGTGCCCTTCAGATCCAACAAAGAACTTAATATAGATGCACTTGGACCATTCATTTTGCTGCAACAAATTATGTTGCATATTAATATACATGGTTGGGGAATCTTGGTGTTTTACACCATTTAAACCCCAGTGTATGGCTTTTCCTTTCAATAATTACTATTGCTACTATATCTGCTACTTTTACTACTACTACTACAATCAAATAAAAATAATGAATACAACAGTATTTATAGAAATGCTTAAATAAAAAAAGATCAATATGGTACATTAGACATTACAATAGTGAAGCATCACATTAGCCCCCCAAAAAAGGGGGAAAAATATATATATTATATATATATATATATATATATATATATATATATATATTATTATTATTTTTTTTTTCCCCCAATAATTTTGCATAAAACGTATTTTCAGTCTTTAGAATTTAGAATATTTACAAATGAAGGACTGAAAACCGGATATACATTTAAGAGCTATGATATGGAGTGATGCATTATTAAAGTAAACCAAGGAAGGGCAAAAATGGCAATCGAGGATTGCAGAGAGCTGGGGTCAATCTGATCCAGGGATGTGATGAGTAAAATCCATAAATCCATGTGTTTGACCTTGAGTCAAAGACTGGAGGGTTTTTCATCAGTTAAAATTCAAAGATTTTTCTTTACTCCTCATTCTCTTCAATATTAAAGCATTACTGTCATTAAAAACAAAAAAACAAACAAACAAGCAAAAACAATAAAAAAACTTTTGGCATGTGAAACAGTTAGGCTATGTTCCCACAATGTAAACCTAAGTGTAAATAATAGCTGTTGTTAAAAAACAATGCCCGTTATTAATGATTATGTTCATTAATAACGGCCGTTATTTTCACTTATTTTTACACTGTGGGAAAATAGCCTAAAACCTTTGTCTTTTGTGACACAAAAGAATTTAAGATCACTCATAAGCTATGCACACACATTTTTGTTTTGTGGCTTTTTGACAGCAAGGTGATGACCATCCAAAAAGAAAGTCATAAAATGACATTGTGTGAACATGTGCATGCAGCCAAACCTTCTAAAATTACAATCATGAACTGGAGAAGATGTTCTTAGAACAATAAGATCTAGTGTAATAGGATCTAGTGTAAAACTAGGTTCACACTGCATTCTTGCAGTCCATTTAACATATCCATTTAATGGGGGAAAAAAACTGATGCAAAAATGGATGAAAAAAGTGTACATTAAAATTAAACACCAAATGAAGTGTGAACCTACCCTTACTCAGTCAATGACCTGATTAGATTATATGATGATTATATAAGGTGAATCATATATTCTACCTTGATGATGCACATCTATAAGGGGCTCTGTTCACAACTGAGCAAAGCTTCTCATATCTTACTAGAAAAATAAAAATGAATGCATACTTTTTTGACCATCAGAACTCATGTATTATGCCACAACATAATTAGTTAGTAATAGCCTTAAATACCTGTAGTGTCTAACGTAAATCAAATAGAGGGATTTGTGCTTAATAACAACAAAAGAAAAACACAGAATCTGAGAAAAACCTGTAGGCTGTTTTTCCACAATTGTGTTTTTTGTTGTGTCTTTTTGTCTGCATAATTAGAAGCTAAATTGTATTGTCTGGGCTTTGTGATGTGATCAGCAATATCAGGTTTGCTCGATTGTTTACAATAAAGAAAGACTGTTGCTAAATCATGTTTTCACAGCTGCTGCTTATAAAGATCAATCTGAAAAATGCATGTGTTTATGAAATTGTTGTAAAAAACATGCTTTTTTCTGCGGTTCTCAAGATTAAATGTGGAAACACAGCCTAATGGCTTTGTTCCGACTATGCAACTTGTCATAAGGGGCTAAGGGTCCTATTACAAGGCCCAATCATAAACTGTAAATGAGCACTGATCACATAGATCAGAAATCGTTTACTGAGCAATCACACGGACCGACTATCGGAGAGCAAGGGCTGCATGGACATTGTTAACGATGTCAGTGCAGCCCTTGTCTTTAGTGTAAACTAATAAAGTATTAACTTACCTTACTACATTCTTACTACATCCTTTCTCGGTGTCCTCTGGCCTTCTCTATTCTCTGCCTCCAGTCTCTACACTGACAGGCCATTGGCCGCAGCAGAAGACAGAGCTGCAAAGACCAGTGAAGGCCCCTGAGGACATCCAGGAACGTGGAAAGGTAAGTTAATACTTTATTATTTTATACTACAATCATCAGCAATCAGCCATGCAGCGCTATTACACATAGAGATGCACACCTAATGCATGATGATTTTAGGTCTGGACATAAAGGAACAATCAGTCGATTGTTTCATTGGCTGATCATTCTCTCTATTACACTGAGCGATAAATGGCCAAATTGGCCTTATTCGGCCCATTATAGCTCTGTGAAATAGGGTCCTTACTCACTAGCAATAAACCTAGTGCCATGTGCCTGGCTGCTAAAATTAGGAGAAACTGCAGATGGTTTTACACGGAAATGCATAATAAGTGTGAGGAATCCACCTCTGTGATGTTCTTATATTCTAAGGGTACAGTGTGTGGCCTATTTATTTCAGAAAATTTTGTCTAATAATGTTCTTTATGTTCCTGTATCTTCGTGGGATTTTACAAACGCAGTTCAGATGTATGGAACAGGCACAGAAATTTCTCCAACAACCCTGATGCATGAACACTACAACAAAGCTGCAACCAATAATTCATAAAGAAGTTTTTGATAAGTCAGCTGTACTGACAAATGGCAAGAACTACAGATGAGCGAGTACTACATTGTTTTGCGGAAAGTGACGATTTGCGAATATTTTATTCGCAAATGGCCGTTTTGTGAATAAAATATTTGCAACTCTGCACTTTCCGCCAGGTACGCCGGGGGGTGGGAAGGGGGTGTGGAGGGGGCGGAACAGAGGGCACGGACTCAGAGTCCGCGTGATTCACCATTCATTCCGGCAAAAGATACGCCAAAAACCTACTCCAGTCCTCAGCTGGTGTAGGTTTTCAGCCGTGCGCAGCGGCTCGCATAGGATTTATGTAGAGGTAGTCTGCCTCTACATAAATCTCCGTAGCGCCGGAGATGCGGGGACATTTTTAAGTCCGACGCAGAAAACGCCGAACTTAATAAATGTCCCCCCTAGTGTCCACTTTTGGATACAATACAGTGATTTTATTTGTATATATATATATATATATATATATATATATATATATATACACACACAGAATTAACTAATTTAAAGTAATATGGGTAATGAATTTCTACTAGACATGAAGGACAAAAAAGAATGCACACAGGAGAAATGTTTTCCCCAGACATCTATCAGGCACAGCTTTGTTTATTGCACATCTGGGAGAGTCAGAATAATTAAGGTATTATCTCAGGTTCTGCATGTGTGTCCCTTATTAATAATGTAACTTCCTCTCCTTAACATCTAAAATTTCTTCTTGACAATCAATTAAGACATTTCCCTAAGACATTTCTTTAGCCTAGCATAGTATCTTACTAATCTTTGCGCTGTTTTTGCTGGAGTGCTTAAATCTTATCTGGTAAAAAAAGAAACTAACATAAAATTAGTCAGTATATATAGTATTTTAACTCTACAAATATTGACTTAAGAATATTATGCAGTGATATAACTAATATTAAGAAATATATTTTTTTTCTAAAATGTTTAGTATATATTAATTTTAAGATACAATAGCATGTCATTTTCTTATGGTTTGTCTTTTAATATTAAACTATTACATTTATATATTAGCTTAGTTGAGCATATTATACTATTTTGCCCTCTTTTTTTACCATTTTTTAAAAATAAGTGAATCCCAGGTTATGCAGCCAGAGCCAACTGTTCAGTTGCTGAGGAAAATGTATAATTTTGAAAACATAATTTATTTCCTACATGACTTTTGATGTACATTTGTCTAATAATGCCAAAAAGATTGTGTGGAGCAGGTTTAAGAGCTGTGCTCATTCTATAAAGGGCGAGAGCTAGCTGTGAACTAAAGATAAAACCTGCCATTGCAACTGGAATTGGAAAAACTCTTACCCAGTCCAAGATTCCAAGGTCAATAGCATCTAAAGGACCCCCTTCGTCTTTTGACCCTTTCTCCAACCCTTATCATAGTGTGGCCAATGGTTAACACGGCAACCACAAGGGCATAGTAAAGGTCCCTTTCCCTACCATCCTTTAACTACTAGTAACCGTAATAGTATCACTGAATACAGATGCAATGGGAGGGGGTTAAACTATATGGGAACAGAACAGGATGCAAGAGTAAAACTGCCCAATCAGGCAGTAGCATTTCCAGTCATTTCCAGTTTTTCTGCCTTGTTACGATAGAACCAGTGGCCAACATAAGTCGAAGACAATCTAATTGTTCTTGCCTAATCATACATAAAACATCAAAACTTGCACTTTTTTTGTTTGTTTGTTCAGCCTGTAACCACAAAGACACATAGATCTATATATGAGACACACACTTGATCTTGTTCTTTTTTTTTTTTTTTTTTTTATAAATTGCCGAAATATAAAATGTGCTAAAACATGTTAAAGAGAATGTAAAAAATATATTCTAGTATAGGAATCATGATAAGAATTGACAATTCAGACCAGTTTGGCTGATATTAGTTTTAATTAGAAACGTCTCAGAACCTGTTCAATGAAACAGAATCTAAGTTATCATTAACGTAATCAAAGTTTTTCACTTATGCACGTCTTCATGCTTATTTTATGTTATGTGATTCCAAGGGCATGGTCAAAAGTAGATGAATGCTTACAATAATTGCACCACATAAAAGAAAGTTCAAAGTATTAAATAATATTACTTCCTTATAAGAAGTTACAACTATGCCTGAAAGTACAACAAAGGGAGGAATTCAGGACTCCCTTTGGGAAGAATAGTAACTAGAGCATGCATTAAATATGTAAGAGCACATTAGGAATGATTAAAGATTAATTCAGTGTCACCGACCTTGCTCAGGATCACTGCAGGTCATGAAAATGTCCTAACAATTTTGTTTATTGTTTTCATTTCATTAGCGCTTTTCTAATTAGCAAAATGTGGAAGACATCAGAGACCTGAAAGCAACTTGCAATATGGAAAGCTTACTATTCTACTTTTATAAAACTCAATGTACTATCTCTGCTGGGAATCCTTCTTAAAATCCTACATAATATTTGGAAAGTATCCAAATCATTCAATGAATTACTTCATTTTATAAGAAAATGAATTCAGTAAGTTGCATTCATTTACCCAGGGATTTCACACGGAAAATGAGTTAAAACTGCAATTTGGTAAACTCCCAGAGCACACAGGACTGGCATGCTCACGTATATCAGAGCTGTTATGAGTAATATGACATTTAAGAATAATGGATTGTGATTCTTTTTCGTCAGCTCCAGTAGTTACACAGGTCCTCAAAATCAGCCTAGGTTTCTGCTTTATATCCTTAAGTTGTAGAATTTTTTAAAATGAATATAAGTCCAGATTTATTCTATTTTTTTATGGAAAATTCTACTGGTTTTCCATTAATTCGGAGCAATTATTCACTAATGATTGTCTCTAAACTCTCCCGTGAGAACTAGCTGACACATTCCAATACTATTTACAGGAGTGACGACGCACAGAAAGTCAATAGTAGTGATTATTATATTACTAATAGAGTGATTGTTTATGCTAAATATCTAAAACAGTGAACAGTCATCATTATTTTAAATATAGTTATGACATACCTATAATTCCCCCAAAAAGATGAAGGGAAATAAATCTATTCCTTAACTGTCAACTCATTAAAGTAAGAAAAACAGAAGAGAGTGTGGTGTTTTATACAAAGGCTTTATGAAGATCTACTTTGAATGTCAGAGACTTTATTTGGGGACTGAAAAGCTATTTTGGGGGCTAATAAGGTACAACATAAAATATTGGATGGGGTGTGATGGACAAAGAAGTCTATAGTCAATATTCAACATCACTTCACACACTGTGGCCCCTGCTTACTTGTTTTTTCAACATATGACCTCAACAAATGCTGACCTGTACAAGTCTAAATGGATGTGTTTACAGGTTTGGCTTTTCTGGAGCCACTCCAGGGAAAACTGAATCACAATCATAATCACTAGGCGTGAGAAAGGGATTACCCATTATCCCTAGCGCCTAGCCAATCAGCTGCAGGCCCCTCGGTGATGTGAGCACCTCCCCCTCTATATAAGGTGGTTTGTTAACGGAGGTGGCCAGTCTGTGTGTGTAAAGGAGAGAGCAGGATCGCAGCAGGCAGTTAGAGTACAGCAGGGGGAGACAGAAGTGTATAGGAGGGCAACTTGTGGGTTGATTTGGGGTACTTTGTGGGCTGATTTTGTCTCTTTTGTGGTATGAGCTATAGGAAGGTTTCCTTATGGTGCATAGATCACAGAGGATAATGTCCTCTAAACGTGATATAAGAAACCTCTAAAGCTACTATCAGCAGGTTTCTGTTGCTGAATGGCAGGTTAACCTGCCTTATGTATAGTACATTCATACATGAATGATTGATTTTGGGTCTCTGTTGCGTAAAGCCCCCAGCGGATGCACAGCTGTATTTCAGCCACCTTTCAGTAGTGGGGCAAGTGGATAATGCACAGATCAGTGCGTATCTAAGTAGTTCAACACTGTAACAGAGTATTTCCCAAAGTCAAATTAGTACTGATGGGCATAAAGATTTGCTAATAGTTTTACACCGCTGCTCTGGAGCGACATGTGAATGCATCATTAGGGTAAAGTTTTTGGGGAGTGACCAAAGCAAAGGTGGGACGGTCACTCCCATACCCCATCAGGGGTATCCCCCTTTCCTATTCATTTAAGCTGAAGACAGCTTAAAAATCCCAAGAGATGCACACATGGGTTGTGTCTCACACTTTGTCAAATCAATAACCTGAAGTTGATATAAAGTACATGTGGCCCAAATTCCCGAGTTTTGTTCACTACTTAAACTTTGCTTGGTATCCTAACCAACCTGGAGGAGAAAACTGTCAGCTGAACTATTCAATAGACAGTTATTGAAGGTTTTTCGGTACCACTGTTTAGAAGTGATTCCCGACTCCTCTAAATGGGGTTTACCAGCCAGGAACAGAAAACTTTTGCTTTGGAGGCAGCCGCCCCTGCACTGCTGCTGCTTAGCTGTCTCAGTTTGCCAGACAAGTAGGGGTTAAGTTGTGATGCTGTGTGCAGAATTTTCTCTTAACCCCAAGGCGCAAAACACCTAAATGATGGGTGTTGTGCTTCTCCTTGGAAAGGTTTTATTTACCCCTTCTGGTTCCTGTATGTGTATTTATGTGCACAGCAGCCTCTAGTGATGGTCACATGATCGCACTAGAGGCTGCAGAGCACAGGAATAGGGAGCCAGTGGTAAGTGAAACCTTTCCAAAGTGGAGTGGAATACCCATCATTTTGGGGTTCTGCTTCTCCTAGGGGGTTAAGAGGTTTTGCTAGCAACATCAGGAACTAGGAGCATCACAATGTTACCCCTTCTTGGCTGACAAACTGAGCTGGCTCAGTGAAAGTACAGACAAGGCCCCCCTCAGGAGCAGAAGATTTGTGATCTGATTTCTTTCTGAAGTGGGGAACCCTGTTTGTAGCTGAAATTTTCCACTCCTGCACTGCTACTTACTGTATGTGCAGAGCAGGTAAGCAATGATACTGTTGAATCAAAACTTAGCTCTTTATACTCCATGGGCCTTGCTCTCTGCACTCCCTTTACTTAAAGCATTAATTTTTAGTTATTTAAAAGCTAATGTAAATTACAGTGTATCCCATTAAGGTGTTAAATAGAGTGTATGTTTTTAATAAGAGGAGTCTATATATTGACAATGACTGCCACAAATAGCAATCCTGATCATAATTTGTGACTGCCATTATCAATAGAAGGTTGCCTTTTCCCTGTAAAATCCCAAAGTGGGAACATAGCTACAGTATAGGGTCATAAAGCTAGAAGTCTATATATTAGCCAGTGGCACAGATTTTCCTGATTAATTCCTAGACACGGTAAACTAAGTAGTTAATGAAAACATCATATTTATCTTAGTGGCTATGGCTGTTTGATTAAATATGTTGCATTCTTAGATGGTCCACTCCACGTTTAGACCTATTACTAGTTGATCAAATCTATGCCACAATCATGCACCAGAGTTCTGGTAGTTTGTTCAGCACACTGGCCCACATTTAATAGAACTGTTTAATTCTTAATTCAAATAGGCTTCAAAAACGCCAGATTTATAATAGTGTATTATATTGATTGATAAATTAGGTTCATTTTAAGACTATTATGTTTAAATACACTGTTACTTGGCTTAAATATTTACCACAAATTATACTAGAATTCGTTGTGTACCTAAGCTACACCCTATAAAGAGAAGCCATACCCATTTCATACTGTAGAAAAAGTATCAAAGTAACAGCAAGTGTTAGGTAAAAAACTATATAAATTAACTTAAACATTAATGACAACGGTCATTATGTGTGCTTATTTTTACATTGTGTGAACATAGCCTGAATCATCCCCCTTCCTGGAGACCAATAATTCATTTCATACACGTCATAACCTTATCATTCTCATTCCCCCAGTTCTGAGCATTCTGCTTTTGCTGAAGACACAGAAAACTATATGTGAGCTGCACTCTTTGTCTTCCCCTCCTCTTCCTTCCGAGATGGCTCAGGTAAACAGACATTATTCCTGGCTAGCTCAAGGGGTTAATCTAAGATCAAGTTACCATTGCGGCCACACAGACAGCAGAAATAGTGCAGAAAGTCGGCCAGGGACACTGTTTTACGTGAGCCATCTCATAAGGAGGGGGGTGAGGGGTGGATGGAGCAGCTCACATGATTTAGATTGTAGTTCAGCTAACCAGAAAACCCTTATTTACGAAATGTAGCAGTCCTTATATAATGATTGTTTTTTGGGGTAATGTTGCCAAAATTGCTCCAAATTCTGACTAATTGGCAATAGCAAATATAGGCTGAAATGTTTCATCTTACTCATGTCCCCTTTTATTGAAATAAGTAAATCTGTCCCACAGCCCAATCAAATCTGTACTGTGCTATTCATAATTTACATTGGATACCTCTAAAACATAAAATGTTATAAAAATAAATTATGAAGATATAGCATAAACCTAAAATGTTTAGAAAATAAAATGTACTGTAATTTAACCATTGTAGTTATGCTATTTTTCTTTCTTCATGAATTATTTATAAAGTTATGTTTAAACTGTTATCTATTTAATTAAATATTAGTGTTTTCACTGTCTTTTTAATCTGTCTTTAAGAAATTCACATCTTCACCCCGGAGAGGGTCAAGATAAAAAATAAATTATTATGTTAGTTTTCATAGAACACAGTAACGCTACTCTTCAATTTTATTTAATTAGAGTTCTCTCTGTGATAAAAAAAAAAATAATAAAAAAGGTCACAGTTCAAAATGGCATTCAGTGCATACAATATGTATCTGCATCTGATATGCAATTTAGGTAATTAAAATGTAAGAAATACTAAAAAGCATATCTTATACATATAAAGACAAGTTACACACTTAGGCTATGTTCACACTGCGAATGAATCCGTCCGTAGTGCTAACCGCGAATATACGCACGTAGTTTTGAGGTTGATGCGTTCGCTTAAAAGTATACGATATACGCCTGCACAGTGCACACTACGTATGATCTTACGGCCGGATCGAATACGGCGCCATGAAAAATGAACAAGACCATTGTTTGAGGACGGAAATGTTGAAACTCATGGCCGTGGATTTCCATGCGGTCCCGTACGAAGTACTTATTTCAGCCAAATTGAACTTGATTTTTCGATCCAAAAGGTTCTGTGTGGTTTACGGGGCTGGGCAAAGATTTCCAAGTAAATGACCTGCCTCAGATCGCTTCGAAACAAGCTAGGGAAGCATAACTGTACTGCGGGCGTATGTTCGCGGTTTGTACGCATCCGGCCGCATGTCGATTTTTCCCACGCCCGTAGTTTCAACCGCACATGTACGGCGGCGTACGATCTATGGACGTATTTATACACAGTGTGAACATAGCCTTAGGCTATGTTCTTACTATTTTATGGGGAAAAGGCAACTGTCTATTAATAATGACAGCATCAAATCATGATCATTCTTTCCGGCCGTCATTATTAATAGAAAGAAAAAATATAGAAAGAAAAAAATGTAGAAATTACTAAGTAGCTTTACCTCCAGTTCTGTAAGGCTAGGTTCGCATAAAGTAAAATGAATGCTAAATAGGACTGTAAAAATAATGAGTAAAAATAAAGAGGAATAGACACATTTTGCCAAAGCAACGTTATGATTAATGAGTGTTAATTATGTGGACAGCCAATTTCCCATTGATTTCTATGATGCAAATTAATATACTGAAAATAAAGCCATATTTTGTTTACAAACAAAGCCTATACAATAAGTAAATAAAATGCTCCATAAGCCCATTGTAGGAAGTTTTTTTTTTTCTTTTAAATTTACTCAGAAATGAACAAAATGTAACTTTCTCTAGAAAAAAATCCATATTCTATAGAATGCATTTCCGGACAAAATGTGCAGAAGTTAATTTTGTACCATTTATTTATTTAACATTTTGTAAAAATATCACACTGGTGTTTTATGCTCATTAATGAAAGTGAAATATGAAAAGTATAATAAAATAAATCCAATTTAACATTCAAAATAATAGAACACTGTAACGAACCGCACTGATTTACTGATGCAAATTCTTTTTTTATTGCTACTTTTTTATTCTTGGTAAAAATGACACGTTAAAAAAAATCAGGAGTACAAAAATGTAGCTGCAATGGAATCATTTTTCATCATAAATGGTAATTTTCAAGTGCTAGAGTAAATTTATTAAGATAATTAATGTCAATGACTTGTGTAAGGACCAGAAAATGCATGAACAGTAAACAAGCTATCCATGAAATAGGCAGGTTGTTATGGCAGACTTTAACCCTTTGAGGACCAGGCGCAAAATGACCCAGTGGACCGCGCAAATTTTGATCTTAGTGTTTTCGTTTTTCCCTCCTCCCCTTCTAAGAGCTCTAGCACTTTCTATCTACGAGGCCATGTAAGTGCTTGTTTTTTACAGGAATAGTTGTACTCTGTAATGGCGTCTTTCATTTTACCATAACATGTATGACGGAACCCCAAATATATTATTTATGAAGATATAAATAGGTGAAATCGTAAAAAAGAATGCAATATGGTAAAGTTTTGGGGGTTCCTGTGTCTACGTAATGCACTATATAGAAAAAGTGACATGATACTATTACTCTATAGGTCAGTCCGAACACAACCATATGCAGGTTTACACAGATTTTCTAATGTTATATATTTTTTTTTAAATGAAATCCTTTTTATTGGCAATTAATTATAAATAAAATGGGCCTATTGTGACGCTTATAACAGTTTTATTTTTTAACCTACGGGGCTGTATGGGGCGTCATTTTTTCCGACATGATCTCTAGTTTTTATTAATACCATATTTGTGAAGATCGGACGTTTTGATCACTTTTAATAATTTTTTTTATATATAATGTAACATAAAATCGGTAATCCGCGCACTTTTTTCCCTCTTTTCGTGTACGCCGTTTACCGTTCGCAATGACGCTTGTTATGTTTTAATAGATCGGACAATTACACATGCTACGGTATATTATATGTTTATTTGTTTATTTATTTTTATATGTTTTATTTATATAATGGGAAAGGGGGGTGATTTCAACTTTTATTGGGGGAGGGGTTTTGGGGTAGTGTGTTAGTGTTTTTAACTTTTTTTTTTTTACACATTTGAAGTCCCTTTCAGGGACTTTTACATCCAGTACTTTGATTTTTACACTGATCATTGCTATGCCATAGGCATAGCATTGATCAGTGTTATCGGCGATCTGCTCATTGAGCCTGCCTGTGCAGGCTTAGTGCAGCAGATCGCCGATCGGACCGCACGGAGGCAGGTAAGAGACCTCCGGCGGTCCGTTTTACAGATCGGGACCCCACAGTCACACTGTGGGGGTCCCGATCGGTAAGTGACACGGGACTCCCCCTGTCACTTACACTTAAACGCCGCTGTCGCGGCGTTTAAGGGGTTGGTGACATGTGGCAACGCGATCGCTGCAGCGTGTCATTACCGGTGAGGTCCCGGCTGCTGATTGCAGCCGGCCCCCACCTGCTGTGAAGCGTGCTCCGCTCCGGAGCACACTTCATAGCCGGAGAAACACCCAGGGCGTACAGTTACGCCCTAGGTCATCTGGGGACAGACTTCCATGGCGTAACTATATGCCCTGGGTCGTCTAAGGGTTAACATGCTATTCTAAGGGCCCTTTTACACATAAAGATTATCTGACAGATTATCTGCCAAAGATTTGAAGCCAAAGCCAGGAATGGATTTGAAAAGAAAAGAAATCTCAGGCTTTCATGTATGACCTGATCTCTGTTTATAGTCTGTTCCTGGTTTTGGCTTCAAATCTTTGGCAGATAATCTGTCAGATAATCTTTCTATGTAAAAGGGCCCTAAGTCTGATGTGACTTAACTAGAGATGAGCGAACCGGGTTCATGTTCATGTTTTCCACATAGCCTTGGGCTTTATCCAACTTCAGCAGCCACCGCTAATCAAATGCCAAAAGTTCGGGTTTGGATGGATTCGAGCATGCTCGAGGTTCGCTCATCTCTAGACTTAAACCATGGGTACCCAACAATCACTTTACTAGGACAGTGATGGGATGTCACAGGAAGTCCGCCCCCCAATTCCAACTTAGATGCAATGGTCACTTTTATTTTATAAACATAATTAATTTTTAGTACATACGTTTGTATCATGGGTATTCTGTATCTGCTGGGGGACATCACATTTGATTTGACATCTCCTATTTAGTTTATTTTTTGGATATCGATTTTCATTTATATCTATATTTTGTATTGCCTATGTGAACCATTCCTTTTTCAGACAGCAACATGTCTAGAGATTCACTTCTTTTAATCAAGAATTATTTTAGATTTCTCTGGACATGAAAACATACCAGTGAACTTGACATCATAATTACTGTTTTTGTATTTTTGTTGAACTGCACCTTGTCTTTGGTGAGAGGGATTATATGTTATTGGCAGCCCTTATATAAAACACACATCTAATTCTTATACAGTGTCCTCCTGCATTGTTTATGTGTCTCCCACTGACCACTGCCAAAGCCACTTTCAAAACTAACACCTCTCATCAGTGACAGCCTACTCAACCAATCGTTGAGATGATACAGCATTGTCAGTGATTGGCTGAGTAGGCTATCACTCCAGAGATGAGTTTGGATATCCCTTTTAAGTTTGCTGCCTATGAATGAGCATTTGCTCATTCATTGGCTGATCACAGGCCTGTTTAAATGGGCTAATAATTTGAAATTAGCATTCCTAGGAATGATCATTTACTTGATAATTGATCCATGTTAAGGAGCCTTAAAGGGGTTATCCGGGTAATAAAAACAATATTCTAAATAATCCCCCTCTCTAATACCAACCTATGTCTAATATACATGCATACACTCTTCCCGTGTATTTTTCTCATTCTTATCAGCTCTTGTTGTCTAAAATCCTCTACTCTGGGTCCACTCTGACCATGCACAGCTCTCCTCCTCCCTCCCTTTGTAGTCACAGGACATGTGATCTCTCTGGGGGTCAGGATTGCGGTAAATTGACTTGGTAACCCATCTCCCAGAAGACATTATCTGCATCATCTCCATGAACCTGTGCTGCTTCCATAGATGTATATGTGTCCCTGAGCCTAGGTTTCTGTAATATGAAAATTTTAAGTTCTATCTCTGCTTACTGTCAGTGAATGCAGGCATATGTACCTGTCTTTGTGTCACAGCTCTGTATATTGTAAGTGTTATGGATGTTCCTGTTATGCAGCACATAGCTTCACCATGCATGCGTCAGCTCTGCTACGTCAAATGTGCATCGGTTCTGCTACTACATCAGCTAGTATGGAATACATATTGGGGTGATGTGATGGAAAATCAGTGAAAAAAAATTGTCCTGTGTTTACTGTGCAATAGTAATGAGAGCAGTGGGCAAGAAAGAAGGCTAAGGGGGCGAGTATACAAATGGCCCAATCAAGGAAATGTATGATGGGAAATGTAGTTTCCCATGTTGGTTATAGATCGGTTTTTACACCTAAAGGCTGGGTTCACACTATGTATATTTGAGGCTGTATTTGGTCCTCATGTCAGGTCCTCATAGCAACCAAAACCAGGAGTGGATTGAAAACACAGAAAGGATCTGTTCACATAATGGTGAAATTGAGTGGATCGCCGTTATATAACAGTAAATAACTTCCATTATTTCAATACAACAGCCGTTGTTTTAAAATAACAGCAAATATTTGCCATTATATGGCGGCCATCCACTCAATTTCAACATTATGTGAACAGAGCCTTTCTGTGTTTTCAATCCACTCCTGGTTTTGGTTGCTATACAGCCTCAAATATACAGCCTCAAATATACATATATACACAAAGGTTCACGGCAGAGGGACTTAATCACCCTAATTCAAAGTACAGCCTACTAATTAGTTACAGCTATGGGTGTCACTCTACTCGAATGCCAGAAAAACCCACCATAAAGATGAATACAAAAACAACCATGGGCATAGATTCTGAATCACTGCAAAATTTATTTATCACGATTATAATAATAACATGATAGAGATTTCATATAAAATATCACTAAAAAGTATTTAAAAAACAACCAGGTACCATACATATAAAATAGACAACAACATAGGATAGATGGGTGATCAGACGATAAAAGATAATAAACCACACTGGTGTGTCCTCCCTCAGAGTAAACCTGCTATTCCAGCAATCGTATGGCTCAAGACACACACAAGTAATCATAAACCGTAGTAACACTCACCCATCTGTCCTATGAGGGTCACAGCTGTCCCTACGTACGTTTCACCACAACCGGGCTTCTCCAGGGATCCTATGTTGTTGTCTATTTTATATGTATGGTACCTGGTTGTTTTTTAAAAACTTTTTAGTGATATTTTATATGAAATCTCTATCATGTTATTATTATAATCGTGATAAATAAATTTTGCAGTGATTCAGAATCTATGCCCATGGTTGTTTTTGTATTCAGCCTCAAATATACGTAGTGTGAACATAGCCAAAACGTGTAAATCAGGTATGGCAGCAGCTAGAAAGACAGGAGACAGCTCAAAATACTCAGGGGGACTGGTGAGTAAGACCAGCTAGCATTTAATTTTTTTAGGTCCTAGGTGAAAAAAACCTTTAAGGTTAACATTAAGCTTTAATCCCTTTGGGACCAGGCTAATTTTCGTTTTTGCGTTTTCGTTTTTTCCTCCTTGTGCTTAAAAGACCATAGCACTTGCATTTTTACACCTACAGACCCACATGAGCCCTTATTTTTTGCGTCACTAATTGTACTTTGCAATGACAGGCTGAATTTTTGCATAAAGTATACTAAGAAACCAGCAAAAAATTCAAAGTGTGGTGAAATTGAAAAAAAAAAACAACGCATTTCTTTTATTTGGGGGGATTATGTTTTTACACCATTCGCCCTGGGGTAAAACTGACTTGTTATATATGTTCCTCAAGTCGTTACGATTAAAACAATATATAACATGTATAACTTATATTGTATCTGATGGCCTGTAAAAAATTCAAACCATTGTTAACAATTATACGTTCCTTAAAATCGCTCCATTCCCATGCTTATAACGCTTTTATCCTTTGGTCTATGGGGCTGTATAAGGTGTCATTTTTTGCGCCATGATGTTTACTTTCTATCGATACCTTGATTGCGCAAATACGACTTTTTAATCGCTTTTTATTACATTTTTTCTGGATTTGATGCGCCCAAAAATGCGCAATTTTGCACTTTGGGATTTTTTTTGCGCTGACGCCGTTTACCGTGCGAGATCAGGAATGTGATTAATTAATAGTTCGGGCGATTACGCACGCGGCGATAGCAATTATGTTTATTTATTTATTTGTTTACTTTTATTTATAACCTGCGAAAAGGGGGGTGATTCAGACTTTTATTAGGGGAGGGGTCTTTTTACTAATAATACTTTTTTTTTTTTTTACACATATACTAGAAGCCCCCCTAGGGGACTTCTAGTATATATACTTTGATCTCTCATTGAGATCTTTGCTGTATAGATATACAGCAAAGATCAATGAGATCGGTACTCGTTTGCTTTCGGCTGCTGCAGCCGGAAACAAACGAGTGCCGAGCCGGGGACGGTGCCATCTTGGACGAGTCCCCGGCCGGCATCAGACAGGGCGATCTCGGCCACTAGACACCAGGGAAGTGCTGCAGCCGGTAATCGGATGCAGCTGTCATGTTTGACAGCTGCATCTGATTACTGTATTAGCAGGCACGGCGATCGGACCGTGCCCGCTAATACCGGCGGTCCCGGGCTACAAGCGGCATCGGGGACCGCCGCGGTTCAGAGCGGGGTGGCCACGCGGCCCCGTTCTGAACGCCCGCACCCGCGCGAGGACATGGACATACAGTTATGTCCTCGTGTGGGAAAGTGTTAATTACTGGCCTAATCCTTGGTGCTTTAAAATATCCCGGTACAACATATTGTTATATAGGGTTAACACAATCAAGATAACCAACATTTGTAACATTTGCAACATTTGTAGGGTATATTAAAAGCTAAGGAAACTTAAATTAATCACCACAGCTAATACATTTTTTTTTTACTTCTAAACATTATATTAGGAATAAGTCGAACAGGAACAGAACAAAGCATAATAGAAAAACATTCAGCATGTTTTTTTTTAATAATTTAAGCATAAATCCTTTAAGCGATGCTCGCCAGAAGCTAACAATCTTGCTGTTAAAAAAGAACAATATCTGAAAGTACTGTCAGATTTTAAAACTCAGAAAAAAGCTCAGCACGAGTGATGTTTGAAGGCCTTCAGAGCCAATATCTCAGTAGTCTATCCAAATTAAAACCCTTGAAGGAAAAACACAGAGCACAACAATATTGTTAGAAAATATTTTACCCAGTGGTCCTTTAACTTTCACTGTAATAAAGTACCAGTTTAAGAACATCAGAGCCTTTGTTTCCTCAAAGGAACTATGAAGAAGCCTCAAGCAAATGGAAAAAAGTCATATGGAAAAAAGACTTAAAGAGATTGCCTTTACAAAAAAAAAAAAAAAAAAAAAAAGCTTACTTGAGAGAACAATGGTAACCCCATTTTAGTCAGACTGTTTAAATCATTCAGAGTGACTTTTGTTAATGTGAGGTAGATTCATATAATGATACCAATTTATAATACAATCACAACCTGAGTGACTGCTTTATTATATAAAGTTTCTTTCAATTGTCTAAAACATTCAAAAATATATTTGTAAAAGTTCCCATACCTCATCCGAACACGTATATTTTTCTTTCTCATTTTCTGATGTATTTAAGCTATCTATTGCACATAAGTAAAGTTATCTTTTACCCTCGTTCCCTCATGAACTACATGCTCAGATGAATCTTTTCTAAAATAAGGAGAGGTGAATAGACTTATAGATAATCCTATGTAAGTAAAGAAACCACTGTGCCTGTTCCCTGTTTTACCAAGCAGCAGACATGGGCAAACACTACACGTAGATGAATGTGCTGATAAGGTTGACAAAATTGTAAGGATTCTGAGATATTTATCTGCTGTATACACAATCTTGATGCTGAATTTTTTGCCTAAAGACTGCAATGGCAGTCTTTTATAAAACTGCCATGTGTAAAACCAGCATAAAGGGATTTCTCAGGCAAATATAAAACTTCCCTGTCTCAAGTTGCATTAAAACAATAAAAGAGCTCTCTTTGCTCCCACTGTTACATGTTGTAGTCATAGCTGCATTTTCATTCTGGCAGCTTCCAAAGAAGTCACAATCCCCCACACAGTGCTGGCTTTTAAGCAAGGATAATTGTGTAATCCGAATCTGCAAGATCGAGACTGCAACTGGGATGATAGCTGTGACAGCCGGAGCAATGGTGAGTGAGGGTGCTAGGTATAGACTCCTATTGTTTTAAAGGGACTCTGTACCCACAATCTGCCCCCCCCCCCCAACCACATGTACCATTGCATAGATGCTTTTAATCAAAGATCTGTCCTGGGATCCGTTTAGCAGGTGATACAGTTTTTGTCCTAAGAAAGCTACCTTTAAACTTGCAGCCCTGTGTCAAATTGGTGTGGCCTAGAGTGTCTGTTCCCTAGGATTGTACTGCCTCTCCGTCCCTCCTCTCTGCCCTCTTCACCATTAGGAATGCCACTAAAGGATTTCTCCTATTCATCACTTGTCTGAACATTGCAAATGTGCTGAATTGTTAAGGCACATGTGCAGTGATCAGAAAAGTGGTGATTAGGAGAAATCCTTCCTGGGGCATTCCTAATGATGAAAAGGAAGGGGAGGAGGGACGGAGAGGCAGTGCAAGCCTAGGGCACACACACTCTGGGCCATGCCAAGTTGACACAGGGCTGCAAGTTTCAAAGTTGTTTTTTAGGACAATAACTGCATCACCTGCTTAACAGACCCCAAGACAGATCTTGAATTAAAAGCAGCTCTCGATGGTGCAAGTGGTTTGGGGGGAGGATTGTGGGTACTTTGATGCAAGGGAAGGCAGCTTTAAGTGAGTCACTTTAATGCAAAGGAAGACAGTAAGGGAAGTATTCTATGTACAAAAAAAGCCCCCTAAATTATTTTCTCTTGTCAGTTGCAGTTAGGAAATAAATGGAGGCATAAATAAAAACTGTCTAGTCCCCAAAACTGTTGCCCCCCCCCAGCTTTCATTTTTTAACAAGAGCTACGATTGGCTGTTAAGTCAGACAGTTTTACTGTTAGACAGTTTTATTTCCCCCAATGAAGCACTGGAACAAAAAAATCCCATATTTAATGTTATATATTGGATTGCCAGAATGTAAATGCTGTATAAGAGATAAGTAAAGATGAGTGGACCAAACTTCCCGAACCGAGGTTCATTATGAGCTTTGCAAAAAAGTTTATTACAATCTGGTCCAAGATGAAGGCCGCACATTTTATTTTTCTGTACAATAGAAGCCAGATATTGTTCATAAACAGAGGAATTTTTTTCATTTCAAGGAGTTTTGTGTGTCAGGATTGTGTCTGAAAAGACATCAGTGCCACACTCTCCGGTGAAGATTCGACTGCTGTTCCAAAGACTGCGCTTTTGGCCTTAAGTCCGTTCCTGGTTTTATGTTCTTTGCTTATGTCTTTCGTGATCTGGTGCATGTTTTCTCAAGTCTCCCTGCACTTTCCTTGCTGTGGCTTACTCACTAATAGTCTCTGCTGTGTTCTGATTGACATGTCTCCTCACTGCTGGCTTGCTGTGATTCTCTTGTGTGTTTTTTCTGCTCTACCAACCAGTGTTTATATTTTCTTTTGTGTAGCCACGGACGGGGCTTCACTACCACTGGTCGATCAGTATAAGGTGTACCCTTGATGATGACTGACAGCTGACCTAGCCAGTTAGCTGTCCGCACCTAAGTTTCTGTCCACTAGAAATCTCAGCCCCTGGTCTCAGTCCAGTGCCTGTGAAAGAGCCTTGTGACTGGATCAAGCGTTCTCCTGATTGTTTGCTGCTGTTATTCTGACCTTTTGTATTTTGTACCCTGACCTTGCTTCCTGGATTCTGATTTTGCACCTTTGCTGCCTGTCTGTTGCTGACCTTATAACCTGACCATTCCTTATTGTGTTTGTTTGTCTTGTTCTATGTTGCACTTTATTCAGTGGAACGTTTGTCGACCAGTAATTGTAGTTACTGTAGTTGTCCCCAGTAATTCTTAATACTGTCTGAGGCAAGTAGGTAGGAACAGCTGGGTGGGTGTCAGTCTAGGGCTGCATTTGTCCACGTGTTTTCCCAGTACCCTACCTGACATCATGTTTACGCCATAAGGTTATGTTCACATTGCGTAAGAGACGGTCCATTCCATGACCCGGCCAGGTAACGGAACGGCCGGTCTCTTCAAAGATGATCTTTCCAGCTGCAGTGTTCTGATGCGGGCGCATCAGCACAGCACGCACCCGCATCAAAACTGTCATAGCACACAATGAAGCATGCTTTCGGAGCCGCACTCTTCATTGTGTGAACTAACATGTCAGTTCTTTGCGGCGCCGCATGGGATCCCGGCTGGAGTGTGTACGATGTGTAGACGCTCCGGCCAGGATGCCATAGAAGATAAGGCAGTGTGTTCCAGCGTAAAAAGTACGTCCGTTGTTGCCGATGGCAACAACGGCTGTACTTTTACTCTGTGTGAACATAGCTTAAGGTAAAAATGACATGTCATCTATGTTCCTCACAATAGTACGATTATAACGATATGCAACTTTTATAACTTTTATTTCATTTGACGGCTTTTATTTATTTATTTATTTTTTTAACTAAATGTGTTTAAAATTGTGCTAGTCCCATCCTTATAATGTTTTTATCCTTTGGTCTATGGGGCTCTGTGAGGTGTCATTTTTTGCACCATGATCATTGCTTTCATTGGTACCTTGTTTGTGTGTATGCGACTTTATGATCACTTTTTTTTACACTTTTTCTGGATTTGATGTAACCAAAAATGCACAATTTTGTACTTTGATATTTTTTTTTTACACCATTTACCATGCGAGATCATAAAAGTGATAATTTAATACTTCAGGCGATTACGCTTGTGACAATACCAAATATGTTTGTTTATTTGTTTGTTTATTTATTTATTTATTTATATTTATAAAATGGGAAAAGGGGGTGATTTAGACTTTTATAAGGGGAAGGGATTTTTCATTAATAAAAAAACATTTTTACTTTACTTTTACTAGAAGTCCCCCCCATGAGATCAGTAATCCATTGCTCCAGGCCGCTGCATCAGCGTAATCAGGATCAGCGTCAATGTGATGCTGAGGCCCTGCCCAGCCAGAAGAACAGATCTCTTCCCCACGATCGCATCACGGAAGGAGATCCATCCCACTAGACACCAGGGACATGAGGTACAGAGCATTAAAAGCTTAATTAGCCGGCTCAGCAATGGGACCCACGTCAGCTAATAGAGGCTCTCCCAAGCTGCAGATAGGGAGCAGCACTGGGACACCTCTCTGAACTCCCTTCATGCTGCCATGAGGTATGAGGTACGTCATGGGACGCAAAGGGGTTAAAGAGGTTTATAGAAGTTTAATCATGTATCAGTAATGGAAAGAGGATTGTGTGAGTGTAGAAGTTTAAGCTGTGTAGCTATGATATTGCTCTTGTTTTGTCACCTTTTGTGTCAGTACATGCAGTGCACCTTACTCCTGGGTGAAGTTAATCCTGTTAAGCACCTATAAGGTTACGCTAAGGGGTGTGTCCTAAAAATGCATCTTTCAATGGAATAAATGTCATTGTACAACAGGGATCCTCCTCTGTCCACTACTCTCCTAGATTAACTCTATGGTGTAATAAATAACAAAATACACAAATGAACAAGATGTCACAGTGCAAATAGTAACAATAAAGTAGCTTAATATTTTATGATCATAGAACTATAAAACTACTGTATGTAATATCATGGCTACAACCTCACCAGACAATTACTAGATGTACAAGTAGGAGGATAAGTGGTCCTGGCACAACCCTGCTTCAAACATGCATTACTGATTTCATTAGGGGTGAAGCACCTGTCAGGTTATGTCAGGTGGCAAATACCTGTAAAATTGGGTGGTCATGTTCTGACCAGCCAGCCTACAGTCCTGGATTGGTTAACACAGTTCTGGCTCCATACTAGCCAAAAGCAAAACTCATAGCCATCAATTGCCGGGATCTGTCAACGGAGTGTTCTAAGCCCCAATTGGTCAAAAAGAGTGCTGCTGCTTGCACAGTTAACAGGCTAATATAGGTCCCATTGGGTCAAATAGAGTGCTGCTCCTGCTAATGCTTCCACCTTCAACTTTCTGTCCTACCCGGTGTAGGTTCCCTTACACTGTGGCCAATGCAGCCAAACTTGTGACGGGGCAAGTAAGGACTAAATAAATCTTACTAAGGGTCCGTTTACAAACACAGATTATTAGACAGATATCTGCCAGATTTTTGCAGCCAAAACCAGGAATGGATTTAAAAAAAAAGAGAAATCTCAGTCTTTCCTTTATGACCTGTTCCATGTTTATAGTCCATTACTGGCTTTGGCTGCAAAAATCTGTCAGATATCTGTCAGATAATCTGTGTGTGTAAACGGACCCTTAGGGCACTTAGGCTGCTGCTGACAGCTTCAACTCTTTGAGATTTGTTAGATGTTGTCAAAGTTGATGTCCTGGCTAAGGATTGAAATTTTTCTACACTCTTTTTCACAGTAAACCTGATGCTTCCCACTGCATGTTATAAAAACATGCTTTTTAGCACTGTTCTTGCTTTCAGTGCAGTTTTACAGCTTTTTTCATGCCTGGAACAAGCAGAGATGCTCCTAAGAAGTGACATGTCACAGTTTCAGCGTGGCTTTATATATATATATATATATATATATATATATATATATATATATAAATAATAATTATATATATATATATATATATATATATATATATATATATATATATAATTATTATTTTTTTATTATTAGTATATTTTTTTTTACAAATTTTAAAACCAAGCATGCAATAATTGGCTTGTCTGCACTGGATGGGCTTCACTCATTCCTAGTTTAGAGCTTATCCTTGGAACATAAGTTGGATGAAAGATGTCAAATCCCCTCACTCACTTATTAACATACTCAGCTTGACTGGTAACAGATTAAAATCTTCCCTTTATAACAATTGCTTCTAATCCGAACCCTAACATTATTGTGTGGGTGGCCCTGCATGCATTAGAATGTAAGTAGGTCCCATGAAAACTAGTAGGATTCCTTAACAGCGATCTAACCATCTAGGATGCAGTTTATCTTTGACTAATCAATAACAATGAGCTGTTCAATCCAACTTAATTCCATTAAATCTGAAAGTCCTAATTCTGGCTTAATGTAATCCGGAATCAGATAAGTACCAAGACTCCCCATAAACTAAACACCAGTCTTTCAAATTTAATCCACTTTAAAGAAACAAAGGCTTAATAGCAACTTTGACTGACAAACTCTGCCGCTTGTGGACTATATATAGTGATTTTGTGTAACCCTGAAACATTTCAGTGGAGTTTAGAGAATCACAATATATGAGGCATTAAGCTAAGGTTATGGGTAGCATTTTGGTAGCTTTGGACCTTTTGATTAATTCATAATTCATGTTTTGCTCTGGGTGCAGTCAAATTAAAATTAACCTTGCTCTCCCCACCGCACCTGCTATATCTGTGTATTTCTCTCAATTTACTGCATGGCCTGGGTTGCATATGAACCTTCGCACTTAGACAACCAGTGGCCAGATGCCCTATCTTCTTCCTAATTGGCTAAACAAGAATGTCTTTGTGTTATATAGGCACTGCCCATGGCTGATCAGGAGATACAGCAAGGGAGTGGATGGCACAGCACTCTGTCCCTGATTATATCTCCTGATCCCAGCTGGTCTCAGCAGTGAGACCCGCTGCAATCAATAACTTTTGACAGCCTGATGACAAGTCAAAAGGTATTTTTTAATGACAAGTACTCTTTATACTAAGGTGAAAAGGGAAAAAGAAATTGTAATTATGAAACTTTGCCTAAACCCATAGTGTGTCTTCAGCAAACTCTATTGTATCACACCCCATATATTATTAATCACGTAATACTGTGTCTTACACTGCACACTGAAATAATCCGAGCAGCATTTTCCATGTCACACAGTGTACAGTACAACTGCAGTTTAACTTTCTTCATTGCAGAACAATCTACTTTTCATCAATCACACCTTCTCTGCCTCCAACCATTTCATTATGTTATATGATGTCTCAACTCCCTTCTTTGCCCTAAGACAGAAACATACAACAGTACACCTACATCAGCTGCACTAAAGTCCTTTCAATTACATAACGTATTAAAACCGTCCAAAAGCTTCTTACACATTTCTATTTATTTAGTGCTGCCAACATATTGTACAGGACATGTTGATAATAAATAACATTAGAAAATGTTGTATAATTACACTATTAACAAGGCTGTTAATTGACATATTAATGCAGTCGACTTCAGTTACAGCTTTAGCTGTTTTAACCGCTTGTAAAGCTTTTCTTCAACCATCCCAAATAATAGTTACAGCTCGGCTTTCTCCCTTTCCAATTAACATGGATGCATTCACTCTATAACAATGTTGTCAAGTTTGACAATCTAGAATTTCTATTTTAACATCTTGACACAATGACAGTAGAATGAGTGAAGAAGTATCAACATTTGCCTACAGGATATGCTATAGATGAAAATATGCTTCATTAACTGCCATAGCATATATAAATAAGACATATGAATTGAAAAATGTATTGAAACATTGAATATAGTGAATAATAATAGGAATTATATAGTACAATAGTCAACATATGTATTGTAAAATCTAATATACATACACGAATGTTATAATAAAACCTGATCCCCTATTCTTCTTTAGAGTAATGTTTGACATCATAGAATATTTAGGGTGCATTCACACACAGCAAATTTTGATGCAGAGAATTTCTGGGAGAATTTTTGTTACAAAGCAAAGAAGGTAAAATCAGATGTGTACCACATAAATAAATATAAAGGAGAACAAATATACTGTAAAATAACTTACATCACTGTACTGTTTTTCTTCCTGATACATCTGATTTCCTCTCTAAAGTGGGACCCTGCTGTTGTCATGCAACAGTGAAGACACTTTCCCACAATCCTACTTTGCTGATTGTGGAGTGAAAACTAACTGCCAATACTAATCAGACAGATCATGTGACTGGGACTAAACTTAGCATGAGCGTCACAAGAAAGTAGATGCCTGGCGGGCCGTTACCAAGGGCTACTTGTTATTAAACTAAGCAGCACATGAGGGATTAGTGAGTCTATATCTCTTTAACAATATACAGTATTTTAAGAAGTGATTTTATATTTTGAATTTTTTTCATTTAAGATAGTATATGACCATTCCTTTAAGCTGGACATACACATTAAAGAGTTATTCCCATCTCCTAAATATGGCTTCCGGCCACCAGAGGTGGTTAGGAAGCCATGGGTAACCAAAGTAGGGAAGTAAGGCGGCATGCACACGTTTGTTATATATGGTCTGAATGCAAACTATATACCCCGGACTATATTATTGTCCCCTTAAGGAACTATTGGCATCTTAATTTAGTAGATTCTGGGAGCTCCAAAACAGTTAAAGCAAGGTGTTCCTGTATTGACACAGCTGTGTCAGTTCAGCAGCATAGAACTTTAGCTGTTTCGAATGTCCAAGCATTATAATAAATTATCATAGAGAAAGTTTCTTAAAAGATCAAGAGTGAATTTTGAGGTATAGAGTTGCCATGAGGACCGTATGTCATGAATGTGTACATGCCTCCCTAGCAAATTGACTTAACCCTGTTCTGTTCGGTTCTACTATACACAATAGAGATGAGCGAACCTCGAGCATGCTCGAGTCCATCCGAACCTGATTGTTCGGCATTTAAATAGCGGTGGCTGCTGAAGTTGGATAAAGCCCTAAGGCTATGTGGAAAACATGGATATAGTCATTGGCTGTATCCATGTTTTCCAGCCAACCTTACAGCTTTATCCAACTTCAGCAACCCCAGCTAATCAAATGCCGAATGATCAGGTTCGGAAGGACTCGAGCATGATTGAGGTTCGTTCATTTCTAATACACATATATCCTTCACAGCAACCTGACTATTTTACACTGAGTGTAATTATTATGTAAGTTTATGAGAAGAGATGTATATAGAGATCATATAGAGTATATCTGTAAATGAGGCCTTTTGACGCCTCTGATAACTTTTTCAGAATTTTCTGGGGCCATTATAAGAAATCCCATTCCATCACTTAACTAATAAAAAGGTTATGCTTGCTACCTCTGCATTCCTATATACTAACATGTATGACAAGCAATAAAATACTAACCTACCTAAAATCAGCGTGTCATGGTCAGAAGCAAAATGGAAAAGTAATTTTTTTTATAAAGCAATAAAAAATAAGGTCAGTGCCATTGGTTTATATTTTAAATATCCTTGAAAATCATTGACTATCTGCTATAAAATGTTCTCTAGCATCTTGTCAAATATTGCTTCATTTTTATTTTTATTTTTTTTAAGTTTTCTTGGAACTGAGAACCTAGTAATTTTTTACAGATGTGTTCACACTTACCATTCTACAAAGGTGGTTTGTGAATTCTAATGTCCCTTTATAAAAATTCAAAATACTATTCCAACATAATAGTCAAACCGTCAACAGGATGCAATTCCCATCACAACCACTAGCTGACAGAGTATAAAAAAATAACATTTATGTTTTTTTAAGGTGGTCATTTCATGCTATTTATTTCAGTATATGTCAGGCCAAAAGCAAAGATAAGGTAGGATAAACCTGTATATAGCTTGTAACTGTATCCAGTCTTTGAAATCCAATGTACCTCCAGGATTTCCTTAGCAGTCAATCACACAAAGAGAACTCTTACAAGAGGGAATCTTTTTAAGGCTATGTTCACACTATGTATGTGTGCGGCTGTATTTTTTATGCGGCTTGAAATGTGCGGCTGAAACTACGGCCGTGGGAAAAAATAGACATGCGGCTGAAAACATACGGTCATTTACTTGGAAATCTGGTTCAACTAAAAATAACAAATAAAATCTTTAGAAAGTGATGCAAACACCTCTGGATGCATCTGGGAAAGCAGGGAAACAGTTTACAGGAATTGCTATTACCGGGGTTTGCGATCCTCTGCAGTTGCCGATGCCGATGCCTCTCATGGTTAATATATTTAATTAATAAAACACATTTTCGTTGTAATAAAGTCCCTTTCATTGTTCAATAATTAAATTTAAACGAATCCATCATTTTGCAATTAAATATACTGTTAAAATAAATATATATATAAATAAATGTATAATATATATATATATATATATTTTTTTTTTTTTACAGTATATTTAATTGCACAATAATGGATTCGTTTAAATTAAATTATTGAACAACGAAACTGATTTTATTACAACGAAAATGTGTTTTATTAATTAAATATTAATTAGTACAGGAAGCTCCAGTAAGACGTTAATTCATATTGCCGGCAATAGAGCATTCTGTACTAATCATCACTTTACTTTAATTAAAACATCAAATGTTTCTTCTAATTATGTTATCACAATAGCATTATTAGAAGAAACATTTAGAATTATATGTGCGCTCAGCTGATTGGCTGATCGGCTCAGCGCACATATAATTAGCGGGTCCGCAGCACAGTGACTTCATTGTGCTGCGGACCAGCAAAGAGGACACATCGGGGTGAGTATAGAGCTCTCGCCACCTCCTCCCCAGCACTGCACCCCTCCCAGCAAGGAAAGGGGGTCACTTAACCCCTTCCTTGCTGGGATGGGTGCAGTCTGACATCAGTCTGGCCCCCAAGAGGGTTAAGGGGATGCAATACATCCTCCCTTAACCCCTTGGAGGCCAGACTGTAAGCAGCGATCTGTAAAGATGCTGCATACTGTAAGGAGCACAACACCGCTCACAATGATGGGTGTTGTGCTCCTGTTTGTGTGTTTTTTTGTGTGTTTCTCCCTTTTTGTTTTTCAGATATCGGTATCCAGTGGATTACGTCGGATTCCGTGGACTACGTTGATGACCAGTGGTTGTTTGGTGTTTTTTTAAAATAAAATGGTCAATGAGGGGTGTGGGGGTGTTTTTATTTGAATAAAAAAAAAATTTCACTTGTGTGTTGTCTTTATTTCTTTACTTTATAGACTTAGTACTGGAAGCCGTCTAATAGACAGAATCCATTACTAAGTCGGGGCCTAGTGTTAGCTGGTATAAAATGGCTAACACTAACCCCCCATTATTACCCCAGTACCCAATGCCACCAGGGGTACTGGGAAGAGCCGGGTGCCAGTGGTCCCAGAGCGTCAAAATTGGCGCTCCTGGGTCGGGCGGCAGCAGGCTGGTAAGATTTAGGCTGGGGAGGGCCTAAAACAATGGCTCTTCCCACCCTGGTGTTACCAGGCTGCTGTCGCTTGGTTTTTAACCCGGCTGGTTATAAAAATAGGGGGGACCCTATGGGTTTTTTTTTTAATTATTTATTTATTTTTAAAAAAAACGCATAGGGTCCCCCCTATTTTTATAACCAGCCGGGTTAAAAACCAAACGACAGCAGCCTTGTAACACCAGGGTGGGAAGAGCCATTGGTTTAGGCCCTCCCCAGCCTAAATCTTACCAGCCTGCTGCCGCCTGACCCAGGAGCGCCAATTTTGACGCTCCGGGACCACTGGCACCCGGCTCTTCCCAGTACCCCTGGTGGCATTGGGTACTGGGGTAATAATGGGGGTTATTGTTAGCCATTTTATACCGGCTAACACTAGGCCCCGACTTAGTAATGGATTCTGTCTATTAGATGGCTTCCACTACTAAGTCTATAAAGTAAAAAAATAAAGACAACACACAAGTGAAATTTTTTTTTTTTTATTCAAATAAAAACACCCCCACACCCCTCATTGACCATTTTATTAAAAAAAAAAAAAAAAACAACCGCTGGTCATCGACGTAGTCCACGGAATCCGACATAATCCACTGGATACCGATATCTGAGAAACACACAAAAAACACACAAAAACACAAACAGGAGCACAACACCCATCATTGTGAGCGGTGTTGTGCACCTTACAGTATGCAGCATCTTTACAGATTGCTGCTTACAGTCTGGCCCCCAAGGGGTTAAGGGAGGATGTATTGCATCCCCCTTAACCCCTTGGGAGCCAGACTGATGTCAGACTGCACCCATCCCAGCAAGGAAGGGGTTAAGTGACCCCCCCTTCCTTGCTGGGAAGGGTGCAGTGCTGGGGAGGGTGTGGGGAGAGCTCTCTACTCACCCCGATGTGTCCTCTTCGCTGGTCCACAGCAGAATGAAGTCACTGTGCTGCGGACCCGCTAATTATATGTGCACTCAGCCGATCAGCCAATCAGCTGAGCGCACATATAATTCTAAATGTTTCTTCTAATAATGCTATTCTGATAACATAATTAGAAGAAACATTTGATGTTTTAATTAAAGTAAAGTGATGATTAGTACAGAATGCTCTATTGCCGGCAATATGAATTAACAGCTTACTGGAGCTTCCTGTACTAATTAATATTTAATTAATAAAACACATTTTCGTTGTAATAAAAACAGTTTCGTTGTTCAATAATTTAATTTAAACAAATCCATCATTGTGCAATTAAATTTACTGTCAAAAAATAAATATATATATATAAACATACATTTATTTATATATATATATTTATTTTAACAGTATATTTAATTGCACAATGATGGATTCGTTAGAATTAAATTATTGAACAACGAAAGGGACTTTATTACAAAGAAAATGTGTTTTATTAATTTAATATATTAACTATTAGAGGCATTGGCATTCGGCATCATTGCCGGCTATTTTTGAAGTACTCCGTACGGACCGCCTGTCAATCCACGGCCGCATTTCCAGCTGCAAGCAATGGTCTTGTTCATTTTTTACGGGTCCGTTTACGATAGGGCCGTAGATTCATACATAGTGTGCACTGTGCAGCCGTATATCGTATACTTTTCAGTGTACGCATGAACCGGAAAAATCCGGCCGATGATTTACCGCCCGCAATACAGCCGCACAGATACAGAGTGTGAACGTAGCCTAAAGCTGTTTTTGTCCTTTTTATTTCACTTCCTTTTTATTGCAACTCATTAACTATTCCATTAATAGGGCTGTTGATTATCTTGATATCACAAGATTTTCTTTATTCTTTTCAAAATACCGTTTTCTTGAAACATATTTGACAATAATCAGCATGTTAGCCATTTTCTGTTTAAAGATGGTTGCCAGTTTGGATAATCATAATGAGTCTCCTCATGCACTGATGTACTTGGTTTTCCAGTGTGAGGAACACTACACCACTTTAGGGTGCATTTGTGAAAAGAAGAGAGAACTGTTGTGTAAATTTTGAACTCCTTATTAGGGTACTTGAAAATGGGTTTTACAAAGCAGACTGCCTATTTAATCCCAATCTGTACCATGACATACAGTTACAGTATATCATAGTGTAGTGAGAGCTGACCCGCTGCAGATCCCTGCCCTGTACAGTCAATGGGCAGACAAACTCGCACATCCCTCTGCAAGTTTGTTAACCCCCCAGCCGCCAAAACGCATACACCACCTGGTCCCCCCTCCGGCTTGCTTCGGGGCTCTCGGTGTCTTAACGTTCCACTCAGCCAATCAGTGCGCTGCCGCAGGGGCAGTGCACTGATTGGCTGAGCGAGGTGGGAAACCCGCGAAGCAAGCCGGAGCGGGGACCAAGTGAGGTATACGCTCCGGCGGCTGGGGGGTAAACGAGGTGGGCTGCTGACAAACTTTCAGCGAGATGTGCATCCTGATGCAAGTTTGTCTGCCCAGAGACTGTACGGGGCAGGGATCCGCAGCGGGTCTCGCTGTAAAATTTGCCGTTATATGGCTGCCATCCACTCAGTTTTGTGTGAACATGGCCTTTCTGTGTTTTCAATCCACTCCTGGTTGAGGTTGCAATATGAGGGCCACAATACTGCCTGAAATACACTGTGTGTGAACCCAGCCTTAGGCTGGGTTCAAACACACAGTATATTTCAGGCAGTAATAGAAGAGCATCCAGCGCTACTAAATAGAACTCATAAATGCTATGTTACTGAGAGAAATCTTGCGTAAGGTTTTGTAAGGTGGTGAGATATTTCTGTCCTCCAGATCTGGGTTCCAACGGGTGGTTGTAATCCACGCTGGGAGTGCGCCCCGGCCGGTGGCGCAACTTCAACCAGCTTAAGGTGTTCCGGTAAAGGTTCAATGTGATGTCACAAAGTGTGTTACGGAGTGTAGCAAGGACCAAAGTTCCTCCAATGCGTTTCAGCGTTCCGTACTCCTTCCTCCGTAACACAATTTGTGACGTCACATTGAACCTTTACCGGAACACCTTGAGCTGGTTGAAGTTGCGCCACCGGCCGGGGCGCACTCCCAGCGTGGATTACAACTACCCGTTGGAAGCCAGATCTGGAGGACAAAAATATCTCACCACTAAGAACAAAACCTTACGCAAGATTTCTCTTGAGTAACATATCATTTATGAGTTCTATTTAGTAGCGCTGGATGCTCTTCTATTATTGCATTTCTTAAACACGGGGAACTACGGGTATCCCCACTTCGCATCTATATAGCAGCATACTTATAGCCGAATTGATACAGTGCCGTGTATAATATACAACCTGTATATATCCAACCATATTTCAGGCAGTATTTGGTCCTCATTTCAGGTCCTCATAGCAACCAAAACCAGGAGTGGAATAAAAACACAGAAAGGCTCTGTTCACACAATGTTGAAATTAAGTGGATGGCCAGCATATAACGGTAAATAACTGCCATTATTTCAATACAACAGCCATTGTTTTAAGATAACAGCAAATGTTTGCCATTAAATGGCGGCCATCCACTCAATTACAACATTATGTGAACAGAGCCTTTCTATGTTTTCAATCCACTCTTGGTTTTTGTTGCTATGAGGATCTGACATGAGGACCAAATACTGCCTGAAATATACTGTGTGTGAATCCAGCCTTAGGCTGGGTTCACACTACGTATATTTCAGTCAGTATTGTGGTCCTCATATTGCAACCAAAACCAGGAGTGGATTAAAAACACAGAAAGGATTTGTCCACACAATGTTGAAATTGAGTGGATGGCCGCCTTCTGCCTTCTGATATGAAATTGATCTGCCCGACTATATCCCCTATGACAGTGCATTTACTGTGTTTAAATGCTATTGTCAGTTTTACCAGTGGCATTTATACAGTAAAGACTGCTCTGTGTATGCTATTAGCAGTGCTCCTCTGCAGCTAGATCCAGTCCTGGGGAACTCCTCTCAGTTTCCCAGGACTGGATCCAATTTTTCCCAGCACCCAGGGAGGAGCCACATGGAGCGGCAGTGAGATAAAAGACAGCAGACTGGTGAGTGGATTGCAGAGATAATGAAGATAATGAAGTGCTTTGCTTTAGTATTGTAAATCATCTCTAGTTGTAATCATACTGATTTGAAGATTATAGATAATACAACAAGTGTTTTACCACTTGGAAAATGACTATTACCCCTTGGAAAATTTCCAACCACTTGGAAAACACCCCCCCCCCCCCTAATTAAATAAATAAATAAATAAATGGTTTTGTCTGCACATAATGGTTTTGTCTGCACACAATGCCCCTAACATGCTATCTTCCCCTCCCTTCTGTGGGAGTTATCAGCAGAGAAGGTTAGAGGGAGGAAGTGGAGCACCAAAGACCAGAAGAAGTAGGACTTTTTCTGCCCTCCGGGTAATCCCTTTTAGCTGTGTTGTATGGAAAGACGAACGTGACAGAGCAAGCAAATTTATATTTACTACTATTAAGACAAACAACTAAGTAAATTGTGGTTTCAGACAATAAAGACCAGGAGCAGCAAGAGTTAACATAGGACTCTGTTGTACAAAATAATGTAGCATCTGACATTTCCAGGTATTCAGGGACATCTTAATTTCATGTGACTTTCAAACAATTTTATATAAAGGAAACATGATTGAGATGGCACATATCACCCATATCTTTTTTATTTTCTATTAAATCTTGAGAAAAGTTTAGAAGTAACATTTTGAGAGAACCGACACTTTAACCTTCACACCACTGATTTTATTTGCATATGATTGTATTGTACCATCTGTTTTGCAAAATGGCATTTCAGAAAAGTAATCCTGCCATTCTGTGTTTCTTCATACAGCTTTGTTTGTCTCATTGTTTTGGAGGAAGCAATATGTAATGATTATCTTTATATGACAGTTCTATTCTTGTTAGCAAGAGAAATATATAAAACCTACCATAAAAGAACCAAATAAGATTATTATTGTCACTGACATTATTTTTAAGAACATTTGAACTGTGCTAATTTATCACCATACAATTGAGGGGACGATCGGTACTGTGCATCTAAACAAGGCCTGATGTGAAAGAAATGATAATTACAGTGCAGAGGAATTTGGGTGATTTCTTTTTAATGAAGTTAATAAAAAGATTAACATCGGAAGAGAAAAAACAGTCAGTCAGTAGAGAAAACAGCTGCAACAAAATGATTGGGATTATAGTGTTTTTTTCTAGAATGCTGCATTCATAAGCATAACACAAAACAGCTATTCACCCAAAGAAATGTTCCTATCTCTTAATGTAATGAGAGTTACAAATACTCAGAGAGAAGGAAACCAGCAGGACCATATCATGATCAGAGATGCAGATTTAGGCATATAGATAGACAGGACAATTGATACCATTTTATTCATTATCACAATTTCAAGGAAGCTAACAGCAGGTTAAAAGACTATAGCCTGCTGTTTTGTTGCCATAGCACATAAAAAGTTGGTGCACCGAGGGCAGGACTACACAACCTTAGTGCACTTATCCACTCCGCTGGCCCACCCCTCATCATGAATATTCATCCTGGGCTCTGCAGTAACATCCCTTTATGGATAGGGGTGCGCTGGTGGGGGGAGTCAATGAACAGAGGGTGGCAACCCTACCCCCAATGCACAAAACTGCTTAATTTACATATTGATTTAGGATGCCTTCACACCTACCGTATCGCAGCAGAAAATCCGCTGCGGATCCGCAGAGGATCCGCAGCAGATTTACCTAAATGAATGAACACAGCATTAAATACGCACTGTCAAATCCGCTGCGGATCCGCAGCGGATTTGTAAGTGCGAATTTGATGCGGTGTTCATTCATTTAGGTAAATCTGCTTCGGATCCGCAGCGGATTTTCTGCTGCGATACGGTAGGTGTGAAGGCACCCTAAAGGGAAGATTTAGTAAAAACTGTGCTGATGTTGAAGGTAAGAAAATCAGCTATAGCATCAACGTCCTGTGTGCCGTGGAAAATTAACAGCATGTTAGAGTTTTCTACTGCTGTTAGTTTCCCTTTAAAGTACTGTATAATTAATGCTTTATGTATTCACTGCTTTGAGCCATAATTATACAGGTCAAAAAAAAAAAAAAAAAAAAAAAAAAATATATATATATATATATATATAGAGAGAGAGAGAGAGAGAGAGAGAGAGAGAGAGTTTAGTTTTAAAATAAAATAACGGCTGAAATATCAAACATCATTTTAGTAGAATTGTGCCTATAAGATTTTTACATTAAAAGCTGTAATCCAGAAAATGGCTGATTAAAGTTGTGACATTATGGGCCATTCCAAAATACATGCTAAAATTCATGCCAAAAAAAAGCCTTACAGTTTTACGACTGCAACAAATAAAGACATTAAGACTATGTTCACACTTCACACTACGTACAGTAAGTTCAGTAGTAATCACTAGAGATGAGCGAACCGGTTCGGCCGGTATGGGATCCGGTTCGGATTTTCCCAAAAATCCTAGCCCGGTCGGATTCCGATTTTTGGAAATCCGCTCCGATTCCCCCCCCCCCCCCTTGCTTTCTAAAATGGCAGCCGCCATTCTAGAAAGCAGGAAGTGTTCCGGGTGGGAAAAGCGCTTTCCCATGATGCCCGGAACACATCCAATCAGCAGGGATCTTGCACTAGCCCACCCCCTGTGTGACGTCGGGATTGCTTTAAAAGGAGAGGTCACATGACCGCACCACGCAGTGTGTAGAGGGGGAGAGAGAGAGAGAGAGAAGAAGCAAGCTGCTGTTGTTGTGGTGTACTATAGACTACTGAGAAGATATTGTGGGAAAGGAAAGGAAAGATTAGGAAAGCGGAGAGGAGAAACATCTAGTGATTGAGAGAGAAATATAGAGAGGGCGAAAGATAGATTAGGCATTGGAAAAGGGTGCACGGAACCAAAACGCGCAGTACAGATATACAAGTCCTATACTTCTGATAGTGTGTATATCACATCCGTCTTATCCTGAGAGACTAAAATACCTGGTGCAGGTGTAAACATTATATCTTTAAAAAAGTGCTATATATAAAAACACAATTTCTATACTTGGACCCTTCTGATTGAAAGTGTGTATATCACATCCGTCTTATCCTGAGAGACAAATAAACCTGGTCCAGGTTGACTACTGCTGTGCCTGCCTTTGCCTCCTTGTTGACTACTGCTGGGACTTAACTGGCATCCATGGTGACTACTGCTGCTCCTGTACTGGCCTCCTTGTTGGCTACTGCTGCTCCTGCCTGGCCTCCATGTTGGCTACTGCTTATCCTGCCTGCCCCCCATGTTGACTACTGCTGCTTCTACCTGGCCTCCATGTTGACTACTGCTGCTCCTGTACTGGCCTCCTTGTTGGCTACTGTTGCTCCTGCCTGTTCTCCATTTTGGCTACTGCTGCTTCTGCCTGGCCTCCATGTTGACTACTGCTGCTCCTGTACTGGCCTCATATGACTATTGCTGGACCTCCACTGGCCTCCAATGACTACTGCTGCTCCTTCACTGCATTTGTGACCTTTTTCCTGCATAGACCCTGTAATGGTGAATATTGAAGTCTAAAAAAAATGACTTTGAGATATCAAAAAGATAAAGAACTTACATAGTGCTGCAGACTAAGTGAATCCGGGCTGGAGTGTATACACATAGGGGGAGATTTATCAAAGGGTGTAAAATTTAGACTGGTGCAAACTACCCACAGTAAACCAATCACAGCTCAGCTTTAGGCAGTGCTGAAAGGAAAGCTGAGCTGTGATTGGTTGCTGTGGGCAGTTTGCACCAGTCTAAATTTTACACCCTTTGATAAATCTCCCCCATAGTATACACTTCGGCCAGGATCCCTAGCGGCGGCACAAAAAATGGACACTGAATAGCGGCTGCAGAAAACCTGTCAGTTCACACAACCCGCATCCCAATCCATCAAGAGTGAAGATAATCCGACCAGTACTGCAGTACCGGCAGGTATGATCTTCTCTGACACCGGCCATTCCGTGATCTTGTTGGCTCACAGAACAGCCAGTGTCTTACACCATGTGAACATGGCCTAAATGTGTATGAATGAACAGTTGTTTTAAAGCAGTTCTTCTGTTTGGAGTGGGTGCTTGCACTGGCTGCTAAGCCAGTTATGATGATGAAGTAATAGTTCATATGTTCTCAAAGACCCCCAAGCTGTTGCCTTTGCTGTAAGATGGGACACAAATGTATGTGGCGGGAAAAAACTGTTCTACTGTCCCTGTTCTGCAAGAATCTATGAATGACTGCACATATTGGTGCAAAAGGATGCTAATGGCTGACTCTTCTCCCAAAGGTTTATGTCTCTAGTTTCTCCAGAATCCTAGATGACAAAACTGTCCATTTATTAATAGATAGCAAAATGATTTATTTCTGTATAATAAGCCAGTTTACCATTTAGGAAATCCTGGTTCACAATCCATTTGGGATTTGTAAAGGCCACAATATTAATTTTCACTCAGCTTCTCAGAAACTGACAAAACACTGAATAAAAAATGTAAAGACTTCACACGGGATAAATGTTTGCAGCCTGTTTTTAACTTTAGTCTTAACCTTTCATGATCTTTTCCTCTAAAGAAATACATAGTATGGTTGAAAAGAGACACATGCCCATCAAATAAATCATTTCTATTCTATTTTTATTGAAATAATTGAAAATATATATTCATATGGAATTCTGAGTTATTAGAGAGTGGCTCCAATTCAAGACCCTCATAAACTGGCCACAGCACAAAGAGGGTCTCTCACTTTGGAGGGCCCACCATGACTCTGCATTACATAGAGAACCACGTCACTTTAGTGTGCACAATGCCATTTCTCTCATGGAGGCAGTGCAGGGGAATTAAACACCTGCTACTTGATTCCCCCTAAGATTTCAACTGATCAGTAGAAATTCTAGAAAGTGGCTAGATCTTGCAAAGGATAACCCCAGAAACAAATTTCTCACAGAGATTTTGAAGTTAAAAAAAAAAAAAAAACTCTGCATAAAATGATGATTTTGTCACTTCACTAGCAATTTTTGTGGCATTTTCCCGTTTTAGTAAAGATTATTATGGGCATTTTTATGGCCCCTTCATACCATTCCATGCCCCCCAAGACCATCCACCTCGAAACAGATCTTAAGCATGCTAAAAAGTCCCAAAATATTGTACATTAGCCTTATTTGTGAGGGAGTGAAAGGTGGTGAGACACATTCTTTAGCCTTCTCCAATGAAACTTGCTAGTTTGCTCTGTGTGGTGTATTTCAACGGTTAAGGTTGGTTTCGTCATGTTTCGTTACATGCCTCTTTATCTTTTCTCATCTTTTGGAAGAAAGCAGCATATGGTTGGGACAGGAAGTTAAACAATCACCACAATTGTGGCTACTAAAGTATAAATTTAGCCTAATAAGCCTCCTGCAATGTTTCTAAACATATATCTTATTGCCTTTACGTGCCCTGCTATTGCCCGAAAATGTACTTAATTCTGATGCTGTATGCGAGTTTCAGTAATCTAGTCATTGTGGCATTCTTCTACTGTGAAGTAGTCATAGGTGTTGGGAAGAATGACTCTCTGGGTGTGATCACAGCGTCGGGAGTCTTAAGTGTCACAGAGGGGCTGCCCTGACCTTTCTTTGAGCGCCAAAATCTTCACTGGGCCAGACATGCGCAACACATTGGTGTCCAATCCCTGCTTTCCATTTCTTGCATATGATACAGAAAGCCCCTCTGTGACACTGCAGGCTCCTACATTGTGATCATGTCCAGAGAAGCATCATTACAGATGATTCCAGCCATGACTTTTTTGGAAGAGAAGAAGGCCCTTTTGATTAGTTAACTAAAATTTGCACATGGCACTGGAATTGATCAAAGATTGGCCAATAACAGGGCACATGAAAGAGATTAGATATATGTTTAGAGATGTTGTAGGAAGCTTTATTAGGAAGAATTTTTACTTTAGGAGCTGCAGTTGTGCAGACTATTTTACTTTTACAAGGGCATGTGGCTTCAAGTATAGTGAACTTCTCATTAATCGCTATAAGGCTCTGGAGACTAGAGGAGCAGTACACTGAGAGCTCCTGTTCCTCTATTCTGTACTTTTTGATTTTCACCCCACTCACTCTGCACTACAGTTAGCGGGCTGAACATTACTGCAGCGGGCACATCACCCCCCCTCCGGCCCCCATGTAGCTGAGCAGGCTGCACATGCAGAATATCCACCACTGTGCTGCATGCATGGTATAAAAAGCTGTAATGAGCTAATGTTAAAGACATTAATGTCCAGATAGAGAACTCCTCATTGAACACAGAGAATTTACAGACACTATTATATGCGCACGTGTGGGACTGTAGCACCCCTAAAAGGCTCCAAGGATGGCAGCAGCCTTGAAATGTTGGGTTGGGGATCTCCACAAGACACAAGGCTCAGTAAAAAAAAAAGCTACATACAAGATCTATTCCCCTTTCTGTACTATCTCTTAGTACTTTAGACTTAAGTGTTAAATTTTGGGTGTACAGAGGTATCTTAATAAAATACAATTTATATGAGAGAGACCACTTACATAGCTTCTAATCATTAGCACTCGAGTTTTTAATTCCCCCCCAATTTTTTTTTTAGTTAGTTAAGGATTAGACACCTCTTAACACAAAGAGACCAAGGGGACTACAATTAGAATCAAGTCATAATTAACATATTTAAAAGCAATGCAAAAGGGATTCAAACCGCTGTACACTCTGTTAGGGAACTTTGGTGTGTTTACCCATTTGCCAATGGGAATTAGACCTTACTTTATTTCTTACCCCAAAATTGCCTGTTGGCATATAAATGGTCAATGACATTGCACATGAGCACCTCTTCCTACCTATGCTGGTCAACATTTATCTTACAGAAAAATATATCTCATATGGTCCTTTGCTCTAATGTGGTCGCCATGAATAAATAGTAGATTTCATAAGGATGATTAGGATGGCTACTGAATAGGTCCACCTGAAGTATGTGTTATGTTTAGCTTACACCCCCATACACTTCTCTATTTTGGTTAACTGTGTATACCTGCATGTTGTTATTTACCAATGTGCGACCTATCTTATGTTTTTGTCTTTAGGTTTCTTTTATACTGTCATATTTCCACTGACACTGTAATGTTGTTACTTGTTCTAAAACAATGAAAATTATTTCAATAAAAACTTTGAACCAGAAACCAAAAAGAAAAAGAAAAATTAAAAATGTCAGAAAGCACACACAGAATTATAAGAGCAATTCTAGAATTGTAAGTAAACCTTATCAAAGATTATTCAGCACTATTATACGTCTGAAGTGAACAGAAAACAAGCAACATCTACATTAGTCTGTTTAGTCCTTGCATGTCTCCGGTGCAGTGATCATGCTGTGATACTGATCTGTACAAAAAACATCCAAAATCTCTCTCAGTGTCAACCTGCCCTCCAGCGCCTACTTTATGCTGAAATCAGGGAATGGAGATTTCTCTAACGTGCATACAGCCTGACTAGCATTTACAAAGTACGTCATCCATTCCTTCATTAAAAACTGTCTATATCAGTTCCCATATAATATCAACCTTTTACTTTGTCCTTTTCCAGTCGAAGCCTTTGATGATAACACTTTAGGGATTAGTCAAGACAATTTTAGAAAATAAACTTCATTGATCAGCAGTTAGTACAACATTTAAGGAAGAACTATTAAGACCTTGTAATACCATATAAAGTACAACTAAAAACATCTTGTACTCCCATGTCTACACTAAGGTAACCATTCTTTTGCTGCAAAATATCCTTCTAACCCTCCTTATGATTCTCATGGGCATTGACACTGTAGATGAATTTGAAAGACTTTCTTTAGGTTATAAAAACAAGGCAAAACTTTTCATGGAGACACTGCACACACAGACCTAAGGAAAAATAAAACTTTTGACCTCACAATAATCAAACAATTTTTCTTTAAGACTTTTTTTTCTTTGCAGTGGATGTATGATGCAATAGATTTTTACTTACCTAATAGTATGGCCAAGGCAGCAAGTAAATAATGCAATGAGTTACAAAAGTAAAAAAATCTAAAACAAGCAAACTACTGGCTTAAGAAGAAGCTTTTGAATATATAAGTGTTAGGTATAGTTTTGTACTTCTGTTAATTGTTACGCTACTCCCTATTTACTATTTTGCAGTGGACGTTAAAAATATATTAAAGCAGTTAATAAAATTTATTTTCACCTCTTTATGCTCTCCCAGTGTCCTCCTGCTGTGTCTCTGTGTCACTCACTGTGGCAGTAGCTGCCACATCCGAGACAGTTCTTGCAGTGACAGCCTACCTTTGTGTCTTGCACAATAAGCATCAGTATTTGCACTTTATGGTTGTTCTTTTCGTGTACTGTTTGATATTAATATTATTATAATATGAATTGGAGATATTTATTGTTGGATTCGCACAATTATTTTTATGATAATTTGTAAGGCTGACACTTTATTTGTTGAGATCGGTCAGGTTTCACTGTGTGGGATTTGAACCAGTGATAGGATATATTTTGGTGTTTTTAAGTGATTTTAGCTCTTTGTTTTTTGCATTTAAGTTAATAAATATGGTGTGATATTTTTTCAGTTATTCTTTGTGAGGTGCAGTCTGAATTTTTCCAACCCATGTGTTGTTGTTTCTTGCCACTTCTGAGGCAAACTTGTCTCAGCAGTGACAGCCTGCTTTGACATTCTCTAACTGACTGCACTGACGTCAGTGATAGGCTGAGTGGGCTGTCACTGCCAAACTCCTCTCTGAAGTGGGGCCAGCTGCAGTAATAGGGAGACCCAAAGACACCTCAGGAGGGCACCTGGTAAGTGTGGAGAGGTAAAAATAACATTTTCAATATAACTTCAGCATTATTTTAAAAGTTTCAAAATGCAAAAGTACTCCTTTAAGTAGGGCGAGACATGTGGCATCTATGCTCTAAGAAAAGGCACTCCCATTTCAGACAATCATAACTGAGATTGGAAAATCAGGATGCAACAGCTGGAGGTGCTGCTAAAGTTATTAAAGCTGTCTCTGTGGTTTCCATATTTCCATTTGAAGCCAATAGCACTAAACACTGTACTATCTCTACAATTCCCATTTAAGTGAATAGGAGTTACAGGAACAATGTAGCATCACAAGTTATGCTGTTTCTGTAAATCCAGGGTAAGGGAAACATCATGGCTCATTTTAATACATTGCTTGTGTAAGTCCCATTCTCTTCCTGCTTATCTGTTTCTGTACTTCTGTTCTTCCCTTGGCTGCTATATTTTAATAAGATGGCAGAGGAATGGAATGGAGAGAGATCATTCTTGAACGAGGTATGATTCTCTTCTGAAGGAGACTTAGTATCCCTTTGATTGCAGAAATAGGTATCATTTAAAGGTGCGACCTGTTTTTATCTGAAATGTATCTTCTATCCTGTGGATATGCAATAAATCCCTGAGATTGAAGTACCCACTTTTATTGTTGAGGGTAACAAAACACAAATTTATACATTTGCTATTTAGTTAGACTATAATGTTATATTGAGTTTTATCTCTATGGCTATGTTCACACAACGTCAAAAATAGAAAAAAGGCATCCGATTTTGATATTTAAAAAAATGTCTGTTATTGCCGCAATTTGACTGACTGCAATGGCAATGCATTGAAGTCAATGGAAAGACGGACGTCCAATTCACAAATTGTATTGAATAACGTACGTCAAGATACGGCGGACATTTTTATTAGTTGTTCACACACGGTTTTTCTTTTGTCACCGTTATTTCTCTGTTTTTACTGTTAAATTCAATGGACTTTTCAATTAGGCCGCACCCAAAGGCCAATTAGTAGTCCCAAACTAGAATAATGTGCCAACAGCCGTCATTACACTAAGGGGAGACAAGGCTGCTAAATTATGTACTTTTTTTTAGATGCAAAATGATAGACGTCATTTTAAATGGAGCTGAAAAAACGTTGTGTGAACATAGCCTGTCTCTTTACTGCTCCCGAAAATGAATAAAATATATACACGTACTATAAGAAGGTAAGTTTTACATTAATATGAAGTTATTAGGTTACTTTTCTTCTCCACCCCAGAAATATACAATGATCATAATACCTATCCTATCACATTTTACATTTATTCATGTAGATAGACAGCTCATATTAGTCTGATGAATCCTGAGCCATTTCTCTGACACATCTATTATTTCTAGAATGCACATAAGCATTGTTGCGTGAGGATTTACACAAATCTTAGATTTTGTCAGCTTTGTGTATGTTCATTATCTCTGGTCAGTGCTCATGTTATAAACTTTACTGGAAAAAAATGTTATAGCGTGGAGACATTTCTGCTGTTCATGTCCGATTGAACAGCTCAATGTGTATTTAAACATCATGCAGGTAATGCTGTAAGAAAATTTACAGGCTACTACAGTCTACTGTTTGTTGAAAGTTAAAAGGAAACTCTGGCAAATGACATTTTTTAACATATGCCCAGGGATGGGATGTTTTAAAATAATAAAGCACACTACCTCCCTGGCTACAGCTCTACCTCCGCTATCCTGTTGCTCTGTCCCACTGTTTTCCAACATTTCCAGGTCCTGGAGTCGTAATGTTGCAGGTCCAAAGAGCTAATAATCAGCTGCAGCACCTGACCCATTTTAGCACCTTTGCAACACCACGGCCACACAGTAGGATAAACCGGGGAATCAAACCTAGGAAAAAAAAAATATATTTGATTTATCAAACTGATGTAAAGAAAAATTGTCTCAGTTGCTCCTAGTTGAACCATTTAGATCCCACCTTTCATTTTTCAAAGAATCTTTGAGGAATGAAAAGTGGAATCTGATTGGTTGCTAGGGGTAACTGAGGCAATTCTACTTTATACCAGTTTTATAAATCTCCCCCTTGGTCTCTAAACAGGTCATTTACCCCTAGACCATGTCTCCAACACAGGATTGAATATGTAACTATATCTGATTGCAGTCCAGTTCTCTGTAGGCAGTTCATGACTAAAATCAACACTTGGCTGACAGTGTGAGTGAGCAGGAGGCTGGGCAACAGAGATTATTTCTGAAGAAGAGGGTAAAAGAAGTGATAATGCATGCCAGAGTGCGGCTCAAACGCTGAGCCACAAAGTCTCTTTGACTTTTCATTACAGTAGGAGACCCATAATTGTGCATAATCCACTCTAAAGACAAATTATCAAAAGGTAACATGCTCACAAGAGGACCCCCACCTACAGCTCAGTACCTCAGGTAGGGCTCGGATACTGACAAATTCCCTTTAATAAATTAGATCACTGTTAGATAAAGGCTTCTTCTCTAGTTCTTTGTAGCTGGATACCCATTCACATAAACACAAATACATAATCGTTGTGTAATCCTTTTATGTTTCTATATCCAGGAACTGCTCTGATAATGCACAATGCATTATCAGTGCACGTTCTTCTTTGGAGAAGACTCTGCCTTTTACTAAAAAATTAGCCTTGCCTTATAAGGCACTGGAGTAGCTCATAGATTCTCAACATGTTCTTACCCTCTGACATAACTAAAAGTGAAACTCCCCTTTAAAAAATTTTCACATTGTTTTCTTTGTTGAATAGTGAGGGACACTTGGCTATAGTTTTTTCTTTGTTGTTTTTTTGTTTTATTTTTTTATTTCTAATAAGACATAGATGTGTGATTTATTATTTTATTCATGAATTTATGTTTCTAATAATTGTACCTAAATACACATTTGAACTAATGAACTAAAGTCACAAACGGATTATTTTTTATCCCCAATAATTTGTCAGACTGCTGCTGCTATTAAGTTTCAATTCAAATGTTTTATTTAATATTTGTACACAGCAGAAGCAAATTGCACTTAAATGACTGTGCAATCATTGTGTGGCTAAATTCAGGCTAATCCAATCTCCACTGAAAATGTAAGCTTCAAGAACAATATTTTTCATTACTAACACTAACAATACAATAGGAAGCACTATATATGACAGAAATTATAGCATCATGTGTACATCATTATAACAAATAATTAGCCTTGTAAAACACGTAAGTTCTAGGCATTTAATGGGCAAATTAGCAGGAAGCCTTAACATCAAGTTACTGTTTTGTTTAAAAAAAATCTGTGGACAAAATAGCGATTAAGTTATACTTTAAATGGGTCTACTGGACCCTGGAAAATATATGTTATCTTGCCGTCTATGGAATCCTGGCGAGAGCGTATACACATAGTATACGCTCCGGCCAGGATCTCTAACAGCGCTGCAAACAACTGACATGTCAGTTTTCTGCAGCCGCTATTCATTGAATAGCGGCTGCAGAAAACCCTGTCAGTGCACACTAAGGAGCATGTGACTCCGCACGCTCCATAGTTTGCAGTGGGAAGATCTGATGTGGGCACACACTGGTGCTGCAGTACCGACCGGGATGATTCTTTTTGAGACCATCCGTGTCACGGAACGGCTGGTCTCATACAACATGTGAACATAGCCCAAACCTTATCCAGAGTTCCTGGAGGAAACCCACACAAACACATAGAAAACATACAAACTCTTTGCAGATGTTGGAATTTCAACCCAGGACCTCAGAACTGTGAGGCTACAGTGTTAACTATTGAGCCACCTTGCCCCCTTAATGAATGCTGTCTACATGTATCTGTTATCTGCTTAAATCAGCAGCCAAGAAATATGCAGACCTTCGTCCAACCTCACATACAACAGTAACCAAGGAAAAAGGCCCATCTCCAGCTTATCAGGGCCATCAAATCCTGGGTCTAAGGATATCCTCTAGCCTTAAGGTTGTCACAATAATACCATGAGCCACCAAGGTATCTCAGCATTAACATAGTTGCTTATTTGGGTGGAAATAGGGGCATAAAGGGGGTATTCAGTGGTATACAGAACCATGTATTTCTTATAACTTAGATGTCCAGATCAGATAAGAATAAGAAACAAAAAACAAGGTGCAAGATACATGTATATTAGACATAGGATAGTATTAGGAAGGGGGATTGTTTAGCATATTGTTTACAAGACCTGAATAACCCCTAATTAAAGTGTCACTGCAGTCATAACTTTCAAAATCTAAATCAACAGTAGATGCAATATAAAGTAAATTTGCAATTTTACATTTATTTTTTATTTTTAGTTATAATGGAAAACACGGCACACCTGTTTTCTGACTCTTTTTTCCCTCAAAGAGTCAGACAACAGAAAGTCTATTGTATTCCTGGTCATCTGAGCACTCACAGAGAAGGCAGTCATTTGATGGACACACTGAGCCGCAACTCTCTGTACTGGGCAGAATTCCTCTATTAAGTCTGTTTTTTTTAACCAGCGCAATTCTAAAAATCTGCCTGGACATGGATTCCTGGTAAGTATAGCTTTGTTTTACAGCATGATAATAACAACAAAATGTGCATAATGTGCTAGGCGAGTGGCCAGTTTGAGGCAGTGCTTATAGTTAAACTATTAACTAACTATAGTTAGACTATTTAATTGCAACTTTTCATACCTTTCTAGCAGTTTTTAATACAATGGGTGTATTTTCATTTCTAAGTAATGCATTCATGGAATGAAAGAGAGTGACTAACTCTATAAAATTACCCTATCATTATACAAATTAAATAAAAAAGCTGAACAACTGGTTAAAGCACAGTATTTAGCATCTCTAATTGTATTATTTTTTTCCATCAAAACAGAAAAACCTATGAATATTCTTTTCATAAAAGAATATCAAGGTTACCAGAGAAAGCTATTACCAACATTTAAACCTTTGAATTCCTGTTGTTTTTTTGTTTTTTTTTTCATTCACAGAAGTGTTTTATAAGTGATGTGGTCAATTGTTTTATAAAAACTAAGTTTCCGATACAGACTAAAAAAAAAGTAATTAAAGCCAAATTATTACCGGGAACTAATACACGTACAAAAACTGTATGTTTCAAAATTTTTTTTTTATTTATGGCAAGCATTTAACAACAGAAGATGGCCATCTTTTGATAATGGTAGCCGTAAATAATGTTCACTTCTGTCTTTTGTCGTTAAATGAACACTGATCTGTCAATTTGACCTTGTGTGAACATAGCCTAAAACTGTTTTTCTACCTAATTCCAGCAGTTCTTAACTCCTTAATGTCCATGTCTGTTTTGCCTTAAGGCAGTGCCACCTGTGTTCTGCAGCCATGCTTCATAGTGTCTGGTCGCTTCTGGGGTTCTCAGATGTGGCAAGATTAGAAGAAAAAACTCTTACTTTCTTGCAAAAACAACAGCACCCCTGTCCCCAAGTTGTGTGTGATATTACAATTTAGCTCCTTTCATTTAAATGGAACAGAGATGCAATACCACACCCAAACTGAGGACAATAATGGAGCTATTTCTGGAGGAAAGCAACCATGTTTCGCTAAGACTGAATAACTGCTTTAACTGCTCACAGATGACCACTAATGTTGAATGAATTTTAGAAAATTGGCATTTAACTTGGGGCTTGTGGAGAAGTTGGATGCTGCCCTAAGGAGTCCCCGGATACAGCTTATTACTGTGGGTACACTGCCCTAGGGCAGTATCCAATTTCTCCAGATATTTGGAGTTAAATACAAGTGTTTGGGTTCTGGTTCAACCAGCTCCTGGTCAGCTCCTGGACAGGACCTAAGGTACTGACAGTGCAGTGTAGGTTTCTGTCCCCTTGTGGTATACCACCTGTCTTCAATGCGTCAGTGCTGTAGATGTGATATAGTGTTGCCTAACCCACTGTAACCCTGTGTCAGACAGGACTAGTGGCTTGGTGCGTGCGCCGCACTTTAGTACGACTCACTGCTACTTTATCCGCATGCGTGGAACAAGATCATGCCAGGATAGAGCTGGAGGCAGGCCACAGGTAAATAGTAAATATGCAGCAGAAATAGGGAGGAAGAAGTAGTGGGGAGGCATGCTGCACAAACACCAAGCCATTAATCCTCTTTTCCTCTCTGACACATGGTAACAGTGGGTTTGACTACTCTGTATCAAATCTACAGCACAGACACATTTAAAGCAAATGTACCATACATACATCAAGATTTTTACATGAATAGACTGGCGCTGGCGCAGGAATGCCGATGCTACAGTTTTTTTTTTTAACTGCAGCCCTGTTCCGGTGCACGATAACTGTCTGTTCTTAGGCACCAGTCCAGGCATGGAGCACTGGAGGCGGGCCCACCCGCCCCCACTGTGACGATCTGCCCTCCCCTCTGTTACGAGGTTCCATTAGAATTTGACACAGGCATAGTGAAGATCTAGAGGTAGGCTTGTCAAAACAGTAGTGAACAGATCTTAACAGTGCTGAACTGGAGCACATTATATTTACTGATTGTGCATTAAATGTGGGAAGAAAGCCTTAGGAGAAGTAGCCATAACACTGTCTCCGTTACCAAATCAATGCAAATAAGCTGTAAGTGTACCTGGAATGAGAATTAGGGTGTAGTTTTGAAAGTTGTGACAAAATAAACAGTAAGCACGAACAGAGATAGTGACCATTGCACATTGTGGCTGGGTTCACACTACGTATATTTCAGTCAGTATTGTGGTCCTCATATTGCAACCAAAACCAGGAGTGGATTGAAAACACAGAAAGGCTCTGTTCACACAATGTTGTAATTGAGTGGATGGCCGCCATATAACAGTAAATAACGGCCATTATTTCAATATAACAGATGTGTTTTCAATCTGTGTTTTCAATCCACTCCTGGTTTTGGTTGCAATATGAGGACCACAATACTTACTGAAATCTACGTAGTGTGAACCCAGCTTGTTACTGTAAGACAAAACTTAAAATTTTTCTTCTTGTATTATTTTTCAGCTATTCTCTTGTAATCTTCTCAGCATGTTCCATTTTTTCTTATTTTCTCCACCTGTCTAGTTGTAGGATTCCTACTGAATGTGAGAAATATGCATCTAAAAGTATGTCCAACTATGAACATGTTTTTGACTGGTGTTGATGTGTTCATCAACAGGAGTTACATGTTTAATTCTGTTTCTACTTTGAAAACCACTCTTTCTACTAAGATAAGTTTAAAACAGGATTCATATATATATTTTTGTCAGTTTTTAAAAAAAATTAAATGTAAGAGTTACTGCATATTTCACAGTTCTTGGTAATGTGATTATTATGTTACACTATTGGCTACTGTGATTTACTTAATGCAATGTCCTTGTATATTTCGACAAATGAAATGTAAAATATTGTTATTGTTATTTTAACTCTTGATATTTGTATCTCTTAAAGCAGTTGAACAGAAATGGCCCCAACTGTTACACTCTCCAGAGCACTATGTGTGGGTAAAAACCACACCCGTACCCATTATTCAACAGCTGCCTAAGTTTACAGATATTGAAAATTTGGCGTGGGCGTGGTTTCGCCTGGACACATTGCTCCTGACATGCACTAGCCCTCACTCACCTCAGAAGGTAGTCTCCTAAGATAAACAATGGAAGGAAGTGCTTCTTGGATAACCCTTTTAACCCCTTCACATCAGCAATACGTCTATATATGTTGCAATTACCGATGCCCTCTGCGGTTGCAACGTATATAAAAATTGTTGGCTTTGTTTTAATGTGTGCAATGCTACTTCAGTGTGAGCGGAACCACACACATTCATGTGCCAGGAACTGGTATACTGACAGACAGCAGAAAATGCTGCTGTCTATCATTAACCCCTTAAAAGCAGCAATCTTTGAAGGTTTCATTGGCAGGAGTGACACCTGTCAGATTGGAACCCCTGCTATATGTCTACAGGCATCACATCTCTTTTCCTGAAAAAGGCAGGAGTGATAATACACTGTCAGACTCTATGAGAACAGTTCTGGTCTTACTGATCGATTCTATACAATAGCATAGCATTATTCAGTATAAGCAGTCTAATGATTGCTTTTAAAAGTACTCTAGACAAACCTAAAAATTTTAATACAAAATATATTAATAAAATAATAAAATATTTAAAAAATATTACAAAGCCCTCCATCAATAACAGTTAAAATACCACTTTTCCCATTTTACAAATAAAAATATAATAAATGAACATTTTGTATTGTAGTGTGTAAAATTGTCTGTTGTATTAAAATATAACAACATTTTTATAACGTGGTCAACATTGTAAACAAAAGAGGGGGGAAAACACATTTTTACTTATTAAAATTTTTTAAATGTGGTCAAATTCCCATTAAAGGACAAGTGCCATGAAAAACTTTTTCCCAGTAATTGAAGCACATTACAAAGTTATATAACTCTGTAATGTGCTTCAATCACCTATCTGCCTCCCTTCCCTGTCTTTTCCCCCCTCCACCCCCCACCAGGAAGTGTCCTGACTCACACAGACCTGATTACTGTGGTCACCGTCACCAAGCTCTTCTCTCAGCTCCTTCTCCTGTTACACTAGCCTCCCCCCTCCCCTGCCTTGTCAGGTGACAGGCTTGCTCACCTCCGATTGGCTGAACAACTGCAAGCCATCACTTGTCACATCTCACTTGCTTATCTTCCCTCAGACTGACTCTGGCACATAGGCAGCTCCCCCCTCCCCTCATACCCTCTCTCCTGCTGCCATGGACTCAGTGAAGGAGTCATGTCACTAGAGAAGATAAGCTGAGCAAGCAGAGTCACCTGACAAGGAGGGGGAGGGGGAGGCTGGTGTAACAGGAGCTAGCCCAGCCCTCCTGCTGATGACTCATCCTCACAAGAAGGAGCTGCCTGGTGACGGTGACGACAGTAATCAGGTCTGTGTGAGTTTAGTGCACTTCCTGGTGGGGGGTGGAGGGGGGAAAAGACAGGGAAGGGAGGCAGATAGGTGATTGAAGCATATTACAGAGTTATATAACTTTGTAATGTGCTTCAATTACTGGGAAAAAGTTTATCATGGCACTTGTCCTTTAATACCAAAATGATACCAATAAAAACTATAGATCACTGCACAAAGAAAAGAGCCCCAATGGCTCTGTAGGTGAAAAAAATAAAAGCATTATGGCTGTTAGAAATTAAGGAGGAACACTACTTCACTGTGACTTGCACAGCTGTGCATTAATGACCTTTGGTTATGAAGGGGTTAAGAATGTTTGAGAAATGAATTAAAATGAATTACAAGAATTAGTAAATTACACTTTAAATAAAAGAGATGGAAAAGTGGTTGGAATATATTACTTGCAAATGGTCCAGCCTAACTCTACAAAACTAGTGTCTAAAAGTAATCTATTTTGGATAGGTCTCTATGGACAGGTTTGTGAAATGACCATTACAAACGTATGTGATAAATATAACTCAGGGGTTTTCATATTATATTTTACAACATGTGATAAACAGGTCTTATAATTGGAAGAGCTGTCAAGCATATAATAGAATTTTTTCTTCATTTTTTTAAAATCAGATAGTTACAGTAGCTGGCAGAGGATTTAAAGAAAGCAATCATTATAAACTGTAACAAAAGATATTATTCTCCATCTTTTCTATATTATTCACACTTTAAATGTATATGAACTGAACAAACCACTAAAAATAATATTCTGTACAAACTTTTGGACACTGAGATGTATTTAAAAACTTTTATGAAAAGGAATATTTCAAAGGTTTTGATCACAATAAAATCCTAAAATCACTCGAAAGATTATAATTAAGTAAGCTTAAAGAGGCTGTCAAACATTTTTTTTCTCATCGGAAAAGGGAATAATTTGTAATCTTTTCCTTCCTCTTAGTTATTTTCTCTAACCTCTTTTCCCGCCTTTTCCAAGCAGCTGCAGTTCCAAGTGAAGTCTTGGAATCACCCTTGTCCCTGAATATTTTCAACCTGCTGCAATTATGGTCAGAAAAGCTGGACATCTTGCCACAGATGGCAGAGTTCCTTCTTACCCTGCTGTCATGTCCAGCCAGCAGAATTGCATCGGAGAGGAATTGACCCCTAGGAGGACCAGGCTGTTTTGCCTTAGGCTACATTCACACATCTGTAGTGCAGCCTGCGTCTGCAGACCCACAGCTGCTGCCAACACTATAAATGTGCATCTGCAGTGCTCCATGCTTGGAGCATCAATTTATGGCCCAGGACCCCTCCTCTTCTTGTGCTTCTTTTGCATGTTGATGCAGCATAAATGAAAATAATTGGGGGCTTCTGCTCCACATGGGCATTGTAAAAAAAATAAAAAATAAAATAAAAATTGGCATTACTGGAGTGGAAATATTATATTTAATCCCCCACTTTACAGTATGACTATGCCGCGGGTATGATATAAAGCTATCCAAAAATTTTTGCATTATAAATTATTATATTATAAATGCTCTGCTCCCAGTGTCCCTGGTGTTTAGTAGGATGGATCTCTCAACCTTCCCCCCCCTCCCCCCCGCCCCCCGCACGCGGTATCGCACGGGGAGGGGGGGGATCCATTCTTCTGGCCGGGCCTCAGCGTTGCACTGACGCTGATCCCGGCTCGCCGATACATCGTTCTGGTCTGCACCAGCAGGCTGGAGCAATGTATCTGTTAGGATTGGGACAGGGAAACACAAGGACAGGTGAGCCCTGAAGCTGGCACCCACCCCGCTGTCCCTACCTTCTTGCCTCAGATGCTCTAAAATAGCAAACAGACAACTGGACGGCAGTCCCTAGGCTGGCTGAGGGAAACACAGAACAATACAAGACAGACAAAACACAATAAGGAGAAGTCAGAAGTCCAAGTCAAATACCAAACGGGCAGCACAGTACAAAATCGTGTCCAAATGGGTAGTCAAAGGGTTAATAGCAGAAGTCAGGTAACCAGGAATCAAATACAGACTTAAAGGGTAGGTCAAGTATCTCTAGGATGAACCAGGTACTATTGCAGGAGAGGAATGAGAGCTCAGGGCTGATACTTATGGAGCCTGTAGTCCCAGCCCCAGACTTGATTGGGGTTGAGGCTCCAGGTCCTGCACAGATACTGACAGCTTACTGGTGAGTCAGGTGTCAGTCAATAATTAGTGAACACACACAACACCTAAGCGGATCAGCCAGGGGAGTGAAACCCTGGCCTCTACTACAACACAGAACAGCAGAGCAGAGTGAGTGAAAAACATATGGCTGCTATGGACGCCGAGCCGAATGCCCGGCCCGAGTCCTAACAGTATCACTGATCTCACTGATCATTGCTGTGTATATACACAGCATTGATCTCTATGAGAGATCAATGCTGTGTATATAGAAGTCCCCCAAAGGGACTTCTAGTTAAAGTAATAAAAATAAATTTGTTTTTTTTATTAATAACCCCCCTAATAAAAGTCCAAATCACCCCTCTTTTCCCATTTTATAAATATAAATAAACAAATAAACAAACATATTTAGTATCGCATATTTGCCCCAACTATTAAATTATCACATTTCTCATCATGCACGGTAAGCGTAAGCGTAAAAAAAATATCCTAAGTGCAAAATTGTGCATTTTTGTGCAAATCTAGAAAAAAATTTACTAAAAAGTGATCAAAAAGTTGTATATAAGCAATCAAGGTACTATTTGAAAGTACAGATCATGGCGCAAAAAATTACACCTCACAAAGCCCCATCAACCAAAAAATAAAAGTGTTATATGGATTAAGTCCTCAAATACAACACCACAAGGAAAACCATTTGTGCTGTACCGATGTGCTGTCCACCTGGAGAAATGCCTTTATTTCCAGGAAGCAGTAATCAAAGCCCTAATATTGGGCAGCTATGGAACGGTTGCTAGGGGTCATGTGATTGGATAGGGATTTATTCTCATTGTCCTTTTCAATTCAGGAAGGATTTTTTTCCCTGTGATGGGGCTATTGGTGTTTGCCTCATAAGGGTTTTTTTGCGGACATATAGCACCATTCGGGCGCAAGGCAAGTCTACAAAGGGAAGAAGCACCATTTGGTTTTTGGAGGCTGGATTTGGCTTTAACCCCTACCCCCAATATGACGTCCAGGGACGTCATGAAAAGCAGTGCCAGAACGCACCATGACGCCCCTGCCTGCCCCCGCTGTCCCTATCTGAGATTGGGAAGCAGGAGGAGGCTGTGTCACACAGCCTCCTCCCGCTGCCACTGCCTGGAGGGGAGCCATGCTCCCCCTAGGACAGTTAACCCCATAAACGTAGCAGTCATTGCGACCGCAGCGTCTATGGGAAGAGGGGCTTTAACCCCTACCCCCAATATGACGTCCAGGGACGTCATGAAAAGCAGTGCCAACGTTAATTATCCTGCCCGATTAACACCATTAAAAAAATAAATAAAAAACTAACCAAAATGATAATTTTTTGTTAATCCTGCCCCCTAATAAATATAGAAAAAAGCTATCAACACGTCACAAAAGGTGTACCACTAAAAACGTCAGCTCATGCCGCAAAACAAAAACCCTCACATACCTCCATTGGCGAAAAAAAATAAATATTACTGCCCTTACAATATGCAAGACACAAACAGTTTTTATAGCATAAATGCCATAAACTATAACAAAAGCTATATAAACTGGATATCACTGTAATCGTACCAACAATAAAATGATGAAAAACAGCTGATAAATTGTGTTTTTTATTCTTTCCACCTTATAAAAAAATTAAATAAATAATGATCAGTGTCACATGTCCCCAGAATGGTACCGATGGAAACGTCAACCCATCTTACACAAATATTTTTGCATTGCAAGGCTTCTGTGACATGGTATAATGGCTGAAAAAAACTTAAATAAAAAAAAAGCCCCCAAATTCCCCAGGTCTCTGTCATGTCTGCGGCCTGTAGTTGAGTCAGGTGACACACTGCGGCCATATATGGGGGATTTCTAGAAACACTGGATAAGGAGACTCAATAGTGAGTTCCAGTTCTCAGCTAGTATTTGCTGTGTTAGAGGGGAAAAATGGATTAAATGGAATACCTTCCAAAAAAAATTTTTTAAATTTCCCTTTCAACTTGGTTAATTTTCTGCAAAACACCTAAAGGGTTAATACACTTATGAAATGTTACTTTTTATACTTTAAGGGGTGCAGTTTTTACAATGGAGAGATTTATGGGGGTAACTAACATACAGGCTCCACAAATCCACTTCAGAACTAAACTCGTCCCTAAATAAATCTAAATTTGAAATGTTCCTGAAAATTTGAAAAATCACTGCAAAATTTTTAAGCCATCTAACATCCTAACAAGTAAAAGGACGTTCACTAAATGACGTCACCATAAAGTAGACATGTTGTAGATGTTGCAGTAATAATTAGTTTATGTGGCATGACTATTTTTCTTAGTAAAAAAGAATTTTGAATATAAAGGATTATAAATGTTTCAAATTTTTGCGCAGTTGTGTTTTTTACAAACCAAAGTATACCACAAACATAAAGAGGAATATGTCACGAAAAAACAATCTCAGAATAACCGCGATAGTTAAAAGCATTGCAAAGTTATCACTACATAAAGAGAGACAGGTCAGATTTTCAAAATAAGCCCTTGACATTAAGGCCAAAACAGACTGCGGAGGCAAGGGGTTAAGGGATTTGCAGGGCCATGTCACGTTAACAGAGCCCCTGTGTTACCAAGACAGTGGGAACCTCCCACAAGGGACCCCATTATGGAAACTACATCCCACAAGGAACGTAACAAGGGGTATAGTGAGCATATGGACCCCACTGGTGACTGGAACATACTGTATGTGGAACAATGTGGTGGGGGGAAAAATTACACTAAAACTTTGTTCTAGCCTTGAATTTTTCATTTTCACAAGGGTTAAAAAAGAAAAAACACACAAAATGTGTACCAAGTACAGAAATACCCCACATGAGGACATAAAATGCCAAGGGGGCACCAAGCCCCCAAAGGGAAAGAGTGCCATTGGCATTTTGGAGGCTAGATTTGGCTGGAATGGATGGTGAATGTCAAGTCCCATTTACAAAGCCCCCATACTACCAAGACAGTGACACTGATCCTCCAGCATCCAATGCTGTCCCTAGAGAGAAGTAAGCATAAACCTCTGATCAGCCAAAGTCCACTGCTATCCAGGGTTAAAATTGAATGGTTAACTGACCGATTGAGATTTTTAAAAATTTTACATTTTCCATTTTTTTTACACTGTAAGGCTATGTTCACACAATGTTTTTAAGCTCCGTTTAAAATTACGTTCGTTATTTTGAGCCTAAAATAACGGACGTTTTTTAGCAGTCTTTCCTCCCCTTAGTGCAATGACTGGTGTTGGTACATTATTCTAGTTTGGGGTTACTATTTGCCCTTTGGGTGTGTCTTAATTTAAAAGTCCATTGAAGTCAGTAGTAAAAACGGAGAAAGAACGGTGACAAAAGAAGAACTGTGTGTGAACAGCTAATAAGAAACGTTCGGTGTTTGCAAAAGACGTCCGAAAATAATGTTCATGTTCATTATTTTGACGTCTGCAGTAAAGCGTCCGTTATTTAATGCATTGTGTGCATTGGACGTCCGTCTTCCCATTGACTTAAATGCATTGCCATTGCAGTCAATTAAATCGCGGCAAAAACTGACGTTCTTTTAAATAGCGAAATCGGACGTTTTTTCTCCATTTTTGACGTTGTGTGAACATAGTCTTTCAACATTAGTTGTTGAACAAAAGAATCCTCTGTAACAGTCCCAATATTGTAGATCCTATGGATTGGCTGTTTTATTGATAATAATTTGCATGTGCCTTGCAAATATTCATGAATGCGACCGAATATTTGCGAAACTTGCAAAAATAGTTTTTTTTTTTACTAAATCATCTCTAACCAATGGTGTCCACTTATACAGCCTAACCATCAGCAATCAGTTATAAAGCTTAATTTTCCAGGCTCACCAGCGGGGCAGCCGACTACTACCAGAAAAAGTAATCCAGGAGCATCCTGATTTTCCTTCATGGGTTAAGTCTTCTATGTCCCTTAAAGGACAACTCCGACAATTTTTTTTTTTAGCTTATTTAACACACAGTACAAAGTTATATAACTTTGTAATGTGGTTAAATACCCGGTCTGGCCCCCTTCCCCCACTTTCGGACCCCCGACCCCCCGCCCGGAAGTTAAAGAATGTATACATTACCTATTACGGTCGTCACGGTCCTCTTCTCCCGGGCGGCATCTGTTGATGACGACGTCAGTGCCGGGGGGCGGTCCGGGTCTTCTTCCTCCTCGGCGTCTTCATAAAGAGTGAATGGGACGGAAAAGGCTGCTGGTGCACATGCGCACCAGCAGCCTTTTCATTGGCTGGAGCGCATCACATGGCTTCCAGCTTGCTCAGCCCTGATTGGCTGAGGTTGCTGGAAGCCATGTGATGCGCTCCAGCCAATGAAAAGGCTGCCGTTGCGCAAGCGCACTGGCAGCCTTTTCCATCCCCAGGACCCGGAAGTTAGAGACATCGCTGGACGGCAGACAGCGGTGACGGTGAGGCGGACGGCGGGCGAATGGAGTGGCGATCGTCACCAGAGGGATGGTGAGTATGGTGTCTGTGTGTGTCTGTGTTTTTTTTTTTGGGGGGGGTTCCCGCCGGAGTTGTCCTTTAACCCCTTAAGGTCAAAGCCAATTTTCGTTTTTGCGCTTTTGCTTTTTCCACTTTATGTTTAAAAGGCCATAGCGCTTCTATTTTTTCACCAAGAAACCCACATGAGCCCTTATTTTTTGCAACACCAATTTTACTTTGCAATAACAGACTTTATTTTCCCATAAAATATGGTTCGAAACTGGGAAAAAAATCATTTGCGCTGTCAAATTGAAAAAAAAAAAAAAAATTTTTTCATTTCAGGGAGTTTTGTGTTTACGCAGTTCACCCTGGGGTAAAACTGACTTGTTATGCATGTTCCTCAAGTCATTACGATTACAACAATGTGTAACATGTAAAAAAGAAAAAATTATTTGATGGCTTTTAAAAAATTCAAACCATTGTCAACAAATATATGTTCCTTAAAATCGCTCTATTCCCATGTTTATAGCGCTTTTATCCTTTGGTCTATGGGGCTAATTGAGGTGTCATTTTTTGCGCCATGACATGTACTTTCTATTGGTATCTTGATTGCGCATTTTTGCCTTTTTGATCGCTTTTTATTAAATTTTTTTGGATTTGATGCGACCAAAAATGCGCCATTTTGCACTTTGTTTTTTTTTGTGCTGACATTGTTTACCGTGCGAGATCAGGAATGTGATAAATTAATAGTTCAGGTGATTACCCGCGCAACGATACCAAATATGTTTATGTATTTGTTTGTTTATATTTATAAAATGGGAAAAGGGGGGTGATTTGGACTTTTATTATGGGAGGGGATTTTTTATTAATATAAAAACATTTTTACTTTTTTTTTTACATTAACTAGAAGTCCCCCTGACAAATGGCTTTCTTTTTTTTTATAACTTCGAAGAGCCTTAAAATGGGCTGTGTTGTGTTGTTTTACTCCAGCATCTTATGGAATAAAATAACTCAGAGAAGGAAACTGTTGGTCTCTTAATATCACAGTACAAGTAACCACAAAGGAGTTAGTTGACCTTCGTATTGTCCTACATATGCAATTACCATTTAGTGTCATTTCCAGTAACATGACACTCTCCAAGGAGGATTAACAAAGAACAAGTGACATTGGTCTTTTACATTTCATAAAGAAAGAATGACTGAACAGACATAAGAAACATGACATTGTGACTTTAGGATACAACTTGATGACTTTCAGTAAAGTCACTATTAAACATATACATTCTGTTCACTGAAGATCCAGCTTCACATTGCTAGAATGGTGTAATTGGGTAATTATTTTAGTTCCCTGTTACATAACAGGATTAGACTGTGAGACAGGATTTTAACAGAGCACAGCCTGTTAATTTACATGGGGTAACTGTAGCTGGATATATAAAACGTTGACCTGTTATATACTGTTTCTTTTAGCTAACCACAGCCCAACTACTTAAGCATAGCTGATTACATTTTTGGCAGACACGTGTCTCTCATCAGCCATTAAAAGTTATTGTTGACAGACATATTTTCAGTATGAGGCCATAACAACCAAAATCTACTTTTTGCCTTTTGATTCCCATCATGTTGTGCCCAATTAACGCCCTTTATTTCCAAACAATGGCCGTTGTTGCACAAATAGCGTTGTTTTGAAATAATGCTTAATAATTGAGTGTGAAATGATGTCCATAAAAAAAAATCTGTCAAACGGCCAGTGCGCACACAGTATAGAATAGCATCCATAACTGATTATGACCATCAAAATAATGAACATGCTCATTATTTCTTACCTGCCGGAGTCGCTCCCTCCATAGTGTGCACTGACAGGGTTTTCTGCGGTGGCTATCTACTGAATAGCGGCCACAGAAAACTGACATGTCAGTTTTCTACTGCGCCGCAAGAGGCCAGGTAACATGGCCTTATCATAATCAAATTTAGATTTTTTATTTTATTTGTTATGTCTGTTAAAGCAAAAACTATTACTCCTAACCATAAGATTACTCCTCTCTGTGTTGCTTGCTGCCCCTTTGAATAAGGCCCCAGAATAATAAGAGAGATTTGCTTTATAAAAAAAAATAAAAATAATAACATATACATATATATACACACACACATATATATATATATATATATATATATATATATATATACATACACACACATATCATATTTTACGGCGTAGTATAAGACGACTGGACATATATATATATATATATATATATATTATTCACACTTTTGTCTAAATGCAGTATCCTGTGTTCTATTGTATATGCTATGGTCAGCTATTTGCATGCAGCCATTCTGCTGCTACTACAGCTTTACTTAACAATTTTCACCAAAAGAAGAGAAAAATGCTGAACTTACGTAGCAAGAAAATTTAATCTTTATTGAGTACATATATTTAAAACAATTCATAAAAAGAGAGAAAACCTAACATTAAAAAGAACGGTGGCTATCCCGGAGGTGGTTCTTAATTTATTTTACTCATACTATTTGCTGCAATCCCTGACCCACAACATAAATCGTGTTACAGATGGATAAAGTGCAATACACAATAAATAATGCTAAAATTTTTTATATTACAATGCCAAAGTGCTAGTGCATATAATTTATTAAGTTAGTATAAATCATAACATTAATCCTGTAGTCCACCTATTGGTTATTGTTATTACCCCACAAATTCTGGGGATCCAGCAAGTAAACTACCTTAGAGGTCCGTTTGTTATGTAACTCCTCTGGGACGTCAACGGACCCCCGGACGAAGGCAACAAAACATGCGTCGGGGTGGTGGCATCCCGGAGGAGTTACATAACAAACGGACCTCTAAGGTAGTTTACTTGCTGGATCCCCAGATTTTGTGGGGTAATAACAATAACCAATAGGTGGACTACAGGATTAATGTTGCGATATATGCTAACTTAATAAATTATATGCACTAGCACTTTGGCATTGCAATATAACATTTTTTAGCATTATTTATTGTGTATTGCACTTTATCCATCTGTAACACGATTTATGTTGTGGGTCAGGGATTGCAGCAAATAGTATGAGTAAAATAAATTAAGAACCACCTCCGGGATAGCATTCTTTTTAATGTTAGGTTTTCTCTCTTTTTATGAATTGTTTTAAATATACTGTATGTACTCAATAAAGATTAAATTTTCTTGCTACGTAAGTTCAGCATTTTTCTCTTCTTTTGGTGAAAAAAAAAAAAAAAAAAATATATATATATATATATATATATGTATATTCTTATTGTATATTGTATATTCTCATTGTTTTGAAAAGTCTACCTCCTTATACTTTTCTGTATAATAAAAGCAAAAAAAGTATCCAACGTGAGCCAGCAGTATGCCCAGGGACCCCACTCAGCATATGTTCCATTGAAGTCAATGTATACTGAACAGTATGTCTAGATGTTTTTCATACTAAATGATTGAATTCTATGTACTGTAACTAACTACTTGTGCAGTTTGAACTACACTTTGATCTATGCAAAATATGGTAAAAATTTTAATACAACATATATAGCAGACCTAGCCTATGTTTCCTTTACAGGAAAAAATTAATAATATAGATAATGGTTTGTTAATACATGAGGTCTACAACATTTTCTTTGAATTCATTACTTGTTTTTGCTTGTTTTTCTGAGATTTACGTTTTTTTTCCCTTTTCATCTTTTTCTTTGCATCCACAGAAGCTTTAGTTGGCATATCACATTACATACATCCCTTTTCAAGTAGGTATTGGTATACTGAAAGGAGTTTGGAGAACATTAAACACAATTTCCCTTGTTTTATAAAAGAGGACCTGCTGCAACAGTGATGAACAGAATTGCCATGCTTTCAAAATAACTGTGTCATTGTCAGTAGGATGTCATATTGTTACAAACAGAAGTACTGTCAAGCTCACAAGTCCCCCGAAAAAAATGTGTAAAATTCACCAAATTAGCCACATTATGATACATTCAGAAAATTATCAATTGTTATGATCAGTGCCAAATGGACATAAAAACAGCCATCTTATAATTTGGAAATACCTGTCTATTTACTGAAGATAACAAAATTGGGTTTTGACACATTAGAAAAAAAATCTAACCATAATCTATCCTATCTTACTGAGATCTTTTTGGCTAACATGAGCTTTTCTCATAAATAATCTGCTTGATAAAGGACATGACAGTATAGCACAGTGTTGTACTTTAAGGGTAATTGTATAAATAAAATAAATACCCTTAATGTAATCCTTTTGAAATTCTATCTATCTATATATCAGTACTATGAATGTGCCTTTTTTAACCCTTTAACATGTTCATTGTGTGGTAAAACTGACCGTGTTTTCTATGTCCTGCAAAGCCCATTTGATTACAATCCCCAATACATATAACGTTTATTATTTATAACTACTTAAAAATTATAATTTTTTTTCCCCGCATGTATATTAGACTTTTTGATCACTTATTACATTTTTTCTAGATGTTATATAAGAAAAAAATCAGCAATTTTGTCATCTATGATCAATACTATGATATACTTAAGGGTAGGTTCACACATAACGGAATCGCAGCTGATTTCATGCTGCCAGTTCACAGCTAAATCTGCTGTGATTCCTGTACTGCCAGCTTAAATAGGATTACATACTCTCAATGAACTTTCATCCTGATGTGAATATGTAAAAACTGACCCACTTTAACCCACGCTGGCCCGGTGCATACATTACTGGTCCATGCTCTGGCTTGCTTCTGGGGCTCCCTGCATCCTGACGTCCTGCAAAGCCAATCGCTTCCCTATCCTGCCGCAGCCACTGATTGGCTGAATGGGTTGTCAGTATACCGCGAGTGTAATTTAATGTGTAATTTCACGTTTTAGCTTTTTCTTCCCAGATTAAGGCACTGTCTTGGATAAAGTGCATAAAACACATATTGTGCATAACAAAGGGTGAAATCATACAGTCGTCAAAAGCTCAATTCCTTTACTATGCTACAGTTAGCTCCTTTAATTCCTTCATATATTAAATATCTATCCAATAAATATTAATGATAATAATAGAATCCCACCACAGTAAAGTGTATAATTATATTGTTTCCTTCCAAATACACAACGCACACAGCGTATTGAATAACGGACGTTTTTGCTGCGGGCGTCAAAATAATGAACATGATCATTATTTTCGGGCGTCTTTTGCAAATAGCGGACATTTTTTATTTGTAGTTCACACACAGTTTTCCTTTTGTCACTGTTCTGTCTCCGTTTTTACTAATAAATTCAATGGACTTTTTAATTAAGCCACACCCAAAGTCCAATTAGTAACCCCAAACTAAAATAATGTACAAACACCAGTCAGGCTGCTAAATAACGTCCGTTATTTTGGACTCAAAATGACGGACGTCATTTTAAACGGATATGAAAAGACGTTGTGTGAACATAGCGTAAACCTGCATATGGTGACCTATAGAGTAATAGTATCATGTCGCTTTTACCATATAGTGCATTACGTAGACACAGGAACCCCCCAAACGTTACCATATTGCATTCTTTTTTACTATTTCACCTATTTATATCTTCATAAATAATATATTTGGGATTCCGTCATACATGTTATAGTAAAATGAAAGACGCCATTACAAAGAACAACTATTCCTGTAACAAACAAGCCCTTACATGGCCTTGCAGATAGAAAACTGAAAGTGCTAGAAGGGGAGGAGGGAAAAACGAAAGCGCAAAGATCAAAATTTGCAAGGTCCACTGGGTCATTTTGGGCCTGGTCCTCAAAGGGTCAAACATGCTGTAGCTTTGTAAAATGTAAAAGTATAAATGAAATAATGATCTTTCATCTTTTTTTCCTTTATTCTATGATGATATGAAATGCCTTGGCTTCAATGTAACAGGAATACTGTATTTCACATCATAAGGAAAATAAGTTTTAGTAAAAGAAGCAGGATGCAATAAAGCATATGGCAGATATTGAAAAGAGAAGAAGCATTTTCAGAGCCATCAAATATAATGTTTTACCTCCTTCTGAGTTGAGATGTATAGAGTGCACAGCAGGCTTGTCTAGCTGTAAGACTTCAACATAAGAACCTTCTGCACTTAAAGAGTAGTTGCTCAACAAGTAGCTTTGTGAGGGCAGTACATGAGAACACTTTGTTCCTCTGCTCTTTGTACACAGACTTCTAGGTGAAATATATTATGAATTGTTCACTGCTAAAGGGAACTAGAAATCTACTTCAGAACAATACATGTATGGTCTGACCAATGCGTATCAGTCTTTTATTTTTTTCAAGAGGTAAAGTTGCATTGTTAGAAGACTAATCCATTAGAGGTCACAGCCTATGTCTCATCTTTGAGAATCAATGAAATTACCTTTCCCTTAAACATTATACATATTTCATTCCATATTGTCATATCCAACATCACCAAGAACCAAGTGCCTAATGGAACTACAGTGTTTTATCATGCCTTATAATAAGACAGAGGCATAGCTAAGATTAGATGATTGATTATCATAAATTTACAACCAGAGCAAAAATTATTATTATTATTATTATTATTATTATTATACTACTCTATAGTATATTCCAAACCCAATGTCAATGCAGGTCTGTGGGAAGCTCTTAGACACCAGGAGCCAAAAGTTACTACTTCCCCTATAGTCATATTTCTGCTATTTGTCAAAATTTGTGGATATGTTTTGGATTTTGTTGTAGGTAGCTAAGATACGCAAAACAGCTCCCACATCCCCTTGGAAAGGTGAGAATCCTTCAAGTCCATGTTTCACTCCATTTAGGGGTCTTAGAACATTGCCTAGGAATATATGCTAAGCCAAATGTATCTCCAAAAGAAAAGGCTACCCATTTGCAGAGAGCTGTTTCAAGGTTCGTCACCTTCATCAGTACAGAGCAGGGTGTTGGCTAGCTAGTGAGAGGTCTTATTAACATGGGATCAAAACGATTCTAATTATTCTTAAGGAGAGGATCATAAGACATATTGACACATCCCTTTTATCCCAAGTTGATAGAACTCTTACTAGCCAGCCAACATCCTGTTGTGTATTGATGAGGGCCTCTAAGACCTCTAAAAAGCTTTCTGCAGCTAGGAAGTCTTTTATTTTGGAGAGATATTTGGCTTAAAATATATTCCTAGTAAATGATTTAAGACTCCTGGATGGAGTAAAAATCTTACTTGAAAGATCACCACTTTTCCTAAGTGTTGGGGAAGCTATTTTGAATATCCTTTCTTCCTAGAATTCCCAGTGGAGCAGGAATAGTCTTTGAGTCTCCACTCGTCTGAATGAGAATTAGTTTCTACTGTATTTGATGCCACATCAAAGATAAACATTTAAATTATGAGTGTCCAATCTGCTGCACTTAATCTGTTGCAAAACTACAATTTTGATCATAATTGGACAGCAAAACTTTGGTTTTTGCTGTCCAAGCATAATGGGAATTTTAGTCTTAGCTGGAGTACAGCAGGTTGGGCATCAATGATTTCAATAATTTTCTCTGTTATTTCTTCATGTTATTTATTGATATAGGCATAAGAGGATTTTCATGTGCACTATACACAACACATTGGGGGAGATTTATCAAACATAGTGTAAAGTGAAACTGGCTCACTTGTCCCTAGCAACCAATCAGATTCCACCTTTCATTTTCCACCATGTTTGATAAATCTCCCCCATTATTTCTTTATTTGTTTTAGAAAAACAGGGCCTTTTTAGCAATGTACACCCTGCAAGTCTGAAGGGTTGGCAGAGGGTGTGGCTTTTTGTAAGATTAGTATAAAGGTACGCTGGTCTTGATAAATTATTTCCATATATCATATACATCACTTTATTTATAGGAAATTGGTCTTATTTTCTACTTGTGAGAGAGTAAAAGTTGCCAACTTAGGGAGCCTACAGAAATCAATAGGATGTCCATGTAATGCATTGTACAGATGGGTGCTCAAGAGCTAGAGCAGCTTATTACAGTAGCTCACTGTCCTGGCAAATAGATAGGGTCCTGAGTAGGTAACCTTTTTCTAGGAAATCCATATGTCTTAACAAGCATATGTAAAGGTACTGTCTAAAGCTGACAACCTCTTGAATGTCCTGTGAGATTTCTTCTGACAATCCCAATCCCAAAGACAAATTACACACAATCATCTCACTAGTCAGTCACACAGGATAAGCTGTCACTAGGGGCCAGCAGTGGAAAGGATTCACTAGTATACAGTATGAATGAATCAACAGATCCACTCATGGTAAATTCACAAAACTACTCACAATACCAACACAGATTAAAAATGAAAAACTGAGCAATTACTTCTTCCCTGCTGCAAAGAGGGATGTATCACAAATGACCCCAAGTGCTGCTAACTCATGATACAAAGTAATTTAGACCATGATTTGATTACTAGACTATTATGTTCTATATGGAACCAATAGAGTCTTTTTTTTACTTGCATTGTAACATGTAATTGAAAATCACCTTGGTAACATTATGTTATTCCTTTCTGTAGAAAAGGGAATGCAGGAGAAGACTATTTGTTTACTTTTAATTATGTTTTTAATCATATCTTGTGTTGCATATATTTTGTACTTTTCAGTTGGCAACGGAAGTGTAATTGGTATAATAAGACAATGTTTCTTTGCTAGCATAAATTGCTTTGTATTTTGTAAATGCACAGTACCACGAATGAACCTTCTGTTCAGTATTTTATTATTAGTTGCAAATTATTATAAATGATGATGGAGCCTGAAGTCAGTGGATTACCTGCTGCTTAACAAAATGTCTTTTCAATATGTATACAGAGTTTAATAAATAAGACAGAAAAACAAAGCCAAATCTACCATATTTTATAATGGATTTAATATATTTTAACCCCATCAATGCAAAATGATGTACTGTATGGAATAAGTGGTAGTTGCTGCAGGATACTGTAGAAGTATGTCATATCTGATAGAAGAAACCTATGCAAACAGGAGCAAGAGTGTACAAACAGAAGGGGTTGGAGAAAACAGTGATCCCAGAACCCCTGAAGCAATGCAATCATTACTTATAACAATCACTGTTGATTGCTAATTTCAATGCAAGAAAAGGAAGGGGCTCTTGTCCCTGTCTGTTCTGGCAACACAGTCTCCAGGGATGACAGAGAATACTGACAGCCCTAAGGCTAATAAAGGCCTCAATGCTGTCTAGTGATAATCTTTGAGAGGGCTTAATTCAGATTCTAAGAGATGCTTGTGCATTTTGCATGCAAATGGAGTAATGTGTACACTGTCATATAGACATATAACCGTCAATAAGATGACAAAGTATAGGGCTAAGCGAAATATGTGTACTTTTTTGTAAAAGAGCAACCCCTGTTAGTAAACAATCACTCACAGTAGGTCAAATAGAATCTCCAAACATTATATACATAAATACGAAGACAGTCAGTGTCGGCTGTGTATAAAGGGTCAGACCTCTCTTAAGCTGCATTAGCAGTCAAATAGGTCCATTCCTTGTCACAAAACATGTTCAATCAGAACAAGCAAGTCCCAGAGCCCTGTCAGTCCGTAAATGCAAAATAACTGTGTCGGTCCAACAATTCAGTTTAGTGAGTAAGTTAGCAATCTGTATCAGTCAAATTCTTCTGTAACAGAAATGTACAACTATGGGGATAAACCCCTCTGTGGTCACCGAGTCCGTTTTGCCAACACACCTACACCCTACGTGTTTCAGTTACACTGTAGCAATGACAGCATCAAGGGTAATGGTCATAAGTATCAAAGAAGCAGGGCCGTTTCTAGGCCTGGGTGAGCTGGGCAACTGCATGGGGTGCCCCCCCCCCGGACTTATCACATAAACTGCGCCTCCGGTACCGCATCAAGGGCATGCCACCCGCCATGCCCCATTCCCAATCTCCTCCCTCCCTGAGGTCCCTGGACTCCACAGACTTCTGAGGTGATGTGTGCACCAGCCTACACAATGTACCGAACGCTGGGGCACGCTTCCACAGTGACATCACCAGGCACTTCAGACATTAGACGGCCGCAGAGGCCACGCTCCTGCGGCGCCTCTCTCCTGCTTCTCCTGCCTCTTGTCACCTGGCAAGCTTAGATGGCGGGTGAGTATTGTAACCAGGGGGATGGAGGAGATGGCGGCCGAGTATTGTAACCGGGGGGATGTGTGTGGGGGAATCGCGGCCAGGGCAGGCATTGTTAGTGTGTGTGTCTGTTGAGATGACAGCCAGGTGGGGTATGATGTGTAGGGGGAGTAAGGTTCCCGTCATCCTGTATGTCAGTGTAGTGGAGGTCACCCAGCTTTCCCAGCATTCTGTATATCAGTGTAATGGAGGTCACACAGCTTTCCAAGCATCCTGTATGTCAGTGTAATGGAGGTCACAAAGCTTTCCCAGCATCCTGTATGTCAGTGTAATGGAGGTCACACAGCTTTCCCAGCATCCTGTATGTCAGTGTAATGGAGGTCACACAGCTTTCCAAGCATCCTGTATGTCAGTGTAATGGAGGTCACAAAGCTTTCCCAGCATCCTGTATGTCAGTGTAATGGAGGTCACACAGCTTTCCCAGCATCCTGTATGTCAGTGTAATGGAGGTCACACAGCTTTCCCAGCATCCTGTATGTCAGTGTAATGGAGGTCACTTTACTGCACAAAGCAGCAGAATTACTACAGTTTGGGAGCCTATGGGTGGGAAAAGGGAAGGAAGATGCTGGATAAGTGTGGATCCTAAGATGTTTGTCTGGCAGGTCCTAAAGAATTGTAGCTGCAAGAAACCGTCATGGAGGCCATGGCCGTATGGAGAGGAAAAGGAAAGTGATGCTTTAGATCAAAGAAGACGTCACCTGTGAGTCACTGAATAATGATTTTCTATTCAGCTGAACACTATTTGGTAGGGGTGCAACACTGCTCTATGCCTTAATACACACACTGCTTCTTCCTAGAAAACCAAATCTTGATAAAAGCCCCCCCTTCCTTCCTTTCACAACTAAACTGAGTGAGGTCCGGGGGGGGGGGGGGCACTTTTATCAACAAGTGGATTTTCGTTACATCACAAGTACTCACAATACCGTGGTGGGCGTACTGGGGTCATATAGAACAGGTATAGCAGTGGCTACCACCGATCTATGAGCCCATTTAGTCACTTTAATGTGAGTGTGATGCCGGTATGTATCCGATGGTGTGCCGGCAATTCTTGTTCCGTGTGGAGATGTGATACCTCCGCTCTCCTGCAGTGGCGATGCATCTGTACAGTACTTGAAAATAAGAGAAATAAACATCTGCCTGGCTGTTCTGTTCCTTGCTCTTCCTTTGAAATATATTTTATAAATGCCTCCAATTGAGAGCTCTAGTTTTATTTTGCTGAACAAAAACAAAAGTTTGAAATTTAGTTTGAAATTTGTGATAAAATCACCCTATAAATAAGATCTTTAATGGCAATCTAACCTGTTTTATACTTGATTTGATGAATATTTGTAACAGGAAGACACAATTAACAAAGAATTCCTGTTTCAAATCATTCAGCGTTAGGAAATAAAAATATCACACAACATCTGCAGTTCTTCAGGGTTTTGCCAGCTTCGCTCTGCTCCAGGTATTTCATTGCCAAATAACATTTTAAATGGAGATTTAGTGAAAAGTTCAAAGCACTTGAACATACTTCCAAATGATAATTACAGTAAGAGTAAGGTCTAAAGCTGGTCATTTTCGTACTGTGAAGTATATTTCTGACATTTTCTGTACATCAACAACAAGCTAAATGCAGCAAAATGCAAAAAAAAAAGTCCCTGGGCAAACAATTATCACAGAAAGATGCTGCATATTCCTTCAGTGGAGTTTTGAGGATATCTCTTCCAAAAACCCTCCATGTGTTTCATGCTTAAAAAAAAGTGCGTTGTATATGGTTTTTATAAAAAGCCGAATAAATGCTACCGTTTATTCACCTTTCCCAGTCTTATTTTGGTCTTTGAGAATATGCACTTTTTGACACACTACACACTGTTTAGGGATTATTTGAGGAACCAGATATTATTGACTGTGAGATCTGGTAGAAAAACAAGTCCAATCCTTGAACTAACAGGATCTGTTGTTAATGTCTTAGTGCCAGATACCATAAGACACCTTCAAAGGTCTTGCTGAATCCATGCCTCAATGAGTCACAGTTGTTTTGATGGTAAGACAAGGATCTACACAATATGAGGCTGGTGGTTTTAGCAGGCTAATAGTAGATAGATATTTTAACTGTCCAATTTAACTGTCCTAATTATCGTGGCGTGGCTCAAAATTATTTTGCAATATATTGCCGTTTTCCTGCATGTATTAGTAATGTATTATTCCTGTACTCAACTTGAACTGTAAAACCATTTACTGTATGTGTCACACTCAGCATTGACCACGACATCTAAGGAGTTAAATGTCTGGAAGTTATCTCTTATTTGCGCTAAGGGCTAATTTAGCTTTACTGTCCATGTGAGGCTGGAAACACACATAGCAGTCTTTTTGGAAAACTGATACTGCAGTTTTTGTGCCAAAACCAGAAGTGGATTCAATTGAGAAGTAAAATAGGAAGGGAGGACTTGTTGTACTTTTATTTTCTGTTGGATCCTCTTCTGGTTTTGGCACAAAAAGTTCAGTGGCAGTTTTCCATAAAACTACCGTGTTTGATTCCAGCCTAATGCAACTTCGACAAGTTGTTGTTGAAAAAAACTGTTTGGTGGATGTATTAGATACGGTTTAGCACCAACGAGGAATGTTAATGCTCCATATGCTGTGCCTGTTAGAGCTACTACAATAGTTCTATCTGTGGCATGCTCCATCTGGAAGGATTATGGTATTCAGGCTTAAAGCAACTCTATACCCACAATACCCCCCCCCCCACCCCCCTTTTTGTACCTTCGGATAGCTGCTTTCAATCCAAGATCTGTCTTGGGGTTCGTTCAGCAGGTGATGCAGGTATTGTCCTCAAAACAACTTTAAACTTGCAGCCCTGAGTCAAATTTGAGTGGCCTAGAGTGTATGCGATCTAGGATTGCAATGCCTCTGTGTCCCTCCTCCCCACCCTCTTCCTCATTAGTAATGCCCAAGGCAGGATTTCTCCTAATCATCACTTGTCTGAACACTGCACATGTGCCTTAACTATCCAGCACATGTCCAGTGTTCAGACAAGTGATGAATAGGAGAAATCCTGCCTTGGGCAGGAGGGACAGAGGCGTTGCAAGCCTAGGGCCGAGGCACTGTAGATCATGCTGATTTGACACAGCACTGCAAGTTTAAAAGTAGCTCTTTAAGACAATAACTGCATTACCTGCGGAACAGACCCCAGAACAGATCTTGGATTAAAAAAAGCTTTTATTTGGGGGGGGGGGGGGGGGGTCAGATTGTGAGTACAGATTCACTTTAAACATCAGGTCTGTCTTATGTTTAAGAAGTCTCTAAGAAAGGGAATTGTTACCCTGCCTAAAAGACCACGCCAATTTTTATTTTTGTTATTAATTTTTTCCTCCTTGGTTTGTAAGAGCTGTAGCGCTTTTATTTATCCATCTCCAGGGCCATCTAAGGAACAAATGTACTTTGTAATAGTGCTTTCAAGCTACCATAAAATGTATAGCCAAACCCCAAAATATTATTTATATGGTAAAATGAGGGGGCAATTTTGTAATGTTTAGGAAGTTCCCGTGTCTACATTATGCACTAGATGGTAAAACTGACATGTTATCTTTATTCAATACGTCAGTTTGAGTACATCCTTAGGCTATTTTCAAACATCGTTCTTTTTAGGTAAAGAACGGACACTGATTTTAATAGAATCAGCGTCCGTTCTTTCTTGCAGGGGTGGCACTGCATTGAAGTCAATGCAATGCCGCCCGCTGTGTTCACACATCGTCATGTTAATGCCCGTTCTTTAGAATGGGCATGGAAATAATGTACCTGTTCACTGTAATATGGCCGCACATTACATTGAAGTGAATGGCTAATTGATTTGCACCCGATGGTGCCGGCAAATCAATATTAAAACAGGAATGTTCCTGCAGCCGATACAGAGGTATGGGCTGCAGGAACATCCTAAATGCAGCTCGGCGGCCGGCTGTTTAACTGCATCTGTTGCTATGCAATCAGCGCTGTTAAACACAGTGTGAGCATAGCCTTATGCATATTTACACAGCTTATCTAATGTTTTACTTTTTTTTTTTTTTTAGTTCATACGAAGTAATTTTTGAGTGAAGAACGGATACTGATTACAATTGTATCAGCATTAGAAATGACCGAACTGGGTTCGGGTTCGAGTGCATCCGAACCCGAACTTTCGGCATTTGATGGACAAAACCAGTTATCAGGGACTGTTTTGCTGGAGTGGGAAGTGAGGGTGGGCCCCACTCCATCCAGACAGTCCAGGTCTTGGGCTGTCTGATTTAGTCAGTCCCCAGGTGTGCGTGCCTTATAAAAGGCCAGGAGTGCATACCCACCTTGGCTCTCAGCCTGGGAACAGGTCATCTGCTCAGAACCTGAGCCGTACAAGTGGTAAGTACAATTTCTGTTATGCTTGGTGCCCGGTATTAAGTGCTGGACAGGCATAGGATTTTGTTTTTTCTGTTTATTTTCTGTACCACATTCTCTAAATAAAACCGGCTGAGGTCAGTTGTACGAACTCCAGTCCGTGTGTGCCTGTTAAAGTGTGCCCGTCTACCCAGGAGACGACTAACCCGCTACCTGATCCCTTACTATATATATATATATATATATATTTATATCCCAAAAAATCCTGTTTTTGTTTTTTTTTTTTATGTACGCCATTTACTATACAGAGATGAGATTGTTACATTTTAATATTCTGGACATTTATGCATGCTATGATACAGTATATAATGTGTTTATTAATTGATTCTTACTTGAGATGAGCGAACCGGGTTCAGGTTCGAGTCGATCCGAACCCGAACGTTCGGCATTTGATTAGCTGGGGCTGCTGAAGTTGGATAAAGCTCTAAGGTTGTCTGGAAAACATGGATACAGCCAATGACTATATCCATGATTTCCACATAGCCTTAGGGCTTTATCCAAGTTCAAAGAAATCACAGATGCACCACCTCGTATGGGCGTGCAGTAACCACGGTCCAAATACGTGTAAATGATATTTAATTTCCCAGAATCACGTATAAAATCACGTATATATCCTTATATATCTGGGCTAATCTATCCCAAAGTATACCAGCCTATCAGAGGGTTGACACCCTAGATCTGTTGTGAAGTGCCGATTTCATATGTGTTGAACACTTGTTTTAATACATTTTTTACTTTTAATGCATATCTAATAAAAGTTAGATTTTATACTATATCCAAGTTCAGCAGCCAATGCCGAAAGTTCGGGTTCGGATCGACTCGGGCATAGTCGAGGTTCGCTCATCTCTTATTCTTACATGTTTTATTTGTATGATAGGAAAGGGGGGTGTTTTGAACTTTTATAGGGAGAGGGGAGTTTTGGCATATTTTTAATAACCATTTTTCAATTATTATTTTGTTAACACCTTTTAAGTCCCTTTAGGGGACTATTACATGCCATTATTAGATTGCATACACTGGTCAATGCTATGCCACTGGATAGAGTCAGACTCTGAGAAGTTCGGGAATCCCACTGCACGGAGGTAAGCAGTATACCTCTGACTGTCTTGGAAATCGATCAGGACTAGAGATGAGCGAACTTTTCAAAAGTTCGGTCGGACCAAATTTCGGATTTCTTCGGATTTCATAGTTTAAAACATCTATATGATACAGGGGTAGTGTATTTGGTTGAATTTAGGGCTCTACATGTAAGTAACATCATTATCTTTTTGATATCTCAAAGTCAATTTTTTTTTTTTTTAGACTTCAATATTCACCTTTACAGGGTCTATGCAGGAAAAAGGTCACAAATGCAGTGAAGGAGTAGCAGTAGTCATTGAAGGCCAGTGGAGGTCCAGCAATAGTCATTTGAGGCCAGTACAGGAGCAGCAGTAGCCAACATGGATGCCAGGCAGGAGCAGCATTAGCCAACATGGATGCCAGGCAGGAGCAGCAGTAGCCAACATGGAGACCAGGCAGGAGCAGCAGTAGCCAATATGGTGGCCAGGCAGGAGCACCTGCACCAGGTATTTTTGTCTCTCAGGATAAGATGGATGTGATATACACACTTTCAATCAGAAGGGTCCAAGTATAGAAATTGGGTATATAGCCCTTTTTTTAAGATACAATGCTATACACCTGAACCAGGTATTTTTGTCTCTCAGGAAAAGACAGATGTGATATACACACTATCAGAAGTATCGGACTTGTGTATCTGTACTGCACGTTTTGGTTCCATGCACCCTTTTCTGTCCAATGCCTAATCTATCTATCTTTCGCCCTCTCTATATTTCTCTCTCAATCACTGGATGTTTCTCCTCTCCGCTTTCCTAATCTTTCCTTTCTTTTCCCACAATATCTTTTCAGTAGTCTGTAGTACACAACAGCAGCTTGCTTCCTCATTCTCTCTCTCCCTCTACACACTGCGTGGTGCGGTGATGTGACCGCTCCTTTTAAAGCAATGTAAAGCGATGTCACACAGGGGGTGGGCTAGTAAAAGATCCCTGCGGATTGGATGTGTTCCGGGCATCATGGGAAAGCGCTTTTCCCGCCTGAAACACTTCCTGCTTTCTAGAATGGCGGCTGCCATTTTAGTTAGCAAGGGAAAAAAAATCGGAGCAGATTTTCAAAAATTCAAATCCAATCGTACTCGGATTTTGGGGAAAATCCGGACCAGATCCCATACCGGGCGAACCGGTTCGCTCATCTCTAATCAGGACCCCTACAGACACACTGAAGGGGTCCCAATTGGAGAGTGACAGGAGCAGCTCCTGTCACTCACACTTATACTGCATGACTGTGACGGTTAGGGGTTAATAACGGGTTACGGTGGCCTGTCATTTATGGTGATGACCCGGCTGCTGATAGAAACCGATTCTCACCATTTATGAATCAAGCTCTGATATGGCGTAACGGTACAGCATAGGTCAGTTGGGAACAGACGCCCGTACCGGTACGTCATGGGTTATCTAGGGTTTAATGGCTGCACAAACAATAAAGCAATCATCCGTGCGGTGATGCTGTGCAATTCATCATGTTTTGTAAAGGCACTTCAAATGACAGCTATTCTCGCTGATTAACAATCAGTTGCAACTTTTCATCCTCCTATATCTGGCCGTATAAAAGGACCATTAGCTATTTCTCATACTGCAAGATACAAAGATACAAGGAAAAGCAAGTTGCATTAAACATCATAGTGAATAGAGATTCTATTTGAAGGATTTCTAATTACACCTCTATTTTTAAACTTTTTAGTGTTTTTTTTTTTTACAATCACACTTTTTTAGTGTTCATTGAAGACAGGATTACTATAGCAAATAAGTCTCTGGATGAATAATTAAAATAGAAATGTAAACGGACGACATCTTCCCCGTGCTGAAGTAATTTATAAGCACTGGGCTGAACACATAGCAGCCAAACTGGTTGTTAAGACTAATATATATATATATATATATATATATATATATATATATATATATATACATACAGTGGTACCTTGGTTTAAGAGTAACTTGGTTTAAGAGCGTTTTGGTTTAAGAGCTCACATTTTTTTCAATAGTGACTTGGTTTAAGAGCATTGCTTTGGTTTAAGAGCTCCCTGTACTGGGTGGGAGCGCGAGTGGGAGAGGGGCAAGGCCTGCATAGCTGGGTCTACAGCACTGTTCTCTGACCCAGGAAGTCTCCTTCACCTTCCAAATCATAGCAGATTCACTTCAGGCTGGGGCTTGCATCAGGGGACAGGACTGTGAGGGTAATCACTCCATAGCTGTAACCCTTCTCTCACCGGACAGAGAGTGCTGCTATACTGTGCCCACATCTGTCCTGCTCATTCCTTCATGCTCCCTGCAGTCTCTGTCAGTCCTGATTGGTCCATGCTGAACACACACCCCTTCCCCATTGCTTTCATGTGACCACACAGACCTCTGACAGCAGCCCTGCTTCTCTGTTCTAGCCTATTGTACTACGCTACTGCATTATAGAGATCTGCAGTTTCATCCCGTATCTACAAACTGCTGCTGTTTTTTCAGGTTTGTGCCCTTATTATACATTATACACCACATGCTGATTGCTATACTGTACAGTAACTTATAATATCACATATTCAGCTGTTTCTCGTTGTTTGTTTCATTTGTTTTACTGTATATATATATATATATATATATATATATATATATATATATATATTTGCAGTCCTAAAAACATTAGACAGATACAAATATTACGTTCTCCCCATTGTACAGACTCAGTGACTGAGCTTATCTGATCTTGCATTACTACTTCTGTTTTGAGCTAGGCATCTCAAAGCTTTGGAACACATGTGGAACTATAATACACAGCATGCTCTTCTGTAATTAACAGAACTGGGAGTTGCATAAAAATATTTTCAGAGTTTTAGATCATTATGCTACATGTCATATTCAACAACCCATATTGTGTAAAAGATAAAAAAAACATATTTTCAGTCCATCTGGGGCAAGAATGTTATACCAATATGCAATTTAACCTTAATGTTAAAGATTAAAAACAAACAAACTGCTGTGTGCCTTGGAGAAGGTTGTGTAGTTCTTCCCAGTCTGATACAGTGCTCCCTGCTGCCTTCTCTCTCTGTCAGTGTCAGGACGCAAGTCCAGAAAGCAAACTTTGTTCTCCGGCTTTAGACATTTTCTGTCACCAACAGAGGTAGAAGCACTATATTGGACTAGAAAGAACTACACAACTTCCTCCAAGGCATACAGCAGCTGATAAGTACTGGAATGTATGATTTTCTGGCACTAGTTGAATACTCCTGTAACCCATGATGACCCATTACATTTATTTTCTTCATGAGGCCATTAAGAATATATGAAGAGGCCTTGTGACCTAATTCCGCTCAATATACGGTTAAAATTTAGGGTGCGTTCACACATACAGGATCCGCAGCAGATTCACAGCAGCTGTATAGCTGTGTTCAGTCATTTAGTTACATTGATATTTGCAGCATCAAATCTGTACCATCAAATCTTCTGCGGATCTGCTGCGGATCCTGTATGTGTGAACATACCCTTAAAAACCAATAAAAATATAATTTTTAAAAAATCAGTGTCGCAGGCAGCCAGTCGGACTCTCTGTACCACCATTGAGGCACATACACACAGTTTAAAGGGAACCAATCAGCCCAATTATGCTGATTTGGTTCCCTGGACCACAGTGTAAAGCTCTTGTGCAACTCGGGGCATGTACTGGTCGTGGCTGCAGCAGCAACTTTATACCCAAGGAAATGTATATTAATCCCCCCACAGGCGGCAGAGAGAGGAGCAGCAGGTAGTCATGTGGATGAGTGACAGACAGAAAGGCCCGTTACTGTAGCCTCTCCCTGTCAATCATCCCTGCCAAGCTCACTGACAGGGAGAGAGCAATGACTAGACACGGGCAGGGATCCCACTGCTGCAGCCACTTCAGGGAACCAAATCAGCCCAATTGAGCTGATTAGTTGCCTTTAAATGCTGCTGTCAGCTTTGACAGTGGAACTTGATCAGTTAAATTCAAGGCAATGGAGATTGCTTAATGATACTGTAGCTATTAGGTTTAATAGCTGCTGAGTATGATGCAGGCTCCACTCCACTCCACATATTTACCAGCACCAAGACATCTGTGTTAAAAATCTCTGCAGATGAGCCAGTGGTAAAAAGCCTCCATTCACTTTCCTCATTACCTGCAGCACATCTTCATTTACACGGGGAGATGTTCTGCTAATGAATGATTTTTAACCATGCAAATTCCTGATGGTCAACTGATAAACTAACTAATGTCTCTAGTTTGAATGCTGATTGCTAGGTATATTGTACTGGGCAATTATTGTCAATATCAGGCAATAAATGCCTTGTTTAACACAGATTTTCCCGCTAGGTAAAAATAAGGGCAAATAATGTCTGTCAATAATGATCATGATCATTATTTGGCCATTATTTATCCTTATTTTTACATTGTGGGAACATAGCCCTAAAATATAGATGTATATTCAGGGCACATGTATGTCAGTGCTATGGGGTATGTACAGTAGCTACCTTGCTATGGGGTCTGTAATTGAACTGGTATCTATCTATCTATCTATCTATCTATCTATCTATCTATCTATCTATCTGTCTTTATATATGTATATAAATGATCAAACTGTTAATGATCAAAATCTATGTATTTAACTTGTAATTGTAATTAGTAAGTTTAATAGTGAGAAGAAAGTGTTCTGTCAACCCAGTGTAACAAGTGCCTCTGAAATCATATTAATTTTTGGTAACCAGAAATTCTACTGATGTAAATTTAGATTTTTCTTAAGTCAAAGTGAATAAATATATCTTCAGTACATTTTAGTGATTTGATTTATTCTCAAACAATCCCCCTGTGAAGGTAATAGGGCTCTAGAATAAATTAGCAATGGAACACATGAAGCCATCAATGCTAAAAATAGCTAAAATGATGTGCTATGTAAGTGTAACAAATAAAAAAGCAACTTTAACTGCTAGAAAAATGTATAGAAGATATTACTACTTGCACAGAATCTTGAACTTTAATGTGAACTGCTGTACTGTGCAGTTTTTTGGAAAAGTATATCTATAAAGGTCACTTGTGTTATTTTGAAACAATAACTGGAAAAAAAATATCATTTTCTTTTTTGATAGAATCACCCTGTGGCATTCCGCCACCTTCACACAGCTATCCATAACTCTTCTACTGTTTGGTACAATCTCCCACTTGCCACTCTCATTAATGACTTAGATACCCCCTGATGGTACTTAACATTTAATAGTACTGGAGCTCCATGTTTGCCCAAACAACCTTTTCCATTTACCTTACCTCAATGGCCTTCTAATTTTTCTTCAGAGACAGAAATCCTTTAAGCCCATTGTATCCTAAGGCTACAAATTTACTGAGATTTAGGTTTCCAATAAGAGGGTTGAGAATGAATGCCACCTTCTCATTTATGAGTCAATTTTTGGCCATCGGCTTTTCACTGTTATTACTTTTTATTTTATTTCTCACTTCAAAAAAAAAAAAAAGAAAAGAAAAAGAAAGAGGACATAAAACAGGGTCATGTACACAAATTGTAGTATACTAACAAAATGTCTCATAATGTATGTGACACTGTAGTGTATATATTTGTAAACACTGTACTTTATTTTTCATCATTTGGGCTAACTTGATGTGTGTAATAAATATGTCTGTCGACTTATTGCTTCGGCTGCAATCAGAGCTATTCCCTCATAGATTTGTTGCTGGCTTGCCTTGAGCTGAAAAAGAATGTAATATTTTTAAAAGTAGCAATTAACAAAGTAAATGTTTTTAAAAGAAAATGTGACAGTGTTATGTTTAAAGGTTTATGAGTGGCGGAATTTAAAAGGAAGGTTTCCATGGTCCTACTGCTGATACTACTACTACTACTACTACTACTACTACTACTACTACTACTACTACTACTACTAATAATAATAATAATAATAATAATAATAATCCTACTACCACCACCGCCATTATTATTATTATTATTATTATTATTATTAGTAGTAGTAGTAGTAGTAGTAGTAGTAGTGGTGTTTTGGCCTTGGGCACATACCAGTACACAAGCGAAAAAGTTTCACTTATACAGTATGTCAAATGTCATTGAGAAACTTGTCCTTCATCAACAGAACAGTTGCAGAATGATAAGCAATTTACTTGTTAGGACAAAATTAACTTGACACCACATCACAAATCCTTTATTGGGTGACACGTAGAAGTGGTGCTTGCTGGTGTATGCTGGCGCGTAATCTGGGACAAACTTTTCCTTGCCCAAGCTAGAGCCATGCAGTACGATTCTGCACTGCAGCCAGAGGCTGTGGGAGGGGGAGGAGGTGACATTAAAGAGGAGCAGGTGATTTGAGGGGTGCAAGGGATTATGAATAAACCCTTGCTCCTGCCGACTGTATTAAAAACTAACATGTGCGGCCACCATCGTGTTCAGCAAATTTTCAAATAAATCATTGTAAATTTACTTCACCACAATTGTTTCATTCATATCTAGTTGTGGATATAACTATTACCAGTTGTAGACTAGTATACTATTCCATACAATATAGTGTATGGAATTAGCTGTCTATCAGTCACACTGACAGACGTCAGGTCCTTAAAAGGACTATTGGGTGTTTAGTGAACCTAATTGCCTTCCTTTCTGACCACACTAAGTCCACACTACCTCTCCCTGCTTCATCAACTTTTCCTGACGAGTAACAGAAAGCAACAGAGTCCAGCATCTGGAGACCTTGGTCTATATACATCCAGGTCACCTGATGCAGCTGGCCAATCATTGATATGCCAGCAGCCAACAAAGCTGCTGACTAGGAGGATTTTCAACCCTTTTTCTTCCATGTTTATTTGTAAAGATAAGCAAATAGCAGATGTAAACGAAGTGAAGCACTTCATTTTATCTGAGCTCCACTCACCAAGCCGTTGGCCTGTCAGCACTGTCTCCCAGTTTCCCAGGATTCGATCCAGCTTTCCCCTGACACCCAGGGTGGAATGGCAGGGAGCAGAGCAGCACTGACAGGCCGTCAGCTTGATAAGCGGAGAACAGATCAAACAAAGTGCTTCGCTTCGTTTATATCTCTGATTCACTCATCTCTATGTATTAGCTTATTCAAGCCACCAAACAAGCATGGAGGAGACTATCAATTTTATTTTAACACCACACAGTATTTGTTTAAGTATGGAGTACTTCCTAGTGCTGCACTACTGTGTCTCACAGTGCAAGGTGATCAATGTAAAAAGGAAAGGAGATAAGACTGTGGGCAAATTTTGGTGTGTCAATCTGCTGTGTCCAATTGAGTGTTGTGCATACATATAGAAACATGTTTTTATAAGTAAACACATATGAAAAAAATGGGATAGATTTTGTATCTATCCATAAAAGGCAATGTTCAGACAACGTAATTTTTTTTAGAAAAGAACGAACGCTGATTGCAATGAAATCAGCGTCTATTCCTTTCTTCAGTTGCTGCATTGCATTGCATTGAATTCAATGCAATGCCACCCGCTGTGTTCTAACATCGTTATTTTAACATCTGTTCTTTAGAAGGGGCGTTAAAATAATGAACATGCCTATTATTACAATAGCTGTTCACACAATGTAAAGCACAGCTGGTGGTCATACTTTACATTGTAGTCAACGGTTAATTGAATTGCGGGCACGCCCAACAGTGCCCGCAATTTAATTGTAAAAAGATAATGTCCTTGCAAGAACACACCTGGCTGCATCCGGCAGTGTAACACCATCCGTAGCATATACATAGTGTAAACATAGCCAAGCAATGCTTTTTTTTTTGTGGGGAAAAAGTGTGCAGCTCCTTTACTGCAGGATTTATTTATTTTAGTTTTTTATTCTTCTAAAGTCTATGCCAGTATTTACAAATGTTGTGTAGGTTGTTATGATAATACAAGTTCCAAATATGTATATATTATTTTATTTCTTTAAACTTCTATTTATAAAGTACATATGTGCGTGTGTGCGTGTCACACTTTTAATAGAAAATATGGGCAGGGGACCTGCTTTCTGTCCATAACAGCTATAGGTTTTCATCAAATCACAGGGATTTAATGAAGTGATCTCCTTTTGTATGTCACCATCCATACAAAAAGACTAAGCAGGGCAGATCAGTGGTATCTGGAGAGCTTGGCTACAGCTGTGTGTTACAGCTGTTATTGCACTGCTGATCACGTTAGATCAGCCTGACAAGTATGCTCATAATGATATAGCTAGTGCCTTCCACTCGTCATGAGAGTGCTAGTTCTGTGTCACCTAGTGATAAAGCTATTTTTTTTTTTATCTAGGTCTGTATGTATAGACACTCTTTCCATGTACAAAATGCAGCTAAAAGTGCAAAATAATATGGAAATTTATGGATTTTCTTGATTATTTATTTGCTGTCTATATAACAAATGCTAGACATATGTTAAGCTGTTTCCTGGGATATTGTAAGTTAAATCTTTCCATACTAAGGTTTTTTTTATTAAATAGCAGTTTTTGTTCTATCTTTCTGTGTCACATCAGTGAACATAGTTGACAAATATTTATTTTAGAATTGTTGATGTTCATAAATTAAGTTTGGATTGTTGCATATGAAATATGTTTACCTTCAGTCTGTCCGTAACTAAATAAATGGAAATATTGTCATACTTTGCGGAGCCTTCTTAAACAGAAACATATTTATAAGACAGAATATAGTATAATAAAATGTATGGTATTTGTGTCTTCCAGAGTTTAGTGTTTTGACACAAATTGCATACTATTGGTTTCAGTTAAGACTATGTTGCCACTACGGGATGTTATTGAGAAAAAACAGCCGTCTATTGATAATAAAAGCAGCAAATGATGATCATGATCATTACTTATGGCCGTCATTATCAATAGACAGACACTTTCCCTTCTAGATGATGGCATTTTCCTGTAGTGGGAACATAGCCTAATGTCATCTTAAAAACCATAGGTTAGTTGAACACTTACCAAAATCCTTAGACACTAGAAACAAGTTTATGGATTTAGGGTATCTCCATTATTTTTTCTGTAATGTATTGCACATGGGGATCTGTTCCCCTGTTAGTGGTCCAGGTTGTTTTATGTTCATTAATATGTGCTGACAATAGTTAGCGTATACTATTACAGTTAAACGTCACTTTCTCTTTATGTAGAGAAAGGTGCAAGAGAAAATCCTACATGGCAGGTGAACTTTTTCTCTTTTACAAATAAAAGGGGATTATGAGTAGGAACTCACAGAATCGTTGTACTTCTTTATTCTAGATAAAAGACAAAGTACATAGCAGCTAGGGGGACGATGTTTCCCGATTAGTTGCTATGTACTTTATCTAAAATAAAGTAACACAAAGATTTGGTGAGTGCCATCTCATATTCTTCTTTTATTTGCTATGCTGTGGATCTGATTTCCTGAGGCTGAGCACCGCTGTATGCTGCTGTACGCTGTATGCTGCTGCTGCCATGGTCGGATATCCTGGTGATGTCTCTGGGGGTTTGAATGCAGTACCAACAACTGTCTCTCCCTGCTTTATTTTAGATTTTTTTTTTTTTACATATTTTTGCCATTGGTCATCATCTCTCATGCTAATTTATGAAACAAAACACTTTTTAGACAGTCAAAATTTCTAGTGTAGTGTATGGGCAGCTCAATATTTAGCACCCTTCATGGAGTATGTAACCCTAGACTTTCAATTCACTCATCTGGTTTAAATTAACTAATGATTAATGGTGTATATTCCGAGCAGAGATTAGTTACAAGTGGTGTGCCACAAGGGTCTGTTCTTTTTAATATGTTTGTAAGTGACGTAGGAGAAGGTTTGGTAGGTAAAGCTTGTCTGTTTGCTGACTACACAAAAGTGTGCAGTAGGGTTGATATTCCTGGAGGTGTCAGTAATATGGAAAATGATTTAGCTTTGCTAGATAAGTGGTCCAAACATTGGAAATTGAAGTTCAATGTTTCCAAATATAAAATAATGCACTTGGGGAGGGGGAAACCTCTATCCGAGTATCACATCGGCAGTACTGTGTTGGAAAAGACTTCAGAAGAGAAGGATTTAGGGGCAGTGATTTCTGACAACCTGAAAATGAGTCACCAGCGCAACCAGGTGGTGGGAAAAGCAAATAGTATGCTGGACTGTATAGCTAAATGGTATAACCAGTAGGAAGAGGGAGATTGTGATCCCACTGTATAGAGCTCTTGTGAGACCACATCTGGAATACTGTGTCCAGTTCTGGAGACCTCAACTAAAAAAAGGACATTGATAAAATAGAACAGGTCCAAAGATGGGCTACAAAAATGGAGGGTGTGAGGCATAAACCATATCATGTCTAATCTTTACTGAACATAATAATATAATGGTTATTGTATTTTCCAGACTGAGCAAAATTGTGTTTGATTGATTTTACATTCAAAGTAAAAATATACAATTTAACATTTTCTATTTCATTATTTTCTGGAAAAACAACATGGAACATGTGGAAATAATTGTGGAAGGTGGGATAACTAATGAATTTCGTTTATTGATTCCAGTGGTAAGATTACAATGTGTGAGGACTATAGTAAGCTTAAGGAGACAGTAAGTAGATAATTTGTGATCAATTTCTAAACAATATGATTTATACATACATAGATTTGAAAGGAGATAACTTAAGTCCTTGAGACAGAAAGGTTAAAAATGGCTTTGGGTAAAAGCATATTAAGTAATGTATTAAGGCAGTGATTTATTCAAAATGTACATTTCAATAATGAGCCAAAGTGCTAATCAGTGCCCAAAGATACATGATAATACATGCAAAGAAAGTGTCATAAATATTTTCAGCACACTAACTGCAGGCCTAATGATTTCATTAATCTAATCACAAAGATTGTTGCTATCTTTATTTATGTACAGTATGTAGACTATTACTAATAAAAAGAATACTAATAATAATAACATGCACAGTATTTAGAGTATAACTAATAATAGGAATAATAATAAGAATGCTTCAGGAATCTGTCCTACACCAGCCCGGTTGGAACTGAAATTGATGAAGCAAATGACCAATTTTTAATCATTTTTCACCACCTTTTTTACCAACGGGGACAAAACCTTTATTAATTAGTCTTCTGGTAATTTATCCTTGGATAGTGAAGAAAAATGTTATCAAAGTGTCGTCAGTATGCCCTTCCAAGATTCCAAAGGTCAGCTCAACGGAAAGTTCTATTACATGGTTGGGAGTTCAGCATCTGTGTGCAAAATAATTATAAAATAATTGTCTCGTCAAATATAATTATTAAACTAAATGTCGCTTCCTAAGTTTCACATAAAGTTTAAACTTTATTGATTCATGCGTTAACCAATTTCAGTCTGCCTTTAATAATATGTTTAAATATGACCTGTCATGAGAAGGTCAACATGTTTTTTTTTTATATTTAACCATACTTTCATAATGAGGTACGTTTATGTTATAGGTAGACTCAATTAAGCACAAATTTCCAGATATCAATAGCACAGGAAGCTGAGGTTACATTCTTCATGACAATAAATTTATTTTAAAATTGGAAATCCAGCCACATAACCACTGTAATGGCTATTTTGACTCGGTGTAAAATGCAGCAACATAAGCTGCAGTCAGAAATAGGGAATTAGGGAATAGTCCAAGGCCTAGTTACAGTGCACATGTCTAATCAATGGCATATGAGGAACAGTTGGACTGCCTCCATCCTAATGAATAGAGAAGAGCAAAACTACACATAGATCAGATTTGTGGAATTCCAAATGCTGGCTATGGTATCATGTTACCTTTAGATTGCAAGGAACAATTGCAAAGGCACAATGACTAGAAGCAACAAATATAGGAACAAGCAAAGACAGCACTCCATGGTGTTGAAGTATCAAATAGAAGAATACAAACAGAAGTGAAGGTGGAGTTGTGCAGATCGTGGCACAACTTCCACTACAGCGTATACGGGACTATGGGACCACAGCCCTCCTGTGAAACCACAATGGGGAGAAAAGCAACCACACCTCCACTCCACCTGTTACAAAACACAGGCGCAGTTCATCCACTACAAGGGCCAGATAATTTAAAATATAAAATTTAATTAGCAAAACAATTAAATACATAAAAGGGTAAAACTACAAAATGGTTGTTGTTTGTTGAAGCAACAAGAGCCTGTTGAGTATACAAAAGTGTGAATTCTTGCTTAATGGTACAGCTAACAACATTACATTAAGGTTGTTGTTTAAGTTATTATACTGTTTTTCTTGCTATTAGCATGAAATGTTCTATACAAAATATATGATATATATAAATGTGTGTGTGTGTGTGTGTGTTTGTTTAAGAGTAACTTGGATTGAGAGCATTTTGCAAAAAGAGCTCAGTTTTTTAATACTGTAGCTAGGTTTAAGAGCATTGCTTTGGTTTAAGAGCTCCCTGTACTGGGTGGGAGGGAAAGTCAGGGAGGGTCACGGTCTGCATAGCGGGGTCTACAGCACTGTACTCTGACCCAGGAAATCTCCCTCACCCTCCAAATCATAGAAGATACACTGCAGGCTGGGGCTTGCATCAGGGGACGGGATTGTAGAGGAAATATCTCCATAGCTGTAACCACTCTCTCCCCAGACAGACAGTGCTGCATTTATGTTCCCCCATATGCCCTGCTCATTCCTTCATGCTCCCTGCAGTCTCTGTCAGCCTTTGTGTTTCCCATTCTCTCCATTCCTGCTCTAATGTGCCTGCACTTATACTCAGCTATAAACAGTGCTTCTATAATGTGCCTACACTTACACTCAGCTATACAGACTGCTGCTATAATGTGCCTGCACTCACACTCAGCCATTCACACTGCTGTATAAAGTTTCTGTCACTGTCCTGCTGCACAGCTCTGTGATTCTCACTTACTGATTGGTCCATGCTTAACACACACACACCTTCCACCATTGTAATCATGTGACCACACAGAGCTCTTATAGCAGCCCTGCTTCTCTATTCTAGCCTGTTGTACTCCATTCCTGCATTATGGGGATCTGCACCTCTATTCTGTATCTAATAACTGCTGCTGATTGGCCATAGTCTACAGTAACTTATAATATGACATACCCAGCTTTGTAAATGTTTGTTTTACCTGTTATGCAGAATTTTAAAAAAATCATTATTTTAGGGGTGTGGAACCCCTAATTTGCTTTGGTTTAAGAGTGATGGAGTGAGTACTGGAACAAATTACGCTTGTAATCCAAGGCACCACTATATATAGTTTGCGTCTCTCAAACCTAATCTCAAGGTCACACTAGATAATATACAGTTAACTGTGAACTGTCTTGCCTTCCAGCAAAGTCTTAAATCTATTGGTTCCTATTTTAGTTATTGCACGGTTTCGCTCGCTATCAGTTTGCACTGAATATAATTGGTCCCTGTCCTATTGCATTTGTAATTAATATTTTGTTGCTAATTATCACTCATTACCCAGGTTAAAAAAAACTTTGATTACTCTAACATTTTAGAGATATAATCTTTAAAAGCTATTCATTGTTAGTATATTGGAATTTAATAACCAATCAAAAAGCAATATACAGTTACTTAGAATAAATCATCTTGGTAATTATCTTCTAATTTGTTTGTGATAGACGCCTAATCCAAATGTGACAGCCAACAATGATTTAGCTCCATTGTATAAATTAAACAGGATAGAACAGCAATACATGACAAGCTTCCCAGAAGCAAAGGAATAATATGCTATCTTTCATTTATGTTTGGTATCTCTCCCTCAGATATTGCAAATTAATTCAAATGTATTTTTGTTATCAAATCAGTTACACTGGCTGATTTCCACTCCAATAAGTGTATGTAAAGTAACAACTCTACATGGAATAACACAATTTTAGTGTAAATAAATGAGATAAAATAAATGCTCAGAATAAGTGACAAATCTATTTTGGTACAAGTTGGAAGATAAAATTAGTGACTATAAAAAATATGACAAACAGGAAAGCACTATAAAATATTTAGATAAATATTTTAAATACATTTTTTTGACCTTTGGACTAATTTTCTGAATGACCTTCCTTAACCTTTTGTCAAGAGAAAAATGAGAAGGACTTCTCAAGAGTTCCTCCTACAGTGAATCTTTTCATTCTACAGCTGGGAACATTAAAAGGGATGGAGTGACTATCGACCAATTTAGTCTACATAGTAACTGGAGTGTCAGCATGTCTACTAAAAACTGTCTTCATTTCATGAAAATCATGTTTCATAAGAAAGCCTATACAAGGTTGCATTAGATATCTGAAAGGAGAAGTAGGTAAAAGTATCTTTAATTTTATTTAGTTCTCTTCATGACAAAAATGACTATTTCACACAACGTCAAAAATGGCGATTAAACTGACTGCAATGGCAAAGCATTGAAGTCAATGGGAAGACGGACCTCCAATGCACATAATGCATTCAATAGCAGACGTCAAAATAATGAACATGATCATTATTTTTTTATGTCTTTTGCAAACAGCGGACTTTTTTTTATTAGTAGTGCACACACAGTTTTTCTTTTGGCACCATTATTTCTCTGTTTCACTATTAAATTCAATGGACTTTTCAATGAAAACACACATTTGATTAGTAATCCCAGTCATTGCACTAAGGGGAGGCCAGACAGCTAAATGACATCTGTTATTTTAGACTCAAAATAACGGACATCATTTTAAAATGAGCTGAAAAAAACGTGGTGTGAACATAGCCTTTCTCCGTTTTTACAATTAAATCTTTTGGTGTGGCTTAATTGAAAAGTCCAATTACTCAATGGACTTTTCAATTAAGCCACACCAAAAGGCCAATTAGTAAACCCAAACTATAATAGTCATTACACTAAAGGGAGGCCAGACAGCTAAACGATGTCCGTTATTTTAGAATCAAAATGACGGACGGAGCTAAAGAAAACGTTGTGTGAACACAGCCTTTCAGAGCATAAACAGACTCAAATTGAAAATTTGGTTTAGGGTTCATCCCACCTAAGAATAGAGAAATTTTATTCCAACCTTAAGGCTGCGTTCCCACTATGTATATTTCAGTCAGTATTGCAACCAAAACCAGGAGTGGATTAAAAACACAGAAAGGATCTGTTCACACAATGTGGAAATTGAGTGGATGGCCGCCATTTAATGGCAAATATTTGCTGTTATTTTAGAACAACGTCTGTTATATTGAAATAATGGCCGTTATTTACTGTTATATGGCGGCCATCCACTCAATTTCAACATTGTGTGAACAGATCCATTCTGTGTTTTTAATCCACTCCTGGTTTTGGTTGCAATACTGACTGAAATATACGTAGTGTGAACGCAGCCTAAAGGGGTATTCTTATTTATTTTAAGGGAACCTGTCACCCCCCGTGCCGGGGTGACAGGCTCCCGACCCCCCGTTAGAGCCCCCTATACTCACCTAATCCTGCCGGGTCCCGCTTCTGGAGGTGGTCGGGTGTTGAAGATCTCAGCCGCTGCAGCCCGGCGCGCGCGCTGAGAGATGAGTCCAATGCTCATAGAGAATGACGGAGCGCTGGACTCTCCTTTGACAGGTTTGACAGGGGTGACAGGTTCCCTTTAAAGTATAACTATAAAGTTGTGTAATAGTACACAGAGCATCCCTCTTGGCCCCCTAGGTAACTGTAGCATGCTTGAAATGCATCACCATCATTCTGTTATTGCCCTGTTATACATGGCTGGGAGTGGGAGAAATGGTTGCTTCAATCAGATAGTTAAAGGCTAACTGATAATTTAGAAAAATAGACTGCGTCCAAAACACAAAATGACTGATGTGATTTCAAAAAATAATAAATGGACTGGAAGAAAGCCTATTAATTTTTTTAAAAATAATTTTATTACATTTGTGCAACAAAGATGAATTGTTTCTCTACTTGATTGTGGTGTTGATTTGTAGGAATATATAAGGTCTTAACACCCTAAACAGTGATGCATTTTGAGGCTATGTTCATACAACGTAAGTTCAGTGTTAATCACAGCTAATGCTGCCAATTTGCCAAGTTTCTGCCAACTAACACTGGACTCCAGCTAGAGGGAATACCGCAGGAGTGTATACAAATAGTATACACTCCGGCCGGGATCGCTAGCGGCGCTGCAAAAAAAATGACGGCCTATATTCAATGAGAACCTGTAAGGGCACACAATGAAGCGTGCAGCTCTGGCCACACACTGCATTGTGTGCGCCCACATCTGAATTCATTAGTAGTGAAGTTCATTTGGCCGTTACTGCAGTACCGGCTGGGATGATAATCAGTAACACCGGCCGCTCTGTGATCCGGCCAGGTCACAGAGCGACCAGTGTTTTACTCCGTGTGAACATGGCCTGAGGGTACAGCTATTTTTTTCGGTGTGCGGCTACCAGACTCACAAACTTAGAAATCTGCATGGGAGCTGTAGACAAGAATGGTGGGATATTTTTGCAATGAGGCTAAAAATGTTTGTTTAGAGTAAGGCTATGTTCGCACAACCACAACATTTTTTTCTTGCCCATATATAATTTTTAAAATGACATCCGTCATTTTAAGTCCAAACTTAAACGTCCGTTATATTGAGGATTGGCCACCCATCAGTGCAATAACAGCTGCTGGTACATTATTCTAGTTTAGATTGATTAATTGGCCTTTGGATGTTTCTTTAATTGAAACGCCCATTGAATTTAATAGAAAAACAGAGAAAGGATGGTAAAAAAAGAAAAACTGTGTGTGAGCAACTAAAAAATAACAGATAATGTCAGTCATTTTATACACTGTGTGTATTGGATGTCTGTCATTCCATTGACTTCAATGCATTTTATTGCAGTCAGTTAAATCGGCAATAATGGACATCTTTTAAAATAGAAAAAGCGGACGCTTTTTCTCTTTTGGTAAACATACCGACTGCCACTGTGGAAAAACGAATTCAGGCCACCACTATACCATTATATACAAAGAGCCCGGTGGTGTGATCCAATTAAAAAAAGTTAATCACCAAATTAGTAAAAATACCGAGCCACTAACCACTGCGCTGTGGAGAATTTGAGGGACCATCTAATGCATAGTAACTATACCCACCCCCCAAACCAACAACCAATTAGCTGGAAAGATGTATCACACCAGGGACATACAGGTGTGGATCATGTAAGGCATGTAAGTACATTTGGGTGTCAAAGGAATTTTTTATTCCCAAGTGGTAGTAAGACATTTTTGAATCGTGATTTTGTGCAAAACCAAAAATGTGGTCTATTTGGTCACTTGTCCATGTGGTCTGACTTATGTAGGGAAGATGAAAAGGGAGTTCCTCTGACGTATTATTGAACACATAGGGAATATAGGGAAAAGAAAACAAGTAGCAATACATAGGTGGAATGTCTATATCTCTACTCTATTTGCAATCAAGTTCCAAGCTATAGAGGCAGTTCATTCATCTCCTAGAGACTCCTACAGAAAGAAACACAGTGGATTTATCGCCTCAAGTCTGTAGCACCTTTTGACCTTAGCGAGTCTAGATCCTTCACCTGCTTCTTATGAAGTATTTCTCTAACCTACATTACTGTATTCCAAAAATGTCATTCACCTGTTTCTCATAGGGTGTATTCCTGACCTATATTATTATATCCAAAAATGAACCTCCTACACATATACCCCATAGAATCTCACATATACCATTATCTCTAGCTAATAGAACATGGTTACTCATCCTTAGAAGCCTGTATAGAAATATCATATTTATTATCTTACTGTAGATTTTTTTGTTCATACAATGTCAAAAATTGAGAAAAGGCAAACAATTTTGATATTTAAAAGAATGTTTGTTTTTGCAGCGATTTAACTGACTGCAATGGCAATGCAATGAAGTCAATGGGAAGATGGTCGTCCAATAAGCACAATGCATTGAATAACAGACGTTTTAAAAAGGACGTCAAAATAGCAGACATTTTTTATTAGTTGTTCACACACAGTTTTTCTTTTGTCACCGGTCTTTCTTCGTTTTTTATTATTAAACTCAATGGACTTTTCAATTAAGCAGCACCCGAAGTCCAATTAGTAACCCCAAACTAGGATAATGTACAAACACCAGTCATTGTACTAAGGAGAGGCCAGGCAGCTAAATGACATCCGTTATTTTATACTCAATGACAGATGTAATTTTTAACAGAGCTAAAAAAAGTTGTGTGAACATAGCCCTAAGTAGACAGTAGACATTAGCAACCTAACTCAAGGTATCGTTTGGGAGTATATTACTTCCAGGATGTAATCCAAAATCAATCTATTATGGTTGGCAAGATCTAAAAGGGAGCCTTTTTTGATCATTATTGCTGCACATGATCGTTGGTCTGGTGATCCGTGTAGAACACAGTTTGTATTCAACCAACTGGTAGGAGAGCATAGTATAGATCGATCCTTTTTGAATGCAGTATGCATCATATACACCGAAGACAAGTAAAATTAGCACCGGAGCATTACACATACTGGAAATTGAAGCATATACACAAGATGCCGAGAAGTCCATGTGCCCTGCATCACATAAGGTATTTAAGAAGACATCAGAATAGCTTTGGAGCTCTGGGTAACATCTTAGGCTAGGCTGAATCCCGGAATTCTAGGCGGTACCCGGCTGTCTCCTCCTTTCCCACGGACCAGGAAGGCATCGGGAATCAAATGCGGAAGGTTTGACAAGGTTCGAGTTCTATAGAACCTAAGATTTTCCGATTGAACATCTCTACTTATTATGCCAACATCCACACCAGACCATGATGACATCTGTAGGGGCAGCTAAGATGGGAATTGCTTCCACTATTGACAATAGAGCTAAGTATACATTTATCTAGTATACAGCTATCCTGTAATTTGATGTCCAATTAGGTTCAATGGTGGAAGCCGGTACCTTGAATGTATGAATGTATGATTTTGACCATCTTCTGCTTTACACAAATTGAGGCGCAATGTTTGTAGCCTTTGTCTTAAAAGGTATTGATGACCACTGGTCTGTTATTGTTAGTTGTTACTAAGGTATATGTGGTCTTGTGGTATATAAGACATTTGCTTAGCTCTATGGTACCTTTTCATTATCCAAGCAGATGGATGCGATGTCATTTGTAGTTTGTTTGTTACCTTATTATCAATAATCTTTTTCTATTTATCTGAAGCGCTATTTATGAGTACACTTGTTTCCCTGAAGAACCTGTGAAACTAGACAGGAGATACGAGTCAGAACTGTATATAGATCATTGTATATAGGGTATTTTGAAGTTTGTTTGTTTTTACACATACACTTTTCGGTCACCTTTTTGTTATTTTATCCTGGCCCTTAGTGGCAAGGGAGGAACCAGCACTGAGGTTGGGGCAACCCTATTAAGGAGATGGTAACCCCAAAAGGCTGGGTGAGTTGTTATATCTTATTTAGCTGTGAGAGAGCACATCCCTCCCCTTGGCCTTATATCCTGAGTTCTTCCATATCCAAACAGACCCACAGTGCAGTGGTTAGTAGCACAGCATTTTCACTTATTTGGTTGTTAACTTTTTTTAACTTTTGTTTACAAATCTTATGTTTTATTGCCTTAGGGTGTGAATATTTGTCCGTAAGTAACAGTTGTGTGACCATAGCCTAATAGTAAAGAATTTGAATTCCAAGCAGCCATGCACGCCTATTTATCAGAGTTCTTCATTTTGAGAAGAAACATATGATCAGACAGATGTTGGAGGGAAAGATGATTAAATATTTAGAATTGTTTTAATACAACCATTTTATTTGGGACGTCTTGGTGTACTAAAAAATTGTTCTGATCACTTATGAACGTTAACAAGTCATTGTAACATTAGTGAAAAATATGTAAACAAGTATTCGGCTAAATTAAATTTGAGCATTCACAACAAATATATATTTAGCTGAAATAAGAAAGTGACAGTATTATAACTTATAATTGGCATAGCTTTTTTTTTTTGCTTATAGTTACATTTAAATGTTATTATTGTTCCAGATGATACATTATCCATCTCTCCTCATGGTGGCTTGCACAGCAGTTTGTTTTGTTTGCCCATAAGCTATGGAAATGGCTTCTGCTATTTCTGCTGGGAACAGCAATTTCATATTGAGTCTATTAGAGTTAGTGTACAAGGTTATTTTATGCCAATTATCAGTGCTCGGGTAACTACTTGATCTATTGAATAATTATGAGCTGTTATAAGAGGTGCAGTTTTATGACAGGACACAACATCAGAATTTATACCTTTTGTAACAAGTATCCTTTGTTCCATTATTGTCAGGCGCTGACTTGACAGGAGCTGCAGGGCTATAGTCTGCTTAGAGAGAAACTGTTATTTTGTTTCCTACACAGGTATTTATAAGAGACAAATTTACACCGAGAAAACTATTTCAACTGCCCGAAGGGATGCGTCTGGAGACTGCAACAAAATGACTATTTTCATATATAAGCACTAAATACTACAAGACTCATTTTTACTCTCAGACATAAAACTATTAATAAGCCGTTTGTAAAGTTGTAATGATACAATCAATGTTTTCATAATTGATGAAGCTACTATTAAATAATGTCAAATGTAAGAGCTGTAAAAAAGTTTTCTTGAGATTAGAAAGTTTTGGAGGAGGTTTATGAAATGTAGTTTTAAAGAAACAGTCCTAAAGACAACTTTTTGGACTGGAAGCTGGTTTCTTTAACTTTGATAATCACTTGTCTTCACATGGGGAAGCCAGACGTTACAAATAAACTGCTATCCATATAATGCATGCAAATGCAAATCCATGCAAAAACTACATAGTATATCTACTTTTTACTTTGTGATTATGGGGTGCAATTACATTGTGTGCAATTCCCCAATGCACACAATGGAGCGTGCATCCAGAGACGTACGTTCCATTGTGTGCAATGACAGGTTTTCTGCGGTCGCAGAAAACTGAAATGTCAGTTTTTTTGCAGCTCCACTAGGGATTCCGGCCGGAGTGTATACAATGTGTATACACTCTGGCCGGGATTCCCTCAGCTGTATCACAATGTAAGTTCTGTAGTAATCACGTCCATTGTTGCCGATTTTCAACAACGGCCATGATTACTACGGAACTTACGTTGTGTGAACATAGCCTGAGAATGGAGTGTCACTGCGGATTTCATTGTAAAACTTGCAGTGTGAAATCTGCTGCAACGCAATGTAATATGAATGTACCCTAAACGGCAAATTAGGCTTTGAATGATTTTTATGCACTTCATACATACTGTATACTAGTAAGTTACACTAACATAAATGACGATTAAAAAAAACCTAAACTTTAACTTCTGTTTAGAATTAGCTAACAATACAATACTAGATTTTAACATCTTTTAAAATCTTAGCAACACATTTTCTTTGTTTAAAATTGATGGACAGCAGTAATGGGTACATTGTACATTGTACAGTGTACTTAGAAACTTACCATATGATTTTAATGGAAGTAAATACTGTATATTCCTTGCTAAAGGTTTTTTCAACAAATGATTCCAGGGTATGACTATGTTGATAATTTTCACTTGTTAATATGTTCCTTTGGGAATACTTTCAAGGTATATCACGATTTCCATTTGTGCAAACAACATAAACATACTGCAGGTTTGTATACATAAGTGTTGTCTAAATAAATTTCCATACATAGTGCAAATCTATGAATATAGATAAAAAGTAATTGATATTGTAATATATTTTGCCGCACCAAATTCTTTCATCCCTTGAAATCACAGAGTAGACCCTCTCCTGGATCCCTTCATGCCTCACCAACCAAATATAAAGGGGAGATGTGTCAAACCCTGTACAAAAGAACAGCACAGCAGTTGTCTATAGCAATCTGATTTAAGCTTTAATTTGTCAGAGGCCTTTTTAAAAATTTGAAACAATTTGATTGTTTGCTATTAACCCCTTAAGGACAGAGCCTGAAATGGCCTTAAGGACAGAGACAAATTTTATGAATATGACCTGTGTCACTTTAGTCATTAATAACTTTGGGATGCTTTTACCTATCCGGCTGATTCTGAGATTGTTTTCTCGTGACATATTGTACTTCACATTTCTGGTAAAATGGAGTCGATACTCCTAACGAATCTTTATGAAAAACACCAAAATAACGTGAAATAAAATGCATTTTTCCAACTTTGAAACCTTCCTGCTTATAAAGAAAATGGTTATGCCACATAAATTATATATTAAATAGTATTAGCAACATGTCTACTGTGGCAGCATTTATTAAACTATATTTAATTTTTTTTAGACAATAGAAAGCTTAAATCATTAGCAGCAATTTTCCAAATTTTCTGTAAAATTTCAAAATCAGATATTATCAGGGACCTGTTCAGGTTGAAAGTGTATTTGAAGGGCCTGTATGTTAGAAAGCCCCACAAAGCACCCCATTTCAGAAACTAAACCCCCCAAACTCTGCAAAAGCACATCCAGAAAGTGTTTAACCCTTTAGGGGAGTCACAGAAATAAAAGCCAAGTGTGTAAGAAATTTGAAAATTTTTATTTTCTGTGCAGAGATTTTATTGTAATCCAATATCTTTCATAATGATAAACCTATTACCAGAGAAATGCACCCCAATATTGATTGCCCCGTTTCTGCAGTTTATAGAAATACCCCATATGTGGCCGTATTGCGCTATTTGACGCAACCACAAGCCTTAGATATAAAGGAGCGCCCAGTGAATTTCAACACCTCCGTTATATTTGGTTATTTTTGACCGTACCACTTCAGGTTGGCAGAGGCTCTGGGGTGCCAAAACATTAAAAACACCCCTAAAGGGACACCATTTAGAAAACTACACCCCTCAAGGAATGTAACAAGGGGTGCGGTGAGCATTTGGACCCCAAAGGGGCTTCACAGATTTTCAGAACAATGTGGTGTAAAAAAGGAAAAATTTCTCCCGAGTACAGAAATACCCCACATGTGCACATAAAGTGCCAAGCGGGCGCAGGACGAGCCTCCAAAGGGAAGGAGCGCCAATTGTCCTTTGCAAGCTGGATTTTACTGGAATGGATTTCAAGGGTCATGTCGCATTTACAGACCCCTCGTGCTGCCAAGACACTGGAAACCCCCCACAAGTGACCCCATTTTGGAAACTACACCCCTCAAGGAATCTAACAAGGGGTGCAGTGAGCATATGGACCCCACTGGTGACGGCCACAAATGTGGAACAATGTGACGTGAAAGGGAAAATTTTCATTTTTTCACTTTCTTGGCACAAATGTGGCCATCATCAAGGGGTCCATATCCTCACTGTACCCCTTGATAGATTCCTTGAGGGGTGTAGTTTCCAGAATGGGGTCACTTGTGGGGGGTTTCTAGTGTTTTGGCAGCACGAGGGCTCTGTAAATGCGACATGGCGTTCATCATCCATTCTGGCCAAATCCAGCCTCCAAAATCCAAATGGCGCTCCTTCCCTTCGGAGGCTTGCCCTGCACCCACACGGCGCTTTATGTCCACATGTGGGGTATTTACGGACTCAGGGGGAATTGCTCTACACATTTTGTGTGTTTTTTTCTCTTTTAACCCCTTGTGAAAATGAAAAATTTAAGGCTAAACCAACATTATAGTGTAAAAAATGTAATATTTAATTTTCACGCCATATTGTTCCACATTTGTGCCCGTCACCAGTGGGGTCCATATGCTCACTACATCCCTTGTTACATTCCCTGAGGGGTGTAGTTTCCATAATGGAGTCAATTGTGGGGGGGTTCAACTGTCTTGGCAACACAGGGGCCTTTTAAATGCAACAAGGCCCTTGGAATCCATTCCAGCCAAATCCAGCCTTCAAAAACCAAATGGCGCTCCTTCCCTTTGGAGGCTTACCCTGCACCCACATGGCACTTTATGTCCACATGTCGGGTATTTCCATACTCAGGGGAAATTTCGCTACACATTTAGTGTTTTTTTTTTTTCTTTTAACCCCTTGTGAAAATGAAAAAATCAAGACAAGATCAATGATTTAGTTTAAAAATTAAACATTTTTTACACTAAATGTTGGTCTAGCCTTGATTTTTTTCCTTTTCCACAAGGGGTTAAAAAAGAAAGTGAACACAAAACGTGTAGGGTAGTTTCCCCTGAGTACGAAAATACCCCACATGTGGACATAATGTGCCATATTGGCACAGGGCAAGCCACCAAAGGGACAGAGCGCCATTTAGAGGCTGGAATGGAGGATGGAGGCCATGTCGCATTTACAAAGATCCTGTGCTGCCAGAACAGTAGAAACCCCCCACAAGTGACCCCATTATGGAAACTACACCCCATAAAGAATCCAAGAAGGGGTGCAGTGAGCATATGGACCCCACTGGTGATGGGCACTTACGTAGAACATGTGCCGAGAAAATAAATACCATTTTTTTCATTTTCACGTCCCAAATGTGGCCGTCACCAGGGGGCCATATCCCCGCTGCCCCCCTTGTTAGATTCCTTATGGGGTGTAGTTTCCAGAATGGGGTCACTTGTGGGGGGTTTCTACTGTCCTGGCCGCACAGAGGCTTTGTAATTGCATCATGGCATCCTCTAATGGGAATGGCAGCCATACCTACTTAGCTGGGGAAAAGGGACAATTCTAATTTATTTGCGGGTATTAGGCCAATTATTAGTTTATAAGGTTGGAAATGACAGGTGTCCATCAAATTCAACCTGTTTTGATCCAGAGGAAGGCAAAAATCCCTCGTGAGGCAGACGACAGTAGCCTCATCACTGGGGAAAAATTCCTTCCCGACTCCATAATGGCGATCAGAATAATCCCTGGACTAACGTGACCCCTGAAATAGGAATAAGGGACAGAATTTAGATAATGTAGAACCCCAGTGACGTGTGGTGCACCTTGAAGTGATCCAGTATGCAGAGGCCGGGGTGATCAGGACAGGTGTCACACTGGAAAATGGTGTCCTTCCTGATCCCCCTGTTACGCCACACTCTGTACTTCTTCTGGGGTCTCCTGTTTTCCAGTGTGGGGGACGTCACCTGGAAAATGTTGTCCTGGTGCGATCCGGGGTCCTTCATATCCAGAAGCGCTGGGGCCGCTCCATGGCTGCTAAATATTAGGGCTTTATTACGGCTTCTGATATTTTTGGATTGTGCCCCAAGCTACAGTAGCTCGGGCAGCGAGGGACCAGAAGAGGGGGGCGCTGGTATAAATGTTATCCCCGTACAGGTGGTGACCTTTATCCAGCAGTGGGAAGATCAGTTCCTGGACGATGTCCCCACTAACTCCGAGGATGGGGGGGGAGGGGGCAGGATTCGGGTGTCCCTTCCTTCATACACTGTAATGGTACATGTACACTGCGGAATGGCGAAGGATAACCCTTTGTGCATTCCGCAGCTGGCACCCGCCGGCGGACTGATGCAGGCGTGCGTCTCCGCTCGTGTCACACTCCATTCTATGCACGGGCGGATTCCGCCCTCTGTTCAAAGAATGAACGTGTTCATTCTTTGGACGGACAACGGAATCCACCCGTGCATAAAATAGAGTCTATGACACGGGCGGAGACGCGCGCCTGCATCAGTCCGCCGGCGGGTGCCAGCTGCGGAATGCACAAAGGGTTATCCTTCGCCATTCCGCAGTGTGCACGTACTCTAAATCTATAAGTGTACCCTGAGGTACGCTCACAGAGTTTGTAGAATTTCACGCCATACCGTGATCTCTTATTGGGACAGTACAGGCGGAAAAGACGTGTCTGGGGGGCAGCGTACGCTACGCTACCCCCAGACACGTCACTTGATGATGATGATGATGAGGATGAATGGAGGAAAGAAGGATCCCCCCCATTCATTCTCACTGGCTGTTTCGGTGTTGGAGGCAATAATAGCATATGCTTCCGACGCCGAAAACACCCTGGGGGCCATCTTTATACGGGGACTAGTATATGGGGTATGTAAATGTTTATTGTTAAACTTTATTTCATGTAGTGTAGTGTAATGTAGTGTTTTTTAAGTTTTTTTGACAGTAAGAAAATAATATCCCTACGCCAAGAAAGGAGCTGCTGATAAATGCCGCACTTACGTGCGGCACTTATCAGCAGACAGTGGTGGTAGGATATAGGGGGGAAAAAACGCTCCTACGCCAAAAAGGAGGAGTTGCTGATCAGTGGCGCACTTACGTGCGATGCTGATCAGTACTCAGCGGCGTTAGGGCGCAAAAAAAGTAAAAAAAAAAAATTGGGGGAAAAAAAAAAAAAAAAAATCTTTTTAACCCAAAGCAACTGATCAGTGAATGATATTCACTGATCAGCCGCTAGGGGGCAGTAGAGAGAAGATTGCCGGAGATTACCGAGGCCCGCCGAAAACGAAGACCTGAGTGTTTCCGAAGATTTCCGACGCTGGAAGAACGAACTCGGAAGCGACGCGAAGAAGACGCGAGGACGGCGCGGACCGCAGATCTTCGCTCCGGACGGCCAGATCAGGTGAGTATGGTACACCTGCACCACACACACCTGTTCTGCACCTCTCAGCTACCTAGCTGAGGGGTGCAGAACTCGGCAACACTGTTTTTTACAGTATGATCACCGTGATGGGCCGGCCGGTACTGGCCGGCCTATCACGGCGATCGTGGGGGTGGCATCGGCGCCATCTTTGGTGGGGACACTTATGGCGATTGGTGCTATCTCGGACAGCACCAATCGCCATTGCTTTCCGGCCCACCGGGTCACCGATGACCCGGAAAGCTGTTTTCAGCTGCTTTATATGCTGATCTGTATTGATCAGCATATAGCAGTGATCGTCGGCACGGGAGGGGTTAATCACCCCCCGTGCCGACGAGCAGAGATGGCCTGCTATACATTATAGCAGGCCATCTTCCCCGACCGCTGTGTGTGAACACACAGCGATCGGGGAAACATCGGGCGTACCTATACGCCCGTTTGCGTTAAAGCCCACCCTGCGGGGGCGTATAGGTACGCCCGATGTCGTTAAGGGGTTAAAGATGAGCGTACCTGGAGCATGCTCGAGTCGATCTGTACCCGAACTTTCAGCATTTGATTAGCGGAGGCTGCTGAAGTTGGATAAAGCCCTAAGGCACTGTGGAAAACATGGATATAGTCATTGGCTGTATCCATGTTTTCCAGACAACCTTAGAGCTTTATCAAAGTTCAGCAGCCCCAGCTAATGAAATACCGAATGTTCGGGTTCGGATCGACTCGAACCCAAACCCGGTTCGCTCATCTCTATTTGCTATGCTACTCAAATAATGATGGGTAAAGATGCACACTGCTGTGAAATTCCTTTGCTTCATCTTGGGATTGTAGTGGGGTTCAGGAGTGAGACCTACTGTTATCAGTAACATTTGACATATCTAATGAAATGTCAAAAGTTTCTACGGATGAAAGTAACACTTTAAGCTTAGACAAAAGAGTGGGCTGATGCAGGGTCATCTTAACAGCACTATAAGCCCCTGGGCAGAGCTGTGAACTGGGACCCTCTCTGTTGACCAAACCCTCCAACCTTGTGACCCCTCCCTCCTTCCCAGCCACGTCTGAAGCCACCCTACTCCTTCCTCTCAAACTCCCCTAGCCCCAGATTTTGAGGCCCCGCCCAGTGCATGCACACATGATGATTAGCACAGCTCCCTGAGGAGCGATCCCCTGCCCCATTCTTACAAGAGAGAATAACATTGACAGAGGAGCAAACTGCTCATTGCACTGACTCTGTCAGAGTCTGTGTTTTACAGTCAGTTCAGCGTGCATAGGGGCCCCCTTTGAGTCATGGGTCCCCAGGCAGCACTCTGGTTGAATTTAAACATGCAGCGAAGTTTAATTCATCAAGGTATAACGATATACAGCAAGTTCACACAAGTGGATCACGCGTTTCAGCAAAACATCATGGGATCCACTTAAGTTAACTTGCTGTGTATCGTTAACTTCACTGCATATTTAAATTCAACCGGAGTGCTGCGGAACATTTGTTTAATAGCTAACTTTTATCCTTGGTCATGGATCAGTCTGCTAGCACCCATTCATCTCTTGGGTTTCTGTTGTTTCCATTTTACTGCTATCTATCTATCTATCTATCTATCTATCTATCTATCTATCTATCTATCATCATCATCTTTCTGTTTTTATAGACAACATAGGTTATCTTAATTCACAATGTGTTCAAGAAGTCACCCTTCCTTGTCATACATTAGCTGTCTTTGGCAATTAGAGAATGACTAAGTCTGTCACTTGCTAATTAATGTCACGGCACCACGCTGCAATGACCCTAAGCAGGTTCACATAACCTTGTGCTGATTAGATGATGTATGCTTCATGGCTATATTAATCTTTATACTGTTACCATAATTATCAGCATTATTACTTTTGATAGCAGTAGAAATAATTGATTAAAATACAAAGAAACTCTTCATTGCTTTATTTTTGCCACCTTTCTGTGGTCCTCCTTACCCTATGCATTTATCCACAGCATGTCTATATATGGCTATGTTCACACAACATCAAAAATAGAGAGAAGGCGGACGATTTTCATATTTAAAATGACGGACGTTTTTGCCACGATTTAACTGACAAATTAACTGGCAATGCATTGAAGTCAATGGGAAGACGGACGTCCAAAGCACACAGTGTATTGAATAACGGACATTTGCTGCGGACAGCAAAATAATCAACATAATCATTATTTTCGGATGTCTTTTGCCAACAGCGAATGTTTTTTATTAGTAGTTCACACACATCTCACCTAGCTTTTTTTTGTATTTTTATTCTTCCTACTTTTTGGTAACCTGAGCCTTGTTGCAGTTATTTATGTGACCTTATGGGGGAGGTAGACTGATCTATATCTTTGTGATCTCCCTCATTTTGTTTAAAGTTCAGCTACTCCTACTTATTTTATACCAGCAGTCATGGGGCATTACTTTGTCCCATAATTTGACTAACCATAATTTTTCTATAGTAGAAATATCTGTCTGTTTTCTTTCTAGGCCAGATCCAAAGCTTGCTAATACTGTTAAGATTAAAGTTGAACAGTTTTTTATGAACTATTCTGGAATAATAATAATAATAATAATAATAATAATAATAATGTTGATAGCCAATCACAGGGGTTGACAGAGCATTTCTAATGCACACTCCTGCATGGTGCATGACAGGGCCTACTACAGTCATCAAAGGTTATAGTATTTGCCAAATACATTTGCCTTGCAGCTATGGCAACGTGAATCATTTAATTTAGCTTGAAGGTGATGATGACAAGTTTTGGCACGGACAATTGTATGTTGCCTGCTCCAGATTAGGATCAGGTAAAAAAAAAATTATGTCTATGCACCCTGAAAAAAAAACGCCAATGTTGTTTATGAACAGGCTCTGTCATAAACTCTTATGACATGACATCCCAGTTTGGCTATTAGGCATTTAAGATGATAAAGTTTTTAGTTTACTTCTTATGTTACAATTTACATACACAGTGCATAACTGTTGAGTTATATAGGGCTCTTGGCAAATTTCCCCTAAAAAATAAAATTAGAGGGCGTAGATTAAGCTCCTGGGAACCCTTGAAACAAGTATAATTAACACATTGACCCTTTATTCCCAGGCAGCGTTGAATACATTTTCTAGTATTAAATAAATAAATAAATATCTAATCTATGGCTAGCTTTAGTTTCCATCATCAATGGTAGTTAAATTTAACAATATAAAAATATGCAGTTTACATATTATTGTATTGGGTTAAATATTCAGAATGCAGTCAATCAATTAATCAATGGCTATACAGTAGGTCTGTGCTGCTATTAGGCACGCAGAATAAACATCTGCTGTGTCAGAAATCTTAAAGCACTGTTTCCCATATATAGCTAAAACCATTATATTGTTTGTCTCAGACCTAAAATTATTTTGCTATGGATTCCATCCAAGATATTTTCTGGTAAAAAAAAAAAATATATAACAAGTAAAATTGTGTTTGCTAAGCGACTCTTTTCACTAACATGGAATGACACAGACCTTCCTATGAGCAGCAGTGATCAATATATATTAACATAAAGATTTTTAAACCGGAGCCAAAGTTCCTAAAAGTGATACTGTCAGCCCAGTTTTTCTGTGTGCTATTATTGGCACCATCAGTTACAGATAGTGTCACTAAAGCAGGGCTTACATTCTATTGAGCCCCGTTTCTAAAAATCCTAATAACAGTTTGAACAGCAACATTTTTACTTAGTTGTGCTTATGTGGATGGAAAAGTAAAAACTCCAGAGCTTAGAGTTTAGCTAGTCTTAGGTCTATATTTGAGCTTCTATTGTGAACACTATGACCTCAGGGTTGTAAATTGATTAAATTGTATTCTGTTTAGAAAGTTCAGGTTTTACAGTTTCTAAATAAAGCTTATTCAGTGAATAATAAAAGCCATGAAACTTTCCAATAGACTTTGTGATTTACTGTGACTTATTTCTGTTCAATAGTTGCTTGATTGCTGTAAAAAGACAGATTTGTATGTACATCCAGAGGTGCAAAACAGACACTGACCCTTCTCAGTCCTGAGAATGTGTTCTAGTAATATTACTATTACCACAATATCTATTGGTGCTTCTTCTTCTTTTTTTTTTTTTTTTTTTTTTTTACCTATTTTATGGTCAATGTAAGCAGTAATTAGCCACACAACACTTCCCTCAAAGATTTAATTCACCCCTATAGAAAGAAAACCCCCAGTCTCCACTTCCAAGGAAACAATATAAAGCACAATATTAAGCTACTTAGGATAAGCGGTGCAGATATTTCCACCTTTACCTTTCACAGAAAACTCTGAACACCCATCGCTTTAGAGAAGCTCAAGTAAATAGCATTCCTTTCTTTATTTTAGCAATCAAACATTAGTTTCTCCGTTATGACAAGTTAATTTATATGTAAAAGTAAATATTTATTATAAATACCAGGGGGAAAAAACATCATACAAAGCTATATACCCTATAGAATACTATTTTCACATTATAAGCAATATGTAGTTTTTAAATCCTCCTTAATAAACTTCCCTTTTTGTCCCTGTGATTATATGTCTCCAGATAATAATGATTACACATATGTTATCCAATGATGAAATAAGTCAATGAAGTATTTAGCTCCTCTGTACATCTATGCAAGAACAGCAATTCTTCTGAATTTGCAGAATGCCCTTTGACCTATTTCATTCATGTGCAGCAGAGCAATTTTTGAAGTGCTCAGATTTCTTCACAGCAAGCTATTCATTTTATTATGGGTTTCTGAAAAACGGATAGTTAACACAACTGTTCAGTATAATACACCTTAATTGGAACAAGTAGCACACAATATGGGACCAACTGAGTGTGCTCTGAAAATGTTAGTTGTAATGCCACAACTAAAATGGAAAAGATTGCCCTTCTCACTTTCCATAGTATATTTCTTACTTAGTTATTCAGTGTTTTTCAGGGTCTCTCGTGCTCTGCAGAGTATTCCTGCACAATAGACTGTTGGAGAAATTAATGGCACAACATGCTTGCTTTTTTATTTTGATATTCTATCTTCATCTCCACTTAAGTTTTCCACTTACTGATACTAAACTAAGCTTAATAACGCAAGTAGTAAAAATTGTAATCACTGATTTTTAAACACTTTTTCTCCCCCCACCCAAAAAAATAAAAATAAAATAAGTAAATAATACCATAAAATAGGTTAAGTGTAAAAAATGATATCACACTTGGTTTTGATGGATCATATTCGTTGGAAAGAAGGGGACATTTAACAAGTTAAGGATTTTTATGGGCCATTATATAGAATTAAAAAGAGCACCATTCTTGTCTATCTCCCCTTGGCGATATTTTGGAGAAAAAGTCAATGTGGCATGGCCTAGAGCATGGAGCGCCTCTCTCCCTGCTTGTCATGCGCTACATGCCTATGGCACGGATGCTCTAGGCCACACCACATTAAGTCTGCATTCACACGTTCAGTGTTTTTTCTGGTCCATAAATGTAGTCCACTAGCTATCTCCATGATTCTTGCAAAACTGTCCATATTTACACCCATTTTGCACCCGTGTCTGTGTTTTTCACAGATCTGTTTAAAGCATTATAAATTACATTGATGACATCACATGTGTGTTTTTCACGAATTTAGGCTATCTTCACACAACGTTTTTTTCAGCTCCGTTTAAAATTACGTCAGTTATTTTGAGTCTAAAATAACGGATGTCATTTAGCAGCCTGGCCTCCCCTTAGTGCAATGATGGCTGCTGGTACATTATTCTAGCTTGGGGTTACTAATTAGCCTTTGGGTGTGGCTTATTTGAAAAGTCCATTGAATTTAGTAAAAACGGAGAAAGGACCGTGACAAAAGATAAACTGTGTGTGAACTAATAATAAAAAAAGTCCGCTGTTTGCAAAAGACGTCCGAAAATAATGATCATGTTCATTATTTTGACGCCCACTGCAAAAACGTCCATTCTTCAAAACACTGTGTGCATTGGATGTCTGTCTTTCCATTGACTTCAATGCATTGCCATTACAGTCAGTTAAATCTTGGCAAAAACTGACATTTTTTAAATATGAAAATCAACCACCTTTTCAATATTTTTGAAGTTGTGTGAACATAGCCAAAGATAGATGTCACATCCGTGTACACCCGTGAAAAACACGGATCTCATTGATTTCTATGACAAATCAGTGCCCAATATAAAGCAATGGGCTATAAATTTGTCTGTGAGCATGGATCCGTGGAACAGAACGTGTGAATGCAGCCTAACTTCCTGCCTCTCTGCAGAAATAAAACTACTTTTTCTCCAAAATACCAGCACAGCGTGAGGACCTGTACAATATGGTACTGGCAGTTTGGGGGTGACTACATGCTGGTACAGATTTGTTTAAAGGCTCCTAAAGGGAGCCTGAAACAATCGCTGAGTCTGGACAGCATTAGGGATGGTCCGAACCTGACGAGGCAGCAGAATCACACTGTCTGCCCGCTCCATGGAGTGGGCGGATCCAGCGAGAGTAACGCTCTGAAAACTGGGATACAGCCTATGGCTATGGCTGTATCCGAGTTTTCCAGACGGTCCTCCCGCTGCGGGAATCATTACCATCATTACCGCGGGAATCATTACCAAGGGTTCGGGTTCGTACGAACCCGAACCGAACTCGGTTCGGCCAACCCTAGACAGCATCAGAGTGTTGCTGAGGCCCCGGCCAGTAAGTATGACAGATCACCCCCTTGTGATCGCTTTGTAGGGGGGCAATTTAGACACTGTCAGTTTTGACAGTATTTAAATATTTAATTAGCAAGCATGAATTATCAGTTCAAACCGGGTAATAGCAGTAGTCCAGTACAGAGCAACAGTGCAGAGGGGGCTCACATCATGAGCCCTCTCTGTACCCCCTTAATGTTACTATGATGTAGCTGAACATCATAATATTATAAACACCAATACATACTGTCTTAAAATGTCTCATTACCATATATTTCAATATATTAGCATTGTTTTAATTTTCATAGTCAATTATTCATCAATATAACTGCCCTTGGTATACATTAAAAATATGAAAATTATTAACCAGTATTATATATTCTGACAGGATCCTAAGGAAAAAAAAGAAAAGGAAAGGCTTTTGTAATTGTTCCTCAATTATATATGTGATACAAATATAATTTTATTAGTCATGAGCAAATAGTGAGCTATTCGAATATTCGATATTCGTACAAATATCCCGCGAATATTCGAATATTCGATCGAATATTCTATCCCATTAAAGTCTATGGGAACAAGTATTCGATTAGTGAAAAACATCTATTTGACCATTTGGATGGTAAAACCGGAAGCTGGGGGATTTGAACTCTTATTGAATATTTGCCGGATATTCGCAGGATATTCGTACGAATATCGAATATTCGAATATCTCACTATTCGATCGAATATCTATTCGATCGAACGGTATTCGCTCATCACTAAATTTTATGTAATATTCTATAACATGAGGTGACATGGCTTGAAGTGATCAGCATGAGTTGATGCCATGTTTGTTTCTGTAAGCATATAATCACAAAGACTTTTAATACCCCCGAAACAAAAACACATACACAAATAGAAATAGTTACAAAATTATTCCAACTAGAACTTAGAAATAAGTTATGGTTTGTAATATCTATATTTCTGGCTCTTTTCCAGTTGAGTAAATAGATTCCCATATGTACAATGCAATATGTTACATATTTTAATAATTAACTATGCACTTTGTTAACAAATCCTATGCATTTTACAAAACTGTTGTGCAGATATGAAGCTTTAATATAGTGTTAAAATTGAAAAATACATTATATTAAGGTGTTATATTCAGTGCTGACAGTAATGAAAAAGTCAACAGACATCCACAATTAGTACATACTGTAACACATTCCCCTCCAGCTTCAAACATTTCACATAGACATCATTTCAAGAGGTATAAAAAAGGCTATTCTCAAACTACCTGGCAGCTAAGTGACATGCTGTGATATATAATGGAGAGTTACTGAATGGAGTACGATTAGAGTATATTCATTGTTCATGAGGTATTTTTTTTGCATAAGTATCTGCAACTCTCCCTTTCTCATATAAGGAACAGATTTTTTAGTCACACAAACTTGGTTGGTAACATTACAGATTAAGCAATGGTGTGTTACCCTGACACAGCTATGAGCTATGCTGGACATCCTAGTGTACCAGGTATCAATATAAGGTCAATATTTGATGAGTACTTTGAGGAGTACTTTAGATGAACTTTAGGTTTGTTTAACATATGATATTGTACTTAATTCCTTAATTAAGTCAAGATACAGTTAGTGTTGGGAAAGCCTGCTTGCTCTAACATAATGCTTGATTGAGCATTGGGGTCCTTAATGGTGCTCTATGCTCAGCCAAGCACCTTGTGGTGCTCTGGTAAAGGTGACCATACATCTTCAATAACTGATGGACAAACAGTTATATCTCCCACAGTAATCCATCCATCTATTTCTTCAAATTTCTGTATATTTTATCCCTTGAAGGGATGTTTAAATAAAATCTACAAGAATTAAAACCAATAAATGTAATACGTTTCTGCTAGACACACTAGAACTTCAGTGGGATGCTGGAAATTGCCGGCATATGGCCAGAGCACTAATTTGTCTGGCAGAAAAATATTAAATTTTTTTCTTTCATAATTTTGTATTTTGTATTTAAAGATGCCTTCAAGGGATGAAATATACAAAAATTTTAATGAAAAAAAGAAATGTAATATGTTAAAGCTAGGTTCACACTGCGTTTTCAGCATCCGTTTAACGCATCCGTTTTTTGCAAAAAACGCATGAAAAACGAATTGCAAAAAACGGATTCATTTGTTTGCATCCGTTTTTCCATTGACTTCCATTATAAAAAAAAACGGATCCGTTTTTTTTGGCGGACCAAAACGGACCAAAAAACGTTGCTGACCCTATTTTTCTGGACGTTAAAAAAAACGGATCCGTTAAACGGATGCTGAAAACGCAGTGTGAACCTAGCCTAACCAGCCAACCTCTGCTCTGTTATCAGGGGACACCTAGTTAAATGCTCAAGTTTCCCATTGATGGGGTTCATTACTCGATTTGAGTAGCAAGCACTCAATGCTTGCTAAACACTAGATACAGTAAGTCACTCTTATGTGCTAGTAATTAGAGATGAGCGAACACGCTCATCCGAGCTTGGTACTCCGAAGGTGCTCGCTACTCAGGCGACAATCTCGCGATTATCAAGGAAATGGCATCTTCCTCTTCCTGCATTTTTGGCGGCTTTTTCTCAGCCAATCAACATGCAGGAGAGGCTTTAGGACCTCCTAGCACCACGTGGGAACCCCTGCATGTCGATAGCAGTGATTGGCTGGCCAGATCAGATGACCTGGGCATATAAGAATCAGCTCCCGCGATACTCTCTTCAGACGCAGGCTGGAGGAGCTTAGGGAAAGAGCTGCTGAATGTCAGGGAGATAGGGTGGGGAAAATAGTGTCTGTTAGGCAGGAATCATCCACAAAGAACCCAACAGTCCTTCTAAGGGCCACAACTACATTTTTTTTTGGCCTCCTCTTGGCTGCTGACTGGGACTTGTAGTGTAGCTACCGCTATCTTGGCTGCACACAGTGCAGAGCGACTGGTGTCAGAAAGGGGACAGCACGTGGTCCACATAGACCCTAAAGAAATTGCCCAAAGTCCTCTCAGTACTTATTGTTGCTGCTGCTGTACTTTGGCTTGCTGGGACCTGTAGTGCAGCTACGCCTATCCTGGTTATGCAGTGTCCATTTCAACGGGTGCCCTAAAACAAACAGCACCTGCTACACACAGACTCCATAGACCAGACCAAAAGTCCTCTCAGTACTCATTTTGGCTGCTGCACCATCTTGGCTTGCTGGGATCTGTAGTGAAGCTACACCTATCCTGGCTGTGCAGTGTCCATTTCAACGGGTGGCCTAAAACAAACAGCACCTGGTACCTGGTACATACAGACTCCATAGACTACACCAAAAGTCCTCCCAGTACTCGTTTTTGCAGCAGCATCTTGGCTTGCTCGGACCTGTAGTGCAGCTACACCTATCCTGGCCTCATACTGCAACTTACGCTATTAAAAAAAAAAAAACACCTTGTGGTATTTTCTTGGCTGGCCTAATACTGATGAGTGCTGTCTGTTAGTTATCAAAGCTAGAGATGTTCGAGTAGTGAAATATTCGACTTTCGAGAATTCGAATCGAACAGGCACCGTTATTCAACTATTCGAACAAATATTCAATCACATTATAGTCTATGGGAAAAAAATTTGAGGCACTTGGAAATCCAAATTCGACCACTTGGAGGTCACCAAGTCTCCCATGAAACCTTTCTAAACAATGCCAACACCTCCGGAATAACACTGTGACATCAGGGGGAGCATGCCTGGGTGCACCCAACACCCCAAAATCACAGTATAATGCTACTCTCCGCAATTGCTTTACGAATATTTACGGCAATGTTCACACATTTCCTTGGTATTTTGTGCGCAGCATTACATACATGATTCCAATGTGCGTCCGTAGAGCGTCACGTTATATGTGCATATCACGCATTACACTGTACGAATGCTAGGCCGCAGAAGAGATTAGGCAACTGGCACTATAGGTATCACGTGCCTTTTACTGGGCAACTGGCACAATAGGTATCACTTGCCTTTTACTTGGCAACTGAAACCATAGATATCACGTGCATTTTACTGCGCAACTGGCACAATAGGTATCACTTGCCTTTTACTGGGCAACTGGCACAATAAGGTATCACGTGCCTTTTACTGCACAACTGGCACAATATGTATAACGCTTACGTGCCCTTAGTGGGTTAAACCAGGGACACTATAATTCACTTGTACACACAGGGTACTTGAATGAATACCGCTGCTGCTGATTCAAAGATGACCTTTTTTGCTGTATCTTAGCCCTGAAAAGGACTTTTGGGTTCAGTAGTAATCCTGCCTAACCAAAATGCTACTAAAACCTATCTCTCCCTGCTCAAAGATCACTCCCTGGCTAGGTTGAAAGCGCATCTGCGGTCGAGAGGCAGAAGTCAATTATTAAATATTCGAGGTCATGTGGTTCAGCCATCCAATGAGGGCCGTTTTCGCGCTGGGTGCATACTCCCAGGGTCCCTCACGGCCTCCCTGCATGGTGATTGGATTAAAAAAAGTTCCAAGTGCGATGGGAGGACTTTTGAATGTTTCTCATGTATTCGTCACACTACTTGATTGAATTTGAAACTTTCGTATACCGCAATATTCGATCGAATACCATCTCAATCGAATCCTATTCGCTCATCTCTAATCAAAGCATTTTAGCGGTACATTTTATGCTCACCAAATACTCAGTTACATTCACTCCAGTTTAGTGAATCAGTGTGTCCTCTCAGTTACATTCACTCCAATCCATTGAACAAGTGTGTGGTGACAACAGAGTGAACAAGTTAGATGAGATAGCAGCTGAACAACCCCAAAAATGTAGCCTGACACATCATGGGGTTAACAACAGAATGACCAAGTTAGATGGGGTAGCAGCTGTCATCGAGTCTGACCCTGGGTCGGGTCATGTACTGCCCACACCGAGGATGGAGGGGCCTATCTCAGTCACCCTTTTTCAGGCTTATTATGCCTATTCCTCCAACTCCTCCTCCTCTTAATAACCATCCGTGAGCACAGCACCTTCAGTCGGTAGTTCTAGGTGCAGCATCACTGCCTTGGGTAAGCAGCAACAGGCGGTGCTGAAACTGATGAGCTTAGGTGGCAAGCCTATGCGATGGATTTCCAAATTACACATGTTAGCCAGGGTTTACCTGGCGAGAAGTGGTAGTCAGGTTAGTCAGCTTCCTCAAGTCTACAATGAGGAGTGGACGTGGATGTCTGATATATGACAGGTGTTAGGCCCCCTAGAGGAGTCAACACAGATGGTCAGTGACAATGCTGCCATTATCAGCGCCACCATCCCACTGCTTTATCTGCTGGAAAACTCACTGCTCAGCATGAAGTCAGAAGCTTTGCGCTTGTCACACGAGATAGGGGAAAAGATAAGTTGCTTAATATCCAGACCACCCTCAGGTCTGTTTATCAGCGCGTATTGGAGGAGGAGCAAGATGAGGAGGAAGAGGAGGAGACTGTTTGCAAGACTGAAGTGAGTTCTTATGCTCATCCCTTATTATCTGATGACTGTGTATGGACTGAAGAGGAGGAGTTGGAGGAGGAGGGAATGGAGAGTTAGCTTATTTAGTAGAGGGAATTCTTGCAAGTTGGGACTTTGGCGCATATGAATGACTTCATGTTAGGCTACCTATCCTGTGACAGTATGAGAGCGAATCAATATCAACAGGATCCGGGGCACAACTGAAACTATCCTACCCATCTGACACCATTAGCGGAAGAGGACGTGGTTTTTTGGACCAAATAGAGGGGGAGAGGAGGGAAGCAGGCAGCTTGTCAAGCACTGGCAGAGAAACACTCTCCAAGGCCTTTGCCAGTTTTATGGCACCCCAGCAAGACTATGTCAGCCGTTTCCAGTCTAGAAAGATGGTGAGGGAGTACTAAGCCGACCATACAAACGTCCTGCCTGATCACTCTGCTCCATACAACTACTGTGTGTAACGCCTGGAGTAGTGAATCCACTGGACCATCACTAGCGATGGCACTAACCTCACCAGGGAGCGGAGTCTAAGGGGCCGCTGGTTTTCACCAGAGCCCGCCGTAAGGCGGGATGGACTTGCTGCAGCAGGCGACCCCTAGGTCGCTACCCCTGGCTTGGTTGCTAGTGACGGCAGGCGAGGCGTGGCAGGAGCAGTAGGCAGGAGATGGTGCTGGCAGAGGTCTGTAGGCATAACCGCAGGTGACAGGCTGAACACAGGAGCAATAGTGTAACAGAGGAGCAGGAACCAGGAACGAGGACTAGGGACCAGGTAGCAGACAGGAATCAGGAACAAGGACTAGGGACCAGGTAGCGGACAGGAATCAGGAACAAGGACTAGGGACCAGGTAGCGGACAGGAATCAGGAACAACAGGGAGCTGGGCCAAACGGTATGGGAAGCATGTAGAGGCTCCAACACCTGTAGTGGGGCAGGGCTGGAATTTATAGGAAGTGATTAGTGCACCTTCCAATAAGGGGCGGACTAGCCCTTTAAATCTGAGACAGCCGGCGCGCGCACGCCCTTGGAGGCGGGGTCGCGCGCCAACCGGCACAGCGGGTGACAGGAGCGGGGCAAGGTAAGTCGCCCCCCGGGGCCGAACTAGTAGCAGCGCCGGGTCCCTGCACATGGACCCCGGCAGCTGCATGGAGAGGTCGCGGCAGCGGTCCGGAGCACGGGACGCCGCCGCGGCCGTGACACTGTGTTGCAAAACTGAACGTGTGGCCTGAACTGGCGCTGTACGCCTTGGAGGTGCTGGCCTGCCCTGCCGCTAGCGTGTTGTCAAAACGGTTGTTCAGTGCAGCTGGTGGCATCATCACTGATAAGCGTACCCGCATGTCAACTGACAGCGCTGACAGGCTCCTCCACCGGAAGAAAGCAGCTCAAAATTAAGATTCTTCATGCATCCTCTCCTCCTCCTCCTCTATCTCTTCTTACAAAAACTCTGAGCCAACAGGCAATTTTTCAGAGGGCCAACTGGCTTTCTCCAATCGATTTTTTAGGAGGGTCAACTACAGCCTTTTGACTGAAATCTTATTGATGACTCCTCTACCTCAGTTAAACTTCATCAATCTGTTATAACTGCCATGCTGTGTCTGGCCACATATTTAGGTGGTTCACCTGCTACCTCATCTAACTTGGTCACTCTGCTGTCACTGCCATGCTGTGTCAGGATGGATTTTTGGGTGGTTCACCTGCTACCTCATCTAACTTGGTCACTCTGTTGTCACTGCCATGCTGTGTCAGGTAAATTTTTGGATGGTTTAGCTGCTCTCTCAGTCTAACCAAGCCACTATGGGGTTCACCGCCAAGCTGTAAACTGCAATCTTAGTCAAACTATGTAATTTAGTGTTCACCACCAAGGTGTGCCAGACTACAATTCTAGGGGGTTTTCCTGCAATCTCTGTCATGGACTGTCATTCAGGGGCGCACCACTGTGCTTTTTCAAACCAATTGTTTATGAGGGTCACCTCCAGGCTCTCACACACAATTTTTGGGAGGCTCACCACTACAATGTTGCCCAAAATTGTCTTGAGGGTCACCACCAGGCTGTTGCCCAGAATTTGAAGTAATGGTGCAATTAGGCAGCCTCATTTTCTGAGGTTTCCACGCATTCTCTCTCTCACACTCCATAGAAACTCATTATAATTCTGACTCTTTTTTTATATTCAGAGCAGAGAGTGGAGGTGCTTCGGCGCGTCTTCTCCCTGCTCTATCTCTCAATTGGTACGGGTCTGAGCACTCAGACCCGGAACGATCAAAACTTTTCACATGCCTCTATGGCATATACCTGTATACCAACAGGTACACTTTAAACTTAGGTTTGTGTAGTATGTTATAATATTGTTCCACTCTCCTGAAATTGGGATACGTTATACTATTGTACCAGGAACCAAGAAAATACTTTGCTACATATGGATCACTGGAACGGAGGGATCTGGGGAAAAAATTCAAAACAACATTATAACATTATCACTCTTTAACCAAACTTTACAGATGGCTCAATGCATTCAGACTTGCAACATTCCCTCATATTTGCCAAACCCATTCTTGTTAGACTACCAAATTTAAATTCTTACAAATAAAGCGACAGCACTATAAAAAAAAGTAATATACATTCCAATTGTAATGCAATATATACACAATAATCTTTATACATAGAGAGATACTGTCCTTGGTGAACTCCATGCTGGAGAATAACTCCCATTCCCTGCATGAGACTGTGATAGCACTGGGTATTACTGTCAGTGACTGACTGCTTCACCCAGAGTTTGAGAAGGAGAGCTATCAGAAGTCATTCCTACCCGCTTTAGTTAGCCTGTACAAGCAACGCCGACCTAAATGGAGATCATTTCATAGATAACTGAAATGTTTTTTTTACATTTTAGCTTTTTGTATGTGTATTATCTATGCTGCTGTTACACACTGAATTTCCCCATGGTGGGACTTAAAAAAGAATTATCTTATCATATCTAAGCCAACAAACATGGGTTAAAAACAAATAGATGTGGGCTAAGCATTCTCATGTGAATCCCCACTAAATCACTACATGTACCAGACAAGATAAATTATGTACTGTATGTGCAGATGCAGCTCCAAATAAATGTACAAACAGATGTAAACAATATGCTCAATATAAAAAAAGATTTAAACCATATATAACACAAGGAGCAAAGCCAGCCTGGCATAAGTGACTACAACCCCACATGTTCCGCTATGTGCCCAGAGCTTCCTCGGGAGTAAGCAAAGATAAATCTAGGTGTTGTCCTATATATACCTTAAATAAAAGAAATATAATTATCACATCCTCTGTGTAGAGTCCTTATGGCCGCTAACACGTGCTCCAGGCTGAAGTGCAAGAGGGTGTAAGTATGCAAAACATATTGAGAAAAATATATGATCCAAAGAGCTGTGGCAAGCCTTAAGGGTCTTAGTAGATATTTTTTTTACCCTTTTGGCTTATACCTCGCATATTCTGGAATGCATGATCTTGCATACTTCTAGCCAGCTTTTCCAGGCACTCAGGGAGGAGTGGCATGAGTTGAAAGGCAGCAGGCAGATGAGCGGATTGCAGAGATAACAAAGAGATTTGCTTTGTTATTACTGTAAATTTGCCCATCTCTAATATTAATAGTAATTATTATAATTATAATAATAATTATAACAACAACAACAACAGTATTTATGACTTTCAGAATGTGAAAATGAAACATAAGAAAAACAGACAAATACACCATAGAGATTATCATAATGCAGCACTTAAAGGGGTTGTCCGGCGAAAAAAAATTATTCACAGAATAACACACATTACAAAGTTATACAACTTTGTAATGTATGTTATGTCTGTGAATGGCCCCCTTCCCCGTGTCCCACCACCCCCACCCGTGTACCCGGAAGTGTGGTGCGCTATACATTACCTGTCGCGTGCCGACCACGGTCTCCGATCGTCAGCAGTGACGTCTTCTTCGGGAGCTTGGCGGATCTTCCCGAGTGCCGGCCGCCCTCTGCAGCGTCATCCGAAGCTCAGCCGCGATTGGCTGAGCATAACTGTGCTCAGCCAATCGCGGCTGAGCAGCTGATGACGTGGCCGCGTCATCAGCCGCTCAGCCGCGATTGGCTGAGCACAGTTATGCTCAGCCAATCGCGGCTGAGCTTCGGATGACGCTGCAGAGGGTGGCCGGCACTCGGGAAGATCCGACAAACTCCCGAAGAAGACGTCACTGCTGACGATCGGAGACCGTGGACGACACGACATGCGGTGAGTATAATGCACCACACTTCCGGGTCTAGCGTGGGTGGGGGGAAACACGGGGAAGGGGGCCATTCACAGACATAACATACCTTACAAAGTTGTATAACTTTGTAATGTGTGTTATTCTGTGAATAATTTTTTTTCGCCGGACAACCCCTTTAACAAGTCCACACCATTCTCTAAATGCAAATGCTTGAACAATGATGAAACTCAGAATATTCCTTAATTGCCCCTTTTTTTTTTATTCATTATTTTTTCTTAAAGCACAAGTCCACATATCATTGAACAGCACAAGTACAATTCAGAATCAGAAAACTGACACTTGACAGTTAGTAGTCAAATTCTCCACCTTAAATTTATAGCAAAAGCTAAGCAAATCTCAAAGCTGGGAAGTGAGCAGAATCAACAGTAATGGAAATTGAGAATATAGCATCCTCTTCCAGATTCCCTCTATGGTTTCAAACTCTGTTAAAAGGCCTGTTTCACAACTGCATAATAAGAATAATTTTCTCATTCATATTATGGCTACAAGTCCCAGATTGACCTAAGGTCTAATGACTCAAGCGGACAGCTGTCAGTTCGCTTTATCAAACCTGTGATCAGGCTGAGACTTATGGCCGTAATACATGTGAGAAAAAGTAATTGCCCCTTTTAGTTTCCAATTTTATAATTTTAAAGGGTTTAGCCCATGAGAAATTAATATATAGCCGGGGGGCTCCAGGTATAGGGATTGGTCACATTGTGACTTCTCTCTATACCCCTTTACCGGTGTAAGGAAACTGTATGCTGTGGTGTGGTAAGGGGTAAAACATAGTAATAGGTAATATGATTACATCAGGAAGTCTACTCCTGACTGTCTTTGAAGAAACAAACTTAAAATGGTACTTTTGATTGATTGGGGTTTCACCCCTACAGACTGCTTTGATTGTTCAATATAGTTGAGAGAAGTGCTCGGCTGTGCGCTTCACTTCTTGGCTCAGTACTCTGCAACCTCATTGCACGAAACAGGCTGCATTATACGTTTAAGGAGCCTTCCTCCTACTATGAGTAAGACTGATTGAAGTGACAATAACGTTTTACGGTTTTAGGCCATGTTTCACTTTGGGAACATATTAAGTAAAGGCACCTGTCTTATTATCTAGACAGACGCTAATAATGATCATGATCTTTATTAGTGTCTGTCTATTTAAGAAGACAGCAACTTCCCCCCATATGTTCCTGAAGTGGGAACATAGACATAGGGTGGCCTACATAAAGTCCTCACTGGAACCTAAATGATCTAATTTTACAGGACCTTAAATGGCACTTTATGTTCTAAGAAACTTCTGCAATAAGAATGATTCAGCATCAGTTGTTATTGCTGTCATAGTCCTCTTTCGAAGCACTGCTTCTAGGGAAAACAGTGTCTCACAGAAGTGCCATATAGTAGCATACAACGTGTCTTACAGAAGCAGCATACAGTAGCATACAAAGTGCTATGATATGGGACTTGGACATTCTCCATTCACACAACAGTGAAATAAGCACCAGCCCTGATGATGGTACAACATATCTCTACAAGGACACATTCTCCTACTCCAAAACAAAATGAAATAATAATAATAATAATAATAATAATAACAATAACAACAACAACAACAACAACAATAATAATAATTCTATAAAAAGTCATGAAGAATACTTAGTGTGGAGTAACAAGGACCAACAAGAAAATGACAATGGCTACAGAATGAAAGCTTTGTAATACCTGGAACCTAACCTAATAAACTTAATACTTAAGTTTATCCAAAATTACAAAATTATATTATATAGTAGGAAATGGTAGCAAGAGGTAAAGCCTTTAATTCAGAGGTTGTAGAAAACAGACCAACAGTAAAAGCAATAATACCTCACGTACACAACTATATTGAGGAATTGTACAAGTTTTAGGCATCTAAATATATCACATACAGAAAGAGCCAATATTGTATTTCCATATACCTTTGATTTCATATGCATGCATACATTCTTTATTGGCTGCTGTATTAAAGTGGAATCCTACCCTAGTATGCCTCCATAATATCATTCTGGACAAAGACAAGATATTGCAGCATGTCAAATAACTACAACACCATGGCACAAAACCAATGGTACTCCACCTGCTGTCAGCACCTAGCCAGGTAGGTAAGGCCTTAGTTGGATTTGCTGCTGTTCTAAACTCTTTGCTGATATTGCTAAAGATTAAGAGGAAAAGGGGGATTTTCTTATGGTGGTTCATTTTCTATCCTAAGAACATAGCTCCAGTAAAAATAAAGTAATGTTAAGTGATAAAACAACTGTACCATGGTGTACAAATGAAACCCCCAGAGGCAGGTATTTTTAACCAACCAGAAATAAGCATTTTTGTATAATCATTCAATATTAATGTGGAAATGGCATGCTCAATTGAAATGTCACATTAATAATGCCCTTTAAAGTTTATTTCTATTACACGTGCATATCTATGGCTTTATTACATACTGCAGCCCATAATACAAAAGAAGATGACTTCCCTTGGGTATTAAGTATACTACAATTAAATGTATTCTCGTCCTTTTAATCTGTGATGAAGAATGAATCCCATCCATTGCTTGCAGCTATAGTAATATAAACCAACGAAGCTTGTTTAAAAAACGAAGACTTGATGTAGTCATTAAATGTGCCACTAGGAGGAGCACTTTTCCCACTTTTGTTTTAGAAATAAACTTTTTCATTCATACGGGTATATTAGACGTGATGTACTTTAATGAATACGGTCTGTGATTAATAAGACATAGGTACTACAGATACTATATATGTGCATATCTGTGTGTGTAAAATATATATATATATATATATATATATATATATATATATATATATATATATATATTTGTGTTGAGTTTGCTCTAGTCTCAATTTTTTTCCTGTTTATTTAGTGAGAGGCATTGCAGCCTTTTACAATAGCTATCACATTATTTTTCAGATTAAGAGTAAATGTTCTACAGAGCTGATTTTGTGAAATAGGAAAGCTTTTTACTGATATCAACATAAAAAAGTGCCTGGAGTCTCCATTTTAAAATTAAGTTTCCCTTTTCTCTCGAAAACCTATACATTATAATAAATTAGTTTGTACAATCTGTTCTCTTAAAGGTTGTATTGCTTTCTTTCTTTGCTGCCAGCAATCTGTTAACACATTACAGGATTTCCCAAAGCAAAAATGACCACAGGAACAACAGACGCCAACATATTTATCAACAATACAACTCTGGGGTCCAGAGCTAATTATGTGTACGCTGATGAAATGTGTGCTTGTACGTTTTGTAGGGAAAAAAGGAAGAGAAGGGAAAAGGAGAAATGTCTGCGACTTACAGCAGGGACCTCTAAATTCATATCACACTTCATGCACTTTTCACGCTTCATACCCTCAGTGCCATTAATAATATAGGAATATCCCTGGGATGCCTAGAGAATTTTTGAAGCTTACATGAATTTTGTGAGCAAAAATAAATATGAAAGAAAGAAGATTGTGGTAATTTATAAAACCCTATATACACCCAATATCTGCTGGAGGATTTTAATGCAATAATTCACAAAGGACGTTACAATTCTTCCATAGACATTATTTTATTATTACAACTAATTATTATTAAATCATCATCATCATCATCATCATCATCATCATCATCATCATCATCACTATCCTTATTGTGTTTTTCTTGCATAGCAGTTTAAACAGGCTCATACATATACATTTCTGACTTAGAAAAGGCAATCTAGTATTTGTACTGTAGCTATGGCCGGCAATAAATACACAGGAATAGGAGCAAATTTGCTTGAGCAAATTTATTAACAAGCCGCCTGATTTGATCGGCAAGCGGCTTATCAACCGCCTGCCTATAAAAGCTGGATCCAGTCCTGGAAAACTGGATTTTATAATACAACTTTTTTTCCCCTTACATTTTTACATGCAATCGTTAGCTTGCATATACTGTTCAATGCCATTGCAAAGCATTGATCAGTGTTATCTGGGCTCTGAGGTAGGTTCCATGAAATCATCGCTGACTGGACTGCACAGAGGTAAGTATTTAACCTCGGGAAGCCAGGAAAAACAATTGGGACCCCTGCGGTCACTGTGGTGGTCCTGATTGGTAAATGACAGAAGACACTTCTAGAGTAAAAAAAAAAAACAAAAAAAAAAACACAGAACAAAAATGACGCTCCATGTGCAAGATCAGATGTAATAGGATAGATATATACCAGTTACAGAGTAAAACCGATTCCCCTCTCACCTGGCTGAGTTGTGCAAGATTGAGGCATAGCTCTCCATGTGTATACTCAAGAAGGAAACCGGTGTGCAGCCTTTCTGCAAACCCAGGCCAGGGCTGTAACAAGATGTGGTCCTCCTCTCCCAAATTCATCAGGATTAACAGGTGCAGCTACTACCAACAGGTGAGTTATAAAAAACTACTTTATTAAAATAAAAAAACATATAAAAGGCTCAGCATAACGCATTTACAGACTGGACCGGTCTCCCATCCGCTTTCTGACCTGTGATTCATTATGTTTGATATATTATGTTTAATGTATTATGTTTGATGTATCATAATTGTATTTTGTATATTTGGGTTATGAACGGTATCACATGGGCATAATATGGCAACATTTCTGTTGCCACAAACTCAAATGGACATAAATACGTGTGTATGTATAATGCCCATGTGAAAACAACCTTAAAGGGAATTTATCAGCCCCTGGGCCCTACCAGAGGTGCTTACAGTGTGCTGTAACTATCAGTTCCCTAGTGAGCATGTTACCTTTTCGTAATTTGTCTGTGGAGTATATTATGCACAATCTTGGGTTTCCTAATATAATAAAGAGTCAAAGAGGAGTTGTGGCTCAGCATTTGTGCGGCACTCTGACACGTATCACCACTACTTCCTTCTCCCTCTCCTGCATGAATAATCAATGCTGCCCGGCCTCCAGCCTTAAAGGACAACTCCGGCGGGACCCCCCCCCCAAAAAAAAAACACAGACACACACAGACACCATACTCACCATCCCTCCGGTGATGATCGCCACCCCATTCGCCCGCCGTCCGCCTCACCGTCACCTGCGTCCGCCATCCTGCGATGTCTCTTGCTTCCGGGTCCATGAGAGAGAAAAGGCTGCCAGTGCGCTTGCACACCGGCAGCCTTTTCATTGGCTGGAGCGCATCACATGGCTTGCAGCAAGCTCAGCCAATCAGGGCTGAGCAAGCTGGAAGCCATGTGATGCGCTCCAGCCAATGAAAAGGCTGCTGGTGCGCATGTGCCCCAGCAGCCTTTTCTCTCCCATTCACTCTCAATGAAGACGCCGAAGAGGAAGAAGATCCGGACCTCCCCCCAGCTCTGACGTCACCCGTCACCAGATGCCGCCCGGGAGAAGAGGACCGAGACGACCGTAATAGGTAATGTATACATTCTTTAACTTCCGGGGTGAGGGGTCGGGAGTCGGGAAGTGGGGGAATGGGGCCAGACCAGGTATTTAACCACATTACAAAGTTATATAACTTTGTAAAGTGTGTTAAATAAGCCAAAAAAAAATTTCGCCGGAGTTGTCCTTTAAGGGTTTCCAGAAGCTGACACCTCTATAGGAGAATAGCACAATGTACACTCAACGGCCACTTTATTAGGTACACCATGCTAGTAACGGGTTGGACCCCCTTTTGCCTTCAGAACTGCCTCAATTCTTTGTGGCATAGATTCAACAAGGTGCTGGAAGCATTCCTCAGAGATTTTGGTCCATATTGACATGATGGCATCACACAGTTGCCGCAGATTTGTCGGCTGCACATCCATGATGCGAATCTCCCGTTCCACCACATTCCAAAGATGCTCTATTGGATTGAGATCTGGTGACTGTGGAGGCCATTTGAGTACAGTGAACTCATTGTCATGTTCAAGAAACCAGTCTGAGATGATTCTAGCTTTATGACATGGCGCATTATCCTGCTGAAAGTGGCCATCAGATGTTGGGTACATTTTGGTCATAAAGGGATGGACATGGTCAGCAACAATACTCAGGTAGGCTGTGGCGTTGCAACAATGCTCAATTGGTACCAAGTGCAAATTGTAGCCTCAGTTTCCTGTTCTTAGCTGAAAGGAGTGGCACCCGGTGTGGTCTTCTGCTGCTGTAGCCCATCTGCCTCAAAGTTGGACGTACTGTGCCTTCAGAGATGCTCTTCTGCTTACCTTGGTTGTAACGGTTGGCTATTTGAGTCACTGTTGCCTTTCTATCAGCTCGAACCAGTCTGCCCATTCTCCTCTGACCTCTGGCATCAACAAGGCATTTCCGCCCACAGAACTGCCGCTCACTGGATGTTTTTTCTTTTTCGGACCATTCTCTGTAAACCCTAGAGATGGTTGTGCGTGAAAATCCCAGTAGATCAGCAGTTTCTGAAATACTCAGACCAGCCCTTCTGGCACCAACAACCATGCCACGTTCAAAGGCGCTCAAATCACCTTTCTTCCCCATACTGATGCTTGGTTTGAACTGCAGGAGATTGTCTTGACCATGTCTACATGCCTAAATGCACTAAGTTGCCGCCATGTGATTGGCTGATTAGAAATTAAGTGGTAACGTGCAGTTGGACAGGTGTACCTAATAAAGTGGCCGGTGAGTGTAAGTTACTAATAAGTCTTAGAGTCTTAGAAATGACCCCAAACAGTTATCCTGGCCACTATATCATGAACAAGTCAAGGACTTACTGTGCCCCTATCCACATCCCTGCTGCTGTCCTTACTTCCTGCTTTAGCATTTCTCTCATCATTTGATGGATTTGGTTATTCTGTGAATGAACAGGTATGTCATCCATCTATGCTTCTTCTAAATGACATGACACAAGATTTATTGCAGACAACTGGCAAAGTACAGTGCACGATAAATGTAGTTCTTTATTTTTTTTCTCTTTACTCATGTCACAGATATACAATAAGCCAGGCATATTGTTTCATAGCTGTCACAATTTTACACCAGGAAAACTGACTTAGATTAACTTAGACATTTTTTCTTACCACACATTTATCCCAAAAACCTACAGCAGTGCCTTAATAAATGGGAAGGAAGCCCAAAGTCAACCTGCAAAGGACAGAAAGATTTAAATGCATTTCTGGATTCATTTACCCTTTTAGTCATGGCACAGATGTACAGAAAAAAGTACCTGTGTAAACATACTGTATAGCACTATGGCAGGCGCTGTCAGATGCTTGCAGCTGATTCCTTGCTAGAGGCACAAGCAGGTGCCTCAATATTACAGAGCTGAAAAATGTCTAGACATACGCTGGTGAATAATGATAACAACAATGTTACTCAGTAACACTTTCTTTACAGTTATAAACTTAGTCCACACTAATGTCAATGTCTATCTATCTATCTATCTATCTTTTTCATGACTCTGTATAATCATACTGTCAGATAAAAGGAGACTACTATAGTATTAAGAAGAGGGAATCATGTGGATGCACTTACGTTTGCACATAGGTGTCATAGTTGACTGATACATATAGTTGATGCCACTTTTCTAGCAGCCATGTAAGTTTCATACTTGTGTGTAAAAAGTCTTAAAACTAAAATGAATAAAACCAGACGTATAACACGCCATGACTTATGCTGGGTTTACACGGAACGATAATTCGCCCAATCAAACGATTATCGATTTTGAAGCAACAATTTGGTTTTTATAATGATCAGCGTTTAGACAGAGAAAAATCGTAAGAAAAATCGTTATTGCGATCATTTAAGCCCATCTTTTACATAGGGTGAATCTTTGAAAGACTGTTTACATGAAGCAATCTGGGAATATTTAGCGGACGACGATTTGAGAACATATTCAAAGATCAAAATGAATGATTTTTCGCTCATCGCTTGATCGTTTGCTATGTTTACACTGAACGATTATCGCTCAAATGCGATCATTATAGCGAAAATTGGAACAATAATTGTTCCGTGTAAACCCAGCATAACTATCAGCAATTCTCTTTCAGTCATTTGGACATTCATACTGTAGGGAACTGCAGTGTACACCACCACATTACTTATAAAGATGACATTCTTGCCCTGACTATGCTATTATACCGGTCTTATAGAAGGTAGTCCTGACTATACCATTAGACTGCTATCATAGGGAATGGTTCTGACTACACAACCAAATTGCTTATATAGGGGCAATTCTGACCACACAATTAACTGTTGTTAACAGTCCTGACTACAGTAGCGAGGGCTTTTAACTGAACAGCCAGACTGTCACTATGGATGATCCAGACTGTTTTTCTAGACAGCGGTTACAGAAAGATCAGGGAAACTCAGCCATAGTACAGTTTTAGAAGGTTTTTTTGGTCTGTTCCTCTAAAACAGCATTTTAGCTCTGTAGCCTGGACCTACCTATGACAACATTCTTTCGGTATAGCCTAGATCAGTGTTTCTAAGCTACAATCCTCAAGTACCTTAGCAAACCATGTTTTAAATATTCCCTTATTATTTTACACGTTATTATAGCCATTGTATCACCACAAGTGACCTTTGTATGGGATATCCTAAAATCATGACCTCTTGAAGTACTTGAGGATTGAAGCTGAGAAACACTGGTCTAGACTGTACAGAAAGACAGTTGTTATAGGAGGCCTAGGCTACAGTGCTAAAAATGCTTATTTAAAGGAACAGACTTAACACATTTCAATTTAGTTTCTTGGCCATAGATTCAGCATCTGATGATCTAATCAGCAATGATAACCTGTGAAAGGCTGCAAACCAAGATAGTAATAACTAACAAACAACAATTACAAAAAATATTGCCCTGTGCATTCTTATCTTAGTTACATTGTACATTTTTTTCATGTGTATGCACATTCTAAAACATATTCCTAAAAAAACGGCTACTGATGTTTAATAAATATAATTCTCTTTATTGTCACAAAAATATATATCAATAAAATCACAACATGAAGTAAAAATCATGCACACAAGAGGTACCGTCTAAGCAAAATGATACAAATAGACACAACAATGTGTCACTAGGTGTAAAGGTATCCACTGCTGTGTGGATCCTGCCAACAACATAGTATAGGCTCTGATGCTCAATATTGCACTATTGCTATTGCACTAAACCCAGGTGAAAGAGAGTATGAACACAGTAATGAGAAAGTTCTCCCACAATAAACACACTAACTGGGACAAATAGACAGTACCTGATGTAATTGTGTGCTGCCACCTCCAACGCACGTTTCGCGTACCGCTTGTTCACAGAGGAGTACAGATCCCTACAGTCCTATTCCTTATATACCCCAGAGGGAAATGCCGCTCTTTTGACGCCACTCCCCTGTCTGTAAACATGCTCGGCACTATGGCAACGCGTCCGATGACGTCGGCGCGGCCCGCTCACGTGGGTGTACGTGTGACGTCAGGACGCCGCGCCGTAGCGTGCGGTCATGTGACCAGCAGGGGAGGCGTCAAAAGACCGGCATTTCCCTCTGGGGTATATAAGGAATAGGACTGTAGGGATCTGTACTCCTCTGTGAACAAGCGGTACGCGAAACGTGCGTTGGAGGTGGCAGCACACAATTACATCAGGTACTGTCTATTTGTCCCAGTTAGTGTGTTTATTGTGGGAGAACTTTCTCATTACTGTGTTCATACTCTCTTTCACCTGGGTTTAGTGCAATAGCAATAGTGCAATATTGAGCATCAGAGCCTATACTATGTTGTTGGCAGGATCCACACAGCAGTGGATACCTTTACACCTAGTGACACATTGTTGTGTCTATTTGTATCATTTTGCTTAGACGGTACCTCTTGTGTGCATGATTTTTACTTCATGTTGTGATTTTATTGATATATATTTTTGTGACAATAAAGAGAATTATATTTATTAAACATCAGTAGCCGTTTTTTTAGGAATTTGTTTATAGAGACCCAGGCAGGTCTGGTGGTCGTTGTAGGATATATATATATATACATTCTAAAACATGGTTGTTTCCATTACTACAAATATTTATTTAAAAAAAATAATAAAAATAAATATGATAAATTACTATTTTAATTTCAGGTCAAATACAGTGAATGCATTGTTCCCATAGGGTTAAAACGGCAAAGGCATAAAACTATTCTGAAAATAATGACAAGTCATCTCAAGAATCTACAAGCAAATTGTGGTATTGACCTTTTCAGCAGGGAAGGAAAAAGTGCACATTTGGATAGAAAAAAGGATCCATGTGGAAAAAAAGACAAGGTCTTTGCTTATGGGAAAAGTACAAACCTATTTTGTCTTTTTTTATACAGTATATGCTATTTTCTGTACTTACCAAAAAAAAATCTAAATATAAAATTGATTTGGTAAGTTTTACCTGCATTTTGATGACATCTCCAGTTCTGCTACATCTATTCATGCTAATATGCGAGTAATGAATATGAATCTCCCTCATCTGATATAAAAATTTATATTTATTCTGGTTAACAAGAACTGATAAAACTTTAGTAGGAAACACTTGTCATATCTTTGTAAATATGTTGTATACTTTTCTCTTCTGCACAACAATGCCGCACAGTCACATATTATGATGGGCTGATCGTTCTGGGAGGTTTCAAAGAAAACATTATAATGTTATTTTTAACGTGAACATCTCGCAAAATGACTCCTTTTCTTGGGTTACTAGAAAAGTAGCAAGTGTTTTCAAGCAACTGTTCTTTGAAGCTAACACCATGCTAAGTTTACAAGCGTCTGTGTATGTCTTTTATATTCACCTCTCCCTGAAGAGCTAAAGCAAAATCATTAATATGGGCATGAATATAAACTAGAATAGCTGAGAGGCATTTTCCACAAAACATTGGCGAATAAAAAAATAATGTCATATAACTTTACTAAATACATAAGATATTTTATTAAGTATGTGTCCATCTAATATTTATTATCCAGACAATAGAAAGAATAGCTAAACTGACAATTTTACTAATAATTCAAGATCTACAAAATTTGCAACCAAAAAATTCCTATATTGACCAATACCAGCCTGTCCCTGGCTGAAACACTACAAATCCTACAAAAACAGACAACACTATTAATGTATTAATCCATGTAAACAACTTTATTATTCCAAAATTCATAAAATACATACTAGATAAACTGGTAAAAAGAGCCAATGGCTGCACACGCAAAAAACAACCACCCACAGGATAAGTAAATGTATACGTGAGAAGGCAGTATAATATAAGATGTAAACAATGGGTCTAAGTTAAATGATACCCAGTGGACTATTATCCAAGAGAAACATTGCAACACCCCCAGGCCTATAAAGTGACAACAGTGATTGCATAATGCCCAACTCCTCAATAGTGGCCAAACTGGAGGTGAAATAAGATATTGCTGGTGTTACCTGTGGTATGGAAGTGTGCATGTCCCCCTCCAACGCAAGTTTAGCGCTGAGCTTTTTCCAGGAGGTTTACATGGATTAATACATAGTGTTGTCCGTTTTTGTAGGATTTGTAAAATTTGCAACCATCAAGTAAAAGAACAGAAATAATTTGGGTGGAATCCATAGTTTTTTGACAGATTTATTATGGTCCATAATTTCTATAAACATACCTTTAAGAGAACAAACCTCCATATCATATCCATAACATAACAGGAGAATGTTTTAAACCCCTAGGACCGCCGTGGTCCCGGGTGCGTCATGTAGCCTGGGACCGCGGCTATTAGCGGGCACGGTCCGATCGCTGTGCCTGCTAATTACAATTATATGCAGCCTTATCCCTGGTGTCTAGTGGGGGGATCGCCCCCCCCCGCGACGCGATTGCTCCGGGGCGATACCCGTGTCTGGTACCTGCAGGGGTCTGCGCCATAATGGCGCTGATCCTGGCTCGGCACTCGGTTGTTTTTTGACTGCAGCAGCTGAAAGCAATCGAGTGCCGATCTCATTGATCTATGCAGTATAACTATACTGCATAGATCTCAATGAGATAAAAAAAAGTGTATTAATAAAAAAAACTCCCCTACTAAAAGTTTGAATCACCCCCTCTTTTCCCATGGTATAAATAAAAATAAATAAACCAACATGTTTGGTATCGCCGCATGTGTAATCGCCGAAAATATTCAGTTATCACATTCCTGATCTCGCACGGTAAACGTAATTGCAAAAAAATCCCAAAGTGCAAAATTGCACATTTTTTGTCGCATCAAATCCAGAAAAATTGTAATGAAAAGCGATCAAAAAGGTGCATTTGCGCAATCAAGGTACTAATAGAAAGTACCTATAATGGCTCAAAAAATGACACCTCACACAGCCCTATAGACCAAAGGATAAAAGCGCTATAAGCCTGGGAATTTCTTAACAATGGTTTGAATTTTTTAAAAGCCATCAAATAAAATAAAAGTTATACATGGTACATATCATTGTAATCATAACGACTTGAGAAACATACATAAGACAATTTTACCCCAGGGCGAATGGCATAAAAATAAAAACCCTCCAAATAAAATAAATGTTGCTTTTTTCAATTTCACCACACATATAATTTTTTCCTGATTTTGCAATGTACTTTAGGAACAAATTCAGCACGTCATTACAAAGTACAAGTAGTGGTGCAAAAAATAAGGGCTCATGTGGGTTTCTAGGTGGAAAAAATGCAAGTGCTATGGCCTTTTAAGCAAAAGGAGGAAAAAACTAAAACGCAAACATTTTAATCGGCCCGGTCCTCTAAGGGTTAAATTGCTAAAAAAAAAAAAAAAAACAACTACTGCATTGCATTTTATACAAAGTTATTCAACATTTTATACCAGAAACAATGCCTTCATGTGAAACCCTATAAAGTTTTCAATTTCTGTCCAAAAAGGCAGTACTGTATATCAGCACAATATGTATAAGGACCTACTGGTCATGTGACCCCTCTGAAAGTTTAGCCCTATCCAGAACAATTCTGTTTCAAGGGATGATTGAACACTGCTGAACTGTCACATTGTATGCAATTTACATTAACAAAATGTGACTAAAGTACAATGTCAAATTATTCCTGAGCACAGATCTCCATCCAGGGATGCATATGACTGCAAGCTGCATTGTAACCATCTACAGTTCCAGGAGAGCACTGCTTGGGGAAAAAAAAAAAAAACCTCATGGAAGTTGTACCTATGGGTGGTTGTTTACAGGACTTACTGAATAACCTTATCACTTCAAACTAAAAGGTACAATGTTCCTTAGAGATTTTGATGGAGAATTCAGACACATACTTAAAACTGACCAGCATGCCAAGTTCCAAAGGTATATATACAATTTGTATAGGCCGTTAAGACCATTGTGGATCTAATTCTCAGAATAAGGGAGCTGAAGTGTTCCAGAAGAGCACCATGTTCTATTAAGTCTTTATGAGACACACCATACATTTTGTAGCAGCTATGCCTGGCGTTACAACTTAGTGCTATTCATCACTAATACCAGTCACAGTCAATACAAAGTGTACTGTGTCGTTGACTGGTAAGCAACGAAGGTAGCACAATGCCCGATCATCATCAACGTTAATAAGAGTTAACCTTCACTATTCTAATCCTTTAAAGGAGCTCTTTCAGATGCTTTAGCTACCATATGTGAAGTTACTACAGAATAGTAAGGGAAATGCTAAGTAATATGTAGATTTCTGTTATTTTAGCCTATAATTTTCATTTAATAAAACACCAAAAAACAAACAAGCACAGTTTAAATGGTACCTTGACACAGAAAGAGTTGTCAATTAATGTGTGTACGTATGGGAAACAGGTTTACAGTTATTTTTATGAGTCTTGGCAGCATTTCCCCATAAAAATAGAAAATAATATAGCAGAAAACCATACATGACAAACAGCTTCTTCCCCGCTATCCTAGGTTGCTTGCAGATAAGATAGCATAATAACCCCGACTGAGCTGCTTAAATATAAAACATATTTTTTTATGCTTACAAAACCCCAGACCCCGTATATATTTTTCATTTTTTATTAAAAAATTATCACTTCATTCATTCTGCATACCATATAAAAAAGTAAAGTATGAGCATAGTACCAAAAAAAATAAATAATAATAATGCCAACCCTGGTCTTGCCACCTTTAAGCATTTTAAGTTTCCCTGTGCCTCCAGTTACAGTGGGGTGCATAAGTAATACCTGTCTGATTTGCCCATAGTAACCAGACCAATCAGTAACCAATCAGACCTTGCAGTTATTAAGAAAACTCTGATTGGGTGTAATGAGTAAATCATACAGTTGCCTTGCAGAACTAGAGTCCTAGGTTCAAATCCCGACAGTGCACAATGTTTCAAAATAGTCAAGTCTCATTTGAGCATTGATGAAGTGCATATGTGTAACTATAAATATTCACATCCGAATATAAAATATTTACGACAACATAATTTTGTATGATATATGATTTATTGATACTAATTTGAAATGCACTAATTGAATTAAGACTAGGGATGGTCCGAAACTGCCGAGGTTCGGGTTCGGATGAACCCGAATGCTCGGCATCAGATTCCCGCTGTCTGCCCGCTCCGTGCAGCGGGTGGATACAGCGGGAGGACCGCCTGGAAAACTGGGATACAGCCTATGGTTATGGCTGTATCCCAGTTTTCCAGGCGGTCCTCCCGCTGTATCCACCTTCTCCACGGAGCGGGCAGACAGCGGGAATCATTTCAGGGAGTTCGGGTTTGTACGAACCCGAACCGAACTCGGTTCGGACCATCCCTAATTAAGACATTTGAATACAAGTAGATCTAGCAGCACTCGAGAATAAATAATCAATTATTGCACTAACATGAAAAAGAGAATGCTTTAACCTTACAACTAGGTCTTTTTCAGGCAGGATGATTTGTAAGGTTGAATTTTTGCTGTTTTCCAGCATTGGTTTAATAAACACTTGGGGGGAGATTTATCAAAGGGTGTAAAATATAGACTGGTGTAAACTGCCCACTGTAACCAATTATAGTTCAGTTTTTAGCTCTGGTAAAATGAAAGCTGAGCTGTGATTGGTTGCTGTGAGCACTTTACACCAGTGTATATTTTACAACTTTTGATGAATCTCCCCCTTGATTCTTTATTCTGGTGTACTGCAGAACCTACAGTACTAGTATTTGGATTTTTTGGGAAGTAATTCAATGCCTCTTGATCAGTTCAGCACAGCAGAGGCTGTTGCACAGCAGGTGAAAAATATCTATGCCAGCTCAAAGCCTACTTTTGGCCTACTCTGGGCAAAAATGTCAATACATTTTGCGCACAGGGAGGACACACCGCCCCATGTGAAATGCTGTGCCCCTCTCTAGGTGCACACTTTATGAGCATGGGGGGTCCTTGCATAAAAAAGTGTGCAAAAAAGTTTGCACTAGGCATAAAACTTGATAAATGTGGCCCTAAAATTTTCATTGAAGTGCTGACTCTATACTTTTTTGGATACTAGACAAAGGATCCAGTGTGGTCAGGTGTGCAATCTTTATTTACAGATGTGCCGTGTGCTGTTCTTCAGTTAAACATGTTATTTTGGTGCTTAAGGGTAGCTTCACACGGGCGGGCTCGCAGCGAGATTCTCGCTGCGAGCCCGGCAGGTCCTGTCAGTTTCCATAAACTACATACTTGCTGCGGACCGCAGCGAGTATGTAATTGTACCGCGCTTAACCCCTTCTACTCCCGCCGGCTCCCCCGCTGTAAGCACCATACATTACCTGTCCTTGCTGCACGGGTCCGGCGTCCTGCTCTCCCGCCCGGCCAATCAGTGGCTGCGGCTGGGCAACACACTAATTGGCCGGACGGGAGAGCAGGACGCCGGACCCGAGCAGCAAGGACAGGTAATGTATGCTGCTTACAGCGGGGGAGCCGGGCGGGAGTAGAAGGGGTTAAGCGCGGTACAATTACATACTCGCTGCGGTCCGCAGCAAGTATGTAGTTTATGGGAACTGCCAGGACCTGCCGGGCTCGCAGCGAGAATCTCGCTGCGAGCCCGCCCGTGTGAAGCTACCCTAAAGGAAACCTGATACAATCAAATGAATCAAATGTATCATATTACAAAGCAGGAACTGAGCAGATACATCTATAGTTGTATGGAAAAAGGTTCAGTATAAATTGTTTTTATTGATCAAAATCTCTGATCACCTGGGGCTTGGAAAAATCCAGTGGCTAGTGATTGACTTTTATTTCTATATACATGTTCAGTAAAGAATATCAATCAGTAGTAAAACCACCCACTGGACTCCATAACACAGAATGAAATAAAATTGATAGTGTGTCCCATGCTGTTTTAGGACATACCCCCTTCAGAATGGACTGCATTTTAAATAGAACAGGTTCCCTTTAAAATGTTAGGAGCGGCATACACAGCTAATCGAGGTGTTACTAATTACTTTCCTGGCTTAAAGGGGTTGTCCAGTGAAAATCTTTGCTTTCAAATCAACTGGTGTCAGAAAGTTATATAGATTTGTAATTTACTTATATTTAAAAATCTCAAGTCTTCCCATACTTATTAGCTACCAGATGTCATGCAGGAAATGTTTTATTTTCAGTCTGACACAGTGCTCTCTGCTGACATCTCTGGCCGAGACAGGAACTTTCCAGAGCAGGAGAGGCTTTCTATGGGCATTCATAGAAAACCAAGACAGAGTTCCTGTCTCAGCCAGAGATGTCAGCAAAGAGCCGTGTCCGACTGAAAATAAAACACAATTTCTTGCAGGACTTATAGCAGCTAATAACTATGGGAAGACTTGAGATTTTTAAATAGAAGTAAATTACAAATCTATAGAACTTTCTGTTAACAGTTGATTTGAAAGAAAAAGATTTTTGCTGTACAACCCCTTAAAATCCTTATTTACACATGTGATGACCCTAGTACATTTATATAAATACATAATGTATTTCCTAACCACCCACATTAAATTTATTTAAATAATTTTTGTCAACTTCTTCAACAAATATTAAAGTTTTGAAAAGTCCTTAACAAGGTATGTGTATTTGCTTGATCTCTTTTCATCTTTTTCTTCATTAGATAGTGAGAAAATATAATTGTGCCTCTTCAAGTGCAGTCTCTTTTAATAGGATGGTGACACACATCAGGATTTAACACTAAGAAAATATAACCATTGATTCTCAATACATTCATTCCTCATTAGACTTTCTACAAACCAGAGATTTTCTCCTCCAAGACAAAGTGAGCCTGGTGAGTAACTGATTGTATGCACAGTTGCTCTGGAAAATTGGGTTTTACTGTGATACATCCTTATTATAAGTGTTCTAATATTGTAAATGTCTCCTTTGAGATTATTTAAGGCTTAATTGAAGGTGTTACCATCCATCTTTCTCATTACAGGAATATATGCATTTTTTTATAATCATCATTCTCATCATCCTCATCATTATTTTTATTTATATAGAACCAAATAATTCTGTAACACTTAACAATTTGTATAGTATATAGGCAAACCAAATCAGACATTACATAGTACCAGGATAGGAGATAATAAGCAGATTGATGAGGTTTGATCCCCCCACCAGTCCTGAAAAGGGGCCAAAATTTTCCCATAATGAATGGTGCAAACTAGAGATGAGTTCGACTTAAGCATGCACGATTCGTACAGTTCGGCATGAGAATGCCAGTTACTGAAGAAGTTGGATGCAGCCCTGGAGAGTCTGGGAACACATGGATGCGGCCATAGGCCATATGCTGTATCATGTTTTCCTGCACTCCATAGGGATGCATCCAACTTCTTCATTTACTGGTGTTACCCTTTCATGGCCAGCCTTCCCTCCCTCCCTCCCCTTGCCGGCCCTTGTAGCCAGGAAACTGAAAGCCTGAGGCTTCCGGTTTCCATAGCTACCATCAGGGCTCTGCGATCACTTCGCAGAACCCCTGATGGACACCCGACAGAGAATTCTCCCTCTGTAGAGGAAGAATTCTCTGTCAGGAGCCCTATAGATGCTGCGGTCTGCTGACTGCAGTGTCTGTAGGGTTAACTCTCAGTGATAGCCAGGACCCGTCGCGGATGACACAGACGCAGCTTCTGCGCCCGTGTTATCCTCGATCGTAAATTAACATCGCTGCAGCGATGTTAATTTACAGTGCAGTGGCGGGAGGAGGTTAAAATGCTGAACAATCAGACTAAAGCTTGCATATTGTATACCATGCATGCACACCTAGTGCTCCACTCGTTCTCTCTGGGTCTGAAAGATATTGACGATCTATAAACTTGGTAATGTTAAATGTCCCATAGGGAGTGAATGGAGCTCTGGCCTCACATGTGAGGTGAACACAATTCATTTCAGGGACAATTCTCATTTTTCTATCCCTTGTGCATCTTGAAAGTACCTTTAAATAATACACATACATGCACATCAATTACTGCCAACAAAAAGCTTGAACTAAGCTAACAGCATCATCCCATACAAGTATAATACCATGCTTACCTTTCCACACACCCCCAGGTGTCTGGAATTAGACTCGGTATGATCAGTTACCTTTGACATGTCAAAGTTACTCCAAATTATAGTAATGCTTAAACTTTATTAGTGTTAAGTAATAAAACATTTATGTCTAAATATAAATAGGTGACATCTATGTCAGTGTGGACAAAAAGTCTCTTTACTGCATAGCTTTCAGAAATTCTGATTTTACTACTCTTCTGTCAATCATACTAGGAAATGTCTTACAGCAGAAATGTATCAGTCAAATGTGCACGTTTTTGCTATACTGATGGGAGCACTGGTTAGCTCCTGCACAGTCAAGAACATAAATCTATATCGTTATATTTCTTCACTCGAGAAACCTTGCCACAATGACAAGTTTGATAGGTGGATATTGTCTCAGTGTTGCTATTTCTTAGGGAATTGTGCAGCATTCCTGCTATCTAGGTAAGCATCTAGCATCTCTGGGGGAAGTAGCACAATAGCATACTGTATAAGTCCTTTCTCAAAAGCTCTAAAGATCTCATAAGAGTCAGGTAAAAGATTTAAGGCCATAAAAAACTATTTGTGAAAAATGAGTTTATTTTTTCCCCTTTCTGATTTTTAAGTTTTATATTAAGAAATATGAAACTAAAAGCATTGACTAATAAGAAATAAGGTATCAGACAACTGCAGAAGACATAATATAGCTTGGTTACATTAGGCTATCAATTTATCATTGTGTATCTCTATTATTCAAATTCTTAAAAAAAAAAAAAAAAACACAATACCACCAACATAGTTATGTGGCCTAATATGTGCAACTAAGTGAAAAGGAGAAGGGAAAAGGGGGGGGGGAGGCTAAAAAACTGAGATTGGAGAAGGAGGGGGAGAAGGGAGTAGGATAGCAAGAAATAGAAGATAGGTAGAAATGAGCGCAATACTAGCATGCTCAAGTCCGTCTGAACCCAAGCATAAGGTATTTGATTTGCGGTGGCTGCAGAAGGTGAATGCAGCCCTAAGGCTTCCTGGAAAACATGGATACAGCCATGGGCTACAGTATATCCATGTTTTCCAGGACGACCATAGGGCTGCAACTTCAGCCACTGGTAATCATAGGCCACATGCTCAGGTTCGGACTGACGCGAGTGTGCTTAAGTTGGGCTTGTTTCTAAAGATTAGCAGCACTTGTTTAATAAGATCTATAATAATAAGATATAGAACAAAATAACAATGCATAATAATAATCACTGTGTATTGGATTTTGCATAAAATCTTAAAGGGGTTGTCTGGATAAATATTTTTATATATAAAAGTGCTCATAATGGGAGAAAAAATAAAAATGAAAACTGTGGCACTTCTTTGACACTGATTCCCCACAAGTCTCTGTTGCCAACAGCTTTCTTCTTATGTTTCAACACAGGCCCACTAAGCCTGCAACAGTGATTTTCTGATCAAATGTAGAGACATACTAATCAACAGTATAATGGGCAACAGTACAATGCCTATAGAGTTCGGTGTGTGGGTTCTTGAAATTCATTTAGGGCCTTTACACAAAAATCCACCGGGAGTCACTAATTAACCCAACCACCCAGAGTGGACTAGTTCCTTTCCTTCTGGCGGTAAATTAACATCACAGGAACAGTTTAAATAGACATGGCTCTGGGGACATAGTGAGATAAAAAGAAAACAAAATGGTTGTGTCCTCATAGGGTAAAATGGACGGATACAGTTGGATAATAACTGAAGGTCCCAATCAGCTATAATGTTTCTTCCTCCAATTGAAAATATTCTCAATATTCAGATTTTCAGATACTTAAGGCCCTATTACACAAAATGATTATTGCTCGTACTTGGCTGATTACTGGCCATTTCAGCTGATAATTGTTTAGTGTACTAGCTCATGGTGAAAGCTCATGGTGCACAATGTTGGCTGATTGTTATCTTTCAGCATGTTGAATTAAACCAACAATAGCGGCGGTCTGCTGGGCATTCTTTCGTGTAACAGGAGCGATGGCAGCAGACTGTCACTACCTTCTATTGGCCACTCACATGATCTTGAGATCGTTCGGGCATTTCCTCTTGCAGCTTCCTGCAGCTCCCCGCTCCTCTCCGCTTACTTGTGTGTAATAGTACTGCCAGTGAGCAGGGAAAGTGGAGCAAGCGAGTGTTGACAGGTCGGCTCTTGTTTGCTCCTAATATCGGACAGTATCATAGAGCCCTTAGTTAGACATTTATAGGGAGTGACCTCTCCTCCTTTAACCCCTTAGCGACCCATGACGTATCTGATACGTCATGGTGCCGCAGGGGGTGTTCAGAGCGGGGTCCCGCCGGGACCCCGCTCTGAACGGCACCGATCCCAGCTGCAATCTGCAGCCGGGCAGTGCCTCTATTAGCCGGCGCGGGTCCCGTTGCCGCGCCGGCTAATTAAGCCCTTCAATGCAGCTGTCAAACCTGACAGCTGCATTGAAGTGCTTTCCTCCGTGCATCCCTGGTGTCTAGTGGCACGGATCTCCCCCCCGCGATGCGATCGCGGGGGGGAGATCCGTTCTTCTGCCCGTGCCGGGCCTCAGCGTCGGAATGACGCTGATCCCGGCTCGGCAATAGATTGCTGTGGCCTGCAGCAGGCCATAGCAATCTATGACCGATCTAATGGATCTTTGCTGTGTATATACACAGCATTGATCTCTATGAGAGATCAGTGCTATGTATATACAAGCCCCCCAGGGGGGCTTCTAGTGTATGGTAAAAAAAAAGTAAAAAAGTGTTTTTATTAATAAAAAATCCCCTCCCCTAATAAAAGTCCAAATCACCCCCCTTTTCCCATTTTATAAATATAAATTAATAAATAAATAAATAAATAAACATATTTAGTATCGCCGCGCGCGTAATCGCCCGAACTATTAATTAATCACATTCCTGATCTTGCACGGTAAACGGCGTAAGCGCAAAAAAATCCCAAAGTGCAAAATTGCGCATTTTTGGTCACATCAAATCCAGAAAAAATGTAATAAAAAGCGATCAAAAAGTCGTATATGCGCAATCAAGGTACCGGTAGAAAGAACGCATCATGGCGCAAAAACTGACACCTCACATAGCCCCATAGACCAAAGGATAAAAGCGCTATAAGCCTGGGAATGGAGCGATTTTAAGTGACGTATATTTGTTAACAATGGTTTGAATTTTTTACAGGCCATCAGATACAATATAAGTTATACATGTTACATATCGTTGTAAACGACTTGAGGAACATGCATAACAAGTCAGTTTTACCATAGGGCGAACGGCGTAAATGCAAAACTCCCTGAAATCAAAACAAATTCGTTTTTTTCTTTCAATTTGACAGCGCAAATGATTTTTTTCCGGTTTCACAACATATTTTATGGAAAAATTATGCCTGTAATTGCAAAGTAAAATTGGTTTCGCAAAAAATAAGCGCTCATATAAGTCTCTAGGTGAAAAAATGCAAGCGCTATGGACTTTTAAACATAAAATGGAAAAAGCAAAAGCGCAAAAACGAAAATTGGCTTTGACCTTAAGGGGTTAAAGACATATAGGATCTTAATGCAAGTGAATGTTTGTAGCTGGAATCTGGAATTTCATGTAAGAAGCTGTACATATATATAGTTGGAAGAGACTTGGTCCCCTTTCTATATTGTCATGTAGGTTAGTAGGTGATATTTTAATCCCTAAAGAGTTAAGAGCTGGTGGTAGTCTTATAACAAGTTAAGGTGAGTAATAAAATAGGTGTTAAAGCACATAGCATAATACAAAATGTTACAGTGATAGAAAAGCAGATAACGTACACAGAAAAGGAATAAATGTACCATTAATTGCATGTTTACAACCGGTAGTGGCTTTAAAGCAAAGCTCACAGCCTGTTTTATGTGGTTAAAAAGATTTACAGAGTCATAGTCCCTGATTGTCAAGATACATATTACCTTTAAAAAGAAAATGTGCTCCCCCCTGATCAATATGCCACATCAAGAACCTGATGTATTGTAGCACTAAAACAGTTTTAATGGTGTTCTAAGAGCCATCCATGAGTCCACAAAGCTCCTTGGACCTATGCTTTCTGTGATTTCATTGGATTCATCCTGTCATTTTAGCACATCACCTATGTTATGAGATTTCAGGGAGATTTATTGAGGCCTGGAAATAAAGACTAGCACAAGCCATGAAATAAAAGACTAGATATATAGTTATTAAAAATAATAAAAAAAAAAAAGAACTTTGTTAAAATCCAATACTTATGGTCATGATTGAAGGGCAATAGGATTACTAAAAAAAATTATAGTATTTTGGGTTTTACAATCATTTCAGGGTTTTTTTTATTTGAAAATCATTTTGTAATAATAATGAAGAATATATCTTGTTTATAATAATAATGGAAATGTAATTTTGATTCGGCTACAGACCAAAATAGTGGTTCATTTTTATTGTTGAGGCAGTAAAAAAATTCTGTCTAATCTAGCGCACAGTATGAAACAAGAGATTAAATTCTGCAGGCGAGTCTTACATAAAAAATAAGTAAATTACTTCATGACCATCTGTGGAAGAATCAACAAACACTGGAAGGGCATCAAGCTTAAATGCAAATGGAGCTATTGGCAAAAAGCTTACACTTCAGTTATTTTCATAGGAAGAAGAATATCTAAGCATGCATTGAAATGATGACTATAAAAATGTACAGCAGGAATCATTCAAATATAGGACATGTGCTATTATCATAGACAAACTAATGCCCATATTACAGGGAGCATTCGACAGGGGCACGATACCGAAAAAAGTGTTTGAGGGCTTGATACAGACCTACCCTCAAATCCCAACATTTTATCTTTTGCCCAAGATCCACAAAGATCCCCTCGATCCTCCAGGGCGTCCTATAGTGTCAGGAATAGATGGACTATGTGATCCTGTTTGTAAGTTTTTAGACTACTATTTGAAACCGATGGTGGAAAATTTGCCAACTTATATTAGAGACACTACGGACGCCCTGGCTAGGATCGATGGGATCTGCGTGGATTCTGATATGTTTTTAGTTGCAGCAGATGTGGAATCATTATACATGTGTATACAACATGAGGTAGGATTAAAAGCTGTAGGTTTTTTCTTGAGGATGAGTAACTGGGACTCCGACACCTGTGATTTAATTTTGGAATTGTTAAATTATGTTTTGACCCACAATTTTTTTGTTTTTCGGGAAGTTTTTTATTTACAGATACTAGGCACTGCGATGGGGGCGGCCTGTGCCCCTGCCTATGCCAATCTATTCTTGGGGTACTGGGAGAGGACTGTCTTCCAGGATGGGGGTGTTGGGGCCGTTACCCATGTGCAGTGCTGGCTTCGTTATATAGATGATGTTTTGTTTATTTGGCAGGGGTCGGAGTCCCAGCTTCATGAGTTTATGAGACAGCTTAACCTCAATGAAATCAATATCCACCTGACATATAAATACAGCAAAACAAGAATTGAATTTTCGGATATTCAATTGGAGGTGGATGCTCATGGGGTATTGCAAACCGATGTGTATCGGAAAAGCACCTCAGTTAATTCCCTCCTGCATGCGTCCTCGGCACATACACCGGCGGCAATTGGGGCAGTACCCATCGGACAATTCCTCAGGATGAGGCGTATTTGCTTGTCCGAGGAATTGTTCGAGAAACAAGCAATGGACCTTAAGAGCAGATTTATTGAAAGGGGGTATAGCAAGAGGAAGATAAAGAAAGGATACGAAAGAGCTAAGGGTACAAGGAGAGAGGTCCTACTGCTGAAAAAAACTAAAGAAAAAGTCAGTGAGAATACCATTCACTTTATTTCTACATATAATACAGATTGGGAAAAGATGAGGGAAATTATGAAAAAACACTGGTCTGTATTGTGCACTGACACAGTGCTAGCTAAAAAATTATTGGATTCTCCTATGATGACAGCCCGCAGGAGTAAGAACTTAAAGGACCTCTTGGTGCAAAGTCATTACGCACCTAAGAGGAAATGTCCTTTTGGCGGTGCCAGCACCCAAAGAGTGGGATGTTACCCATGCGGTGGATGCATGGCGTGCGCCAATATAGAAAGAGCAGCGAGCTTTAAGTCTGTAGATGGGATGAGAAAATTTCAAATCCGTGACTACATATCATGTAGTACAAAATGTGTAATCTATTACGCCACATGTGGCTGTGGAAAAGCCTATGTGGGATTAAACTCTAGGTAACGTATTTGGTACTGTAATATATTTTCTTTTATTATGAGAATTGCAGTGAATTATTTATTGCGTATTTTGCACTTTTTGTACATGCACTAGCACTTATCTCATGGGTTATATGCACATTTACACTATAACTAATGCACTTTAACTAGTTTACTTATTATAAACGTACTTACTTTTTGCACACTAATATAATACTTATTCACACTAGTATATTATATGGATTGGCAGCAATCCACGTGGTTTTTTATTGGTACACATCACTTTTATATACCTAGATTAGTGTCTGTAGTCCGTAGAAGAGTTTTTATATGTTTAGGTATATGAGAGGATAAATATGTATTATTTATTAGATTATTCCTTTGATTTATTTACTTGATTTATCATTTATTTATTTAGATTAGTGTCTGTAGTCCGTAGATGAGGTCCTATATGCAACATGGTTAGGTAGATGTGAGTATAAATATGCACGATCTATTATCTATTTGGTTCCAATGGTGGTGCGCCAAGAGCCGGGATCCAGGTACGGGCATCCTTCCAAAGCGGCCTCAAGATGCGCAGTGCGCATGTCCGTATGCGTTCCACGCGGCGGATGTGCGTTCCAGCGCTGAGTGCCAGAAGCGGAAGTGATGTGATACCCGTACGACCCGGCGCTTGGCGCCGATGTCATCAGCGGCACCATATAAATAATGGGGTTAGACGGGGGTTAAGCTACACCCTCCTGAGGAAGCAAACCAACGCAAAACGTCATTGAGGGGTATTCGTTGGCAGAGACATTGCAACAGACATAGGTGAGTGTTCAGGACTATATTATCTTAATTTGCTTTGGGGTTAGTTAGCCGGTACTACTAGTCCCAGCGTGGACGACGGCGATAGTATTTATACTAACCTATGTATAGGGAATTTGCAGAATATATAGCACCACCCTAGATGTTAAAAAAACAGAAATCTCTATAATTTTTCCTGTTTGCATGTACACTGCCATCTGCTGGTGTATTCTATTATTGCAAATCTTTTTTTTGTGTGTTGTTATTTTATAATAAAGTATTTGGTTTTAAAATGTAAACTAGCCTCAATATGGTTCTTTTTTGTATAAAATATATCATAGACAAAGTAGCTATGCCTAATAATCAGTGGGCACTATGTTCCATCCTGTGTCACACCATTGTTGAGATATGACTGAAGTATACATGCGTTATCTGCCCTCTACATCCAACGTATTGCTGAATGTTCTAGTAGTTTACTTATAGGCTATGTTCACACAACGTCAAAAATATTGAAAAGGTGGCTGATTTTCATATATTAAAAAAGTCAGTTTTTGCCGAGATTTAACTGACTGCAGTGGCAATGCATTGAAGTCAATCGGAAGACAGACCTCCAATGCACACAGTGCATTGAAAAACAGACGTTTTTGCCGCAGGCGTCAAAATAATGAACATGATCATTATTTTCGGATGTCTTTTGCAAACAGCGGATGTTTTATATTAGTAGTCCACACACAGTTTTTCTTTTGCCACCATTCTTTCTCCGTTTTTACTATTAAAATCAATGGAATTTTCAATAAAGACACACCCAGAGGCCAATTAGTAATCCCAAACTAGAATAATGTACAAACTACAGTCATTGCATTAAGGGGAGACAAGACTGCTAAATGATGTTCGTTATTTTAGACTCAAAATAACGGACTTAATTTTAAACAGAGCTGAAAAAACAGTGTGTTAACATAACCATATTAAGACTTCTGTACATACAAGAAAAGTTAACTAACGGAATGGCCGGAATCAGAAAGGATAATCCCAGCCGGAACAGAAGTACCTGCCTGATGATCTTTACTGAATTCAGATGCGGGCGCATCTGTGCACGCCCGCATTCGAATTCCCAGCTGCTCACAATGGAGCGCGCGGCCAGAGGGTTTTCTGTGGCCGCTATTCGATGTAAGGAACATATAACTACAACAATAATAATATTCAACGTAATCAAACTCTAAATAAAAATGTATGTATGTATATTATGTTATGACAGTATTTTTTAGAAACCTTCAACTAGTGGCTCTAGACAGAAAAGCAGCTCTGAAGTTCCTTATGTGGTCCCTCAAATTGGTTCTTCTTTTAAATTTGAGATGAAGGTGAGATGCGTAATAATGACATTCACTGAGCAAGTACTTCAAAGTGGAGCCGTGAGCAGCAGGAACAAGGCAAAATTGCAAAGGCAATGATGAGGGACCAAGCAGGTACATTTTCATTCCAGCCTGGACACATTTGAGACATGAATCAAGGGCGATCTCTTTAACCCCTTCACGTCAGTAATCTGCATATATACGTTCCTACTGCACATACCCTGTGCAGTAGGAATATATATATACGTTCATGACTTCAGGGGCTTACTGTGTGTCCGTGGCTGAGGATAACGATAGGCAGCTGCCTTTCATTAACCTCTGAAACACTGCGATCTATAGCGATTGTGGCTATTAAGGTGCTTGTACCAACAGGCGGGTGTAAGTCCTGTCGGATCGGCCATCCATGCCTAGAGGCAGGCTCTATGCATAGATCGCCGATAACACTGATCTATAGTATGCTATGGCATAGCATAGATCAGTACAGGCAATCTAATGATTGCATGTTTTACTGTTAAATAAAAGTGTAAAAAAAAAAGTTTTTAAAAGTATAAAAAAAAACCTTATAACCTCCCCAATAAAGATTTAAAGTACCCCTTTGCCTATTATAAAACTAAAAATTTATATATAAAAAAAATAAACAAATTGTATATCGTAGTGTGCGGAATTGTCTGATTAAAATATAACATTATTGTTCCCGCATGGTGAACCGCGTAAACGAAAAAAAAAAAAAACAAGATTGCTGATTATTATTATTTTTTAATTATATGGCTATGTTCACACAATGTTTTTTCTGCCCTGTTTACAATGACGTCCATCATTTTGAGTCTAAAACAATGGACGTCATTTAACTGTCTGGCTTCCCCTTCGTCCCCTTCTGGCCTCCACCATGTCTGCGGTAAAAACGTCCGTTATCCAACACATTGTGTGCATTGGGTGTCCATCTTTTCATTGACTTCAATGCATTGCAATAGCAGTCAGTTAAATCCCGGCAATAACGGACGTTATTTTAAATTACAAAATCGGACGCCTTTTCTCTTTTTTTTGATGTGGTGTGAACATAGCCTATGTCATAAAAAATTAATTAAAAGCTATCAAAATTTTTTTGTTACACCAATATGATATTAATAAAAACTAGAGATCATGGCGCAAAAAAATGACACCTCAACCAGCCCTGTAGGTGGAAAAATAAAAGCGCTATGGCTCTTAGAAGGCGGGGGAAGAACATTGTATTAATTTTATCCGGACATCCCTGCATCAATGGGCTCGGTCTTGAAGGGGTTAAAATTGACTTGTAAGCTATGAAATATTGTTGGGACCACAAAAGCATTATAGTAGTAGTGTAATATTTTAGGGAAGCCGAAAAAGGTCCAGTCACTTTGTGTTGGTTTTGGTCTTGGGAAGTATATATAATCCAGCATAAGGCGAAAACTTACATTTTATACTGACTATGGAACCTCCTCTATACAATTCCAAAGTCAAACTTTTGACTTTGGAATTGCATTTATTTCCTCCAACTTTGTGGCATGACCTCGTGGAGATGAGCAAACTTTTGAAAAGTTCGGTTCGTTTGGTTTGCTGAACTTTACTGCAAAGTTCAAAAGTGTGTTGAGGTTTGAACCCAACCTAAAAAAACTGCATTACAATAGCAGTACTATTGTAGCTATATTAGTGGTAGTATTATAGAGAATAGTTTTGTAAGGCAGCAGTAGCTATTACAGTGAAAAAAGTAAAAAAGCAGTGGAAGTTAGTGGATCAGAGGTGTATACTATATAGTTATCTCCTAGGACAGCAGTGGACTTTGGGGGATCAGCAGTATAAATTATGTTTTATCCATGGTCACCATGAACATTGGTGGATAAGCGGCATATACTTTTTTTTATGGACAGCAGTGGGCTTTGGTGGATCAGTGGTATAAAATTATGATTTCTCACAGGAAAGCAGTGGCCACTTCAAAGTGGCAGCAACATGAATATATTTTACCTAGAGTGGCCTAGAACAGACACCTGGAAGTGTCAACGCCATCATTCGCACTTTTTAGACCAAAAGAGGCCCAGCAGGTGGGTGCGACAGCAAGTGAAATGTGGAGCACTTCTTATGGAGCAGCTGGGAAGTTTAGCTCTGTACAGGCTCTAAGAATTTTGATCTGCTATGTTTGTATCTATCTGTGTTTGATTCCTGTGAAAATAAACATAGCTGATTTGGCTATTTGTCAGCAGTCTTAATATATCTCTTTAATTCTGCATTTCCTAATTATATTGCAAAAATATTAACCCTTCCATTATAAAGTAGATCTGTTTTGTCTACTTTTACTGTAAATTAAGTAACCAGATCCACAGGTAGGATTAAATTATTAATTTTTGATATACACAATAAGGTCTGAAGTAAAGTATTCAATGGGAGTAGAAGTACTCATCAATTTCTTAGGAGCTGAGCTTCTATACTTTTACAGGGATTCCACTTTAGCATCTCTTGTCAGGATTGCAGTGTTACTTCTAACAATATATTATTCCAGAGCCACACAGGCCTAGTTAACTTATGGGGTAGAGAGAAGAATTGTATAATTAAGACTGTTCAAATATCATAGAGTTCAAATATGGAATTTGATTTACTTATTTTAGACCCCAAAGTATTTTTCTTTCATTTTTATTTAAATAATAGATAATATGCGAACATTTTAAAAGCACATTACATTAGTGTGTGCTGTCTGTAAAGTAGGCTAATGGACACAATTGTATGAAATATAAATACACCCCAATTATGATGGCACACTGGGTAATTATATCATGTCACTCAAATGCCACACATAAGGTTTTACAGAGTTTCTAAACTATTACTTTTTGACCCTAAAAAAAACTATGGTAAATGACATTATGACAAATAAGCACTTTCATTATATCCTACAAAAATGTGTTTTCTGTTGTGAATTCAAATATTCAAACCAGGAAATGCAATTTGCAATTTAATATATAAAATATTATATGAATAAAGAAAAAAAAAGAAATCTGTGACTAACCGAAATGATAAACATATAAACAAAAACTTACTAGTAAACATAATAAGCTAAAAGAGAATAGTGTTCATTGTCTTGTGTCATTCTGCACAGTTAAGTATTGTCATATAGTGCATGTCATTAGTTAAAAAAAAAGGGTTGATTTATTTACAATAAATCCCACAGAATAAATCTGAAAAGTTGGCACTTAACAGAGTTGTCTAAGATTGAAGACATGTACATGTATAATTTCCCCTATTCCTTACAAAGTAATCCTTCTGTACAGAAATCTTTTTTATTGATTCTAAGTGTTGAGCAAGCATCTCTATATCTGCAATCGACCAATCAGCAGCTAAGGTGGGATTCTGCTGCAGCAATTGATTGGCTGAGTAAAAACTGCAGGAGTCTCTGCTCAGTCAGTCAGTGACTGTTTGGCTGATTGCAGGTTGTGGAGCTAAAGATAGAAGATGCGGGAACTGCCGGAAGCCTAGGAAGGTAAATATCCCCCCCCCTAACAGAGCACAGTTTGTTTCCAGGGGACTGGGAAAAGTTTTGTGCTAAATCACGAACATTGATCGTTTTTCCAGTATACAAAGAAAATAAATAAATAAACAAACCTATTTGGTATCGCCGCTTGCATAATCAACTGAACCACTTCATTATCACATTCCTGATCTCACGTGGTTAATGTTGTAAGTGCAAAAAATGCCAAAGCATGAAATTGCAGATTTTTAGTAACATCAAATCCAGAAAACTTGAAACCAAAATGATCAAAAAGATTCATATATGCAAGCAAGATATGCAACAAATCATGGTGCACAAAATGACACCTCACACCATAAACCATAGATAAAAGAATTATAAGGATGGTAATAGAGCAATTTTAAGAATATCCTGTTTTTTCTTCTTTCTGTAATCATATTAATTTGGAAATATAAAAGCGCAAAAACAAAAATTAACAAGGTCCTTAAGAGTTTATAGGGTAGCTCCACATAAGTAAAACTTGTTTTCTATTAAAAGTAAATTGAAAGTTATATAGATGTATCTTTATAATGTATTACCATATCTGTGCGGTTCTGCCACACTGGTAGCTGTTTGAAATCCAGGAAGTGAAGAAAAATGGCCTCTGTGCCAGTCCACATGATCTCCTGCTCCCACTGCTCTCCCCCCCCAATAGACAAATATTCCATGCTTCTGTCTCACATTGTGTGTGTTTGCTGAGCACAGGCTGATGATGCAGAAAGGGGGCAGGGCAGGATGTCACAGGGGCTTGGCTGGATATGACAATCCCCTGAGTTATTCAACATCTCTGACTGGCCAGAAGCAGCCGCTGCACTGATTGTACAAAAATCTTCAGTGAATTTAGGGCTGCGTTCACTCATGTTGGAGCTTCATTGCAGCACTGCAGCGTATTCACAAAAATGATGCAGTAACTAAAGTTAATTATGCTAAACGGCAGAAGGGATCAGAGTCGGCACTGCCAATCCCACCTGAAGAAAAAATGAGGCATAAACAGGATATCCCATGTAAGATAGTATTGGATAAACTCCTTATTGTGGGGCTTAACTTCAAAGATAAAAGATGCTTAATCATAATATGTGCGTGGAAATGAAAAGAAAAAAAAAATAATTCAAAAAGTTCTTTACTTTATTCCAATATCAGTCTTAGAGGTAGAGAATACAGCGTGCTGTTTGGTGTTACAGGTAGAGAATACAGTGTGCTGTGTGGGTGGGACCACAATGACATGATAAAATACTGCAAATAATTCAGTAACACAATGAAACTGCAATATGTGAACACAGCCTAGATGTTCTGCAACAGATTTGGGTGGGGAATAGGCAGGGTGGAGGACTGTGATGAACAGCTGAGGGAAAGCATTGCATTCTGGAACCAGTACTGCATTCTGGGAACTGCTCAACCAGGAAGTACAGAAACACAATACAGAACAACCACCACCACCGACCCCCACCACCCCAAAGCAAATAGATTTTTGGTAGTTTCAAAACTGGAATAGATAGGTAAGTAATGCTATATGCTTCAGCAGAAGTTAATTTTTTTTAACTTCTACCTGGAGTTCCCTTTTAACCTCTTAGGGACATATGCCGTACCCGTACGTCATATGTCCCCAATAGGTGTTCAGAGGGGGGCCGCGCCGCGACCCTGCTCTGAACTGCCGCAATCCAAACTGCTATCTGCAGCATGGGACCATGGCTATTAGCGGGAGCGGTCTAATCGCCGCTCCCGCTAATTAACACCATTGGATGCAGCTGTCAAACATGACAGCTGGATCTAACAGTGTTAAATGCAACCCATCCCTGATGTCTAGTGGCGGATCCCCCCCATGATGCAATCCCGGAGGGGGGATCCCTTCATCTTACCGGGCCGGGCCTCAGCGACGTAATGATGTTCATCCCGGCTCGGTATTCTATTGTTTTGGCCTGTATTGCGCATTTTTGGTCACATCAAATCCAGAAATATTGTAATGAAAAGCGATCAAAAAGTTGTATATATGCACTCAAGGTACCGATAGAAAGAAAACATCATGGCGCAAAAAAATGACACCTCAATCAGCCCCATAGATGAAAGGATAAAAGCGTTATAAGCCTGGGAATAGAGCAATTTTAGGGAACTTTTTTTTGCTGTAGAAGGTTTTATTTTTTTAAAAGCCATCAAATAACATAAAAGTTATGCAAGTTGCATATCTTTTTAATTGTACCGACTTGAGGAATATGTATAACATGTCAGTTTTTCCATAGGACAAACAGCGTAAAAACGAAAAAAAAAAAACTAAGAAAAGAATTGTGTTTATTTTTCAATTTCACATAATTTTTTTCTGGTTTTGCGTCATATTTTATGCAAAAATGAAGTCTGCCATTGCAAAGTACAATTAGTGACGCAAAAAATAAGGGCTCATGTGGGTTTCTAGGTGAAAAAATGCAACTGCTATGGCCTTTTAAACACAAGAAGGAAAAGCGAAAAGCAAAAATGAAAATTGGCTCCGTCCTTAAGAGGTTAATTAAATACCTTGGAATCAAGCTAGCATAAATCCTTTTCAATATGCTAAAGTCAAAGTAGCATTGCCTAAATTTTTATGACCACTTTTGTTGTAGAAATCATAAAACTTATAAGGGGACATTTATGAAGGCTGCCATCGAGACATATGCCCCTTCTTTGTGGCGTATCTGCATATCCCCCACTCGCCTGATGGGCGGGTAGGGTGGGGGCACGGCAAGGCGGGTAGTAGATGTGTCCCAGACTCAGGGCCAGCCAGGTTTACTAAGAGGCATGCGCCTCCTTGTAAATCTGCCTATGAAAAAGGCGACGAATATTTAAAACTGGAGTAGTTGTACACCGGTCTTCAAAAATGCCCCCTCCCAATGTCCTTTACATTGTAGAAGATGAAACATAAAATTGAATGTAAAACTTACATGCATGAGAGGAAGCAAGGAGGAATGGAAATTCCAGATTTTATAATTACAAAAACATAATTTCTCTTTCCCATGTTTTGGATTTAAACTATTATCTAAGCAAGTGGTGCATTTAACTTGTACATGTGACTTTTCTTTTAAGAATCGGTAAAAAAAATAATAATAATAAAAATATATATATTTGTAGATATTCTCCAGGACTAGAACTTAAATGTAGCAGCTCTCCTTTCCCTAGCACAGTAGTCTGCAGTAGGAACTGTAAAATAGTATCATATATTGTCAAATGTGATGTGGAGGCAAGAACAGATTAATCAGTCCATATATCATCATTGATTCTTCCTGCAGCCAGACCCCAAACAATAAACTTAGCTGTGGGGGAGATGAAGGATGGACAACCCTTTTTATGACAACTCAATATGGCATGTTTTACTTACCAACTAAATAAATTGTAACGTGTAACTTTATTTCCCTCGAATACAAACACCTTTGACAAAAAAATGTGTTATGTGTTGATATGTTGCCACTCGTACAAAGTATAGGTAATACAATTTAAACCATCTTTACCTAGTGATATGCTACTAAAGCTACATAACTCTTCTTGTTTCATGCACAAACTAAATAACTAAAACAACTTTCATAACTTTCAATGCAGCTTTGTAAAGTAGATAAAACATGTAAAAGACTATGATAAAGCTTTGACTTTGCTTTCTAATAGCACAAAATCTTTGGAGCATTACAGGTTAATCTATTCAACAGATTATATAAGTTATGTTGTCCCTCAATTGTTTCCATTATTGCTCATTACAAGGTCAGAAATTGCTACAAGAAGTCATTTCTCAGAAGAGAATTACAAGAAACCATCCTGAAACTTGGCTCAGCTTTATACTTGAACTTAATGGCTTTACAGAATAGGCAAATAAGATATACTAAATACATAACTAAGTACATCCTGGTATTATAAAAATGATTTTTTTACACAAGAAAGTTTCTTTTGAATTCAAGAATTCAAACAATAAAACCAAACAAACAATGCATTTTATGATTTCATCCATTATAGGTGAAATAACTCTCCTGCAAATGGCTCCAATCGTTACATTTAAAATAATTCATCAGGCTAATAAACACACTCTGAATAGTTTTAAAACATCCACCCATCAAATAGATATGTACTTTATAACCAACAGTCAGATCTCTTGGCATCATGAGATACTGAGCTCCTATTTACTTATGGAACAAAAATCATTCAGTATCAAAACCCCTTATTATTTTGATGTTTTTACAGTTAAAAAAAGTATCAATATTGCTTCAAGAGTTCAGGAGAAATAAAATAAAAGTGTGCAATTAATGCTGACAGAATCAATAATTTACTTTTGTGGTGCATCCATTTTTTTAGACACTTAAGAAATTAACAATGGTTAAAAAGGTTGGCACAACAGAATCTCAGTATCTTTCTAAATGAAGACTTTGATAATCAACTGATTTCTACAGGTCCAGCACATGTAGTACTAGGGAAGGAATCACACTTTAGTTGCACCTAAAGGCTATGTTCACACAACGTCAAAAATAAAGAAATGGCGGACGATTTTGATATTTAAAAAAATGTCCGTTATTGCCACCATTTAACTGACTGCAATGGCAATTCATTGAGGTCAATCGAAAGACGGATGTCCAATGCACACAATGTATTGAATAATGGACGTTTTTACCGCGGACGTCAAAATAATGAACATGATCACCATTTTTTCTCAGTTTTTACAATTAAATTCAATGGATTTTTCGAATAAAGCCACACCCAAAGGCCAATTAGTAACTAAAACTAGAATAATGTACCAACAGCCGTGCGGGCACTAAGGGAAGGCTAAACAGCTAAATGACGTCCGTTATTTTAGACTCAAAATGACGGATGTCATTTTAAACGGAGCTGAAAAAACGTCATGTGAACATAGCCAAATTCTGCTGTGACAACTTAGGGGGAAATAGTTGCAGATTTGTCCCAGATATTTCCACATTGACTTTTAAACATCAAAATCCACAATAAAACCAATGTGTTACAGATTTAGTTGTAGAGTACTTGCAAATCCACAGTGAATCCTGGCACAAACACAATCTTTGGAAATTTACCCTGAGTATTACTTACTCTAGAGAGTAGGCAACACCAGCTATAACTATTTTTATATGTTTAAATTATAATCTTAATATCTTTTAATTTATTGTCAAGAACAACAGACTCAGGCTGTGTTCACACGTTGCAACTTCCTCGCAGTACTGTCATGGTACTACAGCGTCTTCACAGAAAATGATTGCAGCACTACAAAGAGAAGATGCAATACAGCATTGAAACTGTAATGTGTGTAAGGCGATCTGAAGAAACAGCTAAATTGCTTCCTATGAGTCTTTCAGGTTGAAAATATACTATATTCTAATAATATATAATATCATATAACTACTTGGAAGTTGTAAGTAATGTATAATTCTATAGCAAATGGTAAGCAGAGAAAACACATATTAATGAATACAATTTTCTAAAGATTCACAGTCTGCCAATAAATCAAACGCACACAGTGAGTCAATACATTATATTTAGTGACTTGCCTCAAGATAAATGAAAATAAAAATCCTATAAATTGATTTACTTATTGTATTCTATTGGCTAATCAATAGGCAAAATAGTAAATAAAACAGATTCAACCATCAAACAGATAGTGTTATATACAGGTGTTTGGTCAAACTTTAAGGATACCCTGATTTTGCATTTGGTCTTATTATATAAAACTGTAATGATTGTAACATTTCAGTAGAACAACACTCAGATGACCAACATTGGATTTTAGACTTTGGAGTTTGGAATGTTTCATTAGATTACCTTTTGTTTACCTGGATTTAATCAGATGACACTTTCCCTTTAGAGATAAGTACACCTCGAGCATGCTCAAGTGCCATAGGCTGAATCCATGTTTTTCCAGACTCCCTAGGGCCACTGGTGGACTCAGGCATGCTCAAACTGCACTCATCTCTAATTCCTTTTTAATAGATTAAAACATTTCTTTAGATAATATAAAACATTTACATTAATTGTTCCAAAAGTTGCAAATAAGGTCTGTAAGGTGTTAATTTATTACTTTATTACTTTTAATGTCAGTTGACTATAGCATAAGCGATATTCAAGGTTAAATTAATTTGTCCCCTGCCCACGGGATAGGGAATAGGTGTCAGATCACATGAGTTTGACTACTGGAGCATCTCCAGAATATGAACTCAACTACTTTGTTTTAAATGAAGCAGCAACTTGGTATGCATGCCGCTCTCCATTCATTGTCTATGGAGCTGCTGAAGAGAGCTGAGTACATGACCTGTTCCACTGAGGCTGAGGACCTTGTGATATGACACCTGTCTTCTATCCTGTGAATAGGGGGTACATTAATTTACCTTCAAATACTCCTTTAAACTAGAAAACCAATATTTAGAAAAGGTATAGCTAAATAAACCTAAGGCTATGTTCACACTCGGTAAGAGACTGGCAGTTCTGTGACCGGTCTCAGAAAAGAACATCCTGGCCAGTACTGCAGTACCGGCTGGATGATCTTTAGCGCCGCTGAGTTCTAATGCGGGCACATTAGTGCACGCCTGCATCAGAACTCCCCACAGCTCACAATGGAGCATGCGGCCGAAGCCGCTCGCTCCATTGTGTAGACTGACAGGGTTTTGCTGCGGCCACTATTCACTGAATAGTGGGCGCAGAAAACTGACATGTTTTCTACAGCGCCGCTAGGGATCCCGGCTAGAGTGTATACTATGTTGTACACTCCGACCAGGATTCCCTCAGCTTGCAGCACTACGTAAGTACTGCAGAAATCATGGCCATTGTAACATTGTCCGTGATTTCTGTGGAACTTACGTAGTCTGAACATAGCCTAAAGATGTATTAGAAAAGTCAAACATCCTTTTGCATCCTTTTACTTTAGATAACATATACCAACAAATTACTTTCAGTGTAAAGAGAGAAGTAACTGACTTACCAGAGTTTGGGTCGGAGTTTCCATCAGCTTCAGTCCTCTTGTCTGGAGAAACTTGGTCATAAAATTCATCCTGTGCCTGGACCAGAGGAAGAGGGTGTGAGATCATAGTTCCACTTCCTACAGGGTCGTGGTCTCCAAGTCCACTGTCGCTGCAGCTTTCTTGGGAACCATCAGGTAGATGGAACGTAACACGGCGTTGGGACTACAATAAGAACATAACATATACTTTATTTATCTATCTTTCCCATGTGTATACATTAGTAGGTATAAATACACCCTCATCATAATTGTTACTTAGAAAACCAAAGTCTATGTCAGGTATAATATACAATGTAAGTAATGAGAATTACGGCTGTCATATCAAGGTGAAAAATCTAAATATGTAAACTATCTATTGGGTTACTATAACTAGCTGAACAGGCTGAGTAAATTAAATTAGTAAGCAATTCATATTCTGTGAATACTACCATATAATTGCTACTACATAATTTGTGGACATATGGACCTATGTACAGCACACAAAATTTGTACTTTTATAACTATATATTCAAAGACTGATATTCTAATGTATAATTACTATTTAGAATATAATAAACCTCTTACAGTATTTCCTATTAGGTCACTGGAATCTCTCCACCAAAACTACCATTATCCACATATATCAATGTAGACAGCATGAAATTAACACACTTGGAACAACACAGTGTATATTGTGTTACACATAGTCTTATATTGTGTTATATATAGTCTTATATAAATTTTTGCTGCAAAAGATGTGCTGTGTCTTATTATCTTATTATCTTATTTTTTCCATTAAGATTTCACAAAAAAAGAAGAAGAAGAAGAAAAAGAACTTTTATTCTACACTGTTCAATAGTTGTCATCACAAACCAGCATAATCAGACATAACCTTAGTGGTGGAGGGTGGCGCACGACGGGGGTCTTACATTCAGGGGATGTCTTATTTTCAGGGGGATGCCTTATTTTAGGCTACTCTGTAAATCCTCCACTATACCTTATTTTCGAGGGATGTCTTATTTTCTAGGGAAACAGGATACCAGCAAACATGATGCAACCATGCATACGAATGCATTTCCCTGCTAATTGTCAGAGGCCTGAGGGATATAATTTATATTCTAAAAAGTGTTGTCTTTATTGCATAATAAATCTAACTTTTGCACAACTAACTGAAAAACACCAATTGTATAAGTAATTTGTAATATAGAGGTATATTGTACAAACACAACTGTTAAAGTTTTATTTTATCATACCACTGAGAGAAATATTTGAAACCATATTTATGGATTATTTAGAAGTCATTCAAATAATCAATCAACATAGCGATATAAATAAATAAAATAGTCAGTATTCCTCTTTACACACATGCACAGTTTATAATTTTGTTATCTGAAAAACTGAGATGAAACAATAGTGGATACAACAAATGATTAGTGTTGGTCAAAGAAATATACTCTGAAATATTACATTCTAAATTAAAAATATAAAAATTCTCAGTTTTTAAAATATACTGTATTAAAATATCATTGGGATGATGGGACACTCAACTATAGACTATAGTCACTGGGGAAAAAAAAAAACTTCACATGACGCATGTATAACATCATTGGGCTCAGTTAAAGGAGACATTGAGCACCTAGATTTCACACCTACAGGGTTCAAATTATCTCAGCTAGACCATATGAACCTCTATACTTTCTAAACCTACTTTACTTTTGATGTTTTCCTACTTTTTAGATCCTTTTTAAATACTGTATTAAATCCTCTTCCTAGTCTAGTTACATCTCAAAGCCATTCTGGTGTTAGAGAGGATGGGACCTTTGTTACTATGATCTAAATGAATAACAAAAATGTATACTACTGATATCATGAATACAATATATGTTTCATGATATTATGTCCCCACTTTCCCTTTTTTTGCTGTCCAACTAACTGTAAGAAACATTTATTAGGGTTTTGCCATTCTTCATTTAGAAAAAAAAAATAGTTTCCCCCTTTTGCCAGCTATAACACAAGATAAACAATTTACTGTCTTGTTTATTTACCTTGTGAATCTATTGTCAATAAAGGTTGGATGAGCAGATTCTGTATAATGTAATACCACCCAGAAATTGGACTGACAATTTAATTTGCTATCCAAAGATATCACCTACACAGACCTTGCTTACATTGCTGAATAAATGTAAAAGCAGATAAGGAAATTGAAAAGCAAGGGATATGATTCCAGTGTCTGAAAGAGTATTCAAGGTGTACAGAGATGATTAAAAATGAAAGAAAAGAGAAGGCAAACACAAAACCTGCCAGCTGGTGCAAAATTAATTCCGCTTTAGTTCACTTTAATTACTGGCATTTGATACATTTCAGCAGGCAAAAAACATAACCTTAAAATTCTGGAGCAAATGTCAATTAACGCCACAAGAGTATTGAAACAAATATTGACCTGTGAATGTTTTGACAGTTATAGGGTCGTTCGAATGTTTGACAAGATTGACATTGAATATAAATTAGCTATTTTTTTCGGTGTGTGTTTTTTTTGTCCCTAGAGTTTATTTAGGGAGTTGTAAAGGAATAGTTGCCACAAGCATCCAATATCTTAAGTACAATGTTCTAATATATGCAGTACTTATGAGTCGAGGGGAGGCATTGGATCTCACCGTGATTTTTTTTTTTTACTTCAACCTAATCTTTTAATTACAGTCAATGACTGTAATCTTCTGTCTCACAAGTCCACTGTCTTGGCATAACCTTTCATTCTGCTCTGTCATTCTAACCACAGATGCAGACCCTTCTACTCTGCTGCCTATTTCCCCTCTCCTCCAACTCCTCCTCTGCATCTCCCCTCTGCTGATCTCTACACTGGCCACCTGTTTTCTATTTGTCACGCAACTATCTTCAAGATTTCAACCGAGTTTTTCCCATACTATGAAATTCACTACCATGACACATTCAGCTCCAACCCACCATGAGACATGTGTACGAGGCAATGAGGGCAATAGAGCCACATATGAAATAAAATAAAAACCACATGCAAATTAATTTATCCTCCACTTTGCTTTCATTTGAGATCAGTTAACAAAGGTCCTTAACCCTGTTGTTAATTCTTTGAGGAGTGAATTTTTTTAAATGGGGTCATTGCTGGTATTTCAGGTATACAGTCTTCTCAAATCCACTTCAAAAATGATTGAAGAAATTAGATTCGGAATTTTAACACCCTCTAACATCTTACAAAAGTAAAAGGACACCTACCAAATTACATATTAGTACATGGCCCTTTTTCCTCTGCTGTTTTTTTTTGTACTAAGAGGCATAGTTAACTTGGCCAGCCCTGCACCTAGGGCAGGGATTGCGGAACAGGTCTACTCCTGAGCAGGTGAATTTGCCCCTTTTCCATGACATACGTCTGGGGCGCATCTTGATAAATTTATTATTTATGTGACATGACTATCTCTTTTAAAAGCAGAGAATTTTGTATTTCCAAAAATGCTAGTTTTTCAACAAATAATCACTGAATAAATCAGTCACAATTCTCAGAATCACTTGGATGTGTAAATCATTAAAAAATTATTACCACATAAAGAAAGGCACGTAAGATTTAGAAAAAAATGGGCTCTGTCCTGTAAACTAAAATTCCCTGCATGCAAAAGGGGTAAAAACTTAATACAACATGCTGCATATGTAAAATAACAAAGTAGAGCATAGTCACCTCTTTCAGTCCAGGACAAACCTGGTCCGCTGGAGTCCCTGTGTCTCCTTGCCCTGATGATACACTTTCTCTGCAGCCTTAGTGATTGCCTGTAGGCTGTTCAGAATTACATCAGGAGGGCAGAAAGAGTGTGTAATCCAGGTGACACAGGCATCACAACAGACAGGAATACTAGCAATGGACTGGGCCAGGTAAAAATTCTCTAGCTGGTTATTTTACATTATGTAGTTAGATTTTAAGTTAAATAACAACATTCAAGTAATGGTAATGGTGGGCATAGAGAAAGAGTGAGAGAGATTAATAAATCAATATTGTTCTTTATATTACAATCATTTTGAGAATTGTATGTTTTGTTACTTATCTGCAATTTTTCATCAGCATCATTTTGACTGTTTTACTCCCTTTGCATTTTATGGCTCATCTTTGCCAGTGCAAAACATAAATACAAGTCATGCACTGCTTTATCTTTTCTAGGTTTCAACAGATGCCTTTCAGTAGTAGCACAATTTTCTTACAATTTGTGTCATATCTAATAAGTTTTCTTGTCATCTTGAGAGCAAACTATAACATATGATTCAGTGACTTTAGAAGAATAACCATTGCCACCATTCACTTGTAAAACCTGTTACATCCCATACATTACAAGCTGAATATATGAGAAAAAGATATAACTTTAACCAGTACCTTGCAGAATAGCTTTTTTGTCCATTGTAAGTACAGTATGTATCTCTACAACTGTATACTAAATAGTAGCTTTATGACTGTATATGTGGGTCTTTATTTGTATTCCACTGATTATTTAAAATAAATTATACCACTTAAGATAATTGAAGGAGCAAAACAAGTTGTATATCCAATTGTTTTAACTTGTAGACAAACACTTTCTGCTATAGTGCCTGATGAAATTGGAGGCACATTAGGTGCAGTGCTTGACTTCTGCTGCAAAATTAGCCAGAGTTATAGCCTATGTGTGTGCACTGATGGAATTACCTATGGACTTCAATACAACCCACCCCCGCAACCCGGTAACCCCAGGTGTCAGCACTGCTACATCATCAGCTAGTATGGAATACATACTGGGGTGATGTGATGCTAAATTAGTAAAAAAAAAAAACAAGAAAAAACAGTCCTGTGTTTATCGTGCAATAGTAATTATAGCAGTGGGCAGGAAAGAAAGCTAAGGGGGCGAGTTCACAAATGGACAATCAGGGAGATGCAGATTGGAAATGTAGTTTCCTGGCTGGTGCCATCTTGGATATAGATTGGCTGGTTAATGATTTGGCTGGTTAATTGATTTGGTTAATGCATGGCATGTATTTACTTACTGTACATACCATATCCAATGTATACCACTAAATATAATGTCATGTCATTTGTAATCATAGAACATCCTAAGAAGAGGTTCAAAATCAAAACAATTGAATGCCAAAACCAAAACAATTGAATGCTTAAAAAAATATACTACACACAATATGCAGGCATGGGAAATGAGCTGGGTGGATAAGGCATAAATATCAATAAGTTCGCATTTGATTTTTCTGCACTGCTTATAGTTATGTTCCACAATAACTTTAATTATATCTGTTCATTTCTCTCATACTATGAATCCTAACAATTTAGCCAGTTAAGCTTGCCTGTCACAATGTACTTAATTAATTTAAAAGTCCTCATATCCTGGATGCGTCACAGGTCTTAATGATTATCTTAGACTAAAGTATTAAAAAGTACACAAATCAATAGGTATTAGTAACAGTCACCAGTGACAATTTACCCAATTGTCAGTTCTGCAGGTAAAACATAGCAGCATATCAAACGACGTTCCTATTCCGATGTAACATGCATTGAAGGAAAAAATTATTTTCTGTCCTAATTGTCCTCTCTGTTCACAACAGATAATGTAATATCATTTTAATGTGCTGTGTTTTCTTAAAGGCTTATTTTGATTCTGTATTATATATGTCTCTCTATATAAAATTAAAAGCAAACAGTCTTATGGACCTACTTTAAAAAATAACAACAAAGAAAAGCATCAGTTGTAGAAAAACTCATTTAAATAAAGATAACCTTGCAATTCTATGCTTGGATAGTGACTCTTGAGCTACTTCATTGTGACAACTTGTCTGGTTCTATTGCAGATGGATGTTATGAATTAGTTTAGGATCTCTGAGTGAAATTAATAGAAAGAGAGAAACCACTTTAGATTGTGCCCCCTTGTTCTTGTGTAGGTCAGGTAGAATATTTTGCTAACTGTCGGATACCTTAGAGAGTTTTAAATAATAGAAGTTTGTAAAAAGTTTTACCCTAGATATATAACTAAACCTGGCTTTATTTTTGTCTGTTCATTCTGGTACAGATTGACCAGCAGTAAAGAACTAATGCTGTAATCAAAGTGAATGCAATTACCGTATTTTCAAGCGTATAAAACGACCCCTGTTTTTTGAGGCTTTGTCTTATACACTAGAAAATTTTAACCCCTGCCTGACCACAGCAGGGTTTACCAGCTGGAGCCCTTCTTTGATCAGGCAGGGGTAACTGAAGCGGGAGGCAGGAACCCCCCCCCTGCCCGAGTCCCCCTGGCTGCAGGGCCCCCATTGAGAAAAAAAATCAACTCACCTGCCACCCGTTCCCGGTAAGACATACGATAGTAATGGGCAAGAAAAACAGCTTTCCTTTTATAGCTAGAGATGAGTGAGCCGGTTCGTCCGGTATGGGATCCGGTTTGGATTTTTCCAAAAGTCCGAGTCCGGTCGGATTTGGGTTTTTGGAAGTACGCTTCGAAATTTTTTTTTTCTTGTTTTCTAAAATGGAAGCCGCCATTTTAGAAAGCAGGAAGTGTTATGGGTGGGAAAAACGCTTTCCCATTATGCCCGGAACACATTCAATCAGCAGGGATGTTGTGCTAGCCCATCCCCTGTAAGACGTCGGTATTGCTTTAAGAGGAGCGGTCACATGACCGCATGAGTCAGTCTGCACAGAGAGAGGAAGGAGACTGTTAGCAGTGCACAGAGCTCGTCAGTGACAAAACGCTGCTGCTGCACGCTGCTGTAGTAAGAAGATATTGTACAAAAGCAAAGACAAAAAGATTATTAGGAAAGCGGAGAGGAGAAACATATAGTGATTGAGGGAGAAAAAATTAGAGGGCGAAAGATAGATAGGTAGATATATTAGGCATAAGAGAGCAAAGGTTACACAGAACAAAAATGTGCTATACAGATACCCAAGTACTATACTGTCACCCTTGCGAGATTGTATATGACATAGGTGTTTTCCTGAGGCACAAATATATACCTTGTGCATGTGTGTAGAATATAACTCTAAAAAAGTGCTATACAGATGTACAAGTACTATAGTTGGACCCTTGCAAGATTGTAGTGGAGAGACTGCTCCTTCCCTGTATTTGTGACCTTTTTCCTGCATAGACCCTTTAATAGGGAATTTCCTGCATAGACCCTGTAATGGTGAATATTGAAGTCTAAAAAAAAAATGACTGAGGTTTTGGGATGTTGTCGGGTATTCATAATGTCACTCGGGAAGACACCGGAAGGCGGCACCGCAGCCTGGAAGATGAGAACGGCACTGGATCCCAGTCAGGTAAGTTCCTGACATTACCCCCCCCCCCTTCAGGAGTGGCCTCAGGACTCTTACTTAATGGACCAGGCTTAAATGAATTGCGTGGATGATATTGCCTCATCAGACGTGGGGCATGCATATCTCTGCCAGGAACCCACGTACGCTCCTCTGGACCAAAACCTTTACAGTAAACTAGGTACTGCAAAGACCCTTGTACCCAGCGAGAATTTAAAGTTTTTTCCACCTCATATTCCAGCTCCCCCTGGATGACCAGGGGAGCAGGAGGAGTACATGGCGAAACTAGAGGAACATACTTTTTCAAAAGTGCTTTATGAAACACGTTATGCATGCAAAATCTAATCTTTAATCTAAAAGTAACAGGATTAATCACTTCCACAATGGTGTATGGCTTACATATTTAGGTGCCAGTTTTCCAGACTGCACCCTTAACCTTAGGTTCCTAGTAGATAACCAGAACTTTTCCCCTACTACGTATTGATGGCCAGGTATGCGTCTTATTAGCATATTTTCGGTGTTGCTCTTGGGCTTTAACCAAGCTCTGATGAGCTTGGGCCCAAACTTTGCACAGTTTTATGAATATGGCTTCAGCTGGAGGGATGACTGATTCAGTGGCATGAGTAGAGAAATACCTAGGGTTAAAACCAAAATTACAAAAGAACAGTGACATCCCAAGTGAACGCCGTTCATGATTATTTAAGACGAATTCGGCTAGAGATATAAAGTCCCTCCATTTTTCCTAAGCATCAGCCACGAAACACCTCTGAAACTGCTCTAGAGACTGGTTAACTCTCTCAGTTTGCCCATTTATCTGTGGATGGAAGGCAGACAAGAAGGACAAAGAGATACCCAACTTTTCACAGAATTCTCTCCAAAATTTCACCACAAACTGAACACCTCTGACGGAGACAACATTTTCAGGAATGCCATGCAAGCGTAAAATGTGATTAATAAATAGTGTAGCCAGAGTATGAGCATTTGGTAGTTTAGACAGAGGGATAAGATGGCACATCTTGGAAAATCTATCCACAACTACCCAACTGACAGTTTCTCATGGGGCAAGTCAATAATAAGCTGTGAATCTCCTCCAAAAACCGGAGACGAAGATTCTGAGGTACAAACAACAGAGAATCCGTAGTATTCCGGGGTGACAGGGACTGAGACTCTGCGATCTGAGTCACCAGGTCCTGTTGTAGGACTGACACAACACGGGGGTTAAAAATTGTATCGGGCTGGTTCCTGGGAGAATTCTTGATTTCAAAACTGCGAGACAAGGCGTCAGCTCAGAAATTTTTGGAACCAGGCCGATACGTGATCTCAAAATTGAACCTAGAGAAAAACAAGGCCCACCTAGCCTGATGTGGGGTGAGATGTTTTGCACTGTCTAAGTACACAGGCTTTTTATGGTCAGTAAGCACAACCATCTTATGTTTGCCACCCTCTAGGAAGTGCCTCCATTCATCAAACACTATTTTAATAGCCAATAATCCTCTATTGCCAATATCATAATTACATTAGACTTGGGAGAACTTCCTAGAAAAGTAGGCAACAGGACAAAGATTATTAAATGTGTTAGATCCCAGAGACAATACCGCGCCTGCACCCACCTCGGATGCATCCACTTCCACAATGAAAGGACACTTAAAATCCTTCTGAGTCAGCACTGGAGCCTTTGAAAAACAATGCAGAAGATTATCAAATGCCATGATAGCTTCTGAGGTCCAGTTGACTAGGTCCGCCCCCTTCCTAGCCAAGGTCGTAAGGGGTTTGGCTACTCCTTAATCCCAAAAATCTTTGCAGCGCCTTCAGGTTATTGGGTTGCTCCAATAGCAGTAATCTTAAAGCAGAAATCTGGTGAAAATTTTTACTAAAGTATTTTATTACCCCGCAAAGTTATACAAATCCCCAATATATACTTATTACAGTAAATGCTTATAAAGTACTTTTTTTTCCTGCACTTACTACTGCATCAAGACTTCACTTCCTGGATAAAATGGTGATGTCACAACCTGACTCCCAGAGCTGTGCGGGCTGTGGCTGCTGGAGAGGATGATGGCAGAGGGATGCTCAGTGTCCCCCAGTGCCCTGTATCCCTCAGTGTCCCTGCCATCATCCTCTCCAGCAGCCACTGCCCACACAGCTCTGGGAGTCGGGTCGTGACATCACCAAGGAAGTGAGGCCTTGATACAGTAGTAAGTGCAGGGAAATAAGCACTTTATAAGCATTTCCTGTGTACATTGGGGATTTGTATAACTTTTGGGGGCAATACAATACTGGAATAAAAATTTTCGCCGGACTTCTCCTTTAAGGGGATCCATGCCAAACGAGTTTGGGGTAATATAGTAACCTAGAAACTATACCTCCTGGATACCGAACTGGCATTTTGACAACTTGGCATACAGACTATTTTGCCTCAGAAGCTCCATTACTATATGTACATGTAATATGTGAGAAGCCCAATCGGGGGAAAGAATCAAAATATCATCCAAATAAACAACAAGGATTTGACCCAAATGGTCACGAAAAATGTCATTCACAAAGTGTTGGAAGACCGCCGGAGCATTACATAACCCAAAGGGCATAACAAGATATTCGAAATGGCCCTCTGGGGTGTTAAAGACGGTCTTCCACTCATCCCCCTCCCTTATTTTGATTAAATTATATGCCTAGAATAGGTCCATTTGACACCAGGAATTAACTCAATAGCACAGTCTTATGGGTTGTGGGGCGGCAATCCGTCCAGAGCTCTTTCATCGAATACATCTGGATAATCAATCAAAAATTCTGGAATCTCCCCAGGGGAGCATTCCGTGAAAGACACAGCAATACAGTGGGATGCACAAGTTCCCTGCTGGACCAATCGAAGACAGGGTTATGTGCCTCCAACCAGGGTAACCCCAGGATGACATTAAACAACAAATTATGCATGAGAAGAAAATCCATTTTTTCAACATGGACGGACCCCACCTTCACTTCCAGGCAGGGAGTAATGTACCGTACATCCCCTTGAGCAAAGGTGGCAGAGTCTGCTCCAGTGACATTGACTGGACACTTGGGCTGCAAGGGACAAACTTCTAAACCTGAAAAGAACGTAGAATTACCAAAATTAGCCGAGGAGGACCCAGAATCGATCTGGGCATACCCTGAAACAGTTTTCTCCCCCATGAGAAATTGGCAACAGTAATTTATTCTTTTGGGTGAAGGTTACCTGTGTGCCTGAGAGACCCCCTCGATAGTCTCTTAGGCGCTGAAGTTTTTCGGCGGTGGTCCTCGCTTGGAAGGACATTGCTGAACTCGGTGTCCTGCTTTCCCGCAATACAAACACAGGTTGTTCTGCACACAGTGCGCTCGTCTGATCTTGGCCTCAGTGGAGTCTATCCGCATAGGCTCCTTTGGTGTGGGAATGGCAGGAGGGAAAGGTTTAGGGTAGGAGACAGGTGACAATGAGGTTTAGGGGATTGTCTGGGGTACCCCTCTCCCGCTATCTGTCCCTCAAACGTCGGACAACTGAGATGGCTAATGTCATACTCTCCTCAAGAGAGTCAGGGGTAGGATAAGCCACCAACATGTCCTTTAAATGGTCACTCAGCTCCGCCTGGAAATGAAAGCGGAGGGCAGAGTCATTCCAGGTGGAGAGGCCGCTCCACTGCCTAAACTTTGAACAGTACTCCTCTACCGAACATCTGCCCTGTCTAAACCCCGTCAGCTGACATTTAGCATTGGCTGCACTGTCAGGGTCGTCATACAGTAACCACAATGCCAAAAAGAACTGGTCCACTGTCAGTAACTCAGAAGAGTCAGGTGGTAAGGAGAAGGCCCATTCCTGGGACATAACCTAAAAAATAAACTACATCCCTCCCAAAAGTCACAAAATTTTCTCGTGTCCCCCGTGAATTTGTCTGGGAGCTGGACGAGCAGCTCAGGAGGTGCTGGGGAGGTCATGGTAAGTTGCCGGGAGGCCGTCTCTTGATCCTAGACCCTAACAGCTAGCTCCTGAACCATAGGCAGTTCTGTTGTCCATGAGGCAATACGACAGTTGGGCTGGCTATTCAGTCAGGGCAGGAAGGTACGGACACAAAAAGACAGTGGGCTCTAGGTCTAAACCCACCCACTGTCCGTACCTACTTGCCTATTTCGGCCCTAGGTGGCGGCCGACAACCACGAAGGCATTCCCTACGCTGTATATGTGGCACGCTAAACAGGACAGACAACACAATAGAGGAAGGTGGACAAGCCAAGTCAAAACCAAACAGGCAACGCGGTACACAATCAGCAAACAGTCGAAAAGTCAAAATAGTCAGGCAGAGGTTGGATAACAAGTCGAGCAAAACAGAGGGATTAGGAAAGGGGATCGCAGGAAATTGACAGGGAGCTGGGACCAGGGGATTAACCTGAAAGCCAGCGATCAGTAAATGACCGCTGGCTCTTTAAATACAAGACCAGGAGTCCGGACCAGAACATTTTTGGTCCGGACTCCTGAGTCCTGATCACAGTTATCTGTAGCACTGCAGAGCGAGTGGCAGCGGCGTCTGCCACTCACTCAGAGAGCTAAACACTGCTCAGCTGAGCGGCCGAGTGAACGGAGTCCGCGACGTCCCTGGTTACTAGGGACGCTGCCGGGTATCTGTGACGTCACTCGGGACCGCAGTGTCGCATTGAACTTTTTTGTTCTAATGTTTGTATGTTTTGGTCCTTGAAGGGATGTGGAAACGAAATATACAAACAGTTATAAGATGAAATAAAACTCAGTGAGAAGAAGAAGTACTGTACACCATCAGTATACCTAAAGAAATAAGAACCAGGTTGTACATTTCTTACTTGCCTATACAAGAAAACACAGACCTTGGTTAGACCCCCATTTCTTTTGTAAAATGCATGGTCAGTTTGGCTGATTGTGCATGGAAATTCAATAGGAAATAAGAGTTTTACAAAACCCTGTCTGAAAGTAGAACAGATTGAACAGGTTAAAATCCAATCTGTAGCATCTTTGTTTCCCCTAGTAGGAATTTCCCTAGAAATTACTTGTCCTTCAGGATCTGTTGATAGTTTATATATTTTAAAGCCAATTTGTAGCTTAAGAGTCCATAGCTGAATTATTTGCATATACATTTAATTATGAAAAACTTTTTCATCCACTGTCTTGGTGTATGTTTTCTCAGAGCTTACATTCATGCTTTTAGTTGAAAAGTTGACAAGAGAAAATTACTGTATATTACAGAAGCAGAATTTGCCTTGAGAATGTATCATCACAAGTGAATGCACACATACAACAGATTTATATATTTTTTTTCTATATAAATTTGCATTGCTTGGAGGCTCCTGCAGTTGCAACCCAATTACCGAACTGCAGATATATGTCTGCCGATAAGTTATGTTGGTTAAACATGTGTGTGCACATTTTAAATATCAGCATTATTTAATTAGCATCTGCTAAAGGCTCTTATAGGATTTTGTTTTCTTTTCATTAACCAGATGGAATAATTATGTGTTGTCATGGGTACATAATGCTTGTTTTTGTATATGTTTCATAATTAATTGCTTACAGTTAATGCTTACATGTAATCAAATGTCAAAAATGTTAACATGGTTACTTATTAACTTAATAATGTAAATTTTATAAAAAAAATAAAAAGATTAAAACTTCTGCCCAGACCTCCAACTGAACAATTATTCTGGGCACCCAAAATATATTATATATATTATAAAATTGAATGTCCTGTGTGTTTGTCTTCCGAACGCCTGTTTGACCCCAAATTTGGGACACACACACACACTTACAATAATGGTAGTTGGGAAGGTATATTAAAGCCTTAGCAACCAATATGATTACTACTTTCATTTTCAAAGGGAGCTAGAATCTGATTGGTTGCTGGGGGGGCTGCCTCAAAACAGGTCCATAGAAACAAATGGTAGACCCCCCCCTACCAACAGGAATACAGTACCCCCCCACACGCACACACTATAAACTACCGATATACAGAAACACCCAACTATAGAATACAGGTATACAGGACCCTATAACTCTACACTACAGGTATACAGGACCTCCCTAACTATACACTACAGGTATAACCCCCCCAACCCTACACTACAGGTATACAGGACTCCCCAACTATGCAATACAGGTATAAAGGATATACACTTTGAGTATGCATGACCACCAAACTATACACTACAGGTATACAGGAACCCCAACACCTTCCCCCCTACACACACACACAACTATACACTACAGGTATACAGGACCCCCAACTATACGGGGGCCATTTATTAAGTCCAGCGTTCTTTTGTGTCAGGCTTAAAAATGTCCAGCACTGAGGCTGTGAGGATTTATGTATGAACACGGCGCACATTTTCATTGAAATTGCTTATAATGAAGTCTGACCAACAACAATTCTAATACAATTTATAATTGTATAATGATTTAGAAAGAAGACATTATAAGTACACCAGATATGTTTTCTACCTGTTCTAGTATCTTCCTGCCTTCCTGCATTCCTAGATTATGAGACTGCAATACTAAACTAAAAAACTTTTAGTTTACATTTGGTCATATCGGACGCTCAGTGTTGTGCCAAGAGTGATGAGCCTGATAAATAGGCCAGCATGTGCATGTCAGTTATTATCTATAGTGCAAGGCATGAAGAAAACTTTAAGGTTGTGATTTATCATGGTTTGTTTTCTTATTATTTTTTTTCCAGTGAGGCAATGAGCACAGTTCCAGAACAATCCTTTGCCGATGATTTATCATTAGATAATATTATAAAATACAGATGTGGTCTTACTGCTATTGGCCTTAAAAAATACATCTCTTTTTCCAGCTGAATGATTATTTGTTACTACAATAAGTTTTATTCTGCTTCTAGAAAAGCTAAATACAGGTCTATACTGCTACTATGTGATAATTAACCACTTAGTGACTGGCCTATTTTGGCCTTACTGACAGAAATTCTCTTAGTTTTTTTTTTTTTATTGTGGCCTTCCAAGAGCCATACTTTTTTTTTTTAATTGCAGAATTTTGGGAATTCATATAAATTATTGATTATTTAATTAGACCCTATTGTAAGTGGGATTTAAAAAAAAAAAAAAGGATGAAGCTTTATCCTCAGTCATCCTCCTTATCTAACTTACAGTAGCATTGCTGTTCATATTATTAAATCTAGTCCACATCCAGTTCATTAGCTTCTGAGCAATGACCATCACTCTTGTCTATATATAAGATAAAGCGAGAAAAGGGACCCATTGTTGTCTCACTCCTGAGGAAAGGGTTGAGATAACCCAGAAACATGTCTAGTGGATCATACAATTATCGAACCTTGACCACAATCTTAACCAGGACTATTTTTACCCTTAATGCCATCTAAATTCTGCCATATCTGCAAGGCCATACACCAAACCATACTCTCACCCCTTCCCAGTATTACATAAAAGGAAGGAAAGCAACTACACCTGCATGATCCTGTACCATTCCTACAAGCACCTGCTGTGCCACCTCTGCATGCACCTGCTATCTGCCACAACTGTCAATGGAGGGGCATTCAGTGGCTACAGCACATAGGCATCAGAGGGGAGCATACAAATAAAGTGCAAGTGGTGCAATCATATCTAATATAATCTCCCTTAAACAGAGTACCACTCCTGAGCCTGTCACCATGTGGGGCCATCAGCTTCCAATATCTGAGCAAACAGAGCAAAGTGTAAATATATATATACCTTAATGTCCGACGGTCCGTGGGTGCCTCTCCTCCGTATTGAATATTACTACCTCAACTCTACTATTTCACTACCTCAACTTAACTCTGCTATGTCACTTCCTCAACTCTGCTATGTCACTACCTCAACTCTGCTATGTCACTACCTTAACTCTACTTTATCACTACCTACTCAACTTTGCTATGACATGACCTCACCCAAACTCTGCTATATTTTGTGGCTATCAGCTCTGCTACATCATGTACCAATCAGGCATAAGCATTGCATGATGGGCGATGTAGTTTTCTGGCTGGTGCCATGTTGTATATAAATTGTTGAAAAAAAACAACAACTTGTAACTATGGAATGGAAGCAGCGAGAAAGGGGGACTTGGGGGGTAAAAGCAGTTAGGTTTAGAAATATTAAATTTTTTTAGCTCTTGGGGGAAATACCCCTTAAAGGCCCTATTACTCCAAGTGATCATCAGCCGTATGGTCCAGGGAGCCCCTCCCACAGCTCCCTATGCCCCCTCCCACACCCCCTCCCTGACAGCAAGTGAGGAATGAGGAACAAGTTTGCTCCTCCAGATAAGCCCATGTAATAGGGCCTTTAGGCTTTCTGTGGCTTTGAGTTTTTTTTTTTTTCTTAAAGAAAAAATTATGCAGAGCCATTTACACGTGAATGCAGTCTTACAGGGCTGGAAGGGATTGCTTTTTTTGACATTCCTTCTGTCAGAAAAATTTCCTAGAAACTAATCTGGATGATCTGACTGTTACTATACTTTGGGACTTGTTCCAAATATTAACTATTTCTGGCAATGCTGAAACCCAAATCATTTTCATCCGCTTCAATAGACACACATGACCATAAATACTGAGCCGCTCTTCAGCTGTGATGTAACCTAGGGGTTATAGTAAAATCATAGTTCTGTTCTATATCTCCGTCAATATGGCAGCCGTTATTTTAAAAACGACCGTTGCTTTGCATAAAACGACATTGTGTGAGCTCTTGTCCACCACCAAAATCACCTACAGTGGACATGTAAGCATTTGAACTGGACTATGGAGCAATGGAAAATATGGTGCTTAATCTGAAGAATAACAGTTTCCCATTCATCATGTGGACAGCTGGGTGTGTATGCATTAGTCACCTGTGAAAGGAAAAGCCCCAGGATGCATTATGAGAAGAAAATAATCACATGTTCCCTCTACGGATAAATTCAACACACTGCTACGGTAACAATATTCTGTATTGGCAGTGTCATCTTTCAACAGGATAATGCCTCTTGCCTAGTTGGAAGAAGATCTAAAAGAGTTCAAGATGTTGACAGATCTGATCTTTAAAAGATTTTTTGTAAATTGTTGATTTCCGGAAAACATTACATGTAAATGTGTCAACTCACTATTCCAAATGCAAACACTTTATGTGTTTGACTGCATAAGCAAGTTTCACTGTTTTACAGAGTATAAGGCTATGTTAACACAATGTCAAAAAAAGGTATCCGCTCTTTCTATTTAAAAAGACTTCAGTTTTGGCTGCAATTTAACTGACTTTAATGCAATACATTGAAGTCAATGGGATTACTGACGTCCAAAGCACACAATGTATTAAATGACGGACGTTGTCTGCGTGGATGACAAAATAATCATCACATCAATTGTTTTTGGACGTCTATTGCAAACAGATGACATTTTTTTTGTTGTTCACAAACATTTTTTCCTTTTTTCACTGTCCTTTCATTTTTTTTTTCAAATAATTCTGTTTATTCTGAATCACATATGTGCGCCTCGCACAAGAATATATGCCTTGACGTGCCTTTTTTGCCCCCTTTCTTTCATCAGATTAAAGTACAAAACAATCTACTATTTAACCAAGTGCAATATCAGCCCTCACCCCCTCCCCTAAACCCCCTACCACCCACTCTGCAAAGCGATAAGTAATAGGCTAAGATCAAAAACTCTTGCATTACTTTATTTTAACGCTTCAATTTTTTCCAGATCTTATTATGCCGCGATAATGCTTTTTGAGATCTATTAGCTGCAATCTCTTCATACGCTTTCACTTTATTCTTAATACTCTTCCACTCATCCATAGATGGAGCCTTCTCATCCAGCCCCTTTTTAACAATCACACAGTTCAGAATTTTATTCAGCAGAGAGTTAGCTTCTCCATCGTCTCTTAAACCCCCCTAACAAAAGTTCAACTCCGTAGTAGATCCCCAAATCCATCCCCATATCCAGTCCCACATACTCAAGTACTTCTGCCCACAAACATCGTATCTTAGGGCAGTCCCAGATCAGATGCACTAAATCTGCACCTTTCTCTTGGTATTTCCGACATGCAGTCTTTTCCCCTTTATTGCAATGCATCACTCTCTTCGGGGTATAATACAGCCAGTAAAACACCTTCAGGTAGATTAGTCTGTGGGAAGGACTACAGGAAATGCGGCCAAGGTTGCACCACCACCTCCCATATTGAGTCATCTATACTCCCAAAGGCTGTTTCCCAGTGCTTCCATTCCATTGTTTTTACTATTAAATTCAATGGACTTTTCAATTTAAGGCACACCCAAAGGGCAATTAGTCCACCCAAACTAGAATAATGTCCCAACAGCCTTCATTGCACTGATGGGCGGCCAAACAGCGAAGTGACGTCAATCATTTTAGGCGAATGTCATTTAAAAAAAAGTTGTGTGAACATAGCCTCATGATGTTTTATTTTTGTTTTTCACACACACACGCGCGCACACACACACACACACACACACATTATTTATTATAAATAGATATAGATATAAATAGCACAATTCTCATTTGTCTAAAAGAACTTTTGAAGTTAGTTTTAAGTAAAAAGAATAAATAAAATTAACAAACATCATTATACTCATTATATTTGAGTCTGTAAAACAGAAAAACTTGCTTATGCAGTCAAACACAGAAAGTGTTTGCATTTAGAATAGCGAGTTGACACATTTACTTGTAATGTTTGCAGAAAATCAACAATTTACCAAAATTCTATTTAAGATACTTAATAAGCTCTGTCAACATCTTGAACTCTTTTAGAATTTCCTCTAACTAGGCAGAAAGCATTATCATGTTGAAAGATGCCACTGCCAGATAGATAGATAGATAGATAGATAGATAGATAGATAGATAGAATGACTGCACACTGTAAGGGTATGTTCACACTGAGGAAAAGGCAAGGAATTTAAAGTAGAATGCTCACACAACGTTTTTTCAGCTTTATTTAAAATAAGGTCCGTCATTTTGAGTCTAAAATAATGGACATAATTTAGCAGCCTGGCCTCCCATTAGTGCAATGACTGGTGTTTGTACATTATTCTAGTTTGGGATTACTAATTGGCCTTTGGCTGTGGCTTAATTGAAAAGTCGATTGATTTTAATAGTAAAAATGGAGAAATAACAGTGACAAAAGAAAACCTGTTTGCAAAAGACGTTCGAAAATAATGATCATGTTTACTATTTTGATGTCCACTGTAAAAACGTCCATTATTCAATGCATTGTGTGCATTGGATGTCCGTCTTCCCATTGATTTCAATGCATTGCTGTCAGCTAAATCGCGGCAAAACCTGATGTTATTTTAAACATCAAAATCGGGCACCTTTTCTCAATTTTTTACGTTGTGTGAACATAGCCTAAGGGTAAATACATACTAAAATAATTTGCTGCACATTTTACCTACAACTTTATTCTACCCTTTGACCTCGGAGTTGCAGATTTGCATACCACCTAAATAGACACAGAAATCTGCGGGGATTTTGTTATGGATTTGGTGCACAAATGTTGCAGAATCCACACCATAAGTTACTGCTACTGTAATCTGCAAGGGACTTGTCTTGAGAATTTCTGCACAGAAAATCCATAGCAAATCTCTCTAGTGTTTATCCCTATGCTAGGTTAAAACGCAGTAAAATAAAAGCTAAATACATTTTAAATTGTGAGTGAAAAGGTGGTATCTTGCAAAAGCAGGCTGTGGCTATGTTCCTACAATGTTTTCTCTCCATTTTTTAAAATAAAAAATAATGTCTGTCATTTTGCAGTTTGGCCACCTGTCAATGGTGCATTGACTTCTGTTGGTACCTTATTCTGATTAAGGTGGACTAATTGGCCTTGGGTGTGTCTTTAATTAAAAAAAAGTCCATTGAATTTATTAGTAAAAACAGTGAAAGGACAGTGAAAAAAAGGAAAAATGTGAAATAAAAAATATTGTCCGCTTTTTGCAAAATCTCTCCGAAAATCTGTTATGCTGTGTTTACACGGAACGATTATGGTTCGAATTTTCACAATAACGATAGCATTTGAGCGATAATTGTTGCGTTTAAACACAGCAAACGATCAAGCGACGAGTGAGAAATCTTTCATTTTGATCTTTCAACATGTTTTCAAATCGTCGTTCATCGTTCATTAAAAATTTGCAGAACGCTTTGTGTAAACAGTCTTTCAAAGATTCACCCTATGTGTAAGAGGGGCTTAAGCGATCTTAAAACCGTTTTTTCTTACAAATTTTCTAACAATTTATTCATCTAAACGCTGATCCTTATAAAAACCAAATTGTTGCTTCAAAATCGTTAAACGATCGATCGGGCGAATTATTGCTTTGTGTAAACGTAGCATTAGTTCATACATTATGTTCCTCATTCCATTGACTTCAATGCATTGCATTGAAATCAATTAAATCGTGGCAATAACTGTTGTCTTTTTAGATAGAAAAGACAGACGCCTTTTCTGTTTTGTGTAAACATAACCTTTTAATGATGACCATTTTAATTTTTTTGACAATTGTAATTAATTAATATACATTTTTGTATGCTGGGTGTGCACTGCTGTGTAACTTCCTATTGATTTCGATATTTTCTATTGAAAATACAGCCGTATTTTATCTCAACATCATGGGCATAATTTTCTTTTCTTTTACAGTGTGTGAACATAGCCTGAAAGTCCCACTATTTATGGGATGGGAGGAAGTTGTCGTCTAATTAATGCACAGACACAAGCATTTGTGAATAGAGCCTTTTTTCTTATCTGTAAGGCTACATGCACATATTCTGTAAGCTGTCCATAGCAACTTTTAGGAAATGATTTGATCTATTCATTGAAATATAGTGATCCATGCCACAAATGTGGGTCTGAACAATGACCCGTGCATTTTTTTGTGGCACGGATAATGGCCCTGTTACACACAGGGAAGTGTGAACTGGGCCATTCAAATGGGTCTATAGTGCTCTCAACAACTGTCAGAGTGAAGTTTAAAGTATGCTTTAGGCTATGTTCACACACTACATAAAAAAAGAAAAGGCGTCTGCTCTTTCTATTTTAAAGACGTTATTGCCGCTATTTAACTGACTGCCATGCAATGCATTGAAGTCAATGGATTGATGGACGTGTAGAGATGAGCGAGTAGTGAAATATTCAAAAGTTCAAAATTCGATTTAAGTAGACCACGTTGCTCGACTATTTGATCGAATATTGAAACGCATTAAAACCTATGGGAAAAAATGCTTGTTACTTGATGCTTGTTTCCATGCCCGCCCCCCCCCCCCCAAAAAAAAAAAAAAAAAAAAAGTGTTCTTAGGGGGTCCTAATCTATCAATGTAAGAAAATGCTGAGAATCTAAAAATTGTGTCCAAGAAACCCAGGTCTGATTAGTGTCACCAGGGATCCCTGCTCTTTCTCTGGTCAACTACTCCATTCTTTTAATCATGTTAACCTCATGGGCTCATTTAAGGACCGTAGGAGGATTAATATCCTTCCAGTGTCTTGGGATGACCGTTTTTGCAGCTACTAGAAAAAATGTCTTAGTATGCCCTTCTTGATAGAGGAGTTAGAGCCTGGCAGTATGGATAATAAGGCAATTTTAGGGGACAGTTCCAAAGAAGAGCCCAAAATGGCCGCATAAATTGAAAAAAAATTCCTCCAGAAAATCTGGAGAACTGGGCTACCTTCTAGGGATGAGCGAACCAAACCGTAACGAACCAGATTCGTTATGAACTTCGCAATAATTCGGTTCAGCACCACCCGAACTTTGAGAAAGTTCATAACGAATCTGGTTAAAATAACAATAACAAATAAAATCACAGAATAGACCAAGATACAAGGGATTATTACTCATATAATCCCTTTTATCCTTGTTTTCTGTGAATATCAAGATGTGTGAAGTCACCCCTGTTAGGGTGAGACCTTAAATTAGTCTCCTCAGATATACCTGGGTGCTGCCTAATAAAAAATGTAATGTGACATCTGTGAGTATCAATCAAGACACATGAAAGCAACTTCAAGCTGATCTACTTTATTAAGTGAAAATCTCAGTTCATATCTTTACAATAAAGGTTCATAAAATAGGAGAACCCCGTTTAGCCACAAAAAAACAACAACAAAAAATCCCATCACTGTCCCAGAAAAAAAAAAGTCCCATAAGCTGTCCCAGTTGTGAAGAAAAATATTGGCGACTCATTGGGATTCTTGGTGTGCAAGACCATGCACCCCTTTAACCCTTTAATTATGGGCAAGGGCAGTACGTCTGTTCTCTACCATACTGGGTCCAATAAAGTACTATTATTGGTGCTGGTTCCACTGTCAAATGTCTGCTGGGTCCAAAGAACTGTGTGTCTTATGTCCCGTGTAATCACTTACACCTTGGCTAATTTTTTTTCACTATTTTTGCACTTTGATTTTTTCCACTTTTACCATTGTAATAGCAACTGCAACTAAACAAAACTATACCCCATCAGACTCCCACTATTGTAGCTGCAATTATTCAGCCGTTATAGCAAGGTTCGTTTTAGGTTCGATTCGTACAAATCCGAATTCAAAAGTTCGCTCATCCCTAATTCCCACCATATATGGAGCATGTTACCTCACACTGTGTCACAACGCCAACAAGTTTTAGGGACTGTAGTGAATATCAGATGGAGATGGCTGCGGCACCTATCCCATCTTGCCAGTAGTTTATAATTCAAGGGTTAATCTTACACACAGAATGCAAAACAGCACTACCAATTTTTTTTTTGTACACTCTCAGTACACAGCTGTATACCCTATATCTCCAAGTAGATACACTGCAGCCTATTCCTCACAGTGCACTCCAGATGTCTGCCTATCTGAACAGACTGATGTGCTTCTAGCCGGTTTAATAGCTGTATACAATATATGTGTGATGAAGCTCTGCTATCTATAATATTAGCCCTAACAAGAACTTTTGGGGATTCTTCCTGCCTAAAATCAACTTACACCTAATTGTCCCTGCTATACACTGTCTCGCTCCAAGTAGCATCTGAACCCGAATCTGAAATGCACTATTCTTGTACTTTGAAGGTCACATGGTTTAGCCAGCCAATGAATGTAGGTGCATTTTTTCACTGTCTGTGTGCTCCTTGTGCCTGCCCCCCTACCCCCCCCCCCCCCCCCCCCGCATAGTAATTGGCTAAAAAAGCACCAGGAAAGGTGGGAGGAGAATCTAATTTTTACAGCATTTTTGGTTGAATACTGGAGTGAAAACGAGTATAGTATTTTTGAATAGTGTACTACTCAATCAAATATCTACGCGATCAAACAGTACTAGATCATCTCTACGGACGTCTAATGCCCACAGTGTATAAAACTATGTACGTTTTCTGAGCGGATGTCAAAATAATGATCATGTCAATTATTTTAGGGCAACTTTTGCAGTGGACTTTTTTTAGTTGTTTACACACAGTTTTTCTTTTTTCACTGTCCTTTCTCCATTTTTACTATTAAATTCCATGGACTTTTCAATTAAAGACACATCCAAAGGCCAATTAGTGAACTTATACTAGAATAATATACCAGCCGCTGTTATTGCACTGACGGGCGGCCAATCCTCAAAATAATGGACGTTATTTTAAAAAATTTTAATGGACAAGAAAAAACATTGTGGTAACAGTCTTATTTTGGCTTGATTTAAAGCATGAAGAAATGGATTCCTTTTACTCGACAGGGTGGCTTTTCCTACTTTCTTGATTGCTAATTATGGTCTTATGATACTTTATAGATCTCCATGTTGCCCATTCTCTCTGGGTTATGCCAAGATATCATTATTAGCTGTCAGGGAGTGTGTGAGACCAATACCAGCTAATAACACTGGTTAATGCTGCGTTTACATGGAACGATTATCGTTCGAATTTTCGCAATAACGATCGCATTTGAGCGATAATCGTACAGTGTAAACACAGCAAACGATCAAGCGATGAGCGAAAAATCGTTCATTTTGATCTTTCAACATGTTCTCAAATCGTCGTTCATTGTTCGCTAAAAATTCACAGATCGTTTCGTGTAAACTGTCTTTCAAAGATTTACCCTATGTAAAAGATGGGCTTAAGCGATCTTAAAAACGATCGCATTAACGATTTTTCTTACAAATTTTCTTATGATTTTTCTAACGATTTATTCGTCTAAACGCTGATCGTTATAAAAATCAAATCGTTGCTTCAAAATCGTTAAACGATCGATTGGGCGAATTATCGCTCTGTGTAAACGTAGTATAAGACTCACATTTCTTAAAGAGCTTATTTGCTCCTCTCCATTACCCTGTGTAATAGGGGCTTAGGGGTCTTCATAATCTGCATAACGTGGTCTACAGCACTGTACTCTGATCCAGGAAGTCTCCCTCACCTTTAAAATCATAGCAGATCCACCTTAGGCTGGGGCCTGCATCAGGGGACAGGACTGTGGAGATAATCTCTCCATAGCTGTAACCCCTCTCTCCCTGAACAGAGTGCTGCTATATTGTGCTCACCCTATACCCTGCTCATTGCTTCCTGCAGTCTGTCAGGCCTTGTGTTTCCCGTCCTCCCCAATCCTGATATAATCTGTCTGCACTCACATTTAGCTGTACACACTGCTGCTACAATGTGCATGTACTTACACTCAGCCATTCACACTGCTGTATAGAAATTTTTCTGTCACTGTCACTCCTGCACAGCTCAGTGATTCTCATTTCCTGATTGGTCCATGCTGAACACCCCCACCCCCCTTCCCCATTGATGTCATGTGACCACACAGACCTCTGACAGCAGCCCTGCTTCTCTATTATAGCCTGTTGTACTACGCTCCATCAAACGTTTGTTTATACAGGATAGAACTGCAGATCCCCATAATGCAGTAGCCTAGTACAACAGGCTAGAAAAGAGAAGCAGGGCTGCTGTCAGAGAACTGTGTCATCACATGGCAGCAATGGGAAGGGGTGTGTTTTCAGCATAGACCAATCAGGAAATGAGAACTTACAGAGCTGTGCAGAAGGACAGTAACAGAAACCACTCTATACAGCAGTGTGAATGGCTGAGTGTAAGTGCAGGCACGTAACAGCAGAAATGGAGAGGATAGGAAACACAAACACTGACGGAAACTGCAGGGAGCATGAAGAAATGAGCAGGAAATACAGTAATGTGGGCACATAAATGCATTACTCTCTGTCCGGGGAGAGGGGTTACAGCTATGGAGAGATTACCTCCCCAGTCCTGTCCCCTGATGCAAGCCCCAGCCTGAAGTGGATCTGCAATGATCTGGAAGGTGAGGGAGAGTTCCTGGGTTGGAGTACAGTGCCGTAGACCCCGCTATGCAGATCATGCCACAGCTCTTAAGCCAAAGCAATATTCTTAAACCAAGTCACAATTTTAAAAACTGTGAGCTTTTCTTTCAAAACGCTGTTAATGCAAGTTACTCTTGAACTGAGATACCACTGTATATATTATTATTATTATTATTATTATTATTATTATTATTATTATTTATTTATTACTGCTATATTTACTGTATTGGAGGAGATTTGGTCATTGGAGGTCCAGTGAAGCAGAAGCCTAGGACATCAAGGCGGTAAGCATTTTGAGTCTGCCCTATTCATCAGATTCTTCAGAGGGCAACGTAACTCATCATGCAGCAATAAAAAGTTTATTTTCTATAACCTACTGCCACCATTATCCTTGATGCAATATATTTCCTCTAGCCGTTCAGCATCTTGATGTCCCGGACTTCTGTTTCAATGGACCTCCAGCAGGGAAATCTCCTCCAGCTTCTCAGATCAGTGTCTCTCATGCACCTGAGGATTGGCGGCATACGGCTCTATTTGATCATTATGGGGATCGTTGTAGGTACCAATAGCCTCATTTTTATATGTGACATTTTGCACTTTTTTGTAAATAACAAAAACAAAACTTCAACCATCAATAATGATAAAAATTGATAAGTCAAATGAAGTGGAATCGATTTTGAATTAGATTTATGAATAAAATTTTACCATGTAATCTAAAGAAACCATCATCATACTGTCATATAATACAATGGTAATTTTTGGCTGCTTATTGCCCCTATAGCACACAGTGAGTCTGTTTATTCTGAACTGCCTTTAGTTTTATATTGTGTCAATTAATCAGAGTTAATGTCTATACTTTCTGCTGATTTAACGGCAAGAAATGATCTCTTCTGTTTATATCCTATTATAAGGATCATTACAAAATTGAAAAACAATTAACACTGGGTTTAATGCCTGAATGCCATATAGCTAAAGTAATTGTACTTAAGGTCTACTAACTTTTTAATCAGGCATTTGGTTGCAAGCTGCTCAAGATTGATTCTGTAAGAGGCTGGAGTAGAATATAAGAATGGAGCTGTGTGTGCTAGAAAAGAAATGAGTTAAATAATTGGAGATATACACATCTTACCAATACAGGGAAATGATCCCTTCATTAACAGCCCATGCACAAAGTAACTGTAGTACAAGGATTACACTAACAGATTAGCAGTTTAAGGCTCTGTTCACACCGTTTTTTAAAGTGAAAAATAAAAGTCTTTTTTTTTTATAATAAAGGCTATGTTCACGTAAAGTTTTTTAAGCTCTGTTTTAAATGACGTCCGTCATTTTGAGTCTAAAATAACGGACATCATTTAGCAGCCTGGCATCCCAGTACAATGACAGCTGTTAGTGCATTATTCTAGTTTGGGGTTACTCATTGGCCTTTGGGTGTGGCTTAATTGAAAAGTCCATTAAATTTAATAGTAAAAACAGTAAATGAACAGTGACAAAAGAAAAACGGTGTGAACAACTAATAAAAATTGTCTGCTGTTTGTAAAAGATGTCCAAAAAGAATTGTCATGATCATTATTTTGACGGCCATAGGGCTAACATCTGTTATTCAGTACATTGTGTGCATTGCATCTGTCTTTCCATTTACTGCAATGCAATGCATTGTAGTCAGTTAAATCGCGGCAATAACGGACGTTAATTTTAATTGCAAAAATGCATGTCTCTTCTCTATTTTTGACGTGTGAACATAGACAAACGCTGTAGAAAAAATCATGATCATTATTTATGACCATCCTTATCAAAGTATGGCTGTTAATATAAAAAAAAAGTGTGTGAACTGTAGGTAGCAATTATTGCAATGAAACAATCCCATCCATTGTTGTTCATTTTTCACTCAATATAGTAACTAATCAAGACTGTGTAAAGCTATGTTCATATGTCGTCCTTTTATATAAAGAACAGACACTGATTAGAGTCAGCGTTCGTTCTTTACTGCAGGGGCGGCATTGCATTGAAGTCAATGCAATACCGCCCGCTGTGTTTACACATCATTATTTTAACGCACTCTTTAGAACGGGCTAATAGCTGTTCACACAATGTTATATGCTGCGGCAACTACACTTTACATTGAAGTGAATGGTTAATTGATTTGCGTGCAAACCCGACGGTGCCTGCCAGTCAATGTTAAAAAAAGGACATTCTAGCAGCAGATACAGAGGTATCTTCTGTAGGAACCTCCTGACTGCAGCACGGCGTCCGTCAGTTTGCTATGCAGTGGATGCTGTTAAACGTCAAAAATAGAGGAAAGGCGGCCGATTTTGATATTTAAAAAAACTTTCATTATTGCCGCAATTTAACTGACTGCAATGGCAATGCATAGAAGTCAATGGAAAGACGGATGCCCAATGCACGCAATGTATTAAATAACGGACATTTGCATCGGACATCAAAATAATGAGCATGATCATTATTTACGGATGTCTTTTGCAAACAGAGGACATTTTTTATTAGATGTTCACACACAGGTTTTCTTTTGTCACCGTTCTTTCTCCATTTTTACTATTAAATTCAATGGACTTTTCAATTAAGACACACCCAAAGTCAAATTAGTAACCCCAAACTAGAATAATGTACCAACAGCCATCATTACACTAAGGGACGCCCCCCCACCACCACCATGACGTGGTCGCAGAGGAGCGATCCCCGCATCTGGTACCGGCAGGGGTCTGTGCTGTAATGGCGCTGATCCCGGCTCGGCATTCTATTGTTTTCAGCTGCAGCAGCTAAAAGCAATAGAATTCAGTATTACTATACTGCATAGATCTCTATGAGAGATCAGTGTGGCTATACTAGACGTCCCCCAGGGGGGTTTCTAGTATATGTGTCAAAAAAATTTTTTTTATTATTAATAAACAAACCCCTCCCCTAATAAAAGTTTGAATCACCCCCCTTTTCTCATTTTATAAATAAATATAAATAAATAAATATTTATTTCATTGATGATCTTATTCCAAAGTGCAAAATTGCGCATTTTTGGTCACATCAAATCCAGAAAAATTGTAATAAAAAGCGATCAAAAAGTTGCATATGCGCAATCAAGGAACCGATAGAAAGTACAGATCATGGCGCAAAAAATGACTGCCCCATAGACCAAAGGATAAAAGCGTTACAATAAACATGGTAATAGAGCGTTTCCTCAAAAATTGTTTGAATTTTTTAAAAGCCAACAAATAAAATAAAAGTTATGCGTTACATATCGTTGTAATTGTACCGACTTGAGGAACATATAGAACAAGACAGTTTTACTTCAGGGCGAATGGCGTAACACCCATGGCCTGTTTTTTTTATAGGGATTATACTTCTGAAAAATTCTCTAACATTGTTATAATATTAAATATAGTTTATTTTACCATATTAATGCCATATGGTAACATGTCAAGAAAATAATGTTGGTGTGAATGCTTATAAGGGCTGCCTATGGTACTAGATTAAACAAACTATATTGAGCAACAGCAAGACAGACCTTGTTCACAAGTCAAGTCAAGTCAAAGAGGAAAGTACAGTCAAGATATACAAAAGTTTTATAGCATAATTACAACTAGAACCGAGTGATCTAATAGCATGGTGACTATTTATGTATTAGAACACTTTCAATCAGTGAAAGGCTTTGTTCACACCTCATTCAAGAATTCTCACAGTACAGTATATGATTTGTAAGTAAAGTTCAGGTATATCTAGCTGTATACTGTAGAGTGACTAGAGATGAGCGAATTTAAAGTAATAACAAAGAGAAGCCCTTCGTTACCTCTGCAATCCGCTGATCAGCCTGCTGCCGTTTAATTCACTGCTGCTCCTCTAAGTTTGTTCTCAGTTTCCCAGGTATGGATCCATCTTTTCCTAGCACCAGGGGAGGAGTGGCACAGAGTGGCAGTGAGTTAAATGTAAGCAGGCTGATCAGCGGATTGCAAGATAATGAACTGCTTTGCTTCATTGTTACTGTAAATTCACTCATCTCTATTATTTTGGTGTCCCTAACACATTACCTCAATATCCTGTATCTACACTGATATATACTGTACATACCATATTATTAAATACTAAATAATTAAGACATTTGACTTCAGCCACTGATAAACCATGCAGAATGGAATTATGATGAAAAATCCCATATATGCATTATACATGGGCTTACTAGTGTCACAGCAATCTCCCTGCAATAAACCGGGGGGGGGGGGGGGGGCGAGTATGGGGGGTATAAGAAGTTGCACTGACTTTAATGCATTTTATCTACTTCAGTTTAAATTCGTTAATAGACATTTTTGTTTTTAAAAGAGCTTTGGCTTCAAAACTCTGTCAGATATATCTCTATGTAAAAACATACTATTAGAAACTAAGAAACTAATCGCACTAATCACCAGGAGCGGTTACACTAAATTATTACCATACAGCTAGTCACTACATTTAGTAATCCAAATCTGTTTGTGGAGAAGAAAGAAAAAACGTAAAACACCAGAAATATACATAAATGTATATACATAAAAGTAAGTTAATGTCACTTAAACAATCAAAACTACACAGTGTGGAAAAGCCATAATACAAGAAATTGTTGCATATGGTGCCTTTAGGCTATGTTCACACTACGTATATGTCCGGCCACATATTTTCGCGGCCGGACATATACGTGTTAAACTCCGGCCAGGGATTTACTCAAGTTGCGGCCGGCTACGTACGGACCGCTAACTTACGCCCGTAGTCTACTTACGCTTCCCGAGCGCTCTACGTAGCAATCTGACAGCGGTCTTTTACTTGGAAATCTTCGCCTAGCCCCGGACACCCCACAGAACCTTTTGGATCGGCAAAGAAAAGTGGAAAAATGAAGAAATCGCCACTACGTACGGGACCGCATGTTACGCTACGGGCGTAAGTTACGGCATTTTCGTCCTCAAACAATGGTCTGGTTAATTTTTTTACGGCACCGCGTACGATCCAGGCGTAAGTTCATACGTAGTGTGAACTGTGCAGCCATACATCGTATACTTTCCATTGTACGCAAACTACGTAAATCTCCGGCCGCTTATTCACGGAACGCGCTATGTCCGGAGACTTATGTATTGTGAACATAGCCTTAATGTGTATAATGAAAGACATCACAGCTTTTATTAAGTCTTTCAATTCACCTCACCATCATAAGAGGTGTATGTTGTAGCCATTGGATTTTATGCTTTATATTTTTTAAACAAATGACCATAAATTACGGTTATTCTTATAAAACTACCAATATAATGCCAAAATTAATGCACATAGAAATGGCACTACCTTGTGGTAGTTGTTACCTTGTCAAAATTTTCATACATTTTTTTTTCTCTCTTTTGGCGGAGATATTTCTTAAAACAAATTATTTTTAGAACCTTTTTTTCACATTGTCAGTTTTGTCCACACGTATTAATTCCTAACACATGTGGATATTCTAGCAGGGTTTCTATTCAGTTCCTGGCAGTCCACGTATTCTACAAGATAATTCTGTATTTGTATCTAGAATTCAGTAGATTTTTACAATTAATAATTTGATATAAATTTGTTGTGTAATGTAACTTTGTAAACAGGTTAAAGAAAAATATGAATCGTAGTTAATATTGAATGTCAGTCATCCAGTAACTGGTATTCCCTGCCTAGTGAATGTAGTTACCCTGGATGGCTCCAATGCATGTATTTGATGGATGGTCATTATGCACCCAGCCTAGTGAATATTGACTATCAAGGACTTTGACATGAATCCCCTACTCCACTGCACTATTCACCCCAAAGGAATAACCCCCCCCCTCAAAAAAAAAAATGTAAGCAAATTTTATAGGCTTAGAATAATTTTACTTATCATAGTGCTTGAAAAAGCACTATATTTTAAGCCCTTTTCTTTCTTCTTCCAGTTTATCCTGATTTCCTGAAATCAATACAGCCCAAACCACTTTGCGTTAAGATGTTTAAAAGAAATTTACGTTTAAAGACCAACACTTTCACATAGAAATGAGTGGCAGAATGTTTAGAAATTTTAATTTCACACATCATAGCACTAACCATCTAATACAGCACACATGCAAATAGATGAAATGTAGCAGCCAATAGAAACTTGCAGGTGCTTTACTCAATCCATGATAACATCCACACAGTCACATGTCCCCAATTATGGCATTTTTTCCATGGGTTGTTTAGCAAATGTAGTTTTTATGTTTGCCAAAAATCACATGTCTGGTAATCAATTTGCAAACAAAGACACACACACACAAAAAAAAGCTATGTGCAAAAACTTTACTAGCATGAAGAGAAGTTTTGCCAGCTCAGATGTGGTGAAGCACACAGATATTAAACTGCATGGAAAATACCGCACCGTCGAAAAATAACAGCACCTTCACATTTACCTGTTGAACAGTCAAAGCAAGTGGAAAAATTATTTGTCTGCTTAAAAACAATATTATACATTTTGCACATACCACAGCACAGCTACACAGTAATAAATTGTCCAGTTTATGCTTACAAAAATATGCAAACTGAGATTCCCCATAGAGCTTTGCAAAGTTTGTTTGCAAACTTTCTGGGATTTGCCTCAGTTGTGTTTTTTATTGGCCCTATAGCTTCTGTTTCTTTCTTCGTATTATGTAGGCTAGGCATAGTGGGTATCGTATTCTAGGGATCGCCAGCTTAGTTTTTTAGTAAGGTATTTTGTAAGATATTTAGAGTGTTGTATTTGTTAGTTATCTTCTGTTATCTCTGGCTGTAATGACTGCTATAAGAGAAGTCAAGTGAGGATACTTATGGAACTAGAAGTCCCAGCCCAACCCACATACTGACAGCTAACTGAGAGAGTCAGTTGTCAGTCAAATCCCTCTGATCACAAACACCTAGGGGGAGATTTATCAAAGGGTGAAAAATTTAGACTGGTGCAAACTGGCCATAACAACCAATCACAGCCCCTCTTTCCTTTCACCAGAGCTGGAAGCTGAGCTGTGATTGGTTGCTGCAGCCAGTCTGCACCAGTCTAAATTTTACACCCTTTAATAAATCTCCCCCCTAGTGCTTACCAGCAGGCGGAGTGCAACACTGGACTCTGCTACAACCAGGAATAGCAGAAGATTATTGCAGGAAAAAGACCACTGGGTCCATCTAGTCTACCCTTTTGGTATTTCCTTTCTTATTATCTTAGGATAGATATATGTTTATCCCAGGCATGTTTAAAGTCTGTTATTGTAGATTTACCAATCACATCTGCTGGAAGTTTGTTCCAAGTATCTACTGCTCTTTCAGTAAAATAATATTTTCTCACGTTGCTTCTGATCTTTCCCCAAGATAACCTCTTACTGGTCACTATTAGTTTTTTTTTTTCTCTAGGAGTTGCCTAGAGAGAGAGCTTTCACTCAGAAATAATATCCCCACGGATCAAAACTTTTTAAATGTCTCTGTGATATGTCAAGTTTTTATTTTTATTGTTTTCCAACGACAGTGCCCGTGACAGTGCACTTGTGGGTACAGTGTAAACATATCTGGAACATTCCTGGGGCTTTTTTTTTTTTATAAAAACAGTGATGTAAACAACACAGCTGTAAATTTAGTCAGGTTAATGTTGACTTTACAGATGTGTTGCCCTCTGGAACGTTATATATTTTGCTATTTTATATTTGTATAGCGCACACAGATTCCACAGCACTTAACCTATTTGTATGTTTTTGGGTGTGGGAGGAAACCAGAGTACCCGGAGGAAACCCACGCAAATACGGAGAGAACAAACAAACTCTTTGCAGATGTTGTCCTTAGTGGGATTTGAACTCAGGACAAAATTTTGTTTGTTATATCAAAAAGAGGAATTCTCCTTTACTCTGTTTCTAAGCTCTCTCCCTGAAATGACTCGTCTAACAATTTCTGTCCAGTTCAGTACAACACAGGACTGGACAATCCAGGCCATAATTCAGACAGTGAATTTGCCAATACATGATAAATCTAAATTCTTCCTTAGGGTAGCTTAACACATACCGTATTCGCAGCAGATTTGACTAAAATAATGAACACACCATTAAAACAATGTAGAATTTGCTGCAGATCCGCAGCAAATTTGATGGTGCAGTTTTGATGCTGTGTTCTTTTATTTAGTCAAATCTGCTGCAGATATTATATGTGTGAAGCTACCCTTAGACCAATATCTAACACAGCCCTTCCTAGTACTAGTTATATTCAGCCCCTAGGTTTGAGGCCCAGCAATCTAACAATTTAAAGTGAAATAACGATTAGAATTGTTTTACTTCTCCTTGCCAGTACACTCACTTCACAGGACTACTTTAGACTCATGCTTGGCCTACACACAGTCTTTCACTATAAATAGGTCAATATGCTTGTTTGTTTGAAGCATTTTCTAGAGCCTATTGAGCTAATTCTGCTCAGTGTACCAGTCCACTTGATACTTAAGGACTGGAACAAACAAACCAATTAACATGCTGGCAGGTAACCAATCCCCTCCTTCTGTGGGATGCTCACCAATTCCCTCTCAGAGCGGAAACCTTACACAACCACCATTTACCCTGCTATAGCATGGCAGAAGTCTCACAGAGCCCACACAGACTCAAGGGGCCGAAGCACACCACTCATCAACCTTGTGCCATCAATGCCTGGCCTAACCTTTGTAAGGCTCCTCCACTCACTCATTTGTGCCTGAAGGTATGTGTTCTCATCCTGCTATTATACATCTGACCTGCGGTCAGTGTTGCCTTTGGCTAAACCCTGTGTAGCTCGCTGACTCTGCTGTGCATGAGTCAGAATAAGGACTTTGTATTTATTCCGGCAACTGGCTAGCTGCTGCCTGAACATCTTCCCCTCTGCTAGATATCTACAGACCAGCAGCACCTGGTAGATCATCTTCCTATTTCTGCCCACAGACTGCTCTTTGTTTCCTCCTTTTACTACCAGGCTACTGGCCTACTGCACCAGCCTTACATTTGCTTGTGTCCAAGGTGCTTGGCACCAGGATTATGTGTCCTGCCTGGCCAGCTGTTACCTTAACGGACGACTCCTGGGATAGTGACCCAGTATCTTTTAACAGCTTCTGCATCTTGGAGCTGGATAAGGAGTGAAAACCTAGAATATACTTAGACTCCGTTCTTAAATTTGGCCCAAAGTCAAACCATTAAGATAGCACATCTGGTCCACACACTTAAAATATGTTAAAATTAATAAATACAGTACAAGATTACTTTAAGACATAGGTGATAAAAATAAAACTGTCAAAATATTACTTGACTCTCCAGTCACAGGCCAGGGGGTTGCAAACTACTATAAAGTTGCAATCCCACAGGCAGCCACCTGGGGGGACAAAAAGGCCCCTTTATTGGGACTTGGCTGAAATATAACTTTTAATGGTTCATTTCTCTTTAAAAAGTTTTTTGTGGTAGAGATAAATGTATTAAAAACACAACAGGAAATCAACTCCTATGTGATAACAAAATATAGCAAGTTGGTCTATGGAAAATTGCTATAGATGGTGCAGCAGAGTGCTGTCACTATCTAAAATAATGCCTATAGCCTCTTCAACATGTTTCACTGCAGCATCCTCGGAAAAAAAATGCTATCAACCCCCCATGTCCTCTTTTTATGTGTACTGGTGTATGTCTCACCCCAAACGACTAGTGACCTTAACCAATTTTCCTCGAAGAACAATCCCCTTGCCTATAAGCAGCTAGATGATTTATCATTACCTTATTGATGTGGCATGTAAACAGTCGATCCCACCAATAGCTACGCCTCTCAGGCACATGTCAGGCAACTTTAAACAGTAAGGAAAACAGCGCCTATGTAAGAGGTCGGCCGTAATCACTCTGTGCCGGTCCCTCCATCTTGATGACATGCCACCCTTGTGACATGCTGCCTAATGTCTCATGTGATCGCCGGAACTCCAATCATGTAATCCGCCCATGCTTGCATTTCACTTTAACTTATGAACACCATCTTTCTGCTGCAAATACACATTAACAATTCAATTGTAAGATAGGAGCCTTTAATTGCCATTAAGATAATGGGATCCCCTGCACCCCTGGAGGAGATATCCATAACCTCACTGCTCATGCGCTCAGTTTTGAGATGCCATCTGCGAGCATAGGCGTTGGCACCTAGATAGAGTGCAGCACATCATCAAGGAAAGGCGGATGTAGGACCAGCACAGAGTGATTACAGCTGACCTCTTACACAGGTGATGACGCTGCAGACGCAGTGAAACATGTTGAAGAGGCTATAGACCTTATTTTAGATAGTGGCGGCACTCTGCTTCACCATCTATATCGATTTTTCATAGACCAACATGGTCTTGCTATATTTGGTCATCACATGGGAGTTGCTTTCATGTCACATTTTTAATACATTTATCTCTACCACAAAAACTTTGTTAAGAGAAACGAAACACTAACAGTTATATTTTAGCCAGGTCCCAATTTAGGGGTCTTTTTTCCCCAGGCATCTGCCTGTGTGATTGGAGTTGAGAAATAAAACTGAAAACATTAATCACATCTGTTTTGATAATATTTAAGGTAATATTCATGATTAAGCGAAAGAAAATGTTTATTTCCTACATGAAGCTATTTATTATTTCTCTCTATGAAATAAAACATTTTTTTCTTGCTATCTAGAAGAGAAACAAAATTAAAATTCAAGCAGTACAATATTATCTCATAGAAGAAATAGGTTTTACATTCTAAGTGCAGATTGAGATTGTTGATAAATGAAAATCAAATGCCATTTCAAAACAGCAAATAAAACGCAATAGCTGATAAGAGTCTAAGTACTCAACATAGATTGCTGATTTAAATAGCATTTTTCATTCTCAATTTTAGCTTAATAGAGCTTATAGTTTCTTTCATTGAAATTATTAGCCAGCTTATATGGTTATTTACATCTGCCAAATCTCAAGATTGTGATTTGCTTCCAGTAATATTAATTCAAGGATAAACAGTATTAGACAGTTGATCATCAGTGTAATTTTGAAGATGGAACAGTACTTTTATAGCTGCACACTTGCCTGATTCCTACTTGTCTAGAAGGAATTGCATCACCTTATTTATAATAATTATGAATGGAAACATTTTTTAACCCCTTAAGGACCGGGCCTGAAATGGCCTTAAGGACCGGAGCAAATTTTATGAATATGACCAGTGTCACTTTATTCATTAATAACTTCGGGATGCTTTTACCTATCTGGCTGATTCTGAGATTGTTTTCTCGTGACATATTGTACTTCACATTTCTTGTACATTGAAGTCGATACTTTTAACGAATCTTTATGAAAAAAACCAAAATAACGTGAAAAATTTTGAAAAAATGCTTTTTTCCAACTTTAAAACTTTTCTGCTTATACAGAAAATGGTTATACCACATAAATTATATATTAAATAGCATAAGCAACATGTCTACTTTATGTTGGCGGCATTTATTAAACTATATTTCTTTTTTTTTAGACAATAGAAAGCGTAAAACATAAGCAGCAAATTTCCAAATTTTCAGTAAAATTTCAAAATCAGATATTTTTAGGGACCTGTTCAGGTTTAAAGTGTATTTGAGGGGCCTGTATGTTAGAAAGCCCCACAAAGCACCCCATTTCAGAAACTGCACCCCCCAAACTCTGCAAAAGCACATCCAGAAAGTTTTTTAACCCTTTAGGGGAGTCACAGAAATAAAAGCTAAGTGTGTAAGAAATTTGAAAATTTTAATTTTCTGTGCAGAGATTTTCTTGCGATCCAATATCTTTCATAATTGTAAACCTATTACCAGAGAAATGCACCCCAATATTGATTGCCCCGTTTCTGCAGTTTATAGAAATACCCCATATGTGGCCCTATTGCGCTATTTGACGCAACCACAAGCCTCAGATATAAGGGTGCGCCTAGTGAATTTGAACACCTCAGTTATATTTGGTCATTTATGACCGTACCACTTCAGGTTGGCAGAGGCTCTGGGGTGCCAAAACCTAAAAAACACCCCTAAAGGGACACCATTTAGAAAACTACACCCCTCAAGGAATGTAACAAGGGGTGCGGTGAGCATCTGGACCCCACAGGTGCTTCACAGATTTTCTGAACAATATGGCGTAAAAAAATAAAAATTATTTCTTTATACTGAAATGTTGTTCTAGCCTTCAATTTTTCATTTCCACAAAGGGATAAAAGGGAAAAAAAAGCATAAAACATGTAGCGCAGTTTCTCCCGAGTACAGAAATACCCCACATATTGACATAAAGTGCCAAGCGGGCGCAGGACGAGCCTCCCAAGGGAAGGAGCGCCATTTGGCCTTTGGAAGCTGAATTTCACTGGAATGGATTTCAAGGGTCATGTCGCATTTACAGAGCCCTCGTGCTGCCAAAACACTGGAAACCCCCCACAAGTGACCCCATTCTGGAAACTACACCCCTCAAGGAATCTAATAAGGGGTGCAGTGAGCATATGGACCCCACTGGTGATGGGCACAAATGTGGAATAATGTGACGTGAAAGTGAAAAATTTCATTTTTTCACTCTCAAGGCACAAATGTGGCCGTCATAAAGGGGTCCATATCCTCACTGCACCCCTTGTTAGATTCCTTGAGGGGTGTAGTTTCCAGAATGGGGTCACTTGTGGGGGGTTTCCACTGTTTTGGCAGCACGATGGCTCTGTAAATGCAACATGGTGTTCATCATCCATTCTGGCCAAATCCAACCTCCAAAATCCAAATGGCGCTCCTTCCCTTCGGAGGCTTGCCCTGCGCCCACATGGCGCTTTATGTCCACATGTGGGGTATTTACGGACTCGGGGGAAATTGCTCTACACATTTTGTGTGTTTTTTTCTCTTTTAACCCCTTGTAAAAATGAAAAATTCAAGGCTAGACCAACATTATAGTGTAAAAAAAAGTAATATTTCATTTTCACGCCACATTGTTCCACATTTGTGCCCGTCACCAGTGGGGTCCATATGCTCACTACACCCCTTGTTACATTCCTTGAGGGGTGTAGTTTCCAGAATGGGGTCACTTGTGGGGGGTTTTACTGCCTTGGCAGCACAGGGAGTTTTTAAATGCAACATGGCCCTCGAAATTCATTCTACCCAAATCCAGCCCCAAAAAGCTAAATGGCGCTCCTTCCCTTCGGAGGCTCGTCTTGCGGCTACATAGCGCCTTAAGTCCACATGTGGGCTTTTTCCATACTCGGGGGAAATTTCTCTACGTGTTTTGTTTTGTTTCTTCTCTTTTAACCCCTTGTGCAAATGAGAAACCTGAAAACTAGATCAATGATGTTGTGTAAAAATTTTATTTTTTACACTTAAACATTGGCCTAGCCGTGAATTTTTCATTTTCACAAGGGTTTAAAAGAGAAAAAAACACAAAACGTGTAGAGCAGTTTGTCCCGAGTACGGAAATACCCCACATTTGCACATAAAGCGCGATGCGGCCGCAAGACGGGCCTCCGAAGGGAAGGAACGCTATTTTGATTTTGGAGGCTGGATTTGGCTGGAATAGATTTCAAGGGCAATGTCGCATTTACAAAGACCCTATGCTGCCAAGACAGTGGTAAACCCCCACAAGTGACCCCATTCTTGAAACTACACCCCTCAAGGAATATAATAAGGGGTGCAAAGAGCATATGGACCCCACTGGTGACGGGCACAAATGTGGAACAATGTGACGTGAAAGTGAAAAATTTCGTTTTTTTCATTTTCACAGCACAAATGTGCCAGTCATTGAGGGGTCCATATTCTCACTGCACCCCTTATTAGATTCCTTGAGGGGTGTAGTTTCCATAATGGGGTCACTTCTGGGGGGTTTTCAATGTCTTGGCAACACAGGGCCTTTGTAAATGCGACATGGCATTCACCATCCATTCTAGCCAAATGGCGCTCCTTTCCTTCGGAGGCTTACCCTACACCCACATGGCGCTTTATGTCCACATGTGGGATATTTCCGTACTCAGGGAAAATTGTTCTACACATTTCATGTTTTTTTATCTTTTATCCCCTTGTGAAAATGAAAAAATAAAGACTAGATCAATGATTTAGTGTAAAAATTTAATTTTTTTTTACACTAAATGTTGGTCTAGCCTTGATTTTTTCATTTCCACAAGGGGTTAAAAGAGAAAATTAACACAAAACGTGTAGGGTAATTTCCCCTGAGTACGAAAATACCCCACATGTGGATATAATGTGCCATGTGGGCACAGGGCAAACCACCAAAGGGACAGAGCGGCATTTAGAGGCTGGAATGGAGGACGAAGGCCATGTCGGGTTCGCAGAGTGCCCGTGCTGCCAAAACATTGGAAACCCCCCACAAGTGACCCCATTATGGAAACTACACCCCTCAAGGAATGTAACAAGGGGTATAGTGAGCATATGGACCCCACTGGTGACAGGCACAAATGTGGAACAATGTGCTGTTAAAATGAAAAATTAAATTTTTTACACTAAAACGTTGGTGTAACTTTGAATTTTTCATGTTCACAAGGGGTTAAAAGAAAAAAATAAACGCCTAATCACATAGCGCAATTTCCCCTGATTACAAGAGTACCCCACATGGGGACACAAAGTGCAAAGTAACCGCACGGAAAGCCTCCAAAGGGAAGGAGCGCAATTTGGATTTTGGAAGCTGGATTTGGCCAGAATGGAGGACGAAGGGCTCTCAGAGCCCCCGTGCTGCCAAAACAGAGGAAACCCCCCACAAGTGACCCCAACGAACTCAGGAATCTGTGGTTCGTACGGGGTAGGGTCACTTGGGGGGGCTTGTGGGGCTTCCTGGGGCAGCGCCTTGGGGGCTTGTCATCACTAAATGGTGATGACGATGAGGAAGAAGAGGAAGGAAGAGGGAACGAGGGATCTTCCTCTTCTCCCTCACTGGTTGTCTCAGTATCGGAGGCAATCCAGGCAAATGCCTCCTCTGCCGAGAACAACCTGTGGCCATTTTGTTTTTTTTCTTTAGGATGCCTTCACACACACCGGATACGCACACTGCAGATCCAGCGTCAGTGCATCCCTATGATTGACATCCCTCTGCCTATATGTAAGTTAACGCCCGCTGGCCGGAGCATACTTTGCCTCCTCCCCGCTCCGGCTTGCTTCGGGGCTCCCGGCGTCTGCTCATCCCGCGCAGCCAATCAGTGAGCTCCGCCGCAGCCACTGATTGGCTGAGCGGGATGTCCTGCTGAGAACCCCCGAAGCAAACCAGAGCGGGGAGGAGGTGCTGTATGCTCCGGCCATCGGGGGGGTTAACTTACATACACGCAGCGGGATGTCATTCCTGCTGCGTGTATGTATTCTCAGTGATGCACTGGCGCTGGATCCGCAGCGGATTTTGCTGCGAATCTGCAGCGTGAAATCCCCTGCGGATCCAGTGTGTGTGAAGGCATCCTTAGAGGGGTGTGTAAGTGTTATGCTTTTTCACGTGTAAGTGTTAGTGTTTTATGTACTGTTTTTACATTTTATTCATGTGATTTTTAAGAGGGGAGGGTGGCAGCGAAAAGGGTAAGAGGAGAGGGTGGCAGGGGAGGGGAGAGGGGCGGCAGGACGGAGGGGAAAGCAGAGAGGGTAGGAGGAGAGGGTGGCAGGGGAGAGAGGGTAAGAGGGGAGGGTGGCAGCGGAGAGGGTAAGAGGAGAGAGTGGCAGGGGAGGGGAGAGGGTAGGAGGAGAGGGTGGCAGGGGAGGGGCGGCAGGACAGAGGGGAGAGGGTAAGAGTAGAGGGGCGGCAGGACAGAGGGGAGAGGGTAAGAGTAGAGGGGCGGCAGGACAGAGGGGAGAGGGTAAGAGGAGAGGGGCAGCAGGGGAGAGAGGGTAAGAGGGGAGGGTGGCAGCAGAGAGGGTAAGAGGACAGGGTGGCAGGGGAGGGGAGAGGGGCGGCAGGACGGAGGGGAGAGCAGAGAGGGTAGGAGGAGAGGGTGGCAGGGGAGAGAGGGTAAGACAGGAGGGTGGCAGCGGAGAGGGTAAAAGGGGCAGCAGGACGGAGGAGAGAGGGTAAGAGGAAAGGGTGGCAGGGGAGAGAGGGTAAGAGGGGAGGGTGGCAGGACGGAGGGGAGAGGGTAAGAGGAGAGGGTGGGAGGAGAGTGGGGGTGGCAGAACGGAGGGGGGGTGGGCTGGCAGGACAGAGGGGGGGCTGGCAGGACGGAGGGGGGTGGCAGGACGGAAGGGGGGCTAACAGTACGGATGGGGCTGGCAGGACTGAGGGGGGCTGGCAGGACTGAGGGGGGCTGGCAGGATGGAGGGGGGGCTGGCAGGATGGAGGGGGGGCTGGCAGGATGGAGGGGGGGCTGGAAGGATGGAGGGGGGTGGCAGGATGGAGGGGGGGCTGACAGTATGGAAGGGGGTGGCAGGACTGAGGGGGGCTGGAAGGATGGAGGGGGCTGGAAGGATGGAGGGGGCTGGAAGGATGGAGGGGGCTGGCAGGACTGAGGGGGGGCTGGCAGGACTGAGGGTGGTGTCAGGACGGAGGGGGGTGTCAGGACGGAGGGGGGGCTGGCAGTACGGCGGGGGTGGCAGGACTAAGGGGGGCTGGCAGGACAGAGGAGGGGGTGCTGGCAGGACAGGGGGGGCTTGCAGGACAGGGGGGGCTTGCAAGACAGGGGGGTGCTGGCAGGACAGGGGGGGCTTGCAGGACAGGGGGGTGCTGGCAGGACAGGGGGGGCTTGCAGGACAGGGGGGGTGCTGGCAGGACAGGGGGGGTGCTGGCAGGACAGGGGGGGTGCTGGCAGGACAGGGGGGGCTGGCAGCACAGGGGGGGCTGGCAGGACAGGGGGGCTGGCAGGACAGGGGGGGCTGGCTGGACAGGGGGGGGGCTGGCAGGACAGGGGTGGGCTGGCAGGACAGGGGAGGGGGGGGCAGGATAGGGGGGGGGGCTGGCAGGACAGGGGGGGGGGGAGTCTGGAGCTGGACAGGGGGAGGGGGGGGGAGTCTGGAGCTGGACAGGGGGAGGGGGGGGAGTCTGGAGCTGGACAGGGGGGAGCTGGCAGAGGACACCGGAGGAGGAGGTATCCGGGGGGGGGGGTTGCGGAGGGGGATTGGGGGAGGCATGCAGCACAGGGGAAGGAGGAAGCACCCGATGCGGTCCTGGAGTGTGCCGGGTGCCTCCTCCCCCCAAGCTGCTTCCTCCTCCGGTAACAGGGAGATAGATGATCATCTCCCTGTTACCGGAGGAGGAGGCAGCACGGGGGGAGGAGGCGCCCGGCACACTCCAGGACCGCATCGGGCGCCGGGCACAGGACTCACCACCCCCATCATCACCTTCTCTGCTGCACATTCTTAGCAAGCAGAGAAGGTGATGATGGGGGGTAGTAGTGTGGATCGCCCGTAATTGGCCGGCTGGCGGCAGCCGGCCAATCACGGGCGATCGGGGGGCCGGATCTAAGGGCAGGTGATGCCCAGGCACTGCTGTGGTTGGTGCTGTCTCGGACAGCACCAATCACAGCTCTGTGCCGGGGTCCGGTCCCGGAAATACAGCAAATCGCTGTGATTGGCAGATGACAAGTCATCTGCCAATCACAGCGATCGTCGTCACGGGGGGCAGGGAAATTGCCCCCTATGTGTCACATGAAGATGGCTGCTGATAGAATCAGCAGCCATCTTTACCGGAGCGCCGCGCGATTTCGCGCGGCGCCCGTTTAAAGGGCTGACGTACCGGTACGTCATGGGTCCTTAAGTGACAGTGATCCATGACGTGCCGGTACGTCATGGGTCCTTAAGAGGTTAATAGATTTTTTTTCTTATTGTGTATTGTTATTCTGTTCACACATGATGTTTGGGTAGCAGAGTCAGTGGTTTGCTGTACAGAGATACCTGAACCTATTAAAAAAAATGACACTCTCTGTAGGAGAATGTTGTGGTCCTGCTCCATGGCAGGGATAGGGAACCTTGGCTCTCCAGCTGTTGAAAAACTATAACTCCCATCATGCCTGGATAGCTAAAGCTTTGGCTGTCCAGGCACAATGGGAGTTGTAGTTTTGCAGCAGTTGGAGAGATAAGGTTCCCAACCCCTACTCTATGGTGTGCCAAGGTCATTTTGCAAGGAAAAGGAGCAGCAGGTAAACTGTATCACCTATTGTCCATGCTCAGATCCTACCTTTTAATACTACTACCGTATCAGGAGTCAAATGCAAATTCAGGCAAACTCAAAAGTTTGGTAAATTTGGGCACATCCAGGCTGCTGCCTTGTAAACCAAAACAGACAAGACTGTTGTTGCTGGTCAATGAAAGGATCACATGGGTGACTATAGGTTTCTCTACATATGGTTTTACATGATAATCACCAGTAAGTTTGGATGACCTCTTTACAGTTGTGAGAAGATTTGTTTGCAATATTAGCAAGAATATTTTCAATATTAGATGTCTCTTAAAAAATTAAAAGGCCGGTATTTAAATTTTCAATTTTTGAAAAAAAAATAAATAAATAAATAAAATTGCCAGAACCAATGGGGAAATGGGGGTACTAAGCACATTAACTCTTCACTTTGTCCTCGTCCGAATTTTTCCCCAAGGCCGCGGTCACATATAGCTGCCTGCCCGCCCTCCTGGAACCCATAACCAGGCTGCCGCAGATTGGCCTTAAATGTCTGCCAGGTAGTGCCAAATTCAAATGGTCAGCATTGAGTTAAAAAGCTGACACTCCTGTGTTCTGTCCCTGCCCTCTGCTCCCACCTCTTTTTCTCTGTACTTGTCCCCTGCCCTTTACTCCCAGCTCCTGTTTTCTGTCCATGTACCCTGCCCTTTCCTCCCAGCTTATGTTCGCTGTCGCTGTCCCCTGACATGTGCTCCCAGCTCCTCTTCACTGTCCCTGTAATCTGCCCCCAGCTCCTGTTTTCTGTCCCCTGCCCACAGCTCCTGGTTCCTGTCCTTGTCCCCTGCCCTCTGCTTCCAGCTACTGATTTCTGTCTCTACTGTTTAATGTCCTACAGCGGCTGCAATTATCTGTTAGTGGCTGCTGCTTCACCTGATATTTGTCTTTTTTCATTGTTTCTCCCAGCTTATCTCACCTGTAAGAGCAGCTCATCTCCTATTTACTTGAATGTGAGCTGAACTAAAATTAAATATCACCACCGCTACACATTGAATGGAGACAAACTTTCTTCCCTATTATTGTGGCACTGAACAGCTTTTTCTTAATTTCCCCCCCTGTAAAACCTTAGTGCGTCTTATAAAGCATAAAATACAGTACATTGCAGCTTCATGTTTCGCAGCTTTGGATATCAACACATTGATCTGCTCCCTTAAGATCTAAGGGTGTTACCTGTGCCAGCTGATCATCATTATAAAGAAAAAAAATAGGGAGTTCCTACTGGATCGTGACTAAACTGGAAGTAGGGAGGAATTGGAAGCCGGAGGGGGTCCATTAGCATTGAGGCAGTGCTGTGGGGGCACCTGGATAAGTAAGTATAGATTATTTATTATTTCCCTCTCTCCCCAGCACTGGGTTTTTAATTTCCACCCAAGTTCTCCTTTTCTCCTAAAGGGTGGGTTCACATTGAGGAATCTGCACTGAGAAGTTCCAGAGGATTCCATCGCTCGTCCTTTGCCCATCCCATGGACTCAATTCAATGGGCGGGCAAATTCTGCCATCCGTCAAAAGAATTGACCTGTCAATAGACTCACTATAGCAAAAGTGGAGACAAGCAACAAGCCAGCGGGGACAAGCGACGTAATCCGCCGGAACTTCTCTACGCAGATTATTCAATCTGAACCCACCCTTAATATGAAGAATAACATCCTCTGAATATCATCATCCAAAGCAGGTAAGCCATGAGAACCTTCCCATCACAGTTTTGCATGTCTATCATTTTGTTATTTATTCTCTTAATCAAAAAAACAAATGTTTGCTGAATAATGTTATACTATATATTGTTATAAGGGTCCAAACTCCTTAATTGTTGTTAATAATCTGAGAACTTTCAATCCTCTGTTTACCCTTACACCACCATAAGGCTATGTTTACACACTGTAAGAGACCGGACGTTCCGAGACCTGGCTGGGTCACGGAACGGCCGGTCTCCGAAAAGATCATCATACTGCAGTACCGGCTGGATGATCTTTAGTGCCGCAGAGTTCTGATGGAGCCACTCGCTCCATAGTGTGTATTAACAGGGTTTTATGCGGCTGCTATTCAATAAATAGCGGACGCAAAAACTGATATGTCAGTTTTCTACAACACAGCTAGAGATCCCGGCTGGAGCGTACAATATGTGTATACACTTTGGCTGGGATTCCCTCGGCCTTCAGCACTACGTAAGTTCTGTACCAATCACGGCAGTTGTTGCACCGGCAACATAATAGTAGGGAACTTGGGTTGTGGAATGTATGTGACAGCTCCTCAGAAATGTCTAGTTAAGTAAATTCTTCTATTCTCTTAAAAATAAAACTTCCTATGTTTTCCTCCTAGAAATGTACCATATAAATAACAAAGCGTGGAAATATCTGCCCTGATTGGACAGTGACAGGTAGCGTAGTGACCCCGCACCCAGCTGGTAACACCCTCTCATCAATATACGTTGTAGAAGGAATAACAGATAATGATCCAGAATTCTAAGAATGTGCTGTAAAATTATTTTTTTAATGAAGAATACAGGTGTATACTAAAACAAACATATCTGGAGTTCTGACAGGTCCTCTTTAAATGATAAAATTCTGGATGTATGAAGTTCCTAAAGGGTAGAATTAGTAATGGCAACAGATTTATCATTGGTCCTTCAGATCTGTCTTTATTTAGCTCCTCCTTGTGGAGGTAGAATACTTTGTATAATTAGTTATCTTTTACTTCAACACTATTTTCCTGTTTTACACTGTTTAAAAAAAAAAAAAAAAGGAGTATTATATGTTTATGTTCCCTTAATCTAAGAGTTAGAAACATGTATGTGGACAGACTAGACACGACTCTAATTTTCCAAATGCCATTAATTTAATGCATCTCTTTGTAATGTTAATCAGCTCCCATACTAAAAACCTTGGAACATATATTACTTGTGTACCACTGAGTGACAAGTATTGTGCAAGAGATTAAATTCAAAGGAGATGAATGTCGCCTGTGTTTAGGTTTTATTGATTAGCGATATATATGTTTGCTTTGAACATGCATCTTCTAGGTTACAAATTAAATTTGCCAAACCATAATTTTCTCCAGGTTTCCTAGGGTGCATTAGCGTGAAATTGAGGATGAATAGACTAGTGCAATACAATTTGCATCTGTCAGTTTAAATGAGGTTTTGTGAAATGAAATGGTTAATTTAGTTCACGACAATTTTCTCCACCAGTAAATGCAATTTTTTTCCCCCCAAAATAAATAAATGCTGTTGAGTCTAGAGAATAATTTAATAACTCGAGGTGTTACTGAAAAATGAGTCTGTGCAAATATATACAGATGTAATTGTCTTTTGAAATACCTGTTGAATGGATGAAAAACGTTTATTGAAAGGCAAATCGTTTTTCATGCCATTTGTCAGAATTTGCCTAATTAAAAGATGAGGTGGGGATTTTCTGTACAATCTCTGTGGTCTACAGAAAAAGGTCTATAACTAAGTAAAAGCTACTGTACACTACAAAATAAAAATAACTTTTTAAATTAGCTATATGTCCCTTCCTTTACTTCAACTAATTTGAGCCAGATGGTATGTTTTCTTCACTATTCACACCCAATATCAAATCATGGAATCTGTGTGCAGTGAATGTGCAGTCTACAGACATTCATGAAACTTCTTAGCTGTAACTGTGAACACAGAATTCTCCAAATACTCCCTGATACAAGAATAATTACCGGGTAGTCAGTTTTCTCTTAGATGTTACAATCTTTGTCCGTCCTCGGCCGCAAATGTACCCATGGGACCCATGCCCATAACTCCTCAGTGTCACTATTTTGCATCGGGAAGAGAATGAGCACATTTTGGACCCAAACAACCTCTAGTGCCTAATAAAAATAGGTAAATAGCTTTCTCTTTATGACTAAGTGATATCTAATGTTTAAAAAATGAACGTTTTACTGCAATTACATGATACGCAAATGAGTCATTTCCAGTCACAGAGGTGTAGGGCGGCTTCTGTTGTAGTTACGCTGGCCACAGCCAAATTTTGCCCACCACAGCTTAAGTGATGTCCCTAGAGATAGAACAGAACAGTGCAAGCATCAGGGATTTCACTCAAGCTGTGGTGGGCAAAACTTTGGTGACCAGCGTAACTACAAAGGAAAGAGTATGTACAGACATCATGAAAAAGCTATTTACCTGCTCTGTAAGGTAATGAGGAATGTACAGATCATAATTAAGTGCAAAGGGATCTTTTTTCAATATTAACAATCATGAAATTAAGAGGTGTAAAGTAGTAAAGTCAAAAAGGTAGCACCTAGAAAGATTAACATGAGCCATAATTGCAAGGAAAAGAAATAAGAAGATGCCATGTTAATTAACGCTCTGTTAGTAGCACGGACAGGGTTTACAGCATGTAATTCAGGTTATGCTATTTGAGCACCACTTTTCTATTAGGAATTCCTTACATTACGCCTGCAAGGCAGACACAAAAATGTAATTGCTATAGCTGCTGTTGGTGAACAGCTGCACTGTAATGTCATCAGTAATGTTTAAGATGTAATAAGGGAATAGATGGATCATCAAGGTGGAAGAGAGAAGTAAAATTTCTCTGTATTTATTTTAAAAATTAATTAGAATAGGAAAAATGATATTTGTCTGGATTCATTTTAAATATTAATTACTAGACTTGCTAATTCCCCATGTAAATGAGACAAAGGGCAGAGGTGTATACATCATTTTACACATATGCATAAAGTATCCTGACACTTCAGCTACAAAATTCCTAACAAGTTGTGTTATGTATACAAGCAAAAACTAGCACTACTTGACTTTCATTATTACAGCATTTTAATTAATGTTAATGGAATGCATTGAAGTCAATGGAGTGACGGACACCCAATGAACTCAGTGTATTAATGACCGATGCTGATTATTATACAGTAACGGACAGTAATGGACCTCATTCATCCTCTCCGAGCGCGCTGACAGGCAAAGCACTGTGACTAGACAGGACAGGTGAGCCACCCAGATGACTACTTCCCCGCCAGTGTCTGTCATGAGCCGGGGGAATAAAAGTAATTTTTCGGTATAAATCTCCTGCTGCAGCCATGGCCGGTATGTGCTGCGGATGCTACAGGAGCTTTATACATTGCTCCAAGGAACTATATCAGTCCAATTGGGCTGACTGGTTCCCTTTAATCCCTTTACCTCCTATGGAGTTTTCTTTCCTAGTAGTTGTCTACAGTTCCATGTACTCATCTCCCTGGTAGGTAGCTCCCCTTTTCTCCATGTGGCATCTTCTCTGGTAGTTAGCCCTCCAAGCCCCCAATGTAAGCATTTCCCCTGGTGATTAGATTCCCCATGTGAACATCCTCCTGTAAGCTACACCCCCCGCATACAAGCAACCCCCTGTAAATTAACTCTATCCCAATGCAGACAGACCACCATGTGCACATCATCTGTGAAATAACCCTTCTTCCACCATTACACTTTTTCCATTTCAATACGTCAATCACCATTGTGTGTATGTAAAAAGAAAAAGCAAACAAACATTTAAATGCATTTTTTTTTAAAATAATGTAAGTCAGTGTAAAAATTGATTCTGCCCCATGGTATACAGCAATGTTTTTTGAAAGAATGTTAAATGGGAACAAAAATGCAGCATGAAATTTTTATTTTTTTGTAAGCAACGTTCACTGTGATAGTTTATGGTTTGGCATTAATAAGTTGGGAAACTGTACTCCCCATTATTTGTTTATTATGCACACTATGCCACTCCCATTGGCTTGCATCTTAATTAGCTGGTATGCCAATCTATATACATCTATATGCTCACATTTTTAATGGACTTTGGGAGGTGAGTCTTTTGTCTATAGAAAATCTTGGGTAATTACACTTCAGGAATTTTATATTGCTGTACTTGTAGTATTTATTGAAGAAGAATGCAATACATGTAATGCAACTTTTAGGAAAAATTGTGTGAGCCACAAACAACAGTTAAGCCCCTATTACACAAAGCGATTACTGTCGGTATTCGGGCCAACATTGCCCATTGCGGCCAATAATCATCCTGTGTGATAGAAGACAGTGATCAGACGACATGCATGATGTCGGCTGTTCGTTGTCATTCAACATGTTGAAAAATTAACGATCCCGATAGCAGCGATCTGCTGCCGTTGCTCCGCTTAATAGGAGCGGCATCAGCAGACCACCACTATCTTCTCACTCGGTCGATCACTCGGGCAGCTACCCCGTGGCCCTCCCTGCTTACTGCCGACACGTGTTATAACACTGGCAGCGAGCGGGGAATGAGGAGCAAGCGAGCTTGCTTGCTTGTTTGCTCTCGTTGTCCCGTGTATTAGGGGCTTTATGGTATAAAATAAACATTCTAAAAATAGGTTGGGTGCTATTTCTTATAATAGTTGATTTGTTCAGGAGTTGCCAATGATTGGCCGTGGCTGTGATCTGCCCCAGATAATGATTGACTGAGCAGGAAGTTACTGAAAAGTAGTCTATACCCACACAAAGTTATTCTTGTCCGTTTACAATTTTTAAAAATTATGTCAATGATTTTGAGTCCAAAATAACATCCATTGTTTTGTGGTTTGGCCACCCATCAGTGCAATGATGGCTGTTGGTACATTATACTAGTTAAGGTAGACTGATTGGTCTTTGGGTTTATTTTATTGAAAAGTCCATTCAATGTAATAAAGGAAAAACTGTGTGTGAACAACTAAAAAATATAATTTGTTCGTTGTTTGCAAAAGATGCCCAAAAATAATTGTCATGAATGTTATTTGAGGTCCACCTTAAAAGACGTTTGTCAATTAATACACTGTGTGTAAATAACGTCCATTATTCCATATACCTCAATGCAATTCATTGAGGTAAATTAAAATGATGCATAAAAAGATTTTATTTTTTTTTTCAAAAAGTGTATGCCTTTTTCCTTCCCCCCCCCCCCCCTTAATGTGAACATAGCCATAAAGTGTCATAGGATGCAGGAAGAACACGGGGTCAGGACAGGTGAGTATTATTTATGTAAAATGTCCCCAGAAAATCCTTTTATTTTCACTATAGAAGATCATAAATCTCTTGACATTTTCAACTTAAATCTGAGGCTATTGCAGCTAATATTTGTGCTATTTACGACACAATGGGACAATAAGATCAGGTAGTCTACAGGTAAAATATAGATTTCTATTTTGTAAACAGGTCTTCGATTTCACATTTCTATTAACTTCTGTTAATTCACCAAAAAGGCAAACCATTTCAATTAGGAATGATGGCTATGAACATTGTGAATGTAATATGTAGAAAAAGGCTCAATGTTCTGCCTTTTTTATGCAAACCAGGAGTCCGTTTATCTCCTTTTGCCTCAGGTACCAAGGCCAATCATTTATTGTCAAAACAAAATAACAAAGTTCACCATGTTAATTAAGCAATTTAACTCAGTGCTATAACTCCAGGTGCACAGACTAATAGTGTCAATAGAAAATTGAACTCACTAGGGAAGTACTCATTTAGCAGAATCTAGAATTGGATCTGTTTCATTTAACCTGAGACATGCTGAAAACTAAAATAAGTTTGGTTGTTATTTACGTACTATAATAGGATATATAAAACAATATGTATTATGATTAGGTATGGTTTAAATCTAGATTTATTACGGTGAGCTCCAGAAATCTAATAAAAGTCATCTATTACACCAGGGCTTTTGAAAGGCTTGTTGACATGGGAGTAATTGCTCCGTATGTCATTAGATCTATTGCATTATATAAGCAAAGGCCATCAAGTAGACAAGCTGAAGAAAACTGGTTCGTATGTCTCTGCTGAAATGTGATTGTCCATTCAAGTGCATGTGAAAATCAATCATAGAACAGTTTAAGTGTGTGCTTTTCAGTGCAAAATCACACATGCCTTTACAAATGCCAAATTTACCAGCTAGTAAAGCCATACACCTTTTTTTTTTAATTAATAAATGCAATCTAAAGAAAAAAACGTCTTCCTATAACAAATAAAATGTATTGTTAAGTTATTTATGGGGTATTGCCATCTAAGTCTTCGTTTGAATTTCCTGCCACTCGCGGGTTCCCAGAACTTTGGTCAGCATCTTTGTTTTTTTCTCCACTTCCTGGTTCTTCTGCTGGAAAGTCAGATGACTGACAATTTGCTCAGTCAACTGAGCAAGCTGTGAGTGATCTGACAACATCTAGAGGGGGCTCGGGAGCATCAGATGATTAACAGCTTGCTCAGATAATGGGAACTTGGCAAGTTGTGAGTCAACTGACGACATAGTGGGAGGGGGGACCTAATTAAGGAACGCTAGTTAGGCCATTCTCCCTCTACTTGTAACAATATTGACACAAGATGGCGCCGGCAGAAGATCCCATGATGAACAGGAATCAGGTAGGTATGACTATATTACACTACCAGAGAAGAAGGGTTCTGTCAAGGGAGAGACATATAAGGAAGAGGGGCAGAATGGTAATTGAAGCACATTAAAAACGTCTATAACTTTGTAATGTGTTTCAATCACCGTAAAAAAAAGTTATCACTGGTGATGTCGTCTAAACTTGTAGAGCATATCAAGTAAAAAAAAAAATTACCTTGCTCTTTTACTCCCATTGTTGACAGTTCATGGTCTATGTTATGAACCACCACTCTTCTCTAAAAGCAGTGGTCTGGCTGGTTTATACAGTACATACAGTATAACTACAGTGTACATTTTTATAAACAGTATACTCTATGGCTATGTTCCCACAATGGTTTTTCAGCTCCATTTAAAATTTAGTCCGTCATTTTGAGTCAAAATGACTGACATCATTTAGCTGTCTGGCCACCTGTCTGTGCAATGACAACATTATTCTAGTTTGGGGTTACTAATTTTTTTTCTTTCTTGATCTTTTTTCTCTTATTATATTATCAAGATTAACAAATTAACAACTTATTTCAATCATCATTTCCATAACCGAACCGAGTTTGGGGTTACTAATTGCCCTTTGGTTATGTCTTTAATTGAAAAGTCCATTACATTTAAAAGTAAAAACAGTGAAAGGGCGCTGAAAAAAGGAAAACTGTATGAACTAAAAAATAATGTCCGCTGTCAAACATTATTTTGACGTCAGCGCAGACAACATCTGTTATTTTATATTACATTGTATTGAAGTCATTTAATTTGCGACAAAAACAGACGCCTTTTTAAAATAGCTTTCATTTCTCAGAATGGGCTGTGATTTGGTGCTCGGATCTGTATGAGACAAAAAATTTTACTCCCACACCAGATGTCCAATATCTGCACAGTCTCTCCCCAACAGTTTAACCCACACACCATGATTGTAACTTGTACGTGCCGCTCCATGTCTCTGAACAGTCTGTAACTTGTATCACAATCACAGGGAGGCCAGAAAAAGACATATACAGTATAAATGACAGTAAGAAATATAAGAAAGTAAACACTTATACTAGATACACATACATATATAACATACTAATACACTGTGGGGCCATGTTCAAATGGCGTAAGAGACTGGCCGCTCCATGACCCGGCTGGGTCACGGAGCGGCTGGTCTCTGAAAACATCATCCTGGCCGGTACAGCAGTACGGGCCAGATGATCTTTTGGCCTGCAGAGTTCCGTAGCCACTCACTTCAATGAATAGTGGCCACAAAAAAACTGACATGTCAGTTGTTTGCGGCGCCACTAGGGGTCCCGGCTGGAGCGTATACTATGTGTATACTCTCCTGCCGGGACCCCATAGACAGTGAGCCAGCGTATTTTTTCCTAATAACTACGGCTGTTGTTGCAATCGGCAACAACGGCCGTAGAAATACGAAAAAATATGTTGTGTGAACATAGCCTAAGAAAACCAAGTAAACATAATTGTAAATTATTATAATAAATGTCCTATTTGAAAGCAATATTATATTCATTAGGATTATTTTTGTTATATAAGCAGCAAAAGAAAATGGCATATTTATGAGTAGATATCCCAATTCATAGTTACCTCCTCTTGTTCATTAAAAAACATCAGATATTGCATCAGAAATATTCTTTCAGTTCTAAAATAAGATCAGCATTAATTACAAGCCTAGGTATACGATCTTCAAGTAATAATCCTAGGTTCACCTTGGGCAAGGATCATTTCAGTTTATTATGTGTTCTGTGAGGCAGGGATGGACATTCAAGCTTTTTGTAGGTTTGGCTGGTATCCCTATTCAATGATGATCAAAGGTTCCTTGCAGTGGAACTGTTCAAGGCACCCATATAATAATAGCAGGGATGTGGATTACAGCCATTCTCGCAGTTGTCATACATGACCCCCCATGTCAGTTTACCTTATTGCAGCCCATTATTCCACAGTAAGAGTAGCAGTGGATTTATGTGTTTAGTAATACACAGTTGATTGGTTTCCCTGCACACGTTAAATGTAATTTAGCTTTAGCCTACTAAACAAAGAAAACCAAGGTCATGCTCAAGGAAGGAAGCTGTTGTTCCTGTAACTTGGATTTGACATATGCTGCTACAACCATTGTAATTTGTAGCTGGGTTGCCACTTTACAGGAGATGTTAAACATGTAATTTCAAGGATGCCATCACATTTATTTATTTATTTATTTATTTTACATAGATAAACTAATTGTATCTTAATGTTACCCAAACTTTAACATAACTGTCTAAAATGTGAGGATTAAAAAAAAAAAAAAAAAAAAGTGAAAAAATGTTAATGTCCACCAAAAAGATGTTAACTCTCACACAAAATAACAGAAAAACTTGGGTGTCTACAGCCATACATCAATTTAAACACACCTATACATAGACCCAGCTTATTTTTTTCTCTCATACTGTGTGAAAATTATCCATATGTATGAATACGTTTTTGTTTATTTATTTAATAAATGGTGTTAAACATTAAAATAACTACACACCTTCCTAATTTCCCTGCCATTACCACTGTGACTGTGAGTTCTAATCCCAAAGCAAAGCACTTCTTGGTCTAGGGTGAGCACAAAGCCATGAGGCTGGTTAACTTTAATACATGTAGTTTGAATGTGAAGAGGAAGTGAGCACCAAACTCCTCAATCCCTACTCCTATTATACACACACAGCAGCGAGGAGAGTGGGGAACTGTGGGAGGGGCTGTCCAGACAATGCTTGGATTGTCCAGGCTGCTTATTGAAGAGAGTGTTGGTCTGCTGACAACACTCCTATTATTTAATTCAACATGTTGAAAGACAACAATCATCTAACATTGTGCATGCTGGCTGATCATTGCCTTTTAACATGAACAATTATAACAAACGATTATCAGTCAAAACGGATGGTAATTGACCAAGTATGGCCAACAATAATTTGGTGTAGTAGGGCCCTAACCATGGATACTTTATAGAGATGAGCGAACTTCGAGCATGCTGGAGTCTATCCGAACCCGAGCATTCAGCATACCGGGGGCTGCTGAACTTGGATAAAGCTCTTAAGCTGTCTGGAAAACATTAATACATGGATATGTTTTCCACATAGCCTTAGTGCTTTATCCAAGTTCAGCAGCCCCCACTATGCCGAATGCTCGGGTTCAGATAGACTCGAGCATGCTCGAAGTTTGCTCATCTCTAATACTTTATAATAGTCTGTGAAACATCTATATTACATTTTGTTTATATTTATGCTTTAAACATCCTATATGCATTTACATATTCCTTGTGACCTATTAAGCCCAGTTAAGGTAAGAACCAGGGTCCTCAGGAGGTGTGTGTGCAGGATGGCCTTTATTAGAGTGACAATCTTACCTTGACAGACAGGGCGAAATAAAAGCAGGGTAAAGCATGTGGTAAAGGTAGCCCAGCTCAACTACTGTGATACTTACCTGACTGTTCGGATTATCATATTCGTATTAATACAAGCACATGCTATACTAAATCATTATTTATACACTGGGTGTATTTCCTTACCAATAAGGATAAGAATAGAACATTGATAAAGAGTCTTGGTGTAAAAGGCCAAATTAGCCCCCTCCTAGACTAAATCAGGGTATAGTTTTGCCCAGGCCAGAGTATACCCCAGGATGCAAAATAACTTAGGCCAAACTATACTCCTCCAGGCCAGAATATACCTAATCTATATCTAATGTGGAACCCAGGAAGAGTCTGGCCCAGGTATACCTGGGGGGGGGGGGGGGGGATAAACTCTATACCTGGAGGGTGTAAAATAGCCTAGGCCCCACTATTTCACTACAGGCCATAATGTTATCACTTCACTGGTTTTCTTATCACCTCTCTAATTTATTGAAAACTGAGCAGATCTTTTTTTCATCATACTCAGACATACAGTTGCTTTCTTGTTTGGTCCTGGATAGTTGTCCACTGCATTGAGGTGATAAATGACTTATAGCTAACAATAACTTTCAGTGTCTCATATTTCCACAGGGCTTTCAGGTCACCTAATCAGTGTTTGAAACATCATGTGCTGATCAGGTGACCCATAAACATTCAGCCAATAATCACCCCAGGTTAAGCCACCTTTATAAGTTAAAGTTTTAGGAGGCTATGACTTTGACCAGTGTTTCTGGTTGAAGTAATAAAAGTCAACAGCCCAGATTTATTATGGTTTTTGAGCCTTTTATTGATGAATATACATAATTTGCACTCTTTTTCTGACTTAGTGATATTTATGAATGATTATTCCGTGAGCTGATATATTTTGTCTGCAATTTTTATTGTTCACATTACTGAATGTAAAACAGTTATATTAGACTCATTTATTGTTGCTCAAAAATGTAAATGTAAAAGTTGCATAGATTTTGCTTAACCATTCGCCACCTGCTGACCAGGCATAAATTTACTCAAGTTTGAGTTCTTGAGCAAGTGAGAATAATAGTTTTTTCCACACAATAGGTATATTTCACAAAAAAGAACCCTGTTAAAAAAGGTACACAGAAAACAAGTGTAGTTATCAGAATAATACCCCCCCCCCCCCCCAATGTGTTAAGAGTTTTAAGATTTCGGCTAGTTAACTTTCTCACTTTACTTACCAGACAAAGCCGAATCCCCAGTAAACTGTTGAAAAATTAATTATTGCGTACATCACTCAATGCTACTGATTTCATGAGGGTATAATCTGGCCTAATGGATATGAAATAGCCTAGGCTAATTTATTCTCCAGGGTATAAACTGGCGTACACCCAAAGTGTACTTTAGCCTAGGACAATTTAACACCAGGTATAGTCTGGACTGAGGGTATACTCTGGATTGATACACTGGGGAAAAAAAAACTCTTCAATATTAATAAACTGAAATATATGGACTCTAATTGATAATGCTACAGATAAGAAATAACAAGGTCAGATTTAATTGTTCTTCATTGTTTCCCTTAATAATCACCAAGTAGCATTTCATAAAGTAATTATTTAATTGAAGACAACTGCTTTTAAAATTATGATGACTGTGTATTAAGTATAATTATGCAATAAATAGAAATAAATATTTAATTACCATATGCTTCACATACCTTTGATAAAGAGACACCATATGGTTAGCTGAACAGCAGAATGGTGATTGCTGTATTAAAAGGAGTTTGTTCTCAATGCACTAAAGTGTTACCAAGGTCTTAGAAGTTTTTACAATACACACAACTATTGTTAAACTAAAAAAAGAAAAAAACTACTCCAAACTAATATCTTTGGTATAACACACTGCATACAGCATACATTTTACCCCTTTTTATCCATTGTATATTACTGGATATAGTAAGGTCAACCTAAAGGTCAATGGGGGAGATTTATCAAACATTGTGTAAAGTAAAACTAGCTCAGTTGCCCATTAGAAACCAATCAGATTCCACCTTTCATTCCTCATAGACTCTTTGAAAAATTAAAGGTGGAATTTGATTGGTTGCTTGGGGCAACTGAGCTAGTTTTACTTTACATCATGTTTGATAAATCTCCCCCAATATGTTTAGAAAAAAAAAAAAGTTTTCCACATTGTGGTATTAAGATTACTCTCATAACACCTTAAGGCCCCATGACGTACCTCGTACGTCATGGTGGTGCAGGGGTGGTTCAGAGAGGGGTTTTGCTGGGACCTAGCTCCAAAGAGCACTGCTCTGGGCTTCTATCAGTAGCCAGGGAGCTCCGCTAGTAGCCTACACAGTCTGCTTGCCACGCCGACTAATTAAGCATGCATTAAAATGTGCTGTAAGGCACATCCCTGGTGTCTATCGAGTCTGACTTCTTCCTGCCCCCCCCCCCTCCGCCCACGAGGCAATTGCTCAGGGGAGATTTATTTTCTACAATGACACTGATCACGGCTTGGCAACACATTGATCTGGGCTCCAGCAGCCCAAAGCAATGTATCACTGATCTCAATAATCAATGCTGTATATATTGTAGAAAGGTGACTGGTAAAGTACTGGAGAGGTGTACATCTCACCCTGGCTGCTAGCTGGGATGAGATGGTAAACTTCAGGAAAGTTGTGTAGATCAGCAGAGCTATGCCGCTGACCTGTTTTTTTAGCAGGTTTGGTAGTGGACCTGCCATTTCCTCCCCACTCCACTAGGCACCTTGCCCACAGTTGGAAGTAGGAGTAATTGCTCCAGCACTGAAAGGCAGCTCAAAAGGCTGGATGTTGCTGAGAGCCTGGAAGCCACTGACCTGTTCAGACACTGCTGTTATGTATTCCTGTTTTGTTAAGTAAGGTGAGACCTGTGTATAGACAGAACCCAGCCGGGCAGGTGTTTATTTTGTATCCTGTTTTGCATAATGTTTACATGTTTGGTGTCTGCCTAAACTTTTATAGGCCAAAGTAAAGCCAAGTTGGAGTTTTTCATTAAAAAGGACTGCTTCTTTTCAAGCTACCCCCTACTCAAAATCTCCACAATATATACAGCATGAGAGATCAATGCTGTGTATACAGAAGTTTCCCGGTTGATTTCAAGTTACTGTAAAAAAAAAAAAAAATTATAATAATAATTTTCTTTATCATTAAAAGATCCCCTCCACTAATAAAAGTTTGAACCCCCCCCCCCCCCCCTTTTCCCATTTAAGGCTATGTTCACACTGCGTATGAATCCGTCCGTAGTGCGAACCGCGAATATACGCTTGTAGTTTTGAGGTTGATGCGTTCGCTTGAAAGTATACGATATACGCCCGCACAGTGCACTCTACGTATGAGCTTACGCCCGGATCGTATACGGCGCTGTGAAAAATGAACAAGACCATTGTTTGAGGACGGAAATGTTGAAACTCACGGCCGTGGATTTCCATGCAGTCCCGTACGAAGTACTTATTTCAGCCAAATTGAACTTGATTTTTCGATCCAAAAGGTTCTGTGTGGTTTACGGGGCTGAGCAAAGATTTCCAAGTAAATGGCCTGCCTCAGATCGCTTCGAAACAAGCTAGTGAAGCATAACTGTACTACGGCGTATGTTCGCGGTTCGTACGCATCCGGCCACATGTCTATTTTTCCCACGCCCGTAGTTTCAGCCACACGTACAGTGGCGTACGATCTACGGACGGATTCATACGCAGTGTGAACATAGCCTTGTAATTAAAAATAAACATATTTTGTAGTGTCGAATGCGTAATCACACAAACAATCAAAGTATCACATTCCTGATCATGCATGGGAAATGGCATAAGTGACGATAGAAAGTACAGATCATGGCGCAAAAAAATGACATTTCACACAGAACCATAGACCAACAAATAAAAGTGTTATAAGAATGGTCATTGAGCAATTTAAACACGTGTTTTAAGCCACTAACAAAATATTACTTGTGAACCTAGCCTTTACTTGTGAATGCACATAGACTCTCTCTTTTAGCATTGAGTCCCTATTTCATGCACTCCATTCAAGGCTTTACTTACTCATAACACAGTGCTTCAAACAACACCAAGAAGAGAATCTGTCATACATGACCTGTTCTATAAGGGTGACACTTTATCATTTGATAAAAGAGTAATCCACATCAGTGTTATCAGTCAAATTTCTAGATGAAACAATTTTTAACTTTCTAATTGAATAAAATAAAATGAATAAAAATTATATATATATATATATATATATATATATATATATATATATATATATATATAAAATTTCTGATGATATGAACAAGCCAATAACAGATAAGCAACAAAACACTGGAAACTGTACACATTAGCAAGTAAAACGAAAGTGCTAACAAAAACTATAGGTTTAAAATAATTTCTCAATAACTTTAGCTCCATTGTGCCTAAGGACACCTATCATTGCTTGAAAGACAAAACCACATGGATAAACAAATCACCAGTCTGAGGCTGCTGTAACTTCAGTAGGTTGTATTTATTGGAAAAAGAAGAGACCAAGAAGGAATAGAATTGAGACACAGTTGTAATCAAGGACAGGCCAGGGTCAAGAGAAGGAGCACAATTTCACAGTCAACATACAAGGCAAGATCAGTGATTAGTAGCAGATAGCCATCACCGAGGAATGACAACTCTGTGATAAAAGCACTAAAAAACACAATAACAGCTTCTGCTCAGGAACAGTGACAAGCACTGTGAAATCTACAGAATCCACTGAGAATAATGCCCACAGGAGCGCACTGAGTAGAAGACCAGTAGCAGGAAAAATTTCTTGTTGTATGGTTAAGCAGGAATTTATTTTTATATGGTTAAGCAGCATCAACGAGACAAATACAGAGACTTGAAGGTAAAAAAAAAATTATATATATATATATATATATATATATATATATATATAATGGCTTGAATCAAAAGCACTGGACAATGACATCTCGTCACAGACATTACTTGTGAATTCAAAGATATGTGTTCTTTATAATCTATTCAGTTATCTGTGTTGGTTCTGTTACATAACCTTCAACACCCAACATCAAATTTTCACCAGGGTCAAAAGGATTCTACCATTACTAATATTGTTAAAATGAGCTAGATTGTGTAAAATTTCTTGTAGGTTACTGTGATGTCAAAGAAATGTTGTTGTTTTTTTAATGTTTGGCTTGTTTCTCTACCATGTGCTCAATTGGTCCATTATAAAGGGGTGCAAGTAGTTTGATTGTATAATAAGTAACATTAAAGGGCGAAAATCTGTTTTCTTTTAGATAAACTGGTGTCAGAAAGTTATATGGATTTGTAACTTCTATTAAAAAAAAATCTCAAGCCTTACTATACTTATTAACTGCTGTATGTCATGCAGGAAATGTTTAATTTTCAGTCTGAGGCAGTGCTCTCTGCTGACATCTCTGGCCGAGACAGGAACTGTCCAGAACAGTAGAGGTTTTCAATGGGGATTCATAAAAAACCAGAGACAGAGTTCCTGTCTCGGCCAGAAATCTCAGCAGAGAGCACTGTGTCAGACTGAAAATAAAACATTTCCTGCCTAACATACAGCAGCTAATAAGTATGGGAAGACTTGAAATTTTTTAATAGAAGTAAATTACAAATCTATATAACTTTCTGATACCAGTAGATCTAAAAGAAAGGGATAGATGCATCATTGTGCTTGCGCTAGAATTTTGGCTACTACTGAGTTCTTTTTCATGGTGTACAAAATTATACTAGGTTTATAAAGGTGTTTTCACTATTTTTGAGCAGTGTGCGCAGGCTGTGCCATTTTTATTTTTTCATGTGGTGGGGAGGTGTTATTAAGAAGGTTGCATTGGGATGTTTTTGTCTGAACTATGTATCTGATCCTGTAATATTTATACATTTTTATACAACTGGCACAGGGCAATATTATGGTGTTGTACGAAACACAGTCACTAGGTCTTCCCCAGGTATTTATGGATCCATTTTGCACTGACATCCATTATTGGGAAAATGTTTGAGGTGATCAAAAATGTAAACAGAAGTTTAAAAGGAATTTTAACAGAACGTTGTCATGCAGGTTCTCAATGATTAGATCCACACCTCCAGTTCTGGTTTCAGCACCATGGATACCACGTCACATAGCTATATACAGTATCTTAGGGAACGTTCCTGGCTGTTGTTGCAATTTTCTATGTTGATAACATTTAAACCGCAAGATATATTGCAAATCTGATTTCAGCAAACTATTTCTGGGACGATTCTGGTCTGAGTATGCTACATGACCACCTACCCATTGTAAAAAAAAGAAAAACTTTCCTCTGATCAAATATTGGATACAAAACAGCAACTATGGGCATAGAGTCTGAATAATACCAACATTTTTATTTACCATGATACATTACACAACATAATTTAAAATCGATATTCCATAAAAATATATATATATTTGTTTAAAAAATAACCACACACTAATAAAATTACAGATGTAAAAAGACACACATAAAAATGAATAGTATAGCAAATTAGAAGTGTTAAAGAGTGTCTACTTTAGTGCCAGAGATATGTAAACATAGCCAACATACTAGTAAAAGGACTATACAATTATCTACAGACACTGCTAATCTCCATAGTATTTATCACTCACCCATATTCACTATGTGGGTCACAACTGTCCCTACGATCGTTTCGCCAGCACAGGCTTTCTCAGGGAACATACCCCCTCTCTATCCCCTTCTCCCTTATATATGGTGGACCTAATAATTACTCCATTTTCCTTCCGGGTTTAGCGGAACAGTTGTGACCCACATAGTGAATATGGGTGAGTGATAAATACTATGGAGATTAGCAGTGTCTGTAGATAATTGTATAGTCCTTTTACTAGTATGTTGGCTATGTTTACTTATCTCTGGCACTAAAGTAGACACTCTTTAACACTTGTAATTTGCTATACTATTCATTCTATGTGTGTCTTTTTACATCTGTAATTCTATTAGTGTGTGGTTATTTTTTAAACATATATATATATATATATATATATATATATTTTTATTGAATATCGATTTTAAATCATGTTGTGTAATGTATCATGGTAAATTTTGGTATTATTCAGACTCTATGCCCATAGTTGCTGTTTTGTATCCATTCTGTTGGTGGGTTGTTCTGGTTGTATGGTGGAGTGACGCCCGGGGTTGCGGTATATTTCTGTGTCCTATATATTTATACAGGGTTATTGTGTTTTATCTACCAGTGAGCCTTTTTGTGTATATTCTGATCAAATATTGTAGCTTTTAAGATGATAGGCAGCCTCACCTATTGCTTGCTGGGGTATTAAGGTATGTCATTTTCCCATTTGACCCTGTTTATCAGTATACTACAAAAATAAAGTCAGAAGCTTTGTGGACTTTACCATACTAGTCTCCAATAATATATATCTGTTAAACAGATACAATATTAATCTATGAGCAGTTGATAACACCATATGGCATCTGTCACATTTTCTATTGCTCAGGTACCCCCAGTGATGTTGTCTATTTATGGATACTCCAGTTAAGTAGCTATATATCAAAATTGTAATGGAACTTTCTAATGCTGCATTTACACTGAACGATTATCGTGCAAATTCGCACGATAGCGATCAAATTCGAATGATAATCGAACGTGTAAACGCTGTGAACGATCAAACGACCAACGAGAAATCGTTCCTTTTGATCTTACAACATGTTCTAAAATCGTCCTTCGCAAAAAATTTGCAGATCATTACGTGTAAACAGTCGTTAGCCGATTTAACCAATGTGTGAGATAGGCTTAAGCGATCGCAAAACGAATTTCCGTACGATATATTGTACCGTCTAAACGCTGACCGTTATGAAAAAAAATCAACACTAGGTAGATAAATAGCCACCGGCACTGCTAAACCTAGGCTTCCAAGGTCTTGGATCCCACAGACAGACAGAGACAAGTCAGTAATCACTGGTTGGTGCTCACTACGAATGTAGATACATAGAAACTTAGCAGGTTCGTAAGGTAAAGATGAGGGCACTCTTTTTTCAATTCATCTCTTTGCGTGCATAAATGGTGCAGGGCATACCGGGCTTAGCGTGAACGCCCGACACCCACCGGATGAAAAAAAATCGTTAATCCGACAGCGTTAATCGTACGATTGGGCCAATTATCGTTTCGTGTAAACGCAGCATAAGGCAGATATGAAAGGTACTTCTGAAAATCACCTGACACAGTTTTGAATTAAAATGTGCGTCTTGTGGCTGTCAACAGTACCATGACTCTGCATGGAGGTCAGGAGAAGGTAAGGATGCCATACTACCCAACCTGGGAGAGCTCTGATAATGTACCTCTCTCTATATAGACAGTAACCATTTACAGACTGCCAGTATATAGTAAACTTTTCACATATGAACATCATTTAAGCTTCTCTGGGGTTTCCCTTCTAGGTGCTGGAAACATAGCCACCCATATGCCAATGTAGGCATGCGGTATCCTTATATCGTAGTGTTAGAATATAACAATAATGTAAAAATGAACCCAGCTTTAGTTATAAATTATATTCAACAGTTTACAAAGTTAATAAATATAGCATATGTAAAACAATGCAAAACTACAATCACAATTTTTGAATAGACTGTAATAATTTTTTTAGCTATTCCCATGATGTATTGAAAAATAAACCAAATCAAGGCACAAATATAATGATTATCTGTAATTTACGCTCCACATACTATCTATATTAATTGTGTGCTAAGCTTGAAATCTACTTTCAGGAAACTTGCTTAATTGCCTAAGTGGTTGATTGGAGACACAGAACGTTGCTGTGGCAACCACTCCTTTCATAAACCTTACAAGATTAGCACAGTAATCAGACATTCAATTGCCATAGCGAGAAGTGAAATGAACTTGTGGTTACTAACATGGAAAAATATAACTTTCAATACAGCCAGGTTTCTGAGTTGAGGTGAATAAACAAAAATAGTCAGGGTCCCTGATAGAACTGTTAGGTCAGAGAAATTAGATTTTCTGGACTATTGACAGGTCCCTCCATAGAAACATTGCTTTCACTAGAAAAGTCAGATTAAGCAACAACATACAGATTTTCAGAAGAAAAAGTTTTCAGAGATATCTCAAGTGTCAGGGAAATAGCAATACCAATTTTAAGTTCCATGCTATAGAATGATATTTTACCTAGCAGTTTCACTGAGAATATCTGCAAGATGGCAGTAAGCCCATCACAGGTCAGGACCCAACACCTAATTTTTTGAAACTACCAGTCACATAGATTTTTGGTTGATGGTTTTGAACAAGTTTGTTTTTGTAACAACAATCTTTAATCACATAGTTTATATTAATAAAAACTGCCTGAACTCCATTAAAATTTCTAGACGAGACAAGATAAACCTCTTCTTAAATGGACATGTTTAATTTTTCTGGGAAATCTAGATTTGAAAGCTATAAACATTCTTATTTGGTAATTCAAATAATACTTGTGGCATTTTTTCTGCAATATACTGGGCTTTGTTTTTATAGTAATACATTTGTATATTTAATTTATTTTTTTCTATCTTATCATTACTATTATTCTTTGTTTTATTTTTTGTTATATTCAAAATTGTTTAGCAACAACAGCTGTAGTTATACGAAAATATATGTAGTGTGAACATAGCCTTACACTGTAACGGCAGCAACAAGCTAACTGTATCTTTACCATCTTAAACTTTGTTACAGCTTCTCACCAACTCTTCTCACTGATGCTCATCTAGTGTGTGTACGATTAGTCTCAGGTAGATCTTCTGTGAGTATACTGCATGCATACCATCCTGGAGACCGGTAAGACTGTATTAAATATCAGCTACCTCCAAGCAATGTTTCCATTTGCTTATAAATGGTCAGATACAATCATGGAACAATAATGAGTATATATTACACATGAACTGGACTAGGAAAGGACATCATACAGACTTCGCGTTTTTTTTTTTTTTTTCACTTTTTCCATTTTTCTTTTAATTCATTTATTATTGTTATGTTATATATTGTTATATAAGATGTTATTATAGAATATATTTTACACACATTTCCACTACCCTTGAGAGTCCACCTTGTTCTTTCTCTTTTACTACATTTTTATTTTAAATAACACCGGGGAGAGAGGTGGGGGTTGAATGAATGAATGAATGAATTAATTAATTAAGTAATTAATTAATTAAAGTTTAACACAAGGGGTTTTTTGTGTTTTATATTTTTACATTAAAGTCACCGTTTGCCTATATTAACTTCATAACAGGGAGACCTAGTGTTGAAACTTCAGGCCATGAACTTTCAGCGTTGGGGAAACCTTTCATCAAGTGTTCTTTCTAGGTTTTCTGGTCATTATACATAAATACAATATCAGGTACCCTAGCAAGTATTCAGCCTTGAATCCTAGTATGAAAACTGCAGAACATGAAATTTCAGACAGTTAAACTCTGACAATGCTTTTCAAACTCCAGAAGTATAGAAAACTGGTACTCGAGATTAATCACCAGATCACCTCTTCTTATTCAGCAAGAAAATCTGATTTTATTTAGTCCTTGACTTACCACTGTCAAAACAGCAAGCTAAGTACAGTGTAAAAGCAGTTATCCTACATAATAGAAACAAACTACCTGCAGTCCCTCTGGCTTCTGCAGTGGATATGAAAGATACTTCTGAGGCCATAGCATTCACACTGGATGGAATAAAGTGTAAAGATCATATGTGGCAGACCTAAAGAAATCTGAAATATATATATTTTTTTTATTTTATTTTAGGTTAGCAAGATGAATGTGCCAAATTTTCTTGTTTTTTTATGCTTGTGGGATAGCAGGGACACAAAGAACCTATATTGTGTAAAGAAAAGTCCTAAAAGGAAGTTCTTTGATGCTGCTAATAGGGGGAATGTATATATATATATAATTTTCTGCTTTGCATATCTAACTTGATTTAACTAAGAACCTGATAAAAGCAGCTGAAAATGATCGCCAGCATGTCAGTCATTTAAAATGTTTCCATAATTCAAAGACAGAGACGTAAATTAAGAAATTTGTATAGGCCTGCCGATTTGAAAACTTGTTGCTCTGTTAAATGACTGGGAATTAGTTCCATAACTCTATTTTTGTTCTTCCAACAGTTCTGCAAATTTTGAAATTCATGATGAATAAATCCATAAAATATTGTTTAATAAGAGCAGTGTCGTCACTGGAGGAGGAACCTCTACTGCCAGCTATGTGTGCTATCCACTGTGGAACTGCCCATCTATCAGGTAGACACGGCATAAATCCACCCCTGTACTGGTCACCTAACTGCTGCAAGGGAGACCCAGATGCAAATTACTAAATAATAGGAAGAAGTTGCTCTTATTAGTTAAATGCAAATCATCTAGCACCTTCAAGCCTCGTTCACACACTTTATGTTTTCAATAAATTGCAACACAGGCCTCTATTTATTTAAAAGGCAAATTCACATTGTTTCCTATAGAATCCCGGCTGGAATGTATACAGAGTGTATACACTCCCGCCGGGATTCTATAGGAAACAATGTGAATATAGAAAACTGACATGTCTGCTTTGTGCGGCCACTATTCATTGAATAGCATCCACACAAAATTGACTGTGCAGACAATGTAAAGTGCGGGTCCATCCATACTTTACATTGTCTCCTATGGTTAATTGGAATGTGAGCACACCCCTATATTCCAATTCCAAAGAAGTGATGTTCATCTGGCCGATACTGCAGTACCAACCGGGTAGAACTTCACAGACAGCGGGTGTTCTGTGACACAGCCGTGTCACAGAATACCCACTGTCTTACACCATCTGAATGTGGCCTAAGGGGGTATTCTTACCTCAACTTACATAGTTATACTTGTTGGGCTAAGTTATGTTAAATATTTTTACACACACATACATATAAATATATATATATATATATATATATATATTCATTTAGCAAACTCCTCCTCATATGCTGCTCTTTCACTTCTATTGTTGACAGTCCTTTGTCTAGGTTATCGACTACCGCTCTGCTCGAAAAGCAGTGGCCTAACTAGTTGTGATATAGCTGCAGTGTAGATTTCTACATGGTGTACGCCTGTTTCCAGGTATAATCCATGATAACAGGTGGCGGCGGAGTTGCATAGAAGAGTTTAAATGCATGACATCTATTTTGTTGCTTAACTCTATGTTCACACACAGTAATAAAAAACAGTTTGAAAGGGTTAAGAAAAATTAAAATGTTTGCTAAAGCATGTGGAAAATAATCAGCATGTTCATTATTGTGACAGCTATAATCAACTATTGCAATTATTCTATACTGTATGAGCATTGCCGGCCAACTTCCCATTTTAACTTAAAATCACGGACGTATTTTATCCTTAATTTACCGTGTATAAACATAGCCTTAATCCGGCCATACATTTTAGCCAAAAACTCTCTCTCCCGATCCCCCCCATACATACATACATATAATCAACTTCATACCCATTCATATAGAATTTCTAGAGGGAGGAGAGACATGGCAATGGCTTAGCTCCCCAAGAACAAAAAATATCTCAAAATGCCTCACTAGACCTTCGACATGCCAGGAGGAGAGGGTCGTGAGTCCCACATATACATGGCTGCTAAAATAGTTTGGTTCGGATAATTTTAATCAGTCTGTATGGCCAGCCTTAGACAAGGAGCCCCACTTACCATCATCATCATTCCACAAAATAGTAACAAGTAATTCATTAGAGCATTTTTCATTGCCCATAAATCTATTCTCTGCATATAGTAATTTAGTAGAAGTAGAAGTCCTCAAACAGACAATGTGAGCAAACAGATGAATGAACACATATTTAAGCAATTAATCCTAGATGCTCAGAGGAGCTGTGATATTTAGCTTTAGTCTAATGTGTGATCCAATTGTGCCTCCAAGATATGAACATCTGGCTCCGTCCAATGTGTTCACCAAAGTATACTACCATTTAGGAAAATAGATCGTAACTGTCACTGTTTGTGTTAGACAATAGGTTATGCTTTACATTGGCCTTTATGAATTTTAATACTTCAACAGTGTCTGTATTGGAAAGAACATCATTATGGAAAAATAATTTAGGAGCAACTCACTCAGACTTATTTAAAACTATGAGTTAAACAAGGCTTTACTGTTTATAGCTGCACATATGGTATTCAGATAATGCTGAAAATATAACATGTTGAGGTTTAACTCACATAGATGATAGGAAGTGCGGTTTTAAAACAGAATTTACTATGTATGTTATTGTTATTATTGTAATATCCTTTTTTTCCATAAGAAGCAGTGTACACTTCACTATCTCTTCTGTTTGGATAATTTGCTGCATAAATGGGAAGATTATGGGATAATGAAAAGTCCCATGTTGATTCATTCCATTATCTAACATAGAAGTTGTCAAATCTTTGTATAACAAGCTCTCAAAATAATTAGATTTAAAACTAAATCTGATTCATAAACTGAGATGATAATATTCAACCGCAGCATTACCTATTACACACTATTCAGGATTACAAAAATAATACCAGCAATTAACCTTCTTTGAAATTGTGTCTCTATACAGTTTATTTGAACTGCAATGACAGAGTAAAATTAAAATATGATCAAATTGCAACAAAATTGAGTAATGATACAAAGTTAAACCGTTATTTCATTTTACTTTGTAAGTATAATTTTATTGTTAAAAATTGGTTTTGCCATTTTTATCTCACTGAATATCTTTTCTTACAGGGGTTCTCAGGCAAACTATAGCCTGCTGCTACACTTTGCTACATGTATTGTGCAAATGTTTTAGGCAGATGTGGAAAAAATGCTGTAAAGTTAGAAAGATAAAAGTGTTAATAGTTACATAGTTATCAATTGCCATAATGCAAAGTCAGATAGAACAGATAGAAATCTAAATAAAATCAATATTTGGTGTGACTGCCCATTACCATCAAAATAACATCAATACTTTTAAATCCTTTTCTTTCTTTATGCAATTCATGATTGACTTGATGATCAGGGATCTAGGGGGGGGGGGGGGCATACCATCACTCCCAGGACTCCTTTATGCTAAAGTTCTGAAAGGGGAATTATCAGTAGGCTAGACTAATCTAACCTGCTGATAGCCTCCTATTGTGCACAAGGCACAGAGGAGGAAGGCATGCCACTTACCTTCCTCCTCAGTGCCATTCCTATGCTGTTAGCAGTGTAATCCTTGCTCTGGAGCACTGTTAGGAGCACTGCCCCACCCTTATTGTGTGAGCCGGCCCACCCACTCCATTGATTATCATTAGAAGGAGCAGGCCACCTTGCGTGATGGGGGCAGGGCTTACAGCTTGAGAATGGCACAGAGGAGGAAGGTAAGAGACATACCTTCCTCCTCGGCACCCTGTGTGCAATGGGAGCTATCAGCAGGTTAGAGTCATTAAACCTGGTAATAGTTCCCCTTTAATAACATTGGCTCTATGTGGAGGATCATTGACCTGCTGCAGAATAATATGTTTAGCCTCCTTAGGGCTGCATCTAACTTCTCCAGCCACCGAAAGTAAAATTCAGAGCATTCAGGTTGGGCCAAGCCCAAAGATTCAGCAAAAAGCTCATCACTCCTGCAGAGGCTTCTTAATTTATAGCCGATTTTCCATACCTACCTAAAAGTTTTGACAGAGCACTGAAAATTTCCACAGTGCATTCTGGTTCTATTTTTTCCTTAGCTAAGTGATACACAGGTGATTTTTCAGAAAAACTGTTGGTAACTGCAAAAAGGTTGCATCTATATGAATGCCAGGAATCAAGATTTCTCTACACTTCTAAGGGCAGTTTAACCCCTTAAGGTCAAAGCCAATTTTCGTTTTTGCACTTTTGCTTTTTCCACTTTATGTTTAAAAGTCCATAGCGCTTGCATTTTTTTCACCTAGAGACGTATAGGAGCACTTATTTTTTGTGAAACCAATTGTACTTTGCAATGACAGGCATTATTTTTCAATAAATATGCTGCGAAACTGGAAAAAAATCATTTGCGCTGTCAAATTGAAAAAAAAAAGGAATTTTTTTTTATTTCGGGGAGTTTTGCATTTACGCCGTTCGCCCTATGGTAAAACTGACTGTTTATGCATGTTCCTCAAGTCGTTACGATTACAACGATATATAATATGTATAACTTTTATATTATCTGATGGCTTGTAAAAAATTCAAATCATTGTTAACAGATATATGTTCCTTAAAATCGCTCTATTCCCAGGATTATAACGCTTTTATCCTTTGGTCTATGGGGCTGTGTGAGGTGACAGTTTTTGCGCCATGATGCGTTCTTTCTATCGGTATCGGTATTGATTGCGCATATACGACTTTTTGATCACTTTTTATTACATTTTTTCTGGATTTGATGCGACCAAAAATGCGCAATTTTGCACTTTGGAATTTTTTTGCGCTTACGCAGTTTACCGTGCGAGATCAGGAATGTGATTAATTAATAGTTTGGGCGATTACGCGCGCGGGGATACTGAATATGTTTATTTATTTGTTTATTTATTTATTTATATTTATAAAATGGGAAAAGGGGGGTGATTTGGACTTTTAATAGGGGAGGGAATTTTTTATTAATAAAAAAACATTTTTACTTTTATTTTTACTTTAATTAGAAGTCCCCCTGGGGGACTTGTATATAGACAGCACTGATCTTACATAGAGATCGATGCTGTGTATATACACAGCAAAGATTGATTAGATCGGTCATAGATTGCTATGTCCTGCTGCAGGCCATAGCAATCTATTGCCGAGCCGGGATCAGCGTCATTCCGACGCTGAGGCCCGACACGGGCAGAAGAACGGATCTCCCCCTCGCAATCGCATCGTGGTGGGGAGATCCGTCCCACTAGACACCAGGGATGCATGGAGGAAAGCCTCTAAGTGCAGCTGTCAGGTTTAACAGCTGCACTTAGAGGCTTAATTAGCCGGCGTGGCAACGGGACCCGTGCCGGCTAATAGAGGCACTGCCCTGCTGCACATGTCAGCCAGGATCAGCGCCGTTCACTGCGGGGTCCCCGCGAGACCCCTCTCTGAACACCCCGCGCGGCACCATGACGTATAAGATACGTCATGGGTCACTAAGGGGTTAATGCCTCCCACACCATGCCTTTTTCTCAGAGTGCATTCTGGTGTCATGTTTTCCCTAAGTAAGTGATACAAATGTAAAAGAAAATGTGATTTTTTTTTTTTTAGAACAAGTCACCCTTTCCATTGCTCCACACTCTAGCTTTGATGCTTACATACAAATTTTTTCACTTGCTTACTATTACATCTCACCAACTGACCATGCTGTTTTTTTCATAAGACAAATTAATGTTAATCATTTCACTGGTCTGTGGTATTTCTATATAAAATATTTTTTTACACACCCAGGAGATGTTCATAAACAATTATTAGATTGCATTTTTGGGATGATTTTTTTTTTTTTTTTAATAAAATGGTCAACAAGGGGTGTTTTTATTTGAATAATAAAAAAACAGTTTCACTTGTGTCTTGTGTTTATTTCTTTACTATATAGACTTAGTAGTGGAAGCCGTATAATAGACGGAATCCATTACTAAGTCAGGGCTTAGTGTTATTCGTCATAAAATGGCAACCCCCCCCCCCCCCCCCCATTATTACCCCAGTACCCAATGTCACTGGGGAAACTGAGCTCAGACAGACTGAGCTCAGTGTGCCAACTCCGGCTCCTTATATGTCCGCCCAGCCAATCAGCTGGGCGGACATATAAAACAAAATGTTTATTCTAATACTGCTGTTGTGATAAACAAAAATAGCATATTTAGAAGAAACATTTGCTCTTTTATCTAAATATAAAGTATTAGATTGAGCTGTATTAGCGATCCCCAGCATTAATACAGCTTTATGTAATACTTAATATTTAATTAACAAATCAAATTTTCGTTCTAGTAAAGCTATTTTACAAAAAAACTAATGGTAGTCAGCTCACCTCCTGGTAAAGTCAGTTCGGATCTTCATGTGTCGAAGGAGGGTGCACGGGTCCGGCTTCGGCCAACTGCCAATCCGTGGAAAAGTACAAAAGGTGATGGTCCCAGCACTCCAAGTTAAAAATATGCAAAAATCTTTATTTCATACCAAAGGATAAAAACAGCTCATGTGCGGTATACAGGTAGAACCTACGCGTTTTGCGCGCATGCGCGCTTAATCATGGTCTAATGAGCATAGCACATAACATGTGTTAAAAACAAAAGTAAACCAATCATGAGTGTTGGTGTGCACACGTCACGAATGACATATAACAAGCGTCACCGGTAACGTGTAACAAACACCTGTGAAGTGAGTGATCTGGACAATGCTAAAGTTTGCATGCCGAATATAATTAAATATACACAAATAGTGATGTTGAGAATTATTATAGGCATGTTATAATTGCATGTAAAGCCGGATCTTACAGTATGTAATTATATAAATGATTATGTGTATTATGATCAAGAAAAATGATGACAATACTCAGTTACATGTCTAATATTGAACACGCATGTTGTGTGAATCATAGGTGTGAACCAGAGCTAAATAGAAATAAACAAATAAATAAATAAATAAATAATGCTCTAATGTCACACAACAAAACAAAAGGGTTAGGATAGATATCAAAATAGCTTAAGGGAAAATTTCACAAAATACCAGACCAACCAATGGGTTTGTCTAATGATGAAAAACGCAACACATATAGAAACACATATAGAAAAAACGCAAAATGTGAACTACACACATGAATTTTTTTAGGAAAAATGATAAGTATAGAAGATATGTGTGAAGAAAACATAATAAATGAGAAAATAATGGCAAATGAAAAAATAATAAGCGCACATAATACAGATATGGGCAATACACCACAATGTGGTGCAAGACTGGACGGATCCGAGCAAATATATGGACAAAAGATGACTAATATGTATAATGATAAAGTAAATCATTTTTAAAGTTGAGACCTTGGGGGAATCTTGTATCTATCTTAAAAATATTTTTTAAAAATATTTTTAAGATAGATACAAGATTCCCCCAAGGTCTCAACTTTAAAAATGATTTACTTTATCATTATACATATTAGTCATCTTTTGTCCATATATTTGCTCGGATCCGTCCAGTCTTGCACCACATTGTGGTGTATTGCCCATATCTGTATTATGTGCGCTTATTATTTTTTCATTTGCCATTATTTTCTCATTTATTATGTTTTCTTCACACATATCTTCTATACTTATCATTTTTCCTAAAAAAAATTCATGTGTGTAGTTCACATTTTGTGTTTTTTCTATATGTGTTTCTATATGTGTTGCGTTTTTCATCATTAGACAAACCCATTGGTTGGTCTGGTATTTTGTGAAATTTTCCCTTAAGCTATTTTGATATCTATCCTAACCCTTTTGTTTTGTTGTGTGACATTAGAGCATTATTTATTTATTTATTTATTTATTTGTTTATTTCTATTTAGCTCTGGTTCACACCTATGATTCACACAACATGCGTGTTCAATATTAGACATGTAACTGAGTATTGTCATCATTTTTCTTGATCATAATACACATAATCATTTATATAATTACATACTGTAAGATCCGGCTTTACATGCAATTATAACATGCCTATAATAATTCTCAACATCACTATTTGTGTATATTTAATTATATTCGGCATGCAAACTTTAGCATTGTCCAGATCACTCACTTCACAGGTGTTTGTTACACGTTACCGGTGACGCTTGTTATATGTCATTCGTGACGTGTGCACACCAACACTCATGATTGGTTTACTTTTGTTTTTAACACATGTTATGTGCTATGCTCATTAGACCATGATTAAGCGCGCATGCGCGCGAAACGCGTAGGTTCTACCTGTATACCGCACATGAGCTGTTTTTATCCTTTGGTATGAAATAAAGATTTTTGCATATTTTTAACTTGGAGTGCTGGGACCATCACCTTTTGTACTTTTCCAAAGCTATTTTACATTTACAATAGCATAATTAAAATGAATAAATGCTTTTTCTATTACATATACTGTAAATAAATAAATCCTTGGGACCTGGAAATCAAGATTTGACGAATTGGAGGTCACCAAGTCTTAGACATCTTTAGAAAAGGATGCAGACACCCAAGGCCGGATTAAGGTTGGTGGAGGCCCTGTGCAACAATTTTGTTGGGGGCCCCCCCATTTTCTTCCCCCACAAATAAACCATACAGTGATCTATACATGTGGCTGATTACTGTAGGGGACTTAGCACCTACCCCTCCTCACTCCTGGCTGTATGGCTCAGCATGCTCCTCTGTTCTGCATATGATGGTCCATAGAGGCTGCAGTCCAGAGGAAGATTCCAGGCCCTAGAGACATGATGGGGGAGGGGTAAGCATCGCGGTGTGTTGCCACTTAATTCAATGCGAGAACACAGCACTTTAGCACTTTTTGTGCTCTCTTGCCCCCTGTGTTAGCCACTACAGCTAGCATATGCAGGCTATATATCATACACTGCACACAGGCTATATACCATACACTGCACACAGGCTATGTGTCATATGCTGCACACAGGCTATATACCATACACTGCACACAAGCTATATATCATACACTGCACACAGGCTATATACCATACACTGCACACAAGCTATATATCATATGCTGCACACAGGCTATATATCATATGCTGCACACAGGCTATATATCATACACTGCACACAGGCTATATGTCATATGCTGCACACAGACTATATACCATACACTGCACACAGGCAATATATCATAGGCTGCATACAGGCTATATATCATACACTGCACACAGGTTACATGTCATATGCTGCACACAGGGTATATATCATAGGCTGCACACAGGCTATATACAATACACTGCACACAGGCTATATATTATAGGCTGCACACAGGCTATATACCATACACTGCACACAGGCAATATATCATAGGCTGCACACAGGCTATATACCATACACTGCACACAGGCTACATGTCATATGCTGCACACAGGCTATATACAGTATATATGCCCCTATAGTATATACCCCTGCTCTGATATATGCCCCCATAGTATATGCCCTCGGCTCTGATATATGCCCCCATAGTATATGCCCCCTGCTCTGATATATGCCCCTATAGTGTATACCCCTGCTCTGATATATGCCCCTATAGTATATACCCCTTCTCTGATATATGCCCCTATAGTATATATCCCTGCTCTGATATATGCCCCTATAGTACATACCCCTGCTCTGATGTGCCAATACAAAACAAAACCTCATACTCACCTGATCTGGGCAGATGACAGGTCTTCTCCTGGCTCTTCTCTGTTCCTTCAGCCTGTCAGCCACTGTGACAGATGCTCCAGCATGCTCCATGATGTCACATCCCTGCTGGAGAGATCAGGTTTCCTTGCTGAGGTCCCATGCTGTCCTCTCCTCAGTGAGGGGGAGGGGCAAGGGGAGTGAGAACCTCGGCAGGAACCTAGGCACCCGGAAGCTTGACAGGAAGAATCCATTCAAAGACCCACCAGGGGGAGTCTGAGCCTGCCGGGAGGGAGATGCTTACACAGGATTAACCCTACATCTCCCTCCCTGGACAGCATGCAGTGTGGCCAGTGCTGTGTCCAGGTAGGGTTTCCACATGCTTTTTGTGCGTGGGACTGGCTCCCAGACACCCCTTCTGGGTTTGGGCTGGTGGAGGCCCCCTAGTGGTGGAGGCCCCTAAGCACGTGCCCCTTGTGCCCTCCATTTACCTCTTAAGGACATATGACGTACCGGTACGTCATATGTCCTCATTAGCACTTCAAAGAGGGGCCGCGTGTAGCCCGGGACCGCCGCTATTAGCGGGCACGGTCTGATCTCCGTGCCCGCTAATTAGCTAATCGGAGGCAGCTGCCAAAGTTGACAGCTGCCTCCGATTACCGGAGGCAACCTTTCCCTGGTGTCTAGTGGGGGAGATCGCTCCTCCGGGACGTTGTCCCGGAGGAGAGATCTCCGTTACTGATGCCGGCCGGGGACTCGTCCAAGATGGCGCCGTCCCCAGCTCGGCACTCGTTTACTTCCGGCTGCAGCAGCCGGAAGTAAACGAGTGCCTATCTCATTGATCTCTGCAGCATATCTATGCTGCAGAGATCTCAATGAGAGATCAAAGTATATATACTAGAATTCCCCTAGGGGGGCTTCTAGTATAAGTGTAAAAAAAAAAAAAAGTGTTGTTCATAGTAAAAAGCCCCCTCCCCCAATAAAAGTCTGAATCACCCCCCTTTTCCCAGGTTTTAAATAAAAGTAAACAAATAAATAAATAAATAAACATGTTTGGTATCGCCACGTGTGTAATCGCCCGAACTATTAATTAATCACATTCCTGATCTCGCACGGTAAACGGCGTCAGCGCAAAAAAAATCCCAAAGTGCAAAATTGCGCATTTTTGGTCGCATCAAATCCAGAAAAAATGTAATAAAAAGCAATCAAAAAGTCGTATATGCGCAATCAAGGTACTGATAGAAAGAACACACCATGACGCAATAAATTACACCTCACACAGCCCCATAGACCAAAGGATAAAAGCGTTATAAGCCTGGGAATGGAGATACAATATAAGTTATACATGTTACATATCGTTTTAATCATAACGACTTGATGAACATGCATAACAAGTCAGTTTTACCCCAGGGCGAATGGAGTAAAAACACAGTTCCCCAAAATAAAAGAAATGCGTTTTTTTTTTTATTTCACCACACTTTGAATTTTTTTCCGGTTTCGTAGTGTACTTAATGCAAAAATTCAGCCTGTCATTGCAAAGTACAATTAGTGACGCAAAAAATAAGGGCTCATATGGGTTTCTAGGTGGAAAAATGCAAGTGCTATGGCCTTTTAAACACAAGGAGGAAAAACCGAAAACGCAAAAACGAAAATGGGCCCCGTCCTTAAGGGGTTAATCCGGCCCTGCAGACACCTCTCGAATGCATCTGGGAAAGCAGGGAATCAGTATTACAGAGCACTATATTACCGGGGTTAGCGATCCCCGGCAATAATGCCGAATACTGTAATAGCTAATATTTAATTAATGTAACAAGGTTTCGTTCTAAAAAGGTTATTTTCGTTGTTCAATAGCTTATTTAAAACGAATCCAAATACATATACTGTTAATAAAAAATAAACATATTTATACATATACATATTTATTTATTTACAGAATATTTATTTGCAAAAGTATGTATTCGTTTTAATTAAGCTATTGAACAAAGAAAATAACTTTATTAGAACGAAAATAAGTTTTATTAATCACACTTTGATCACATTAATGTTCCGATTCAGGAACCTTACTTTTACACTTGCTCACACGTATGTATCACCTAATTAATTGTTATTGGTTCTTGTTAAGCACGTGATATAAAAAGGATGTGAGACACTGGTTTATTGCTTGAGAAAGGTCTCCCGATGAGATTGAAATGTTGCACTGGCTGATATTGTTACTATGAAATAAAAATTACAAGTTTTGGATGTGCTGCAATTTCTTGGGATAGATAGATATAGATAGATAGATAGATAGATAGATAGATAGATAGATAGATAGATAGATAGATCTATATCGATCTATCTATCTATGTATCTATCTATAATTTTCCTTCCAAAAAAACAGGCTTTGTTCTATTTAAATAAATAAACAACCATCTTTTCTATCAGCGATAAACAAAACAATAGTAACCCCAAATAATAAGGCCTGAAAGAATACATAAATGATTCAAGGTGTTATTCTCTTGGGTGTGCTCATGCAAAGAATAAGTAATTAATACTGTTGTTAATTTGTCTTCAATGACTGTAAATCAATTTCAGACAACTGTTTTATCAAAAGGACTTTCCTTTGACCCACCTTTGCCACATTGATTTCCTGTTGCCTTTTACTTAAAGTGTAATTATCATTGCAAAATAAAAATCACAGTCTCTGGTTAAGCTGTTATACATGAATATTAGATGTAAGGCAAATATAATGTTTAAATAATATTTATATTTTAGACTACTTTATCTGCTTTTATTGGTTTATGTTCTACATTCTCTAGTAGATGGGTTGGGTGTGGTAATACAACTTTTTTTTTTTTTTTTTTTTAACACCAATTAAATTACTCCATATTGTCACATTCCTTCTGATGTCACAGAGTGAAGAAGAAAAACTGCAGCGTGTTCCCCTTCCTTCTCCCCTCTCAAAGCATAAAACTCATACTGTTGCAGCTTCTCCCTCTAGTATTCCCCATCCCAGTCTAGTATTACCTGTGTAGTAAGAACCTAAAGGGAGCCATAGATGAGGAAATTGCCACTTTCTCTCTCTCTTTCTCTCTCTCTCTCTCTCTCTCTCTCTCTCTTTTTGTAGTTACCTTTCCTGCTTTATTTGAAAAGAAATTACAACTATACCGTAGGTGCACCTTAGGTTTAGAGGAGACAGCTCATTAAATGGATCTTGTTATTGTCAAAGGAAAGTAAATAAATTACAAGTGCATCTTTAGCAGCTGTCTGTTTCATTGGTGAGAAAACAACACTAGATATGTTACACTTGGATGTTTCCAAACTGCAGTCAAATTCTTCATGGTCACATGTGGCTCGGGATAATTAATCACCATTAGTTCCATGTTGATTGCTGTGCCAGAAAGGAAACTGCACTGAAATGAGTCGACATTTGTCATTTCCACATCCTTTCAGTACATGTGCTTGCCCTCAAGTTAATATAGATCTCTAGGTTGTTGTTATTTATTACTGATGTCAATGAAGACAATGGGAATAATCAATATCTCGATCAGTGTGCCAATTACATTGAGTAACTGGGAAATTTGGTTTAAACAACTTCCTTTCAATCTCGTCCTTCTATAAAGAAAACATCATGCTGGTGATTTGCTGGGTGTTTTGCATAAACTGAGTAGAATTGGCTATATTTAAAGTAATGAAAATTTCAAGCAGCGCAACATAAATCTTGAAATAAACAAACAGGCAAATCTAAAGAACATACATTTGATGTAAAGGGCACACAGCTACTTAAGTTATCTAATCAAACTTTGTAAATGAAAGAAGGTCATGTTTGTTCTGGATTAAAGACATTCTTTGGATCACAAAGTACCTGGCACATCTGCCACAACAGGAGGAAATTGCTTCTTGTGTTTATGCACTCTTCTCCTGAAGACACGAGAAGAAAGTCCTCAAACCTTAAATTTGAATTTTAACGGTTATGCAAATGCTAATTGGATTCATGAAGTATTATTTCTAACAGATGCTGTGGGCTTCCCAGCCTTCATATAGAAAGCAAGGTAGAAGCTTATTTTACATTGAACAAAATATAGTATCAGCAGAAAAATGACATTAAAATCACACAGCAATGAACATGAAATATAGACTGATGAACAAGCAGAATCAGCTTAAACATTCAGAACAGACGCTTTGTATCCTGTGTTGAAAATATGGGATACAGAGCAAAAATAGCCATGAGAATATCATTTGCAGAAAATGTTTATGACTGTATTGCCATACATTGTTAACAGCTAGTGATGAGCGAATAGTGAGATATTTGAATATTCGATATTCGTACGAATATCCCGCGAATATTCGATCTCATTAACCGTAGAATGCGTGACATCAGAAATCTTCATATTAACGTGTTGGGGGCCTTTTAGGCCCCCATGCGAATCACATGTAAAAACACACTTATATAAAACTTCTACAAGTTTATTTTAAAACTGCTAAATAAAATATGACTAGTAAACAAAATTTTACTAATTTTTCACAAATAAAACCAAAAAAATTATTTTTTTCCAAATTTCTCACAAACATATGAAAAAACGCATAGAATTCTATACCAAACTAGCTGCAGCTACATTTCTATTATGTTTCTTTTCTATTCTATTAGTCTTCCAAACAATTTTGACAAGTTATTTTTTCGGAAGAATGTTCTTTGCAGACATTTTCCTTACAAATTGAACAAAATCTCTCAGTTTTCCTTTCTACGTTTCTTGGACACATGAAACAGCGCTTTCTTTTTCTTTCTCCTGGCCCTGGAATCATCTGAAACTGTACGCCACACCGTTTCATTGCTTCTTTAGTTTGCTTTATCAAGCCTTTCACGTCACTTCGCTGTATCATGTGAGGCATTACAAGCTCATGACAAAGGTCCTTCAAAAATAGGCGTCTCCTGTCCTTCCTCCGTGCATGGAATTCTGGATGATTTTCTGTATAAATGATGAATGAATTCAGGGCTGCTACATCAAGCATATTTGAAAAAAGTACTACAGGCCATCGTTTTGTTTGCCTCTTGCATGAATATTCTCCCACCATCTCATCCATTTTGTCTACACCTCCTTTAGTTTTATTGTAATACAGGATGATTTCTGGCTTTAATTTTCTGTCATTGCTGTCAATACTGCAATTGTGATGCATGGTACTGAGTAAAATCACTGATTTCTCCTTCTTTGCTTTGTAAGATACCAAAGTCGCTTTGTTATTGAATCCAAAGACACTCTCATAAAGTGCTCGCTGACGATTGTGTTTCAGTGCTTCTGGAATTTCTCGGCGGTTTGCCTTGATAGTACCAACAAGTGTAATATGTTTTTGAACCAGAAAATTGCCTAGTTCAACATTGGTGAAATAATTGTCCATGGTAATGTTTCTACCTGAACTGAATATTGGAACAGCAAGAGTTTTGACAATTTCAGACCCCAGATCCTTCTGTGCTGGTGCACCAACCTCTTTGCCACAGTAGATTACGCCATTTATGCCATAATAACATGCCGAATCACACATCCAGAAGATTTTGATTCCATATTTGGCTGGCTCGCTGGGCATGTATTGTATGAACTTGCAGCGTCCTCTGAACGGTACAAGTTGCTCATCTACTGTAACATTACCACTAGGATTGTAAAGTTTGGTACAATTTTTGATAAATATGTTCCAAATATAACTGATAGGGGCTAATTTGTCTGTTTCAAACCTCAATGCACGTGTTCGCTTATCATCAAATCGAATATGTCTTCTAATTTCCTCATATCTGTCCACTGACATTGTCGCCTTATAGTGTGGATCAGAAAGTGGGTCCAGAAATAATTCTCGTATAGGAACATCATACGATTTTTGACTTCCTGCCAGCAGTAAAAGTCCAATGTATGCATAAAGTTCCTCTTTTGAGATATTTTTCCAGGACTTATTTTTTGCAGAAGCAATACGTCTTCCTTCTAGGTTTGAACATAAAAGGACCTCTTCTGCCATATTGTCAGAAAAAAAAGTACAGAATACGTCTTTAGGGGAAAAGTACCTGGGACTTCCCACGGCTCCTTGAGCCTGTCTCACAATATTATGGATTGCAGTACGTCCGACTAATGTAGGTTTACTGTCCCAAAAAATATTCGTTTTGGATGTTCTACTTATCACTTCTTGAGGATCCACTGTATTCACTTCTTCATCATCTGAAGAAGAAGAATCACTTGAGGATGTTTGATTCTCTGGTGGCAGGTACTCGTCATCGGACAAAGATAGTTCACTTTCATCATCACTTTGAAACATAATTGCTTCAATCTCTTGGTCAGTCAGATGCTTGGTGGAAGACTGCGCCATTGCTGACTAGATGTTAGCAAACTATGAAAAAAACAATGAACACAATCAAGATTGTCCACTCTTTGCTTGTGTGTGACACACTGTAAGGGTAATGTGCCCCCTCCCTCCTCTCACCCTCAGCAGCTCTTACCTTTTATACTTTATTTTAGGTGGTGTGTGTACAATTCTCTGGATGTCTTTAGCTCAATAGCTTTACCATTTGCAGGCTTCTTAGAATCAGAGAAACTGAAACTGAATCAGTCTTCCTCTCAACATCTTATCTTATCTCAGGTCCTTCACAATTAGCTCACAGTGTATACTGTCGTCATTACTCTATACACAGCTCATTACTGTATTCCGAAGGACCTGAGATGATGTCATGGCCTTACCACTCCCTCACAAAATCACATGACATCCTCATATGGCATTATCCACACCCTGGCCCCCCCACCAGCATTACTGAGTACAAATAAAGTAACTTGAGACACAAACACTACTGAGAAAATGATAAAATATACATGGGGGCCTAAAAGGCCCCCAACACGTACAGATGTGGTTTTCACAAAAAAAGCATTGTTACACCGAAATGCCTATGAAAAAAAAATTATATGAACAACTGGATATTACCAAAAACGACATACTTGAGGATTACCTGGAGTTTCAAAATTCTAACTTAAGTAATTTTGCAGATAATAGCAAAAAAGTAAGCATGGGGGCCTAAAAGGCCCCCAATACGCATTCTAGGGTTAAAGTCTATGGGAACAAGTATTCGATTAGTGAAAAACATCAATTTGACCATTTGGAGGGTGAAACCGGAAGCTGGGGGATATGAACGCGTATCGAATATTTATCGAATATTCGCGGGATATACGTACGAATATCGAATATCTCACTATTCGATCGAATATCTATTCGATCGAACAGTATTCGCTCATCACTATTAACAGCCACTAACTGATATAGCTCATAACTTTTCTGATACAGCGTACATATCAAATATACAGATGTAGTCAGGTTTACCATGAGTTGAAGCCAGGGTAGCCTTGATCCCTGATGCAGCAATTGTGTCAGGGAGGTATGTTAAGTCAATTAGAAAGTCAAGTTAAATGCGATATTGTGATCAAGTTAACCCTGGCTACAACTCATGGTAAACCTGACTACATCTGACTACAACCTGACTACTCACGAAGACTGGGTGGCCACCATATTAAGCCAAAGGTACTGTTAATAATAATAATAATAATAATAATAATAATAATAATAATAATAATCATCATCATCAGTGGTGTAACCACAGGGGCTGCAGTAGATTCAGCAGCAACTGGTCCTATAATTCAGGAGGGCAAGAGACCTCCTTCTAAACGTTAAGGTTTATTGATCTGCTGTATACCTTAAGGGTATGTTCACACTGAGTAAAACAGGCTGAATCCCGCCTGTCTCTGTGTGTCATAGCCAGTCTATGGGAGAGCGCGCGCTCCTCCGCCCCCGTGGCTCTCCGCTCAAAGAAGTGAGATGTCACATCTTCAAGCGGAGGAGCGCGCACTCTCCCATAAAGAAGAAGCGTTACACTAAGGCAGGTGGGGAGGAGAGTTCCGCCATGGAATTCCGCCTGTTTTTCTCAGTGTGAACATACCCTAAACATCTGCTGAATTTCAGCATCAATATTCTACTAATAACTGGAAGTCTCAGCTTAGTTGTAGCTCCAGTGGTGAGAAAGAAAACTGCAAGATGTCAGGATTATTTTATAATATAGATAAAAAATGGAAAATGAGAAGAAACGTCACCAAATATTCTTTAAAAAAAAAACTTAACATAAAAACATTAAACAATAAGCCATTTTCTAAAGACACATTCCCTTTAAGTCATATTACAAGAGACTGCACTGACAGGATCAGGGAAAGTCTGAACTGACTTTTAATGCCTACAGCTCCCCAGGGCCGCAAACTTTAAAAAGTTGCACAATTTTAGTGAAGGGGGGGGGGGGGGTCCTTGCACAAATGAAATTAAACTTTTTGCTGGTTTGTGCTAGGTTTTGATAAATAAAAGAGTGATAGCTGCAGCAAATAGCTAAATAGATACAAAAGTCTGCAGGGGCACTGGGAGCTAGATAGCACCTCATTAGCTGAGTGCTAGATATACATGGTAACTTATTGCAATTAATTACTCACAAAAAAAAAAATCACACAGGTATGTAAATATCATAAAATATCAGGCACAATCTAAAATTTTGCAACATATGCAATGTTGCTTTAATATTAACATACTGCAGTTATGATTTTACTCAACTTTTTTTTTAAACAACTAACTTTTCAACAACTAATAATGACAATCAAAGGGAATTGCTAATAGCTAGTGATGAGCAAATACTGTTCGACTGAATAGATATTTGAATCGAATCGAATAGTTAGGTATTCAATAGTATCGAATATTATCAAATAGTACGCCAATTATTCGATAAATATTCGATAAGCGTTCAAATACCCCTTCCCTTTTCCTGAGGTGTCATTGTGGACTTGGTGAACCTCCAAGTGGTCGAATAGATGTTATTCAATAATCAAATACTTGTTCCCATAGACTTTAATGGGATCGAATATTTGATCGAACGTTCGAATATCTGGGAGATTTCACTATTCGCTCATCAGTTGTAATAGCATCAGGAGTCGGTAAACATGCAAATAAAAGCGCAAATATCTAAACATAGGGAAAGTAAAGTAGTAATGATACATTAATAAACCATCCTTCAGTGGGAGATGCAGTGTTAAACAGAGTGCTCTGGGGTGAGGCTTCTAGTTAATGAGGGCATCACATTATAATATGTATTACAAGATGGTCACATCTCCATGTATAAGATATATTTTTGCTTTCTCTTCAAGAAAGTCACTTGTTTATCTATATCAGAAGGTACCCCATTATTAATCAGGATCGTATCACCTGTGTTGGAAAAAAGCCAACTTGTAGTCCGCTCTCCCCCCCCCCGAGCAGTTAACCCCATAGGCGCTGCATTCCGTGGGACCACATCGTCTATGGGGAATCCGGAGGGATTCCATAGCAACCCAGACACTGCCAACTGTGACTGCTATGGTATAACGATCAGGGGTCTGATAGTTTGAATGAGCTGGCAGCTGTAATGCTGACAACTCATTCACTAGATCATGTGCTTTAATGCATTATATACATGAAAAAGTTACAGTAAAAAAAAAAACACCACACATAAAATAAATAAAAAAGTAAAAAAATAATAATAAATTTAAATAAAATAATTAAATAAAATGTAAATAAATAAATAAATATACACATTCTCCATTGCCCCTTTATAGATGATACCCTATAAATACTGTCTACCCGTCTGTTAACACCGCACCTGCATGGTGGCCCTACAACAGTAGTTAATCTTTGGGGAGTTATGCCACCCGGTGGAGGGGAACATCAACATCTTTTTATGCTCGTCTTGTATTTATTTATTTATTGTACAGTATGTTCTTCACTATTTTTGTGCTACCTCACTTGCTCCCTATTGGTTGTTGGTGTAACAGGTGAGTGCTCCAATTAAGTAGGGACAACAGTGTTGGGCCCTGGTGTCTAGTGATCCCTATCTTGGGATCCCTCAGCATTGCTTATGGCCGCTAGCTTCATCCTTCCGAGATATCACACATCTTTGTTGTTTTTGGTACATAGTGTAGTTATTGTCAAAGACAAGGGGGGACATTTATCAAAGGGTGTAAAATTTAGACTGGTGCAAACTGCCCACAGCAACCAATCACAGCTCAGCTTTCCTTTCAGCACTGCCTAAAGCTGAGCTGTGATTGGTTGCTGTGGATAGTTTGCACCAGTCTAAATTTTACACCCTTTGATAAATCTCCCCCAAGGTGTTTCCTTTATAAAAGCAAAGAAAGGCTAAGTTTCCTTTAAACTAAATGACTTGTGATTCATGCAGATTCTTCTGTTATTTATCCTGTTTAAATGAAGTAAGGACCCAGAATTAAGGTTACTCCATTCTGCACATGATACAATGGATTGGTACATATATCACCAAGAAGGATCATAACAGTATAGTAACATAATAGTAGGAGGTCCAGGGTGCAAACTTGCTGCTTGTTAATAAATTCCTCTATAAATTTACTCTATAAAGCTCAAGGGAATTGCTAATAGCTAGTGATGAGCAAATACTGTTCGACTGAATAGATATTTGAATCGAATCGAATAGTTAGGTATTCAATAGTATCGAATATTATCAAATAGTACGCCAATTATTCGATAAATATTCGATAAGCGTTCAAATACCCCTTCCCTTTTCCTGAGGTGTCATTGTGGACTTGGTGAACCTCCAAGTGGTCGAATAGATGTTATTCAATAATCAAATACTTGTTCCCATAGACTTTAATGGGATCGAATATTTGATCGAACGTTCGAATATTAAGGTATTAATAATAAGGTATTAAAGGTATTAATTAATAATAGGTATTAACTCAGGATTATTACTTTTTTTTGGGGGGGGGGTGCAAAAGGAGTTTGGACATACATGTCTATAGTTAGTCTTTTGGCAAAGCCTGCTTAATTTACAGTTTCTATTCAGTTCGTATTCTAAACACCTGAAGGTAGGTACAGTATGATTCTCTGCTGTCAATTATTAGACCTCTACAAAACACAATCTAGAAATCTTGTTGCACTTTAACAGAATCATTAGAAATAATATGCTTATCCTGCATTCTGTACAGAATGCCTCCATCCATTTCTGTTTTCAAAGAGCATAGAGTAGAACATCTTCATTTTATAAAACTCAGCATCATACAATGAAAGTATATGCGGTCTGCACAAAATGTTTCTAAAACACAAGTCAAACTATAAATTGCTAGTAGATTACATGTGTCTACGTAATATTTAGGAATAGGTTGTTAAGTGTTAGGTTTTCATAATGTTAAGGATGCAATACCCTCATCTAACAAAAACTTATTCTATTTTAACTTTTGATTTCTAAATCACAAAAAACTATTCAGTATGGCTAAGTTATACAGTATATGGGAGACGTATGAAAAGGCGTAAATGCCTTTTTTAGGCACAGATGGGGCAAATAGGCATAAAAATATTCGCAAACTGTATTTTTGCAAAAAAAAAAATTCGTATTTGCCCCATCTGTGCCACCTTCACCAGTGGGGTGGAGAGGGCGCGTTACGAGGGGTGCGGCTGCACGCAGAGGGGGCGCGGCCTCTGTGTGCGCAGCATTTATCATTTTTTCCGTAAAAAAATGATAATGAAACCTACGCCAATCCAAATCACTCTTGAACCAAAGCAAATTTTGCCACAAAGAATGACTGAAATGCAAAAAAATGGTTTCACAACCCAAAAATAATGATTTTTTTTTAAACTAACATGAAACCAGGTGGATATGTGCTATTATAAGTTACTGTACAGTATAACAATCAGCATGTGGTATGTATAGCAAGTAGTGATGAGCAAGTACTAAAATGCTTGGGTGCTCATTACTTGAGACGAATATCTCCCGATACTCGAGTGCTCGTTTCGAGCAACGAACCCCATTGAAGTCAATGGGAGACTATAGCATTTTTGCAGGGGACCCAAGTTCGGTAGGGGGAAGGTCGTGTGAAAACCTGTCAACCTCAGTTGCGCTATACAAATAATATACAAATACAACCTGTGTGCGCTATACAAATTAAAAAAAAAAAAGGGCAGGCACACCAGTAGTCAACATGGATGCCAGTGAAGGCCTAGCAGTAGTCAACATGGATGCCAGTTAAGGCCCAGCAGTAGCCAATATGGAGGCAAGGGCAGACACACTAGTAGTCAGCAGTAGTCAACATGGATGCCAGTTAAGGCGCAGCAGTAGCCAACATGGAAGCAAGGGCAGGCACACCTGTAGTCAACATGGATGCCAGTTAAGGCCCAGCAATAGCCAACAGTCTGTAGTAATACTATTAAAAAACGATTTGAAGCCCTAAAAAGGGCTGTTTGTTTGTATTGCTAGTATTCCCTGCCTACTGGAACGCTAAATCCTACACTGATGCTCTTCCTGAGAAGCAGCAGCTCTGTCCCCGATCTCTCACAGCATGCGTCTGAAGCGAGCACTGCCGGCTGCGAGTTTTATATGGCAGGGTCATCTGATCTGGCCAAGCAATCGCTGCTATCGACATGTATGGGCCCCACGTGATCGCAGGTTGTAACACAGAGTCTCCTGCATGTTTATTGGCTGAGAAATAGCGCCCAAACTTACAGGAAACGGATGATGAGATTTTCTCGAGTATCGTGAGATGCTCATCTGAGTAACAAGTACAATCGAGTACTCTAATACTCGATTAAGTACCAAGCTCGGACGAGCATGCTCGCTCATCATTAAGAGCAAGTGCATACGAATGAAAAAACAGCAACAGATTGCAGCATACCTCCCAACTTTTGCTGGGAGGAAAGATGGACATTCACGGCAATGCAGAGACGCAGGCTCTGCTTGAAATTCTGCCACTTCTGCTCAGTGTGAACGGGCCCTTAAGATGACACAGAAACCAGACGTGCCCAATTAACTTCAAAGGGGTCCATATAGTTTGGTTGCATATAGTTCTGTATGGGTGGGTACTGCTCTGTATGGGTGTGTACAATTCTCTATATGGGTGTGTATAGCTCTGTATAGGTGTGTATAATTCTCTGTATGGCTATGTTCACACAACATCAAAAATACTAAAAAGGCGGCCAAGATTTAACTGACTGCAATGCCAATGCATTGAAGTCAATAGAAAGATAGATGACCAACGCATGCAGTGTATTAAATAGAGGATGTTTTTGCCGCAGGAGTCAAAATAATGAACATGATCATTATTTTCGGACATCTTTTGCAAACAGCGGATGCTTTTTATTTGTAGTTCAGACACAGTTTTTCTTTTGGTCACTGTTCTTTCTCAGTTTTTTTCTATTAAATTCAATTGACTTTTTAATTAAGCCACACCCAGAGTCCAATTAATAACCCCAAACTAAAATATTGTGCAAACACCAGTCATTGCACTAAGGGGAGGCCAGGCAACTAAATGACGTCCGTTATTTTAGCCTCAAAATAACGGACGTCATTTTAAACAGAGCTGAAAAAACCTTGTGTGAACATAGCCTATAGTTGCGTATAGCTCTGTATGGTGTCATTTTGCAGCATCATCTTTTTTTTTTCAGACTTCTACTCCAGTGATCAGAAGTGGACAAACAAAAAACCCACTACAAATGTAAACTAAGCCTTATGCATAAAAACATTTCACATCTACACACACACACACACACACACATAACATGCATACATTTACTGAGACATATATTTCTTTTACACACACACATATGATTATTACACAGATACTGTACATTGCATACTCAGTCATATACACAGGTCACACTGACTTTTGCGCAGTATAAGGGTGGGTTCACACTGAGGAATTCTCGCGAATTTTCAGGCGGATTGCGTGGCAGAATCCGCCCGTAATTCCGCCTGTAAAGAATGAACATTGTAAATGTACATTGTCTTTAAAGGTCTTTTCACTTATTTGTTCACACAGCGGAATTCCACACTAAAATTTCCGCCGCGGATCCCCTTTCGTCCGAAGAATTGACAGGTCAATTCTTTGGGCAGATTCCACAAGAGGAATCCTATAGAAGTCAATGGAGCTTGAATTCTGCTTGAAATTCGACTTGAATTTTACTTGCACTCAAATTCAGCTTCTATTCTCCCAGAGCTGAATAGATGAGGAATTTCAAGCAAAAAGCTTTTCTCTACAATTCCTCGAGAATTCCCCAGTGTGATCCCACCCTTACTGGATTTCTTACAGTACAAAGTGGGATCCTAAAGCTTTGGGGAACACAGAAGACAGAAGTGTATTGGGATACAGCAGTGTGTGGGGATACAGCAGTGTGTGGAGGAGAATAGAGAAGTCTAGAGGTGCGGGGTGCACACTGCAGTTTTGGGGCACATATCAGTTATAGGTGGTGTGGGGGACACACCAGCCTTTACTGTGAGTGTGTGGGGTAGCAGCCTTTGAGGGTACATCAGGGGGGCAGCAAATACTTTGTATGCATAGCAAACTGAGGAGAACACAACAGCCATAACTGCGTGTGGGGGTGGGGTACAGAGCAGCAGCTACTGTGAGTTTACACTGCAGACTGAGGAAAACACAGCAGCCTTTTAGGAAGGGCTGGGGAAGGACTAGGAGCCTCCAGCGTGTGATTCTCTGCAGACACGCCTCCCCCACCTCTCTGTTTCGTCTCTCTCCCTACTCCTATATACAGCCTGCATCCCCGGGAACCCGACATTTACCAGCAGAGAGCAGGGCACTAGGGGGGTTGATCAGGAAGCAGAAGCTTTAGTCATAGGTGAGAGTCTGTCTTCTCCTCTTTACCACCCTATGTAATCCGGATCCTCAGATGGTTCTGTTTGCAGCCTCAAAATAGCAGCTGCCAGAGCAGGAGTTCAGTAGCCTGTACATTAGTTGTATTTGCAAAAAGCTGATCTCCTGCTCTGGCAGCTGCTGATCAGAGACCATAAACAGTATGATGAGCTGTGCTGCCAGCACTATTGGCACATGTCGCCCAGAAAGTCGCTGATTAAGGCTGGGTTCACACACAGTATATTTCAGGCAGTATTTGGTCCTCATGTCAGGTCCTCATAGCAACCAAAACCAGGAGTGGATTAAAAGCACAGAAAGGCTCTGTTCACATAATGTTGTAATTGAGTGGATGGCCGCCATTTAATGGCAAATATTTGCTGCTATCTTAAAACAACGGCTGTTGTATTGAAATAATGGCAGTGATTTACCGTTGTATGGCGGCCATCCACTCAATTTCAACATTGTGTGAACAGAGCCTTTCTGTGTTTTTAATCCACTCCTGGTTTTGGTTGCTATGAGGACCTGACATGAGGACCAAATATTGCCTGAAATATACTGTTCACTGAGTTTGCCCCTTTCCCCATACTCTGTACCTATGGCAGCATTAAAGCGGAGCTCAAAGTATGGGATAAGTAACATTATATTTAAAGTGAACCTTTCAAGTTTCGGGGGGGGGGGGGGGGGGGGGGACTGTTAAACCCAGTGTAATGGAACTCTACAGCCAGCAATGGAGACAGGTGCTATAGAGATGAAGCATGATGCTTCACTGAGGTATTTAGACTCTATTGTGCACATCGGTCTCTGCAACTTTAGACCTCAACCAGACCCCTAAATACAGACACCTCCTCAAACACACTGCTCCCATTGCCATCCTCTTACTATTTGATTGCTATTTTTTGTCAACAACCCCCTCCCATACCAGACTGATCTCCTTGAACCTATAGCCTTCCCCCACCCCGGCTGGCCATTGAAACATATTTTTTAACATTTGTCACACCAAGACATTTTTAAATTAGTTAATAGTTGCTTCATTAAACTTTAGAAAGATGGTGTAAGCTTACGGTATATTACAGTGTACTTAAATATTTTAATGTCAACATACAATTAAATTTGCATACACTCCCTAACATACCTACCCATTCAAATTTTTGAATTACATACTTTATCAACTGTTCTCAATTGAGCAACACCATGTAATTATATAGTTTTTCCCCCTAATTACAGATATTATCAGATTGCAGAAACATAATTATCAGCACATGCAAACAGTATTGGTTTTAGATACCACGCAGTACATGACAATTAGCAAGGCAGCAGAAAATCAGAAGTATAGATACTGTGCACTGCATCTGAAAAACCCTTGGAGGACAAACACAAGTTTTATTAGTTTTCCTAGGATCAGTATTTAATGCAATGTATCAAAATAAGCATAAAAATGACTGATGCTAATTAAAATTTTTGTAATTTTGGTTCACGTATTTATAAGGCCATGGGACTTTTTTTCCCCTACAAACTCATATGAGGTCTTATTTTTTGCTACACCTGCCGAAATCAGATTAATTTAGAACTTTGGAAAAAATTCAGAACCGAACTTTCTGCAAAGTTCAGAGGAGTTTGGCAACATATAGCTGCTCATGTAAAAAATACATAAGCCTATTCTCACCTGCCTGCGGTCCCCCTGTGTCACCTGGTGACTCTTTGGTCCCATCCTGGTGTCTTTTCTGGAGAAGGCGCGCTCAGCCAATCACAGGCTGAATGAGACAGAACAGAACCGCGGCCTGTGAATGGGCTGTCACTCTAGAGACAAGAGTGACAGCCCGTTCAGCCAATCACAGGCCATGGTGCTGCCCCGTCTTAGTCTACCTTGGAAGATGTAAGGATGGGACCGGAGAAGAAGGACCCCAAGCAAGTGCAGACATGTAAGTATAAGGAGCAGCCTTTAGAAACTGCATTAAAACTGCTAAAGATCTACAGTGGTTTAGCTGTTTTAACGTCATTGTAATGACCAGTCAGGTACGAGAGGAGAGACACAGACAAGTGAGCCCTGAACTAACCCAATCCAGTGTCCCTGCCTACTTACCACAATCTGCCCTAGTTGACAGTGGGTAACTTATAGACGTTCCCTACACTGAGTAGGTGAAACACAAGACAAACAAACACAATAAAGAAAAGTCAGCAATCTGGGTCATACACTGTCAGGTAGCAGAGGTACTGAGTCACAAAGCCAAAGTAAGGTCAGAAGACAAGCAGGAGATCAGGGCAAGCAGCAAACAAGGAAGGTCCAGGAACAAGCCAAATAGTCAAAAACAGGAGACAATCACAAAACAGGGAGCTGAGACAGAGAGCTGAGACACTGTGTGGATACACACCAAAATACCCAGCAACTCCTGCAGAGGGTGTTATATCAGGAACCAGGAATCTGGTTCAGGACAGGATTGGCCCAGCCCCTAATCTCCAACCACAGACACCTGAAACACACACACACACAGTTGGATAAAGCTATAAGGTTGTCTGGAAAACATGGATACAGCCAATGACTATATCCATGTTTTCCACATAGCCTTAGGGCTTTATCCAACTTCAGCAGCCACCGCTAATCAAATGCCAAACAATCGGGTTCGGATTAACTCGAGCATGCTCGAGGTTCGCTCATCTCTACCTAAAATGTCTTCTAATCCAACTGTTTCCTAGTACTATATTATATGAGTCTTTCTCAGAAAACTGAACGGAGAGAACCAGTTAAGATACTCATCTGATTAAAAACAAACTTATAAGAACATATTTTGTGTGCGTATTCTGGGCATTCTTCCAGAAAATTTTTGACCCTTAACAATGAGGGTTTTTTTTTTTAATTGCAGTTGTTTTTGTCCAGTAATCAAAATTATCTAGAATATTTTCTTCAACCTACAGTGTGGCTGATATAATATAGAGTATAGCAGATATGATGAATCAGTTGTAATTCATCATGACCTGTTATGATCTATTTGATGGTGGCATGATCAATTACAATAATTTTTTACCCTTATTTACAATTACTGTCATTTATACGTTTACTAATAAACTAGAATGTGGGTTTAGATCAATTATTAGTTGGCTTAAAGTGGGATTTAATTTTGTGCCTGAATTTTGCAAACTTTTTAACACACAATGTTCCATCTAAAGTAACACCCCTTTTAGTAAATCCATATCCATATTTATGAATCTGCACCCTTTCCGGATGTTACAGTGTGTCTGGCTGTGGACTCCTAACCAGAAACTAGTAGTCTGGAGAAGAAGGAAGGGGGCAGGTCAACATGGAGTCTTATCACCTTCTGCTGGGGAATATATAGAGGACACTAGGTGTGAAGCAAGGGGCTGTAGGTTATGCAGACCCCTACCCCCCAATATACTGACAGAAAACAAAGAACCCAGAACACAGGGGGCAGTTGGATGTGATGTGATGAAGGAGCCAGGAGCTGCAGCTGCTGCCAGATCCTAATGTCCCATGGTGGGAGAAGATCTATTAGAATCTGAGAGCAGGGGAGCTGGTGTGAGCACATCACCTCTGTGGGATCAAGAGGAAGAACTCCATTGGGACTTGAGGACTGATAGGCTGCGTGGACAATTGAAGTTGGATAACCTGCTTCATACAGATGGATTCAATAAATTGCCCTCCTTTTTTTAAGTTGCTTCATCTTCGTCTATTCTCTGATAATTGCCCTGTCACACCGGACACTGCAGAAAAGTGTTGAAAAGTGTCCAAAGCACTTGCTAAAAAAAATCTTGCAGTTACTCTGTCTATTCTGATGCAAGTGGTAGGCAGAAATCCCGGAAGTGCCGTAGACTGTATTGTAAGCTCTGGCGTCCCCCACTCATGTCCGAAAAGATAGAGTACCTGCAGAATTTTTTCAAATGATAGGAAAGCTTTAAATGTGACAGAAATCATGTTTTTGGTATGTGATTTATAAAATGTATAATGTATAAAAACTGGCACACTGCTTCATCTGCAGCTGAAGAATACTTTAAACACAGCCTTTTTTCATTGTAAGATTAGGCAAAATTTAGAAAACTCCCACTTAACAGGTGTGTGTTACGCTAATGACTATTAATTATAAAAAGTGCTAGTATAAAGAAGCTTTTAGTATTCAGTATTAAAGAGCCTCTCATAGCAGCAGGTTCTTCTTTTGGCTATAGATTGATACACATAATTTTCTCGTAAAGAATATCTAAAACATATACTTTGCATTGCAATAAAGTGTCCCTTTCTATTTAGGCAATAAAAGACATGACATTAAGACAGGAAAGAAAAACTGACTTTTCCCATATGTGTTGGAGGTACAGTGGTACCTTGGTTTAAGAGTAACTTGGTTTTGGTTTAAGAGCTCACAATTTTTCAAAATTTTGACTTGGTTTAAGAGCATTGCTTTGGTTTAAGAGCTCCATTTACTGGGTGGGAGGGCGAGTGGAGGAGGGGCATGGTCTGCATAGTGGGGTCTACAGCACTGTACTCTGACCCAGGAAGTCTCCCTCACCTTCCAAATCATAGCAGATCCACTTCAGTCTGTGGCTTGCATCAGGGGACAGGACTGTGGGGGTAATCTCTCCATAGCTGTAACCCCTCTCTCCCCAGACAGAGAGTGCTGCTATACTGTGCCCACATCTGTCCTGTTCATTCCTTCATGCTCCCTGCAGTCTCTGTCAGCTCTTGTGTTTCCCATCCTCTCCATTACTGTACAGTAACTTATAATATTACATATTCTGCTGTTTCTGAATGTTTGTTACATCTGTTTTACATGTTATTAAGAAAAATGAATCATTATTTTTGGGGTGTGGAACCAATTGTCTGCAAATCAGTGATTTCTTATGGAAAAATTTGCTTTGGTTTAAGAGAGGATTTGGAACAAATTATACTCGTAATCCAAGGCACCACTGTATTTTCTCTTTTACAGGTTTCTGTATCTGTCAGAAGTGACATTATTGGCTACACGCCCAAACAATCTGAGCCAGTTTTGCTACTGGCTAGGGATGGTCCGAGCCGAGTTCGGTTCGGGTTCGTACGAACCTGAACTCTCTGTAATGATTCCCGCTATCTGCCCGCTCCGTGCATCGGGCGGATCCAGCAGGAGGACCGCCTGGAAAACTGGGATACAGCCATAGCTATAGGCTGTATCCCAGTTTTCCAGGCGGTCCTCCCGCTGTATCCACCCGCTCCACGGAGCGGGCAGACAGCGGGAATCTGATGCCGAGCGTTCGGGTTCATACGAACCTGAACCTCGGAGGGTTCGGACCATCCTTACTACTGGCCGACAATGAAATAGTAAACTGCAGCTAACTAAAGGTCTAATCCATTGACTAAAACATATTCTGTATCTAAAGGTTAGGAGATATATCTGATCCACGGGGATGCCCTGTTATCCTCTGAACATTATCTGGCTGAAAGGAGAGGCAAATTGGCCTTATTTTCTATGGACTAATTGAAGATACCCAAGTACAACTTTTTGCACAACTGGGGGCTTCATAAAGAACTAGATTTGCATTTCCAGGGAAATACATAGTGCTTGAAAAGAGCGCCCCTTTACCAGTGACTTCCATTTAACTTTAATCCTGGGTGCCGTCCCTTTAAGAGCGACTTGGGTCCCATCCCTTTAAGAGCAACTTGGCTCCCGTCCCTTTAAGAGCGACATGGGTCCCTTTAGGAGCGACCTGAGTCACTTTAAGAGCAACATGGATCCCTTCGCTCTTGAAGGGACCCAGGTCACTCTTAACGGAACCCAGGTCGCTCTTAAAGGGACCCAGGTCGCTCTTAAAGGTACCTAGGTCACTCTTAAAGGGTCCCAGGTCGCTCTTAAAGGTACCCAGGTCGCTCTTAAAGGGACCCAGGTCTCTCTTAATGGAACCCATTTCGCTCTTAAAGGGACCCAGATCACTCTTAAAGGGACCAATTTCACTCTAAAAGGGCCCCAGGTCGCTCTTAAAGGGCCCCCGTTGTACTTAAAGGGACCCAAATGGCTTTTAAAGGGACCCAGGTCACTCTTAAAGGGACCCATTTTGCTCTTAAAGGGACCCATTTCGCTCTTAAAGGGACCCAGATCGCTCTTAAAGGGACTAATTTCATGCTTAAAGGGACCCATTTCACTCTTAAAGGGACCCAGTTCGCTCTTAAAAGGACCTATTTTGCTCTTAAAGGGACATATTTCGCTCTTAACCTCTTAAGGACATAGGACGTACCGGTACGTCCTATGTCCTCACTTGCACTTCAAAGCGGGGCCGCGCGGCGGCCCCACTTTGAAGTGCCGCGATCCCGGGTGCCGCGAGTAGCCCGGGACCGCCGCTATTAGCGGGCACGGTCTGATCGCCGTGCCCGCTAATTAGCTAATCGTAGGCAGCTGTCAAAGTTGACAGCTGCCTCCGATTACCGGAGGCAACGTTTCCCTGGTGTCTAGTGGGGGAGATCGCTCCTCCGGGACCTTGTCCCGGAGGAGCGATCTCCGTTACTGATGGCGGCCGGGGACGCGTCCAAGATGGCGCCGTCCTCGGCTCGGCACTCGTTCGTTTTCGGCTGCAGCAGCCGAAAGCAAACGAGTGCCGATCTCATGGATCTCTGCAGCATATCTATGCTGCAGAGATCTCAATGAGAGATCCAAGTGTATATACTAGAAGTCCCCTAGGGGGGCTTCTAGTATATGTGTAAAAAAAAAAAAAAAAAGTGTTGTTAATAGTAAAAAGCCCCCTCCCCTAATAAAAGTCTGAATCACCCCCCTTTTCCCAGGTTTTAAATAAAAGTAAACAAATAAATAAATAAATAAACATGTTTGCTATCGCCGCGTGCGTAATCGCCCGAACTATTAATTAATCACATTCCTGATCTCGTACGGTAAACGGCGTCAGCGCAAAAAAATCCCAAAGTGCAAAATTGCGCATTTTTGGTCGCATCAAATCCAGAAAAAATTTAATAAAAAGCGATCAAAAAGACGTATATGCGCAATCAAGGTACCGATAGAAAGATCACATCATGGCGCAAAAAATGACGCCTCGCACAGCCCCATAGACCAAAGGATAAAAGCGCTATAAGCCTGGGAATGGAGCGATTTTAAGGAACGTATATTGGTTAACAACGGTTTGAATTTTTTACAGGCCATCAGATACAATATAAGTTATACATGTTATATATCGTTTTAATCGTAACGACTTGAGGAACATGCATAACAAGTCAGTTTTACCCCAGGGCGAATGGCGTAAAAACACAGTTCCCCCAAATAAAAGAAATGCGTTTTTTTTTTTTCAATTTCACCACACTTTGAATTTTTTTCTGGTTTCGCAGTGTACTTTATGCAAAAATTCAGCCTGTAATTGCAAAGTACAATTAGTGACGCAAAAAATAAGGGGTCATGTGGGTTTCTAGGTGGAAAAATGCAAGTGCTATAACCTTTTAAACACAAGGAGGAAAAACCGAAAACGTAAAAACGAAAATGGGCCATGTCCTTAAAGGGTTAAAGGGACCCAGGTCGCTCTTAAAGGGACATATTTCGCTCTTGAAGGGACATATTTCGCTCTTAAAGGGACCCAGGTCGCTCTTAAATGGAACAATTTCATTCTTAAAGGGACCAATTTCGCTCTTAAAAGGGACCAATTTTGCTCTTAAAGGGACCCAGGTCGCTCTTAAAAGGACCCATTTTGCTCTTAAAGGGACATATTTCACTCTTAAAGGGACATATTTTGCTCTTAAAAGGACCCAGGTTGCTCTTAAAGGGACCCATTTTGCTCTTAAAGGGACCCATTTCGCTCTTAAAGGGACCCAGATCGCTCTTAAAGGGACCCATTTTGCTCTTAAAGGGACCCAGGTCGCTCTTAAAGGGACCCAGGTCGCTCTTAAAGGGACCCAGGTCGCTCTTAAAGGAACCAATTTTGCTCTTAAAGGGACATATTTTGCTCTTAAAGGGACATATTTCGCTCTTAAAGGGACATATTTTGCTCTTAAAGGGACCCAGGTCGCTCTTGAAGGGACCCATTTCGTTCTTAAAGGGACCCATTTCGCTCTTAAAGGGACCCATTTTGCTCTTAAAGGGACCCATTTCACTCTTAAAGGGACCCAGGTTGCTCTTAAAAGGACCCATTTTGCTCTTAAAGCGACATATTTCGCTCTTAAAGGGACCCAGGTCGCTCTTAAAGGGACATATTTTGCTCTTAAAGGGACATATTTCGCTCTTAAAGGGACCCAGGTCGCTCTTAAAGGAACATATTTTGCTCTTAAAGGGACCCAGGTTGCTCTTAAAGGGACATATTTTGCTCTAGAAGGGACCCAGGTTGCTCTTAAAGGGACCAATTTCGTTCTTAAAGGGACCTTGGTCGCTCTTGAAGGGACATATTTCGCTCTTAAAAGGACCCAGGTCACTCTTAAAAGGGACCCGGGCCGCTCTTAAAGGGACCTTGGTCGCTCTTGAAGGGACATATTTCGCTCTTAATAGCGACATGGGTCTCTTTAAGAGCGACATGGGTCCCATACTTTTTGGAGTGTCCCATCCGTTTAAGAGCAACTTGGGTCCCGTCCCTTTAAGAGCGACTTGGATCCCTTTAAGAGCGACTTGGGTCCCGTCCCTTTAAGAGCGACTTGGGTACCTTTAAGAACGACTTGGGTCCCTTTAAGAGCGACATGGCTCCCGTCCCTTTAAGAGCAACTTGGGTCCCTTTAAGAGTGACATGGCTCCCGTCCCTTTAAGAGAGACTTGGGTCCCTTTAAGAGCGACTTGCGTTCCTTTAAGGGTGACCTGGGTCCCTTTAAGAGCGATCTGAGTACTTATAATGGTAAAGATCATTGCTCGGTTACCATGACAATCTTACTCATGTCGGGGAGACAAAATCGTTAAGGACCTTCCATATATTACATCTTCTATTGGCCAATAGTGGACATGTGACTGTGGATGGTGTGATACATTGCATGACGAGACCTTAGAGTTCCTATTGGCTGCTATATTTCAGCTATTTGCATATGTGCTGTGATTGGCTGTCAGCGGTTAGAGTGTGGCCATTATTTTCTATGGGAAATTTGGGGTCGTTTAACGTAAATTTCTTAAAAACGACAAATCCGATCGAAACGAAAAATAGATAGCACACCACACACCGCCGAGGGCTTCGAAACGCAGTTTGAACGGAGTGTGTGCACAAAGCGGTTCGGGCTGTATTACGCGCAGAAAAGTGGCAAGAAGAAGAAGAAGAAGAAGAAGAAGAAGGAGAAGAAGGAGAAGAAGGAGAAGAAGGGAGAAGGAGAAGGAGAAGGAGAAGGAGAAGGAGAAGGAGAAGGAGAAGAAGAAGAAGAAGAAGAAGAAGAAGAATATAGTGCTTTTCAAGCACTATAATAAATGGTGCATGTGCTGACCCACTGCTCCGTTCAGCCAGAAGAGCCTATCCTTTTGATAGGAGATACCTCTTTTAGAACAACCCTGTTGTGTATCATGTTTGATTCATATTTTTAATAAACATACACTGATGTGTCTGGATAAACAAAGACAGAATTTTTGAAATCTAAAAAACCCCACAACTGTACAGGTGAATACTGGAGTAATGACCATTACATTTTGGCTGTTCATTGTAATAGTCTATTTTAAGTTAAAATGCATATTACATTTTATTTATTGGTTGGATTAAAGAAATACAAAACCTCATATAACATTAATATGCACAGGATGAGACTAACTATAGATGTAAGCCACATAACAGACTAAGTGCAAATGTTTGCTCTCCATAATTAATCAAAATGTGCACAGATAGATTTCTAATGATCTTTGGCACAAAAAATTCCAGGGGAAAAAAGAACAACAACTTATAACGTATTGGAATGAGACCGCAGTAAGGATCTATGTTCAGAAAGTAGCGTCTAGTCAGATTAAAGATTTATTTGCTCAGATTCCTGCCCCACTTCCAAATGTCAAAGTCACTCCATTCATTTTGTATCAGTAGAAAGTGAGTAGATTCTTCTATTATTTGCATCACAGCTTCAAATAAACATGTCACCAAGCAAATGAATATACTGTAACAGCACAAAGTAATAGATTTCAATAAAATAAATGTTTATTTTTATTTGCTCTCTACTGTAGATAATCTTTTTATCTGAAGAACACACACACACATTTTGAAGCCGTATGCAGGAAGCTAAGCCTTGTACAAGAAGTAATGTATGCACTGAGAGACACAAAGATTCCATCTAAAGTAAATACTTTGCATATTGTTATAGGATAACTCTGTAAAACATACAAAAATGTTTTCCTTCAAAGAACATATATTATTCTTGGAGAAAAACTCATTTTTTTTTGTGAAAAATTTCACAACATTGTTTGTTCATACACTGCTCAGTACAAAATTTGTGTATAGTATTTTTTTTACAAATTTTCAGTTGTCCTTGAGCTAGTGGGTGGATCCTAGCCTCTATAGTTGAACACTTGGTATGAACTGTCATAAACTTTACACTTAACTATCCACACTACCCAATTTCCTTCTAACTTAGTACATCAACCACCGCTGACACTTCAGAGCCGGTCTCTCAAGTAACAGGCCACTCTTCCAATCATTGGCCGGGGTTTGTCCCATCTTGGACACTGATTGGGGAGCAGGCAGAAGCTAGAGGGATACAGGGGACAGGTAAGCATAAAGTTTATTATTACATTTAACTCCAAATCTGCTCACCGTTCCAGCAGATGGACGTTCCGGCACGTCACAGGGATGACACTGGAGCACGAGCTGCGCCCGTGTCATACGAGGAGAGGCCCGGCTGTCAGTGATTTCCGGGCACCCGCCACAACTGCCGAGATCCGGGCCGAGCCTGTGTGATCGCAGCACCTATCGTGCTGCAAGTAGGGAGAAACCTCCCTTCCTCCTCCAGCGGGGCTGTGGGGTGAGATCGCACTGCCCCAATAGAGCTGCGACGTCAGGGGGCTTCCCCAAAGCCTCCTGGTGTCACAGTAATGGAAGCTGGTCTGGATAAGCCTAATGCTGAGTCTGATCAGCTTTGCCTATTATAGGCATATTGCACTACACTGCAGTTCTGGCAATGAACTCCTTAGTGACCGCCAATATGTATTTTCACAGCGGTCACTAATGGGCTTTATTCCGATATGAATACCTTTTAACGGCATACCTATCGAAATGCTCTGCTGCCCCCTTGCGGGGGATTAGCTGTTAGTGTGACAGCTGATCTCCCCCTGAAACCATCCGTAGCGGAGGATACCCCGCTCTGGGTAGTTTAACCCATTAAATGCCGCTGTCATATCAGGATTACAATGGATATGCTATCATGGTGACAGCCATGGCTATGCAGATTGCCTGTCAGCATGATGCATAATACAATACACTGCACTACAGTAGTAGTGCAGTGTATTGTATCAGTGATCAAAGATCACTTTACAGTATTACACTAGTAGTATACAGTAATGTACGCTAGTGTAAAAGTAAAAAAAAAGTGCACCAAAACACAAAACATATCCCCCAGTCGTAACGCCCCCTCCTATAATAAAAATGCATTATATTCCCTATACACTATAAACTTTTACATAAAACAGATCAGAAACACAAAACCTATACATTTTTGGTATTACCACGTCAGTAACAACCCAATCTATAAAACTAAATCATTTCATATATCGAAGACACACGCTGTAATTTAAAAGAAAACAAAATTGATATATCTTATCAATCCGCTTCAGAAAATACGTTGTAAAAGAGATCAAAAAGTCTATATAAAAACTATACATCTTCCTGCAAAAAATTAGCCCAAAACCAGCTCTGTCGCGCAAAAGATAAGTATGCTATGTTTGCTATGTTTGTTCACAGAGATGGATTCCTAAACATGATCAAAGCCCGATTGTCTCCACCACCAGAGGTGACGGAGAGCACGGGGCAATGATCGGGGACCACCCAGTGTGGTCCTGGTACAAGCAATCAGCGGGATATACTATATACCGCTGACCGCTTGTTCCAAATGCTGCCTACACTGTTTATCCCGTCACCATAAATCATTGGTAACGGGATAAAAAGTCAGATGCCCCAAATTACCTGTAACCCCCTCGGATTACCTGTAACCCCCCCAGATTACCTGTAACCATCTTAGATTACCTGTAACCACCCCGGGCTACATGTAAACACCCCGGTTTACCTGTAACCACTCCAGATTACTCATAAACACACCAGTTTACCTGTACTCATATCAGATTACCTGTAAACAACCCAGATTCCCACAGACTGCCCATAACCCCCTCGATTGTCCATCACCACCTCAGATTGCCTGTAACCACCCCAGATAGCCAGTAAACACACCAAGATTGCCAGTAAACACCACCAGATTGCCCATAACCACCCCCAGATTGCCAATAAACACCCCCATATTGCCACAGACTGGCTGTTACCACATCAGATTGCCACAGACTGCCCATCCTCACCCCAGATTGCCCATTACCACCTCAGATTGCGCGTCACCACCCCAGATTGCCAGTAACCAGCCCAGATAGCCAGTAACCAGCCCAGATAGCTAGTAAACACCCCCAGATTGCCCGTAAACACCCCAAGATTACCTGTAATGTCTATTTTTTTTTTTTAGCAACTTTGCTATTCTAAGAACTGATACTAGCTGCAGTTTTGCTCCAGCAAAATGACACTCCTTCCTTTCTGAGCCCTGCTGTGTGCCCATACAGTGGTTTATACCCACATAGGGAAAACCGTTGTACTCAGAAGAACCTGAGTTACAAATTTTGACATGCGTCTTCTCCCATTTTCCTAGTTCAGTTAAGAAATTTCAAACTAAACAAACATATTATTGGAAAAATGCAATTTTTCATTATTACTGTCTAATTTTGAAAGCTTTCCTCTAGTACTTGTGGGGTCAAAATGCTCCCCACACCTTAAGATGAATTCTTTGAGGGGTGTACATTCCAAAATGGGATGACTTTTTGGGGGGATCTATTCAGCTGATACTACAGGGGCACTGCAAACACACCTGGTGCTCAGAAACTTCTTAAGCAAAACCTGCACTTAAAATGCTAGTTTGCACTTTTTCCCTTCTGTGTGCCCATACAGTGGTTTATACCCACATATGGGGTACCGTTATATTCAGGAGAACCTATGTTATAAAGGTTGCAGTGTACAGTATATTCTCCTCTGCTCCTAGTAAAATTGAGAAATTTCAAACAAACAAACATATTTTTGGAAAAAAATAATTTTATTTATTCTTACTGTCTAATTTTGAACACTTTCCTCTAATACTTGTGGGGTCAAAATGCTCATCACACCCCAAGATGTTTTCTTTGAGGGGTGTACTTTCCAAAATGGGATGACTTTTGGAGGGCTTATATTCTTCTGACACTACAGTGGCACTGCAAACGCACCTGGTGCTCAGAAACCTCTTCAGAAAAATCTGCTCTGAAAATGCTAATTGGTGCTCCTTCCCTTCTGAGCTCCACTGTGTGCCCATACAGTTGTTTTTGCCCACATATGGGGTACCGTTGTACTCAAGAGAACCTGGGTTACAACTTTTGGGGTACGTTTTCTATCCTGTTTCTCATGAAATTGATAAATTTCAAACTAAACAAACATATTATTGGAAAAATTCATTTTTTTTTTCATTCTTACTTTCTAATTTTGAATACTTTCCTCTAATACCTGTGGGGTCAAAATGCTCACCACACCCCATTATGAATTCTTTGATGTGTGTACTTTCCAAAATGGGATGACTTTTGTGGGGGTCTATTCTGCTGACACTACAGGGGCAATGTAAATGCACCTGGTGCTGAGAAACTTCTTCAGAAAAATCTGCACTGCAAATGCTAATTGGCACTTCTTTCCTTCTGAGCCCCGCTGTGTGCCCATGCAGTGATTTATGCCCACATATGGGGTACCGTTGTACTCAGGAGAACCTGTGTTACCGATTTTGGGTTGCATTTTCTCTCATGTTGCTTGTGAAAATGACATAATTTAATGTGAACTAATTTATTATTGCAAAATTTCTATTTTCCATTTTTTATGGCCTAATTGTGAATACTTTCCTCATGGCCCTGTAGAGTCAAAATGCTTAGTATACCACTAGATAAAATTTTTAAGGTGTGTAGTTTCCTAAATGGGGCCACTTATGGGGGGTTTCCAGCATATAAGCCTCCTAAATCCACTTAAAAAAGAACTGGTCCCTAAAAAAAATCAGTTTTGGAAATATCATGAAAATTTGATAATTTGCTGACACATTTATAAGCCCTGTAACACCCTAAAAAAGTAAAATATGGTTACGAAATGAAGCCAGAATAAAGAAAGATATATTGAAAATAAGACTTAGTAACTAATTTATGTGATATGACTTTCTGTTTGTAGAAGCAAAGAATTTGAAAGTTTGTAAAGTTCAAAGTTTTCATGATATTTTCATGTTTTCCACAAAAAACACACAAGATAGTGACCAAATTTTGCCACTAACATAAAGTATCTTATGTTATGAAAGAACAGTCTATGAATCGCTAGCGTACGTTAAAGCATCACCAAGCAATAAATGCATAAAGTGAGACAGGACAGATTTTGAAAAATGAGCCTGGTCACTAAGGTTCAAATAGGCTGGGTCTTGAAGGGGTTAAAAGAAGGGCTGCATGGACATAGCTAACAGCTTCATAGCTAAGCTTCATATTGGCATATTAAATGCACATAACTTGCAAAAAAATGCATAAACGTGTACAAAAATGCACAAAAAGTCACTAAAAGCAGATATTAGTATCTTAATACTGTACATGTATCTGATTTCCTGCAAACAATTTTTCCCCCCATGAATATTAAAATAGATTATTTTTCTTAGGCTAAGTTTACTAATACTTTAATTAAAAATAGTCATATTATTATTTAGTATATTTGTATTACTTGTATTATATTAAAATCTAATTCTTTACTGTGCATAGAAAAGACAATAGGGAAAGCGCTATGTGCAGACACTTCAAGTTTAAATAATGGACACACCAGGTCAAAACGTGCTTATCTGATTGGGTTCTGTACAAGCACTACACTGAAACAAAGCACAAAGACCATAAGGGAGCTGCTGCTATCGGTCAGGATCTGATGTGGAAAACTCCTTTGGGAGTGATATGAAGATAAGAAAAATATTAGGAAAAAGAAGACAACATAAGGTGCTGCTCCATGTTGAAAAAACATTATGGATTTATTTAAAAAAAAAAGCACAATAAAAAGGTTTGTTTCAGAGCCGGAATAACTCCTTCAGGTAAAGGCAATGTTCACACAACGTCAATAATGGAGAAAAAACGTCCGATTTTGCTATTTTAAAAAAAATGTCCATTTTTGCCACAATTTAACTGACTGCAATGCCATTGCATTGGAGTCAATGGGAAGACGGACGTCCAATGCACACAATGCATTGAAAAACGGACGTTTTTGCCGCGGACGTCAAAATAATGAACATAAACATTATTCTCGGACGTTTTTGCAAATAGCGGACGTTTTTTATTAGTTTTTCACACACAGTTCTTCTTTTGTCACCGTTCTTTCTCCGTTTTTACTATTAAACTCAATGGATTTTTTCAATTAAGCCACAACCAAAGGGCAATTAGTAACCCCAAAGTAAAATAATGTGCAAACACCCGTCATTGCACTGAGGGGATGCCAGGCTTCTAAAAACGTCCGTTATTTTAGACTCAAAATAACAGACGTCATTTTAAACGGAGCTGAAAAAAAAACGTTGTGTGAACATAGCCAAAAAGAGTCATCCCGGCTTCAAAACGAATATTTGTATTTGTTGTATTGTGCTTTTTTAATAAATTCATATTTTTTTAATGTGGGGCAGCGCCTTATGCGGTCTTCTTTTTCCTCATATTATTCTTCTTTATTGTGTTTGTCACATATGTACTTTCATTGTATGTGACATAGGGCGCACTTACAAGGGGTTGATCTTTCTCTATTCACATTCTCCATTCCATTCCATCTTACTCTATCTTTACACTCAGATTGTAAACAAACCATACAGATACATGCTGCCTCCACTTATCGATTACAGACAATACGACCCGACAAATACACACAGTGCTCTCCAGAAATCAAAGAGTTAAACCCTAAAACGTCAAAGGCTGTGATTCTTTTATCACATATAAGAACCAAAGATTTAGCTTTAATATAAAAAGTACAGTGCTGACAAGGAAAAAGTTATTAGAAATAAACAAAATAAAATGACATATAGGCAAGCAGACATTTAAGAAAACTATTGACACATTTAAATGAGAGGACATCTAGTTAAGCCCAGAATTTATTTTACATAATCTGGACAACACTTATGGTTAGATAAAAAAAAAAAACAACAACAAAGAGTGATCTCTTATCAGGAAAATGCTTTTTTTAAAAAATGACCTGTACAGGTCCATGATCTGTGCCACACAAAAAATTGGACAGATATTAGTATAGGCCCACAATTGTGGCACAGATCACTATATAGCTATGTTCCCACAACGTCTTTTGTTGGTCATTTTAAAGTCAACACTTTTTTGTGGCAAAATAGAGGTGCATTATCACCGTAGTTTGCATAATACACCTGCGTCTTTGCATCAAAATGACGGCCATAAAAAAAAACGACCAAAAATGGATGCTGTTGGAACATAGCCTACCTTAATAAATTGGTCTTTGCATTGTGGACACCTTATGGATGCATTTCCATAGTCCTGTGTGTAGCTACTGGTCCGCATCTACGGACAGCCAACAGATCAGGTGAAAAAGGCTTAAAGTGACACTGTCACCCCCTTTTGTGCATTCTGACATCTGTACACAGGTGTAAAGGGTAAATTTAGCAGTTTTCACACCTTATTTTATATCATACGTCATGGTGCTTGTTCAAGTAAAAAGTGATCTTTTAAGAACTGCAGATTGTGTTAAGTGAGTGGGCCTCGCGCATAAGCGCCATTTAGCCCCACCCCCAATGCCACTGTTGGCCCCACCCCCTTGGCAGCCATTGGTGGGCCGACCTAGAGGGGGTGGGGTCTAGACCTTTAGGCCAGCCTGTTCCAATGGCTGGTGAGGGGGCAGGACCAGCAGTGGCATTGTGGGCGGGGCTAAGTGGCGCAAATTCTGCGAGGCCCCGCCCACTTAACATAATCTGCAGTTGATAAAAGATCACTTTTTACTTGAACAAGCACCATGACGTATGATATAAAATAAGGTAGGAAAATCGCTAAATTTACCCTTTACACCTGTGTAGAGATGTCAGAATGCACAAAGGGGGTGACAGTTTCACTTTAAGGCTCTAATAGTAAGGCATTTGAAATTAACCCACAACAAGTAGTTGTACAATAGACTCACATATGAACTGAATAAAAGCTATTGTGAATTATTTATATAATAATGACACAAGACTGAATGTTCTGACACTAAAAGATATATTTGAATGCATTACATTCTAAAGATTTTTGCACACCTAGTACCCATACCAAATGATGATGAACACCGCACCACTTAATAAACTATTCTTTTTTGTCCACCACACTGATCTCCTAAACTATAGCTTTTATTCCAGCAAGCATTTTGCAGAACTCGAAGCCAAAAATCTTTCACAACCAATTTTGTGACTTAATTTGGATGATAATATCTATAGTAATAAGCCTTATAGTTCATATTAACATTTAATCCATTTTCAGCCTTTGGGATATTCAGTGCATCTCTTTGCAATATGTTGCAAGACCCTTTGGCAACAAAAAGATTAACAGTTTCTATTTATCTGTGGCACTCTTACCGATAATGATTCAACTGAATAAACTATTAGAAATAACCAGCTCTGATAGAGAGCAAAGCCAAACAAACATTAAAAGATAAACCCCGAAGCAGTAAAATCCAAAAGTAGCGGTATTAGATAATTTGTTTGTAAATTATTCAGAAGACTTAACAAATAAAACACACACACATTTCCTTTTAATCCAATTCATTTCCATTTAATTTCTAAGGTAAAAGAAGATGTTCTAGATAAGTAGTTCTTTTCACAAGTGTGGGAATGTAAGTTTCACCCACAGCAGAAATTAACCTCTCTTCACTACATAAGTATCAACATAGTTTGCAGACTGACACCTGCGTAGATAAGTGATATTAAAAATAGATTGCTGTTCATTAATTCCAGGTATATGCCATTAAAAATAATAATAATCTATGAAAAGGTTATATATTATTCAGCAATGAAGTCAGTGGTAGACAAATCAAAATAGATTTATGGCATGTCTTTCCTGTCAAAATGGCAGGTGTTTTCTAACTGCCTCTCATGGAGTTGGAAAATAATTTTGAATAGTTTAGTACTTTTCTGTTTGTAAATAAGGTCATTAGTGAATATTTTCATACTGAACCTCAATTATTTGTGCTAATTTATTGTTTGTAGGATATAGGACTTTAAAATTAATCTTTCCTATTAGGTTTATGGCCATATAATAGATTCAGAATACAGTATTAAAATTGTATAGTATATATTTTTTTTATTACTGTCTTTTTATCCATTCTACTATAGTTGTATTGTTTTGGCCAGCATTTCCTTTCATTTTAATGGAAACCCGTGTGAGGAGCCATAATAAGACACCCATTATAGTCTTTAGGCTGTACCTGTGTTTCAGAATTTAAAGTGTAACTGTCATTTCAGGGTCATTTTTCTGAAAACAATAAATATCAATAGTACAAGCGATTTTAAGAAAGTCTGTAATAGGTTTAATTTATCAAAAGAGTTTCCTTCTTTACTCAAAAAAGCTGTTTTCCTAGGTCGCCCCTGACTGAGCAGCAGGATTTCTGTGTCCCTTATGTGGCTATGGAGAGGGGAGGGGCTGAAAGGAGTGAGTGAGCACAGAGTAGTCCTGCACAGCACAACACCCTACAATCTTCTCTCAGCAAGTTCCTAGATAAGCACTGACCTTTTTACCCCTGAATCCAGCATTTTAGGTGCCCAGACAGTCTACATACAGCTGACCTTTATGTCTCCTCTTCCTGCTCACTCATCTCCCTCGGCCCATCCTTCCCCCCTCCATAGGGATATAATGGAGACAACATCACCCGTCTTCACTGGCTTCTCTGTAATGAAGACGGCTTTGCCTGATAATGCACAGATAAGAAGTGAGGGGGGAGGCTGGGAGATTGCTTTTTGAATACAGAAAGAGGCTTTTTTGCCTGATAAAACCTATTAGAGTTTCTTAAAATCGCATATACTACTGTTTTCTGCAATAAAAAATAATATGACAGTTACGCTTTAACCCGTACGTCCAGAGCCGCCTCCATGTGTTCAGAGCGGGGTCGCGCGGCGGCCGCACTCTGAACCGCCGCGTCCCGGGTGCCGCTAGTAGCCCTGGACCGTGGCTATTAGCGGGCACGGTCCGATCGCCGTGCCCGCTAATAAAGTAATCGGATGCAGCTGTCAAAGTTTACAGCTGCATCCGATTACTTGATGCAGCCGTTCCCTGGTGTCTAGTGGGGTGGATCGCTCCTTGTCTGGGAGGAGCGATCCACACATCTTACCCTGTCTGGGATCTGCGCCGTAATGGCGCTGATCCCCGCTCGGCACTCGATTGCTTCCAGCTGCAGCAGCCGGAAGCAATCAATGTGCCTATCTCATCAATCTATGCTGCATATCTATGCAGCATAGATCTGTGTGAGAGATCAGAGTACTTATACTAGAAGTCCCCCATGGGGGCTTCTAGTATAAGTGTAAAACAAAAACAAAAAAGTGTTGTTATTAATAAAAAGCCCCCTCCCCTAATAAAAGTTTGAATCACCCTGCATTTCCCTTGTTATAAATAAAAATAAATAAATAGACAACAAATATTTGGTATCGCCACGTGCCTAATTGCCCGAACTATTAATTAATCACATTCCTGATCTCGCACAGTAAACGGCGTAAGCGCAAACAAATCCCAAAGTGCAAAATTGTGCATTTTTGGTTGCATCAAATCCAGAAAAATTGTAATAAAAAGTGATCAAAAAGTTGCATATGCGTAATCAAGGTACCGATAGAAAGGCGCAAAAAATGACACCTAACACAGCCCCATAGACCAAAAAATAAAAGCGAGAATGAAGCGATTTTAAGGAACATATATTTGTTAACAATGATTTGAATTTTTTACAGGCCATCTGATCCAATAAAAGTTATACATGTTACATATGGTTGTAATCGTAACAACTTGAGGAACATATACAACAAGTCAGTTTTATCCCAGAGCGAACGGCGTAAAAACGAAAAAAATAAAAATTTAAATTTTCACCACACATTTAATTTTTTTCTGGTTTCGCAGTGTACTTGTAACGCCCGGAGTAGTGGATCCACTGGACCGGCACCAGCGATGGCACAAACCTCACCAGGGAGCGGAGTCTAAGGGGCCGCTGGTTTTCACCAGAGCCCGCCGCAAGGCGGGATGGAATTGCTGCGGCAGGCGACCCCCAGGTCGCTACCCCTGGCTTGGTTGCTGGTGTCGGCAGGCGAGGCGTGGCAGGAGATGGCACAGGCAATAGTCTGCAGATGAGAGAGCACGTGACAGGCTGGACACGGGAACAGGTGGAGTGACAGGGGAACAGGAACCAGGAACGGGTACTTGGGACCAGGTAACGGACAGGACTCAGGAACAGGGACTTGGGACCAGGTAACGGACAGGACACAGGAACAACAGGGAGCTGGGCCAAACGCTATGGGAAGCATGTAGAGGCTCCAACACAGGGGACAGGGCATGCTGGGATTTATAGGGGAGTGATTGGGTGCAACTACCAATTAGGAGCGCACTGCCCCTTTAAATCTGAGACAGCCGGCGCGCGCGCGCCCTAGGAGGCGGGGACGCGCGCGCCGGCCGGCACAGCGAGAGACAGGAGCGTGGAGAGGTGAGGCGCCCCCCGGGGCCGAACGTGTAGCAGCGCCGGGTCCCTGCACAGGGACCCCGGCAGCTGCATGAGATGGAGGGAGGTCGCGGCGGCGGCCCGGAGCACGGGACGCCGCCGCGGCCGTGACAGTACCCCCCCCCCCTTTGGCCTCCCCCTCTTTCTAACCTGCAGGAACCTCTTGATGAGCTCTTGGTCCAGGATGTTAGCCTCGGGTTCCCAGGACCTCTCCTCAGGACCAAATCCTTTCCAATCCACCATGAAGAACCTTCTCCCTCTCACAGTCTTCATGGCCAGAATGTCTTTAACAGCGTAGACGTCGTCAGAGACGGCTTGAGGAGCAGAGAACGAAGACTTATCTGAGAACCGGTTCAGAACCACTGGTTTTAATAGGGAAACATGGAAGGAGTTCGGAATCCGCATAGTGGGGGGTAGGCGGAGCTTGTAGGTGACAGGGTTGATGCGTCTTAGCACCGAGAAAGGACCGAGGAATCGAGGACCCAACTTGTAGCTGGGAATCTTGAGTCGGACATATTTGGCCGAGAGCCAGACTTTGTCACCTGGGAGAAAATTTGTGGCAGGTCTCCTCCTCTTATCAGCCTGATCCTTCATGCGTTTAGAGGCTTTGAGTAATGACTGTCGAGTTTGTTCCCAGATCGATTGCAGGTCAGATAACAACTCCTCCACGGCTGGGACCTCGGAGGATGGAGAGAGAGGCAGAGGAGGACGAGGATGATGCCCGTAGACCACATAGAAAGGAGACTTGCCTGTGGAAGTCGAGTCCAGATGGTTATATGAGAACTCTGCCCATGGGAGCAGATCGGCCCAGTTGTCTTGGCGGCTGGAAACAAAATGGCGTAGGTAGTTACCCAGAATCTGATTGACTCTCTCCACTTGCCCGTTAGTCTGAGGATGATAGGCCGAAGAGAAGTCCAGCTTCACTTGGAGTTGCGAGCAGAGGGCACGCCAAAACTTAGAGACAAATTGAGAGCCTCGGTCGGACACAATGTGAAGAGGAAGTCCATGCAGGCGGAAGATGTGTCGGAAGAACAACTGAGCCAGACGAGGAGCAGAGGGCAGACCAGGAAGGGCCACGAAGTGAGCCATTTTGGAGAAGCGGTCCGTCACCACCCAAATGACTGTATTGCCCGCAGATGGAGGTAGGTCTGTGATAAAATCCATCCCAATGTGGTGCCAGGGATGGTCCGGGACTGGCAAGGGCAAAAGTAGGCCGGCAGGTCTTTGACGGGGAGACTTATTCCTGGCACAAACTGCACAGGAAGCCACAAAATCCTTGACATCCTGGAGGAGATTGGGCCACCAGTAGTGACGGGAGATCAATTGCCCGGTCTTTTGGGTTCCTGGATGCCCGGCTACCAAGGAGGAATGCCCCCACCTCAAGATGCGTTTACGGAGTGCGGGGCGCACATAAGTCTTCCCGGGAGGCAGTCTCTGCAGAGCAGAAGTGGCAACTGGTACTAGGCGGTCGGGAGGTATTATGTGACGAGGAGATTCCTCTTGCCCCATGACATCGGATGCTCGGGATAATGCATCGGCCTTTAGGTTCTTCTCGGCTGGACGGAAGTGGATGGTATAGTTGAACCGAGAAAAGAAGAGGGACCACCGAGCCTGCCTGGGATTGAGGCGTTGAGCCGATTGGAGGTAGAGGAGGTTCTTGTGGTCCGTGTAAATGTTAACAGGGTGTTTAGCCCCCTCTAGTAGATGACGCCACTCCTCCAGTGCCAACTTAATGGCCAGGAGTTCGCGGTCCCCAATGGTATAGTTCCTCTCGGCAGGGGAGAAAGTCTTGGAAAAGAACCCGCAGGTTCTGGTCTTGCCTGATGTGTCCCTTTGCGAGAGAATGGCTCCTGCGCCCACAGAAGAAGCATCGACCTCGAGAGAAAACGGCCTGGAGACATCCGGGCGGACTAGAGCAGGAGCAGAGGCAAAGGCAGACTTGAGGCTATTGAAGGCTTGTTCGGCCTCTGGAGGCCAACGTCTGGGGTCCGCCTTCTTTTTAGTGAGAGCCACAATGGGTGCGACCAGGGTAGAGAAGTGAGGGATGAATTGCCGGTAATAGTTGGCGAAGCCCAGGAAACGTTGGATAGCTCTAAGTCCCACAGGGCGTGGCCATTGAAGGACAGCTGCGAGCTTGGCTGGATCCATTTGTAGGCCCTGATCGGAGATGATATAGCCAAGAAATGGAAGGCTGCGCTGATGGAAAACACACTTCTCAAGCTTGGCGTATAGATGATTGGCCCGTAGTCTTCGTAGAACCTGACGCACTTGTGCCACATGAGTCTGCTGGTCCGGGGAGAAGACCAAAATGTCATCCAAATAGACAATGACGCAGACATAGAGGAGGTCTCGGAAGATATCGTTCACGAATTCCTGGAAGACCGCTGGGGCATTGCATAGGCCGAATGGCATGACCAGATATTCGTAGTGCCCATCCCTGGTGTTGAAAGCGGTCTTCCATTCGTCTCCTTTACGAATTCGGACCAAGTTATACGCTCCCCTGAGATCCAGCTTGGAGAAGATCTTAGCTCCACGAAGACGGTCGAATAATTCCGGAATAAGCGGAAGAGGATAGCGGTTCTTAACAGTCACCTTATTTAAGCCCCGATAGTCTATGCATGGGCGGAGGGAACCGTCCTTCTTCTGAACAAAGAAAAATCCGGCGCCAGCTGGAGACGTGGATTTACGGATGAAGCCCTTTTGTAAGTTCTCCTGGATGTAGGAGGACATGGCTTCAGTCTCGGGCACAGAGAGAGGGTATACTCGACCACGTGGAGGAGAAGCCCCTGGAAGGAGGTCTATAGGGCAATCATAGGCCCGATGGGGTGGTAGTGAGTCTGCCTCCTTGGCCGAGAAAACATCGACAAAGTCTTGGTAGTCCTCCGGTAGCCCGGATAGAGGCTTGACATAAGCAGGTGACCTTGTAGAGCACTTGGGTTGAGGAGATCTCAGACACCGGTTATGACAGTCCTGACCCCAGCTGAGAACCTCCCCAGTTCTCCAGTCCAGCTTAGGGGTATGGAATTGCAGCCAAGGAAGACCCAGCAGGAGGTTGGAAGAGGAGTGGCGCAAGACATAGAAGGAGATCTTCTCCTGATGTAAGGCGCCCACCTGGAGGACTAGGGGTGCCGTCTGGCTGTACACAGCTTCGGAAAGAATCTCCCCCGTAACCGAAGAGATAGACCGGGGTTGGGCAAGCTGGATAACGGGTAGCCGCCATCTTTGGACCAACGAAGCAGAGATGAAACTGCCAGCAGAGCCAGAGTCGATGAGGGCAGTAGACTGAAAAACTTGCCCTGAGGGTGTCTGGATAGAGACGGGCATAGTCAACCTTGGAGAGGTGGCATTCACACCTAGGGAGGCCTCTCCCACCGGACCTAGGTGCGAGCGTTTCCCGGACGCTGAGGGCGTTGGGGACATCTCTGCCGATAGTGATCCGCGCCACCGCAATAGAGGCAGAGATCTTGGGCCAGTCGACGGTTCCTCTCATCAGTCGTCAGGCGAGCACGTTCCTCCTGCATAGGAACCTCTGGAGGCGACTGAGACATGGGAGCCACGGGATTCTGGAACACCGGTGCCAGCCGGGGATGGCGACGGGGCAGACTCAGACGCCGTCCTTGCCGGACCTCCTCCTCTCTCTCGGCGAACCTGGTGTAGACTCTGGTAGCTAGTAGGATAAGTTCGTTCAGGGAGGTAGGCAGGTCCCGGGCAGCGAGCACATCCTTCACTTGACTGGACAGGCCCTTTTTAAAGGTGGCAATCAGAGCGGCCTCATTCCAGTCTAGCTCCGCAGCCAGGGTGCGGAACCGGATGGCGTAGTCACCAACGGAGGAAGTACCTTGGGATAGATTGAGAAGAGCAGTCTCAGCTGAAGACGCACGGACAGGTTCCTCAAAGACAGAGCGGAACTCGTCCAAGAAGATTCGGAAATTGGCAGCAACCGGATCATTACGGTCCCATAGTGGTGTGGCCCAGGCCAGAGCTCGACCTTCCAATAGGCTGATAATGAAAGCCACTTTAGAGCGCTCGGTGGCAAACTGACTGCTTAAAAGTTTGATATACATAGTGCACTGGGTCAGGAATCCTCTGCACAACTTGGGGTCACCTCCATATTTACTTGGGAGAGCCAGTCGTAGTTTTGAAGAGGTTGCCGGGGGTGATGACTGCTGAGCTGTGGTATGCTGCTGTACGGCTGCAGTCAGTTGTTGGATCAGCTGTGACTGTTGCTGGATCTGTTGAGCCTGTAGGGCGACCACTCGGGCTACCTCACGGATATCAGGCACCTCGCCGGGATCCATGGTTGGAGCCTACTGTAACGCCCGGAGTAGTGGATCCACTGGACCGGCACCAGCGATGGCACAAACCTCACCAGGGAGCGGAGTCTAAGGGGCCGCTGGTTTTCACCAGAGCCCGCCGCAAGGCGGGATGGACTTGCTGCGGCAGGCGACCCCCAGGTCGCTACCCCTGGCTTGGTTGCTGGTGTCGGCAGGCGAGGCGTGGCAGGAGATGGCACAGGCAATAGTCTGCAGATGAGAGAGCACGTGACAGGCTGGACACGGGAACAGGTGGAGTGACAGGGGAACAGGAACCAGGAACGGGTACTTGGGACCAGGTAACGGACAGGACTCAGGAACAGGGACTTGGGACCAGGTAACGGACAGAACACAGGAACAACAGGGAGCTGGGCCAAACGCTATGGGAAGCATGTAGAGGCTCCAACACAGGGGACAGGGCATGCTGGGATTTATAGGGGAGTGATTGGGTGCAACTACCAATTAGGAGCGCACTGCCCCTTTAAATCTGAGACAGCCGGCGCGCGCGCGCCCTAGGAGGCGGGGACGCGCGCGCCGGCCGGCACAGCGAGAGACAGGAGCGTGGAGAGGTGAGGCGCCCCCCGGGGCCGAACGTGTAGCAGCGCCGGGTCCCTGCACAGGGACCCCGGCAGCTGCATGAGATGGAGGGAGGTCGCGGCGGCGGCCCGGAGCACGGGACGCCGCCGCGGCCGTGACAGTACTTTATGAAACAATTCAGCCTGTCATTGCGAAGTACAATTAGTGGCGCAAAAAAAAGGGCTCATGTGGGTTTCTAGGTGAAAAAATTGCTATGGCCTTTTAAGCACAACGAGGGAAAAACGAAAACGCAAAAATTGAAATTGGCCTGGTCCTCTAAGGGTTAACCCTTAGGACCAGGCAAATTTAAATTTTTAACTTTAACTTTTATTGTATCTGATGGCTGCGCGGCCCCGCACTGAACACATGGAGGCGGCCCTGGACGTGAGGGTACGTCCAGGGTCGCCTAAGAGTTAAGGATATCATGATTATATTTTGTATATTTAGTGAAGCCATTACAATATGGCACTGACCTTTTAAAAAGAGAAGATGTTTACACCCCTAAAGCTTATTTAAGTATACGCAGTAGTGCTTCCTACTGTAAGTAAATCTTTTTGTACCTCAGCAAAGAAGTAGTGACAGGAGCCTTAGTAGAAGAACCCCCACCCCTGGAGAGATAGATAGATAGATTGCTTATTTTGCTCTGCTGCACTATTATAGAATAAACTCCACGTTGATTTGAACATTGAAAATGCAGTCAATATGATAGCACTCCATTTCACCATCCTTGACAATCCCCCCCCCCACACACACACACATACATACACACACTTACACACACACACAGTTTGCCACTGGGTTGATGCCCACAATTGATATTATACTAGAAATCAAGATACACATTTGCTGTTTATGTGGATATTCCAATTTCTGTATAGTCTGTATGGGAATCTGCTTGTCGATTTCCTTCCTATTTATAATGGCTTGCGGTGGTGGCAAGCATGTCATCATACATGTTATACTGTTTAAGTCTCTTGTATTCCCTCTGGAATCTTGAGAACCGGAGTCTCCCATTAGAATGGAGCAGAAGGTCATGCATTCATTATCCAGGAGAGCTGTCACAGTTGGGGACACTCCTATAAGTGTGCATATATTTTATATGCCAATATCGTATTATGGTTTTATAATAATGTATATATTAAAAATAATTCTGAAATCTTGCAGTTTTCACATTGACCACTACATCTCATAATACGTTGATGCTCCCTGTTTTGTAAAGATCACTTTTCAGCATTCCCATCTATAGTCACACCCCATCTAATCTCAGTGCACAATGAATTCTGCAAAGATCACAGAAAATGCCTAGAAAAGTGTCATCAGAAGTCAATATGTAATCTTCAGACCGCAATAAAGAAATCTCTTCTAAGACAGTGATGCAGCAAGATGGCTTTTCCTATGCTAATATACAGAATATAAAAACAAAAAAGGAAATTATGTTTAACGTGTCACTGCCATAACTTTCAAAATTAAAATCAACAGTAGATAAATAATTAAAGCAATATTAAATTTTTCCCCCTTAGTTGTCATGCGTTGAAACAAATCAATACTTACCTGAAATCCAGGTCCAGTCTCCTGAATGCAGATTTTTAGACTTGTGCTGGTTAAAAAAAAAAAAAAAAAGAGACTAAACACAGGGATTCCGGCCAATACAGAGAGTTGCGGCTCAATGTGTGCATCAATCAAATGATTGCCTTTTCTATGAGTGCTCAGATGACTGGGACTTCCTGCGTTTAGTATGTTTTCTTTTACCCAGCTCAACACGGAAAAGCTGCCTTCAGAAGAGTGGATTTCAGATAAGTATAGCTTAGTGTTACAGCATGATAAATAATAATAATAATAATAATAATAATAATAATAATAATATTAGAATGTAAATTGCTAATTTGCTTTATATCACAACCCCTGCTGATTTTGAAAGTTATAACACCACGACACTTTAAAAATCTGATTTTAATCTAGGTGACAAAAAACAGAAACTCTTTCCAATACTATATACTGTACTTAAACAATTGAAATACTGAGAAAACCAATCGGTAAAATAAATTTCAAAGGAAAGATTCTAAAAAAATCTGAAACCATATCATGATGACGTAATGTACAAATAGTCCTCTTGATATTCTTCATCTTTTTATATCAAGCTGTGGACTTGGATTTTTATTTCAAATTATATTTTATCATCCTTGTGTGAGCTATTTGACCTTTTTGTGTGTGCTATCTGCTATATCTTAACATTGTGGATGGAAAATGTCTGTGAAATAGTATAGGACAAGTTGTCAACTTTTATTCTGGACATATTGTATTTCTTATCTAGTACTAAGCATTGGATCCTAGTCCTGGTAAACAACATTACAGATTTTAAACTGAAAGAATTATGTGGCTTAGGCTGGGTTTACATTATGTTTTTCCCCTGTGTTTAGCATGTATGTGGGAACACTTGCTAACATACAGTACACGCTAAATATCTTTAGGACTTTAAATATCTTTAGGACGCTTAGATATACTTAGGACTCCTTTACTGAGAGAGGGATCACAAGCATGTCCTTTTTGCCTCTCTCTAGCATATATAAGCAGGCCACATTGATTTTGCTATTTCCACTCCATAGGTGGGATTATGCAAAAAGAAAGAAAAAAAACTAAGTATAGGTTAAACAGATGCCATATTATCCTATAGGTAATAGATGCTGCTGTATAGACTCCATACATGCATTTGTTAAACAGATTTGTCATGAGCTTTTCAAATCGATGCCATTATAGCTTATGAGTGACAGATGCATTTAACGGATGTCTGACGGTGGTATCCATCACCCATGGGCTATAATGGCATCCATTTAATGGATACTTCATGCGAAAGCTCACAAGGTATTTGTTACATCCTATACGAGTCTATGAATGACAGATACCACATTCAGGAAACTGTCACAACTTCAGTCATATACATCAGGAGCATTACAGCGTGTACATTAAATAGAGACAGAAAGGACAAGGTGATATATATATTTATATAAATATATATATGTGTGTGTAGTTTTCATCACTTGATGACTAATACCACCTTAGTCACCACTAAGCACTTCACATTATTTATAGAAAAAAATGATAAAATAAAGTTAAAGGTAAAGGTCAGTAAATGTGAAAGTATGTGGAGCCTGTGAATTACTAGAATAAAGTACTTAGGGGGAGATTTATTAAACCTGGTGTAAAGTGAAACTGGCTCAGTTGCCCCTAGCAACCAATCACTTTTCATTCCTCACAGACTCTTTGGAAAATGAAAGGTGGGATCTGATTGGTTGCTAGGGGCAACCGAACCAGCTTCACTTTACACCATGTTTGATAAATCTCCCCCTTAGGGTCCAAATTTTAGCTCAGTGGCTTTAAGAGATCTTCTGAATAACATGCTCAGAAGAGAGATATGCCCAGAGAAGAGGTACTGTATATGTCCCTTTATTTCAATAATCTGTGGGGTTCTTACATTTTGCATCAGCCTGTGATGCATCATATACTCCAGCCACCCCTCCATCACATTTCTCTATCCTCATTTCTATCTTTTCTCTCTTACCCACTCTTCTTCGGCTCTCTGCCCTTCTCGTTTCTCTGTCCCCTGTCACCCCTTCCTCAGTGGACGTGACTGTCTAGCCACAAGAACATCGGGGGCCCCATTTGACAGCAAGGCATTGTCGCTGAAGCAGTAACCAGAACGAGACATTCTATCACTTCACCAACATCGCACTGCCAGACTGAGATGCTGGAGATCCCTTACAGCCTGGGGAAAAGTTACCTTATCCAGCAGTACTAGAGTGGTAAGAGGTGCACAAACACTATACAGTATATATATTTTTTTTGTTGTTGTTGTTTCATTGTCTCCTTTTGCCAATAAGCATCTTCCATTACTCCAGAGAGAAATGTGTTGCATTGAAGTCAATGCAAACAACAGCCGTTGATCACACAGTGTATTTAACAACGGACGTTGTTAGCTACCGCTGTGGAGATAAGTGACAAGTCGATTTCTGGACGTTGTGCATTGATTTCCATGCAATTTTCAATGTAACAACAGCCTTGTGTTAATATAGCCTTAGAAAGAATACAAAAGTATACATTTAACAGATGCTAAAAATGGATGCTGATGTATGCCAAAGAGCAGAATCTATTTTACCTTAAATCCAGGAGAGAAAGAAGCGCTGCACCTCACACCTAGGGCTGACACTAATGCCTTTCAGCTGCATATAAAAAAAAAAATCTGAAGTTTGTGTGTAAATTAATCAAGCTACACTGTCCCATGTACCAACGTGCAGGTTTCTGATACACATGGGTCCCTACACTAAGTCCACACTGTGTCGGTCAGTGACCACCACCCCCACCAGGCGTGCACAGGCAGGGAAGGGAGGCCATGGAACAACCCTGCAACCCCCATGTTACAGGACCAGACCCAAAAAAGCCGCCCCAAAAACACCCAGCCGGCACCACCGGCGGAGGAGGCTGCACCCAAACAGCACAAGTCTGGATAAGGTATCACACTCACCATAGCTGCTGCAGACAGAATGGGAAAGACAGGAGGAATTTAAACATGTGCAATCAGGTGTCTCCTGCTGATTGCGGTCATGTGGGTCTTGCCAGGAGGAGTGCAAAAACACTTAGAAAAGAAAGAGATAAATACGATCCAGGAGAGAAAGAAGCGCTGCACCTCACACCTATGGCTGACATTAATGCCTCTCGGCTGCATATAAAAAAACATCAGAAGTTTGTGTGTAAATTAATCAAGCCACACTGTCCCATGTACCAACGTGTAGGTCTCTGATACACATGGGTCCCTACACTAAGTTCACACTGTGTCGGTCAGTGATCACCACCCCCGCCAGTTGTGCACCGAGAGGCATTAGTGTCAGCCATAGGTGTGAGGTGCAGCGCTTCTTTTTCTCCTGGATGTTATTGGTTTCTTTCTTTTCTAAGTGTTTTTGCACTGCTCCTGGTAAGACCCACATGACCGCAATCAGCAGGAGACACCTGAGTGCACATGTTTTAATCCCTCCTGTCTTTCCCATTCTGTCTGCAGCAGCTATGGTGAGTGTAATACCTTATCCAGACTTGTGCTGTTTGGGTGCAGCCTCCTCCGCCGGTGGTGCCGGCTGGGTGTTTTTGGGGAGGCTGTTTTGGGTCTGGTCCTGTGACATGTGGGTTGCGGGGCCGTTCCATGGCCACCCTTCCCTGCCTGTGCACGCCTGGTGGGGGTGGTGGTCACTGACCGACACAGTGTGGACTTAGTGTAGGGACCCATGTGTATCACAGACCTGCACGTTGGTACATGGGGCAGTGTGGCTTGATCAAATTACACACAAACTTCTGATGTGTTTTTTTTTATATGCAGCCGAGAGGCATTAGTGTCAGCCATAGGTGTGAGGTGCAGTGCTTTTTTTTCTCCTGATTCTATTTTACCTTGACTTAGGGCCAGTTCACACTGAGCAAAAATGGTGGAATTCTGCGGTGGAGCTCTCAGCTGCGGAATGCCACCGCGCTCAGTGTCCTGCAATGTCTGAATGGGAGACTGCACGCGACTTCGCTTCCTCCCTTTTCCGCTCAAACAATTGAAATGTCAATTCTTTGAGCGGAGAGCTGCGGGAGCAGAGGCACAAACGCCCTCCCATTCAGACATTGCAGGACATCCTGCCACAAAATTCCACCATTTTTGCTCAGTTTGATCTAGCCCTTATATTATAAAAAAGACATTACAACAAATACATTTTTTTGCTATATACAATTGAGTAGTTAACTACATTTATGTATACAGCGAAATTAAACACAATGACATGGAAACAAAGCCCCAGAAGGGAAATATAATGTCATAAGTTTGTGTACAGACATCAGCTAACAGACAGGTATCATTTATTTCAACTATCAGCTATCTGGGCATGATATTAGACTGACAGAATCTATTTATATTCTAAACCTAAGCTATTACACATGGCAGCAGTGAGACGGTACAAGCTGGGGGCAGGGGGCTGCTCGGGCAATCATTAGAAGATCCGGACAGCCCATAGAAGATAGCAGCGGTCTTCTTCCGCCTCTCCTATTACACATAGCGAGGGCAGCAGATTGGTGATATCATGGTTGTTTGTCTTTCATTGCCTTTTATTACACAAGGCGATTATATTTCGTAATTGCCAATAATCAGCCTAATATGGTTGATGATTGCATCGTGTAATAGGGCCTTTAGTGATGCACTAGCATTAGATAAAATGTAATGTATTTCTGTCCACTGGGACTTTTGTGTATACAGCGTTTTACTTATACTACAGCTTACATTTTTAGGCCAGGTTCAGACTATGTAAGTGTGCGGCTGTATTTGCGGCTGTAATTGTGCGGCGGTATTTTTGGTGGTTCATGCGTACGCTGGAAACTATACGATATACGGCTGCACAGTGCACACTATGTATGAATCTACGGACCTATCGTAAACGGACCCGTAAAAAATGAACAAGACCATTGTTTGCGGCTGGACATGCGGCCGAGGATTGACAGGCGGTCCGTACGGAGTACTTCAAAAATAGCCGGCAATGATGCAGAATGCCGATGCCTCTAATAGTTAATATATTAAATTAATAAAACACATTTTCTTTGTAATAAAGTCCCTTTCGTTGTTCAATAATTTAATTCTAACGAATCCATCATTTGCAATTAAATATACTGTTAAAATAAAAATATATATAAATAAATGTATATTTATATATATATTTATTTTTTGACAGTATATTTAATTGCACAATGATGGATTCGTTAGAATTAAATTATTGAACAACGAAACTGAATTTATTTCAACGAAAATGTGTTTTATTAATTAAATATTAATTAGTACAGGAAGCTCCATAAGCCGTTAATTCATATTGCCGGCAAAAGAGCTTTCTGTACTAATCATCACTTTACTTTAATGAAAACATCAAATGTTTCTTCTAATTATGTTATCACAATAGCATTATTAGAAGAAACATTTAGAATTATATGTGCGCTCAGCTGGTTGGCTGATCGGCTGAGCGCACATATAATTAGCGGGTCCGCAGCACAGTGACTTCATTGTGCTGCGGACCAGCGAAGAGACAACATCGGGGTGAGTATAGAGCTCTCCCCACCCCCTCCCCAGCACTGCACCCCTCCCAGCAAGGAAGGGGGGTCACTTAACCCCTTCCTTGCTGGGATGGGTGCAGTCTGACATCAGTCTGGCCCCCAAGGGGTTAAGGGGGATGCAATACATCCTCCCTTAACCCTTGGGGGCCAGACTGTAAGCAGCGATCTGTAAAGATGCTGCATACTGTAAGGAGCACAACACCGCTCACAATGATGGGTGTTGTGCTCCTGTTTGTGTGTTTTTGGTGTGCTTCTCCCTTTTTGTTTTTCAGATATCGGTATCCTGGGGATTACGTCGGATTCCATGGACTACGTCGATGACCAGCGTTTTTTAGGGTTTTTTTTTAAAATAAAATGGTCAATGAGGGGTGTGGGGGTGTTTTTATTTGAATAAAAAAATTTTTTAACTTGTGTCTTCTCTTTATTTCTTTACTTTATAGACTTAGTAGTGGAAGCCGTCTAATAGACGAAATCCATTACTAAGTCGGGGCCTAGTGTTAGCCGGTATAAAATGGCTAACACTAACCCCCCCCCCTTATTACCCCAGTACTTAATGCCACCAGGGGTACTGGGAAGAGCTGGGCTATTTTTAATAAATAAATAATAAAAAAACCCGCATAGGGTCCCCCCTATTTTTATAACCAGCCGGGTTAAAAACCAAACGACAGCAGCCTGGTAACACCAGGGTGGGAAGAGCCATTGTTTTAGGCCCTCCCCAGCCTAAATCTTACCAGCCTGCAGCCGCCCGGTCCAGGAGCGCCAATTTTGAAGCTTCGGGACCACTGGCACCCGGCTCTTCCCAGTACCCCTGGTGGCATTGGGTACTGGGGTAATAATGGGGTCTTAGTGTTAGCCATTTTATACCGGCTAACACTAGGCCCCGACTTAGTAATGGATTCCGTCTATTAGACGGCTTCCACTACTAAGTCTATAAAGTAAAGAAATAAAGAGAAGACACAAGTTAAAAATTTTTTTTATTCAAATAAAAACACCCCCACACCCCTCATCGACTATTTTATTAAAAAAAAACAAAAAAAAAAACGTTGGTCATCGACGTAGTCCACGGAATCCGACGTAATCCCCAGGATACTGATATCTGAAAAACAAAAAGGGAGAAACACACAAAAAACACACAAACAGGAGCACAACACCCATCCAACACAACACCCTTAACCTCTTGGGGGCCAGACTGATGTCAGACTGCACCCATCCCAGCAAGGAAGGGGTTAAGTGACCCCCCTTCCTTGTTGGGAGGGGTGCAGTGCTGGGGAGGGGGTGGGGAGAGCTCTATACTCACCCCGATGTTGTCTCTTCGCTGGTCCGCACATATAATTCTAAATGTTTCTTCTAATAATGCTATTGTGATAACATAATTAGAAGAAACATTTGATGTTTTCATTAAAGTAAAGTGATGATTAGTACAGAATGCTCTTTTGCCGGCAATATGAATTAACGGCTTATGGAGCTTCCTGTACTAATTAATATTTAATTAATAAAACACATTTTCGTTCAAATAAATTCAGTTTCGTTGTTCAATAATTTAATTCTAACGAATCCATCATTGTGCAATTAAATATACTGTCAAAAAATAATTATATATATAAATATACATTTATTTATATATATATTTATTTTAACAGTATATTTAATTGCACAATGATGGATTAGTTTAAATTTAATTATTGAACAACGAAAGGGACTTTATTACAACGAAAATGTGTTTTATTATTTTAATATATTAACCATGAGACACATCGGCATTACTGCAGAGGATCGCAAACCCCGGTAATAGCAATTCATGTAAACTGTTTCCCTGCTTTCCCAGATGCATCCAGAGGTGTTTGCATCACTTTCTTAAGATTTTATTTGTTATTTTTAGTTGAACCAGATTTCCAAGTAAATGACCGTATGTTTTGAGCTGCATGTCTATTTTTTCCCACGGCCGTAGTTTCATCCGCACATTTACAGCCGCATAAAAAATACAGCCGCACAGTTACATAGTGTGAACCTAGCCTTAGGGTGGTCTATTGCAATATTTCTGCAAGATCACTAGGTGTTTAGCAGTGTATTAGCTTTTAATACCTATAGTAGCATTTAATTTAGAGTGATTTTAGAGTGCTGACAGAGTAAACATTGATCTCTACTGTATATGGTTACCTACAGTTAGGGATTTAAAGGAGTTCCATCAGTGCATTATGCTTTATAATGCAGTGTGGTTTTCGTGTATTACCGTCATAGCATGTTTGTATTCATGGATACTTGAACCTCCATCCCCATAGTGTGAGTCGGTGTTGATCAGGTTAGCAGACTTCTTGACGGGTATGCTTTAAATATCCATGGATATGAGTGGTTTGCATTTAATACTGTGTAATGACAGTAATTATTCTTATTTGGGTACTGTAAACCCTCATCCCTCCCCTATATTATTTCATGATAAACATATTTTTTATAGGTAAAAAGGAAAACAAATTGTATTATTTTTACTCTTTTTTTCCCCTGCATTTTCTTACATGCCAAGTAAGATTTATCCCTCATACAAAATACAAGGCCCGTGCACATGATTCTGCTATGGAAATAATTAATAACCTCTAATTTTCTCAATATATTAACACAAATTATGTATAAATGATGCTATCAATCTAAATTAGGACAATAAATAGATAAAGGAAAGCAATTTTGGTAAGAGAGACAATATAGGAGTAAACCTCTGGTTACTGAGGTTATGGGACTCAAATTAGTACATCTGATTCACTATGGGGATTTTTTAATGCAATTTTTATTTTTTTATTTATATGTCTATATATTCTATCCATGTAGTATTTTTCTCACACGTTTCTACTCTGATTACAAGGGGGGGGGAATGCAATATCTTTTTTTTTTTTTTTAATTATAAAGTGTAAGGTCAAAAATCAAAACTTTCTCTGATTCTAGTTTCTGTCAATAATGGGACCCAAAGGCCCAGCAGCAGATTACCCATTTGTGAAGTGTACATCTAGGTTCTATTTCTTATGAACTGAATCACACATAAATTATTTAACCTTATTGATGATAACTCCTGAGTGTGCAACGATAACAACAAAGATTACAATGTAATTTAAAGCGGATATGCACATGTTAGTGTAGATGTAGGTTCAGATTTCAGAATCAATTCTTCTGATGAACCCAAGGGATCCCAGACCAACACTTAAATACAGATTGTCAGATTTTGTCTGGAAACATTTTTAAAGCTAGTTTTATACAAGTAGTACGTAGTTACATTCTTCTTGTACATTACAGCCACCAGTCATGGCCCTATCCACAGTGAAAATAAGGCTTTATTTCATTCATGTAAAAAACTGGACTTAGACTAGTAGGTTCATATGTACCTTCATATGTTATCTTTCTCTGCAGAGCCATGTTAAACCTTTTAGAACCATGGGTCATTGATGCCTCAATGCCCAGGTCATTTTGGGACTTAAGCTTAAGTTCATACCTCTGCCCCCCCTCCTCCGTCCCCTGCAACTGTTAGAAACCTGTAACAGTGGCAGGGGAGGGAGTGAAGGGAGCAAAGCTTATGGCCGTACACTGGCCTTCCCTCCCTTCACCACTGGCCACCATAGCCAGGATTACGGTAACTGAGGTAGAATTCTCTGTCTGAAACCCTATAGATGCTGCGGTCGTGCTGACTGCAGTATCTATAGAGTTAACTGTTTAAGTATTTAGATCAGATACAAATTTGGAAATTAATTCATTTGGTGCACTGGGGACATTCTCCATCCCATCAATTTACCACCCTGCCCACCTGATGGCTTGTATGTCCCATCCTACTTATGCCTTGAAGAGAGATGTGTCTACTTTTTAACAGATGAGTAGGATGTGATGTGCATGCCAGCGGACCGGTGGAATGGTGCATTGAGGGGCCAAGAAATGCCTCAAGTGAACCAAATGGACAAATTAGGATACTTGTTTCTGATATAAATATATAAAAAACAGCACCACATAGAAAAAAAAACTTTGGTGCAGTTTTAGGGCCAGGACAGCCTGCAATTCTGATTTTGTTTGAAGTCACTCCTAGCTGTACCTATAAAAAGTCCATTAAAACCCGCTACAGAAACGGGGGAACATCTCTTTTTTTAAAAAAAAAAGTGTGTTTTAATGCTGTTTTAAGCATTCCCCATAGAATCAATTTTTTACCCTAATTTTTACCCTCATTTTACCCTCATTGTTACTCTCATTTTTCCTTTTTATTTCGATAGTTTTTTTGTTTGTTTGTTTTTTATTCTGTGGAAAAATATAAAATGGACTTCAAACAATTCTCCATAATATTTATTTATTTATTTATTTATTTATTTATTTAAGCTATGTTCTGCCATTTATTCTTAACTGTAGCATGTTCCAAGTATGGCATTTGTTTCTATTTTTCCCATGTGTGAAAACACCAGGCAAATATGTATGTGACAATTGCCAAAATTTCAGACATAAAGACATAAAAGGGAACCATTTAGCACGATTGTGCCGATATGGTTCCCAGCAGCACAGTATAGATCTACTGTGCAGCTCACTGAGCATACCAGCCATGGCTGCCTCAGTAGCTTTACAAAGGGGAAAAAAAGAGGTTTTATTATGGAGGGAGAGGGGCGACAGCTAGTCATCTAGGCAGGGAGTTGCCCATTACTAGTCAAGGCTCTCTGACTGTTAGCGCGCTCTTCGCTCTGTCAATCGTCCCCGCAGAGCATGCTGACAGGCAGAAAGCAGTGACTATTCACTGGCGGCTCCTGCTTACATGACTACTTCCAATCTTGTAGAGCTACTGCTACAGCCATGGCTGGTATGCTCCGCGGACTGCACAGTAGATCTATACTGTGCTGATTGGTTCCTTATAACAGGAACATTAAAAGGAAAGACGTGCAGAAATATGTGTATGTTACAAAACATTGTAAGATTGTTAGCAATGTTATATCTGCAGGAAAATCCTTTGTGTACATGGCCTAAGCAATGTGATTGAGAAGACATACATCCCCGTAGTGTTAATAAACCAGAGGCTTCGGTTGTAAATTCTTACAGCCTGTCCCATCCAGATTCCTTGCTTCCGCAGACAATGCTGACAATACTAGTAGTGGAAACACATTATTATTCAAACAAGTATAATTGCAGCTTTGGCAGACAGTGCTGCAGTATTCTTCTTACTAAAACCACAGGGGAGATAGTACAAAGTACTTGACAGCTAAGAAGCTACCTTCATATAAATGTTTGTATAAATCAATTTTCTTCAGTAAAATAAAACAATATAAAAAAAAATAAGTAAAACTTGATTTGCTTTGCATTTATTGGAACAGCTGACTGTGTGTCATGCTTGATTGCAGGCCTTCACAATTGACAACCGCTAATTCATTTTTACTTATTTCTATAGAAAGTAGCTGCAGTTGGCATCACCCCTCTTATGTGAAAAAATGATCTATGCTAAAACTTTTGTAATTATATTTGTTAATTAAAACCTTTCCTTACTTCAGACAAATGGAACTTATTTGATAGGATTTCTTCCATGTAATGTGGCTGTCCAGAATATCGCTTAGAAATTTAGTAAATAACAAACATTTTGCTATGCAAATGTAAATGGTTTTAAATAAGTAATTTAGAATCCTTTCAGTCTTTTAATATATGCATGAGATAAGTTTTAGGGGATTTTGTCACACACCGTTAGTATATTGCAAATTGTACCACCGTGTAGTGGAAATTGCATTGAACTCAACACAAAGTTTTCAATGCAGAAAGTTTTATGCTTTTTATGTAAAGAAACGTAATGAGCTTGTAGTCTGCACTAATGTAATTAATCCTGATGTATGAGCTAAAAATCTTTTAGATTTCTTGAACGTATAACATATGAATGGAGCTGTGAAGGAAAACTGAGATGCTGTTACCATAGTCATCAGCATTGGCACGTAGATATAAGCTAAAGGCAACACAACGTGCTCCCTTCTCTAAATATATGAGTCTCATTCAAAGGTGCTTTCACACATTCTAATTCAGTGCAGCCTAAGAGGATAAAAAGAAAGGGAAATAGAATCTGTTTTCTATGTAATTCTCCTCTTTCTATGATCTCGTGATGACATTAGGGGAATTAACTAAAATACAAAAGCCTGGAGAAACAAAAATGGCTGCATATCACACCCATGGTTGATACTAAAGCCTGTTCAGCTGCATTAAAAACCAATATCAGAACTTGATCAAACCATATTGCCTCATGTACCATGTGCAGGTCTCTGATGCGCATTAGTCCCTAACTAAAAAACACTGTGCCGGTCAGTGAGCTTGTTCACACTTGTGTTGCTTGGTGGCTGCTTTTTCTCGACGGCGACGCCTGCGGGGTTTGGGGAGGCCCTTGGGGTTTGGTCCTGTGACAATGGGGTTGCAGGGCGATTCCGTGGCCCCCCTTCTTGGCTTGCGCACACTTTGTGGGGTTAGCGGACGCTGACCAGCACAGTGTTGTTTAGTTAGGGACTCATGTGTAAAATTATATACCAACTTCTGATATTTTTTAATGCAGCTGAATAGGCTTTCATATCAACCATGGGTGCGATGTGCAGCTATTTCTGTTTCTCCAGGCTTTTGGATTTACTAAAATAGACTTTCTTAGCTTAGCTTTAGACTGAGTCTATGCATGGTTTTACAATTCTAAAGCACATTAATTTATAAAATTAGCACATTCTACACATACACCTGATTTTTTTTATGGCATAGTAAATGTATGCCTCTGATTTAGGCACACATACAGGATTGCAGCGAATTAATCACTGCGAGTTCTGCAGCAAAATTCTTTTAGCTCCTGTGCCCTGTCATTTTCTATAGGCTTACATACAAACAGCATTTTTTTTTTCATTCTGCTGCAAGCATGCAAAGCCCCATCTCCCTTAACCTGGCCCTGTCCTTGGCCGCACTCCTGCTTTCTGCACGGGCTGTCGGCTCCCTGGCGTCCCGCTTAGCCAATCAGTGACTGCGGCGGATTAGAGGACACAGAATCACAGCGGTTTAACAAAGTGCAAACTTAGACCAGATAATTTTTAATGGTGCGTTCACACCTACAGGATCTGCAGCTGATTTTCTGCAGCAGATTTCAGTTAAATAACTGAACACAGCATCAGATTTGATGCTGTGTTGTTATTTAACTGAAATCTGCTGCAGAAAATCAGCTGCAGATCCTGTAGGTGTGAACGCACCCTAAATGTGCTACATTTATCAGACTGTTTGATAAATCTTTAGCACTTTATGCACAATACAGGATTTTGCAGCCATCATTGCCAACAGCTGTTAAAAAGACATCTGATATTTGCTAAGGACAGCTGTCTATACTGCTCATGATCATTAAAGATGGCTGTCATTGACTAATATCGTGTCTCAACAGCAGTGTATTCTAGAACATTACCCCCTGGGAAATCAAATATGCAAAGAACACTGCAGAGACACCATCACATGTCTCGACGTCAGGGAACTAGCCAGACCTCCCCTCCGGGAAGGAACAACCGAGCCAAAGGCGTTCTCCAGTCAAGGAAACCACCTCAGCAAGGTATCCATCCACAGACAGCTGTTTCGGGGTTTTTGCCTCTCATCAGTGTGGAGTAGGTTTCTGGCTAGTGGGAGCAATGACTAGTAAGTGCATGCAAAAGGACGCTGGTTGACCTCAGGGAGATCAACCAAAACACTGCAGAGACACCATCAAGTGTCTCAACGTCAGTGTATTCTAGAACATTGCCCCCTGGGAAATCAGATATGCAAAAGAACACTGCAGAGATACCATCACGTGTCTCGACGTCAGTGAACTAGCCAGACCTCCCCTCTGGGAAGGAACAACCAAGCCAAAGGCGTTCTCCAGTCAAGGAAACCACCTCAGCAAGGTATTCATCCACAGACAGCTGTTTCGGGTTTTTTGCCCCTCATCAGTGTGGAGTAGGTTTCTGGCTAGTGGGAGAAATGACTAGTAAGTTACTTGCAGGTGTCTCTGCAGTGTTCTTTTGCATAATTGACTAATATCGGACATCTCTACTGTGAACTTTGTCAAATACTATCCAGCTTTTTTTGTGCACAGTTTACACAACACATGTCCGCCAGAATTTTCAGCCAAATTCAGATGCATTTTTTTGTTCAAAATAGGTCATATCCCTTTTGCAGAAACCATACCCATTTTTTCCTTTTTAGTGTCTAAAAGTTTTCGAAAAGTGTCTAAAATGCATAATAAATGTGGAGTCCCCTGAATCAATTCTTTTTTGGCCAAGACACATTAGTAAATATCATGGCTGCAGGGGTCCCGATCACTAAGTGACAGAAACCTCTCATTACCTCTGGCCAGGACACACTGATGTGTGCGGGACCGCTCTCACTGCAGCAGTCCCGCACACATCAATAAGTCCCTGGAAGTCAGGAAGGTATATATACATTCCTACTGCACAGGGTATGTGCAGTAGGAACATATATATGTAGATATTACTGATGGGAAGGGGTTAATAATGATGACCGCAAATAATAGACCTCCGCCTTTTGGCTCAGAAATGAAAGCTATGTTCCCACAATTTAAAAATAAGAGCAAATAATGGCTGCTATTTCCTCTTACTTTATATTGTGGAAGCAAAGCCTTAAAGTGTCTAAAAGATGTGTGCCCATATTTATCAGGCTGCCTGAAACCACACTGTCTGGTTTTCCCCACAGTGACCAATCACATTTCAGGTTTAATTTTACCAAAACTCATTCAGATATTAAACTTGATGTGCTGTGGGAAAAATCTAATAAATCAATAATCAATAATTCCATACAAACCTCTATGGGTGATCAATATTTTATTAATAAAAAAAATCCCCTCCCCTAATAAAATTTTAAATCACCCCCCTTTTCCCATTTTATAAAAAAAAATAAACAAACATATTTGTTGTCGCCGCATGCATAATCCCCTGAACTATTAAATTATCACATTCCTGATCTCACACACTAAACGGCGTAAGAGCAAAAATACACCAACGTTAAAAATTTCACTTCTTTTGTCACATTAAATCCAGAAAAATTGTAATAAAAAGTGATCAAAAAGTAGCATATACACAATCAAGGTACCAATAGAAAGTACAGATCATGGCGCAAAATATGAAACCACACACAGCCCCATAGACCAAAACATACAAGCGTTATAAGGCTGGGAATAGAGCAATTTTAAACACATTTATATATTTTTTAAAGGTTTAAAGTTTTTTAAAAGCCATCAAATAAAATAAAAGTCATTAAAGTTACATATCGTTGTAACTGTACTGACTTAAGGAACATGTCATTTTTACCATAGGGCTAATGGCGTAAACACAAAATGAAAATAAATTCCTTTTTTTTTTATTTCACTGCACATTTTTTTTCTGCTTTTACAGCATACTTTATGGAAAAATTAAGTCATTCATTGTAAAGTACAATTAGTGGCGCAAAAAATAAGGGCTCATGTGGGTTTGTAGGTGAAAAAATGCAACTGCTATGGCCCTTTAAACACGAGAAGTAAAAACGTAAATGCAAAAACAAAAATTAGCCCGGTTAAAATGCAACAGAATTCTCATACATGAATTTTGTGCCATTTAGACCAACTTATAGCTGGTTTTAAATCAGATGAGTCTTAGTCACATTGATAAATCTGGGTCATTCTTAAACTGTCTAGTCTACATTTAACTGCCTAAGAATTAGAAAATATAAGTTCATCTAGGCCAAAACCTGATTATTGTAGACACTTAATAAATATTCCTTAGAGAAAACAGTAACAGTCATACTATGGATGGAACATGCAAAACATGATGTGTCATAGGCTGGCATAGTTTTTGCTTTTGCCTAGTTTGTTATAACTTTGTGGAAAGAAAATTGCAATTAAAGACAAAGCATCAATTAAAATGACTACATGTGTGCAGCTCCTATAATTATGAAAAAGTGTTGTGAAATGTTTCCATTTCAGAAAATAACTATGTCCTATGTGAATTACAATATAAATATTTTTGTTATGTTTGTCGGCAATCAATAGATATTTTCTAATACTAAATTCTCTGTGGCACAATCATTTCCTGATGTGCCCATTCCTGTTTAGTAAGCATACAGTACATTCAAGTACCTCACATCTCTAAATTATGCATGCCCTGGAGTAAAATACTTTCCCATTCAATTCCTTACAAACTTGTTGAACAGTTGTAAATTGTGTCCAGAAAATAATCAATTACTTGATTTTAATTATTCATTTTCCATTACAGACACCTTATGGTTGTAGAGCTGTTAACTGCATGGCAAAGAGCAGCATTATTCACAGCGGCCTTGTTACTTTATCAGTTCATGGTTCTGAGCAAAAAGGATCCCCATTTCCTATGTGTACGGGACTGTTTTCCGCAGTTTGAGTATGTCATGAAGGCAGCAGGTTGACATGCACTTATCAGGCTCGGCACCTGTATCGCAGGTTCTAATCAAAGCGCTCCTTTACAGGGGTGAAAGAATTGCCATTTCTAATACAATAATTAGGCCGGAGAGAAGGTTTGCAAGGTAAATCAATCCAACCTGTTCTTAAGATCTGACACCATTCTCTTGATGCTTTGTTAACATAATGAGACAGAAGCATACAAGAGGTTCCCAAAAAGACCTCTGCCATTCCTTTTTCTTGTAGCCAAATGCAATACTACTTGAAACATAATTGTTCAATATCTCAGCAGAAATCATTTCTTTAACACAATCTGTCCTGGTAGAATGTGTACTTTTCTGGGTCTTGAGGCACTAAGGGGTTTGAACAGTTAGTTTTTTAATGTGACAGAACAAACAGACTTTCTAAAACGCGAACATCAATGTTGTTTTAATCTATTCGTCTCTGAGCCATTCAAGATAAGATGTATCTTTTAAAAGCTACAAAATGAAAGCCATCTGCATTAGGTTATGTGAAACAATTAAAAGGCTCTGTGATGACTACAGTATCTGAAGATAAGAAAAAATGAAATAGATCACAGTGTCAAAATACAAGTTTTTTAATGCCATCTCTTTATGAAGAGACATAAATCAAAGCTGCACAATTTGGGTCAAGCCTTTCTACAAATCATTTTGTCCTAACTAAATCAAAAGAATAGCTTGAAAGCAATGTCGGTCATCTGAGGAGAATACCTCTGTTTAAAAAAAAAAGTTAATATGGTCATGTTCTAAGCATTTAATATACTAATTATTGCAATATTATACATTCAATATAGGTTAAACATCAATTCCCCTTACAACAATACTGTTGCATTGCCTAAACCCAAATATTATGAAATAATAATAATAATAATAATAATAATAATAATACTTCAGAAAACATTATACTGGATTCTTGGATAGAAAAAAAATGTTGGGGTGGGCAGCAATGACAGAAGAACTGCCATGGCTCCAAAAAATTAAAATACAGCTGACAGTAACACTTTATGGCCATGTCTAGAGATGAGCAAAGCAAGATTCAATGGGAATCGGGCTGTCAATTTGCTTTGTTCTCTGAAGCGAATTTCTTAACCATTCATTAAGGAAATTAGCAAAAAAAACTAAATGGTGGCAGCACATGTAAGCTGTCTGGAGTTTCACTAGGCAGGAGAAAGGGATAAACCATAATCCATTGCATCCACCCAATCAGCTGCAGGCCCCTCTGTGATGTCAGCACCTTCCCCTCTATATAAGGTCAATCGTTTTCGGAGGTGGCCAGTCGGCTGTGTGTGGAGGAGAGAGCAGGATCACAGCAGGAAGTTAGAGCAGAGCTGGGAGAGAATTACAGAGCGATATATGTACTAAGTGGAGAGCATAGGAGGGCTGATTGTGGGTGATTTTTTGTTGGAGCTGTCAACCAAGTGTTCAGTTTACCAAGTAACTGGGTGCCTATAATAATTCACTGGGACCAGGGAAGCCACAGTCCATAGTATTTAGTCACTGGGCACTGTAAACTCCTGTTAACTCCTATTGAGTTATTCCAATTTACTGGGATTAGTGAATTGAGCGTGTGCCTTATATAATCAGTGGTCGCACTTCACTCTTACTGTGTTCTAAAAATTCAGGGGCCTGCAGCTGATTGGGTGGGTACAACGGATTATGGTTCATCCCTTTCTCCTGCCTAGTGACGCTCCAGTGAACTGAGCGTGAACCTTACCTAATCAGTGTTTGCCCTCAACATCTACTGTGTTATACAAGTTTGGTTTCATTAGTGAACTGAACGTGTGCCTTACATAATCAGTGCTTGCACTCCATTCCTGTGTTCTAAAAATTCATTTACATTAGTGAATTGAATGTGCATCTTACATAATCAGTGGTCACACTCCACTCCTACTGTGTTATAAAAAATCATTTTCATTAGTGAAGTGAGCGTGTGCCTTAGAAAATCTGTGGTCGCACTTTACTCCTACTGTATTCTAAAAATCCATTTTCATTAGTAATAGGCTGACATTGACATTTTTAAAAAAATTGTGATTCTAATTCTAATTTTTGACAATTTTACAAGGACATGTGTTAACAAATTCAACATTCTGTAATAGTCCCAGTACTGTAGCTACTATAGTATGGCTGTTTTATTGAAATTTGTTAGAATTCGATTTGCAAATCTTGTTTGACCCAAAATTAGCGAACCTCTCAAAAAATTTTTCGCCTGCTTATTCTATATCTAACCCCAACCAGAAAAGTATTTTTGCCATTCTTTTGATTTAGGACAAAATGATTTGTAGGAAGCCTTGACCCAAACTCTGCATCTGTGATTTATGTGTCTAAAAAGTCTTTGCACAAAAGGATAAGATGAAGTGCGTCAGCTCACCAAAATCGGTTAAAAGATGCTTTATTTGGACATAGAAGGCATCAATAGCAGGTACTATCCCCAAATAAACAGAGCGACGGCCGTTTCACGTATAAAAAGCACCCTTTGTACCCTTAAGGCTATGTTCACACATTGTATTAACATTGGCCGTTTTTTAACACAGCCATTGTTTACCATGTCAAACAACAGCCACTGTTTGAAATGTTCCTGCCGCAGATGCTGCTATATTGCATCTTTAAGAAAAAAATATTTGAATTGTGAGCACATTTGGGTGTGCCTGCAATCCGATTAACAATTGCAGTCCATGCAATGTACGGCCATCAGAACAGCCATACATTGTGTGGATAGAGTGACAACAACGGCTCATGCGACATGTGCACAGAACGGGCAACATTGCATTGATTTCAATGCAGTGATGCCCAGACCGAAAAGAATGACCACTGTTTTAATTGCAAACAGTGTCTGTTCTTAAAAAAAAAATACAGTGTGTGAACATACTCTATAAGGGTTATCCAGTACTAGAAAAAGTACATCTAGGTAAAAGCAGACGGTCCACAGTAGAGATTATTTACCTTTGTGCAGAATTGGTATTTCACCCTGGTGGCATCTGGATATCATTTACTTCTCCTTGCTGCAAACTGTTTGTAAATAAAAAAGCTGTTTATGGGATGTAAATGTTCAGCCTTATCCCTTTTCCCTGAGGTTATTTGTATTGATATGCCAAAAAAACAGTTTGAGACCAGGAAAGGTCTTTATTGTTCTGCTTCCTGACATTCACACCCAGCAAGATGATTATGTCAAAGCCAAAATGAAACATGGCCACACATTAGGGCACAATCGGGTGTGAAAACCAGGAAGTAAAGAAAATTGGCCTCCGTGCCAATCCACATTGTCTTCTGCTCCCACTGCTCTCCCACCTTAGGAGACAAATCTTCCATGCCTCTGTCTCACATTGTCTGTGTTTGCTGAGCACAGGCTGATGATGCAGACAGGGGGCAGGGTGTGATGTCACAGGAGGATTGGCTGGATCCCCTGAGTGATTCACCATCTCTGACCAGCCCTTTTAGCCTCTAGTCTACACCTGAGCAGACAAGGAGTGACAGAAGCAGCTGCTGCAACTTCAACGATTTTTGTGCAAAACTCTGCAGTGAAATTATGACTATGTTCACACACGTTTCATTTCAGTACTGCAGCATCTTCACAAAAAATGATGCAGGAACACAATTAAATAATGCTAAATGGCAGAGAGGATCAGAGCCGGTACTGCCAATCCCACCTGGACAAAAAACAAGGCATAAACAGTATATCCCTTGTAATATAATATCAGATAAAGTCCTTATTGTGGGGCTGAACTTCAAACATAAATCATCATTGATCATATGTGCATGGAGATGAAAAAAAAATAAAAAGTTCTTTACTTTATTCCAATATTGGTGTTAAAGGTAGAGAATATAGTGCGAAGTGTCGACGGGACCACAATGAAATGATAAAGTACTGCAAATAATTCAGTAACACAATGAAACTGCAATGTGTGAACACAGCCTAGATGTTCTGATACTTTTTAAGGCAGGGAATGGGCAGGGTGGAGGACTGTGAACAGCTGAGGAAAAGCATTGCACTCTGGAACCTGCAGTACTGTGTACAACTGCTCAACCAGGAAGTACAGCCACACAATACATTACATCTATTCTTTCACATCTATTTTTTTATTTGATTTTATTGCATATCCTTTTATATTGCTGCCTTTATGTAAATACAGTTTAATTACTCTGTGAGAAACAGTCATCCCAATACCTAGCATGCTGTTTCAATTCCTTTTTAAATATATTGATTGTTTTACGTGAATTGAATCATTTGTGTTTCTTTCCAGAGACTAAATTGTACTGAGCTATGACTGTGGCCATAGAAGTACTGGTCTTTGTTTCATCAGGTTTCCTGCGTAGTCTGCATCATTAAACAGGAAATCCAATGTACCCATCATAAATCAAATCAGGATTTGTTGGCATCTATATCAGCATGGCTCAGTCAAAGCTGTCATGTCTCCATTAACAAACCATAATTCTAATGTGAAAAGAAGCTAATACCTTTTGCATTGACTTTATAGTACAACTGTCTTTTGTCCAGGTAATGTGATGAGCAGAACACATATCTTCCCTGTCCTGTGTATTGGGTTTATAGTACTGAGAAAATGTCTTTGTATGTGTGGAAAAAATGCTTTAACATAAGATGAATTAGGACAAAGACCCTAAAAATACAGCCAAGACCTATCTCCAGTGTGGAGAAGAGCAAAGTGATAAAGAAGTAATGATATGGTTCCAAAGAGCCCAGATCTCTACATTATCAATTCTGTCTGGGAATACATGAATAGTCTGGAAGATTGGAGTAGCAACATCAACAGAAGATCTGTAGTTAGTTCTCCAAGATTTGCAACAACCTCCATGCTGAGTTCCTTTAAAAGAAGAAGAATTGATGGTGCTTTGAAAGCAACACCAAATATTGATTTAGATTTTGACTCAGAATGCTCTTCTATTCATTTATTTAGCAAACAAACAAACAACAAAAAAACATAAATGCTTCTATTCTTGAAAGATCTTTTGCTAGGGATGAGCATACTAAATCTGTAGAACTCTCCAGGGACTGAACCCCATTTGGTGGTTCGTTTTAGCCAAGCCAAACCTCCTAAAATAATGGTGTAAATTGTGATAAGTAATGTGCTCATATAGGCTATCCTTCCTGTGTATATGACCGTGCCCCCACTGTTCCACCCTCTTCCTGTCATTTTGGCGTGAAAGGCAGAGACAGCAAAAATTGTTACATTTTTTGCACAAGGCAGGTGTTTGTGTAAAAAAAAATATATATATTTTTTTTTCTTTTTCATCTGCACCACTCACGTCGCTATTAAATTGCTGGTGAATTTAAATGGACATTTAAAAAAAATTACCTGAGGTGCTGGAACATTGCTTATTTCTTGGACAATATTTCATCAGCTGTCTTATTACTGAACCTATGACTATGTAGTGTGAAACTTAAGAACAGTCTCTGCACATAGCTCTTGCTTACTTCTATATAATCACATATTATGAAGTGATTTAACTCTCAAAACTTTTAGTCATCTAAAGCTCTAGGCACATGAGCAACTGTGACAAAAGAACATATTAATACATGTCAGATAAATGTAATCAACAGTTAGAATTATGATGCTGACAAATGCAAATAATAACAACATAATCTCAGTGCATGTTTAGATTCTAGACAGCATTGACAATTTGGGTATTTTGTTCCATAGAAATACCATTTATTTATTTAGACTTCTACCTTTCACAAAAAACAAAGTGACAAAGAAAACTTTCTGTTTTTACATCCATGAAGTTAGAAAAATAAATGAGCTCTAAATTAGTTTTATCGACCAAGTTGCTGAAGATTTCAAGAATGAGCCGAGGTGAGTCAGATGTGAGGAAGTGGGAAATTCAGACTTGTCAAGAAGCTGGGAGGTTAGTTCAGGAGGACAATAAATGAGTAAGGCACCGTGACAGGGTAAAAGAAAGGTATATCATATGGACTGTGATTGATATGATTTTCTGTGTGATGTAATAAGACACTTAATAAAGGATATGACAAAAGATTGTCAGAAGTGTCAATGTTTGAACTTTATATTGAGGCTTCAAAAATATATAAAAGATTAAGAAAGTATAACTTATACTTGCATGCCTAAAACAACAAATGTGTAGCTAGTTTGTAAAAAAAAAAAAAACTTTACATGGCTTTATACATTCTGCAATTATTAACCACGTAACAAAGTCTTGGCCTTTACAAATAATGTTGTCCAAATATTTGAGTTAAAATTGCAATATTTATCTGGTCTTTATCTACCATGTTAGAATCTCAAGACAGCATGGTATTATATACACATTAAAGTAATTACTGACTTCTTAGACCTTGATCTTGAATCTGAAATGTTTGGTCTGATGCTTCCATGGTGATAATTTGCATGCACAGTTGCATATACAGTATTGATGTACTAGTGAATAGGATCTTCCAACATAATAACTGTTCTAATTACTAAGAGGGTTTGGAAAAGGTATGAACAGACAAATTATTTTAATGCACCTAAAGATGGCAATGTAAGCACAGTGTGTTTCCTGCTTATCAACCATCACTTCACTTTGATTTACAATCAAGAACAAACATTATGACTTCTTACAATGCGGTAGCATGGTGGAGAATGCTGTGTAAGTAAGGCAGATTTCATACCCAAATTCTACTGTCTGATTCAGGATACGTACAAACTGGCACAGACCATTCTGCAAACCATCAATTTTTGGTTAAGAGTCAAAACTTATATAAGTGTGGGTAATGACCAAAATGTCATCGCTAGCTGACTATGTAAAGGTCATTAGTGTAAATTGCACCAGTCCATGTACAAATACATTGGCATCTGATTCTGACAGGGTGCCCACATATTTGTGCATTGGACAGACTAATCTTCATATGAACTCTGCCTAAGTGTGAGTGAAAACTGGTATACGTGCAGGAAATGAACCAAATATAATCACTAGCTGACTACATTTAGGCCATAGGAGTCTAATAGGGCACCCTAAGAGATTCACTTCGCTGACAAAAAGACACAATCAGCCAATGATTGATGTCACCGGCTGATCATTGCCTTTATTACACAGAGCAATATCCTGCTGAATCAGCCTGATACAGGAAATTATCTCTCCATATTATAGGGCCCTTACTTAAATGAGCTACTGAAAGAACCTAGGGATAAGATGTTCTGGATGCACACTTTCTGGTCAAGGCAATCAGCATTAAATGTTTGGCTTTACTTTCCCTATTTTGTAAATGTTCTCTTGATTAAGTAGAAAATCAAGGCATCTATAAGGGCTTCCTCTTATAGTAAGCAATAGATTTATGAAGTTTTCGCTGGTCACTTTTTATGTATCCCTCTGGAACTGCTGTACATTTTTATTGTCCCAGATTGAGCACAGATGCTATAATGAGGGCTCTAAATACGCAGGAGGGACAGTTGCCACCACATAACATAAAAACATACTGTAGAAAACTGTCAGCAGAAAAAGACCATCTGGTCCATTTACCATCTGGTTTACCCTTATGTTATTTTTCTTTTTTTTTTTATCTTAAAATAGATATATGTTTTTTCTAGGTACATTTATGTTAAATTATTGTGGATTTACCACCTATATCTACTGGACGGTTGTTCCAAGCATTTGGAACTCTTTACTCACTGACTTACAAGACTAATTTCTGAGATGATATATAAGGAGGTGTGAAAGTGGTGGGGAACCAGCTTTTTGGCCTTGTGTATCAGAGTTAAAATGGTGTGACTTTTCTATAAAAAATGCAAAGGCTGTGGTGGGAACTAGCAAAGCAATAGATAATAGAGATGAGTGAGTATTAAAATGCTTAAATGCTCATTATTCGAGTAAAGTATTTTCCAATACCCAAATGCACAATTCCAGTAACAAACCCGATTAACCGCTTAGCGTCCCATGATGTACCTGGTACGTCAGGGTGGCGCAGGGGGAGTTCACAGAAGGGTCCCAGGACCCCGCTCTGAACGGCACCGCTCCCGGCTGATATCTGCAGCTGGAAAGTGCCTCTATTAGCCGGCGCGGATCCTGTTGCCATGCCGGCTAATTAAGCATTTCAGTGCAGCTATCAAACCTGACAGCTGCACTGAAATGCTTTATATTTCATGTCCCTGGTGTCTAGTGGGTCGGATCTCCCCCCCGAGATGCGGTATCACGGGAGGGAGATTTGTGCTTCTGGCCGGGCCTCAGTGTTGCAATGACGCTGATCCCGGCTCGGCAATACATTGCTATGGCCTGCGGCAGGCCAAAGCAATGTATCACCGATTACAATGATCATTGCTGTGTATATACACAGCATTGATCTCTATGAGAGGGGGGGACTTCTTGTTAATGTTAAAAAAAGTTAAAAAAAAGTGTTTTTAATAATAAAAAATCCCCTCCCCTAATAAAAATCCAAATCAACCCCCTTTTCCCATTTTATAAATATAAATAAATAAAACAAATATACAAACATATTTGGTATCTCCGCGTGCGTAATCTTTAAAACTATTAAATTATTACATTTCTGATCTTGCACGGTAAATGGTAAAAGTGCCAAAAAAATTCCAAAGTGCAAAATTGCGCATTTTTAGTCGCTTTAAATCCAGAAAAAAAATGTAATAAAAAGTGGTCAGAAAGTCACATATGCGCAAACAAGGTATTGATAGAAAGAACACATCATGTCGCAAAAAATGACACCTCACACAGCCCCATAGACCAAAGGATAAAAGCGCTATAAGCATGGGAATGGAGCAATTTTAAACACATTTAGTTTATATAAAAAGGTTTTCATTTTTTAAAAGCCATCAAATAATATAAAAGTTATGCAAGTTACATATCGTTGCAATTGTAACAACTTGAGGAACATGCATAATATGTCAGTTTTACCATAAAACAAACAACGTAAATACGAAACTCCCTTAAATGAAAACAAATTCCTTTTTTTTTTCAATTTGACAGCGCAAATTATTTTTTTTTCGGTTTCACAGCATACTTTATGGGAAAATAAAGTCTGTCATTGTAAAGTTCAATTGGTATTGCCAAAAAAAAGGGATCATATGGGTCTCTAGGTGAAAAAATGCAAGCGCTATGGCCTTTTAAACATAAAGTGGATAAAGCGAAAACACAAAAACGTCAATTGAAGACTTAAGCTTTTTTCAGGGGCCTCCTATTTGGCAGACGGGAGGGTGTATGGTGCACCTGAAAACCTTCGAAAGTGATGAAAACACCACAGAAATGAAACAGGTACAGCAGAAAGAGCATGAATGGATGCATTTACGACTCCCAGCTCCCTGAATTACGTCACTTTTACCGACTGACAATATTGCAAATCCACCCCAAGATAAAGTCAAATTAAAGTGGGGGGGGGGGGGGGGGGAGTTAAGGAACAACCCTCTTTCCTGTACATTTAGATTGTGTCTTAGCTCTCCATGCTCCTGGTGTTCTTCTGCTCTCTGATCGTCTCTCTGAGCTGCCGCTGTAGCTTCAGAGTGGTCTCTGAACTGAAAGCCCGCTAAGCCAATCTCTGACTGCGGCTGCTCCGGGAAGTGAGCAAAGGGCAGAAGAACACTGGGTGTTGTACAGTTTAGTGCAAGGGCTGCATGATTATCGAGCTGTGTAATAGGCCCAGAATGTCGTTTACATTGTTGTTCGGGCCATCATCAGGCTGTGTAATAGGACCATTAAAAAGACCATCTCTCATTTTAGTTTCCATCATCTCAGACAACCAAACAGACCAACCATACCCACCTGTTACTGTCATTGTGTATGTGTGGGTCTTGGTACCTCACTAATCAGCTTATTATGGTCTATCCTTTAGATAAGCCATCAATGGGGTTTTCCTACTCTTTTCACTATACTTTGTCTGTGTTAGTGTGCTACAGTGTGTTTGTTATAACTTTTGTAATATGTAAGTATGTAATATTCAACAGCCGACACGCATATGATCAGACTTTCCTTTTATTCAGCCTAAAAGGATACAAAAGGACACTAAATATAAAAGAACTTTTTTTTTAAAGGATGAACACAATACTAATGAAAGTACTCTTAAATTGTAAAAAAAATTCTCCATGGAGAAGACAGAAAGACTTAAAAGATACATTTTGTATGTATACAAAAAAGTGATGGGATCAAAAAGCAAAAGGTTATTGAGTTAATAACTTCAAAAAGATCTTTGGCAAATTCAAATCTAATCAAATCCTATTCAGCATGATTGATCTTTTTGACATCAAAGAAAATGTGTTAACAGAAAGATTTATCCATAAAAGATCTCTACAGAAAAGCAGGGTACTAGAGAAGCTAAAAGTAAAATAGCTGAATTTATTAAAATCCACATGTGCGCTAGTTTTAAAAGTAGAGCCAGAACTTACCTTTATAATACCATGTGGTAAAATTCCATGTATTCTATAATACAGATCATTGGAGGGCAGTATCTACACAGCAAGACAGAAAGTAGGGAGCTTTCTCTGTCAGCCCAAGCCCCCTCCCCCATCCCCCACTGCCAGGTTATAATAGCAGCCAGGAACCTAAACAAAAAAAATGCATTAGGAGCATTGGGGGTGTTTCCAGACCCAACAGAGCAACCCCTCTGTCTCACCACCCCCTTCTTCAGTGACACTTTCCCTTCTAACATTTATGTATAAAGGCCGGCCAGGAATCGTGTCAAAGACCGGCTTGATTATGCATACATATATGTCACTGGTGTGCTCTGTGGTGCCAAAAAATATCGAATATTAATCATATAGAACAAAAATGGCAGACCAGGCAAAAACTGAAAGCATCAGGTACGGAGCTGCAGGTGGATATTAGCAGGTTTGTTTGCACAAACCTTCTGATAGTTTCCCTTTAATTATTTGGACGAGGGGGGGGGGGGGGGGCAAACAAACCCTTCCCCCAACTTTCTTTTTATTGTTTTTTTCATTAAAACATATAAAAATGCGGTTATCAAGTGGTATATAACATGTGATTCGGTGACATCTCAATGTTAGCTATTCAATACAGAATCAGTGGACATTGCTAGACATAGAGCTGTGCATATAATTGAGTCTGTCTAGTACAGAATACACATAACATAGCTTGCAGTCCATGCACCATAAGTGAATAAACAACAACAAGGACTGGCAGCACTACTGACCACACAGATGTCGTCAACCCAAATGTGGCACGGACAGTTAAGAAGCTAAATCATGAAATATAACAGAGGAAACCAAGAACTGTTGTTAAACCGATGTCTTCATGTATCAAAGAGATTAAGAAAAAGGCTAGAGAGACAGACTAAGATCAGAGAATAGAACGTAGATAGTGGGGTAGAGAGGAGGGGGTGGGGGGAAAGAAGAAGATAAGGGGAGGGGGAAGGGAGGAGTAAGAGGGGGAATGAAGAAGGGGTAGGGGAGGGGGGGCAAGGGGGGGTTACCGTGGAGTCAGTCAGTCATCTACTGTATATGTCAAAGACCCTTTACAGTGGTGAGTTAGATGGGTGAGAAGGGGTAGGGCTCCTTCCTTCCTAAACATTTCTTTAACAACAGAATTGCTATTTTATGTGTTCTGCCTCCCCTATTATTGTGATTGGTGGAATTTACGGCAGTTGTAATGCCAGCAATCATACAGTCATACATGTTTCACCTATCCCCTTGAATTCTAAGACTATGTGAATTGTAGCAGCTAAGCACTGCCCCACCTTTTTTCCCAGGACCCATAGTAGTCATCTGACTGGAATCACCACTAAATGTAACATTTTACTTTATTGCAAAAATTAGAACACCTCAGCCCAAATCTCACTATATCAGCGTATTTTACTTTCTTAGCTGTATTATTTTCCACTTTAGTTTGAGTAACTTCATAGCTATAAAATCAATATTAAGTCTGAAAACTTCTCTATCTTGTTTTCACAAACCTCTTACTTTTAGACTGCAGGTACTGACACTGTGACACTATATTTCTTTTCTGCTTGTTATTTTCTAACAGGCTGCTGATAATGTGTTGTTTGGTCAGAAAAAAAACAGATAACAAGGGAACTAACAACCTTTGTTAAGGTATGTATGAAGTAGTATCAGCACTATAATTCCATTGTGAGATGTTAAAGAGAATACAATTCTAGTGTGGTGGCTTTAACAGACAATAAAGAGTAATAATAAAATGCTATGCCTCTTGATATATTCTACAGACTCTACAGAAGGTGCAGTTGTCTCCTGCTATTGAACACTGCAAGGAGACATTTCAAGCAAGCTGTCTGAAAAGATTAGTTATGAAGGATGAAAAATATTCATGTGTCAACCCAATCTGCCATTGTAATAAGGAAACTACTTCCCAAGAGTTATCATGATCTCATAGACAGACAGTTAAATTCATAAAAATAATTAAACATGTTTTATAATGAGCCAATAAAAGTCATTTTATGCATGTTCTCAAATTCCAGGACTGGATTAATTTGCCATATGTCTAAATCCGTAGCCAATTTGCAGTGAACATGTAAATAAATTCTTAATTTTAATACAAACGTATGTTTTGTTAATACACAGAAAATGTGTCAGTTAAGGTCCTAAGAAGCCAATGTATATCTGCGGCCAACTTTCCGATTTTGTGTTTATCTCTTTGGTAGACATAATCTGTTAGAAAAGCTGTTATTAAATCTTCTCAAAATGAGGTTAAATCACTTTCTAGTTTGCTTTTTTATGTGGAAAAACATCTGTAAACACATATAGGACTATCAGTCTAATATATTTAGTGTACATTAATGGCTGGGGTTGATATAATATGGCTGTTTACTGTTTGTGTGTGGTCATTTCATTCCATTTGACATTTCGCTGTTTGACAAGCGCACCAGTAATGTCTTGCACTGTGAGGCATGTACAATATTAGGAATTCCCTTTAAAGCTTCTGCTGTGCCTGGAAGAGAACTGGGGATTGCTAAAGCTGAAGCTATTGCAAATGATGACTTTTCACCATTTTCTGAAAAGCAATGCAATGTATATGAAATACTTCGAAATATTGTCCCAATAATCATCAAGCAAAGAGTCATTGAAAAATATATGATTGTCATAGACAATGGTTATTTATAATTTATATTTTTTATATAGTTTGTTAACATAACTTCTGCTTCCACTTCAAAGAGTGAAGGTGCTAAATTCAATAGATCGTGTTTACCTGGTGATATATTATTTTTTCTTAGAAAAATAACTTTCTGTGCTCTTTAGATGTTTTTGGAAGATTGCAGTATTTCATCTTTTATTTTCAATACTTGTCTTCTCTGACTTGCCTGATTGTAGAATTGCAAGTTCAAAGCTCAGTGGGCATTCCCTGTGAAGCACGGACAATCTTTCCTCCTCCCTTCACTCATTCCAATAGCCTGCCGCCCCTCCTCTCTCTCTCTCTCTCTCTTACACTAACATGGCTATGCAAGCTTTGATTTCTGTGAACAAATTTAGCTTAGAAGTGTCCTTGGAGACATAAAACAGGCTGTGTGTTAATAACAATATCTACATTGCCAACATATATTTCTACAGCGTTCAGAAGTAGGTTAGCAAGAATCAGCAGAATAAGACTGCACACAGAGGTGCAGATTTAGTATTGCAAATGTGCCAGAATTCTCATGTAATTTGTATTTAAAAAAAAACATCACTTCTATCACATTTATCATTAATAAACAACTTTTTTAAAAGTTTAGTTCGGCAGGTTTGCAAATTTATGCAAATTTATTTGCGAACTTCCGAACCGAACCTTAACAAGCAGCAGTAAAATAGCTAAACAACTGCAGGTGTCACCAGCTTTGGTGTGCTTATCTCTACTTATCTGTTCACACTCCCCTGGTGTCCTCGGCCTGTGGTTTCTGAATTGCCCTGCAGGCTGTCACTCTTGAGAAACAAGAGTGAAAGCCCCCTCAGCCAATCACTGCCCGCGACACGGTCTTGCCTCAGTAAGTCAGTTATTGGCTGAGCAAGATGTCACTTCATAGATGAGAGCGGAGGTTACTCGATGGTTGTGCGGCGGTTACTCTGGTCTCTGCTACCTTAAATCCTGCAGCTGAGAGGTGTGGTGTTTCCCTTGATTGACAGAAGCGCCGGTCCTCACAAATAGTCAGCATGGCCAGCAGCATGTCGCCGGCTATTAGAGCAATCTAGGCTAAGCGTACTCTCTCTGATAAATGCTGTGTGTTTCTCTGATCCTTGCCTGTTCCCTCTCTATTCTGCCTGCCGCTTATTGCCCGTTCTTGTTTACCCGACTTGTCTGCCGATTTTGTATTTTTGCTGCCCGCCGTTACTGACCTGGATTGTTAACCTTGGATTTATTGTGTTTGTCGCGGTTCTGTGTTTCACCTTATTGAGTATAGGGACTGTCATTGTGGTTGTCTGCAGTTGCCTAGGACTCTTGTGACAAGTAGGCAGGGACAGTGGGCGTGGTCAGCTTAGGGCTCACTGTCTGTGTCATGTCAGACTGCCTTTTTCCATACCGGACGCTGACAGAATAATTTGTTTTCGTCTCTATCACCACTCTGCCTGTATCTAAAGCTCTGTACCTGGTACAGACCTGACAGTTTCCCTTTAAGTTATATCCCCTCCTGGCGTTTACTCTTGCTTATTGTATTCACTTTGTTCCTGGCACTAACCACATCCTTGTCCTGTTTCTTTTATACCTGGCTTCTCTGGCTCTGTTGCCTCAACTAGCTCTTGGTCTATTTCCTTACTAGTTCCTTCCAACCTTTCAGATTTCTGCATCTACACTGCTGTTCCATGGAAAATCTTTTTTTATGTTCCTGACATCTTTATTAGTCCCTGATTACAGCGTATTAAAGGAAATATGTGATTATTCTGGGAGGCATAGGAACCTAACTGAGAATTTTTATACCACCTTGCAAAGTTCAAGGATAAAAAAAACACAGGGAGATTACTCCACACCTTAGGGCCCTATTCCACCGGGCGATTATCGTTTGCATAATTGTTAACGATTAATGATCTCAAACGACCGCTATTGCGAAAGACCTGAAAACGTTCACTTATTTCGATAGAACAATAATCTTTACTTATGATCGTAATTGCGATCCTTTTTCCTTTGCTATTTCTTCGCTATTGCATTCGTATCTATTGCGAACGACCAAACGATGTCTTATTCAATGCGAACGATTTGTGAACAAGCAACGATAAAAATAGGTCCAGGTCTTATAAAGCGATCAATGATTTCTCGTTCGGTCGTTAATCGTTAACTGCATTTCAACCGAACGATTATCGTTTAGATTCGAACGATTTAACGATAATCTGAACGATAATCGTTTGGTGGAATAGGGCCCTTAGTCTTGCCTTATAAAGATTTCTAGCAATCTGCTTCCAGTAGGTCTGTCTGCATTGAAACATGATGCTGATAGATTAGATAGCATTTGCATGGGGACATGTTTCTTTTAACAGTGTAACATATCACATTGGCAACTGTCAATACAATTTTTCTAACAGATCAATACAATTGTTTGGCATTAGATGCATTATAATGTTCTTATCTTATTGTAGACATTAGTTTAGTATTAGATTCTGCCAACATTATTATATTCATCGACTTATACAACTATTATGCCACCTGCAGGAGTGACACATTAAGAAGTAAATTGTAGGATTTCAGCATACCTATTTGCTATGTGCAATACATATCTATTTTTTTCCTTGCTGGTGCTGGAATTGTAGTTTATAGTATTATAATAAATGTAAAGGCTTCTTATAATGTTGAGTTTCTGTGAACAAGCAGTACTGTGGTGTAAAACAGTATGTGGGAGTACAATGAAAGGGACTCTTTTGTCCAATACATATTATGTAAGATTATTCTGTAGCATACGGGAAGTTTTCTTTCATAGTTAATGAATTACAGCATTTCATTAAAGTTATTGTTAAACTAATTGCATTCAGTTACCCATATGCAATGTATTTCAAATCTACCAAAGCCTTATTTAAAGTGCAGATCATTGAAAGTAGAAAAGATGGCCCACAACCAATCATTATGAATAATTCCTTATAATTTATTATGAATAATTCAGTTTTTATATAAGGAGTAGACTCACATGTTTATTTAGTTTTGCACATGTTCATTTAGAATGTTTTCTTTCTTCCAAATGAAATTCTCAGGAAGTTTATAAGCAATAGTGATTTATACTTTTTTGGTGCTAGAATAATTTAGAATGCATCATTTGTCTTAACATGGTGAGATCTGATTATTACATTTCTTTGTTAGCCATTCATGGATTCGTAGCACGGTTGACTCAAAGATGTAGTAGTATCACTCCAGGCATATATTCAATTTTTCCCTGAAAGTACTGGAAATCACCTCTATTGTTGATTCATATGAAAAGAGATCTAGGTTATTTGCCTCTTAAATGGTTTTCTACTTCATATTATCGATGTCATACTGAGAGTTTTCTGCTTTTTAAACTTCACCTATTTTATATTTTTACATTGAGGATGATTGCCTTGACTGTTACTTCTAAAAAGAAAAAAAAAGTTATTTACAAGAGTTCTTACAATAAAGGAATGGTTAAGCTACTCGATGGAATTATGTTTCTTATGCAACCGTCATAAGACATTTTACTGTAAACCATACAATAACCATAACAAGAACCATGGACAATCTAAAGCAGTCACTGTGACACTTGCACCAGAACTATAGATTCATACAGAGGGTCCCAAACCACTTGACCATCGTAAACATCAATCACTAGGTAAAATGTATTTTATCCGTATATCACTGAGAGGTGCGGTACAATAGGTATATCAGTACTACTAAATCAGCCCAGCAATGTAAATGTAGTCTATCATTAGGTAACTTGGCTGTTCAAGCTGACTGGCTATTAGGTGTTTACTCAGCAGTGTCTAAAATTCACACAAACTTAGTAGAAATTTCAAATCCTCTGTGGGAACATGTAACCCCTCGTATATTTAACTGCTATTGCTTGCTGAATAGAGGTAAAAAAAAAAAAAAACTCTGTAGTTAAAAACAAAAAGTTAGGGACCCAGGGCTCTACCCCAGTGGAAAACATTGCATATCCTGGGAAGTTCTGAAGAAGTGCTGAGACCTATTCATTAAAAAAAAAAGAAAAAGTAACCAGTATTTGGAGAATAGGTTTCCTTATCACTTTTATGAGCTAAAAAACATGAATTTTGCGGACCTAGAGCCCCCCGCCCCCCCCCCTGGTCATTTTTTTTTTGCATGTGTGTATGTATGCTGGGTAGCAGGGGTTTATAGGTATTCTATACATAGGTGTTGGGTGGTATGTGAGTTCATGTATTTTTAACTGTATTCTTAGATGACTGTACTTGTTTGCTATTGGATTTGTATTTTACTGTGCTTTGAAGATGTGATTTGCAATTGAGATCTGTAGAATATTCTAGGTTTTGTTAAGTAAAATTCTGGTTTTACATAGCAAATGGTGTGGTTTCTTTTTATAAGGTAAAGGGGGGCGACCAATAAGGGCAGGATAAAGAAAAAAACAAGTGTGAACTAAGAAAGAGGGGATAAAAAGAGGGGCCAGGTACTCCACTTTGACATTTCTGAGCCTAGTGGGAGTTTATTATTCGCATTGGTGCCATTTGTCCACTCATGGTGCCATTTGTCCACTCATGGTGCCATTTGTCCACTCCACTCTTTTACAGCAACAGCACACGAATAGTTCACAAACTATGCAGTTTCATAAATACTTCTACTCTTTGCCGAAAAGCCAAAAATCATCCCTTTTTGCAATTCTGGTAAATTGCCCGATTTATCTATGACAGAAATAAGTGATAGTGCACAGACAGCACACACTTATTGCATACCTTATATATCCACCAAACTATCTCAACACATGACTTCTGTGCTGCCCACATACAATGTAGAAAAAAATAAATAAATATAAATATATATATATATATATATATATGTATATATGCACACACACACACACACACAACATATTCACTGATATGTGTACCATTTATGACTACTTCAGTTTTCTGTAAGAGCCATACAGTCTACAGCTCAAGATGATGGTGATGTTAGGTGTGCACATGTGGGTTTATCTAGTATCCAAACATAGCCTTGAGAATTGTGATAATGAAAGGCTCACTCCCAAGAGATACTTCACAATACCACAGGTTCAACAACATACGTTCCACCAGAATCAGAGAAAAAAAAGATTTATTGAGAAAAGTAAAATGATTTGTAATAGGAAAGAGCGAGAAAAAAAAAAACACTGTCTATTTTCTCCCCTTGCTCTAAGGTATTAAGGAAACTTCCCCAAAACGGTGTTCACTTATGAGGCTTACACAGAAAAAATACATCCAATCCAGCTATTAAATAGTACATGTATAAATATAATTGACTGCATATATTTACCAATAATTATAATCACTGGGAAAAAATACAACTTTAGTATATTTCACATGGTATGGTTACAGTGTACGTTATTTAAAAAAAAACACAGATCATACTGTACCAAAAGTATAGATATGTCTTTCTTTATATCTCCTCCTGTTTTAAATAGCTCAATATGCATGTCATGTGATTGCTAGCTTTTAAAAGGTATATGCTAGCATGTTGCAATTCTATATTAAAGGAGTTAACCAGTGGTACAAAAACATGGCCACTTTCTTTCACAGACAGCCCCACGCTTTTCTCCAGTTTGGGTGCAGGTTTTGCTGTTCAGTTTCATTGAAGTGAATGGAGCTTAATTGCAAACCACACCTGAACTGGAGACAAGAGTCATGTTGTCTCTGAAAGAAAGCGACCATGTTTTTGTAGCACTGGATAACTCCTTTAAATTTGTATAATGAAAAATAGCAACTCCTTAATGGGGTTATCCATTTTATAGAAAAAATGTTCAGTGTTAGTAAGTGTACTGACAGCAGCTCCCTGTGTACCTCATAGAGGTAAAATTAGATGCCACTCATGGAGGCTATGCCACCCTGCTCTGTATGCTGAACAGCCATCCTGTCCAAAAGTTGATTGAGAAACATATGGCCAGACCCTCCCTCTGTGTCCTTGCTAGGCATATACAGAGGCTCAGAGGAGGATGCTGAGAAAGTGGCATGTTCACATGCTCCTCCATGTACAAACTAGGATGGCACAGCTTTGGGGAGGGGTACAGTCAGTACACTTAGTAATGCTGTACACTAAACAATTTTAGGGAAAGGTTGAGGTGGAAAGATGTGTAACTTTAGATTTTTGGGGGATGGTTTCTATTGCCATCATTAAAAAATATATGTATTTGCACAGTGATTAGCAATGCCTTCTAGTATTTGTCTAGTGGAATGTATACAGACAGCTGTTCGAGGGTGCCTGTTTTGCATTTTAGGAGTCCAGACTCTGCATATAAAAAAGGTAGCTGGAACTGTGACATCCATTGATAACATGGCAGGCAAGAAGTTACTTGCTACTCTCTGAGCAAGCATGAATTTGGGCAGATGTAGGGAGGATGGCAGTGTGAAAGTGCAGGAAAATAAGGCAGCTAGCTGCATAACAATTAGAAGGTGGGGTAGAAGGAAAAGTGTCAGGGAGGCTTGTCCGAAAAACTTGCACACCCAACAAGTCTGACAAAATGGTGGATGATGGGGATGTATATTATTTCATTAGTAGCATTGCTGTGGTGAGATGCTTCCTCTGATAGCTAGAGGAATGTTTGCTCTAACTAGGCGGCGACAGGAGTGAAAGGCAGACCTGACAGGTGCTGGTGGGCGGGGATTTATATGTTAGGGGAGCAGATGAGGTAATCTGTCACAAATACTGGAATTAACTCTCAGTGTGTTGTCTCCCTGAGCTTGACACATTGTATATTAGGTTGACAGGCTACTATTAGATTGGCTGATTCATCAAACTTGATTAAGAAGCACCTGAATGCCTTTCCTGAAAAATATAATATTATAAGTTATTCGTAGTAGATTCTGGTGATGGGATGTTAATACAAGGATGTGATTGTTACGCTTGAAGTCAGAAAAGAATATTCCTCCATAAATGACATCAACCTCATGGGCATTTCTACGTCTTCTGGATGAACACAGTTGGGTTATAAATTCAACTTTATAGACCAATGTGCTTTTCAACCTTATCACCAATATAAATATAAAACAACTGTTTTTTTTTTAATTTATAAAAAGAAAAAAAATGAATACAGAAAACTCAGGGTGGAGATGTATGAAGCCTGTGACCAGGGTGTACCCCAGGGAGAAAGCACAGATTCAGCCCTACTCCCTGGTTTACATCTGTTGTTTCCCTCCCGCCCACCCATTAGGTGAGCGGGAAAGTCGCCAAGGTGAGGAGGAGGCGTGGCCTCCTCCCAAGCCTGATTTATCTTGATTTACTTCTGTTTGCGTAGATTTCTTGCACAAAGCTGGTTGGCTTTACTAAAAGGTGTGCTTTTACTTAAGACCGGGGTACATGTAAACCAGTCTTCATAAATGTCCCCCTAGATGTTAAAAGTGCATTAATGAACTCAACATTGGTCATCAGGTATTTATTCAATTTAGTAACACTTATACAATCTAATTATCTAAAATCATAGAATCAATTAACTAAGAATTAGAATGAATAGTAGAAAATAAGTAGTAGAAAATAAACACAAATTTCTTTTGTTCATCCATAGGTTGTGTTCCCACAATGTCATTTTTTATGTGAAAAACATCCGTCATGATCATTAAAAACATCCATCTTTATTAAAAGATGGACGTTTTTCACGTAAAGAAGATGTTGTAGAAACATAGCCTAATCTTGTAAAATGAAATGCTATATATACTTTATGCAATGCTCAGTTAAACAGAAATGACAGTATTATCATCTTAAATTAGTTGAATGAGACATAACTGTATACATCCCAGCAAAGTACTACATGAAGAGTTCAGAAAGAAATCAAACTGAACAACCCAGCAGTGTGGCAGCAGACAATATAGCGCACTGTGGCTGAAGGAAATAGCAGAAGTGCTGAACAGCTTGCCAATAAAGGTTTGCAAATTGCCTTTACAAAATAAATAATAGGACAACCACATTATAATGTGAAAAGGTCACAAAAACCAATTTGTCTCTCTAGAATTTAATATACCAAGGAATGTCAGTATTACATAGGTATTAACCCATTAAAAAGACCATTTAAGCAATGATATTTTAAAAAGGCAATATGTCTAAAATTAATAAAAAATTATGGGGTGCAGATCTTATGGTCTGTAATTTGGAATAGCGAGTCATAACTTTTTTCATTTATTTATTTTTTTTCCTTTTTTTGACATATTTTCATTGGTCAGGTTTACCAGCAACTTAGATTAACCCCTTCCCCCAATATGACGTCCAGGGACGTCATGAAAAGCAGTGGCAGAACGCATCATGACGTCCCTGGACGTCATGGCTTCTCTGCCTCCCCCCTCTATTCTTAGATGCGATCGGGCAGCAGGAGAAGGCTGTGTCACACACCCCGTGCTACCCCCCCCCCGTGCGGTCGCCCCCTCCTCGTGCAGCCGCCCCCTCCCCGTGCCATTAAAAAAATAAATAAAAAACTAACAAAAATGACAATTTTTTGTTAATCCTGCCCCCTAAAAAATAAAGGATAAACCTATCAAAAAGTCACATGTACCCAAAAGGTGTACCACTAAAAGCGTCAGCTTATGCCGCAAAAGAAAATCCCTCTCATAACTCCATTGGTGAAAAAATGTAAATATTACAGTTCTTACAATATGCAAGACACAAATAATATTTATAGTATAAATGCCATAAACTATAACAAGAGCTATATAACATGGATATCGCTGTAATCGTACCGACCTGATGAATAAAGATAACATGTCATATGCAACTTATAGTAAATGGCATACAAAAAAATATCGAAAAACTGCTGCAAAATTGTGTTTTTTATTCGTACCACCTCAGAACAAAATTAATTAAAAAATGATGAGGGTGTCACATGTCCCCCGGAATGGTACCGATGGAAACGTAAACTTGTCTCACACAAATATTTTGGCCCCTTAAAGCCTCTGTGACATGGTATAATGGCCAAAAAAAAACTGAAATAAGAAAAGACCCCAAAATTCCCCAGGTCTCTGTCATGTCTGCAGCCTGTGGTTGAGTCAGGTGATGCACTGCGGCCACATATGGGGGATTTCTAGAAACATTGGAATAAGGGGAATAAATAGTGAGTTCCATTTCTCAGTTAGCATTTGATGTGTAAGAGCAAAAAATGGATTAAAATGGAATATCTGCCCAAAAAATGAAAATGTTAAATTTCCCCTCCAACTTGCTTAAATTTCTGCAAAACACCTAAAGGGTTAATAAACTTGTGAAATGTTACTTTGAATACTTTGAGGGGTGCAGTTTTTACAGTGGAGAGATTTATGGGGATAACTAACATACAGGCCTCACAAATCCACTACAGAACTGAACTGGTCCCTAATGAAATCAGAATTTGTAATTTTCCTGAAAATTTGAAAAAAAGCTGCAAAATTTCGAAGCCCTCTAACATCCTAACAAGTAAAAGGACGTTCACCAAATGACGTCACTATAAAGCAGACATGTTGTAGATGTTGCAGTAATAATTAGTTCATGTGGCATGACTATCTTTCTTAGGAAAAAAGAGTTTTGAAGATAAAGAAACATACATTTTTCAATTTTTTTGCGCAAATGTTGTTTTTTACAAAAAACTACTGAGTGTATCAACCAAAGTATACCACAAACATAAAGAGGAATATGTCACAAAAAAACATTCTCAGAATAATCGCGCTAGTTAAAAGCATCGCAGAGTTATAACTACATAAAGAGAGACAGGTCAAATTTGAAAAATAAGCCCTGGTCATTAAGGCCAAAACAGGCTGCGGAGGCAAGGGGTTAAGATGGAACTTAAAAAGGCACATTTAGGCTATGTTCCCACAAAGTTTTTTTCTTGTCCGTTTATAATTTTTAACCCTTTGAGGACCAGGCCCGAAATGACCCAGTGGACCGTGCAAATTTTGATCTTTGCACTTTCGTTTTTTCCTCCCCCTCCTTCTAAGAGCTCTAGCACTTTCACTTTTCGATCTACAAGGCCATGTCATGGTTTGTTTGTTACAGGAATAGTTGTACTTTGTAATGGAGTCTTTCATTTTACCATAACATGTATGACGGAATCCCAAATATATTATTTATGAAGATATAAATAGGTGAAATCGTAAAAAAAGAATGCAATATGGTAACGTTTGGGGGTTCCTGTGTATGTAATGCACTATATGGTAAAAGCAACATGACTCCAATACTCTATAGGTCAGCCCGAATGCAACCATATGCAGGTTTACACAGATTCTCTAATGTTATATATATTTTTTTAATGAAATCAATTTTTTCCCTCTTTTCGTCTACGCCGTTCTCCATTCGCAATGACGCTTGTTATATTTTAATCGATCGGACAATTATGCACGCTACGGTATATTATATGTTTATTTATTTATTTTTATATGTTTTATTTATATAATGGGAAAGGGGGGTGATTTTAACTTTTATTGGGGGAGGGGTTTTGGGGTAGTGTGTTAGTGATTTTACCTTTTTTTTAAACATTTTAAGTCCCTTTGGGGGACTTGTACATACATTAGATTCATTTTATACACTGATCAATGCTATGCCATAGGCATAGCATTGATCAGAGTTATCGACAATCTGCTCATTGAGACTGCCTGTGCGGGGACTCTCCCTGTCACTTACACTTGAACACTGCGGCGGTGTTTAAGGAGTTAATGTCACGCTGCAGCGCAATCTCTGCAGCGTGTCATTAACGGTGAGGTGCCGGCTGCTGATTGCAGCCGGCCCCCACCTGCTGTGAAGCGCTCTCTGCTCAGGAGCACTTCATAGCTCAGGACGTATCGGTACGTCCAAAGTAGTCTGGGCACAGACTTCCAGGACGTACCGGTACGTCCTAGGTCGTCTAGGGGTTAAATTGACGTCCGTCATTTTGAGTTAAAAATTATGTCCATCATTTTGAGGATTGGCCACCCGTCAGAGCAAGAACAGCGAAAGCATTATTCTCGTTTTCGCTTACTAATTGGCCTTTGGGTGCATTTTTAATTGAAAAGTCCATTGAATTTATTAGTAAAAATGAGAAAGGATGTTGGAAAAAAGAAAAGCTGTGTGGGAAGAACAAAAAATAACGTCCGCTGTCTGCAAAAGACGTCCAAACATAATTGACATGATCATTATTTTGACGTCCACACAGATAACATCCTTTATTTTATACACTGTGTGCATTGGAGTCATTCCATTGACCTCAATGCATTGGATTACAGTCAGTTAAATCAAGGCAATAACGGATGTCTTTTTAAAGAGAAAAGGCGGACACCTTTTCTCTTTTTTTGAAGTTGTGTGAACATAACCTTAAAGGCATTAGGAAATATAGCTGTATTATCATTTGTCACTATTAGGCCTTATTCACACGTTATTCACACAATCCACAATTTCATACTTGAGTTATTACCCATTGATTTCTATAGGGCTATTCCCACCATTAATAGATTTTGAGTCTACTTTCTCATCATGTCCTCATGCAGATCTGGTTATTTTTACGGCTACACCAAAAGTAGTCAATGGGATTCGCTATTTTTTACAGATTGTAACCTTTTGGCATCCATATTGTGCGCAAAAAATGCGGATCTGCAATAGGCAATATACAGTAAGTTTTCAGTCACAGAGGACATAACTAGTTGGCACTGTAGCACATCTTCATAGTTCAACCACGGGTCATACACTGCAGGACAGATAAGTCTATTGTATGATGCTCGTATCATTACTCTAAAGCTGACCCTCTTTGCTATTACTGTGCTTTTTGAGCAAGTCATATATAATACAGAAAATATAGTTTGTATGTTACATTTTATTAATAGAAGATGGCTCAAACACATATAGAAATATTCTTGTGGAAATGTTCTTATTTTTTTATAATTCAATCATGGTTACATCCACAAATGTTTAACACAGAATCAAGTTGGTTTGTACTATTGACCTATATTAATATCAATTACTATATTTATAGAAAAATATGACTCATATTTCACAGCTTGGATTGGGAAATGATATGGCTTAAATGCTGCCAAGCTGCTTTCCTGTTCTATGCTGTCATCACAGTCACCTGACAGTTCAACAGTCTGATTTCTTGGAGTGCATTGTCTTAAACACATCATTAAAATATCATAAAAAAAGCATGATGAAGCACCCCTAAATAAGGGAATGTGCACACTAAGGAACCCGGGCGGATCATCTGCTGCGGATTCCAGAGCTCGCGGAAGTGCGCATTTCCGCCATTCCCATAGAGTCTATTCTATGGTCAGGAAAATTCTGCCATCCACCAAAACAATGAACAGGTTCATTCTTCAGGCGGACGGCGGAACCTGCCTGGCCACAGAATGGAGTCTATGGCAGAGATGCACGGCCGCAAACGGGGACAAGTTGTGGAATCCACAGCAGGTGATCCACCTGGATTCCTTAGTGTGCACATACCTCAAGGGTAAATGAAAGTTGATCACTAGAGATCAAAAGAAGGCAGATTTTTAGTTTTGAATACACAAAAGAAAAGGGAGTGATGTAGGGTGGGCCAATGCTGGTAACATGTCATAGAATTAACCTAATTGGTTGAATGTACATCTAGCCCAAGGTAAATTAAAGTGAGTTTGCGCAAGAGTTCTTAAAGAACTTAGTTCAGTAATTTCAGACTTTTATTAAGAGACTTTCTAGTAAATAATGTTGGCCATTTGAATTGTCTTAAGGCAAACAATGTACCTATCTTCAAGAAAGGGCTCTAGTTATTCTTAAGGTAATTTTAGATCAGTAGGCATAGCATTTATTGTAGTAAAAAAGTGTAAGGAGCTGCTAAATTGGCATGTAATATTACATGTGAGCACAATTTTTATCTCTAAATGAAGGTCTATAGTTAACAAGTTTATAACTGGATTGAAAACAGGCTCAAAAATGTACTTAGAGAGTGGTGGTAAATTGAGTTGCAAGCAGACCTGGATACAATATCCTAGACCAAATAAGGGCCCTTGCACACTGAGCAATAGGTGAGCAATTGAAGAGCAATCGGCTCTTAATTTCTGCTCGAAATTCCACCCATATAATATGGACAGGGCAATGTCTTCTTGTGTGCAATGGGATTTCTGCTCTGTTGTTCACACTGCAGAATTTCCAAGCAGAATTTTCTGCCGCAGATCCGCCTTCCACTAGAGGAATCCTACAGAAGTCAATGGGGCTTTAATTCTGCTTAAAATTCTTCTTGAATTCCGCTTGCATTCCGCTTGAATTCTGCTCGAATTCCGCACAGATGCTGCTTCAATTCTGCTCCTATTCTACTAGAGCAGAATAGAAGAGAAATTTCAAGCAGAAATCTTTCCTCTTCAATTACACTTGCAAAAGAGTGTTGATAAATTTAAATTCATAAATCTGGGTACTAATACATAAATCTGGATACTAATATCCAATAGCCTGCATGTATACTACAATGTATACAATGTGTAACTAGATTACTAGCTTGCAAAATCATACTATTTATGACGTGCCTGTTAAATGTATATAGTTGGGCGCACAGCCAGTTATATCTCTTTCTCTTCCTGTAGCTAATCTCTATAACTCTATATGTATCCCCTTATGTATTTTGTCAAACACTACTCTGTTCATATATGACTGATACCATGTGATTGTAATTTACTTACCACTGCAACCTGCCATATTCTTCAATAATTAAAAAAAAAAACAGATTTGAAGAAAAATAAAATAAGATAAAATAGTACATCCTACAATATGGTGCTCCAATCTGTGGTCTGATAGTAAATGCAGTTTTAATGTTGAATTCTGTGAACCCGAATTGCAATGTCTCACTGTATAATTTTTTACAATGTATTTTTTACAGATATCAGTACAAAACATGCCTTGATGTAAAAGGAATCAATATTAATATTTCAATATAGAAGATATTTCTCTGAAGCTTCATTCCCTAAAGCAACCTAGTTATAGTGCTGACAATTAGGATACTGACTTCCTATGGGAGCCTGGAGGATTTATTTCACAGAAAACAATGAAATTTACTTATGAAGTCTTCAGTTGTCTTTATAGCAAGATCCTCCTGCATAGTTGGGATATTTAATGAAAATAGACATTAATCAATTTAAGTCAGAGCATACGTTGCACAAAGCACTAAAGCATGTCGAAATGTAAAATATTAATCTAAACCGCTCAATATCCAAAGTCTTCAAAAATCCATAAAATACACTGAATAGTTTGCACAACCGAACATAAAAAAATTAAATCTTGTCAGTGTTTACTTTAATCAGTAATATTTTATATGTTCTGACAGTGCGGCTGACGTTACTTGGAAGTCCTGGTATATTTAGAAATTAAATTAAAGTAAAATATATTGTCATTAAAGAATAAACATGATATGAAAACTAGCTATCCAAAGGAATTACTGCTGAAATAATATATTCTAAGCATGGTGAAAAATTTGATTAAAATAGCACTGGTAGAATGGTGTTTAATCACCCAAATTCTGTCAAAAATGAGCCAACATTTTTTTTTTCCCTACCAATACACGCACAGCCAAATTTATCAGCATAAGGCTTACATAATAATTCATTTTTCACTAAATGGGTACAATTGATGGATGGGGGGCTTCTAGTTTAGCTCCGCATGGCTTAAACTCTATGAGAGTTTTTTTTATTAAATACTATATTTATCCACTTCATATATTGGCTATGTTAACACAATGTCTTTTTTAGGCAAAATAATGCTAAGGTTTTTAAAAATAACAACCATTATTTTACAATAAGAGAAACAGATTGCTGAACTCAGGGAGAACAGCCAAATGACAACACTGCCGGCTGCTAATGAAAGCGCTCAATGCAGTGAAGTCCTAGGTGCATTGCCCCCTGGGAAACATGAGTATGCAAAAGAGGAGTCCGTGGAGCCTCATTGAAGAGTCTCAAAACACAGGACTAGCCAGATATCCCTCCGGGAAGGACCCAGCCAAGTGGCAGCTCCTGTTAGGAAACCACCAAATCCACCATATTAAGTGGCCCTATAAGTCAGTGTAATGACAAGGGATAAACCAAGGCTAGGTAACCATCCACAGACAGCTGTTTCGGGGTATTGCCCCTCATCAGTGTGGAGCAGGATTCTGGCTAGGTGGGAGCAATGCCTAGTAGAGCCATAAGAGAAACAGATTGCTGAACTCAGGGAGAACAGCCAAATGACAACACTGCCGGCTGCTAATGAAAGCGCTCAATGCAGTGAAGTCCTAGGTGCATTGCCCCCTGGGAAACATGAGTATGCAAAAGAGGAGTCCGTGGAGCCTCATTGAAGAGTCTCAAAACACAGGACTAGCCAGATATCCCTCCGGGAAGGACCCAGCCAAGTGGCAGCTCCTGTTAGGAAACCACCAAATCCACCATATTAAGTGGGCCACTTAATATGGTGGATTTGGTGGTTTCCTAACAGGAGCTGCCACTTGGCTGGGTCCTTCCCGGAGGGATATCTGGCTAGTCCTGTGTTTTGAGACTCTTCAATGAGGCTCCACGGACTCCTCTTTTGCATACTCATGTTTCCCAGGGGGCAATGCACCTAGGACTTCACTGCATTGAGCGCTTTCATTAGCAGCCGGCAGTGTTGTCATTTGGCTGTTCTCCCTGAGTTCAGCAATCTGTTTCTCTTATGGCTCTACTAGGCATTGCTCCCACCTAGCCAGAATCCTGCTCCACACTGATGAGGGGCAATACCCCGAAACAGCTGTCTGTGGATGGTTACCTAGCCTTGGTTTATCCCTTGTCATTACACTGACTTATAGGGCCACTTAATATGGTGGATTTGGTGGTTTCCTAACAGGAGCTGCCACTTGGCTGGGTCCTTCCCGGAGGGATATCTGGCTAGTCCTGTGTTTTGAGACTCTTCAATGAGGCTCCACGGACTCCTCTTTTGCATACTCATTATTTTACAATGGCAGACGTCAATATTGATCATTTACATTATTTACGGCCGTCATGATCAAACATTATTTCAGGTCATTATTTTGCCTAAAAAAGTGTGAACATAGCCATAAGGTAGGATTTTTATTTAGTTAGGCCTTCATGCATTGCCTTACGAGCCACATACATGAACCCCAAATTTTCATTAGTAAGGAGGTCAACAACCAATGAAAAATAACTTTTGACATGTTATCAGACATGATTGCCATCCATGCTCCAGCAGTATTATCATAATGGCAAATTCCAGCAATGTAAGTCTATGAGGCTACATTGTCAGAATTATTAACATGCCGTGGATTTCAATGCTGCTGTGTTCTCTACAGATATATCTCCTGACCCCAGCTGGTCTCAGCAGTGATGACATGTCAAAAGTTATTTTTCATAACAGATACTCTTAAAGAAACAATTTTTAGAATTAGATATACTTTACAAACACTTTGATGCAACTATCTAAACTTCATGTACAGTAAGTGTGCACATAGCATTCTACACCACACATACCATTCTATGCTATAGAAAACACATGTGACTTGGGGTTTTCACGTGACTTGGGGTATGTGGTATTGAATATCATTTCTTTTTTAGCAATGTAAATTACTAAAATAAAATGATTAATTTTACCCTCCCCAAAAATGATCCCCAATGCTTTAAGTGGTTAACGTTGATGGTACAATTTGGCCTTCTAAAACTAAAGCCTGGGGGTGCTAAATCTGTTTAAAATGACGAGATGAACAGAAATTATGTGTTGTTAGGTAATCCAGCAGAATCAAGTGTGTGTGTGGGGGGGAAGTAAACCAGATTGCATGAAGACTTCATCGCATCTAAAGGATTAAGATAAGGCTAGGTTCACACTGCGTTTTCAGCATCCGTTTAACGGATCCGTTTTTTTTAACGTCCAGAAAAATAGGGTCAGCAACGTTTTTTTGTCCGTTTTGGTCCGTCAAAAAAAACGGATCCGTTTTTTTTTATAATGGAAGTCAATGGAAAAACGGATGCACACAAATGAATCCGTTTTTTGCAATCCGTTTTTTATGCGTTTTTTTCAAAAAACGGATGCGTTAAACGGATGCTGAAAACGCAGTGTGAACCTAGCCTAAGCAGGAAGGAGGATGGGGGATTTGAGGACTCTATATTTCTATATTCTATACATATATATTTATGTTACTTTGGTTCTTAATCCGTAGCCATGAATATAGAGTCAGTCCCCTTCCTTAGTTCCCTTCCTTATAGATATAACAGCTCCCACCCCTCTGGGGAGTCTGTCTGGGGGAATTTTAGACCATTTCTCCAAAAAGCACTTGTCAGACACAGATGTTGAATGAGAAGGCTTGTCTTACAATCTCTGTTCTATTTCATCTTAAATTAGTTTTATGGTATGGAGGCCATGACTGTGTGCACCAAACTCATCCAACCACGCCTTTATAAGCCTTGTGTCAAGGGATACAGTCATACTGGGACAGAAAAAGGCCTTTCCTAAATGGCTCCTATAAAGTTGGTCTGGGCATGCTGAAGCATTCATATTTTTCTTTGTTGAAAACAAAAGGTCTACATCAAGCCCTAAAAATTGTTGCCATAGCATTATCCCTGCTCCACCCAAATTTAGTAGGAACACAATGTAGTCTGGCAGGTAATGTTCCCCTGGCAATAATACCCAGACTCATCCATCAGTCTGTAAGATAGAGACACAGGATTTATCAGTCCATATAATACATTTCCACTGCTCCAGAGAGAGGCAGTGTGCTTTACACCAGTCCAGCTGACATTTGGCATTGTGCTTGGTGATCCATATCGTGGTAAATACTTGAAATCAGAGTATTTTAGGAGTGATTCCTTTATTGGCCAACAAAAAATTGTTAAAGCTGTGAGCTTTCGGGATTCACAAGATCCCTTCGTCAGACAAGTTCACAAATGAATGAATTACAGAAACAGCATTTTAGGGATGTTACAAGCAAGAAGGGAGATACATCTGTGAATGGGGGGGGGGGGGGGGATGGATATACATCACATAGATAAGCCAGGGCAATAAAAATGACTTGTTGTACATTAAAGCTTATTTGGAAGTCCAAGATTGTTGGTCAGTTAAGTCTTATCTGTGGAGTGTGTCCATGTAGTGGGTCATAAATCCAGGTGCCAGGTTTAATCCATGTGTTAATGACTGGAATGTTTTGGTAAAGTAACGCAGCTGCATGGCATAAAACGTCTGTCCCACAGTTGTTGTGATGATTTTAATGCCAGATCAGGCTTGGAGCTATGCTGATATGGAGTCAGCAGAGCATTGTTGACTTTTTTGCACCATGGGAGGAGTACACTATGACTGGTCTTTCAGTCTCTAATGTACTCTCAAGCTTTATTTATTTATGCACAGAGTTTTATTGTAGAAATGCATTGAAGGATGGCTGGAGGGCAACTAAATTATTAATTACTGCAACAGAATGATGTATTAACGCAATAAAATGCAAGTGTGAACACAGCCTAGGGCTGCCCCTTTTAGGGTTAAATTGGAGTGAATTCAATCCATGGAGGCCAGGTACAGGTTTTTAGTACATTTGCCCCTATGTTGTTCAGAACTCAGCAATCCTGCTCTGTAACATTATGTGGTCTGCACTTTGTGCCTGAGTTGCTGTTGTTCCTGAACAATCACACTTTTCAATAATTTACAATTGCTTCTGAAAGGTTTAAAAAGGAACAATTCATAAACTGCTTCAGTGTTGGCATCAACACACTGGAATTCACTCAGCTTATTCTTTTTAGAGGCAAACTCCGTTGGTAGGTGCTGGATTTTCTATCTGTGGCAATGATACTGAATAAAATACCTAAACTAAATGTTTCGGAAGTGTGTCCCAACACTTTTGTTCATGATATATACATACACAACACATAGCTATATAATCATCTATATAATCCAGTGTATTGTACAGAAGGCTCACCAAGGGTTCTCAGGGGGCTCAATGTCTTAGATGTTTTATTTTCTGGTCTCCTGAGCTAGAAAATTCTTCTGTTATTGATCAAAATGGTAGTGATGGCTCTGCAGTAGTTTGCCCCAGCTGGCTCCCTCTATATTATTCCTTCGGCTGTTTTGTTGACACTACATGTGCTCATCTGCAGCAAATGAACAGAGAAACTAAAGCTGAGAGAAGTTTCTTGTTCAATGGCAATCACTAGATGATAAATCTTATTTGAGCTCTGCAGAGCCTCACAGTATCAGGCTCGAGAGAACATTCTTACTTGTTATCTGCTAGCTCAAGCAAAAGTTAGCAACGGCTGGTATATACTATGAGGTGGAATCTATTGCTCATATTTCTGCATAAATTTGACCTAAAAGTTTCTTCAATTAATTTCTAAGATTAAGTCTTAACCAATATTAAAATTTACCATCTTGTAACAATGGCTTCTGGAAAGAGTGGGGTATTTTTGTTAGCACATAAACTGTGTTTATGTGTTGGAGCCAAGTTGGGATAGCTAGACCAATGGCACACAGCATGTCCAAAACTGCCAAACAAGTGAGTATTGATAATATAAAGTTGATATCCAGAGAAGTAGAACTGATAAACCAACATCAGGGTCATGACCATACAAGGTTCATTGATATGCATTGGAAGCAAAGGCTCGCAAGTCAGAAGAGTAAGTATACCAAAATATTGAAAAGTAAATGTTGGCTATGAAAAATATGTCAGAACACACAGAGCATTGCAGTGCCTAAGCTGATCCCTGTCCACTTGTAAAAGTGCATTCAGTAAAGAATGATTTTTAGTTCATGTGGATAGCTGGGTGCATGTGCCTCATTTGCAGTGTAAGAACTGAAGGCAAGTCAGTAGACACATAGGGAAAGATTTATCAAACTGGTGTAAAGTAGAATTGTCTTAGTTGCCCCTAGCTACCAATCAGATTCCACTTTTAATTTTTCAAAGCATCTGTGAGGAATAAAAAGTGGAATCTGATTGGTTGCTAGGGGCAACTAATTTTTTTTTACTTTACACCAGTTTGACAAATCTCCTCCAATGTTCTAAGGAATGTTATGCTAGAATACATTGGGATTTTTACATTTATGTGGATTTTACTTTGGGTCAAATTATCTGCCTACATAGTGTTGCAGAACAAATACATCCCCTTTGTCGTAAAGTCAGGTAAGTGGATGGCCCATAGAGCAACTTAAAGGACTTAAAGGCCTATCTGTCTATTCTGTTGACTTTTCAAAAAATCTGTCATGTGTGTACATGAGAAACAGTAGTAGTTATTATATTACTTGTTTCCTGAATGTGACACAAATGTCCTGTCAGCAGATTCCATCTAACTGTTGGTTACATGAACTCAACTCAACAAACTGAACTGTTGGTTACATGAACTCAATTCCAGATCGTGCAGTAGCCTTTTGATATGATCTCTCAATATATAATTTAGCAGTGAATTAAGAGTGAATAATAAGTAAAGGGATAGAAAGGAAAGTGGAGGGGTAACAACTATAATGAGATATATTATATATTTTTTTTTATATTTGCACTGCTGTGTGCAAAGTATGTTGAAAGGATGGATCCCAAATACCACAGGACATCTTTAGAGGTCTCATGGTGTCAGTGCTGCAATAAAAAATAAAGGATAGATAGATAGATAATCACTTTCTTGCAATTAGTCAAAATTGGATTTCCTTAGTTTGAATAGTGTACTGATGATAGAGGAAAACTTTAAAATATAACCTTTATTTATTTTTTCTTGTTAAAAATCTCAGTTAATTGAATCAGCAAATTTATTCCTTATTTTTCACTTCTTATTTTTTACTTATACAGTGGCCATCACCAAAACACCGTACATAAATTCATCAGGATAGTTCATATTGCACTTATAGAAATTGCACAATCCTTGTAATAGTCGTATTGCACTATTCACATTGTCTTTGCACTTTTCCCGCAATTGTGTGATGTGCATAGCAATTATAAAGTGCTTAGTCTCAAGTTCATATTGCACTTTGATATTAAATTGCTTAATCCCCTTCACGCTATTGCACTTTTCACCGGTGTTCTTTTGCAACCTTCCCGCAACAGTGTAATATGCACAGCAATTTTTTGGTGCTAATTTTATTTCATTAAGTTCATACCACAGTTTATATTACTTCCATATATAATGTCTTTCTGTGAGCTCAAAATTCATACTTTTTTAAAATTTTTCAAAGAAGGTTTTTGTACTTCCCTTAGTATATTTCTTTACTTTTATAGGGGTTCCTTCATACTTCATTCCGCTGGCCCAACGCGTTTCTTGAACCACTCATCAGGGGCCGGTTGGTAGCTTCACAGATATCCCGTTGGTATATCCATGTGCACAGCACTGGTGATGGCCGCACACTGACTCCCATTACTGAGCTCTCTTTTATATCTCTCGAGGGTCCTCCTCCCAATTTGATTGATTGCTAGTATGGCCTATTCCCTCCTCTGGGTCCGGCCCACCTATTACGCAACAGAGAGGTGATCACATGATCGCTTATTTCCTATCAGATGACCTGAACCGCATATTGCGTGTCAAGCCTCGCTACGGACTTTTTTAGCCTGAACGGTACATTTATCTTCCATCTTGGAGGTATTTTGTTTTAGTCATTGCTAGGAGACCTGAGACGCTATCTGCGTCTCAAGCCTCCTCCTGAATCTAGCAGCGCCGAGTCAACATACGAGTCAACATATAGGTAATTCTTTTTATTTATATTTCTATCGGAAACATACAAATGAAATGTAGTCATTTAAGCCGTGCGGCTTCACAGTATTCAGCCGGTATGTCCACCATGCCTCACATTGCAGGAGTTTTTTGTCATAGTTTCCCCGAATTCGTGATCTCTCCACCACTTCTATCACTTGACATCTGAGAGATTCATAGTCGCTCCGATGTTTTTCAGCAAAATGCAAAGCTACAGGGGTCTCTCTTTGGTTCCTTATATCACCCACATGTTCGCTCAGTCTCTTTTTTAATGGTCTGAACGTCTTTCCCACATAGTTTTTTGGGCATGGGCAAGTAAGCATATATACCACTCCGCTCGTAGAGCAGTTAGCAAAGCTTCTTGTTTCATATGATTCTCCTGTGCTACTGCTTGTAAATATTTTACCAGGAATTATATGCTTGCACATAGTGCAGTTGTTACACTTATAAGTTCCTGTCGGTTTTGTAGATTTCACCTTATCAGTGAGTGGTAGATAGCTGTGGACCAATCGGTCCCTTAAATTGCGTCCTCGTCTGAACGTGATCTGTGGGGTCTCAGATATCGTATTTGCAATCATAGAGTCCAGCTGTAACACCGGCCAGTATTGGGTTAGTATAGCTCTTACTTCATCCGATTTCACATCATAGGTCCCTATAATGCGAGACAAGTGGTCATCACTTATTTCTTTTTGTCCTTATAAGTGTAACAACTGCACTATGTGCAAGCATATAATTCCTGGTAAAATATTTACAAGCAGTAGCACAGGAGAATCATATGAAACAAGAAGCTTTGCTAACTGCTCTACGAGCGGAGTGGTATATATGCTTACTTGCCCATGCCCAAAAAACTATGTGGGAAAGATGTTCAGACCATTAAAAAAGAGACTGAGAGAACATGTGGGTGATATAAAGAACCAAAGAGAGACCCCTGTAGCTTTGCATTTTGCTGAAAAACATCGGAGCGACTATGAATCTCTCAGATGTCAAGTGATAGAAGTGGTGGAGAGATCACGACTTCGGGGAAACTATGACAAAAAAACTCCTGCAATGTGAGGCACGGTGGACATACCGGCTGAATACTGTGAAGCCGCACGGCTTAAATGACTACATTTCATTTGTATGTTTCCGATAGAAATATAAATAAAAAGAATTACCTATATGTTGACTCGGCGCTGCTAGATTCAGGAGGAGGCTTGAGACGCAGATAGCGTCTCAGGTCTCCTAGCAATGACTAAAACAAAATACCTCCAAGATGGAAGATAAATGTACCGTTCAGGCTAAAAAAGTCCGTAGCGAGGCTTGACACGCAATATGCGGTTCAGGTCATCTGATAGGAAATAAGCGATCATGTGATCACCTCTCTGTTGCGTAATAGGTGGGCCGGACCCAGAGGAGGGAATAGGCCATACTAGCAATCAATCAAATTGGGAGGAGGACCCTCGAGAGATATAAAAGAGAGCTCAGTAATGGGAGTCAGTGTGCGGCCATCACCAGTGCTGTGCACATGGATATACCAACGGGATATCTGTGAAGCTACCAACCGGCCCCTGATGAGTGGTTCAAGAAACGCGTTGGGCCAGCGGAATGAAGTATGAAGGAACCCCTATAAAAGTAAAGAAATATACTAAGGGAAGTACAAAAACCTTCTTTGAAAAATTTTAAAAAAGTATGAATTTTGAGCTCACAGAAAGACATTATATATGGAAGTAATATAAACTGTGGTATGAACTTAATGAAATAAAATTAGCACCAAAAAATTGCTGTGCATATTACACTGTTGCGGGAAGGTTGCAAAAGAACACCGGTGAAAAGTGCAATAGCGTGAAGGGGATTAAGCAATTTAATATCAAAGTGCAATATGAACTTGAGACTAAGCACTTTATAATTGCTATGCACATCACACAATTGCGGGAAAAGTGCAAAGACAATGTGAATAGTGCAATACGACTATTACAAGGATTGTGCAATTTCTATAAGTGCAATATGAACTATCCTGATGAATTTATGTACGGTGTTTTGGTGATGGCCACTGTATAAGTAAAAAATAAGAAGTGAAAAATAAGGAATAAATTTGCTGATTCAATTAACTGAGATTTTTAACAAGAAAAAATAAATAAAGGTTATATTTTAAAGTTTTCCTCTATCATCAGTACACTAGATAGATAGATAGATAGATAGATAGACAAATAAAAAAACACAGATGCAAAATGATTAATCCATAAGATTATATGGAAGATCAAGGTATAAAATAATAATAATAATAATAATAATAATAATAATAATAATAATAATAATAATAGGCATTTATACTGGTATCAATGGCAAGTGTTTCAAGTGTCAATCAACTGAATATCTGGGTGTGCAAGGGATTTTCAGACATTTGATATATACAGATGTACCATGTGTTGATGTATTGTTTATAGACAATGAAGACTGTCATTTCTAAAGCACTGAACCGCATTGACTCACTTCAGGGCATTGTACTATAGTGCTACAAAGAGAAATTGAAGGTGATATTACTCAGGCAAGAAGCATGAAACCAGTGTAAATCCACTGTGGCAGCAATATGTGCCCTATAGCAGATAACACATGCTCACAATATATTGCTCCACAATGGCACTTAACATGTTTTTTATTGATTGTAACCAGGATGACTGAGCAGCAGCTGGAAACTGCTCTTGGGTCAGAAAGGATATTCACTGTGTATCAGTTAGGGCCAGTGCTTGTTAGCAGATTATTTTTTTTTTACCATTTTGGGATCATATGACTATGTGGCTTGCAGGGGTGTTTTCATCAATCAAAGAAGTTGATACCTTAACACTAGTCTATTGTTTTGTTTAAGGGGGAAACAATATTTAAATACAAGCACTAGAGATGGTCGAATCTGACAAATTCCAATTCGGAGCTAATCAGGCAGGGCCGTATTTACCACTAGGCACCCAAGTTCAGGTGTCTAGGCAGCACCTTGCACGGGGGCAGCTGTTAATATGGCCCTGAAGTCAGGCATTAAACTTGCTTCATAGTGATTCTCAAATTCGCCAGATTCACTTTGCAAATTCACTAAATTTAGCTGCAAACCCCATTATGATGTCAGCACCCCCCCCACACACACACCCTCTATATAAGGCTTCCTGGAGGCGGCTAGTCGGCTGTGTATAATGGAGAGTAGATTGCAGCAGGCAGTTAGAGCAGGGAGAGAAATACAGAGAGGAGAGTGGATTGTGGGTGGTTTTCTGTGGGAGCAGTGAAGCCATTGTCCAGTATACCAGGTCACTGGGTGACTGTTGTTCATTATACCAAGTCACTGGGTGCTGGACGTGCATTATAAGAAGTCACAGTGAACACAGTGTCCATCTTAATACCTAACTGGGTGCTCATTTACCAATGTACACTGCTGTCCTGGGAGAACATTGAGTTCACGCCGTTGATCCACCACTGTCAACTACTGTCCATAGCAGAAATTGAAAGATTGACAGGTTGACAATTTTGACACTGTCACAGCAACATCTGTTGAAAAAAAATCGCTACTCTGTAACAGTCCCACCATTGTTGCTACTATAGTTTGCCTTTTTTAATAAAAAAAAAATGTATGTGATTCGCAAATTTATGTGAATATTCACAAACTTCTCTAAACGAATTAACGAGTGATTATCTCATCTCTAATAACCACCAAAATGAATGGTGTAAGTGCAGGCACATTATAGCTGCAGTGTGTATAGCTGAGTGTAAGTGCAGACATATTATAGCAGCAGAGTGTATAGCTAAGTGTAAGTGCAGGCACATTATAGAAGCAGTGTGTATAGCTGACAGTATGCAGTGTGTATGCTGAGGGTCCGCCCCGAGCATGAGGCTACCTTATCGTGGTGGGGTGGTTTACACTGTTTGCAAATGGTAACCAAAAGCCTCATTATTTTTGTGGGAATTTTTTTAGCAGTTGGAAGGGCTGCTTTTAACTATTTTAATGTCTGTAGTGGGTCTACATCTTGCCATTGCGGTGAGCTGTTGCATTTTTCTGTGTTTTTGTAGCTGAGAGTAAGTGCGGGCACATTATAGCAGGAATGGAGTGGATGGGAAACACAAGGACTGACAGAGACTGCAGGGAGCATGAAGGAATGAGCAGGGCAGATGTGGGCATAGTATAGCAGCACTCTCTGACCGGGACCACCCTGAAGTGAATCTGCTATGATTTGGAAGGTGAGGGAGACTTTCTGGGACAGAATACAGTGCTGTAGACCACCCAGTGCAGACCATGTCCCTGCCACACTCGCCCTACAACCCAGTTAAGGGAGCTCTTACACCAAAGCAATGCTCTTAGTCCAAGTTACAATTTTTAAAAAACTGAGCTCTTCTTGCAAAACGCTCTTAATCCAAGTTACACTTAAACCAAGGTACATATATAAATATAAACAGTTACACAGTGGTACCTTGGTTTAAGAGTAACTTGGATTAAGAGCATTTTACAAGAAGAGCTCACAGTTTTTCAAAAGAGAAACTTGGATTAAGAGCATTGCTTTGGTTCTAGAGCTTCAAGACACAGAAACACAAGAAAACTTAAAGACACAGAACCTGGAAAAAATGGGTTGCACCTTTAATGGCCACTTTTATTAACTAAAGAAGAAAGAAGTACCTTTTTACGCATACATTTCTTCTATTTATGTAAAATGATAAATCTGTAACTAAAGATAATAAAGTAAGTTTATCTGCAGTGCCCAGCAAAGCCATAGATAACTTACTGTGCTCTCACAATGGGCTTCATCACAATGCGGGCAATACATCACATTACAGAGTGCCAAATGACAGACTGAGCATTTCTATACCTGTGCCTTTTCATGAGTGTGGAACATAGCGTCAAAACAATGCTGTACCTGTCATGAATAACTACCAGTATCTATGATGCTTTACATGAGAGTTTTGTGCAAATTTCTGGCTCCTTCTAAATAGGCACTGCAATACTACAGAATATTGCAATTGTATCTGACCGAAGAGAGGAGTAAAACAAATCACACAACGTCCTCATATACATGTCACCCCAGAAAACTCCTGCTCACTGACAGCTGTGTAATTTAATCATCGCTTGACATGTGGCAATGGAAGACATGCAAAGGTGTAATTGCAATTCCAAGGTGTGTTTTTTTTTCCTCCCTAGGATTGCCTTAAAAATGTAAGAGAAAGCCAAAGACATATTTTCCATCAGAACACACATAAATAATATAAGCTGTTACAGCACAGTGAAACTATCAGGTGCAAACAAGAAAAATGTATTAAAGGCCCAGCATGCTCCTGTGATGGGACTTTAATACATTTTCTTTTATTGATCCTCTACATGCTCTGTCACCTTGCCTAGTATAGCCGCATATTTGGTGGAAGAGAAATGCTCTATAGTAAAGTAATGTGTTATACATGCACTTCTAGTATACTGTGCTTAAAATGTAGGAAGAATTTATTTAAACATTCTTAGAAAATGTTTAGAACGTAATGTGGGAAGCGAAAAAAAAATATATATATATAGTTTTGTCTATTCTCTTAATATATGTAATAATGTATCAAAGAAATCATAGGGTCACATCTACATTTTAAACAGTAGACAACAACACAATTTTGATCTAGTGGTGTCAGTGACAATTGTAGACCACAATTGTCATTGTAAAGACTGATAGTTTACATAGTGTTTTGTGTTTATATAAATTAACAACATTGAAAAAATGGCTTCTTAGAAAAAGAGTGCTGAAATAGCATATGCTAGTAAGTCTGGTATAGTCACGGGACTAGCACTGACCCTGCATCTCCTGGCTCTTGTCAGCAGTGATTGATGGGGTAAGTGTATACATGAAGATACACAGTAGCCCATTAACCACCGGTGACAGGGGTGTGAGGATACAGCATTATGTTCCAGTAAGTTTCTCCGGAGCGTTTTTCTGCTTGAACCATAAGCACCTCCGATGTCCCTATGGAAATGTTATGGGCTCAGCTGTGGATATGCTGACATATGTGACATTGATGTTCCAGCTGGGATGGGGAAATGCAGATACCTTAGGCATACAGTATAATGAATTTTCTACTGATATATAGAGTAAAGGTGCTGGTACAGTCACGTTATTCATGAAAGAAACAAACGCTTTGTCTTTATAAATAGAATGTGGGTGGTCTCTAGGTGGCTTTCAGATATTTACGCCAACTTCATAATATCAGAAATCAAATGTTGAAGAATGAATGGAATAAAATCCATAGTAAACAATCCACCAGGTTAATGTTAGTAAGGTCAAAATTAAAAAATTACTGTCATCAAACCTGGACAAAACAAAAAGGAAGTTGAATCTCCCTATGCTGGGAAACAATATGATCAATGTATAAAAAAAAAATAATGTTACAAATTGCAGAAGTGTAGTTGTTGGACAGGACAGCCTATCATTTTGACAGGTGAGCTGTAAAGATGAGCGTCAACATTATTTTTGAAAAAAGGAAAGATGAAGCCCCAATACGATCTTACAGAGTGCAGTTTTATTGGAGTTTAGTTGTGGAGTGTTTAAGGCCAAACCAGGTGTGGACCATAATAAATTAGAAAATATAAAAATTATACTTATTCTATTCTTCTTTTCTAAATCCAGTCCACGCCAGGAGGGAATTTACAAGGTTGAACTTGTTATTTTATCTAATTTATTATTATTTACACCTGGTGTTAGCTTCAACAATGCACAACAAAAAATCTGACAGGAAATTTTAGAACCTGTCCTATTTTTGTCTGGGATTCTGGCACAGAGCACAGATGACCCCATAGAAGTCTATGGAAGTGATTGAAGTTCTAGACAATTTCCAGATGCTCAACCACAAATTGTCTGGAATTTTTCTGATCAGGGAATCTTGATGGCATCCCTGATGTTTTTCTGACCATAAATACTGGTGTAACATGGTGTAAATTGAAATTGTCTCAGTTGCCCCTAGCAACCAATCAGATTCCACCTTTCATTTTCCAAAGAGTCTGTGAGGAATGAAAAGTGGAATCTGAATCTAGGGGCAACTGAGACAGTTACACTTTACACCATGTTTGATAAATCTCCCCCACTGACTATTGTCAGCAAATACTGATTATTTCTTGAAGCCTCCTTAAAGCCTCCTGATCAGTATGTCCTGAGAGTACAAGCTGACACAAACCTGTGCATAAGGCCTAAATGTGGGATAATGTCTTTTTTGCTGATCACAAGCAAATTTTAAGTTAGGTGAGAACCTCTTTCATGCAGTGTCTTGCTATCTGTTTTGGGTGCAGGAAGCACACATCACTCCCCCTATGTCACATCACTCCCCCTATGTATTTTGACTGCTATCTCCCCTGATGAACCCCATTTGTATCATGGGGGGGCATCAGGAGAGTGATGGATATTTTCTACCACTGTTTTTGTTTTTTAACTTTATACCATGCACATCTAAAGGTGGCCTTGTGTTGCTGGAAAGGGACAGCTTAGGGAAAGTATTAGTGCTTGGATAGGTAGGGGTTTAGGATTTTTCCAATAAGCCTTTTCTTTTATTAAATGTCCATTTTTTTTATTCTCTTATTTACAACAACCATGTGGGGAATTCAAGGATTCAACCTGATAAAAGAGATATTTCAAAACTGTTTCTTACATATATCTTAATTTACTGTGATATTACCTAACCAGACAACTATCAACAATAAAGCTCTGGAAGTCCCTTGTCGCCTACTGAGGTCACCTGGTTTGACTTAGTCACCTGATTTTCTGGATGTCGCCTCTAAGCGACAATTTCAGCTCTAGGTCACAATTGATTTCAATAGATTGAGTAAAAGTTATGTTTTAGTAAGTTTCATTAAATTGTTGTTAATAATCATATGAAAATATGTTGACTATCTAGTTAGCAATATTTTAGCAGTATACATTTTTATCAATAAAAAAAGGTGTAAACTGCTTTGTAAATATTGGCCATTGTGATTCAGTCAATAAATCAATATCACAATATGATTTCTACTGCTAAAGCATTTCTTCCTTTCTGTAAACATTTGACATATTGTCCAGACAAGTCAAAAGTTTAGATTGCACTGGATCTCAGTCCAATGCCACTCTTATAATTGTGAGTAATAGTTTGGTGAAGGAAGTGCCAGCTGAGGTGCTTAATAAACTATAATGGAGTCTGACTCCTGTAATCAGATGGATTGGGGGGCTGGCCAATCGGTGGGGTGCTCTGGCGCTCACTTACTCACTTATGGACGTATTAAACGGCACAATTAAGCACCCTATTACATCAACAGAAATCTGACAGATGATCTGACAGATATTTGCAGCAAAAGCCAGGAGCAGACTGTAAACAGAGAACAGGTCATAAAGGGAAGACTGAGACTTCTCAGACTGTAAATATCTGTCATTTAATCTGTCAGATATCTATTGGTGTAATAGGGCCCTAAGAAGAGGAAGCGAGCGCTGACCTGTCAGCTCATCATTCACTTTCTCCTCCTTCCCTGCTTCCCCACTTGTGCTATTACACAGACTTACAGTGAGAATGGAGTAGCGGAGTTGGGGGGAGGGGGGGTTGCTATAATATTATAGCATTTAAAAAAGAAAAGGGGGAGGGAATAGTTTTAATTGTTTTGTACGTTTCTGTGCAAAAAATGACTTATGCTAAACCATACCTGTTGGCTTATGCTAACTTATATCTGCCTTTTGACAACTGTACAAGCACTGCTAGAATGTGTACTCTACACGGTGGTTCACTACAACGAAGACATGTACGGGATCCATACCAGCACACACAGTTACATTGTGACAATGTTCTTTTCGATAGTGCTAAGAGTGCTGTTTGATGGCGTTATAATTTTATGAAGTCTTCAGAGTAATTCTCTGCAATGTGAGCAAGGAACTCATCCCGCCAAGCTCTGGCAACATCTATTTTTCAAAAGCTGGTTGAGGATGTAAAATAAAATATTAAAGGTCAAACTGAAATCTAAAATTCTAATATTTGCATCACATAAATGATAGATACTACAGCAATGTTCTCTGGCTTAAAACTTATTCTACTGCACATCTCCAAATAACATCTCTATTTGAAGGTGCCAAATATTCCTCATTGTTGTTCCAGGCTATTCTTTTTTTCCCCTTATGCCTCCTGGTTTTCACCACACAACTTCATATCAAGGAAAAAACTGCTGATCAACATGTTAAACTTTTATAATAAACCTGTCATCACTGGTTCAGTCTCTAAAATAGGAAGATATTCTAGAGACACAATGATATTAGAACAGTTTATAAAAAAAATACAGAAATATTGTGAACAAACATTTAGGATGGATCAAACAATGCAGGGTGAGAAAACCTATTTTCTCTTGCTTGCAGCTTTATCTGTAAAAATGAAATGATATAAGCCTTACGCTCTGTAAGAGAATAGGTAAAGCTGTAACTAGCTATTTACATACACATTGCGGCAGGAGCGGGATTATGTATAATCACTGAAAACACATACATGGAGCAATCAAATATTTCATCACATCTGAAAGGGAAGGTAGTGAACTGTAAGGCATTGTTGAAGTGACAGTGCTTGTTTAGAGAAGAAAGTGCAGTGGCTTCATGACTGTATCTGTTTTATGGGATAATCTCAATAGTAGTAATGAGCGAATAGTAAAATATTCGAATATTCAATATTCGTACGAATATCTCCCGAATATTCGATCGAATATTCAATCCCATTAAAGTCTATGGGAACAAGTATTCGATTATTGAAAGACATCTATTCGACCACTTGAAGGTAAAAACCAGAAGCTGGGGGTTTTTAACGCATATCGAATATTTATCGAATATTCGGCGAACTATTCGATAATATTCGATAGATCGAATACCTTACTATTCGATTGAATATCTATTTGATCGAACAGTATTCCCTCATCACTAGTCGATAGGTCTTGATTTTATACTAGAAAGGATAGAATCATATATAATAAAATCACAGTGAATAAGGTTGTCCATTGGTTAAAATAAAACATAATTAACCGTATCTAGCTACAGATATAAGCTTCATTAATCATCTAGTGTGTAATTTTTGTGTATTGGTGTGCTCTTATGTTTCAAAGGAACCCCTACAGTCATCTATCTATCTATCTTACCAAACAGAAGACTATTCCACTTTAAATTGACCAAGGAGTCACTTTCTACTAGGGTTTATTGATTGACAAATTATCTATATATAGTGGATAATGATAACAGAATAATGATAGGATTAATAGAATTACAATCATTACATCTCATGCACCTAAAGAAATTCCTTACATTGTCTTGCATTGCATACATACACTAGTTTTATGCACAAAATCATACCTGCAGGCCGCTGTTGTCACAAGTAGCATTCAGAATCTCGTGCAATGGTAAGTCCTGGCCCTATATTGAGAATAACAAACACTTAGAAAAGTCTATTCAGAAAAAAAAGGATACACTAGCATAATAATAATAATAATAATAATAATAATAATAATATAGTCATGATTATTAGCCGCCTCCTCCTAGTTTCCCTTTTTCAGACTCTTTGAGTGGAGTGTCAGGGAGCGGAACAGAGTTGAAAGGCAGGCATCTGATAAGCTGATTGCTGATCAAACGAAAAGTCTCGCTAGGCCCTATTCCACCAACAGATCTGACGACAGATTATCTGCCAAAGATTTGAAGCCAAACCCAGGAACAGACTATAATCTGAGAACCGGTCATAAAAGAAAGACTGGATTTCTTCTCTTTTCAAATCCACTCCTGGGTTTGGCTTCAAATCTTTGGCAGATAATCTGTCGTCAGATCTGTTGGTGGAATAGGGCCTATTTAAGTTTAGAAGGAGGATTCTAATTATAACATATATTATATTAATGAATATGCTCATTATTTACAACCTGCTTTTGCAAATAAATTACATTTGTTTTTTTTTATCTGTTCACACATTGTTTTATTTTCACTCCAAATTCAAGCCGTATTTTGCTTTTATTTTACACAGTCTATGCAATATATGTAACACAATGTATGGCTATGTTCACACAATGTCAAAAATAGAGCAAAGGCGGCCGATTTGATATTTTAAAAACTGTCAGTTTTTTCTGCGAGTTAATTGATTGCAATGGCAATGCATTGAAGTCAATGGGAAGACGGACGTAAATGCACACAATGCATTGCATAACAGACGTTTTTACAGTGGACGTCAAAATAATGAACATGATCATTATTTTCGGACATGTTTTGCAAACAGCAGACTTTTTTTATTAGTTGTTCACACACAATTTTTCTTTTGTCACCGTTCTCTCTCCGTTTTTACTCTTAAATTCAATGGACTTTACAATTAAGACTCAAAGTCCACTCAGTAACCCCAAACTGGAATAATGTGCAAACACTAGTCATTGCACTGAGAGAAGGCCAGGCTGCTAAATGACGTCCATTATTTTTGACTCAAAATGACAAACGTAATTTTAAACAGAGCTGAAAAAACGTTGTGTGAACATAGCCAAAATGTGTTAAACAATATATCAGCAGAATAATAAAAGGTTTAAAGAAGAAGTACCACCAGTTACATCCTCTTTAAGCTGAACCAACGGATCGAACGGCGCCGTCACGGGGAAACCGTTGCGGCAGTCTGTTTTTCGGACCGCGGACCGCTTTCCGTGCACGGCGTCGTTCTATGCACCGGAACCGGCCGGTGCTCAAGCACTGGAGGTAGGCCGGCTCACCCCCAGTGGGAGGGAATTTCCTCCCCTTAAAATGAATGGAGCCGTGTCATACAGGGGAGGGAATTCCCTCCCACTGGGGGTGGCCCGGCCCGCCTCCAGTGCTTGAGCACCGGCCGGTTCCGGTGCATAGAACAGCGCCGTGCACAGGAACTGTGCTTCACTGTGACGGCGCCGTTTGATCCATGGGTTCAGATTAAAGAGGATGTACCTGGTGGTACATCCTCTTTAACCTCTTAAGGGCGCATGACGCACCGGTACGTCATGTGTCCGCAAGAGGTGTTCAGAGCGGGGCCGCGCAGCGACCTCGCTCTTAACCGCCGCGGTCCCGGGTGCCGCGTGTATCCCGAGTCCCCGGCTATTAGCGGGCAAGGCCCGATCGCCGTGCCCGCTAATACAGTAATCAGATGCAGCTGTCAAAGATGACAGCTGCATCCAATTACTGGACGCAGCACTTCCCTGGAGTCTAGTGGGGTGGATCACCCAACAAATCTTTACCGGCCGGGTGTCTTCACCAAAATGGCACTGATCCCGACTCGGCACTCGGATGCTTTCGGCTGCAGCAGCCGAAAACATCCGAGTGCCGATCTCATCGATCTTTGCTGTAACTATACCGCAAAGATCTCAATGAGAGATCAGTATACTTATACTAGAAGTCTCCCAGGGGGGCTTCTAGTATAAGTGTTAAAAAAAAAAAAAGTGTTGTTATTAGTAAAAAGCCCCCTCCCCTAATAAAAGTTTGAATCACCCCCCTTTTCCCATGTTTTAAATAAAAGTAAATAAATAAATAAACATGTTTGCTATCGCCGCGTGCGTAATCGCCTGAACTATTAATTAATCACATTCCTGATCTTGCACGGTAAATGGCGTAAGCACAAAAAAGTGCAAAATTGCGCATTTTTGGTTGCATCAAATCCAGAAAAAATGTAATAAAAAGCGATTAAAAAGTGGCATATGCGCAATCAAGGTACCGATAGAAAGTAAACATCATGGCACAAAAAATGACACCTCACACAGCCCCATAGACCAAAAGATAAAAGCGATATAAGCCTGGGAATGGAGCAAATTTAAGGAACATATATTTGTTAACAATGGTTTGAATTTTTTACAGGCCATCAGATAAAAGAAAAGTTATACACGTTATATATCAATGTAATTGTAACAACTTGAGGAACATACTTAACAAGTCAGTTTTTCCCTAGGGCGAATAAAGTACAAACAAATACCCCCCAAATAAAAGAAATGCATTTTTTTGTTCAATTTTACCACACTTTGAATTTTTTCCTGGTTTCACAGTGTACTTTATGCAAAATTCAGCTTGTCATTGCAAAGTACAATTAGTGATGCAAAAAATAAGGGCTCATGTGGGTTTCTAGTTAAAAAAATGCAAGTGTTATGGGTTTTTAAACACAAGGAGGAAAAAATGAAAACGCAAAAACGAAAAGTGACTCAGAGGTGAAGTGACTTAAGAGGTTAAAGGTAAGAATGACTGAAAATATTGCAAATATAAAAAAAAGGACTAAAACACATCCTTTTTTGTTACATTTTGCAGAGGCCCACAACAATGATCCAAGTGGCGTCATTTCTTAAACATTACACAAGATTCATAAGGATTGGTGTGGACCACATAGCAAAGATGTCTTGAGCAGAGACACAAAAGATATGAGTTTGGTAGCCGATAAAAATAGGGCCAAATATTGAATTTGAGATTTTCAGTTTAATCCCATCCTTATTCATGATTGCCTTTGATGAGAGGCTGAGCACTATGCATGGCCGATTCTGAGCCAGTCTGTAAACCAGTGCCAGAACCGTCCCTGTGATTTAACTTGTCCCCTCCAATTTCACGAAATGTTATAAATTATTTTACTTGGTGTAAGAGCACACTATATTTTTAGTTATTTATAGTGGTTCAGCTTATGTTAAGGTTATATATTCTACTTATGATATATAAAGAAATCCATATAAAGGAATCCCGAAAAAGGATTTTGATAAAATAGAACAAGTCCAAAGATGGGCTCCAAAAAAGGTGGAGGGAGTCAGGCATAAAACATATTAGGAGGGAGTTAAAGATTGGAATCTGTATAGTCTGAAGGAGAGGCTTTAGCAATCAATACCACAAACCTATATATATATATATATATATATATATATATATATATATATATATATATATATATATAAGATGATCCACATCAAGCAGTATATAATGAAAAAAAAAAATAATAATAATAATTATATATATATATATATATATATATATATATATATATATATATTATACCAAAAAGTAAATGGAATTAAAAGAGACAGGCTAAATGACAATTTAGAATGAGGGGGAGGGGGGGGGGGGCAATGTACAGGTCATCCACAAGTGCTAATATGCTAAGGTGACATAGTACATGGGTAAAGTGCACATAATGAGAGCAAGTAGTACATAGAAAAGTATACTTATAAAAAAAAATGTTAAAATCACAATCCAGGTGTGGCCACCACTCATGGTGGCTTCAGCTCTCAGTCTAGCATGTATTGCATGGTCCTGAACCACCACAGACAGATGATGTCAGTGGTGATAGGGGTTGGCCATGATGGAAAATCACAGGGAAACACTTTGTTTAGAAACAGATAAGCAGCAGAGAGATTGATCTCACTGTGTCTTACCACTCTCCATAGATAACACATACAGCAATGCCAATTGCTCCTCTGTATGGTGAGGATGGGCTGCAGGCGGGAGATTTAACTGATGGATTGAAGGTGTATGGCCCCTTTAAGTTTTACTCTGTTGAGAGCTGAAAACATTTTTCCTTTCTGCATCACAGATTCGGTCTGGCTTTCTCCTCTGTACTTCCTTCTTTACTACACACAGGATAACATTTCAAGCTACAAGCTGGTGAGCTGATAACACCCCTCTATTTTTTCTTGTTACACATTCAAGTTGATGCATGGGAAACAAAACCAAAATTAACCCGAATTCCAGTCCTCATGGCCCATCAACAGGTCATGTTTTGACGATTTCCTTAGTATTTTACAGGTGATATAATTATGCTCAGTCCATCAGGTATTATCACAGATGTTCTTTGTATGGGATATCTTCAAAACATGGCCTGTTGGTGGGTAATGATAACTGGAGTAGAGAAACACTGGAAAATTCTGCACGGAATTGTCTGTTTTCTATAAATTCAGGAAAAAGTAACATGTTTTTTTCCTCCTATAGAAATGAATTGAACATGAAGGTACTGTAAATATACAATAAATTTGGATAGATAACACAGACAGGCAGCACTGTAGCCAAGTTGCCAATACTATATCCCTCTAATTAAAAAAAAAATGCATGGTTTAGAGCGGGTGAAAAGTTTAATATTTTAAATTTTAAAATATTATTTATTTGCGTAGATTCTTTATATTTTTAAATTTGAATAGTAAAAGTTTTTCGTTATTAGTTAGGCAATGACATCACTCAGTATATTTTTCTGGTGCATTGTAACAAATCCAGCTTGTCATGGGTTTTCACCTGCGCTCTTTAAGCAGATTGTTCAAACAACAAGTAACACAAAACTAGGACAAAACTCATTAGAAGCTAATTTCTTCTTAGTATAGGACAAAGTGCTGGAGATAATGAGAAAAAAGAAGAGAAATGATAGCACCAGAACTCCAGAGAATATTAACAAGGGGATTTGCATGCAATGACAGACTGAAAACAAGTTTTCACGTTATATATGAAGGTCATTCTGTCTGAAAAGTTATTTATGTGTGATACCTTTGGAGTGGGGAAGAAAAAAAATAAAGACAACTATCATGGTTATATTGGATAATACTAAAGGCTACAGAATTTAGGAATAGTGTTGTCATGAAAGTGTGGCCATGTATAGGCCAAGTTATTTCTGAGAAAGTGTATTATTAAAAACACTTTAATCAATTGATCTATGAAGTCAACTCTCTTTCAGCAACAACAATACTGGAAACATGGGCATGGGATCCATATTCTAGGCTACATGACCTAAACCACCATAGCAGCTTTGCTCATTACTTGAGGTCCACTTTTATAGGGTTTTTCATGTAAAATGACCTTATTAGCTATCATCAGGATAGCTCATCAATCAATCAATGATTGGCGGAGTGCAGGTTCATATACCAATAGAACTGGAATATGCACTACCAGTTGAACGGGTGCTCAAAGCTGACATACAAAAAAAAAACTACATAGAAACACAAAATAATAAAGTGTATGTCACAAAAAACAAAAAACAAAAAAATTTATAGAAATAGAAAAAACTGTATTGTTACATATCCAAAGTACAGATACACATCCCAAACCTGTTTTAAAACATTTAACAGGGTTATCCAGCGAAATTCTTTTTCTTTCAACTTAACTAGTTTCAGAAAGTTATACAGATTTGTAATGTACCTCTATTGAAAAATCTCAGGACTTCCAGTACTTATCAGCTGCTGTATGGCCTGTAGGAAATGTTTTCTTTTCAGTCTGACACAGTGCTCTCTGCTGACATCTTTAGCCGAGACGGGAACTTTCCAGAGAAAGTTTTCTATGGGGATTTGCTGCTGTTCTGGACAGTTCCTGTTTTGTACAGAGATGTCAGCAGAGAGCCCTGTGTCAGATTGGAAAGAAAACATTTCCTGCAGGACAAACAGCAGCTGATAAGTATGGGAAGACTTGAGGTGTCTAAATAGAAGTAAATTACACATCTATATAACTTTTTGAAGCCAGTTGATTTAAGAGAAACATATTTTTGCTGGATAATCCTTTTAAACACTACTCAACATAGGGCCATGAGGATATACATAAACCCAGGACCTGCAATAAGGATAAATATGCCAACAGACTTCCCCAGACAATGAATATACAACATATACTTTAATTCCTGTAAATGCAACACTTAACCCTTTGAGGACCAGGCCCAAAATGACCCAGTGAACCGCACAAACTTTCATTTTTGTGTTTTCGTTTTTTCCTCCTCCCCTTCTAAGAGCTCTAGCACTTTCAGTTTTCTATCTACAGGGCCATGAGTGGGCTTGTTTGTTTACAGGAATAGTTGTACTGTGTAATAGCGTCTTTCATTCTACCATAACATGTATGATGGAACCCCAAAATTATTATTTATAAAGATATAAATAGGTGAAATAGTAAAAAAGGATGCAATATGGTAATGTTTGTGGGGTTCCTGTGTCTACGTAATGCACTATATGGTAAAAGCAACATGATACCATTATTCTATAGGTCAGTCCGAACACAACCATATACAGGTTTACACAGATTCTCTAATGTTATAGGTCACGACGTACCAGTACGGCCAGGGTTGTCTGGGCACAGACTTCCAGGGCGTATTGGTACGTCCTTGGTTGTCTAGGGGTTAATATGTGTAACAATAATAAAGTGAAATGCTAATAATAAACATAGCCAAAGGATGGAACGGGTAGACAGTACCAGTAAGAAAATGCACAAGCACACATGAACAGGCAAGGGGTAATAAAGATCACTGTTGGGGAGAGGCAAAATAAGTTGTGGCCTGTACTTTCCTATGTGTTCCGTCCTGTGTTGAGACTTCCTCAGGGGTTCAACAGTACTGGGAACATGGGCATATGCTTCATATTCTAGGCTGTGTGCCCTAAATCACAATAGCAGCTAATGCTCTGCTTATTTCCCCATTAAAGGCTCATAGCCATTGCGTGAGGGCTACTTTAAAGGGGTTTTCCAGCCAAAATGGCCTGATTAGCTATTGACAGGATAACTCATCAATCAATGATTGGCAGAGTGACAACTCAGGGGGTGCTGAGTTTGGGGTATTTTTATGGTAAAAAAATATATATATAACACTAGGAAAATATTTATTCTGAAAACAGAACAAGTGTGGGTTTTTTGTTATACAAAACTGATAATCATTTAGAAAATTATTGAAACAACAAGTAATATAGGAAAATATGACATGAAAATACTGAAAAACAAAAGCTGCTGTAGAACTACTGCTGTTTTAGGCTAAGAATACAATTGCATAAAATACCTTTTTCAAACAAGTAACATAACAGATGGCATTTATCAATTTTTAAATGCTTTAACTTTGTCGCACGCACCATTCACTTTTCTATCTATTTTGCTTCTTGTTCATGTGTTTAGATAGTTTTGCCAATTTTATTATTAGAATTAGTAACACATTTTACATCAAAGTAATAATATTAACCCCTTCAAGACAGAGCCCTTTGATGCACAAAAGTCCGGGTCAAATTAATGTAATTTTCCTCCCCGCCTTCTAAGAGCCATAGCACTTTTATTTTTCCACATACAGGACTGGTTGGGATGTCATTTTTTTGTGCCATGATCTCTAGTTTTTATTTATATCACATTGGTGTAACAGAAAAATTTTGATCGCTTTTTAATATTTTTTTTTCTGATATATAACATAAAAAAGGAAAACAGCAATCCTGGTGTATGTTTCTTTTTTTTCCGTTTACGCTATTCACCATGCAGGAACAATAATGTAATATCTTAATAGATTAGACGATTCCGCACGCTACAATATGTAATGTTTATTTATTCATTTTTTATATATATATATATATATTTTTAAAATGGGCAAGGGGGTATATTAAACGTTTATTGGGAGGGGTTTATAAGGTTATTTTTTAAATACTTTAAAAAACTTTTTTAATACCTTTTTTTTGTCCACTAGTTTTCACTGTAAATTATGCAATCATTAGATTGCATGTACTGATCTATGCCATGCTATAGCATGGCATAGATCAGTGTTATTGGCAATCTGTGCATAGAGCCTGCCTGAAAGCCGACTCTATACACAGATCACCAAACCGACAGGACGGAATTAAGAGGCGTACCCCCGCCCGTCGGCACATGCGCTCGGGACCCGGTCACTCAGTGACCGGGTAAAGTGATGCTTTATCTGTCACTAAGTACCTTAAAAGCCACGATCGCTATAGATTGCAGCGTTTAAGGGGATAATGAGATGCAGCTGCGGGATGGCACCTGCCTCTCATTACCTCCGGCCCCAAACGCATTGATGTGTTCAGGGTCATTCTCATTGCAGAGGTCCCACACACATCAGGAAGCCACGTCAGTGCAGGAACGTATATATACATTCCTACTGCATGGGGTATGTGCAGTAGGAACGTATATATACAGATTGCTGATGGGAAGAGGTTAATGATAAAAGCAATATATCCATCGCAGTTATTTTATAACACATTTCAAGAGTTAACTTTAAAATCAAACCTTAAAACTGAAACAGCCACTTATGATACAGAAACCTAAATATACTGCTAAACTGTCATGTTGAAGTTACAGAATCCTTCTCAAATAAAGATCATAATGGGGATTTGTGACATTGAAAGGCCCCAGGCTGTGTCATGTACATTCAGCAGTTGTAGAGACTGCAGTAAAGAAATGTAGAGGGCAAATAAAAGTACATGAGATTGAGAGCCCAAAGACAAATTATTAGAAATATGATGCTATTAGATAGCTATAAGAGGAAAATTCATATATAGCTTTCCAAATTTCTGCAGCCAATGGATTGTTACACTAATCACATGAATACTGTAAGCTGAGATCAGCTAAGATTAGCAAAGCAGAGCACTAATATCACTGACTGGAATTGCATAGCATTGACCAGCATAAGCAATCCCATGGACACTTGTAATAGTCCCCTAGAGGGACTTAAGAAGTAAAAGAAAAAAATTAATTAAAAAAGCGATTGCTACCCTCCATCATAGACAGTGAATACCCAGCAACTATACTTATTGCTGTGCCTTATAGCGTAAGAGTATGTCATAATGCGTTAGGTCGTAGGTCATGATGTACTAGTGCGTCATATGTTGAGTAGGAGTTAAAGGAGTTGTCTGGTGAGCAAAAGATGGCTGAAGGCTTCAACTTCCTTGTGCTTTTTTTCTCTTGTTTCAACATCTCGGAAGTATGCCTTGTGAGACATGGAAGGAGTCGCAATCATCGCATGCAGGCAAAACTATGCTTGCACACAATGTCAGTTGCATAGTGGCTTTGAAGACACTGTGCCTCTATTGAACATCAATCATATCTTAGTCCCAACCCCCGCAGGTCAAAGGGGAGGGGTAAAGTTCCAGTGTCAGCTAAAGGCTTTAGCAATCTTCTGCTTGTTGGACCACCTCTTTAATGCATTCAACAAAATAACAGAACCTGTTATTTGTTTGTTCGTTTTTTTTTTTTTTTTTTTAAAGATGTCTTTTTCACACAATCTGTTGAATGACGGACATCTTTTGAGGTGGATGTCATTCAATACACTGTGTGAAACATAGCCTCAGGCAGAAATACAGGTACAAATCTCACGTTTGCTCTGTGTAAACCTGTGCTTACAATCTTGTGAGGTTTTACTCTTGCTGCCCTAATCTTAGTAACTAGAGTTGTACTATAGTATAATTTGAGAAGATTCACAATTGAAGCGCTGACAGTGTAGAAACCAATGACATGGTTAAGTACTTTTATGGAAGAGTGTCACAGAGGAGAACTTTCTTACAGACAACCTTCAGCTGCAGAAAATAAATAAGCAGCTTTTCCAATGAAAGAAAAAAAAAAGTTTTTCCATCTGTAAATGTTCCTGGCTATACACAAATAGGATACCTGATGACAGAATTAATTATACTAATTCCACACAGACATTGAAATATTGACATTTTGACAAGTTGTTTACAACATGTACTCTATAACTAGCATGATACTAAACTAAAACAGACCAGAACATAAAATGGAGGTATTACATCCCCACAAGCTAATCATTTTTAATCCAATTTTAAAATAAACATGCATAAATACAGAGTAATTCATATCAGAGTATATGACTTACTTAGCACTACACAAGCCAAAATATCATAGAAATTTCATAGTTCCGCTTATCAAATATTACAAACAGACGGATTATGACATCGTTTGGCTGATCTTTTATCATCATTCTTCTGACTAACCTTAGGCCCCAGTAGTTGAATCATTATTGTATTACAAAGTCATTGAAGGTTTTTCAACCAATAACTCTTATGTAACAGGATTGCAAACTCCTGAAGGCTTTATTTGTTTCAGCAGAGTTAATTAAACATCTGCTGTTAATTTTTGTGTAGGTAATAATTGTATACATAATCATCAGAGACTAGCAGATGAAATAATAATACACGGCAAAATTATGTTCAGCTCTATACCAATTATTCATTTATAAATTATTATTTTATAAAAAAGGTATGGAGAACTTCTATTTCCGTGTAATATATTTCCAATGTAATGGTTCTATCACACTCTTATGGAAGTAATACAACTGCAAAACCTTTAATGGAGTTTTATATCAAATTGGGAAAAAAAAAAAAAAGTTAACATAGTAAAAATGTTGCATCATGCCACATCATGCTACTTATTAAAAGCAAGTGTACTTTTCCATTGAATGTCAGAACTTTATACCAGCAACTTTTCATAACTTTCTATCTGTCTTATTCTATTACATAAAGGAACCATGAGCCATATGGCATTACTGCTCAAGCCTATTTAAGTGAATAAGGTAATACCAAAAATAATCCATGGACAACAGAGGCACTTGATAAGCAAATCAACTTGGATTCAGCTAAAAATCTACAAAAATAATTAATTTGTTAGATCTCAAATGTCTTCTGTGTTGCTTGTATTTGTTTCCTCCCAGCCCATGTACACTAAGTGGCCTGGAAGTATTTGGCAATTAGTGATGAGTGAACATCCCGATGTTCGGTTGTGATCCCGAAAACAAACATAAAAAAAAAAAAAAATGATTGTGATTGGTTTGTGTTTGCTGAATATTCACAAACAAATAACGAATGTACAGTAGAAGCGTACATTTCAGTCTGCGCACATGCGTACAGATTATCAGGTGCAAATCGTAAATTACGTCGCTGCGTACATTTAGGTGTAGAGTTACGCACATGTGTACAGATTATCAGGTGCAAAGGATAAATTACACAGTTGCGTACATTGCGAGATAAAAAGTTCAAAAGTTCAAATATGTTTTAAAACTATCATTATAACTAGAGATGAGCGAACCGGGTTCGGGTTTGAGTCCATCCGAACCCGATCATTTGGCATTTGATTAGCAGTGGCTGCTGAACTTGGATAAAGCTCTAAGGTTGTCTGGAAAACATGGATACAGCCAATGACTATATCCATGTTTTCCACATAGCATTAGGGCTTTATCCAAGTTTAGAAGCCATCGCTAATCAAATGGCGAACGTTCGGGTTCGCTCATATCTAATTATAACCATTCCGATCATCAAACAAATTGTTCGTGATCGGAGAACACGAACAATTAGTGTCATGTTCATATGAATATGTTCGTTTATGCCTTGAGGCAATGCTGTATGCATCTCAGCATCCACTCACTTCAGTCACTGGGACAGGCAATCTGCCCCTCACCCTAGCTGCTCAGGGTATTATCCAGGGGTGTATACATCTGTACATACTTTTTGTGAGCAATCAAAGGGCAATTGGGAGCCCCCCCCCAAAAAAAAAAAAAAAATGACATAAAAAACTAATATGTGGAGATACAGTAATTTTGAGTGACACTGTTTGTTAAAATGAAAAATGAAACCCTTTTTTGCTGGTCATGAGTATAGTATCCCAATACCAATACATTCATAGGTATGCTCCACCATTCCAGTTCTCTTTTGTGTGTAATATTTGACAAACAGATTTTCCGAAAAAGTCATCTTTAAAACTAAGATTTGGCCATTGGTACCTCCTTAATATTTTATCTTTACAGCTAACCTTTAATTATCTGTGCAGACAAAGCACGTCATGAATTTTGAGATTATTACATATTCTCCAAAGAACACTTTTCTCAGCCACTATGACTGCCCCTCCATATTTAATGTTGAGACTGAAGATGAAGTCACTCCACTCTGATCCTTTGATTCTATTACACCTAATCTCGCTCAGACTTTCTTTAATTCCTCATTTAACTAAAACATTTAACATCTCGTTTTATCTGTAATTTCTCCATCCTCTTCTAAGCATTCATTGATTGTTTCAATCCTCAAAAAGCCATAACTTGATCCCTTGTATCCTTCAAGCCTCACTCCTTTCCTCAGCTTCTAAGCTTCTTGAACATCACAAGTTTTCCTGTCCGTTCTAATAGCTTTATAGTAAGACTTTGATGAGCATCCATCTATCCAATTTTTGTCTATAAAAATAATTCTTTTAATTGCTTATTCTAGAGTGTAGCGCTAAGTATTGTACTACATCTTCTTGGTTTTGAAGTTTAGAGGGTGCAAGAATATGAATTCCATTCTTGCAATGCATCTGCAGAAAATGCCACCTAAAACGGATGACACATATAAGCATTTCATACTATTATGTACAGTATGTTACCTTAACAATAACCCTGTCTAGTCTTCTGGACTAAGGAACAATTTCTCTGCTGTTTAAAGTAAGAAGGGAAACACACTGTTATGACGTACTGAATTGTGAGATGTATGATGGCATTGAAGCACTAAAGCTTTTATTTGAAGGGCAACAGCTACATGAAGTTTGCTGAGGTCCAACAATCCACAAACATAAAAATACATGTATTTTCCCCTTTAAATGATAGATATAATTTATATATTAATTGTTTGTTTTTTAAGTAATTATTTTGTATTTTATTGCATGAAAGTATTTGATACAGTAGAAAAAAAGAACTAAATATTTGATACCAAAACTCTAGTTTGCATTTACAGAGACGTTTCTTACAGTTCTTGACTATTGTTGAGTGAACATGAAAGTGTCCGGGTTCAGCAACTTCTGTAAACCTGAATGCTCTGCATTTAACTCCCTGCATCTGGAAAAGGTAAATACCAGTCTAGGGAGTCCTGTAAAACCTTGATATAGCCTAAGGCTGGGTTCACACTATGTATATTTGAGGCTGTATTTGGTCCTCATGTCAGGTCTTCATAGCAACCAAAACCAGGAGTGGATTGAAAACACAGAAAGGCTCTGTTCACATAATGTTGAAATTGAGTGGATGGCCGCCATATAACGATAAATAACTGCCATTATTTCAATATAACAGCCGTTGTTTTAAAATAACAGTATATATTTGCCATTAAATGACGGCCATCCACTCAATTACAACATTATGTGAACAGATCCTTTCTGTGTTTTCAATCCACTCCTTGTTTTGGTTGCTATACAGCCTCAAATATACAGCCTCAAATATACGTAGTGTGAACATAGCCTATATAGGCTGCATCTGTGTTTTACAGATACTCCTCGGTATGCCTCCAACTTGTCCAGATGTGGGGAGTGATATGTGTCAGGGCCCCTGGGAACACAGAGACACAGGACAAGTGGGCCCTATGGCTAAGACCTCCAACGCTGTCCCTACCTACTCGCAGAGTAGGCCCTAAACGACCGTGAGCAAGTGGGCGGCGTTCCCTACGCTGCAGTAAGTGCGAAACACAAAACCAGACGAGACAAACTAACACAATAAAGAATAGGCGGCGGGCAAGGTTGGCAACAAACGGGCAGCAGAAGTACAGAGTCGGAATCCAAAAGAAAAGTCGAGGTCATAAAATCCAGGTCAGAAATACTAATAAACACGGAACGGAGATACAAGGAAAAAGTACAAGGAACTATACGCAATAACAGACAGTAAACAAGGTACACGGTGAAACAGAAACCAGAGACAATAACCAGGTAACTAGAGGACAAGGCAAGGTAAACTGAACCAAAAGACAATAGACAAGCGAAGGGATCAGGAAACCAGGAATAGAGACAATCTGAGAAAAGGCAGGATCTAGCAGACAGACAAGCTGAACAACGCTATCAAGAGCATTGAATGAAGGGAGAGGCACAGGTATAAGACATCAGAAGTCCTGGACTCCAAGCTGATAGGTGGAGCAGGAGAAACACAAGAAATCACAGAAAGCCAGAGGTGAGGAGACCTGTCCATCACAACAAAGCAGACAACAAAGAAAGTTTAGGGAGAACTAAGAAAACATGGACCGGAACACAGATGACATAAGCAGAGAACACAGTAAAACCAGGAACGGATTAATGCCAAAAGCGCAGTCTTTGGCGCAGAGGTCAGATCTTCACCGCAGAGGGTGGCACTGATGCCTTTTCAGGCACGATCATGACAATATGCCAAGCAAATTGCTGAACACAGACACTTTTATGAAGCTCACTCAACACTTTTCTTGACTAAGTTTGCACACACTGCGGCAGGGATTCATATAGAGCTTCTATAGATCTTTTAAGTTTCAGGGATGTGACTGGGCAACATTGAGTTTTTACTCCCTCCAAAGGTTTTCTATTGGATTCAGTTCTGAAGATTGGCTAGGCCACTTCAGAACATTAAAATGCTTCTTACAAAGCAACTCCTTAGTTGCCCTGGCTGTGTGTTTTAGGTCATTGTCATGCTGGAAGACCCAACCAAAACTAATCTTCAATAGTTTTACTTACATAAGGTGGTTATTGGCCCAAATCATGTGATACTGTATATGGCCCAATCCATCCTCCCTTAAAGAAGTGAGGTGTCAGGACTGCTAGGCATTTCAGCGGCAGAGGAGGACCCTGTTACGGCCGCTGACTGGCTGACCGGGCCTGACACATCACATCCCAGATCCCACACAGACCTAGTATTGGCCAGGGACCTTGAACTGGAGCAAAGAACAGTGGACCCCAGCGCTGGAGCCAGGAAAGTAACTACATGTTGTTTTGTTCACCCACTTCCTCTCCAGCAGTTAAAAAAAAAGTTCATCATTAGGACTTCTCCTTTCAATAAGGTCTAATTGTTCTGTCCCCTTTGCAGAAAAGACCACACACACACACACACACACACACACACACACACACCCTCATGCTTTATGGTTGGGACTGTGTTTTAGTCTACTCTACTGTGTTGGAACTAAGTTGTACTCATCCTTCTTCCTCCAAATATGGCGAGTGGAGTTGATGCTAAAAAGTTTTATTTTGGTCTCCTCTTACCATGATGTTCTCCTAGGCCTCCTCTGGAATATCCAGAAGGTCATTGGGGAACTTCAAATGGGCCTATACATGCTGCTGACATGAGCAAAGGGATCTTTTGTGTCCCGAAGGATGTTAATCCATGATGGCATAGTGTGTTAATGGTAATCTTTGAATGATTCCTGGCCTTTTTCAGAATAATCATTGTGTTATTTCCATTTTTTAATAATTGTGCCAACTGTTGTTGCCTTCAGGCTACTTGCCCATTGTCCTGTTGCCCATCCAAGCCTTGTGCAGGTCCTTTTTGTCCCTGGTATCCCTTGTGCAAGTCTACACTTTTGTCCCCGATGTCTTTGATCTTGGCTATGGTGGAGAAGTTGAAGTAGGGTTGATTCAATGTGTGGTCAGGTGTTTTTTTTTTCTTTTTCTTTTACAGGTAAAAGAAGTGGAACAGGTGCAATTAATACAGGTAATTAGGGTAGAATAAGAGTGTCAAAATAACAGGTCTGTGAGAGACAGAATTTTGGCTGTTTGATAGGTGATCAAATACTTATTTCATACAATAAAATGCAAATAAAATATTTAAAAATCAATCACTGTGTGCATACATCAAAATAATGATTACAATAACTTTTTTTAGATGTCTTTTACAAACAATGGACATTATAGTTGTTTTTTCACCATCCTGCCACTGTTAGAAGCTTGTAACAGTGGCAACAGAGAAAAGGGAGGGGGCAGAGCTCACAGCCATGTGCCGAGAGCGGCCATGCGCCGGCCTTACCTCCCTCCCTTCCCCACCAGCCTCTGTAGCCTGGACACCAGAAGGCTGAGGCTTCCAGTGTCCATGGCTACCATTGAGGCTCTGTGATCACTTTCCAGAGCCCTGAAAGTTACCAGAAAGATAATTCTCCCCCTGCAGGAGAAATCACTGTTTGAAGCCCTATAGATGCTGCAATTGTGACAACCGCAGTGTCTATAAAGTTAATTGTCAGCACTGGAACGCGGCTATCACTGACAGCCGAGACTTCTGTGCCTCTGTGCCTATGTCATCCTGCATCATAAATAAACGTTGCTGCAGCATCAGCTGTAGCAACGGTAATTTACTGTGCAGAGGCGGGAGGGCACAGGGTAGAGTTAGATTGGAAAGTTTTGCATGTTGTTATCAACAGGGCCGCCATCAGGAATTTCGGGGCCCCATACAACCAAAGTGTCTGGGCCCCCCACATTAATAAAAAAAAAAAAAATAGTGTGTTCGCCCCACGCCTTGCTGGGAGGTATAATTTGGTTCCGATCAATTCTAGAGAACTGGCTCATATACCCCATTTTCCCCAGTGGCTTAAAATGTAACCTCTGTTATACAGTTATAAAATTGTAGAAATTAAATGTGAACAAGGTGCAATTCAAATAGACACTTACTTGTATAGCTGCCTCTTGTGCTCTGTATGCAGTGCATTATATTCACCCTTGCAACGTACAATTTATAGCGTGTCTACAAGCCCAGCGGGGCTCATTATGATGGAGACTAAAACTTATACAAGAGTGGGGTAGGGGTTCCCCTGTATTCAGAATGCTGTTGAGTACTAGGCAATGTCCCGTTTGGGGTTATTGAATTTTGAGGGTCTGGGGGGGCTGTTTGATTTGTATATGTTCATTAATATCCCCCCCCCCCCCCCCCCCCGGTATGCTCACTAACATAGAATATGTTGATAAGGCTAATATAATGAGGCTGTTCCATGTTAGTGAGCATATACAAATCACCCCCCGCCCCCCCCCCAGGCAGACTAGTTTAGCTCACCCAAGCCAGTGATAGCGAATACATGGCGGTGAGAACGCTTTCTAGGAGATCCTGTTTGTGCAGCAGAGGTGTCTTTATCCTGCTCTGCATAGACCCTCGAAATTCAATAATCCCAGACGGGGCATTGCCTAGCACTCAACAGCATTCTGAATACAGGGGAATCCCTACCCCACTCTTGTGTAAGTTTTAGTCTCCATCATAATGAGCCCCGCTGGGCTTGTAGACACGCTATAAATTGTACGTTGCAGGGGTGAATATAATGCACTGCATACCGAGCACAAGAGACAGCTATACAAGTAAGTGTCCATTTGAATTGCACCTTGTTCACATTTAGGTTCTACAATTTTATAACTGTATAACAGAGGTTACATTTTAAGCCACTGGAGAAAATGGGCTATATGAGCCAGTTCTCTAGAATTGATCTCACACACAGACACCAGCACACATGTATACAGACACCAGCACACATGTATACAGACATACAGACACCAGCACACATGTATACAGACATACAGACACCAGCACAACAGGGCACGATGAAGTTTGAACTTCTGCAACCTGGAGAAATCACCTGATATCACCTGCAGTCCTATGTAACACCACATAGCACAGTGGTATCTCTGAGTACAGATAATGTAGTAGATTTCACCTGCAGTCCTTTGTAACAGCACAGATAACACAGTGATATCTCTGAGTATAGATCATGTAGTAGATGTCACCTGCAGTCCTATGTAACACCACAGATAACACAGTGATATCTCTGAGTACAGATAATGTAGTAGCTGTCACCTCGGGGCGCCCCTACTAAATGATGTTCTACAAAATAAGAAAAGTGTCATACAGGGACTCACAGGTGACGTCTTCTTTGATCTGAGGCGTCACTTTCCCTTTTCCTCTCCATCCGGCCCAGACCTCCATGATGAGTCCTTCCAGATACGTTTCATCCCCTTAGAACCTGCGAGACAAACAATTTAGGCTCCGCACATTTCTAGCAACTTCCTTTCCTTTCTCCCCCCTGTAGGCTCCCTTAGTAATTGCGCTGTGTGGGATGCCCCCTGTATGTAGGATCCCCTGCTGTGCCCCCTGTATGTAGGATTCCCAGCTGTGCCCCCATGAACTAATAATGCCCCCAGAGGTACCCCCATGCACTAATAATGCCCCCAGAGATGCCCCCATGAGTTAATAATGCCCCCAGAGGTGCCCCCATAAACTAATAATGCCCCCAGAGGTGCCCCCATATACTAATAATGCCCCCAGAGGTGCCCCCATATACTAATAATGCCCCCAGAGGTGCCCCGATGAGCTAATAATGCCCCCAGAGGTGCCCCCATATACTAATAATGGCCCCAGAGGTGCCCCTATATACTAAGAATGCCCCCAGAGGTGCCCCCATGAGCTAATAATGCCCCCAGAGGTTCCCCCATATACATAATGCCTCCAGAGGTGCCCCATACAATAATAATGCCCCCAGAGGTGCCCCCATATACTAACGCCCCCAGAGGTGCCCCCATAAACTAATAATGTCCCCAGAGGTGCCCCCATACACTAATAATGTCCCCAGAGGTGCCCCCATATACTAATAATGCCCCCAGAGGTGCCCCCATACACTAATAATGCCCCCAGAGGTGCCCCCATATACTAATAATGCCCCCAGAGGTGCCCCCATGAGCTAATAATGCCCCCAGAGGTGCCCCCATATACATAATGCCCCCAGAGGTGCCCCATACAATAATGATGCCCCCAGAGGTGCCCCCATACACTAATAATGCCCCCCGAGGTGCCCCCATATACTAACGCCCCCAGAGGTGCCCCCATACACTAATAATGTCCCCAGAGGTGCCCCCATATACTAATAATGCCCCCAGAGGTGCCCCCCATACACTAATAATGCCCCCAGAGGTGCCCCCATACACTAATAATGTCCCCAGAGGTGCCCCCATATACTAATAATGCCCCCAGAGGTGCCCCCCATACACTAATAATGCCCCCAGGGGTGCCCCTAAAAAAAACAAACATCCTACTCACCTAATCCGCGCTGTGCAGGCAGCAGCTCTTCCTCCTCCTCTTGGGGCTCCATCTTGTGAGCCGCAGGGACGGGACTTCCGGCAGACGTGATGACGTCACATCATCACGCCTGCCGGAGGGGCACATGATCACGTCCCGGCCTCCCATAGGCTGCTGGTATGAAGTGCCGGCAGCCTATGGGAGAGAATACAGGACGCTGACAGGTCCTTCTCCTGTATTCTGATCGCTTTAATGTTCCGCCCGCTGTGCGGGCGGAACATTAAAGCGATCAGTGCATCCCGAGAAGCTGCGTGGCCGCAGCATCTCGGGATGCTCAAAAACAGGTGGCAAGGGGGGCCGTGCGGACCCCCCTAGCGTAGCGGTCGGGGGGCGGCGGCCGGCGCCCCCGAAACCCCCCCCCCCCCCCCCCCCCCCCGTGTCTCTTAGGGTCCGGGCCCCATACGGCAGTACCACTTGTACTGCCCTATCGGCGGCCCTGGTTATCAACCATCCCTGATTTTGGTTGAAAAAAAATGACTAAATGACTGACAAAAATACTATGTGTGAACATAGCCTAATGATAGCATTTGCTGTGGAAAAAATATGGTAAAAAAGAGTAACACAAAGTGCAAAAAAGACTCAAAAATTGACCAAAAGGAAACATTGGCTGAATTTCCTTTTTTTTTTTTTTTTGCAGCATAGAAGAGGGACCAGTAAAGTGTCTGATCCATTCTGCACATTTAGAGCATTAACAGCAGAAACATTGCTATATGAATACTCACCACACATAAGCCATAAAACGAACTCTGCATATTAGTATATAAAGCATCAGATTTTACAGTAAATACAATTAGCCTGGGAAATGACTGGATGTGTTTGTCATATTTTCCATTAAAGACCTTACATGCACTCCTTCATCTATGTGAATGTTTCTGCATGAGAGGCCATAGACTGAAGCTTTCTGCTGAACATCTAGTGCTGCGGCTTTGTTATGCTGTCAGATTAGGTATATAGCTTGAGATTTTTTATAATTCCCACAATATTATTAATAGCTGTAACTAACTGCTGTGTGCACATAATTTGCCTTTGTGATAAGCACTGAATGGTAGCAGCTAATTTTTCAAGCAATACATGTTTTTGGATCCTGCCCTGCATGAGCTGCCTCTCAATAATCTAAATTCAGTTTTTCTGTAACAGATGAGAGACAATTCAATATTATTTAGGTTGCTGATGAAACACAATGGTCGTCACAAAACATCAGTATTGTTCTCTTACAAATTGAATAAGGTTTAACAAGCCTGTTCGAAGCTCTTGTGTCAGAACAGGTGATCCAAGGCCAATATAACCAATGTCATTGTAAAATGTATAATGCCCTATGTGTTCTTGTTTAAGAGCATAAAGCATATAACTAAATATCTATCTCTTTACCTTGCTGGTTATAAACTATTAAGACCACCACAAAACAACATGTTCTAGTAAGGCATACAGATACCCAGACAACAGTTTAGGTCCAAGAAATAATAATAATAATAATAATAATAATAATAATAATAATCATCATCATCATCAACATCATATTTATTTGCATAGCGCCAACAGATTCCGCACTGCTTTTTGTAAAATATATATTTGTACAATACAGGTTATATCAGCTTATTTAAGTATATAAATGGCTTGTATGAAAAATATGGTGCAAAAATGTTTCAGGTAAAACCCACTCAAGTAGAGATTCAATCTCCGAAGCCGACAAGACTTTTTTACCATGAGAACTGTGATGCTGTAGAATATTCTACCCCAGGGACTGATCACAGCAAAACAAAGACTTACGGGGGCATTTACTATTGTTGCGTCCCCAGCATATGCCAGGGAGAAGGCGTAGATTTGCCCCTTCTCCCTGGAATATACCTGCCATATCCCCTGCTCGCCAAAGGGGGGTAGGGGGGGTAGGGGGCGACACGGTGGGGAAGAGGCTTGGCACCGCAGGGGGCATGCATGGATGTTCATGTCAAATTGATGCAATGTTCCTCCTTGCCATAACACTTATTTTTCAACCTACAGAGCTGGTTGGGGCAGTCAATCAACCAGGTCATGACATTGGCTATGAAAAGGTCCCGGAGCGCCGATCTGGCGCTAGAGAGACATGAGGAGAGGTGAGTTAAGCTTGTTTTTTTATGTTCCCCCTGCCTTCTTATAAAAAGGCCCCTCCTTGCTGGACTTCTCCTTTAACACATCATGGTATGTTAAGGAGTTAAATAATTTATTAATATACAGGTTATGCTGCACAATTATTCAGTTATTTTGTATATATTTCACATGGATCATAAGATAGCATAAGATCCAAATAGTATATTATTCATTGGGGAAATAAAATTGGACATTTGTTCTTTATCTCCAAACAGCTTGTATAATTACCCATTACAGGCTGCAAGTTACACATCTGATGCAATGGTGAAGGACAATTTTAATTTGTTCTGTTACTTCAATATCAAGTGTGGGAAAGGTGGCTGCTGATCAGAAATTTAGCTCTGTGAATGTATGTTTATGTAAAGCAAAACTGAATAAAAAAGCATCTAGCAATAAAAGATGTCAAGGTTTTTAGGGATTTATTTTAATAAACTTTTGTGGCCTCTCCATTGAAAAAATCTTTTCTGCACAGGACCTACCCCCCCCCCATTCCTAAACATCCACTGCTATGTACACAGGGCATGCTCTTCCTGTTCTTTAAAACGGTGGATTGCAACACCCCCTTGCATACTCCAATGGTCATGCCAAGTTGCTCAAAGTCCTGGCAACACCATTGGCCATTGGAAAATGCAAGGGAGCATGGTTTCAGCTTGAGGCTGTTTCCACAACAGAAAAATTGTGGCCTTTTTCATTAATTTTAGCGCTAAAAGACAACCATCAATTGGTAATGACGGCCGCAAATAATGATCCTGATTAGCGATGAGCATGCTTGGGGTTATCCGAACCTGTATGTTCTGCATTTGATTACTGGTTGTTGTACAGTCCATTGGCACCCACATGTGAATAGCACCTCCCCAGAGATAGGTCATGATTACACATCACCTTTTTTGGCTGTTTCACAGCAGTTCTTTTGGATGGCCGTCATTTTGTGGTTAAAAAAAAAAAAAAAAGAACGTTATTTGGATGTTAACGGACGTTATTTGAGTGGCCAAAAAAAAGTGTGGTTGTGGCCCATAGTGGTCTTACTGACATGCACTTGTTTTTGTAAACTGTTTATGCCCATGTATTATGTTTTTGATTGCTACACATTTGGTTGTAATTAAGAGATAATAGTTAAGAGAATATAGTTTGTATAATGGTGCGTTTACACGTAACGATTATCGTGCGAATTCGCGCGATAAAGCTCGAATTCGAACGATAATTGTACGTGTAAACGCGGCGAACGATCAAACGACGAACGATACATCGCTCATTTTGATCTTTTAACATGTTATCAAATCGTTGTTCGTAAAAAATTTGCAAATCGTTCCGTGTGAACAGTCGTTCGCCGATTTAACCAATGTGTGAGATAGGCTTAAGCGTTCGCAAAACGATCGCAAAACGAATTTTCCGTACGATATATCGTACCGTTTAAACGCTGCTCGTTATGAAAAAAAATTGTTACTCCGTTACTACGTGTAAACGCACTATAAGTAGTAGCACTGTTGCTACATTACTTGCATTATTCCTATCCCTGCTTTTTTCTTTTTCAAAGTTAATATACATACGTGTACATAATAAAGATATCAACTAAAATGATTACAAATGGTTACAAAGATCCCAGAGCATATATATCCCTTTCTAACAATGTTGAAAAGTGTATTGCTTTCCATAATCCACAACATAATGTTTTTAAGCAAATTAAAGTTAAAAGAAGAGCTTACCAAGCTAGTGATTAGGATAGCCATAAGTATAGAAAAGATTGTAAAATTGTTTATTACCCTTGTAAACTTTTAAGTTACAAACATACAATAAGGTTTGCTCAAAGATTTCCTAAGATTTCCTGACATTACTGAATTTTATTGCAAACATTTGAATAGAACTTGGTCATCTGAATACTTTTCCACAGGGTATGCATAACCTTGCCATCAAATCATTGTTATAGATATGTGGATTATCCTGCTTTATTTATCTTTTTAACTATCTTTTATTGAAATTTACAATTTTAAGTATATTTGCTAAAATTACTTCAATTGTTAACTAAATGTTTTAAGAACATGTGTCTGACCTTCAAATCCCTTGGTAAATTGTTAAAAAAATGTCAAAAAGAAAGTCCAGCTGTTGTGCTTATTATGTCAGCTAGAATCAGATTTAAGATGGAAGCTAAAATATATGAAGGGAAAAGAGTCATTTAAAAAAAAAAAAAAAACACCATATATCATGAATAAATGTGTGTGTGTGTATTCACATTATGAATGAAACTTTACCTATCCAAGCTCTGAAAAGCGATAGGGATAGTCCCTGTATCCATCCCTATGTAATTATGTAACTATGTAAAGTAGTAGTTCAGCAAAGAAAAAACGTTTTCTTTTAACCAGTGCCAGAAATTGCCAGAGGTTTTTAATTACCTTCTATTAAAAAATCTCAAATCTTCCAGTTTTTATGAGCTGCTGCATGTCCTGCTGGAAATGGTGTATTCTTTTCAGTCTGGAGAGCAGGAGAGGTTTTCTTTGGGGATTTGCTTCTGAGCTGGACAGATCATGTCACAGACAGCAAGCAGCAAGCGTTGTGTCAGACTGGAAAAAATACACCACTTCCTGCACGACATACAGCAGCTGAAAAGGGCTGGAGGACTTGAAATTTCTTAATAGAAGTAAATTACTGGCATCAGTTGATTTGAATTTTTTATTATGAACCACCCTTTTAAGATTGGCATTTTGTGTGCTGGACTAAGCACAAATAAACAGAAGTAAGACGGAGTAAGGTGTAAGCATCCTGATAAATGTGTGGCTTTCCACCAGCTAGGAGGTGACATGGAGGTCCATTACAATTTATACCAATTTCTGGCATATGTGCCTACCACCAAACCCTGCCTTCTTTCATTCAAAGTGGTAAGAACCAAAAAAGAAGTTGAAAGCAAAATTATATTATAAGGGTGCTTTCACACACACCGGATCCGCAGCGGATTTTACAGTGCGGATTAAATGCTGTGTTCATTCATTTAGTCAAATCTGCTGTGGATCCGCTGCGGATCCGCAGCAGAAAATCCGCTGCGGATCCGGTAGTTGTGAAGGCACCCTAAAAGTGAATGTCTATTTGGTCATTCTCCACTGGCATCCAAACGGCTCAACCATATGACTCCTTACAGTAGGTACACTGGATGTCAATGAAGGTTTATGGAAAGATCCTGCCCTTGTCAGACATATACTATGTTCACATTACATAAAAAAAGAAACGGCTATGTTCATGTTATTGTGGAAATTTAACTGACTGCAGTGCAATGCATTGAAGTCAATGGAAAGACAAACGTCCAATGCGCACAATGGGGGAGATTTATCAAAGGGTGTGAAATTTAGACTGGTGCAAACTGCCCACAGCAACCAATCACAGCTCAGCTTTCCTTTCAGCACTGCCTAAAGCTGACCTGTGATTGGTTGCTGTGGGTAGTTTGCACCAGTCTAAATTTTACACCCTTTGATAAATCTCCCCCAATGTATTGAATAACGGACTTTATCGCCGCGGACGCCAAAATAATCATGACAATTATTTCCGGACGTCTTTTGCAAACAGTGGACGTTTTTTATTAGTAGTTTACACACAGTTTTTCTTTCACCGTTCTTTCTTTGTTTTTACTATTAAATTTAATGGACTTTTCAATTAAGCCGCACCCAAAGGCCAAGCTAGAATAATGTACAAACACCAGTCATTGCACTAAGGGGAGGCCAGGCTGCCAAATGACGTCTGTTATTTAGAACTTAAAATGACGGCCGGCATTTTAAAGTGAGCTGAAAAAACATTGTGTGAAAATAGCCAAAAGGTGTCTGCCTTTTCTTTTTAATAAGTTGTCAGTTACTTCCGCAATAAAGTCAATGGAATGACGGACGTCCAATGAACGCAATGTATAAAATGATGAATGTTGTCTGCACGGACTAATGATCATGTTATTTCTTTTTGGACATCTTTTGCAAACATTGGACGTTACTTTTTAGTTGTTCACACACAGTTTTTCTTTTTTCACCGTCCTATCACCATTTTTACTATTAAATTCAATGGACTTTTTAATTAAAGACACACCCAAAGGCAAATTACCAACAGATAATTTTGAACTAATGGGTGGTCAAACAGCGAAATGACATCCGTCATTTTGAACTCAAAATGACAGGCATCATTTTTCAAAAATTAAGAGGAAAAAAAACTTTGTGTGAACATAGCCATACACAGTTCTCAAAAATTGTGATGATTCACTGTTATCAGCCAAGATCACAGCCTGTGGTCTATAGACATTCAAATGTCTGAACAGTTTGGGGAGATTTATTGCACTGCTGACACAAGTCCAACATGGTCAACACTATGAAAACTTTCACTTCAAATTTGGGGCCAGAGGGTAAAACGTTTCAAGTTGCCATATCATAAGATTTTCTTTGTTCCCAAACACAGCTCAGCTCTCATTTTATCAAAGCAATGTAAAACATAAGAGCTCTGATTGATTGCTATGGGCAACAAAGAAACTGTTACTATAAAGTTAGCTAGATTAACTTCTTATTTGGCCCCACATTTGGCATGTAAATACATGGGTGCCTGGAAAGGTTGTTGAAATGTGTCAACCTTGCCAGACTTAAACTTCATTCATTCCTTGTTCTCTGTTATCAAACATTTTCAGAAATAATTGGCTTATTTTAAAGGGGTTGGCCAGTAAAATTATTTTTCTTTCAAATCAACTGGTGTCAGAAAGGTATACAGATTTGTAATTTACTTACTTTAAAAAATCTCAAGTCTTCCCGTACTTATTAGCTGCTGTATGTCGTGCAGAAAGTGTTGTTTTATTTTCATTCAGACACAGTACTCTCTGCTGACATCTCTGGACGACACAGGAACTCTCCAGCGCAGGAGAGGTTTTTTAAGGGAATCCCAATATAAAACCTCTACTGCTTCCTGTCTCGGCCAGAGATGTCAGCAGAGAGCACTGTGTCAGACTGAAAATAAAACAACTCTTCCTGCAGGGCATACAGCAGCTAATAAGTATGGGAAGACTTAAGATTTTTAATAGAAATAAATTACAAATCTATATAACTTTCTGACACCAGTTGATTTGAAAGAAAAAGATTTTCGCTTGACAATCCCTTTAAGTTTAAAGGAAGTGATGACATTTTGGAGTATGCATAAAGCTAGTGTGCACCACTGATAATCATGGAGTGCTAAACCAATGCATATAAGTAGTACATCAACCTCTCAAAGAAAAAAATCATATGCACAAAAAATGGTAGCACATCACGGAAATCTTTATTATAACACTGACATAGATACAAATATACCACATAAATATATGAATGTACAGGAGTAGTAAAATGAGGGAGACAACACCCCAAATACTGCTCTACATTAAAAACACTAAAATGTCACCATAAGTCCTGCTGGCGTTCCAGCCAGGACTAATCTACCACTCTGACTCTGGACTGTATGTACAATACCAGAAATCCAACATCTCTACCTAGACAGAGACCCGGTAAAACAAAATATAACCACTAATCATAGAATAGAAAAAAATAAGAAAAGATCACCATATGCAGTCCAACAGAATAAGAGCTTATCCCAGCCCCGAGACAGGAGGGGGGAGACTCCGGTCATCAGATTAGCTGCAGCCATGTCCTGCCCCGACTGACAGCCAAACCTGTTCGGCGCTCTGCACCTGACCTGGAGGGGTCAGAGGTTGGAAGTGAGGTAGAATGTGGTGAGCGCTCTGTCACACTAGTGTCCCTGCATGCTGCGCTGCACATACAAAAACATCCCCCGTGCTTCTCCCCTGCATCCCCCATGCTTCTCCCCTGCGTGCCCCATGCTTCTCCCCCATGCCTCCTCACCTCCATTTGCAGGGTAGTAACGGCAGCCTCACGTAGCACCTGGACGTGCTCCTCCAATTCAATCACCGCAGAGCGGGAGCATGGTGCCGCTGCGGCGGCCCGTGGCACACACATTGATTGGATGCGTGCACCACGGCCCGCCACAGTGGCCCCATGCTCCCGCTCTGCGCTGATTGAATTAAAGAAGCGTGTCCGGGTGCTATGTTAGTAGGTGAGGTGGATGGGCAGCAGTGGCAATCTGCGAGCCAGATGCGGCCATCAAAAGAGCCACATCTGGCTCACAAAACCTGGGCAAGCTGGTATTTTATCCGGGGCATGAGCCCCAAATAAAACTGACTAGCAGCGCCACTGCCGGTCTTAGTAAATTCTGCCCAATGTTTCCCTCCAGCTGGTATTAGAAACATGTGCGCAAAGCCTGTAGAAATGTTGTAAGGCATGTTTCTGTATACAGAGTGCTGTGCTGTGTTGTACCATTGTAAGTACAACTCAGAACTTACACAAGACAGCAATATGGCCATGTGCATGAGCACATTGTTTCATAGTTATAGCAAATATATTACAGCCCTTAAATACTGTACAGTATATTTCATACTTATTATGGCTATCTACTTTACTTTTTTCTTATTCATTATTTTTTTCAGTTGAGGCAGGCAACTCATTTAAGTTAAAATATATAACTGAAAAAAATACTCAAATTATGTTACAATCACAAGATCTGCTCATCTACTAGCTCTGTATTTTACTAAACATTAAACGATAACAATTATTCTAATGCATTTGGTACCGGTGTTCTATTTACCAATTTTATTTTCCTAAAAGTTTTCCTGTAACAGACAACATTATAAGAGTCAAATACACATTCCTACACAGAAATGAAACTGCTTCACTCTCAAGCCTTGTGCTTTACAAATTGCTATGTAACTACTTGGGGCCAGTATCTGTCTTTACCTATGATGTGTTTTAAGCTCTTTTCGGCCTTTATCATGACATTCAGTAGTAACTGACAGTTCTGCTTACTCAGATGTATTTGCTTTTTTGAAGCAGGTAGTTGCTCTTATTCGCTCATATTGGTAAAATGACTGAGCTGGCAACTCTCAGACTTGTTTTCCGTTTTTCTTGTGTGGGATTATATTCATTTTTGCTTCAAACTGTGCAATATAAGGCTTCAGTTTTGCGACAATGCCCATTATTTAATGAATTTGCCTATCGCTTTAATTGCAATGGAATCCTGGCCAGAGTGTATATAAATCAGTTCATTGAATAGCGGCCACACAAAACTGACAGCGCAGACAATGTATGGGTAATTGGAATGCAGGCACACCCGATTGAGCCCGTATTACAATTAAAAAGAAATAAAGTTCATAGCTACATAGCTTCTGTTTTCTAATGGCTATTCAAGAGACCATGTTCCCCATATTAATTCACCAATAAAAGGATATGGTCTTCCAAAATAGGTTTTGTGTACATGTAATTCAAAAGCCTACCTTCCCTTGCCTAAAGTGTCACCCTTTGTAAGGCTGTGTTCCCACCATTTTAAACTGAGAGGAGAAAAATTTGTGTTTGTTATTTTGAGTTTAAAATTACATCCATCATTTTGCTGTTTGGCCGCCCATCAGTGCAATGACGGCTGCTGGTACAATATTCTAGTTTTAGTGGACTAATTTGCCTTTGGATGTGTCTTTGATTGAAAAGCCATTGAATCTAGTCTGCCCCTTTAGCATTTCTTTTCTTATCATTATAGGCTTATTTAAATCCAATCATTGTGGATATACCAACCACATCTGCTGGAAGTTTGTTCAAAGCATCTACTACTCTTTCAGTAAAGTAATGTTTTCTCACTTGCTTCTGATCTTTTCCCCAACTAACCCCAGATAGTGACCCCTTGTTCTCATGTTCAGTTTCTTACTAAACACTAGGACTGTTCACAAACCCCCAATCCTTTCATGTGGAAAATATCTCTGTAAATAACTTACATAAATCCAGGGAGATGCTGAAGCCTGTGTAATGGCATTTAGTCAGAGAACATCTGACTGGACAGTGTCAGGAGCATCTCTTATGGGCAGGGCATTGTGACAGGTGATGTAATGATGACATTTGCCTTCTTAGTTTGCATGTCCATGTGATAAGCCTATTAGAGCCTGTGGGCAGGCGTGATATAATGTGTGAAGCCTTAATACTAATGAGAAAAGAATAATCACAATAAGTGGGTAGAGCCTAATAAGAATCCCTCTAAATGGATGACAGGAGTGTGTGTACAGCATGAATCCTCTGTTCTTGGTAGATTATCCCTTTACATGACACAGTCAGATCAACATAAGCAATTGCTGCTGGAAATTCCCTGTATCAGCAAGGTTCTCCGATCCACACATCTCCATGACAGCCATGGGCCTTGTGAATGTCCTGGGGGCTGCTATGGATGCCTGCGTACCCTGCCATGCTGTAGCATGGCCGGATATAGGGATGGTCCGAACCGAGTTCGGTCCAGGTTCGTACGAACCCGAACTCTCGGTAATGATTCCCGCTGTCTGCCCGCTCCGTGGAGAGGGTGGATACAGCGGGAGGACCGCCTGGAAAATTGGGATACAGCCATAGCCATAGGCTGTATCCCAGTTTTCCAAGTGGTCCTCCCGCTGTATCCACCCTCTCCACGGAGCGGGCAGACAGCGGGAATCTGATACAGAGCGTTCGGGTTCATATGAACCCGAACCTCGGCAGTTTCGGACCATCCCTAGCCGGATACATAGACAGTCAGCATATCGCTAACAGGCTCAATAAAGTCTGTAATGGTGAGTGCAATACCTCATCCAGACTTGTGCCATAGGTGTGAGGTGCAGTGCTCTTTTTTTTCCCTGAACCGCATTTTGTTTCTCTCTTTTCTCCGTGTTTTTGCACTCCTCCTGGTGAGACCCACATGACCGCAATTAGCAGGAGACACCTGAGTGCACATGGTTTTAATCCCTCCTGTTTTTTCCCATTCTGTCTATAGCAGCCATGGTGAGTGCAATACCTCATCCAGACTTGTGCTGTTTGGGGGCGACCTTCTCCGCCGGCGGTGCTGGCCGGGTTCTGGTGTGGTGTTTTTGGGTCTGGTCCTGTGGCATGGGGGTCGCAGGGCCGTCCCATGGCCCCCGTTCCATGACTGTGCGCGCCTGCAGGGTTGGTGGCCACTGACTGGCACGGTGTGGACTTAGTGTAGGGACCCTTGTGTATCAGATACCGGCACGAGGTACATGGGGCAGTATGGGTTGATCAATTCATACACAAAATTCTGATGTGTTTTTATTTAGCCTAGCGGCACTAGTATCAGCCATAGGTGTGAGGTGCAGCACTCTTTTTCTTCCCTGAACCGCAAAGTCTGTAATACACTGCCCTAGATGACGAGCGCAGTGTATTACAGCACGGATCTAATGATCACTAGAAAAGTCTCCTTGTGGGACAGTAATAATAATAATAATAATAATAATAATAATAATAATAATAATAATAATTAGTTGTAGTAGTAATAATGTAAGATAAATTAATTGTTAATTAATCGTGGAGATCATATCTTATAAATAGCTGCCTGGTTATAAGACTAGTCAGTGAATATTTATGTGGGTTTTGAATTTGTATCTGCGTGTGCTTTTGTCGGTGTATCTTGTTAGTCAGTGTAGTGTCATAATTAGTTTTGCTTCTCCTTTTTGTAAGAATCCAGATTGTGAAATGATTGCCAGACAATCAGACGTTCTTGGCTGTCAGACACTGGATTAAAGGAGCTTTACACTCTATGGAAATATTTGCATGCATATACAATGTATGTCCACAAATCTTTCAGTTTAGGATTAAGACCCAGCATGTTATTTACATTGAAGGACTTTTATTATTTTTATTTGCATCTTGGTGACTGTGAAGCATAATGTATACTTTTAAAGAGATTTAACTTACATTTGAGGGTTACTGTGAATACTTATATTGTGAGCAGTACTCTATCAAAATGGTAGGATTTCTAAATCAGAATTATACAATAGGCAAAATACAGAGCTATAAATAAATATTATTGAAAATCAAAGCGAAATGCTAGGCATAGATATAAGAAAAGTAGAGCTAAGACAGAGGATAATGCATAGAAAAGAATGTCAGCATGGTCTAAATTATGCATATATATTAGAAAAGAGAAGATTTAAAACATTTTTCAAGACTGATAGCAAAATTGGAATATACGCTTCTGGCAGAGGTCACCAAAAGAGCTTCCTGCAGAAAAGATATGCTAAAATAGTAACAGAGAGTATAGAAGGGTCCATTTTTGGATGTTTGTAATATGGTAGTTGAGCAATAGAATTCGACATGATAGCTTTCAGTCTGCCGTCTATTCAGTCTTCCTATATAAGAAATAGAGATAAGTACACACTTTCATTTTTGGGGGATATAATACATTTTGTAGCACTGGATTATATTGCATGAATAATAAGATAATATTTATAATATTATAAACTAATGTGACCAATTTCTCATCTTTAAACAAAGAATAAAGTATCCTGTCCTTAAGAGCTTCCAAACTAAAGGTCGCCATACACCTTTGATGGATGATAGGTAAATAATCGTTCTGTGATTTGATGAACCCCTTAACGCATTATGATACCAGACTACTTTATAGTGCCCTTATAGGGGTACAGAAAGGGCTCACATTGTGCAATGCTGGTGACTGCTTCAGGGAGGGTCAGTTTCAGGTTTTTGTGGGCCCTTGGGCAAGAGAGCCTTATGGTACGTTTTCACAGAGAGATTTATCTGACAGATCTTTGAAGCCAAAGCCAGGAACAGACAGTAAACAGAGAACTGGTCATAAAGGAAAGACTGGGATCTATTCTTTTTTCAGATCCATTCCTGGCTTTGGCTTCAGAAATCTGCCAGATAAATCTCTCTGTGTAAATGCACCATAAGTGGGCCTCTTTGTGGAGCAAATCATGTGGCTTCATTATTAGGGGGTCTCAGCAGCGGCGGTAGGGGGAAGAGATCAAGGGCCTCTGCTAAGCTCGGTAACCATCGCCATTAGGGGTATTTGGAAGAGCCAGATACTGTCAGGCCTGGAGTGTCAGAAAATGAATTTGCTCTTGCACCCTGATAGTGTCAGGTTGTTGATGCTTGGTTTTGTACCCGACGAGAAAAAAAAAAATGTATAGCGTTCTAATTCTTTTTTTTTTTTTTTTTTGTAGAAGACACATAAATATAAAACACTGCTGTTTACATATCTGGAATATATTAATCATATAGTGACATAAACTGAGCATTGTTCCCTATTACTACTAGAATATAATAGCACACAGGCCCTGATATAAAATACCAGAATACAATCAATTGTCAAGAAATGTGCTTTGTAGATAATAATATAAAAGGGTCACGCTGGTGTCAAATTATTTTTATTACATCTTTATGATATGTTAGGGGCCTGGTTAAGTTCTCTACTAACAATGGTCCTCACTGGGGAATCTATTAAAGGATCTGTTATGGGCTTAATGATATGGTGGGATGATCTCATTCTATCCTGACTTATAACATACACTTAGTCATGTTGCTTCTCCTTTTCTGTAATGATTGTTGTTTTTTTAGTGTGATTTTTTTCATCTACAAGGTCAGTAATATCACATAACATTTATAACAATGTAACAATAAAGCCCCTTTTATCATAGATACACAGTGTGCTCTGTGTTTGTACATCCAAAATACACAATACGTGTGATATTGTCTTGTTCAACGCAAAATAAAGCTGCAGTAAATCTTCCCCTAATATAAGGTGATTGTGTTCCCATTGATATTCCTCAGAATGTTTCTCTCCTTTGTGCAATTTTTAGGTAATATTTCTGAGATATGAATTTAAGTACAATAAATGACATCCTTGCAAATTTTCCAAGCAATTCACTTTGTGAGCATTTAATTCACTGCAAAGGCTCTCAAAGCCACAAATCACATTGCCATGGCAACCTCCAATGCAGCGTTTCATCATTAAAATGTCAATCAATTACATCTAAAGATCAGACTTTAGGAAAGGAAAATGCATTCAGAACAGGAGCTGAAATATTGCAAAATAACAATGACAATAAATAGGATTAGAATCAGGCTACATACATATAAAAGTAGGCATAAAAACCTATCTTCAATTAGTGCTGATCAAGGACGAGTCAATGAACATTTTGGGTTATTATATTAGCTCATGTAAGAGTATAAATGCTGGTATATGTGGTATAAGTACCTCATTCTTTTCTTTCTGAATATAATTTAATATAATTATATTCTAAAAAAAATCATATTATGATATTCCAAAGATTATTTAGTTAATTACAGGACAACACTTCTATTTTGTAATAATTCACTTTAGGGCGCAGTTAACTCATTTATACTGCTGTAACTAGTGATGAGCGAGTACTAAAATTCTCAGGTGCTCATTACTCGAGTGCTCGTTTCGAGTAACGAACCCTATTGAAGTCAATGGGAGACTCGAGCATTTTTGCAGGAGACTCAAGTTCGGTAGAGGGAAGGTCGTGTGAAAACCTGTCAACCTGTTGTGTGTTGATGGAAACACAATAGAACTGGACAGGAAACAGCAGGGGCAGCATGTATGCATGCCTCTGAGGCTGCCTAATGGCACCATTATGCCTAATTCTGTGCAACAGCCTGGTTAAAACAGAGGTAGGCATATGGACCACCCAAAAACTCAGCATGACACAGCATGGAAGTGAGAACACAGGGAACCATTAAAACAGAGGTAGCATATCATGAACCAGACAAAAATAAAGCCTGACACAGCATGGTGGTGAGGACAGAGTGAAAAAGGTAGAAGCGGTAGACAGTCAGCCTTCCAAAAATTATACCAAACCTAGCATGGCAGTGAGCACACACAGAACCATTAAAAGTGAGTGAGGAAGCAAGTAAGCCTCCCAAAAATTAGGCCAGACACAGCATGGCATTGAGCACACAAAGAACCAATAAAAGTGAGTGAGGAAGCAAGTGAGCCTCCCCAAAATTAGGCCAGACATTGCATGGCATTGAGCACACAGAGAACCACTAAAAGTGAGTGAGGAAGCAAGTGAGCCCACCCAAAAATTGGAGAGAGTCCAGGGGCTGGGATATTTAGTGGACAGGAACCCGGGTGCTGACAGGAACCCGACAACCAGTCCCGCTCCTCGGCAGACGTAATGTGACGTCAGAGCATGGCAGTGAGGACACAGAGAACCATAAGATGTGAGTGAGGAAGCAATTGAGCCTCCCAATAATTAGGCCAGACACTGCATGGCGGAAGAAGACTTGGCTGTTGGCTGAGAATTGAAGGAAGAAGAGGAAGAGGAGGTGGAGGAAGAGAGGATATAACAAGAATCTTCATGAGCTGCTTTCCCCGGGTGGACAGCCAACAATGAGGCAAGGGCAGGCACACCAGTAGTCAACATGGATGCCAGTTAAGGGCCACCAGTAACCAACATGGATGCCAGTTAAGGCCCAGCAGTAGCCAACATGGAGGCAAGGGCAGGCACACCAGTAGTCAACATGGATACCAGTTAAGGCCTAGAAACAAAGAGGCAAGGGAAGACACACCAGTAGTCAATATGGATGCCACTTAAGGCCCAGCAACAAGGAGGCAAGGGCAGGCACACCAGTAGTCAACATGGATGTCAGTTAAGGCCCAGCAACAAGGAGGCATGGGCAGGCACACCAGTAGTCAACATGGATGCCAGTTAAGGCCCAGCAGTAGCCAACGAGAAGGCAAGGGCAGGCACACCAGTAGTCAACATGGATGCCAGTAAAGGCCCACCAGTAGCCAACATGGAGGCAAGGGCAGGCACACCAGTAGTCATTATGGATGCCAGTTAAGGCCCAGTAACAAGGAGGCAAGGGCAGGCACACCAGTAGTCAACATGGATGCCAGTTAAGGCCCAGCAACAAGGAGGCAAGGGCAGGCACAGCAGTAGTCAACATGAATGCCAGTTAAGGCCCAGCAGTAGTCAACATGGATGCCAGTAAAGGCCCACCAGTAGCCAACATGGAGGCAAGGGCAGGCACACCAGTAGTCAACATGGATGCCAGTTAAGGCCTAGCAACAAGGAGGCAAGGGCAGGCACACCAGTAGACAACATGGATGCCAGTTAAAAAGGACCTGTCACCCCCCGCGCTGGGGTGACAGGCTCTCGACCCCCAGCTAGATCCCCTTATAGTTTCCTCATGTCGCCGAGTCCTGCTGCCGGAGCCGGTCCCGGGACAGAGATATCCCCGTGAGAAGCCGGCGTGCGCTGTGGAGATGGGTCCCATAGAGAATGAATGGAGCCGGACTCATCTCTGCTGCGCGCGCACGGTTCCATTCATTCTCCATGGACACCGGACCCATCTCCACAGCGCGCGGCCGGCTTCTGACCGGGATATCTGTCCCGGGACCGGCTCTGGCAGCAGGACTCAGCGACATGAGGTAACTATAAGGGGATCTATCTGGGGGTCAGGAGCCTGTCACCCCGGCGCGGGGGGTGACAGGTCTCCTTTAAGGCCCAGCAACAAGGAGACAAGGGCCGGCACAGCAGTAGTCAACATGGATGCCAGTAAAGGCCCAGCAGTAGTCAACATGGAGGCAAGGGCAGGCACACCAGTAGTCAACATGGATGCCAGTAAAGGCCCAGCAGTAGTCAACATGGACGTCAGTTAAGGCCCAGCAGTAGCCAACATGGAGGCAAGGGCAGGCACACCAGTAGTCAACATGGATGCCAGTAAAGGCCCAGTAGTAGTCAACATGGATGCCAGTGAAGGCCCAGCAATAGCCAACATGGAGGCAAGGGCAGGCACAGCAGTAGCCAACATGGATGTCCATTACTGCTCTGGTCAATCCTGCCTTAAAAACTGCTAAAACGTTGAAAAAAGGTAGAAGTTACTGGTGAAAGAATGGTATAGGACACCCATAAGATAAGATGACATCTACAGATAATATGGTTTGAAATGGACAAGACATGGAAGGTAAGGGCAGGCACAGCAGTAGTCAACATGGATGCCAGTAAAGGCCCAGCAGTAGTCAACATGGATGACAGTTAAGGCCCAGCAGTAGCCAACAAGTAGCCTTCTACCCCCAGCACCCTTTCGATTTTTAATTTGACTGTAGCAGTTGGGTTAACATTCTATTGAAGTTCTATGCAGGTGAACTACAAATCCCAGCAATACAGTGTAGTACACACTAGTTTTGGTGGGGGGGGGGCTGTACGGTACAATCTGGTAGTGGCTGGATCTAAACACACACTCTGTGATACCCCCTTACAATGAGCAGTAAAGTTCTATGCAGGTGTACTACAAATCCCAGCAATACAGTGTAGTACACACTAGTTTTGGGGAGGGCTGTATGGTACAATCTGGTAGTGGCTGGACCTATACACACACTCTGTGATACTCCCTTACAATGAGCAGTGAAGTTCTATGCAGGTGTACTACAAATCCCAGCAATACAGTATAGTACACCTGGACCACCAGCCCCAAAATCAAAAAGAGAGTACACTGAGCACTTCTTAGGGGTCTGTATGCAACACCTAATGTTCCCTTTCTGCCAATAGCCGATCACCACAGTGTGCTGCTGAAATCGTGGTAGCAGCACTGCAAGTCCCAGCCAGCAGTCTGTAGTAATACTATTAAAAACGCTTTGAAGCCCTGAAAAGGGCTGTTTGTTTGTATTGCTAGTATATACCCTGCCTACTGCATGCTAAATCCTACACAGACGCTCTCCCTGACCAGCAGCAGCTCTGTCCCTGATCTCTTCCAGCATGTGAGCCGGGTCTTTCCGGCCGCGCTTTTTATATGGCCAACCAATCGCTGCTATCAACATGTATGGGTCCCACTTGATCGCAGGATGTACCAAAGAGTCTCCTGCATGTTTATTGGCTGAGAAATAGCGCTCAAACTTACAGGAAACAGATGATGAGATTTTCTCGAGTATCGCGAGATAGCTCGTCCGAGTAATGAGTACCATCAAGTACCTTAATAATCAAACGAGTACCAAGCTCAGACAAGCATGCTCGCTCATCACTAGCTGTAACCCATGTGTCCACATATGCTTTGCTCACTCCTTCATGCTCCCTGCAGTCTCTGTCAGCCCTCTTGTTTCCCATTCTCTCCATTCCTCCTATATTTGCCTGCACTCACACTTAGCCATTCACCCTACTGTATAGAAAAGTATCTGTCACTGTTCTCCTGCACAGCTCTGTGATTCTCACTTCCTGACTGGTCTATGCTGAACACACACTCCTTCCGAATTGCTGTTATGTGACCACACAGACCTTTGTTGTACTACACTACTGCATTATGGGAATCTGCCCATCTGTCCCATCCTTTATCTATAAACTGCGGCTCTTTTTTCAGGTTTATGCCCATACTATACATTATACACCACAGGCTGGACGTCAAACGGAAAAGCAAAAAAAGTTGTTTTAACATAGCCTAACAATTCTTACAGAGGAAAAATATGGCATGGTTACATGGTAATTTGTTGAATAATTATGTAGAATGCAAGGTACCAAATATGTTATAACATAAAATTTATTTTATTTATTATTTTTTTTTCATAAACACCTAGTATCTTTTTTATGTAATATATTAGTTTGCACAGAACATATGTAATTCCAGTCATCTGGCATCTGAAACCCCATTGGCGATACAGATCTGCAAGATCATCTAAAATCTTGTAAGGCCAGAAGGCTGTGCTCAGCTAATTACAAGATTTGTCTTATTAGGGAAAAAAATAGATACAAGGGAACAAGAGATGCTTCGTTATTCACTTTGTATAGAAAAGTTTTGTACAAAAGTATTTTTTTACATTGTTTGTTGTGTGCTTAAAAAATGCTTATTATATTAGCATACAAAAATGGCAGTGATGGACACCTAGCTCTTAACCCCTTCAAGACCAAGCCTATTTGCACCTAAAAGACCAGGCTCATTTTTCAAAATCTGACCTGTCTCACTTTATGCGCTTATAGCTCAGTGATGCTTTAATGTATGCTAGCTATTCTGAGATTGTTTTTTCGTCACATATGGCACGTTATATAAGTGGCAAAATTTGGTCACTACTTAGTGTGTTTTTTTGTGAAAAACATCAAAATATCATGAAAAATTTTACCTTACACCTTAAAGAATTAATCTAGGGGTATAATGAGCTTTTTAACCCTACAGGGGCTGGAGGAAAGTATTCACCATTAGGCCATAAAAAAAAATGAAAAATTTAAATTTTCCAATAATATATACGTTTAGATTTAAGTTTCTCATTTTCAAAAGGAACATGAGAGAAAGGGCACCCCAAAATTTGTAACGCAGGTTCGCTTGAGAACTACAGTACCCCATATGTGGGCGTAAACCACTGTATGGGCACACAGCCGGGCTCAGAAGGAAAGGAGCGCCAATTAGCTTTTCCATTGCAGATTAGCTGAAGAAGTTTCCGAGCACCAGGTGCATTTGCAGAGCCCCTGTAGTGTCAGCAGAGAGAAAAAAAAACATAAGTCACCCCATTTTGGAAAGTGCACCCCTCAAAAAATTCATCTTGGCGTATGATGAGAATTTTTACCCCACAGGTGTTAGAGGAAAGTATTCAAAATTAGACAGTAAAAATAAAAAAACTCTAATTTTTCCAATAATATGTTCGTTTAGTTTGAAATTTCTCAATTTCATGAGGAACAAGAGAAAAAAAGTACCCCAAAATTTGTAACACAGGTTCTCCTGAGTAAAAAGGTACCTCATATGTGGGCATAAACCACTGCATGGGCACACAGCGGTGCTCAGAAGGAAAGGAGCGCCAATTAGCTTTTTCAATGCAGATTTTGCTGAAGAAGTTTCTTAACGCCAGGTGTGTTTGCAGTGCCCCTGTAGTGCCAGCAGAGTAAAAGCTCGCAATAAGTCACCCTATTTTGAAAGTGCACCCCTCAAAGAATTCATTTTGGGGTGTGGTGAGCATTTTGACCCCACAGGTATTAGAGGAAAGTATTAAAAATTGGCCAGTAAAAATGAAAAACTTGAATTTTTCTAATAATATGTTGGTTTAGTTTGAAATTTCTAAATTTCACAAGAAACAGGAGAAAAAATGTACCCCAAAATCTGCAAGGCTCTCCTGAGTACAACGGTACCCCATATGTGGGCATAAACCACTGTGTGGGCACACAGCAGGGCTCAGAAGGGAAGGAGCGCTAATTTGCTGGAGCAAAACCGCAGCTAGTAACAGTTATTAGAATAGCGCAGTTACTAAAATAAAATAAAAAAATGAGATTACAGGTAATGTGGCGTTGTTACGGACAGTCTGGGGTGGTTCCGGGTAATCTGGAGGTGGTGCCGGGTAATCTGGAGGTGGTTACGGCAACCTGGGGTGGTTACAAGCAACCTGGGGTGGTTACAGGCAACCTGGGGTGGTTACAGGCAACCTGCTGTGGTTACGGGCAACAAGGGGTGGTTACTGACAATCTGGGGTGGTTAAAAACAATCTGGGGTGGTTACAGACAATCTGGGGTGGTTACGGATAAACTGAAGTGCTTATAGGTATTTTGAGGTGGGTACCTGTAATCTGGCATGGTTATGGGCAATCTGGAGGGGGTCACTGGCAATTTGGGGTAGTTAGAGGCAAGGTGCAAGGGTCAGAGGCAAGGTTCGGTGGTCAGAGGCAAGGTGCGGTGGTCAGAGAGGACGTGCTGTGGTCAGAGGCGACGTGTGAGGTCAGAGGCAACCTGCGGTGGTTGCGTGCAATCTGGGGGGTTACATGTAATCTGGCATGATTACGGGCAACCTGGGGTGGTTATGCGCAACCTGCAGTGGTTACGGGCAACCTGGGGTGGTTATGCGCAACCTGAGGTGGTTACGGGCAACCTGGAGGGGTTACAGACAATCTAGAATTGTTACGGATAGACTGAAGTGCTTATAGGTAATCTGAGGTGGGAACATGTAATTTGGGGTGGTTACAGGCAATCTGGGGTGATTAGGGACAATCTGGAGGGGGTCACTGGCAACGTGCGGTGATTACGAGCAACGTGCGGTGGTTACGGGCAACGTGCAGTGGTTACGTGGTAGACTGAAGTGCTTATAGGTAATCTGAGGTGGGAACATGTAATTTGGGGTGGTTACGTGCAATCTGACGTGATTACGGACAACCTGGGGTGGTTACGGGCAACCTGCGGTGGTTACGGATAATCTGGGGGGGTTAGGGGTAATTTGGGAGTAAACTGCAATTATTATTATAATAAAAAGTGTGTGTTTTATTTTTTTGTATGTTTTTCACTTTTTGCACTTTTACACATTTATTTTCACTATACTACTATGATTACTGTGATATTTTCTATCACAGTAATCATAGTTCAGTGACAGAGACCATATTGGTCTCTGTCACTTTAAACTTTCAGAGTTGGCTGGCTCTGGAACGCATGCGCACTTCAGAAGCAGCCTGGACGTCGAGGAGGAAGGAGCTCCCGGGATCAGGGGGTGGGGGGCAACTTGGGGGGGGCACAGTATCACTTTTTATCCTTTGTCACCAATCATTCATGGTGACAGGGGATAAAAAGTGCTGGGGAGCACATGGCACAAGCGATCAGCGGTATATAGTATACCTCCGGTGGCGGAGAGCATGGGGCTTTCATTCATTTTTACTTTAAATCACTGTGAACAGACATTAGTCTGTTCACAGTGATGGCGCCGGCCATCTTGGATCTGATGGCCGCCACATGGAGGGGGGGGTTAGTGATCGGGGCTCTAGGGGGGCTGATCTGGGGTCTGATTTTACTTCAATATTGCAAAAAAGGGGGGGGGAATCAGCCCACCCTCAAGCAAGTAGTAATACGTATCTGGCACAGTTCTCAGGAAAAAATGGAGCGCGTGGGTCATGAAGCGGGCAGTCACCCGTGTAGGTAATTCCAAATGATACAAGGTTCCACAGCTCCTTAAGGTAGTATCAAAACTTTATTGGTACATGCAAAAATAATAAAAACTTTAAAACCGCGCTGACGTGTTGCGGTCATGATTAAGGAGGGTTTTCCTCCGCAACGCGTCGGCGCGGTTTTAAAGTTTTTATTATTTTTGCATGTACCAATAAAGTTTTGATACTACCTTAAGGAGCTGTGGAACCTTGTATCGTTCTCATTTTACTTATTTCATCTCCCCCCACCGTGGATTCACGGTGGGGGGAGATTAAATACAGTGGTGGCACCGACCCATTAGTGACCGCCGTATCGGCAGTCACTAAGGGGTTAATGGGGGTCAGCAGCTGATTCTCATTATCTCCGGTGCTGGACACAGATGAGAGCGGGATCGCTATCTCTGCAGCGATCCCGTTCTCATCAGAAAACCCCTGTCAGTCAGGAACTTATATATACCTTCCTACTGTACGGGGTATGTGCAATAGGAACGTATATATATACACATGTTACTAACGTGAAGGGGTTAATGAGAGTGCCAGCCAGTGGTAATCACCTATTTGATCCCACTGGGAAAGTATGCAAACACCTCCTATGTCCATGTTATTGGTAAAGTGTTCACCCCACGCAAGTACTATAGTGATCACGGCCGTGATTACTACAGTACTTATGTAGAGCTGCCGCTCACGGAATCCCGGCCGGAGTGTATACACATAGTATACACTCTAACCGGGATCCCTAGCGGTGCCGCAAGAAACTGACATGTCAGTTTTCTGCAGCCGCTATTCATTGAATAGTGGCCGCAAAAAACCCTGTCAGTTCACACAATAGAGCATGTGGCTCCGGCCGCATGCTTTATTGTGTGCAGAGGGGAATTCTGATGCGGGCAGGCAAATTCTGCGGCGGTAAAGATTATCAGTATTGGTCGGGATGATCTTTTCTGACACCAGCCGTTCTATGATAAGGCTGGGTCATGGAATGGCCTGTCTCTTACAACGTGTGAACATAGCCTTAAAGGGTTAGACACATCTAAGCTGCTGATATGTCCGTATTGCACAGGAGATGCAGATGAGGAAGTTATGTCTCTTAACTTCCTCCTCTGCGCCATTCAGTTGAATGGAGAGGGCCGGCTGGGGGCAGGCAGTGCTCACATTGGGTGCTCCAATTCCCCGGACCATGGAGCACATAACTTAATACACAGGAACAACACAAGGAGAGAGTTAACAGAAATACCTTCCTCTTAAGCATCTCTGGTGCAATAGGGACATATCAGTAGGTTAGATTCGTCTAACTTGCTGATAGTCCTCTTTAATGGGATCCCTTTCCAAGGCTATGTTCACACATTGTTTAACAGAGTCCGTTGCATAGCAATGGACGCTGTTAAACAGCCGTCCGCTGGGCTGCACTCAGCCCGTTCCTGCAGCCGATAGTTCTGTATTGGCTGCAGGAACATTCTTTTTTCACAATTGATTTGCCCTCACCGTTGGGTGTGCCCGCAAATCAATTAGCTATTCACTTCAATGCAATGTACGGCCACCGCTGAACATTGCATTGTAAGAACAGCTGATGTTTTGGGCGTTAGAATAACGATGTGTGAACACAGCGGGCGGCATTGCATTGGCTTTAATGCAATGCCGCCCCTGCAGTAAAGAACGGACGCTGAGGCCATTGCAATCAGCGTCCGTTCTTTACAAAAAAAAAGCACATGGAAGAGCACATTTATATTTAGGGATTTTGTCAACTGAACACCTCAATCTCTTTTTTGCAGTGTGGCTGGAAGCATTTTCCTGCTGAAAGAGATCACTGCCATTAGGGAGTATTGTTGCTACATAGAGGTATGCCAGGTCTGCACCTATTTTTATGTACAATAGATAAAATAACACATGACAGGATAAAAAGCTTCCCAAAACAATATTGTTTAGAGCATAGTGCTTCTTTCACTAGCTTGCTTTCTAGCTACAATGTATTCAAAGTGCATCTTGATACCATCATTCCCTCAGTAGACAATGTACACATGGTTAAGCAGTCTACTTGTTAAAGTAAATTTGATTTTTCATTCCAAGCCACCTTGCTTCTTGGTCCAGCTATAATACCCATCTTAGGAATGGGTATTTCATCTGCCTTCTAGACTTCCTTAGAGGTAATGTTGGTAAGGTGAAGTTAAACAGAAATAAATGCAATACACATGTATAAAGAAGAAATACCTTAGTGAGGGGGAGAGGAGTGCTCTAGCATTTACACCATGCTCAGGTCGCCATATTGGCAACACACTATGCTCGGACTTAATCTCTAAAGTCTGTGATTCTTTCACTGGTGATAGGTTACCACCAGTGATAGGTTATAACATCGGCATGATGGGAGCACTGGACAGGGTCTAAACCAGTTCTCTAGCAATCATTTGGCTCTGATTAGGTAACTCAGATCCCTTTTATAAGCCATGTTTTCCCAATACATTAACACATCAACAATGCACTGTTCACCTACTGCCTAATATAGTCAATTTGCAGAAGCTGAAGTGTGGATTAAAGTAATAAGAATATAAGAAGGCACTTCAGTGTTCCATGACATATTTATGCGTTTCTTTGGTGTTGAAACTTGGTGACGTCTAACATAATTATGGCTTACAGTAAGGCATGTATTCTCCCTCAAATTTTTATTATTAGCCTCATTATTATTATTATTATTAGTAGTAGTAGTAGTAGTAGTGCCAATAACAATTCTGAGAAGTAGTAGATCAGAGGAAGAAAGAGATTAATAATGCAGGTAAATTACTAATTCACTTGGCAAGAGTTATGTGGCAATAAGCTTTAGGTGGCAAACAGAAAAGATAGAGATTTTGTAGCTGCAGAATACATAGGCTTTGTAGCAGTAGCAGGTAATAAATGAATAAAATGTGTTAAAGTAGATAATTTGGCCTCTGACATTAGATAAGCCCTGTAGTAGATAGTGATGCCAGTCCAGTCATGGGATGACAGAGATAAGAAGGAAAAATGGAATGATTTTAAGCTGATGTTGATATTTTATTTGATATTTTTTTTTTTCTGGTTCATATGTTGGAGGGAACATTGATTGTGTTTTACTATAGAGTTATAGTTAAAAATAAGAATATTTTTGGTTATTCATTCTACAGTATAGAATACAGTGCCACTTTATAAAATAACAACCCTTTTTAGAAAAATTCTTAAGCTGGATGGTTTAGCTTTAAATTAAATGGGAAATTTTCAGATGGACATAGTATGGCTATGTATGTTATTTGGCCATTTGATGTGTCTTCTTTTAGGAAGGTCATCCTTTTTTAAATATTGGCCATTATTTCATAATGATGACCATTAAAGCGACTCTGTACTCACAATCTGACCTCCCCAAACCACTTGTACCTTCGGATAGCTGCTTTTATTCCAAAATCTGTCCTGGGGTCCGTTTGGCAGGTGATGCAGTTATTGTCCTATAAACAACTAATAAACTGGCAGCCCTGTGTCCATGGTCTGTGCCGTGGTCTAGAGTATCTTTGCCCTAACCTTACACCGCCTCTCCATCATTAGGAATGCCACTGGCAGGATTTTGCCTTTTCCTCTGAAGTGAACACGGCACAGCTGCCTTAACAATCCAGCCCATGTGCCGTGTTTTCAGAGGTGATGAATAGTAGAAAATCTGCCTGGAGCATTACTAATGATGAAGAGGGCGGGGAGTAGGGACAGAGAGGTTGTGCCAGCCTAATGCACAGACACTCTAGGCCACAGTAGTTTGACACAGGGCTGCCAGTTTAAAAATTGTTTTTTAGGACAATAACTGCATCATCTGCCGAATGGACCCCAGGACAGAACTTAGATTAAGGGTACAAACCCACACACCGTATACACAGCAGATACGCAGCAAAAACGCAGCAGATTTGAAGCAGATTTGGTGGTGCAGATTTGATGCTGTGTTCAGTTATTTAGATCTAATCTGCTGCGTATTTGTTGCGTATTTGTTGCGTATTTGCTGCGTATCGCAGCAGTAAATAGGCTGCGTATACGGTGTGTGGGTTTGTACCCTAAAGCAGCTATTTGAAGGTACAAGCAGTTTGGGGTGGGCATATTGTGGGTACAGAGTCACTTTAAACATGCAATCAAGGCTGTCATTATGAAAAAAGTTATTTAGAACCCAAATGTTCACAGTCTTGAAAGATGACCGACAAATGGGCAAAAACGATTATGTGTGAATATAGCCTATCAGTGTAATTTTGCATCCAAATAATAGCTAAAACTCCTGGAACACTGAAACTTCTACTGACTAAAACTTATCATACAAATAACTGAATTCTATGCCATATACAGATGAAGCAGCCCCAGTGTTTGATGTTCTAGTGCTTCAGTGTATGATGGGAGCTTCTATTTAGTACAGCTAAATGTTTAAAATTTTATTTTAGAATGTTTCTGAACAATCTGTGAAATATTAGTATTTCTGGTCAGTATATGACTTTTTTGCATTTGCATTTATTTGAATTTGCATTGATCTGTATAATTCTGTTTCCATCAGTAATAATGATCAGTTTCCTGAACTCAGCTCCAAATTGTGCATGGACTAGCTGCTATTTTGTTTCCCATACATAGCATACAAATTAAACAGGAGCTCCTAGTCATGTTATATCTACCTTAGAAGGAGCAGCAGCATTGAGAACATAATACAGTGGTGCCTTGGATTACGAGCATAATTCGTTCTGGGACTGTGCTTGTAATCCAAATCCACTCTTAAACCAAAGCAAGTTTTCCCATAAGAAATCATAGAAATGCAGACAATTGGTTCCACACCACCAAAAATAATGATTTATTATTCTGATTAACATGTAAAACAAATCAAACAAACATTCAGAAACAGCAGAATATGTGATATTATAAGTTACTGTACAGTAATGGAGAGGATGGGAAACACAAGGGCTGACAGAGACTGCAGGGAGCATGAAGGAATGAGCAGGACATATGTTGGAACAGTATAGCAGCACTCTCTGTCCAGAGAGAGAGAGAGGGGTTACGGCTATAAAGAGAACCTCCACAGTCCTGTCCCCTGATCTGAGCTCCAGCCTGAAGTGGATCTGCTATGATTTGGAAGGTGAGGGAGACTTCCTGGGTCAGAGTACCGTGCGGCAGACCCCGCTGTGCAGACCAAGCCCCTCCTCCACTCTCCCTCTCACCCAGTACAGGGAGCTCTTAAACCAAAGCAATGCTTTTAAACCAAGTCACAATTTTGAAAAACTGTGAGCTCTTAAACCAAAACGCTCTTAAACCAAGTTACTCTTAAACCAAGGTACCACTATACTTTTATAAAGGGTAGTTTAACTTTGAATTAAGCTGTGTGTCTGTTTTTCTGTAATAGGATATGTTAGACATATGCACCCCCAATATAAAAACTGTCATAAAACATTCCAAATGTTACGTACAACTGCTGCATGCATTTTTGCTGTTTTCTACTTTAGCTCTACTTCTGCAGCTGTGTTTCTAGAGATGTGCTATGCCTGTAGTAAGATGTAATTTCTGAAATGTTACCAACTTGAATGTTATTTTTTCTCATTGACCTTTCTAGTACATGTAGAACAAAAGATAGGAATAAAAGGTGCAGTTTATTAATGAGAGTATAATTATTCCATGTGCAGAAGAGGATAATAAAGCATGTTGATGAAAACAATGTGGTCCAAAAATAATTTTGTGAAGCGCAGGAATCAAATAAAATATTGGCTTACTGATCTGAAAACTGATTAATGTCACCCTCAATTATTTGATTGATTCCCACCTTTGTCTCTCATTGATTTCAAACACTAGGCAGAATCTAATATAGATCAATGAGCTCTCTTCTTATAAGTGAAGAGAATGTCAACACTTCAGTCTGCATATAAAATCTCTGCAAAGTTCCAGGAACAAAGAATAAAATAATACACCTCTATGTTTTTGTCACTAAAGAAACATTGTCTTTTTTGTGCACTGTATCTTTTGAAAAGTTGGATGATTGTTATGAAATAAATCTACTATAATTGGGACCAATCAAATTTAAACTTGAGTGAGCCTGTTTATAGACTTCTAAAAGCCATAAAACTCTTATCTCAATAACAAAGCCACACAAAGACACAGCCAATTCAAATTTTTGTGGTTTTATTGATTTCCTTCTCGTATTCTAAAAAAATATAATTATTTTATTGTTTTATGGACAGAGCAATATAGGGGCTTGTTTTTTGAGAGATTTATTGATCAAACGTGGTGTAAAGTTAAACTGGCTTAGTTGCCCCTAGCAACCAATCAGATTCCACCTTTCATTACTTACAGAATCGTTTGAAAATCAAAAGTAGAATCTGATTAAATAAAATGAAATAAAATAAATGAAATGAAATAAAATGCTTTGTATCTACATGTTTTGCCCACTATAACTTATTTTTCTGTTCATGGAGCTGTGCTAGGACTTATTTCATTTTTTGGACCTGACTTGCAGTTTTCGATGGTACTATTTTGGGGTAGATTTTGTTTGTTTGCTATTTAACAATTTAGATGCTGAAGTCAATACTGACCATGGCATCTATGAGTTTAAATGACCAGCATTGAGTAAAAGCAGATACTGGCCATCTGTGTAAGTTTCAGCTGCGTATAGCAGCTGTTCTGTGCCATTTATGAAGTGGACTAAACTCCTTAGCCTGCTCCATACTCCAAAAATGCATGTCTACTATAAATGCATGGCAGATGTTACCAAGGGATTAAATCATGGGTCTCCAAACTGTGGCCCTCCAGCTATTGCAAAACTACATTTCCCATCATGCCTGGACAGCTAGATCCAAAGCTTTAGCTGTCTAGGCATCATGGGAGTTGTGGTTTCACAACAGCTGGAGGGCCGCAGTTTGGAGACCCATGTATTAAATGAATATGGTGGGACAACTACTTTTCTAGAGCCCATACCTATGCAATAGTCAATCCCTAGATCAGACTTCTACTTTATTTTAAACACCAGATCAGGCCCTAATTTAATTTAGACCTCAGACCAGAATTAATAATTAGGTCAGACCAAAGACACATGTATGGTATCCTACACAGCTTTAAAAACCACAACAAGCTCATACGCAGGTCGGAAAACTTTAATAAACCTGCCTATCTGCATGCTTTGACAGGAAACCCACAGAATCAAGGAGAGAACATACAAAGTCTTTGCAGTTATTGCTCTTAGATGGATTTGATACCAGAACCCAAGGACTGCAAGGCTACAGAGCTAAGCACTGAGCCACCATGCTGCCCTACTGTATTGGAAGCAGTTGCGGCAGGCACATTACTCATTATAACAATGAGTGAAGCAGATTTGTGTTGCTTCATACAAAGCCATAGCTGTATTCATATTTTCCAGATATTTTTCAGGTCCCTGGGCGGTATCCTTCCTCTGCATGGAGTCTGAACCCTAAGGAATACGAGTGCAGATCAGTTTTGCTTTACATGAAGCAAAACGAATCTGCTTTGCTCATCTCTAGCGTCTATCATTCAGTAACATAAAACTATTTGGACGCTATTTGCCACTATGATGCACACAATAATGCTGCTGCTGCTGCATACATCTAGCCTAAGCTCCAATGCAATATCAGATACAACACAATACATTAAATACACAGTATTATTAATCTAAAAAAATGGGAATTTGGGATAAATAGTATTTGTCTCTTTAAGGTAAGCTAACCGAAGTCAAACAAAAAAAAGGATAATTATCATCATCAATACACCCAGAGATTCCTTAAACATATTTTTGCTAGCAATGCCGAAAGAGGTTTTTTTTTTTGCCAATGCCTGACATTTAAATATGCTGGAATACATTATGCTCAATTTCATGTGCTAATTAGACTTGATCCAGCATATTTAATATTAATGTTCAGGGATCCGTGATACATAATGCAATTCTAATATATTCCTAGGTACAGTATTTTTTTTAGTCTAAAACATGTCAGTACCTATGTCATATCGATGACTGATGACCACTTAACCTATTTTATGTACATATTCAATAAAACTACAGAACATCCCCAAAATTCCCAATCTACTTGTAGTTATCAAAGTGTTATGATAGTGGAATCATAGTAGTACAATATGAAGAACATGACACTGCACTGTAACACTTCATTCAGATTTCTTATGATTTCCATGGCAGCCCTTGAGATAAAGTGATGCCTTCCTTATTATGGATTTAAATTGAAAGTTTTAAAACCACTTTTAAGTCTTCATCAGTCTATTCAGGCACAGAAATATTAGGGGTCTTTAAAACCATCAATTTACAGAGATTCAGTTACTTAAAGGGGTTGGCCACTTTATAGTAAAATTGCTCATAAAGCTAATATCAGACTCACCTCCTCCATGCTGTGCTGCCCTGCTCTGTGGTGTTTTGGCCCATAAGATTGCTTACATAGAGGAGCATGTGACCATGCCCCGCCCCCCAGTGTCCACCACTGAGCCTGTATATGTCTATGGAGAACACAGTGGACAGGGCATGGTCACATGCTCCTCCATGTCAGCCATTTTGTGGACTGAAAAAAAACAGAGCAGGGCAGCCCAGCCTGGTGAAGGGGAGTCTGATTTTAGCTCTATGATGTACACAGGGAGCTGCTGTCCGTATATACAGTGAGCACACTTACTAATACTTTGTACTGACCTATTTTACTATAAAGTGGCCAACCCCTTTAATAACTTGAGTATAGCTTGAATCCACTTTTTTCACATTGGTCAAGTATCCAAAAATGTGTGTATTTTCAAGAAGCAGAAAGTCTATAGGCTGTGTCTGATATTCCATTCAAATAATTAAGAATGGGCTGTAATTCAATCAATTATGTTTTCCTCAGAATTGACTATTGCCAGGCTGGTAATTCACTGAGAAAAAAAACCTGTACTGGGATTTGGTTCTCAGGGGGTGCAACAATTGGGGTACTATAGGGCTTGGTGTTACAATGTCATGGTTATGTCAAGAGCCAGAAGGGTGTGCTAGCCAATATCCCTGCTATCCAACTACTTCTTTTTCAATGTAGGGCAAATGGCAATGGCTGAAGGAAGATGACTTCTGACACACAGATTCTGGGAAAAAAACTAGAACAAATTTTACTCAACTTGGGCAAACAATACAGGAAATGCCAGACACAAGGATGTTAAACAGTTTTACACTTGAGTATAGTTCTTCATGATCACTGCTGCAATGGCATACTAAAAAGCATAATGAATTAGAGATGGAGATGCTTAACTAGTTAAGTGTAAGGCATTTGCTTTAGTTCACCATAGCTATAGAGATATAGATAGTATAAGTGACATAGTCCAGGTAAATTAACTTCTACGTAGAATAGGGGCCTTCACAGCTCAGCTTACTGTGGAGACAGCTTGAAAAGATTACTAATGAGTAGACATGAGCAAATTGAAATTCCTGAACCAACATTTCTGAAGAATTTTGCAAGAAGCGCATGGATCAGTGACGTACAATGAGTCATTGTACGCCAATGATCCATTGCTTTCCTGGGGGAAGTTAACTCGGTGAATCACCTGTCAAGTTACGTCAGATGGCCTGTTCTAAAATTGTGTTTGGCAGCAGAATTCACAATGACACGCCAAACAGCTGTTTCACCCATTGAAAGCATTGTGACATTAAAAAGGACTTGTGTTTTGCCTTTTGTAAGTTTTTGCTGCCCCCAAAAACCCCCAATAGTCCAAAAATAGCACGGTAGGTGCAATCATTTAGTTGCTTTAGTGCAGTTCAATTAAAGAAGTCCAGGCAAATAAAAAAATAACCAGGGGGTTTTGAGGGGGGCATAATAAAGAATCTATACTTACCAGTTTCCCCGTTCCTTTGCAGCACCGTCTTACCTGATGCCAAAGTACTAGATGTTGCTATTTTTTCCCTCAAACTTACTAAGGTGACAACTATTCTTGGTAACGGAAGCTACCTGGCCTCCTGTTTGTGAACAATTTTTGACCTACAGTTTATTTGCTGGAATTACTTCTAGATATTTTTTATCCATCATGCTGCTCATCTGAGGTTGTTTAACCCAGTTATTTACTGTGATTTGCTCAATTCTATCAGGTCACTGGATTTCAAAAGTGATTGATCAGTAACTTAAGAAACAAGCTAATGGCAAGTGTAGAGATATTTATTGCACTAAAAGTACTTTATTTTTTGTTAAATCTTATTTTGTAAATTTAGACAACCTCCACAGGAGGGTCATGGTGCACTTGATCACTTGTGAATTGCTGTAAAATTGATGGTTTTCCTCACTGTAACATGACATTCTGAAAAATGCAAAACATAGGACTAGGTCATCTGCTGTCTTATTTCAGGAATAATTGAGGTTCCTCTGTGGTTACTTTATCACATTTTATATACAGTATAACCAGATGTCAGCATGTCCCTCCAGTCTGAGATTCCAGAGTGAGCAGAGACCCCCTACAAGTAAATTTTTTGTGTTGTAAACTACTTGACACAACATCCAACTTTCTGCAATTGTCTCTGGCTGTTCGTAGGTACTAATTCAAACCTGCAAACCTGTAACTAAGCTAAATATTCTTTTGGCTTAAGTACTATGCAACTCTACTGCAAATGTGTTATTATAAAGGAAATGGAATGATTAACAATCCATTATTATTATTAAAAGTTATATTCAAAAAATAATAATCAGCAAATAATCTGCACTTAATTTCTACTCATTTGACTGTAAGATTAATTGCAAATTGGTATCTGTCCTTTACGATGCATTTTATTAGGTGTGCATATGGATGTTTCCCTAGCACAATTTAAAATCCCATTTAATCATCTTATAGTTAATTGGTTGTACCAGCCTACCTTCACCTTAATCATTTCTGATAGAATCTGTATTGATCAGGTCACTGGAAAAAAAGACTGTGCAAGGCTAGAAGCCAAGAATTCACATGGCTGATTGACAGCTGTAGTACAGAAAGCTAATTCTGAAATTTGCAAGTATAGAGCTACTTCTAAATGCATTCTAAAACTATAGTACATTGTGATCCATTAAACTAGGGGTACTGGATAACCCTATCCCATAGTGTTATTATCATTACCATTTTATTTCATACATTTTAATATTGCCTACATTTGAGGACCGAAAAGTTGCTATTCTTGTCACCACATTAACTGACATGCTGGATAACCCTTTGAGAGAATGTTAGGACCCCTCAGTTACTAAGGGCTACCTTTTTTTTTAATACTAGTGTCTTCTTATAAGGCAAGAATAGTTAAGGGCACCAGGGCCAAGGTGTGATTGCTAACCCCTTTATGACCGAGCCCATTGATGCCCAGATGTCATGGTCAAATTAATGCAATGTTCCTCCCCGGCTTCTAAGAGCCATAGCGCTTACATTTTACCACCTACAGGGATAAATGAGGTGTCATTTTTTGTGCCACAATCTCTAGTTTTTAGTAATATCATATTGGTGTAAAAGAAAAATTTTGACTGCTTTTTAAAAAAAAATTCTGATATTTAATTTTAAAAATAATCAACAATCCTGTTTTTTTTTTTTTTGTTTGCTTGTTTTTCCCCCGCTTATGCCATTCTCTGTGCGGGAAGAACAATGTTATATTTTAAAAGGTCAGACAATTTCCCACGCTACGATATGTAATATGTTTGTTTGTTTATTTATTTTAAATATTCTTATTTTTATAATGGGCAAAGAGGTATTTTAAACTTTATTTGGGGGGGGGGGGTTATAAGTTTTTTTTTTTTAATACTTTTAAAACCTTTTTTATTACACTTTTTTATACACTTTTATTCACTTTAAAACATGGAATCGATAGCAGGATGGAGGTAAGTGGCTTACACCTGCCCATCAGTACAAGCGACAGTCAGTGACAGGTGCCTGTCCTGTCACTGACTACCTTAAACGTCACGATTGCTATAGATGGCGGCATTGAAGGGGTTAATGACAGGCATCTGCGGGATCACAGCTGCCTGTCATTATCTCCGGCCCTGGACACACTGATGTGTGCAGGAATGCTCTCACTGCAGCAGTCCCTCACATCTCAAAAGCCCCTCGCTGTCAGGAATGTATATATACGCCCCTGCTGCACAAGGCATGTGCAGCAGGAACATATATATATATATGTATGGCTGACGTGAAGGGGTTACCAATGTGCCAACTATTATTTCTTTTCCCATTAAGGCCTTATTACACAGAAGTATTATGTGCCAGGCTGATCACCCCCTGTGTAATAGAAACAGAAATCAGCTGAGCCAGGGAACACTTGCTCATTGACTGATGTCCATGTAATAAGAGATGTGTGGCTAACAGCTGTTAGAAGGAAAGAGCTGCATACATACATACATACATACATGGCAGGTAAAGGCAGGATGACCCTTTAGGGCCCATCTACATGTGCAAAATATATATCATATAGATCATGTATATGTGAATGGTCATATCTATTCTAAAATGCAACTTTAAGGAAAAACATATATGCTCTAAGCTTCTACTAAAGCAGCTTCAGCAATTAAAGCTGAGCTCAAATCGGTTGCTATGGACAACAAAGACAGTTTTCATAAGTGAAGCCCACTCCAGTCTCTTGTACACTTAAAACTGCTATTGCTGCAACTGAGCATGTGTGAACTGCAAGTTAAGGATAAACCACAGGTTGTAGCTCTGGAAGACAACACTTTTTGGGCCAATAAGTGGTAAATTAATATGTGAGAAACTGCAGAAAATAATTACTTTATATACTTTATACAGCATAGGAAAACAACCTTTGTTTACTGGACTACTCCATAAGGCTATGTTCCCACAGCAAAACACAGCAATCGCTGAGCTCAGGGAGACCAGCAACAAAAAAATCAGATGGAGTACTCAATGAAGAGTCTCCACAGATGCATTGCCCCCTATGGGGAGATCACCAAACCACCCTGATACGTAGCCCCTTAAGTCCCACTCGGTTGCTACATATCAGGGTGGTTTGGTGCTCTCCCCACTGGGAGGCACCCCCTTGGCAATAGGCTTCCCTCCCCTGGAGGGATATCTGGCTATCCCCGAGTTTTGAGACTCGTAACTGAGACTCCACGGACCCTTCTTTTGCATATTTAAATTTATATGGGGCGATGTATCAATGAAGACTCTTCAGTGAGTACTCCATCTGATTTTTTTGTCGCTGGTTTCCCTGAAATCAGCGATTGCTGTGTTTTGTTGGTCTATTTTTCATTGCTCCTGTTAGCCAGAGTCCTACTCCACACTGACGAGGGGCAACTACCCCAAAACGATTGTCTGTGGATGGATGCCTGCCTTGGTAAACCCTTGTCATGTCGCAATACTCGCCACAGAGTTAGACTTTGACGTATAAGGGGCCACCCTGGTATTTCCCTATTTATGTTCCAATACTCGCAACCGAGTGGGAATTAAGGGGCTACGTATCAGGGTGGTTTGGTGATCTCCCCACTGGGAGGCACCCCCTTGGCAATAGGCTTCCCTCCCCTGTAGGGATATCTGGCTATTCCTGTGTTTTGAGACTCGTAACTGAGACTCCACGGACCCTTCTTTTGCATATGTTCCCACAGCGTATCTTTTTGTAAAAGCACGGAAGTTGTTGCAATCGGCAACAACGGCCGTACTTTGTACGAAAGGACACGCTGCCTTATATTGTATGGGATCCCGGCCGGAGCGTATACACATAGGGATCTCTCGGGGTGCCATAGAAAACTGACATGTCAGTTTTCTGCGGCCGCAGAAAGCCCTGACAGTGTACACTATGAAGTGAGCGGCTTCATAGTAAGCTTCATAGGGTGCTGTGGGGAGTTCTGATGCGGGCGCGCTCAGATATGCCCGCATCAGAAATTTGCGGCGTAAAAGATCAACAGCCGGCCGGGATGATCTTTTCAGAGACCGGCCGTTCCGTGATAGCCTTAATTAACATATCACCCTTGCACCAATGATTGGGCATTAGAAGTGGCTCTGAAGGTTTAAACAGAGCATAAGGTCAAAACTGCTGTCAGCTCCAAAGGGTCTGCCTCACTTTCTAAAAAGAGACACAAACATTTTAACATTATTTGATCCATTGGACACTGGAACTGATGTGAATAATGACAATGCATAACTATATAAGCAACATGAATAAATAAATAAGTTACTTTAGAAAATATACAATTTATCTTATGATTTAGACCTAGGTATATTTAAAGCACAACCCAAAGACATCATATGAGCTGTCTGCAATAAAAGTTTTTCACTTAGTAAGAAGATTAAATACATCTTTGCATGAATAAATTATTTAACCTTTTTATTGTCATAAAAGAACTCAAGCCCCAGATATCGTATTACTTGGAAAAAAAAGAAAAATGTGAAGGACCAAAAAGGAAATTAGCAAGATTATTACTTAAAACACACAGGCATTGGAATAAAGCAAACACTACTGATCTCTTTTTCAAGGCTGAGCTCTTTTGATTTATTAGATTATTAACATGTCATTTACAAAAAAAAAGTTATTAAAACCTGAAGAATTGAGTGTAAATCTGCTGTGTTCCATATATCCCTGAAGTGCAGATTTTATTACAAATTTAAAGCAAACACAACTACATGTTGACAGCAAACGTCTTACTTCATGTGATTTAATTACTAGGATTTCTAATAATGCCTTTATAAGCCAAGGGTATTTAAGTATTGTACATGTGTTAAAGTGCAGAACAGATCCGCTATTGCTAGACCCGTATATTATTATCTGCTATCAGCAGGTTGCTGTCATATTCATTTAACAATACAAAATGAACATTTTCCATTAAAATGCAGGCTATGAGTAGTAGGCGATTAATCAAGATGTCTTTAAAATTGTGAAGTTACTGCTTTCTAAATACTCTGACTTGGTATGTGATTGTATATTTGTATTTGAGCTGATTATATGGTTTAGCTATGAAGCCCCTGATTTGATTAACTTTAACTTTCTAGAGCTTTTTTGTTTATTGGATGGCAAATAGGCTAGTTTCATGCTTACCACATCACATTGGATTTCATGCTGCATATTATGCAGGGAAATCCGCTGCAGTGCTTGGTACTGTTATGGCCTATGGCTCTGCATTTTCATTGTGGATTTTGAATCCGCTGTAAGACTGTAGCCACCGCCTTCTTAACCCATCAGCTGCTGAGCTTCAAACCAGCTAATGCATTACCTGCTTGCACTCCCGTCTGCTTTTCTTGCTCCCAGGTCAATCATTGTGCTGCCCCGTCACAGCCACTGATTGGCTGAGCAAGACATCAGTAACCCAGAGAAGCAGGTGGGAATGGGAGTAGGTAATGTATTAGCTTGTTTAAAGCCAATTGTGCTGATTAGGTTCCCAGCAGCACCTAATAGATGTGGTAAGGAGCCCACATGTCCTGGGTTATTCATTCAGTACCTTCAGCTGATGGGTCAACCACATTTTTGTGTACGCTAAAAAAAAGGGAAAAAGTATCCATTTAAATTCTTTTTTTATAATTGCAGTCAATGTTACAACGGATCTAAACGGATTGCACACAATTGCATCTGTTTTTGCCTCCGTTTTCTTTTCAGAAAACAAATATGTTGAATGGACTGCATAAATGCAGTGTGAATTTATATATATAAAATATATGCATAAGTGAATGAATTCCCCTAGTACGATTTCTTTATCGTAAAATGACTCCTTGTGCCAATGTTTTCTAATTCAGCTTTGTATACTGCACTGCTTAGGTTCTTGGTCTCAATTATCAATCCAATCATCATTTCCTATATCTATGGTTGTTTCTATGGATCTATACACCATAAAAAGTATAATTATGTGTTATTATTCTTCAGAACCTTAATGCATTTCACTGTAATCTGCTTTTACATAAAATGTTGCTATAGAGAGAAAATTAATTCTCAGAGAGCAAATGAATATTAAGTATTATAATTTATATATCACTATAGAGCACCTAGAATGTCATCATTATCTGATATAAAGTAGTGAAGAAACATCTACCCTGTGTCCACATCTCCTCCTATTAATGAACATGGATGCAATCAGTAGCCTTTCACTTTCTAGCTCTTGCATGCCGCATCTAGTAAACTGTTAAGATTTTTTGCTAAAGGGCATATCAGTGGTTCAAGCTTTTCTGTTTGATGTGCATGTTCTCTACTACTGACCCAAAAAAAATTCAGGTCTAATAAATTGACTTTAATGGTTTTCTTACTCACTCAAATGTTTTCAATTTAATTGGGTTTACTACCCTATTTCTGAACTACATTGAAAAGTTCAAAGCATGGATGCTAATAGTTTCCCTCTAATTACTGCATAATGAGCAAAGGTCTGATAGAGCAATTTAAGAGGTTGGACTTTAAACATATAAGACTCTTCAGAAATAATACATGCTAAAAGCTGCAGATAGCAAGTGTACTAATATAATAGAACTGTATAGATATGCTTCATGAGAAGCACATTTACAAATGATGACTATTTCATTTGCTTTACTGCTAATAACATGTTTAAGACAAAGAATAGTGAATGAAAACTTAACATAGGCTCACAGATAGGCTTATATGCCGTTGGTTTACAGCCTTAGGCTATGTCCACATTCTGTAAAAACAGCGGCCGTCATTTAACACACTGTCTTACATGCTCAATCGGCCAATACTACAGTATGATGATCGCTTTATATTAATTGGTATGCGGGCACATTTGGATGTGCCCGCAATCAAATTGCCCATTGACCACAGTGTAAACTACAGCCTGGAGCTGTGAGCACAGAAAATTCTCTACAGCTGCTACGAAACTATGACAGTAGAAAACAGACATGTCAATTATCTTCTGTGGCCGCAGTGAACAGCGGCCGTAATGAATACAGTGTGTTTACATTATGGTCGTTCTCCCATTCACTTCAATTCAACTTGACACGCTTCGTAAACAACAGCCGTTGTTGCAATTTCCAACAACGGCTGTTGTTTAACTAAATAATACAGCGCATCAACTTGGCCTTGTGGTGAATCTGCACAGCACTTTATTACAGGGAAAAAAATTCTCCTCGAGGCAATGCTACATAAAACATCATCTCATGGGGCATGTCATAAAAAACCTCCATATGTCTTTAAATGAAATTAAAGGTGTACAAAGGAACATTGGGGACCCATAAAAGAGTGTAAGTGAAACATTATAGCTTTGTACAGTCATCCATAATACCATGAGGCTTAAGGCTTAGGTCACGCTAATCTTTCCTTTGCTAGAATAGTTCCAATTTTGTCCCCTCCAAAAAAAAAAAAAAAAGTGCTATAGAGGGTGACCCTAATAAAAGGAAACTTGTACAACTGTAGGTAACATCGTTTAGGAAATGTCTGCTTGTAACACAAGTGATTCCATTATTTTATTGTATAGATAAGAGTGGTTGGTTGCTGGGATACCACAAGATTGCTTTGTTTTCAGGGAGTCTTGTAATTGCCTATTTAGCTAAATCTTCAAGTTCATGACTTGTAATAACTGTAATATTTCAGATTATCATTATAATTTTAGTTACAAAACAAATTCTCAAATTTCTGGAATATTGAGTGCTGAATATAAAGAATCTTACCATACGATGAAAATATTAGGCAGCATGTGAAAACTCAGTTCTTAATGTTGAAGGCAAAAAAGGCTAACTGTGAAGATATGAGTGGGGGTAAATTATAATGGCGGGTGTTCCTGAATGTGTTGTGTGAGTGAAATCTAACCTGAATGTGTTGTGTGAGTGATATCCTGTCTTGGTCCCTCAATAGAGCTACTGTAGCACCAGTTAATGAATATGTTGGCAGCTTGGTAAGTATTTCAGATAAGAGGAGGGTGTCAGGCTTGTTTTGTATCTTAGGACCTCATGTCACTGAACAGTGTATTGTGTCTCAACATCCAATTAAAACTTTTCCATAATAATAGAAAAATAACATTCTGGTTTCTCCATTAAATGGTAAAAAAAAACATTACTAAATGCTCCCAAGGGTGTTTGGTAAATGAGGGTTAATAAACAGCTACATTTCTAGACAGTATTTATTCTAGAATACAATATAGACACCAGTATCCAGGCAATATTGTTTCCACAAATATCATACAAAATACCACATTAGAATATTTAATTTGGGAAGGATGAAGCAATACTGTATAAATAAATCTTTTTGCCCTTATATGAAAGGAAAAAAAAGAAAAAAAATGACACAAATTTAAATATTGTATTGCTTTCACAATGTGTTATATGCTTCCATTTCAATGTACTCGCCGGTAAAAGCTCCCAACATATACATTTAATGTATATGTTGGATGCCAATAATAATGGGTGCCATGCAGCACCAACGTTCACCTATAGACTACTTAAAAATAATGGTCATTTTGATCCTCTAGTAAATGGTGGTCTACAAATGGCTACAAGAACTTGTCTCTGTTGCCCCTAGGAACCAATCAGATTCCACCTTTCATTCCTCACAGACTCTTTGGAAAATGAAAGGTGGAATCTGATTGGTTGCTAGGGGCAACTGAGACAGTTTCACTTTACACCATGTTTGATAAATCTCCCCCAATGTTTCCAAATTCACAAACTAAAGAACAGGGAGGGTAAGTTTACACTGCAGCACTGTTTACATACAGTAATAAGTACACTGCTATTTGCACAATGGTCGGCTTCCTTTAGCATTATGGTTAGTGAGAGAGGATAGGGGAAACTTTATTTACCAAAGAGAAAAATGGTGAATAATCTTCAGAAGGCAGACAGACAGCATCCCCAGGCTCTCTCTTTCCTACACATAGCACATGCTAAGCCCCATACCCCACTTTGTTATTTTACTGGCCCAGAAAAATTCTTTTTTTTAATACATTGGAATACACCTTCTAGCGCACTGATTTTGACATAAAAGTCAGCTGGGCATCAATTTCGGCACAATCATCTTTATATTTGTTAGTTGCTATCCAGCTTGCAGATTTGCCTATTTCCTTCAATTTCACACTGTGTATTCTCTACTAGTTGTATCTGTAAAGCACAGACCCATTTCACAATATTGATGCAGCACTAGCAATGAATATTTGGGGACTCATTATTCACTTTGTGCTGAGACACCATTGTGGAATATTAAGGCTTTTACAGCATCTTGCCATAAACATAAATCAATTTAGCAAGCATGTAGAGATGTTGGCTGGTTTATTAAAAACTGTACAATAGTCTATACACATCTTACTGTGACTATAAACCTGCCATTACTAAACAGACCACAGCCTTTCTGCTGACATATACTAGGTTAAATGCACTATGCTGTATCAGAGAAGAGAAAGTCATACTTATTCTTTCCATTGCCTTTAAGATGCGGTTGTCTTCCTTATAGAGATGGTCCGAACCTGCCGAGGTTCGGGTTCGTACGAACCCGGACTCTCGGCAATGATTTCCGCTGTCCTAAACCTCCGTGCAGAAGGTGGATACAGCGGCAGGACCGCCTGGAAAACCGGGATACAGCCACAGACATAGGCTGTATCCCAGTTTTCCAGGCGGTCCTCCCGCTTTATCCACCCTCTCCACGGAGGTGGAAGACAGCAGGAATCATTGCCGAGAGTCCGGGTTTGTATGAACCCTCCCTACTTTTTTTTTCTTTTTTCTCTCAGATCCCCTTTTCCTGGCATGCTGGACATTGCCCTATGACTGACATCAAGGTTCTTTAAGCCTGTTTCAATATGGACTACACATCCCATCGCCTGACTGTTGTTTAGCATCCCATCTCCTGACATGTTTTGTTATACGTTACATAGTGATGTTACAGAGAATGTACGTGATGCAAAGAAGGATTGAAAACTATTTAAAAAGAAGACACAGAAATTAACAAAAGCTAAAATTAACTTGTGGGAAAATGGAAAGGTCTAGGAAATAACACACTACCTAAAACTCCTGTCAGCGGGAAATCTCACTGTAATTATGATTAGACACATAGCAGGGGTTCACTAAGCACTTGTCATTATTTCATGGAGCTATGTGGTATACGTGTGTAAAATTGTTCACAGCACGAAAATGTGGCTCATCACCATTGTAGAGCTTCAAAGAAAATCTAATTCCAATTAAGGGCTGTGGTACTTCAGGCTTTTCAGATTCTGTAGAACTACAAGTAAAAGCTCACTCACCAGTAATAGAGAGAGCAAGTTTTGTAATTCTATTCATTGTAGCGGTTAGTATGCTGAAATAATTGTGTATCTCTAGGTCATAAATGCTATTTTTCAGATAATAGCAAAACTGATTATGATGTTTGAGAAATTAAGAACCCTCAGGTAATCCATGGTGGTAAAGGAAGTTACAGCCATATCCAGATGTAAAATGCAGCTTATTGTCATTGAAATTTAGCTTTATTTTATTTGCTGTTGAATAACATTTGAAGAAATAAAATCATGATGTGGCATTCAGTGCACAAATGTGAGCATTGCAATAAACACTTCTACCGCTAGATGGCGCTTAAGAGGACAATAATACAAAGGCATGAATACAAGTGATTTAGGGTACAGACACATGCACAGTTTCCAGCTGCGTGTTTTGATGCTGAATGTTTTCTCTTATGCTTTGAGATTAAAGAAAAAAAAACAACAACCAGGAATAAGGTCAAACACATGCAGCTAAAAACATGCTGCCAACACTACATATCTATCAGGAAAGACTTGAATCTGTATACAGTAGTCTGGAGGAAAGAAGTAAAAGGGGGGGCATAATGAAAACCTTTAAATATGTTTAGGGTGCATTCACACATACAGGATCTGCAGGAGATCTGCAGAAGATTTGAAGTTGCCGATTCAAAGCAAATCTTCAGCACCAAAACATAGCCATCAGATCCTGTACATGTGACCCCATACTTAACGACTAAATAGGGTTCTAGAGGGAAGTGTTTTCAATAAAAAACTGAACACAAGAACACAGTGAGTGGTTAGTTGGGGAAAGATCAGCAACAACACAAGAAAGTATTACTTTACTGACAAAATATCCGTCTATCTCTCTATATATCTATGTATAGGAAATGAGCAGCACTTCTTAGAATAACGCTGTGGGTGCCTGCAGATCAATCCCAGACGTTTCGGCGTCTCCTACGCCATTTTCAAGTGCACTTGAAAATGGCGTAGGAGACACCGAAATGTCGTGTATCACTTATGCTGTTGCCGTATATCGTTTTTTGGAATAAATCCACGTTTTACACGTTTTTTCACGATTTGAGTGCTGCAGAGTATCTTTTTCTATCCATCTATCTATCTTTATTTTCTTATTGTAGGACATTGGTCATATTTTTCAACAAAATGGTCTAAAATTCATATAAGCAAATATGTAGTCCCCGGATTCACTTTAGGCTTTAACATGCCACTCTAGCAAAACTATTTTCATTTTGTTTACTCCCCAGGTCTGACATTCAACAAACAGTTGCCATACCATTTCTGATCTCGCTGCCTATTGTGAGTCTTAAAGAGGTGCATAGATAAAGTAACTTCTGTCACAGTGACATCGACAAACACTTGGACCATATATGAGGTGGCATTATGAGACTAGAGCTTCTAGGGAACAGAAGACACAGGATGATTACTAGTATTAGGAAAAGGCACCAGGACTTGCAAAATGATTACTTTCCCTTTCAGCAAAGTGTTGGTGAGTTATACCCAACATTGAAACTGTAACAAGAAGGAAAATTCATTAAATTATAGAAATCACAGGATTGATAGACATGTTAATGATATGCAAATAATTACAAAGGAAAAAAATAATATTCAAAACATCCTAATTTATTCAGTATCAAGTATGAGAAATACACACCTTGGCATGTTATCAATGAGGTTATTAATAGTTGCCTGGGGAATCGTCTGCCATGCTGAATACACTTGAGCATGCAAATTATCAAGGCCCACTGCTGAAAGCTCCTTCTACAATTGCCATACAATGACATCTTAGATGTCATCATTGAGAGACAAGTCAGGAGATGCTGCAGGCTATGGTGGCAAGTTTGGACTATGTAGGCTGCTCACAGTAGCAGGAACAGTATGCATCCGGGCTTTGCAGTATACACTCTGGAGAAATGGTTCTACCACTGGTTCTATGGACAAATTAATATAACACTGAGCTGTTAGTGCACCTAGAATGAAGACTAGAGGGGTCCAGCTACTGTAACTAATATCACCCCACACCATAGTCCTTGAAGTAGGACTGTTTTGAAGTTCCCTCTTTAACATCACCTGAAGCACCAAGAAGCTCAAGCCATAAGGAAGCTTTTATGAAATAAACGGTCCTTCTCCTGGGATTATGATGTGGGGTGTCATAATGCACAGTAGCCGGACCCCTTTAGTCTTCATTCCAGGTGCAGATCAGAAATACAAAGATTAGGTTATGGAACCAGTACTACGGCCATTTCTCTGATGGGTCCCAAGAATGTCAAAATGACAACAGCAGGCCACACATTGCTCATGCTAGTGTGAGCAGCCTGCATGGCTAAATGTGCTACCATGGCCAGCAGCATCTCTGGACTTGTCTACCATCAAGCACATCTGAGACATCATTGGTGGGCAATTGCAAAGGGAGCTGCCAGCAATAGATCTTAATGATTTGCTTACATAAATGTAAAAATCACTTAAAACAGCCCCTAACTCTGCTGCTTCTGCCCATCTGAGTGCCTCACCTCACTGCGCTCCTGTTCCCTACTGTCGCGGTCAGCGTGTGCGTCCCTGACTCCTAGGGGGTTCACGCGCCAACTGCCATAGATTTAAAGGGGCAGTACGCTCCAAATTTGTTAGTGCACCAATGACCTGCCCCTATTAATAAAGCACCTGTCCAGACATTCCCTGTTGGTGCCTTTGCATGCTTCCCTCAGCATGTGGTCCCAGCTCTCTCTGTTGTTCCTGCCGTCTGTGGTTCCAGCTGCTAACCCTGCCATGTTCCCGCTGCCTGTGGTACCAGTCTTGAGACCTGCTGTGTTCCTGTTAGCCCACGTGTCTCCAGCTGCACCTTGCCTACAGCCATTAGCAAGCCTTGGCAGAGGAAGCGACCTGGGGGTCGCCTGCCGCAGCAAGCCAATCCCACCTTGTGGTGGGCACTGGTGAAGACGCTGCTCCCTGGTGCGGCTTATGCCATCGCTAGTGGTGGTCCAGTGGATCCATGACTCCAGTTGTTTAATAGCAATGTGTCGCTTATTGTGAATGATGTTGTAGGATAACTGCATTCAGCATGATAGACCATTCTTCCAACAACCATTAATTACTTAATTATTGCAATGCCAAAGTGTGTAAGTGTGTGTGATTCTGTGTGTCACTCATACTCAACACTAAATAAATTGATTTTTATTTTTTTATCATTTGCATATTAAAAACATTCATCAGTCCTGTGATTTCTAAAACTTCACGATTATTCCTTTTTGGTACTGCAATTTCAGTGTTTAAGAGTATATTTTAGGTACAATATAAGGCAGCTAAATAGCTAAACACTATTCCACAATAAAGTCAATAAATAAATGTTCTTTAAAATCACTTGTCATGTACTTCCAATGCTGTACCAGTAGCAGGAACATCACAATATATTAATTTTGCTTAAAATGTTTTTTTTTTTTTTTAATATTACACAGGTAAATTAATCAGTGTAGAATCATAGCTGTTTGTAGAAATTTTAATAATAACTGGTTAGAAGTGTAGAATAGAATATTTGAAAGACCCAGCATTAGAGCTAGGACATTTATATATTGACAGCAAATAGTGACAAATGTATGCAATTTCTAACATGATTTTTACCATCATGTAAGGTCTCTACAGTTTCCTTTTGTTACTATATAAATGGTTGAAATGAATTCAATATAAATGGATAGGTATAAAGTTTGATGACCAGAACTTCCCTGTAAGCATGAGTAAGAGAGACCCGCCCTCTTGAAACGTTGCGGCAACAGATCAAGTCATGTGGGCTTATCTCACAATGTGAAGGTAGTTTAATACTGTGCTTCATGATTGTTTAACCCTTTCTTGACTTGGGGTCAATGATGCCTCAATGCCCAGGTCGTTTTCAGACATCAGTTTATGGGATCATTATTATCCCATATGATGGGATAAAGCTCCCAGGTTCCCCCTGCTGGCTTCTGTAGCCAGGAAACCAGAAGCCTGAGGCTTCCAGTTTCCATGGCTACCATCGGGGCTCTGTGATCACTTTGCAGAGCTCCAATGGACACCGGACAGAGAATTCTCCCTCTGTAGAGGAAGAATTCTCTATCAGAAGCCCCATAGAGGCTGCGGTCGTGCTGACTGCAGTATCTATAGGGTTAACTCTCAGCACCGGAGTGTGGCTATTACTGATAGCCGGGACTCGCCGTGGATGACACAGGTGCAGCTCCTGCGCCTGTGTCATCCTGGATCGTAAATTAACGTCGCTGCAGCATCAGGCATAGGCTGCAGCGAGATTAATTTACTGTGGAGCGGTGGGAGGAGGTTAACATCTATTGATGGAATATTGCCACAATAAACAAATAAATACTATTGTAAGGTGAATGCCTTTGTTTTACTTTTCCCCAGTTCAAATGGGACTTTTTTTATGGTGTCATTCACATTTGAATATGCTTGACTGAAGTGGAGGTGTGATAGAGCCTCCCTGACCGCACATGTGGCATTGATTAGTGCTAAATTCATTAAACAGCGTTCAGACAGTTCACTATACAGATTTACAAATGACATGAAATCAATCCTTTTTCAATTGAAAATTGGCACAGGCATCAGATGATTGCTACAGATTTCAATGTTGCCGGATGAGACTCACTGGCTGCAGTGCCATCCTCTCCACTCCTCTGATGTACTCCATGCTCGCCCTGGGGCTCCAACCTCTTCTTCATCCTTCTAATGCAATGACACCTTTAGCCACTAGGGTGCACATGAGGCCAACTTCTCTGCATTTCTAGAGGCACCTTGTCTCCACTTGCTGCTGCCATCTGCCAATCCAGAGCCACCTGCAACAAGTTAAACTGGCTTCACTCCCTCCTCCTTCCCTGTGTGTTGTTGCATTTCTAACACCAAGGTGTTTTTCTGTGATTCTGCTGACTCTCCATGTACTCTTCGTATTAAGCTTTCTGCCTGACCCCTGTCTGTACTGTGTGTCTCTCCTGTTGCCAACTCAGATTGTTTTAACTGCCTCCGTAGCCACCTGCTCTGATCCTTAACCTGCCTGACTATGACAGGTGCTGCCAGGTACTGTGCTGCTCGACAGGGAGAAAAGCCTTATCAATCACCTAATGTTACTCAAGGAGGCCACAAATGGCAAGACACTATTTCTGTCTGCATTGCATTGGAAATGTAGTAATACATGATTAAACCAGATGAGAATCCTGAGTGAAGGACACCCTTCTCTGGTGTGCATATGCACTAACACGGCGTATGAGACTGGTTGCCTTTAAAAGACAACTCCGGTATATTTGGTCTGAGAAGATGCCAGCACACAGATAACAATTTAAAATGAAAGTAAAAAAATTATAATAATAATAATAATAATACTTTTTATAATAATCATAGTTCAATGTCACTGAATGAAATAGAGAGGAAACTAAAGGAAGAAAACTTTTGTGATTCTATTTAAATTGTCTACAGGAAATGGAATGATTTTTTTTTATTGTATAGTTAATCCTCCATTTCTGTCCTCTTTATTAGCAAGTGAAATATCCATTTGACAGGTATAATGCTGCGTGGTCGGTGCAGTTACTATTGTACTTCACAACCCAGGAATCACATCTTTTCTTTTCCCTGTGTTATAAAATAGAACAATGCAGAATGTATAAAGGATTATTGGTGTAGTTGCTTATGCACTGTCTTTCTTATACTGCACTGGGAAAGAGATGTTAAAGAGTTTTATTGTGAAGACATTCATTCAGCAAAGTCTTAATTTATACTTCCCTAATTCAATACACAAATACATCTATCTGCATCCCTTTCCTTCTGCCTCCATAAAACTGTTCTGCGGCGATCTTATATTTTATTTTTACAGCTTCTTCACATGAGCTAATCTTTCAACTTTTGTTGCTTAACAACCTGTGTCCCTATGAAACAAATAAAGTCCCCGAGCACCCCCAAAGCAAATATTCCTGACAATTTTACATGAAACATATTGCAGGAATTGATCCACTTTTCATTCATCATGAATTCTAATTTATTTCCTTATTATGTTACATTGGAACAACTTCCTCCTTTCTGACCTCCTGTTATCTGATCTATCTGCACCTTAATTAATTCAGAATGCTGCTGCCAGATTCACTTCCATCATCTAATTCATTCCTCCTGCCAGCCTTTTACGTAAATCCCTTTGACTAGCTCACCATATCCAATTCAAGGTCAATGTCCTCACGATGTCCATTCTTACATCTATTCTGTCTGTTCATCCATCACACTTTTCTACCTACGTAAATTTACTCATATAATCCATTTTATACTACAGATGGGGATCTCCTGCTCTGCAATTACAATTATGCACATAACAGTTCTTATTCAGTACAAGCAGTGTTTACAGTGACCTATCCTCGGAAGTTTTCCTTTCCCAGCTAAGACAGGAACCTGGTTTGTAGTCACAGTGCACTGTAATAAAAAAATATTATTTGCTATACTGTTCAATGTTCACAAATGAGATACATATTTATATGTAAATCCCTCTGTACATGTACATAGACATGGAGCACAGCTAACTTCTTTATTGTGCTAAATGATAGTTGACTATTACATTCTTACCTCTCAGCAATCCCCTGTTGTCTGATAGTCCTTCCAGATGCTGCCACAATGCCTAACGCTACATGGGGCAAATAATGAATTGGCCAATTGGAAACTAAAGGGGTATTCCCATTTAGTATGTTTCTAGCATATCTCCAGGATATCTATCTATGTCTTCTAGATGTGGGTTCTTCCTTTGGGACCCACACTTACAAGCCACCAGAGGGGGAGAGGCAGCAATCATTACTGCATTTCTTGTAACTCCTATTGACTCGCTTTGCTATGCTTTTTATGCATCTCCCAATAAAGTCAATGGAATTACATTGTTGTAAGAGTTGTATAAGGGTGGGTTCACACGTACTGGCTCCCTGATGTCCCGCTCAGCACTGTTTGGCTGAGCAGGATGTCAGAGAGACGGGAGCTACAGAAGCAGACTGGAGCTTGGACGAGTAAAGTATTCACTGGGCCGCTGCAGGTTAAGGGGGATGGTGCTTTACATACAGTATTCGCAGAAGAATGGAAATTCCTCTGCAAGTGCGTAAACCTATTTGAACTGACAAGCTGGGAATCGCAGTGGATGTCACTGCAGAACTTGCAGCGTGAAATCCACTGTGATTCCAAAATGTGTGAACCCACCCTTATACTACTTATGTAATTCCATTGACTTTATTAGGAGATGCATAAAAAGCATAGGTATGTGTAAAACCACCCTAAAACAGCTTCCCAGGTGGAAATGCCACTATTACTGTCCTTAACTAGGTTTATTCCTGCTGTAATACATATATAGTTATTTTGCTTCTGTTTTGACTTAAATGTGGCTTGTTTGACTCCTCATTGCTATACCTTGACTTGTCTGACTACAATCCTGAGAAACCAACTTAGGTACCCATTTTGCTACATTACTGTTATAAACGAAAACCTTTAATGCTACTCTCTACCTACCCCTGGTACAACATCTGTCTGATATCCATTGACTTTTCAGTACTAGCCAACCACACTGTGGTCAGGTAATCCAGAAACAGTCAATAAAAATAATCGTGCCCAGTCTTATATATTCAGTCTTGTAATATAAACTTTAGAAAAATGTCTAGACTTCTGGATGCCATAATAAATAAATTGTAATGTATAAATAAAAATATAATCAAAAGCAATAAAAAACAAGAAGAGTTTTTCTTTTAAATAAGTATTAAATATTCATAAAAATAATGATATGAAAGTAATCAATATCCTAGAAAATGCATAAATATAGAATTGCATAGAAAGTAAGACTGAAAAAAGACACCAGCCCATTACGTTCAGTCTATTGGATTTTTCCTGTCTCATTTTAAAAGAAAAACAAAACCAATGAAATGGTTGCTAAATAATGATCGCAGCACATAAAAAAATGTACTGTCTAAAAGTCAGTTCATACACATTAGATAAATACAATCCTGCAAAAAATGAATGTGTATGGGGGATGGGGTTGGAGGTATCACTTGGGGTTGGAGGTTGTCACTGTCAGGGACTTATCCCTTTGTGGTCTAGAGACATTCAGCAACCATCAATCCATCCTGTTCAACAATGCTGGGATGGATTGTGTAAAGGTCTAGATGGTCACCAGACAAACTGTGTCAAAAGTTACTCAGCTAATCAGTAGCTTTGGACATCAAGCCAATCAGGTTCCAGGCTATACATCTATTTAATCCTGACATTCAATAAGGTTCACCACCTGGCATTCTATCCTGGCTTCTGCATATGCTTTGCTATCTTCCTTTGTGCCTTGCTATTTGGTTTAACCATTTGTACTTTGACTCTCCTGATCTGTAGAGGTGTTTTTTTATTTATTTTTATAATGAGTAATTATTTTACCCGTTAAGGACAGAGCCTAAAATGACCTTAAAGGGGTTAAGCAAGGCCACTTCTCCCCCCCTTTCTTGTCTCCAGTTCAGGTGTGGTTTGCCATTAAGCTCCATTTACTTCAATGGAACTGAGTTTTAAACCCCACCCAATCTGGAGACAAGAGAGGGGGGAAAGTGGCCATGTTTTTGTAGCGCTTGATAACCCCTTTAATGATGTCACAATTTTAAATTTTGTGTTTTTGTTTTTTCCTCCTCGCCTTCTAATGGTCCATTTAGCCGTAATTATTATTGTTCAATTTTGTTGTGATAATGATCGCATTTGAGCGATAATCAGCTTGTGTAAACACAACTAACGATCAAGCAACCAGCAAAAAATCATTCACCGTGGCCTTTCAATATGTTCTCAAATAATTACTGGATGCTCACTGATAATTCACAGATCGCTTCATCTAAATAGTCTTTCGCTGATTCACCCTAGTGTGTGAGATGGCCTTAAAGGGGTTATCCAACATTAGCCAAAAAAAAAAAAAAGAAGATAAAGACCAAATCACATTAATTCTCACATGTCAGTCAGCCTATTGGTTTATTTTGACATAATTGCACATTTAGCACACTCCCCGCTGACCCACTCTCATTCTGTAAAACTGCTTCACTTTCTGGTTTGTGCAACACAGCCCAAAACTACAGATCCCATCATACACTGCTTGTGTTTCTAGCTATGCTACAACATAGCCAGCATCCCCGTGATCCTCCCTTCCTCCCTTGTAATACATCCACATCTTCCTGCATGTACATGTCCCCCAAAGATTCCCACCCACCCCTCCTGCCACAACATGCTTACCTTGTGAGCTATGTTTGTTTACATAGCCAGTGACAAGTGCAGGAGCAGATGCGTGCCTTGTCTTTACAGAACTGGACATAAACCCCTTGTGGCCGATAGGGAAAGCACATAGAAACCTGTGTTCTTTATTACCACCAGTGAGTGCTGAGAACACTGACATAGGCTACATGCATCACTCGGTGCTAAAATGGCTCTATTGTGACTCTTATTACGCTTTTATTTTTTCACCTATGATGCTATATGGGATGTAATTTTTTGTGTCATAATATCTAGCTTTTATTAGCAACATACATGTGTAGATCAGACTTATTTATCACTTTTTATATTTTTTTTTAGATAAAATATAATTAAAAAAAATCATGAAACCTGGGATTTTTTTTTTACAACTTTTTGTTTATACCATTCACCATGCAGGACCAGTATTGTTTTATTTTAGCAGATCTGAAAATTTTGCACGCTACAGAATATAATATGTTTATTTATTTTTTTATGTGTTTTATTTATAAAATAGTAAAGGTGAGTGATTTCAACTTTTATTGGGGAGGGCTATGTCATGTTAATGACCGCTGGGTGAGTGATTGCGGCACCCCATCATTAACCGGTCACCATGCACTATAAAGAGAGTTCATTTTTAAAACCATGTTGAAAAAATATCTAATATTTATTTGGTTTATCAATAATTTTGACAAACTGTAATAGAACCATGATTTAGGACTTTGTAATTTAGGGTTATATAGAAGTATACAAATAAGTATAGGTCTTTAACCTCCAAACTAGAATAAATGACCTACAGTACTTGTTACTCCAAAAACATAAAAATACAGTGGCTCATTATATTTAGGTACACGGGTATAATGGCAGAAAGAAAGCTGACTTTTACTTCATCAGTCATCACAGGACATTGCATATTGTACAGGAAAGATACAAAGAAGGTTAGATTCTCTGAAGTTAAGTCACATGAATGACCTCCAGGTACAAAGAATACAGTAATTCCAAAGTATCTTGCTCCAATAACAGTTCTATCCATCCATTAATGAGAAGCTGAGTTCTAATGCCATGTCCTTGAATTATCTCACTATTGACAATATCATCAGCTAAATTACCTTGAACTCACTTAGCCATGAGCACCCTCGTATGTCAGAAATAGCATTTTAATCCTATCTTTATTACAAATTTAATATTTCTTAAAACAGCTATTTTACTATACACTATATTTATCAAGTGAATTACTGCAACCAATGCTTTAAAACTGGGCTTGTATTAGATATAGAAAATCTAATAATGTTAATAATATGACCTATGACCTACTTGACCTTATACTCCTATACATAAAATGAGTCAATACTCTACACACACACACACACACACACACACACACACACACACACACACACACATCCCTATTGAAATGTACTATTTAATACTGTTCATTGGGGGTAAATTACTTTTATACTTCCATTTTTCCAGTAAGAGTAGGGGTGTGTTTTTTAGTTAGGCATTTTAAGTTGGTATTCACTTAAAAAAAAAAAAAAACTAAATAAATATAATGGGGGGTCATGATGTAGGTTTTTTTTTCTCTGAGGCTAATATATTGAAAAACTAAAAGGATTTCCAATGGCACTCATTAAAAAGATTTTTATTGTAGCACTCATAAACAGTGGATCACAACAGGACACAGGCAAATGCAACTCCCAGCATTAGGCCATTTCGCGTTCATTGACGCTTCCTGAGTGCCATCAATCTTTTAGGAAGTGCCAGTAGGCGTAAAATGGCTGTAGGCTGGAAGGTAGCAGTATCAGCAGTATCAGCTGCAGGAACATGCCAATCGCCTCATGTATAACACTGTTGCTATGCAATGGACGATTTTATACGTAGTGTGAACATAGCCTTAGTGTGTTTTAAATACATTTGGGTTTGTGCTACACTGACGAGGAGTTTGGCCTGCTGAGAAACAGTGTGTCTTTAGTAAAAGGGGGCATGATTTCAACATGTCAAAACACGCCAATTTATTGTGCAAATAAATTTCCAACTAATAAGTGGTTTAAAATGAAATCAAAGGTGTGGCAAAATGAAAAAATTCTGATCATTAATAGGTTATGTTTCTACTTCTTAACAATAAGAAGCAACCATGACTTCTTTGAAAATCTTTTGAGAGTTTACAGACAAATTTTACTTACTTGGGGATATTATGATATGGATAGGTAACACTGTATTGCAGCATTACATCAACTCTAAGTTGACATCGCAAAGAAAAAAAATGAAATTGTACATTTTTTTCCCCCCATAAGAAGATAATGAAGTTGCTGTAAAATTGTAATTTTATTAAAAACTGACTTGGTAGGGGTCTGTGGGGATACTAAGTTGAAGTGTGGAGTGATACATGTGGTCCTTGGCTACCAGTGAGGATTTCAATAGACTCCATAATGCAGTTGTCAGCAGCCCGGATGAGCACTCGGCTCCTGGCTCTGCCGGAGAGCATGACCGGACTGATAGAAATGCCAACGACGTCCCTAGTGATCAGCAGGACTATTTACTAGGGGCATGTCGACTGTGTCCCAAGCAGCTAACCTGCTGCTATAGCGCTGTGGGGCTTAAATATATAACTGTGGCCAGGGTTTCACCAGCCCTGGCCGATCGGCATAAGGTGTATGTAATTGTTTGATGTGTCTGACAGCTGACACACCAGTCAGTTGTCAGCAAGTAGGACGGACCTGGAGTCTCTGCCCGAAACGGTTCTGGGGCTGGGACTCGAGTCTCCATAAGTACCTTCCCTTGCCTGCGATAGTGCCTAATTTACTAGTGTATCCTCACGTAGCGTTTTCCTGCATTTGTATTCCGTTTACCTGACTTCTGCTATTGACCCTTTGACTACCCCCTTGGACACAATTTTGTACTTCGCTGCTCATTTTGTTTTTGACTTGGACTTCTGGCTCTTCTTTTATTGTGTTGTGTCTGTCTTGTTTTGTTCTGTGTTGCACCTTGGTAAGAACAAGGACTGCCGTCTAGTTGTCCATTTCTGCTTAGAGCATCTGAGGCAAGTAGGTAGGGACAGAGGGGCGGGTGCCAGCTTCAGGGCTCACCTGTCCTTGTTCCTGTCCCTATCCTAACAGCAGTATCCTGAAACTGCACATCTAAGATTAGCCATTTGGCACCAAGGTGTAAGAGAAATAATATAAGGCACCTTTTGACTCGTGTTGATACATGAACAAAGAAGAATTTAGCTTGTTATATGATTAAAAATTTTGATATTTGATCATGGTGAAAAGTTACTCTGCAAAACTAGAAAATGTTAACAATATTAAGCAGAAATAGCTAATTCTAATTCTCATTAAGGGTGCCTTCAGACAGGTTGTATTGCAGCGGAAGTCTCGCTGCGACTTTTGCAGCGAGATCTGCTACGATGTAAGGTCCTGGCAGATCCCTGTGAATACATACTTGCAGCGGTCTTATGTGAATCACCTGCCCCATAACCCCTTTATCAGCTCCCGCTGTATACGTTACCTGTCTTCAATCCTTGCTGTACGGGGTCCCGGCTTCCTGCTCTCCCACCCAGCCAATCAGTGTGTTGCCCATCCGCAGCCACTGATTGGCTGGGCGGGAGAGCAGGAAGCCGTGACCCCATGCAGCAAGGATTGAAGACAGGTAATATATACAGTGTGAGACGATTAAGGGGTTAAGAGGTGGGTGATTTACCGCTGCTAGTATGTATTCACAGGGACCTTACATCATAGCGGATCTTGCTGCAAAACTCGCAGTGAAATTTCTGCTGCGATATGTCCTATGTAAAGGCACCCTAAGGCTATGTTCACACAAAAATTTTTCAGTTCTGTTTAAAATTACGTCCATCATTGTGAGTCTAAAATGACGGACATAATTTACCTGTCTGGCCGTCAGTCTGTGCAATTACAGCTGTTGGCTCATTAATCTAGTTAGGTGGCCTTATTGGGCTGTGTGTTAACAACAAAAAAAAATGACTTCCGCTGATTGCAAAAGGCATCCAAAAATAATACCCAGATAATTATTTTGGGTAAAGTCAATTATTTTATGCACTGTATGCATTAGGTCTCTGTTAATCCTATTGACTTCAATGCATTGCATCAAAGTTAGTTAAATCACAGCAATAATGGACGTCTTTTTAAGTAGAAAAAGCAGACAACTTTGACTATGTTCACACAATGTAATTTTTCAGTAAAGAATAGACGCTGATTGCTATGGAATCAGTGTCTTTTGTTACTGCACTGGGGGCATTGCACTGAAGTTAATGCAATACTACCCACTGTGTTCACACAGCATTATATTAACACCCGTTCCATTCTTAAGAACAGTCGTTAAAATTATGTACCTGTCTTTTATTTATATGAGAGCACTGCAGATCACTGCAATTAATACTGAAAGTCCCCCAGCGGGACTAAAAGTTGAAGTATACAGTTAAAAAAAAAAGTGTTTTTAATAATATAAAATCCCCTCCCCTAATAAAAGTCTGACTCACCCCCCTTTCCCGTTTTATAAATGAAAATAAATAAATAAATAAAATAAACAAACATGTTTGGTATCGTCGCGTGCGTAATCGCCCAATCTATTTAATTATTAAATTCCTGATCTTGCACGGCAAATGGCTTAAGGGCAAAAACCCGCCAAAGTGCAAAATTGCACATTTTTTGTCACATCAAATCCAGAACAATTGTAATAAAAAGTGATCAAAAAGTCACATATTCGCAAGTAAGGTACCAATAGAAATAATGGATGTCTTTTTAAATAGAAAAAGCGGACACCTTTTCTATTTTTTTGACGTTGTGTGAACATAGTCTAATTATGGAGAATACTAGATTGGAATAAAAGTGACTGTTGTGTCTCATGGCACAGCTCACCTTTGTGAGTTGTTGGTTTTATAGAAATGCCACTAAGGAGAATAAATATGCTATGGAAGAAGGCAATATGGAGAAAGATGTCTTAGCATTTCTTTTTGTGGGCAACATTACATTTTGAATCCAATTATACCAGACCCCTTTTCTGACCTATATTTCAGTCCCTGCTTTTAAATGCACCAGACTCGGATCTACCTAAAAGTCTCCAGTGAGCCCTTTTGACACATTACTTTCAGTGAAAATAAATGGAGCAAAGCTTTTTAGTCAGCAAATCAGCTTTTCAAAATCGCTGTGTTAAAATTACTGTCTTCCCTGTAATATGATGAAAAAAAGTAGCTTTTAGCATCAAAGGCATGTGCCTTAACCTTCAGAGGGGTAATGCACAAGTCATTTTATTTTCTTCCTTATGAGGGATGTTGATTTTTGTTGCTGACAGATATTTCATTATTTACACTCTCTCAGAAAACTATGCACACACATTAATGAAGTGACATCACCTACATGGATTTGTCTGACCTCACAGATATTGCAGATCAGTAAATCAAGCTGTTCTTTCTACGCTCTCTGCTTCTCTTGCATAAACCTTTTCTTTCTTTTTTTTCCCTCTCTCCCTCTTCACAAACCTATGCAGGAAAAATCAATATCTGTAGTTGAAAAAGTACCTGTATTGTGAGGATTTCGTCCTACCTTCCCAATTAATTTCCACTGACAGCTTCTACAAAATGCCCTGAAATAGTGGGGAAGGATGAACAACAGCAAATCCTCTTTTTACTATTCTAGGAAACAGATTGAAGGCAGAGATGAAGGAGGATGGGTGTATTTATTGATTCATACATTAATAGTTGTACAGTCACTCCAGCTCACAGACGCTTTAAATGTATCCAGTTCTTTCCACAACATATATAGCTGCGACTGTTATGCTAGCATAGCCTACAGACCCTAAAACTCCAGCAAGCCCTGGGTTAATTTCATTACCATCAGCTAACAGAAGACATCTGGAGAGAAGCAATTATGGACAGTGCTGTTTCATTATGTTCATTTTAAATAATATATATTTTTAATTACCACCAGTTGCCATGTCAACGGAACATATTGTCCACCAATAAGGCTGATGAAGTCAGTGCTTGAATAAAAAGAACACATATATGCTGAGTGCTAAAGTGGAAGGCTTTAGCAGTCTATGATCCTTTGGAACTTTGCATATACTGCATTTTGTTCAGATATTTATCAAATAATGGTAATAGAAACCACTGCTGTAAAGCAAATTGCTATTTATTTCATTCTGTGTTCACTGGGGCATAGCTCTGATCAGTGATTCCAGCTTAGATAAGCTGTCTAATAGGCAACAAGGTCAGTCTAAAAACCACTTCTTGTCCAGTCAAAGGTGAAGGTTACTATTCTGCCTCTCCTCCATCCATTAAACGTCAGCATGTTGAGTAGAGTGAAAAATGTGCAAATGATAGCTGTTCATGCTTCAGTAAGCATAATGCAATCAGCAAATCAGTTTAGATATAGCCATACCAATGTAGCACAAAGGTCACTATAAAAAAGGCAACAGAAGAAGGCTAAAGGTTCCTATATGCCTTAAGATGGCCATACACCTTCAATAACTGACAGCCGAATGATTGTTCAGTCGTCCGTTATCTCTCTCAACCTCTCCATACACTGGAATGTTTAGTACTGTTGAGTTATCCTGTGTCCTCTATGGGGTGGGGAGGGGTAAAATCACAACAAGACAGCTGTGGCTTCTCTCTTCCAGAACAAAAAAAATTGTAGGGTAGCTTCACACGTACCGCATCCACAGCGGATTTCACGCTGCGAGTTTGCAGCAAAATCCGCTGTGGATCCTGTACTGTGAAGCTGAATGGGTTCCATACACACAGCGGATCTGCTACGTGTATGGGACCAGGCCCCTTCAACCCCCCCACGGGCGGCCGGCCACCCGCAGCCCCAGCCCTGAGCATACATTACCTGCTCGGCGCTGTTGCTGTGTGTGATGCTCCTGGCTCCCCTCGCTCCCCAAATAGCTGATGGGGAGTGAGGGGAGCCTGGAGCATCACACACAGCCACTGTGCAGAGCAGGTAATGTATGCTCGGGGCTGCAGGCGGGCGGGGGGGGGGGTTAAAGGGGCCGGATCTGCTGCGTGTATGGGACCCATTTAGCTTCACAGTACAAGTGTATTTCGCTGCAAACTCGCAGAGTGAAATCTGCTGCAGATCCGGTATGTGTGAAGCTACCAGTACAGTGATTTTCCATCATGACTGATCTCTATCTTCATCTGTCAGTGGTCAACCAGGAGAACCCCATACACCTAATACTAATGGCCAGACCCACTACTAGCAGCAAGTACAGCTGATAAAAATATAAAATCTACGGCTACTAGAGATGAGCAAACCGGGTTCGGGTTTGAGTCGATGCGAACCCGAACGTTCGGCATTTGATTAGCTGGGGCTGCTGAACTTGGATAAAGCTCTAAGGTTGTCTGGAAAACATGGATACAGCCAATGACTATATCCATGATTTCCACATAGCCTTAGGGCTTTTCCAACTTCAGCAGCCACCGCTAATCAAATGCCGAAAGTTCGGGTTCGGATCGAGGTTCGCTCATCTCTAATGGCTACCTTTAGTCGACAGTCTGGTTTTGTCAAAACTAATCAACGGTCTAAAGTGTATATGGGGCTGTTGACTCTCTCCTGGTAGATAATGCCAGGGGACAGACGGACTAAAAGATATAAGGAAACTCCACATATCTCTATTGAGAACACATGAATTTTCATCCGTGCTGAATGTCCGTGTGTATAGGTGGATCAGAAAAGAGGGCTATCAGCTGAACTAACATTTGGACAGCAGCTATTGAAGTGTGTGGTCACATTATGGCTCCTGACAAAGCTGTCCAGGTACAGAAATAGGTTCATCTCTTCCTTGTGATGCCAGGGTCATTCCCCCTTAGTTTGTTTCCACCCCTTTATATTTGTCATTCATTACACTCGTCAAAAAGGTTCCGGCATGAAAATAGTTGGGGTGCTGAGAACGAAAATGATGTTCAAGTTTTGAAATTGGCTCTAATTTTCAAGATATAGACTTACTTTCTATATTTGTGTGCATCCATTTTGATCTGCTTTTCCATTGACTTCCATTCTAAAAAAAAACCTGATCCGTTTTTTTTTAACGGACACAAAAGTAGTGTCAACACTACTTTTGTGTCCGTTAAAAAAAAAGGATCCATTTAAATCCGTTTGTTTTTTTTTATAATGGAAGTAAATGAAAAAATGGATCAAAACGGATGCACACAAATGCATCTCTTTTTCATCAGTTTTTTGCACAAAACGGATAAAAAAAAAGCGGATTGCAAAAACACAGCGTGAACCTAGCCTAAGGTATCGGGATAAATGGAGCCCATAAGTGCTTGCAGATTACTGTTGGACAGTTATCAGAGACAATCCCATGTATAAATTCAAAAGACGTGTAAATGCACCGAGTAGCCATTGAATAAGGACCTACATTCCAGAGTTCAATAAACATAATTAATTTGCAAAAATTCTTTGATATGCCTGTAAATTGTAGTTGATTTCACATAGAACTAAGTTTCCTATGAATATATTTCAAAGGTTTATGAACAGTAAACTTGCTTCCTTATGATTGCAGAAGTAATAAATATGTACTGTAGGCTATTATACTGTATTCTATACAATTCACAAAACAGTAACATGAGAACTCTTCCATATCATAGAAACTAGAGCCAATTAACATTTTTACTTGTGATTTTTGAACTCAGCACATAAAAATCATTAAGGAATTGATAATTTTATTTCTGAACCAAACAACTTTTGAAAATTTGTTGACCAGTGTTATCATTAACTATTTGTGTTTAACAATGATAATTTTTTTGGTTGTGATCTTGACTTGTATCAGGTAATTTCTTCATTAGTATTCATTGCTGGCATTGTTGATGACAATTACATTACATTGTGTTACTTTATTTATCTTCTTTTGCCTTCTGATCCTCCAATACATTTAGACATATCAGATGTGTGACTGATTTGAACCTGGTGGTGTATTACAGATTTTAACTACATAGAATAAAGGTTTCAGAATTTTATCCAGTGCTGGATTATCTATTTTCTTCTGGTGGATTGTGCATTACACTTGGACAGGTAGAGGTAGATGTGAGCTGGACTATTCCTGTATTATATCAGAGAATATCATCCCATTATTAGAAAGATCTACATTGACATTAATAGGCTATGTTCACATAATGCCCCCCAAAAAAGAAAAGGTGCCCCCTTTTTTTTATTTAAAAAATGTCCATTATTGCTGTGATTTAATTGACTGCAATGCAATGCACTGTAGTCAGTGAAATGAAGGACGCCCAATGCACTCAGTGTATAATATGATGGATGTTGTCTGTGTGGACATAAAAATAAAAATCATGTCCATTATTACCGGATTTCTGTTGCAAACAGCAGACATTATTTTTTAGTTGTTCACATGCAGTTTTTCTTTTGTCACCGTCCTTTCACCATATTTACTATTAAATTCAATGGCTTTTTAACTAAAGACTCATCCAAAGGCCAATTAGACCACCTAAGGGTCCATTTACACAGAAAGATTATGTGACAGATTATCTGCCAAAGATTTGAAGCCAAAGCCAGGAATGGATTTGAAAAGAGGAGAAATCCCAGTCTTTCCTTTATGACCGGATCTCTTTTTATGGTCTGTTTCTGACTTTGGCTTCAGATCTTTGGCAGATAATCTGTTAGATAATCTTTCTGTGTAAATGGACCCTAAACTAGAAAAATGTACCAACAGCAGTCATTGCAATGATGGGCAGCCACAAACAGCAAAATGATGGACACTATTTTAAACTCAAAATGAAGGATGTCATTATTTCTTTTCAAAAAGGGAGAGGCCATAACGTGATATAATAAAGTATGGTGGCTGCTATTCAACCAATTTCTATATTACCTTTATGGCTGTGAATTGTATCAAAAATGTTCATCTGTAAAGTATAATTAATGGTGTCCTATGGTAGAAATATTCAGAAATCACTTTCTTGTGTATAGCAAAGCTTGGTAGATTCACACATCTACCTACCATTATTTTTATGCAATCCTGAATTTTCCCCTTCTTTGTGTGTTACATGTTTTTAATTAAAAAATATTTTTTTTGTATTGGGATATTTGTGAAGTATACATGATAATGAGTTTCACAACTTATTTGAGATAGACTATCTTTGTTGAATGAAGCACCTGTGATGATACTGATGTTTTAATGTTAACTAGAGAATTAAATAACACTAATTGGGATGTTAATTATGTGCTAATTTATTAACCAGTCTGTAATTTTTTGTTTAAAAGGTGTTGTATCAGTTAGAGTAAAGAAAAATGTATGCTTTGTTTTTGACAAATAACACGTTTATACATATTAATATATATTGCAGCTTTTTTGTTTTTGAGGTACTGTAAATAAGTTTTGTCCCCATGTAAGGGTAAAAACTTTCTCAAAACCAGCTACTGTATAATTTCCAGTATGTTTTAGCTTAGAAACAAAAATAGGCACAAACTATACTATTGCCACATATAGAGGGTGGAAATTATAATCTCAATAGTCAATACTCATGTGCACCTAGAAATTACACCTTTCTTGTTCCATCCAAAGAAAATAGGTCATTTTTAAGGATGATAATGCACCTCTCCATAGGGAGGGGCCTGAAATGCATCTTGTACCTGTTTACTTAAAGATTTTTTTTCCCAATAAGAGCAGCCCTACAGAGTTTTGCTCTTCACAGCATGGAACCTGATGGAAAAAGCAGCACCAGTGTGGCTGGGGAGAAGTGTAATAGTGGTCACCATCTTTAAAGAGCTTTTGAAAAATTAGCATTAGCCAAATCATCACATTTTTAGGAGATTCACAATGCGTTCTATTAATTGTGAATCAATTTACTTATCTATAATGGTGATTAAAGCATTGTTATAATTTCAAAAAAACATTTTTGCATGTCATAGAGACATGTCAAAAGTTTTGACCTGGGTGTTCAGACCCCCACCAGTTGCTCGGATAAGCAAGAAGAAGCGCTCAGCTCCTTGCGCTAAGAGATAGTCTATAGAAGTCTAGGAAGCCTGACACCTGTACCTAATCTTCACTACAGTTCAGGGAATTGGGCAAAATAACAGATCCTACACATTTTTAGTTGACAGCTAAGGATGCTACAAACAAAAATTTACAGTAGTAACACTCCAGGTGCCTGGAAAAGCTGGACCCAGTCCTGGTACACTTTTTTCAGTTTCCCAGGACTGAATCCAGCTTTTCCAGGCACATGCTGCGGAGCGGCACAGAGTTTAACGTCAACTGCTAAACTAACAATGCACTTCTCTTAGTTCAAACTGTAAATTTGCTCATCTTTATTGAAAACCCATTAGAATGTGTCTTAAGGGTACATTTACACGTACAGGATCTGCAGCAGAATTGATGGCGCAGATTTGAAGTTGCAGATTCAAAGCAAATCAGATCTGCACAATCAATTCTGCTGCAGATCCTGTACGTGTGAACGCACCCTAACTAGGTTTGGGGTTATTTTGGTAGTACTAAAAAAATGTTCTCTTCTTGGAGGAAAAGGGCATACACTAATAAGCTCAGCCATTTAACACATACTATCCTTATAACAGAAGTTAACCTCCATATAATACCAGGCCTTATACAAATTCAAACACTGCAGTTCTGTTTCAGAATTTAAACCAATTGGAGCATTACCATTGATCATAAAAGTCCACCAGGCTCGGACCTGGCACAATTTGCCACATAAATTAAAACATATGCATGTGTTAATATTCAGGGATTACTCAGAGATTGGCATACCACTGGTTCACTTAACCTGATCATTTGATATATAATAACAATTTGCACCCAAGAGTTACCTATCACAGATGTTTAAAAAATATTTTCTATATGCAAGAGCAGGTAGAATTGTAAAGGGGGAAGTCCACTGACTGTGCAAGTGCAGAGATTTATTATGTTTTTATTGTTCTTATTTTTATTTGAATATTTTTTTCTCAATGTTCAAAAATGTATTTATTTATATGTTTAGTTTACCTCAACTTTTTCAACATTTTTAGAAAAGAAATTAAATGAAAATACAGATGGGTGCAATTTGCAATTGGCAAAGGAGAGTGCAAAGCTGGCAAGTAGAAACAACAGGTAAAATTGGAATAAATGAAGCATTGCAGTAATTTCCTTTGGTTTATTGAAAATGTGCAAGAAAATATTTCCCCAAATATACTTGTAATAATGTTTGCATATCATTACTTATTTATGAAGCTTTTCAGAGAATAGGCTAAGAAGAGAACATAAACATTCTTTCATAGAAGAGTAATCAAGGAAAGAAACATACTTTTCCTGCAAAGCATGTGGAAAGAACATGTCTGATACCACTTCCATATTACTGATGTATAAAGGACTGGAAAACACAAGGCAGACATGATTATGCCTTAATGTTTAAAACATGGAGCAACTTTCCAAAAATGCAGCAGGGATTTACAGATTTCCACGGTACAGTCCAAAATTTTTTATTTTTTATTTTTTTAATGTTGGTGAAACACTTACAGTACTTATCTCTTAATTCTCAATTCCTGTAATACCCACAAGGATTATAAGTGTTACGCTTTGGGTTAACTGGTAGTAGTAGTGTTGTGTCACATGACAAGTGTGACCTGATGGTCCCTTGTGAGCCTAAAAATGCCCTTTTGCATTCCAGCCACTAGATCTTTAACTAATAGGGCTGTTAAACTGAGCGCTGAATCAGCTCTGCATTGCTGTGTCTCCCACTGGGATTACACAGGCATCCAATGACAATCCAATATCCTTCAAGGTGTATGACCTCAGAGGGAGACATAGAATTGTGGAAAACTGTATACTTAGCAATTCCGAGATCCCAATCAGGTAAGTGATGTCACAGTCACCGCTCACAGAGCAGAAAACGATGGTCAGGAACCCAGGCAATGAACTGTCAACTAGAGGCTATGTTCCCAAAACATTCTTTTTTTCTGGAAAAACTTCCATCTTTTGATGGAAGATGAACATCATTAATGGCTAATGGTCCTGAGCATTTATGATGTTGGTCTTTATCGAAAGGCGGACGTTTTTCATGTAAAAAAATAAAGTTGTATGAACATAGCCATAGTGAAAGAGTAAGGGGCCAAATTCATACTTTCACATTTTCTATCACCTAATAAAAGTTTAGATAGTTTAGGTTGAACAAAAGTCTCTAAATAAACTTTGGAGCCCTTTAGTGTTGTTAACAGCAATGTGTGCATTTTTGGTATTGATAGTAGATATTTACAGAGATGATCGAACATCGAAAAATCTTAGGTTCTATAGAACTCAAACCTTGTTCAACCTTCTGCATTTGATTCTCGATGCCTTCCCGGTCCGTGGGGAAGGAGGAGACAGCCTGGGTACCGCCTGGAATTCCGGGATTCAGCCTATTACCTAGGCTGAATCCCGCAATTCCAGGCGGTACCCGGGCTGTCTCCTCCTTCCCCATGGACCGGGAACGCATTGGGAATCAAATGCGGAAGGTTCGACAAGGTTCGAGTTCTATAGAACCTAAGATTTTCCGATGTTCGATCATCTCTAGATATTAATTGATAGTAGATATACAGTCAAAGTAAACTAAACTCTGCTATAGAGGACCCCCACAGATTTGGTAAAATGTAGTTTACTTTACTTTTGTGCTTTTTTCTCTTTTCCTTTTTTGCCATTTTTCCCTTTCTGAGTTAGGAATTGGTGCTTGAAAACAGAATTAGCATCCTCTTATGGATTAAAAGTAGTCTAGAAGCGTTATTAACTCCACAGGATGCTGTGATCACATGCTTCATATAGATGTTATTAAGAAGTAACTAGGCCTTAGGCTTTGTACAAGGTCTAGCACAAAAATCTACAAACCAGAAAAGCTGGTGGACACCTCCTTGTACTTCTCTGGAAAGGGTCAGACTCTGTCTGGAAACTTCCAGCTCTCTGGGATTAGAGAGTTTCAACTTGCTTTCCATGGATTTGTTCTAACCAAAAAAGGGGTTGGCCTTAAGAGACTCCTTCCTCCGACCACACTTAAGATTGAACCGTTGGAAAGAAGGCCATGTGACGAAACTGCTTACATCCTTCATTTGTGACCATTTGGTCTGACAAATACAAAGTAGTTTTAATACTCTCATTTTTTTTATGTAAAAGTATATACAGTACTAGCATTGTTTAACAGTGTGACAAACAAAATAACAGTTGATGCACCTGACTTACAATATCCAGACACTGTTTCCACGAGATTTCTCAACCACATGACAACTTTATATTTTTTTTAGTTGGTATACAGGTACCAGGACACTGCAGCACAACTGTTTATTTCAGATACAAATAATTCCTGATTCTTTGACAATTCAGGAATCATCTGATTGCCCTAAAATCACTCATGCACATTATTTAAAGCAGTAGAGACTCCTGTCAAAGGTAACATTCAAGGCTCCTGTAGAGTACACTGAAGAGCTGGGTGTGCAGTGTCCAGCCCAGGGAAAGTAGTGAGTGGAAGCTATTATAACTTTACTCTGGGCATCTCAATCTACAGGAACAGAGATAATATCCATGTGAAATCACAAGAAGTTTGGATTCTTATAAATGTTTTTTTTCTTCCATATAAATATCTATATATTCGCTCATCTCCCATAGTAAAGTACACTGTAGTTCCTATGTTAATTACATCATTTTCCCCTTCTGGTGTGTCCATGCTGCCACAGGCAGACACCAGTTTTGTAAGCACATGGTGTTTGAGAGTAACTTGTTACAAATTTTGTGTTGGAACCAGGGAGCTTAATGTTATTTCTTGTACATAGTTCCCTATCAAGGGGTTAACTGTAGTGACATCTGTATTCTCAGGTTATGAGGCTTTTAATACATCAGAACATATGCTTCTGTAGCTTGTATCTTTCTTCCACCTATGAAAGATTTTTTATTATTTAAATATTCATACCATTTTACATCCTCCCTGAATAGTATGATTATATATTTTATGCTTCTTAGTGAAAATCTGAAACAGACTATTAAGTTACTTTAATGATAGAACCATGCTGATGATTTCAGCTTTTTGTGAACAATGTGAAATTCAGCTGCCTTTAACAATTGAACAATGGTAAATTCTTTGCAGGCACGTCAGGTTCTTTATTAAAATTCCGTGACTTATCTCATGCCTTTATAACTGTGCTGGAATTGAAGTTGGAGGATAGTTTTAGATGAAAATGAGTTAAAGGTTTTATTTCTTTTACAGAGAGTATGTTACAGTTTATATACTATGAGGACAAGAAAGCCCACAGTGACACATAAACTATTACAGTTTAGTACCATCTGGTGGCAAAAGGGGAAGGATAAACAGTGCCAGCTTAAGTTAAATTGAACGATTCCTTTGTGGTTCTGAAACTATTATTTGACTTTACAATTTAATGATGTCTCTGAGGTTAAACTTTTAGGAAAATTAAAAGAAACAATTCAAATAATTAAAAAAAAAGGTAAATAAAAAAAAGTTTATATTGGCAAACTCTGTAAAATATTCGTTAGATTCATTTATTTTACCTAAAGAGCAGGGAGTATGGAATAAGCTTACATTTGTTTTCTAATTAGCACGTCGTACAGTATAGGTTTTATTATTATTATTATTATTATTATTATTTTTTTTTTTTTTTTTTTTTGTTAACAATCATTTGTGCTAATGATTCAGCATAAGTCAGTCACAATGTTTTTCACAAGGGCATACACTGCACATATATGTCCCTCCCTTAAAACCAAATTGCTTAATTATGCCCCATGCAATTTTTTAGCTCATTTAATGCATTAATTGGTTTCCATAGAACACACTGCATGACTCTGTCTTTGTTTTATATTAAAAAAAGAAAGAGAAGTTCATGACAAATCTATAGATTTTTTTGAAAAATACAGACAAAGGTGCATCCTTAACACAATATGACAAAGGCATACTATCCAGGAAATATAAATGTATATGAATACTGGGCTAAAATGTAAATTTTAACAATTAACATTATATGACATATACTCATTTGTTAGCAACAGCTTTCTGGCTTCTTATAATCTCCTCTGAGAGGTAGTATGAACTTTGCTGGACTTTTGCTTATTTATTGCTTACCCTTAGGCCTCCTTCACAAGATCCGTGCTGGGACCCACGCCGCAATGACCGGAGGAGGATCGCGGCACGGGTCCCCCAATAGGTCCCCCCTCCCCCCACTTCCTAGTAGCAGAGACGACAGGAGCTCAGTAGACGAGTAGTTGACTTCTTCGCTTCTGTCTTCTGCACTCCTGTTATTTTTGCTGGGGGGGGGGGGGAGGGTATCCGTACTGCTATCCCCACTAGGACATAACTTATTTTTTCGTGGTGCGGATTGCAGTGGTGGTCGCTGCATTGATCCTCAACCATGGACAATTTTACAGTGCGTGTGAATGCAACCTTACTACTCTAGATTGCCACATACAAAAGCTTCCTGAGTCTAATTTCAGCTCTATGTGGTACACAGGGAGCTGATGTCAGGAAGTGCAGTGAGTACAATTACTAATAGTGTTCACTGAGCAATTTTACTGTGAAGTGGCCTTAGGCTATGTTCACACAAAGGGACAGCTGCCAAAAAGATGTCCGTCTTTTAGTAAATAACGTCCGCAAATAATTTTCTTGGGCATTATTTGTGTCCAATTTAAAAACATCTGCTGTTATTGCGTCTAAAAAGAGGTTGTGGGAACATAACCCAAAAGTGTGTCACTAAGATACAAATAGAAAATAAGAAACGTTTATTCTCATTGTAGTTTCTAGAATACTATGTTTGTAGCACTAAAATCTGAAGCCTTGGCTATCCTCTAATATTATAGACTACTTCTCCAAAACAAAACATATATAAAAAGACGTATGATTTAAATGCTTTAATGTTATTTGTACGTGTCTAAACATTCTTTATCTTCTGTATTTCAAAGTTAAGACAGCTCTATTGTAGTTAGAAAACTAAGTAAAATACTTGATAATGATAGTATCTGTCTCTCTGAATGAAATTCAAAGCAATCTAAAAGACATGCAAAGAAGGATCGTGAAGACTAACTCCTAACATGGGAGCCAATGATGCTATGCAAACATAATGGATATGTGAGTAACCAGGATCCAATATCTCAATCGAGACAAAGTATTGTAATGAGCTGACAAGCACATCAATTCAATGTGATATAAAAGAGATTCTTCCTAGTTAGAGGACCAATCCAGAGCTGAATCATGTCTCTATATATTTAGCTTTTATGGCCATTTGTTGCATAGTCCCCGTTTTCACAGGCTCAAAAGTGAGTGTTCAGTTGAAGCTTCATGGTCTGTTGGGGCCTGTTACTTTTGTATGTATTACACTTCATTTTACTGGAGATTCTTCACCTTCTTGTTCTTAGAAATATAACTAAACTGACTGTATGGACAAAAGTACCGGGGCACGTTAAATTCAGGTGTTTCAGTCCCATGATAAAATCAAGCACCTACCAATGCAGTCGGCCTTTACAAACATATGTGAAAATGTGGTTAGTTTTAAAGAGCTGAATTCCATTGTGACACTGTCATTGCATACTGCTTCTACAATGTGATGATAAACTTTTCTATTGAAATACTTAACACTAAACTTTGAATGGTATTATTGTGTTAACATTTAGTAACCACGGCCATGAATTGACAGATAATGTAAAGTTATACAACAGGGTTGTTAAAGGAGATGGACACTTTATAGTTGTTCAGTGTACAGTATTAGTAAGTGTACTCACAGCACTTCCTGAAAGCAGCTCCCTGTGTACCTCAGAGATAAAATCAGAGACCCCTCCTCAAGGCTGGGCTTTCTTGCTCTGTAGTGAGGCTGTACATAAGATGGCCGACAAGGAGGAGCATGTGACCATGTCCCATCCCCAAGTGTCTACCACACAGAGAGCTGCTGTTAGTAAGTGCAGTGAGTACAGTACAGTGTGACACTGTACACTGAAGAATTTTACTATAAAGTGGACATTCCCTTTAACCCCTTAAGGACCGGGCCTGAAATGGCCTTAAGGACCGGAGCAAATTTTATGAATTTGACCAGTGTCACTTTATTCATTAATAACTTTGGGATGCTTTTACCTATCCGGCTGATTCTGAGATTGTTTTCTCGTGACATATTGTACTTCACATTTCTTGTAAATTGGAGTCGATACTTATAACGAATCTTTATGAAAAAACCCAAAATAGCGTGAAAATTTGTGAAAAAATGCATTTTTCCAACTTTAAAACTTTTCTGCTTATACAGAAAATGGTTATACCACATAAATTATATATTAAATAGCATTAGCAACATGTCTACTTTATGTTGGCGGCATTTATTAAACTATATTTCATTATTTTTAGACAATAGGAAGCCTAAAACATTAGCAGCAAATGTCCAAATTTTCAGTAAAATTTCAAAATCAGATATTTTTAGGGAACTGTTCAGGTTTAAAGTGTATTTGAGGGGACTGTGTGTTAGAAAGCCTCACGAAGCACCCCATTTCAGAAACTGCACCCCCTAAACTCTGCAAAAGCACATCCAGAAAGTTTTTTAACCCTTTAGGGGAGTCACAGAAATAAAAGCTAAGTGTGTAAGAAATTTGAAAATTTTAATTTTCTGTGCAGAGATTTTATTGTAATCCAATATTTTTCATAATTATAAACCTATTACCAGAGAAATGCACCCCAATATTGATTGCCCTGTTTCTGCAGTTTATAGAAATACCCCATATGTGGCCCTATTGCGCTATTTGACGCAACCACAAGCCTCAGATATAAGGGAGCGCCTAGTGAATTTCAATGGCTCCGTTATTTTTGGTCATTTTTGACTGTACCACTTCAGGTTGGCAGAGGCTCTGGGGTGCCAAAACCTAAAAAACACCCCTAAAGGGACACCATTTAGAAAACTACACCCCTCAAGGAATGTAACAAGGGGTGCGGTGAGCATCTGGACCCCACAGGTGCTTCACAGATTTTCCAAACAATATGGCTTGAAAAAAGACTAAAGTATTTTTTACACTAAAATGTTGTTCTAGCCTTCAATTTTTCATTTTCACAAAGGGATAAAAGGAAAAAAAAAACACAAAACATGTAGCGCAGTTTCTCCCGAGTACAGAAATACCCCACATGTGGACATAAAGTGCCAAGCGGGCGCAGGACGAGCCTCCAAAGGGAAGGAGCGCCAATTGGCTTTTGGAAGCTGGATTTCACTGGAATGGATTTCAAGGGCCATGTCGCATTTACAGAGCCCTCGTGCTGCCAAGACAGTGGAAACCCCCCACAAATGACCCCATTCTGGAAACTACACCCCTCAAGGAATCTAACAAGGGGTGCAGTGAGCATATGGACTCCACTGGTGACGGGCACAAATGTGGAAAAATGTGACGTGAAAGTGAAAATTTTCATTTTTTCACTTTCATGGCACAAATGTGCCCGTCATCCAGGGGTCCATATCCTCATTGCATCCCTTGTTAGATTCCTTGAGGGGTGCAGTTTCCAGAATGGGGTCACTTGTGGGGGGTTTACAGTGTTTTGGCAGCACAAGGGCTCTGTAAATGCGACATGGCGTTCATCATCCATTCTAGCCAAATCCAACCTCTAAAATCCAAATGGCGCTCCTTCCCTTCGGAGGCTTGCCCTGCACCCACATGGCGCTTTATGTCCAGATGTGGGGTATTTACGGACTCGGGGGAAATTGCTCTACACATTTTGTGTTTTTTTTTCTCTTTTAACCCCTTGTGAAAATGATAAATTCAAGGCTAGACCAACGTTATAGTGTAAAAAATTTAATATGTAATTTTCACGCCACATTGTTCCACATTTGTGCCCGTCACCAGTGGGGTCCATATGCTGACTACACCCCTTGTTACATTCCTTGAGGGGTGTAGTTTCCATAATAGGGTCACTTGTGGGGGGTTTAACTGTCTTGGCAACACAGGGGCCTTTTGAATGCAACATGGCCCCTCGAAATCCATTCCATCCAAATCCAGCCTTCAAAAACCAAATGGCGCACCTTCCCTTCGGAGGCTTACCCTGCACCCGCATGGCGCTTTATGTCCACATGTGGGGTATTTCCGTACTCAGGGGAAATTGCTCTACACATTGTGTTTTTTTTTATCTTTTAACCCCTTGTGAAAATGAAAAAATCAAGACAAGATCAATGATTTAGAGTAAAAATTAAAAAAAATTTACACTAAATGTTGGTCTAGCCTTGATTTTTTTTCATTTCCACAAGGGGTTAAAAAAGAAAATGAACACAAAACGTGTAGGGTAGTTTCCCCTGAGTACGAAAATACCCCACATGTGGACATAATTTGCCATATGGGCACAGGGCAAGTCACCAAAAGGACAGAGCGCCATTTAGAGGCTGGAATGGGGGATGGAGGCCATGTCGCAATTACAAAGCTCCTGTGCTGCCAGAACAGTAGAAACCCCCGACAAGTGACCAAATTCTGGAAACTACACCCCATAAGGAATCTAACAAGGGGTGCAGTGAGCATATGGACCCCACTAGTGATGGGCACATGTGTAGAACATGTGCCGTGAAAATAAAAAATACCATTTTTTTCATTTTCACGTCCCAAATGTGGCCGTCACCAGGGGGCCATATACCCGCTGCCCCCCTTGTTAGATTCCTTATGGGGTGTAGTTTCCAGAATGGGGTCACTTGTGGGCGGTTTCTACTGTCCTGGCTGCACAGAGGCTTTGTAATTGCATCATGGCATCCTCTAATGGGAATGTTGGCCATATCTATTTAGCTGGGGAAAAGGGACAATTCTAATTTATTTGGGGGTATTAGGGCAATTATTAGTTTATAAGGTTGGAAATGACAGGTGTCCATCAAATTCAACCTGTGTTGATCCAGAGGAAGGCAAAAACCCTTCGTGAGGCAGACGACAGTAGCCTCATCACAGGGGAAAAATTCCTTCCCGACTCCATAATGGCGATCAGAACAATCCCTGGATCAACGTGACCCCTGAAATAGGAATAAGGGACAGAATTTAGATAATGTAGAACCCCAGTGACGTGTGGTGCGCCTTGGAGCAATCCAGTATACAGAGGCCGGGGTGATCAGGACAGGTGTCACACGGGAAAATGGTGTCCTTCCTGATCCCCCTGTTACACCACACTCTGCACTTCTTCTGGGGTCTCCCTTTCTCCAGTGTGGGGGACGTCGCCTGGAAAATGTTGTCCTGGTGCGATACGGGGTCCTTCATATCCAGAAGCGCTGGGTCCGCTCCATGGCTGCTAAATATTAGGGCTCTATTACTACTTCTGATATGTTCAGATCGTGCCGCAAGCTACAGTAGCTCGGGCAGCGAGGGACCAGAAGAGGGGGTGCTGGTATAAGAGTTATCCCCGTACAGGTGGTGACCTTTATCCAGCAGTGGGAAGATCAGTTCCCGGACGATGTCCCCACTAACTCCGAGGATGGGGGGGGGAGTGGGCATCTGGGGGCTGGATTCGAGTGTCCCTTCCTTCATACACTCTAAGGGTACGTGCACACTGCGGAATCGCGAAGGATAACCCTTTGTGCATTCCGCAGTTGGCACCCGCCGGCGGACTGATGCAGGCGCACGTCTCCGTCCGTGTCGTAGACTCCATTCTATGCACGGGCGGATTCCGCTCTGCGTCCAACGTGTTGATGGAATGACGGATGATGGAATCCGCCCATGCATAGGATAGAGTCTATGACACGGGCGGAGACGCGCCCCTGCATCAGTCCGCCGGCGGGTGCCAGCTGCGGAATGCACGAAGGGTTATCCTTCGCCATTCCGCAGTGTGCAGGTACCCTAAATCTGTAAGTGTACCCTGAGGTACTCTCACAGAGTTTGTAGAATTTCACGCCATACCGTCATCTCTTATTGGGACGGTACTGGCGGAAAAGACGTGTCTGGGGGGCAGCATACGCTACGCTACTCCCAGACACGTCACTGGATGATTAGGAGGATGAGGATGAATGGAGGAACGAAGGACCCCCCATTCATCCTCACTGGCTGTTTCGGTGTCGGAGACAATAATAACGTATGCGTCCGATACCGAAAACACCCTGGGGGCCATCTTTATATGGGGATTGGTATATGGGGTATGTAGTGGTGTAGTGTAAAACTTTATTCAATGTAGTGTGGTGTAATGTAGTGTTTTTTTACGTGTTTTTTACAGTAAGTATACAAAAAAAACCTACGCCAAAAATGGTGTTGCTGATGAATGCCGCACTTATGTTCGGCACTTATCAGCAGACCGTGGCAGTAGGATATAAAAAAAACCCACCCTACGCCAAAAAGGAGGAGTTGCTGATTAGCAGCGCACTTTCGTGCGATGCTGATCAACACTCAGCGGCGATAGGGTGCGGAAAATAGGAAAAAAAAAATTGGGAAAAAAATTTTTTTTTTTACTACATTCTGAACATCCCTGTAGTGGCTGATACGTGTATTACACTTATCAGCCGCTAGGGGGCAGCAGAGCGCAAGATCCGAAAATAGACGACGCTGGAGCCGGAAAAAATACGAAAAAAGACGACGCTGGAGCCGGAAACAGACGATCGGGACTCACGGAAGAAGCCGAAGTCCCGACAAGATGAAGTGGACGCCGGGAACCCGGAAGACGCCGATCAGGACCCCGGGACAGGTGAGTAATGTACAAATACCTGCTCTGGACCCCTCAGCTACCTAGCTGAGGGGTCCGGAGCAGGTATTTATTACTTGTGGGGACTTTGATCGCCGTGAACGGCCGGCCGGCTGGCCGGCCGTTCACGGCGATCGGGACGGTGGTACCGTGACCACCATTACTTTTTACAGTAATGGCGGTCGGTGCCGTCCTCGGACAGCACCGACCGCAATTTTTTTCCGGGTCATCGGGCCACCGATGGCCCGGAAAGGTTCCGATCGCCGCTATGGGCTTATCAGCCAATAGCGGCGATCGTCGGCATGGGGGGGGTTAACAACCCTCCATGCCGACAGGGAGAGATGGCCTGCTATGTATTATAGCAGGCTATCTCCCCGATCGGGACCCGGCCGGCCGGTACGTCATGGGTCCTTAAGTGACAGTGATCCATGACGTGCCGGTACGTCATGGGTCCTTAAGAGGTTAAATAATGAGGGAGAGAGAAGTGTAAAGCACACTGCCACAGGACTCTGAAGTAGACATTCTATGGAATGATAACTGCAAACTGTAAAGTATGGTGGAGGAGCGATAATGCTATGGGATTATTTTCAGGAAGTGGCCTTGTATGTGTCAGCATATCAAGGCAATTTGTCTGGTTGTATGCTTCCAACTTTATGTGACCAGTTCAGGGAAAGGACCATTCTGACTGTGCTCCAGTGCACAACATAATGTCTATAAAGGCATGGTTGGGTGAGTTTCCTGTGGAAGAACTTGACTGGACTGCACCAAGCCTTGACCTCAATCCCACTGAACATCTATCATCTAATGTCAATATCTGATCTCATCATAATTGCTCTTTTGAATGGCAAAAATTCCCACAAAACCTCTCAAAAATCTTGCAAAAATCCTTCCTATAAAAAGATTTAGAATGAGAAAACTCCTGTAGATGTAACAGGTGTTCACATACATATATATATATATATATATATATATATATATATATATATATATATATATAGTGTGTGTTTAAATATTATGTTTCTATATTATAATTGGTCTTCAAGAGGAAGAGTTTTAATTAAAGGAAGAACGTACCAACTAACATGCATTAATTGGAAACCTGCGGAGATAATTAGACCAGTGGGAGTACGATTACACCTATCATAAACTGATTTTTTCCGACTTTTTTTTTTTCACAACTAGAGGTTAAGTGCTTAATGCTTTAATTGGTTGTAGAACTACAAGGAAGAATAAACTTGTACATTTAAAAAGTGAATATTTGGTTAGACAATAGTATGCAGCATGTGGAGTTGCTAACAAAAACGTCTGCTAATACTTGGTATAAGAGTTAAAGAAAAATAAAATATAACTGCAATTAAACTTGACATTCTTTGTGCCTAAGTAAGAGCGTGTAATGTTACAAAAACACCAGTGCTGAAAGATGAGATTACCACCAGGCATTGCAATCTCATGACTTAAATTGGAAAGCAAGTTTTTGAAGATTGGGAGTAGACAGTGGAAGTTCCATTGGGACACAAAAAGGCCCCATCCACTACAAATCACAAAGATGTTTCACACATTTGATTATCTGCTTAGCCTCCTTCTGCCCAACCTAATACACATCCCTATTAGATGTGTGAAAGTTCAAGCAGAGGAGAAAATAGCCTAGTCACTATACAACACAGACAAAGCCATTACTCTACATGAGAGGACAAAAAGGACAAAAGCGGACATGTCTCAAATAATAAATGGATAGGAGAATACAGGTGTTGTTTAGTGTCATAACTCTAGTGAAGTTTAATTAAAAAAAATATGTCACCTATACCATAGATACATCTTAATCATGTTTATTTTTGACAGGCAAAAGGCGCATATTCAAATTGTTCTCTTCAAATCTTTAACTACATAAAGCAGTTTTAAGGCTCAAAATTTGGCCATTACAATCACTGAGACAGTGTGATACTTTACATCAAATGCTCACCCTGGATGTATGCAACAGTGTTCCTTTACAGTTGCAGGTACCTATCTTTTTTTTTTTTTTTTTTTTGCACAATTGTATTGAAGTCAACCTCAAGGCACTAGTTACTTTGGGAAGCATACATATACAGTATAAACATAACAAGGCTGCTTCAGGTATCAATTAACAATGCGTCAGAACTATGCCAGCAGACAATCTGAGTGCTAAACGTACCAGCATATTGGAAAATATGTATCCTTAAAACTGGTAAAAAGGAAAAATTGATGTTGGAAACCAAAAAAAGTTGCTGCTATGAAAAATGAGAACTAGATTTGGGTTATGATATGTGACCTCTCCATGTTTGTTTGCATCAGGATTTATACATTACCCCTACTGTTCCATTTATTACCTTACGTACTTACAGTTCCAGAAGTTTCAGCAAATGAATGAAATGCTTAAAATACTGGATGTTCAGATTGTAAATCAGTTTCAAGGGCATGATAATGGAGACAGAAAAGCTGTATGAATTACCTTTATCCTTTTATGAAGGGAGAAAAGCTAAACTATATAGAAATATCTACTTCTACAGCTTTTTCATTTGTTGCATAACTAAAATAATACATTAATGATTCATTCAAGGACTAATTGTCTGTCTCTATTTAACACAACATGACCCCAAGGAGAAGAAAATATTTATTAGGAACATTGGGATCTTTCTACTAATGAAACTCAGACACTTGTTAACTTGCTATCATCTGTAGGCTTATTTGTGTATGTTCACAGGTAGTATAGCCAAAACATAAAGAAGGGAGCACATACAGACCTAGTAAGAAGACACTTAGAAAATATTTTGTGCATTTTTGCATCATAGTTACCAAGAGAGTGGGCAGGTGAATGGGGCATGACGCAAAGTGGATGTTGCCCTCCCTTTCATGAAATCTACTACAATTTATACCTGCACACTTGTATAATTTGTATCATAAATGTACACAATCGAGAGGCATCCGCGACAGGGTCGGGTGGGGGGTGGTACTTTAGTTGAGATCAGAGTATGGATACATTAGCCTTGATAAATTCCCCCCACACTGTATATTACCTTTTACAGATGATGAAAACACATGCCATTATATTTCCAAGTGATATTGTCACCCTCCCCCCCTGTACTGTATATGGGGTTCTCTCACCATCCAAAAGCTTAGATGCTGCAGATTCAATATATACACCTAAAGGCAACTTTAAGGGTGCCTTCACACATACCGGATCCAAAGCGGATTTCACACTGCAAATTTGTAGCGAAATTCGCTGCGGGTCCATTGCCTTGTGTTTTCTTTGAGAACAAATACTCGCAGCAACAGTTAACTCCCCGTTGGCCGAAGAATACTGTACATTACCTGTTACACACTCCGGCTTGCTTTGGGGCATCCTGGCGTCTGCATGTCCCGCTCAGCCAATCAGTGGCTGCGGCGGGGCAGCGCACTGATTGGCTGACCGGAAAGTCCAGGCGGGAACACCTGAAACAAGCCAAAGCAAGCGGGATGTCAATCCTGCTGTGAGTTTGTATTCTCAAAGAAAATACAAAGCAATGGATCTGCAGCGGATTTCGCTGCAAATTTGTAGCGTGAAAGCAGCTGTGGATCCGGTATGTGTGAGGGCACCCTAAATGCTGTTTTCATAACTATTGAAACTGTTTATTAAATATGAGATGGATAAGATTGGGAGGCCAGGAAGTGGTGATTGATGATTTTATAACATGTAGGACAACTCATATAGTTTATGCTATAATTTGTGAATGTGGTTCATTCTACGTGGGTAAGATTATAAGACCGATGTATGTAAGTTTTGCAGAACATCAACGCTCTATAAGAACAGGAAAAGGTTCCCCAAGTCTTATGCAACATATTTGTAAGAAACACAGGTTACAAATGGAAGTTCCAAGGACTGGAGGAGACCGCCACCGTTTGTTACAAAAAAAAAAAAGAGAGATGGAATACTGTATGTTCTTCGTACTAACGCATTAGGACCGCTAGGTCTCAACGACCGCTCAGACCTGGATGCCATAGTGTAACATTGTGGTATGGAATTGTAATAATTGTTTATATCTGTTAGAAATTATGTACTGTGTTGTACTTGTTCTTGTGTATATGTTTTTATGGTATATATATGTATTTTTGATAACTTGGTGAAATGAAGGTGTGTATATCTTTAAGGAGGCTCACATATTTAAGGGTGAGTGTAGAGGTACATGTAATGGCCGAGAGGAAGCGCTGAGAGCATGAAACGATCGTAGCTTTACCTGTTTGTATCCTCAACCATGTGATGGAATAAACACGGTCTGTGGGTGCCGCAGCATTTCATTTCTTTAACAATCATATGTGAACACTATCCCTGGGAGCTGCAGAACACCATATATACTGAGAAGACCAGGTGAGAGGTGGTGTGGATTGATACCAAATGTTGCCGTGATTGATAGTGCCAGGGCACAATTCTTTTGCATACACATTCAATATATGGCTATGTTCACACAACGTAAGAGACCGGCCATTCCGTGACCCGGCCGGGTCACGGAACGGCCGTTCTCTGAAATGATCATCCTGGCCAGTACTGCAGTACCGACCGGATGATGTTTCCTCCCGCAGAGTTCCGTGCGCGCCCGCATCAGAACTGTCCACTGCACACTATTGAGCATGCAGCCGCTCGCTCAATCATGTACACTAACATGTTTTTTTACGGCCGCTACTTACTGAATAGCGGCCACAGAAAACTGACATGTCAGTATACCATGTGTATATGCTCCAGCCGGGATCCCATAGATGGCTATGTAATGTATATTTCCGTAATAATCGTGGCCGTTGTACAACGGCCGTGGTTTTATGAAAATATACGCTGTGTGAACATAGCCTATACCTGTATAACACTTGTCCCTGTCTTCTTTTTTTCTTTCTGCTCTAAAAACGCTTCATTTTATTAGTTGACAGTGTCAGCTAGGCGGGCTTTATGGCAATTGGGCACTCTACCCACCTGGGAGATGGGGCCCAACTTCCATGAACCTTGCCTAAATAACACTGTCCATATGGGAGATGAGGCCTAACTGCCGTGAAGCCGCACCTAGGTGCCACTGTCCACTAATAAAATGAAGCGATTTTAGAGCAGAAAGAAGACACAGACAGTGTAATATAGGTATATATTGAATGTGTGCCATCTAACCTTGTGGATAGTGCAGGGAACTGCACTTAGAGTAAAGTGGTGACAATATCACTTTAATGCAAATCTTTTACAAATTGATACTTTTCCTCCTTTAGGGTACAAACGCAAAGGACGTATACGTGAAACTCGCTGCGTATCCTGTCCTGGATTAGTCAATGGCAGACAAAATCGCAGCAGGGATGAATATCCCTGCTGCAATTTTGTCTGCAGTCCGCCCCATTAACCCCCCGGCCGCCGGAGCATATACTTTACCTGATCCCGGCTCCGGCTTGCTCCGGGGGTCCCGGTGTCTTCAGCAAGCCAGAGCGGGGACCAGGTAAAGTATAAGATCCAGCCAGCCGGAGCCAACCCTCCGCAGCCCCGATCAGCCCCCCCCCCCCCCCGCAGCCCCGATAAGCCGCTAGCGGGCGGCCGGCTGATCGGGAACTGCGGGCGGCCAGCTGATCAGGGCTGCGGGGGGGCATCGGGGCGGCCGGCTGATCGGGGCTGCGGGGGGCCATCTGGGCGGCCTGGGGCTGCGGGCAATGTGCGGGCGGGGCTGCAGGGGGCCGGGCATACATTACCTGATCCCGACTCCTGCTTGATTCGGCGAAGCAAGCAGGAACGGGGACCAGGTAATGTATAATGTCCGGCGGCCGGGGGGTTAATGGGGCGGGCTGCAGACAAACTCGCAGCAGGGATGTACATCCCTGCTGCGATTTTGTCTTCCATTGAATACACAGGCACAGGATTCGCAGCGAGTTTCACTGCGTATATGCAGCGAGAAACTCGCTGCGAATACGCCGTGTGTGTTTGTACCCTTAGGAAAACATTGAGGTCATGTGAAGTCAAGTGTGATCTTACCACTTCTTACAGCTCATAATACTATTGCCAGCTAAATATTACTGTTGTTTAATTCCGATCATATATAGCTCATGATAAGTCACTTTACAATTTCAAAAGATAAGCAGTTGATCCAACATGTATGGGAGGCAGCCTTATAGTACACCAATAACAGACATTGAGGAAAAATGGCTTAGACACATGCTTAATCCAGAGCTCCTGGGTCCTATTGCAAAATAGGTATCAAGGCCCTTATTTATATTATTTCATTCTTAACATTAGTGTCTTATTATATGGTCTTGGTGAGACTGCTCACTCTGCATCCAAGCCATCTATGTTCATAGGGGTCAATAGATATAGGGGGAGATTTATCAAGCTGGTGTAAAGTAGAATTGTCTTAGTTCCCCCTAGAAATCAATCACATTCCACAAATTCTTTGAAAAATGAAAGGTGGAATCTGATTGGCTGCTAGGGTGCCAATTTTTACTTTACACCATGTTTGTGTATGTGTATACACATATGCAAACATGTGTGTATGGCCAACCACTACCCCATCGCATAGTTCTATTGTTTATATTTCTATATTTCTTAATTCCCCTTTGTTTTACTGTTCTGTTCTTTACATTACTAATCTATTTTAGCCAGTAACCAGGAACTGTGTACATAGTTATCTAACAAAACACATTTTTTTTTATTTCAGAACCAGTTGATCATACACATATTAGTTATATACAGAGGCAGTGCTTTTCGACATCTAAACCACCATCGCGTTTAAAATGGGTGCAGCTACCATTTATATTGTACAATACTGTGCTTCAGCTGCTACAGAACATCATATTACATACCTCAGAAGTTGTAGCCTTTGTGTATAAAAAAGATAAAGGCATATAAAATCAGTTCATAAATGGTGGACACCAATTTTATCTTCATACTTAAAAAATATATGTATATGGGATAATTTACACTCTGCTATGAATTAAGAATAGAAGTCAAATAGGAGATCCATGACCTGTGTAAATAGACTTGTCCTCTTTCCTCTCCTTAGTGATGAATGATTTTGTTAGTATTATATTTCTAATATTTACTTGGAAAACTGTACCCCCAAGTCAAAATTCTATTTTCTTTATACTATTTAATTTGTGTTGCTAAAAGTTACATATATTTTAAAACATATGGATTTTCTACTTGTACATATAGCCAGAGAATGCTTTTTTTGTTCTTGAATACACTGCTAGAAACCTGAGACCATGATATGAGTATAGATAAGCAAAGAATTATGTTAAAATATAATCTCTGTCTTCACAAATAATCATTTTTGCCTTTTCTGTGGTGTTTGCCAGATGTAAGCCCTGCTTGCCTGATGGACCGGGAAGCGGGAGTTCTGCTCACGTGGTCGACCACATTTTTGTGTTTGTTAAAATGAACGGATGCAGTTTGATCTTTTTTTATAATTGAAGTCAATAGAAAAATGAATCAAAATGGATACACACAAATGCATCGTTTTTTTCAATCCGTTTTTTTGTAAAAGCGAATGACAAAAAATGTAATGTGAACCCAGCCTAACCTGCAACAGAGTAGCCGGTGTTACATTAAGGGTGTGTTCACACGTACAGCAGATTTGATTATGCAGATTTGATGCCGTGTTCACTTATTTAGATCAAATCTGCTGCGGATCTGCTGAAAATCCACTGCGATATGGTATGTGTGAAGCTACCCTAACACTAATTTTTGCAGGCTTGAGAGGCAAGATTTCAAAACAACTGGGGGCTGAATTATTGGAAATATACACTATGGGGGACATTTATGAAGTCCAGGGTTTTTTTTACACCAGGATTACAAAGGTCCCCGGAGCTCCGGAGGTCAGGGGATTTATGTAGAGGCACATTGCCTCTACATAAATCCCGAGCGCACAGAGCTAGTCCGTGCAAAAAATTTAAAACCTATGCCAGTTCAGAGCTATTGTACGTTTTAGTATAATTTTTCCACCGGAAAAATGATAAATGCGGCGCACGCAGAGGCCGCCAACCCTCTGCGTGCTAGCGCACCCCCCGTGACGCCCCCTCTCCGCCCCACTGGCGAAGGTGGCGCAGAGGGCCCATGCACAAAAAAAATTCACAAAATTATCCTTTGTGAATATTTTTACGCCAAACAGCCCCATCTGCGCCTAAAAAAGGCATTTTCGCCTTTTCATACATGTCCCACTATATACATAAATATAATATCTGCAGGAACGTAACTACCAATGTAGCAGCCATAGTAGCTGCTATGGGACCCACCACATCAGGGGGGCCCTGTGGACTGCAACTGCAATACACTGAGCCCCCGGAGCTGTAATATTTGCAGCAGAAGGTGGCCAGAAGTTTTTATATGGCGCCCAGCCATATGTAGTTACGCCCCTGAATATCTAGTATGTGTTTGGACAAGGCAGATAGATAATAGTTGGATTCCACTGACAGACACAGTATCATTATCACATTTCTAATATGCTAAGAGGCATTAGTCACAGGAAGACATATCATGACTTAAACCACTTCCCAATGCTAATATACAGCAACAATTCAAGCTGAGAAGGCAATTGCATGTTTCTCTGTGCACTGAAGGAGTGTAAATATAGCAATTCATTAGCTTTATGATTAAGATCTGTGTAACAATTTCTATCCAGAGTGCTATAAATAGCCCACATGAAATGGTTGTAGAATATTAGTGTTAGTCCAACATGTAACATATCCTTTCAAGTTTAGGTTGGGTATAGATTTACTATTTGCATAAATAAATGCTTTTTCCAGCTGTCAGATGATTCTAAGCAACAGACTACAAACTTTCCTCTGGAATGTTTGTGGTCTGTTGCTAAGGAACAACTAACTTTTTTTTAAAGCCATGCAATATATTTGTAACACATGTAGACAAACACAGACTTGTAGTTCATATAACCAGGCATAAAAATGTAAACATAGATTATGAATTAAATTAAGTTATGTGCTTGTAGATTATATTCTCCTATGTTTTGCTCTCTGCTTTGAAACTTTGTGGAGGACTAGAAAAAGTTAACACACAACACAACTTAAAACAACCTTCACTTGCACAAAACTAATGGTGTTTTAACATCTTTTGAATTGTGGAGACATATACATAACCCCTTTAAATTTTCTCCATAATGAAACTTTAATGGCACCTTTTATTGTCAAGTTTCTAAGAAACTGCATGGAAAGAGGGAATAGGGAGCAATGTAATTATATGCAACCCATTGTTAGAGGAGTGGAGATCTGCACTGTCAACCACACTGAGAAACACCTTAGGTTGCTTATATACTATTCAAACACTATTCACTGTGTGTGACAAGATAAAGATGTCCCAAAGAGATGATTTATGAAATTACACAGGAAAAAGAGCAATGCGGCTTTGTTCTGTTCCTATACAAACATTAGATTTCCCCTTGAGGAATGTTATCAGCAAAATTTCAAATATGCTTAATAGAATGTACTAAGGAGATATAGATTGATAGACTAAAGCTGACACTCCAAAAACAGGCAAAGCAATTTTGTTTAATGTTTCCAAGCTATTTGTTTTATAGGTAATACAAGCATGTGCATTTATCAAGTTAAAGCCAGGTGCCAACATCTGGTCTGCGCTCAGCCCTGGAGCGATAAACTATGTCCCTTGAGGTAATTTACAATATACTGAATGATGTCTTGTTATTAGTATTAGGAACACTACAAAGTGAAGCATGCACAATGTCACCCAAGTGCAGTAGGCAGTGTGCAGTGTATAGTGTTTGGACAAGTGATATCAGGCCCAGATTTCTGGATGCCTATTTTATTCTCCGGGTAGCCAAAAGCCTGATTCAGCCACTTCCAGCATACTAGTCCATAAAATGCTTTAGGCTTTGTTCACACTGCGTATGAATCCGTCCGTAGTGCGAACCGCGAATATACGCACATAGTTTTGAAGTTGATGCTTTCGCTTGAAAGTACACGATATACGCCCGCACAGTGCACACTACGTATGAGCTTACGGCCGGATCGTATACGGCGCCATAAAAAATGAACAAGACCATTGTTTGAGGACGGAAATGTTGAAACTCACGGCCGTGGATTTCCATGCGGTCCCGTACGAAGTACTTATTTCAGCCAAATTGAACTTGATTTTTCTATCCAAAAGGTTCTGTGTGGTTTACGGGGCTGGGCGAAGATTTCCAAGTAAATGACCTGCCTAGTTTCGAAACAAGCTAGGGAAGCATAACTGAACTATGGGCGTATGTTTGCGATTCGTACGCATCCGGCCGCATGTCTATTTTTCCCACGCCCGTAGTTTCAGCCGCACATGTACGGCGGTGTACGATCTACGGACGGATTCATACGCAGTGTGAACATAGCCTTATACTGTAACAATGTGCAGCCATTAATTTAGTATATAATTTCCCATGATATTGTTCTATGACTCCGCACGGATGGTGGCTTATTAGTGGTAAATAAATGGGGTGACACTGCAAAACACAAGTGGACACAACCTTGACCTGACAGTTGCAAAATAATTATTTATGATGGAGCTCTTTTGAATGTCAGGTCGCAGCCACTTGGGTCGCAATGTTGCCTCATTTACCTACCTTGCAACACTGGTCAATGAGACAAATATTATGAGTATGCATTGCATCCAGCAAAGTAATTGTCTAAAAATACTACAGGCAGCAAGTGATCAGATTAGAAAATTTTGTTATCAGTGCAAGTTTATTTCGGAAGCCTCAGTGCTGAAAGGTGGCATATGCACAGCTAAGTCCTTTGCCTCTAGAGATGAGTGAACCTCAAATGTACTCCGGTTCATTTGACCGGAACCCTCTGCATTTCATTACTGGTGGCTAAAGATGTTGGACGCAACTCTAAGGCTATGTTTACACAATGTCAAAATTAATGAAAAGGCGTCCGATTTTCATATTTAAAAAAAACTACAGTTTTTGCCGCGATTTAACTGACTGCAATGGCAATGCATTGAAGTCAATGAGAAGCCAGATGTCCAATGCACACAGTGTATTGAATAACAGACGTTTTTGCCGCTGTTGTCAAAATAGTGAACATGATCATTATTTCCGGGCGTCTTTTGCAGACAGCGGCCGTTTTTTATTAGTTGTTCACACACAGTTTTTCTTTTGTCACCATTCTTTCTCTGTTTTTACTATTAAATTCAATGGACTTTTCAATTAAGGCCAGGCTGCTAAATAATGTCCGTTATTTTAGCTTCAAAATAACGGACATCATTTTAAATTGAGCTTAAAAAACATTGTGTGAATATAGCCTAAATCTGACTGAAAAAACATGGATACAGCAGTTTGTTAATACGATGTGTTTTACAATGAACAATATCTTGGTATAATATAATGTAAGTCATATATACTACTGACCTCACCATAATAGCACAACACTATTCACTGTATAAAGAAATTGTAATACTGACATTATAATATCATATTCACTGTATTCTAGGGAGATGTGTACATAAGCAACACAGCAATATCTATATTGAGAAACGTTACATAGAGAAGATGAGCTATATTTGTTATGGTCATATATGTGCAGACACACACACTCAATTATAATAAAGACACCCACACATGACATTGACAGTGAGTCATGAACCCTATATAAATGGTAGTCACCAAGATGGAGGGGGGGGGTTAATCAGGGCTGAGCCCTATGAAGGATCCAGGGCCTTCAAGGAGAAGGCTATGTCGCATGAGGAATCCATGATGGAAGCATGAAGGAAGGAATGTCATCCAGGATGCTTAAAGGAGAAGTCCGGCGAAAATTATTTTTTTATATGTTATTACTTATGGAAAGTTAAACAATTTTCTAATGTACATTAATTATGGGAAATGCTCATATACTGCTATTTCCCTTAATTTAGTGTATCAGGAAGTGTTAGAATTATCTCTGAAGCAGTGACGTCACGACGAAAGGTGTAATTCCTATGGAGTGTCCAGCAGGGGGGCGCTCTATATATAGAAGTCAATGAGTACCATTGACTTCTATATATAGTGCGCCCCTGCTGGACACTCCATAGGAATTACAGTGTATGTAATGTAATGTAATGCACTGTACTGTTGTGACTTTATGAATACATTTATGGAATACTTTTGGGGAGCAAGTGTCCTTGCTCCCCAAAGTATCCCATAAATGTATTCAATGAATACATTTGCAGGGCACCGAGCAGGGAGGGAGAGAGGTGCCATCTACCTCCCCCCTCCCTGCTCGGTGCTGGGAACATATACAAAGTACTACTCCCCCATTATCTGCAGATAATGGGGGAGTAGTACCTTTTGCTATCCCTATCACCGCCGCTCACACAGGGGCTGCTATTCATGCCCCCCGCCGCTGGACACTCCATAGGAATTACACCTTTCGTCGTGACGTCACTGCTTCAGAGATAATTCTAACACTTCCTAATGCACTAAATTAAGGGAAATAGCAGTATATGAGCATTTCCCATAATTAATGTATATTAGAAAATTGTATAACTTTCCATAAGTAATAACATATAAAAAAAAAATTTTCGCCGGACTTCTTCTTTAAGTGAAGCAACAGCTGCTTAAAGCTCATGAGGATTTGCAAATAGACCCTTCACTTCATATGAACTATGGACACTATACACTAAGGACTGTAAGACATTTTTCTTATATTCATTTCTATACAATTCTGTAACTTTCACTACTTTTAAAGAAGAAGCAATAAATCTCCATTTTTATAAAGAAACCTCTCTGATGTCATCCTACTGCGGCGAGCCATAAACAACAGGTGCTATTGCCATTTTCTACACAGTTTTTCAGGACTCCCTTGGGCTGCCTCCAACTTCATCAGCCCCTAGTAATCAAATGCAGAGCAGCAGTGCATTTGGGGTTGAACTAACCTAAATGTGCTGTACATTTGTTCATCTCTATTTGTCTCCATTTGACTATACCAATTCTATTATAGTAGGTTTTGTTATTTTTGAAAGGGTGTAAGAAATGTATTTGCAGCAGTATATTTGACATTACCATTCTCAGTAATTGCCTATTCATTCTAAAGGCTCTAATTAAAGATCTAGTTCTTTTGTTTTTATTGCTGTTCCTAGGTACTGTACAAGTAACTGCACATTCTTATGATCCAGAAGTACTCCAAGCTGTAAACTAGTAAAATAAGGCTTTGCTTAAAGGGGTACTCTGGAGGGAAAATGTTTTTTTTTTTTTTTTTTTTTTTTTGTTAAATGGTGTCAGAGAGTTATTCAGATTGTAACTTAATAAAAAAAAAAAAAACTCAAGTCTTCCCGTCCAGCTTCTGTATGCTCTGCAGTAAGATATTTCTTTCCACTCTGACATGGTGCTCATAGACACAGGTGGCAGCAGAGATCACCATGCCAGACTGAAAATAATACACCACTTTCTGCTGGGCATACAGCAGCTGATAAGCACTGGAACACTTCAGTTTTGTTTAAAGAAAATTCACTTCCTGGTTTGGTGGGGGCAGAGCTCCTGAGTGACATCATGACCCGGCAACCGCGCACAAAGTGGAGATCAGTGATGATGAACGTTATTCATCTGTACCAAAGATTTTTGATGATTATGGGTCATCATAGTCATATGATAGCTCTGTTTAAAATGTCTTTTAATGTACTAAAATCAAATTTTGTGTGTGTGTGTGTGTGGGGGGGGGGGGGGGGTGGCGGGGGGTATGGCATTCACAGTGCAGATTACATTTCATCTCTTATGAGTGGACCACAACAATTAGGCTGATGCCATAGTTTGGTTTTTGTTGTACCATTAAAAAAGAAAATTACAGAGAGGTCCTTTTGAACAGACCCAACCTTTCTGCTAGAGAGACATCTCAGAAGCATGAAGGGGTGAATAATGTGACACCAGGTATGCAACACTAACAGAGACACAGACATTAAACCCTTCAGGACCGGGCTAATTTTCATTTTTGCATTTTTGTTTTTTTCTCCTCGTGTTTAAAATTACATTGCACTTGCATCTTTTTCACCTACAGACCCACATGAACCCTTATGCACCACTATTTGTATTTAACAATGAAAGAGATAATTTTTCCATAAAATATGCTGTGAAACAAGAAAAAAAATTATTTGTGCAGTGAAATTATATAAAAAGAAACAGGATTTTGTTTTTATTTGTGTGTGTGTGTGTGTGTGTGTGTGTGTGTGTGTGTGTGTGTGTGTGTGTGGTCCGTGTTTACGCCATTCGCCCTATGGTAAAACTGACATATAAATGTTCCTCAAGTCAGTATGATTACAACAATATGTAATTTACATGGCTTTTATTTTATCTGACAGCTTTAAAAAATTAAAACCCTTAAAATAAACTAAATCTGTTTAAAATTGCTCTATTCTTAGCCTTATAACTCTTTTATCCTTTGGTCTATGGGACTGTCTGAGGTGTCATTTTTTTGCGCCATGATCTGTAATTTCTATTGGTACCTTGCTTGCATATATGCAACTTTTTGATCACTTTTTATTGCAATTTTTCTGGATTTGATGTGACAAAAATTTACAATTTTGCACTTTGGCGGGTTTTTGTGATTAGCCGTTTACCCTGCAAAATTAGGAATGTAATAATTTAATAGTTTAGGCGATTACGCACGCGGCCATACCAAATATGTTTGTTTATTTATTTGCTGTTAAAAACTGAATACTGTAACTTTTAGTCCCCCTGAGGGACTTTCAGCATTACTGCAGTGATTTTCCATAGAGATCAGTGCAGTATACTTAATACAGCAATGATCGATCAGATCATTGCTGTATAAGTCTGGTCTGCAGCAGACCAGACACATTGATTGCCGAGCTGGGATCAGTGTCAGTGCGATGCTGAGCCCCGGCCGGCTTAGTTGAAGGGGCCTACCCTGTGTAATTGCATCGCGTGGGGCGGGGAACTGGGGGGGGGGGGGAATAGTACATTTAAATGCAAATTTCAGTTTTGACAGCTGCATTTAACTGTATAACTAGCATGAGCAGTGATCTGCTAATAGCGGCAGTCCTGGGCTAATAGCCACAGTCCCAGTTATCGCCTAATAGCTGTGGTTCCGGACTACACATAGCACCCGGAATCGAGGCGGTTCAGAGCGGGGTCGCCACGCAACCCCTCTCTGAACCAACCTCCCACATCAGGATGTAAATGTACTGACTGATGCGGGAAGGGGTTAAACCCTGCACTCCTCTAGGCCACCTATATTACCTCTTTATCCAGCTTAATCCACAGCAGAATTTGCAAATCAGGATTTGTCTCACAGATTTCCTTGCAGATTGTGTATTTATGTCTGATATTCAATGCAGGTGTAACAACTGCCAGCTATATAGTGGCATTCTACTCACGCACTATAGGTGTAGCATACCATGAGAAGTATGTAGAGACTCCCGTTAAAAGCCAGTCTCTATTCCTTTACAGTGAGCAGTGCTTCACACAGTGCTGTATGTAATGATGCAGGCATGTGTTGCTGCTCATGTACAATAGTGAACAGTAATGTATATATGAATCCTGGCTCACCTCCAGACCACCATACATATTTACTGGGCGAGGTGCTGTGTGTCTGTTCCAATAGATGTGAAGACAGTGGCAGTGAATACAGCATGGTTGCTCACTTCCAGGCCCCCATACAAATTCACTGGATTAGGTACAGAGTAGTCAGCACAGTGAATACACAGTAGTGAGCGATAATGCATGTGCCAATCACTGGTATTGTACACTTTGTATAGATTGCAGCACTGTCATGCCATAGTGCTCTGGTTGGTTGTTGCTTCATATATACATTATATCACTCCATTTCAATACAACCTGGACGTTTGCAGTCAGTGCAGTAAAATCAAATAGAGAAAGCAACGAACATAAAATGTTAATACCGTGTCCTCAAACATGACTTGCATGGGATTAGGAGGGACGAACTTGTCGTTTACCACCTGGTTATAAGTTAAGTACCACACAGGCAAAGCATACCATAAGTTTAGAAGCTGTGAAATAAAATGTTAATGGCCAGAGAATCTAAAGAGTCGTTTGGTATCTGGCACTTGTGCGTGAATTGAGACAGCCTGAGGTGAAACCTTTTTTTTTTTTTTTTTTTTCAAATTTCAAAGTGTATTTGCAGCAATATGCAATGGATTGGATCCAAAGTAAAGCCTGAGGCTCTGACAGTGAGCTGTGTTTTTATTGTGGACAGCAATGAATGAACTATTTAATTCTATGGATTTTTAAAATAAGACTATATCAGAAACCTTAGGAATTGTTAAACAATAAGACCAGTACAATAAAAATAAGTGCATATTGTGGTGAATTTTATATATACCTGGAGTTTCTGTCTCCAAATGTACTGCATTTGCATTAAATGCATTAATATCATTAACCTGTTATCACTCCAATGGGACATGCAACTATTTGCTATGAAAGTCATGAGTTATTTTAGAGCCATTGCATAAATCATTAGAACCAGCGGGGAGCAGCATGAGATAGAGCACTGTTTCCCACCACAGTTTCCTGATCATTGAAGACTCTCTATGACCATCTTCAGTGACCACAGGACCCCAACTTTTCTAGTTAAAATAGATTTTGGGATATAATCGTCGTAAAAATCTACCCCTCTTCTAGTGCACACCAAATAAAAATTAGTAAAAAAAAAAAAAAAACATCAGACAGCAGCGAGATCTAAAAGGCAGAGAGGAGGTACCATCATATCAGTAGAATAAAAAGGTCGGCCACAAGGGCAATCCCAGGGCTTTTCCCCCCTTTTTAAATTACGCCATTCCCCATATGGAAACACTGCTGGTATATATTTTTAGATTGGACAATTACACATGCTGCAATGTATAATGTGTTTATTTTTTATTCTATGTGTTTTATATATAAAATGGGAAAGTTGGCAATTTAAACTTTTATTGAGGGAGGGGTGGTGTCATATTTTTAAAAACTTTTTTATTCTTTTTTTCGCACTTTTTAAGTCCCCCTAGGGAACTATTACATGCAATCATTAGATTGCATACACTGGTCAATGCTTTGCCATAGGAGAGTATTAATCATTGTTATCTGCAATATTCACATAAAAAGTGCCTGTGGCAGAGATGGTATAAAGGTCACAGAGCTGACTTAACTGAGGTAATAAAGAGACCTCCAGAAATCAGGTAAAATGATCAGGACCACACTGTGGGGGTCCCGATTGGACAGTGATAGGAGCTCAACTACTGTTTAATGCAGAGATCAGTGTCATTGAAGCTGTTAATGATGGGCAGCAGCTGTCAGCGCAATTACAAGCGCCTGCAGTGAGCGGTTGAGAGCCAAGGGGGCCGCAGAGAGGTGCGGGGGGGGGGGGGGGCTGCTAGATTGTCCAGGCAGCTCATAGAAGATAGCAGCGGTCTGCTGCCGCTGCTCCTGTTCCATTGAGTGACGGCAGCCGATCATTGCTATTCTGGTTGTTTGTCTTTCAACATGTTGAAAGACAACGACAGCAACGATCAGCCGACATTGTTCATGGGAGCTGATTATTGTCTCCTATTACACCAGATGATTATAACAGCCGATATCGGCCAAATACGGCCAATAATCATTTAGTGTAATAGGGCCTTAAGTCATAGGCTACCATTATGTACTGGTAAGGGGTTAAATGTTCATTGTAGTGGTAATAAACTTATCACCCTTTATTCTTCTGTCCCCTCTCCTGCTAAAATTTCACAGCAGCTCACTGAAGTATCAGATTACTTGCTGCCAAAACAGGAGTGAAGGTACAAGAGGGAAAGTTGAGAGGGGAAGCAAAAAAGCAGGAGAAGAAGGATATGCCAAATCCTATATGATTTGTGTACAGTGTATCCCTATTTCTTATCCTTTTGGATAATTTTTTTTCTTTTTTTATCGGTGCCATAATGGCTAAAATGTACTGTTTCAATTGATCAAACCCACTAGCCCTTTTAATTGACACAAACCTACAGTACTGACAGAAAAAATAACCAGTGCAAATCTTTATATGTAAAGAAATTGTAGGAGCTGAATTATCAAATCAAATAACAGGTGAAAATAAATGAAAAAGATGACTGCTATCGGTTGGAAATAATTATGCCTATATAAACAAATGGGTCTATTAATGGCCATTTAAAAGAAAATTATACTTACTGTGCAAAAGCTTTATTTATTTCTTGAAATAGTAGGGCATATGCTAATATATGCACAATGAAAAAGTAATTATACAGGTAGGCAGAGGTAAATGAATGATTACGATAGCTAAATGAGCATCTAAAGAGATGTAAATTTAAGGGAAAAATCAGAAAAAGACTAATTAAAAGGGCTGGAAAATGTGTTTTTCTTTGAACATGAAGAAGTTTACAAGTTTTACCATTTAAAACAGCAACCGAGAAAGTGCATGCCAAACATACTGTATCTATTTGCCCATAGCTAAACATAACCCTACAGTATGCAGTCTTTTGTGTATATAGTAAGCATTCATTGGCTAATTTTCATGTTTTTTTTCTTGTCAGCATAATGGTATTGTGGAGTGCCAGCTCTTGAAATATGCAGATATGCTGATCAGTGAACAAAGAAAATATAGCATCACATAGTATCACTATAGGTACAGTATATAGGTTTTAGGCAAAAGAGTTTAGCCCACTTGAAACTGTGCATGTATGAACTCTTGGTTCTCTGTGTTGGTAAAACAACAGTGGGAGTGGACTCCCCAGAATACATAATGAGCTTATCATGTGCTCTTTTGTAAGCTAGACAAGTTCTGGGAAAAGTTTCTAATATATTGGCCCAGATTTAGATCAAATTGTGTAAAATAGAAACTGTGTAAACTGGCGACAGCAACCAATCACAGCTCAGCTTTTATTTTATAAGCAAAGCTGTGATTGGTTGCTGTGGGCAGTTTACACCAGCTTCTATTTTACATTTGATAACTCTGGTTCATTACGTAACAAGAAAAGGTAATAAAGGATACATGTGTACATTTTGAAAAAAAAGTATGTGTGGCCTACACCACTGTTTATGCCAGAATACCTTTTCTGGGGTCCTGATGTATACCAGTGACATTCCCCACATATGAATGGTGCCTTAGAAATGCTTCAACAATATGAATTTCCACTCTTTAAGTATGGCGTACAAACAAATGGATATGAGACCACAATGGAAAACAACTGATGGATAGTTGTCCTCTTTCAGTTATTTTGCATTGATACAGGAAGGACAAAACCACAAATAAATGCAATATTAAGGAAGAATACAACACTATGTAAAAAAAAAAAAAAAAAAAGCATGATTTACAAGTAACAGATTTAAAGAATTGGAATATTATTTACTGCTGTTTCACTAGGTGAATAGCACAAAGTTATTCTCATTTACTTGGGAATAGGATTTTTCAAAAGAGCACAAAAGGTTATGTTATCATATCAATTTCTCTATTTCCTCTCCCCAACAGTCACCTTTAATACATTAGACACTGTTGCCATGGTCTGTAATGAGAGAGTCTCATTGAAGACATGGAACCATAGAAAGTACATCTGAAGTGATTTCGGACTAATTTTACAGTTCAGTCTTCAATTCCTAGATTTGTCTACAACTGTCCAGTAAGCAAGTGAATATTTCTAGTTCAGTGTGTGGAAATATTCCAGTCTCAATGGGAGTCTTAAGTTACTGTATCTAGTGGTAAATATCCGTGAGAGTCAATGTAAGTTTCAATTGGTATGTATAAAGGTTAGGATCTATGGAATTGATTTTTCGTTTTAGGGTTCTTCTCTTTCTACAGGTATCAATGTCTATGTGGTTATCCTTACCACTTTAGCTAAAAGGTTACAGCTATTATAGTACAGGTCACTTTAAAAGTCAAGGGCAATTAAAGACCAATAACAAAGCTTAAATAAATTCTGTCTATTTACCAGGAAAATGCAGTCATTTGTGTTATAAATTAATCTTGCTTCCTGTGAAAAGGGAATCTTGTAAAAAATTCTGCTTACAGTATCGCTGTCCTTTGGAAAATGTTTTGAGGTGTCATAGAGACCCGGATATAGGTCCGGGTCTGAGTGTTTAGACCCATACCGTTGGGGAGAACGAGCCGGGAGAAGACACACTGTCCAGCACTGTTTAAGAAAAAAATGTCAGTCTATAGAGGCCGACTGTTTTTTTTCTTACACAAAGCGGATAGAGGACGTGCTGCAGCGGGGTCCTCTCTGTGCTTGTTCTCCTGATCGGTACTGAACACTTAGACCCATATCGATCAAAACTTTTAAAATCTCTCTATGACATGTCAAAAATTTTCCCAAATGACAGTGACACTTTACAGATCATATAGTGCAGACAGCAAAAGGAATAACGGGAAGAATACCAACAACTAAGCACAAAACACATTTACGTTATGTTCACACAGTGTAATTAATTCGAGAAACTACGATCATAGTGGTTATTGAATTAACTGATTTCAAAAGAACAACCAATGTTGTGCACAGCGGGTATTAACTATGGATGTTGTGCGCACCCCAGCACTCCCCCACACACGGCTCATCCCCGGCCCCCCCTGCTTACCTGCGCCTCCACCCGCCTCAACTGACTACCTCAACTCTGCTGTCACAACCCCTCAACTCTGCTGTCACTATCTCAACTCTGCTATGTCACTACCTCAACTCTCCTGTCACTATCTCAACTCTGCTAGGTCACTACCTCAACTCTGCTATGTCACTGCCCCTTCAACTCTGCTATGTCATTACCTCAACTCTGTTATGTCACTGCCCCTCAACTCTGCTATGTCACTATAACAACTCTGCTATGTCACTATCTCAACTCTGCTATGTCACCACCTCAAATCTGCTGTGCAATCCCCCCATGCTCACTTTTGGCCCTATCGGCTCACCCGCGGCCCCCCTGCTCAACTCTGCTATGTCACCACCTCAACTCTGCTATTATACTATCTCAACTCTGATATTTCACTACCTCAACTCTGCTGTCACTATCTCGACTCTGCTATATCTTATGGATATCAGCTCTGCTAGATCATGGACCAATCAGCCATAAGCATTGCATGATAGGAGATAAAGCTTTCTGACCAGCATCATGTTGGATATAGATCGGCTTTAAAAAAAACAAAAAAAAACTTGTAACTATGGAACGGAAGCAGCTAGAAAGACAGGATATGACTCAAAATACTCAGGGAGACTTGGTGAGTAAAACAAGCTAGGTTTGGGAGCATTTTATTTTTTTTTTTTTCGGCTCTTGAGGGGAATACTCCTTTAAGACTTAAGAAAACCATAACTACATCTGTACACACCAGACACCACAGAAGACCATTGTTCTAGTTGTCAACCACAACAATGTAATATGGCAGCATTGCTAGTTGCTAAAGCCCAATATCTAATAGCCAAGTTATAAAACAAAGCCAGCATGCATCAACATGTGCAAAGACCAAACACATAAAAGTGTCACTGGCTATGTTCACTTATTAGGAAAAAAAGGTCTGTCTTTCCGGACGGCCGTCATTTTAAAGCTTAAACACTCAAAGACTGCCTTAAAATCCTGTTATGGGAACATAGCCTCTGAATTGTAGAATGAAAGAGTCCCCTTTATATGCCTATCGCAAGTGGTAGAAACAACAAGCCTTGTTTTCACCAAAAGCACATATTGGGGTCAACTAGAATGCTTCTATACATATTAGATTGAGTATTATTGTAGGGATATGGCAAAAATTAACTAGTACTGGATGTATGGTCTTTTTAACCTAATACCACCTGTCTCTTGCCCAGGGGCCTCCACCAACCCTGATCCACTCTTGCTCAGAAGATTTTAAATCAGAGCACTAAATTGTGCCCCTGCCGTCACTATTTACATATGTGACCTTGCATTGTTCCTACTATTTTAAAAATAGGTAACAAACCAACATATGAGTACTTTAAGTCAGCCCATAGACTAGGACAGAGACAGCTGTTTGCTTCAGCAGCAGCTGGTTCTTTTTTAAAAGCCTGGGATGAAAAAATACTTTTAGTTAAAATCTTACTTGACATCGATAAAAAGAATATCCTAAATTCTTAGTAATTATGAATATTTTATACATGACATTTGAGTTTAATATGGGATTTGACTTTGACATTTCTCTTCATGTATACATGATACGCTTGATGTATACTAAAACGTGTGTATGTGTATATATCTCAGTTTATTGTACCATATAATTTCAATTTTTTCCCCATACATTCCATAGCATTTAAGATGCCCAAACCACAACATCTCACTCTTTATTGTATAAATAATGCACTATATAACAATTGTAACACTGCTGTGTGCTGGGGCCTTCAGTGGAGAATAGTCAGTGGTCCTTGGCAACAACAACATATGAGCCACAAATTAGAGCCAAAAGAGACATACGATAAGCCAAGGGTCAAAACTGCAAGAGCAGAACCAGGACCAAATCAAAACTAAGGAGAAATTTTTAAACAAGCTGTGGTCAAAACACAGACAGTAGCACAGTACCAAAATCAAAAACAAGCAGTGTTCCTGCAGTGTTTAACCCCATTGATGCTGGGGCCAGCCAAACTGACCCGCCTTGGGGTGCTGATCTGCTGCACGACCGCACAAAGGGCTTTTGTTAGATTTGTTGTAAGTGGTAAATTTTCAAGAGTACTTTTTAATTTTTTCTTGGACTGCAAGAACCTTTATATTCCTATTCTGGACAATACTGTGCATTTTGTATACATGTATTTGTATGTTATTAGTGTTTTTTGTATTAGTTATACATCTTGTACAATTATATACAAGCCAGAAAGTGATCTATATGACGAGACATACTGGGCAAGTATTCCTTGGCATCATTGCATGTGGATTATACGATATCTTTTCTGGTTTTTGATGTTTATTTTTTCAATTAGCAATTGGCAAAAGCAAAGATGTAGCAGTTATTCTACAAGTAGTCTAGTCTATTCACCCTCCTGTTTCAATTCATCGGAAATGGCACTGCTACAAGACTCACACGCATGAAATACTTGCAAACATGAACTTACAGTTTTCCTAATTGTGTACAATAGTCACACTTAATTTCTCTTGATTTTTATTTTGAACTATTATTAAATCCAAATGAATACACTAAAAGCTACTTACTCCATTAACCTTGTACATTCTCGTCTATTTCCAGGCCTTCCAACAACAACCAGTGCAGGCATTCTGTTGCTTTTACAGCAAATACAAAACATGGCCTCTATCCAATTTTTAATCAGCTGTACAGATGGGTTTGTTTCACAAATGCACTTGGCTGCACAGATGGAAGTTCCTGAATGCCTGACAAGGTGTTAAAACTGTTACTGAGATTACAAAGGAATGAGAAAAGAAACACAGGAAATTATAAAATAATCAGACTGGACTTCGTCTCTAAAGGGTTTATTAGTTCAGAAGTTGAATTTTGTCCTTGGCAAGTATGAACCAGTCTTTAAAATAGTTTGAGTAAACATATATCAAGTTAAGCATGAAAGCTATTTTGTGTATCCCACAAGAACAGATGTGATCTCAGAAGAACCTGGTGCTCTACTGATAAAAAGTCAGTGTTACCAGCTGAGAGCTTCGTAGATGTAATCGTCTAAGGGCAGAGCAGACGGTAGTAGCAGCAGATTTAGCACAGACGATCTGCTCACATTATTTTACAGTTAGAAGCAATCTATGTGACAAAAAAGAGCATGAGGATTTAAAAGATAATGGAATATTTGTCATAAATGAAACCGCCCACTATTTGATGTTATTTATATCTGGATGGCCGAGAATCCATAGACTTTATTTTGGGTTTAAAAAAAAAATGCATAAAAACACTTTCTTATTTAGCTGAATATTTTTTCTTAACTCCTAAAGGGGATATATCACCAACAACTCATCCCCTATCAACATACTGCTCCATTCAATGCCTATAAGACTAAAAGTTCTATTGACAATCAATAAAGTGGCAGTATGCTTATTGGGGGTCCCAGCAATGGGTTCCTCACAATAATAAATTTATCCACTATGCTGTGGGTAAAAAAAATGTTGTTGGTGGGACAACTTAGTTACCAGCATCACCTGGTGAGGCCTTAAAGCCAATGTATCAACATCAGGTACATGACTTTTTATTTTTTCCACAGCAACTTGTCAGCACCCATGTGGGGATCCCGGTGGCACAGTCTATTTTCTTTTTTTTTTTTTTAAATGTCACCAGGTTCCCACCCTCGGTGCCATTCTCTTCTCATTCTCCGACTAGGCTCTATGCACTGGAGGTGGGCCCAGCGCCCCCCAGTGTGACGATATCCCCTCCCCACTTTGATCCACCCTCATTAGAATCAAAAGAGTTGTGTCACAGAGGAGAGGGGATATCTTCACACTAGGGGTGGGGGGGGGGGGCATTAGGCCCATCTTAAGTGCATAAAGCCAGGCCAGTGTAAGAGGAGACCATGGCACAGGAACCAGGCAACATTTGGAAAAAAGGAAATGTAAAGAAGTTATTTACCTATAGTACATTCGCTTTAAGAACACTTTTGTTGTTGTTGAATACAATAATCCATGACTCAATTTTTCCATCAACATGTCATTTAAGGGTTTGCTTTTAGAAAGATAAATTGTATGTTTGAATGGAAGTATGTTAATATGTAGCTGTTTTCTTTTCTTTTTTTTGCAAGCTGAAGTTTACATGGAACCACAAATTTACATGGTGACTTTATTGAGCACATCAGTATGATCATGGCAGTCTCAAAAAACTATAAATATTTAATAAATATTATAAATATTTAGTATGCCCCCCCCACTTTTTTTTTCTTTGTGGCAATTTTTATGGCCTAAAAATAACGTTAAAAAAAATGCCAATATGACGCGTGGTGTTATTTTCATGCGTGTGCGGTTTTTTTTGCCTTTTTTTTTTTTCTGGCGTTTTCGACTTTATGTATGAATAATCTTTTTTGTGTGTGTTTTTGTATGCACCGAGATGTCTGTGCTTCCTTTTCCTCTGCCAAACTTCCTTTGACTTTCTGCTAACATCTGGTCGCTGGAGTTTTTCCAAAAAGAAGCAAAAAACTCCATGGCATTTTTATTGGCATTCTTCCCAGATTTGAAGGCAGTGTGAAGCCAGCCTTCTACATTTTTTACCATCTTATTATTTAAAATTGTTTTTGTGTTTATTTTGAGAACTATATTTTTTTGTTTCTCTGTTGACGATTTTAGGGTGTTTGAACACTTTTTAATGTTTTAAGTATGTCGCAGGATGGAATAAAACTTAAATTCTTGATGATGTCCTGAGATGCGATGTCCTCTCAGGACACCACCTAAGAGGGCACAGGTAAAAGTCATATTTTGTGATTGATTTTAAAGTCAGCCCCAAATGAGGGTATTTGCTGCTAGTCCTTTGAACGCTATTAGGAGCACATTATAGTGTCAAAGCTTGGACCCACCAGAGGACCCTCTGGTACTTTGGTGGGCCAGCCTACTTAATTAAAGGGAAACTATCAGCAGGTTTTTATGTAAGTACTATGTACCTGTAGCAACAGCTGCAGATTTCTGCACCAGTTTTCTTCTTTCCTATTGACTCTGTTTCTCAGTAGTTAGATCCAAAGGCAATATGTAAATTAATCTTTTTGGTGCACTGAGGGCGTTTCTCGGCCACTCAGTACACTGACCCACCCACTAGCTCATACGTCCACTCCTATTTACGTATATTTATCTATGCATAACAGGCCATGTCTCTCCTCAGATAAGAGTAGGAGGGGATGTATTAGTTGGGGGGTGTCAAGAACATTTCAGCAGGTTTGTATGTATGAGTTTTGAAAGAGCCCCCCTTTAACTCTTTCCCTTAGCAACTTTTTTCTGCATCCTTTACTCCTTTACTTATTGATCTATAACCTTTGTTATCCTTTAAAATCTATATATTTATATATCCACTGAGCTGTATCGACGGCTTATTTTTTGTGGCACAAATTGTACATTTAAAGAAGCATCTTTTTCTTTCAAATGAACTGGTGTCAGAAAGTTATATCGATTTGTTATTTACTTCTATGAAAAAAATATTGTCTTCCCATACTTATTAGCTGCTGTATGTCATGCAGGAAATGCTGTTTTACTTTCAGTTTGACACAGTGCTCTTTGCTGACAACTCTGGCCGAGCCGGGAACTGTCCAGAGCAGGAGGTGTTCTCTATGGGGAATCCCAATAGAAAACCTCTCCTGCTCTGGAGAGTTCCTGTCTCGGCCAGAGATGTCAGCAGGGAGAACTGTGTCAGACTGAAAATAAAACAGCATTTCCTGCACGACATACATCAACTAATAAGTATGGAAAGACTTGAGATTTTATTTTGTAGTTTTAGATACTAATTTCAAAAATATTTTTTTAAGCATATATATATATTTTTTTCAGTTTAGTTATCCTATGGGACTTGAACAAGCAATTATGTTCAAGCAGTCACTTTTACAACGTCTCACAACGTCTTTTTTTTTTTTATATAAACGTCCGTCGCTTGATAATGAGAAACATTATTAATGATTATGATCATTAATAACATCCATCATTATCAAAAGATGGACATTTTCATGTAAAAAAGGTGATGTGGGAACATAGCCTTACACTGCACTGCAATACTATTGTGTCACAATGTACTGTCATTTCTGCTTATGGCAGGGTGTAATTAGAAATTGGTTATGGAAACCATAGAGGCTATGTCAAATGATTGGCAGCATTGATTGCTGTAACAATCACAGATGTACAGCAAAGAAAGATAAATTGTAAGAAAAAAAAAATGACTGCATTATTGGAAAAGAAAACTTCCAGTAGAAAGCACCCTCTAATTACTCTGCATAATAATTCAACATATTACAAACAACACATAAAGGATTTAAGTCTTATTCTATGTAATGCAGCAATAAAAAAAATTATGACTAGTTTATTGTAAGGGCTTTATCATGTAATACCATGCACTTTTTTTTTTTTTTTGAGTGCACATAAGTAGGTTGTAGGTCACAATATTCAGCAAATATCCAACAAGACATTTTTAAAAGCAAATGGAGCTCTAAAGATATTTTTAGGTGAATTTTAACATAAGACACTTTAAGGCTATGTTCATATGAAATTTTTTCCTGTCCATTTTTCAAAATGATGTCAGTCATTTTGAGTACCAAATGACGTCCTACATTTTGTGTTTTTGGCCCCCCTCATTACAAAGATGGCCATTGGTACATTATTCTAGTTCAGGCCTTTTTCGGTGTGGTTCTATATTGAAGGTCCAATATATTTAGTATTGAAGAAAGTGAAAGGATGGTGGAAAAAAATAATGCATATGGACAACTAAAAAATTGTGTCCGTTGTTTGGAAAATATAGTCTGTGAATATTTGTAATGAACATTAATTTGACATCTGCACAAACAACGTCCGTTATTTAATACACATGTGCATTGGGCGTCCATCATCTATTGACATCAATGCACTTCATTAATGTCAATCAAAATGCGGCCTTTACTCAGTGTGAATATAGTCTTCTAGAATAAAAATGAATTCAAGATTATTATTTTTTTTAAGCAAACGCAGGTGTAATTAATGTAAAAAGCAAAAGCAAAATAATAGCAGCAGTAGACTTTATGTCCAATGCCATTAAATGGGTTATCCAGCGCTATAAAACATGGCCATGGCACTACTCTAGTCTCCAGTTCAGGTGTGGTTTACAAATAAGCTCCATCCACCTCAATGGAACTGAGTTACAAAACCTACCCAAACTGGAAACAACAGTGGTGCTGTCTCTAGAAGACATTGACCATGTTTTTGTAGCATTGGATAACCACTTTAAAGGGAAGTGAGTGAGTTGGTCCCAGTACCTTATAGCTGCCGAGCATAGATCTCTTAACTGTGCCAAATTAAAAATCTTAACCTTTAATTATCAACAAGTCATGAGGGTGGAGTCGCAATGGCATATAATCCTTTCCTAACCACTCACTGAGTGCTAGTAAGTTAATGCATAGCCCACCACTTAAGCGTAACTGGATAAGAAGAGGGTGGAGGCAGCATGACTACATGCCGCTGCAGCTCTGCCCTCATGCCTAGTTACTGAGCGCTGGGATGGATGATTAAAGATAAAGATTTTGAAGTTGCTGCCCCACAGGAGACACGGTGTCGGAGAGCTCTGCCTTTCAGTTGTAAAGTACCGGGGCCAACTTACTCTCCCTCAAGGAGATGATTGGTTCCCTTTAGCAGATAAATTATAAGATAACCTGTCAATCATATAATAGTTAATATGTTCATGAAATATATTATTGCGCAATGTTTAGTTATTTTCTTTCCCAGCACAATGGCATATTATTTGTGCGTATAATTTATCTCAGGGATAAAGACTATTTCAATTATAAGAGCATGCCCAAATGAATATATGCTTTGCACATATTCCTGATTTTTAACGCTTAAATAAATAAGCAAGTAATTAGGCTTGTCATATAAGCAATTTGCCTTAACCTTCACCACAATAGATGTCAGAGGAAGAGAACTAATTATTTTGCTTGAGATCACCAAAATCATGATACATCAAGCTTTTCAGGCAAAACTGTTTACAATCTGCTAGAAACAAAGCTTTAAAGGAAACACTGTACATAATGACATTCACTATGAACAAAATGCGAGGAAGCTATAATTTTATTGTCATCTACCTTTAAATGCTCATAGCATCTTCTCAGTATCCCATGGAAAGTCAGAAGTGTCAATGTACAAGGCTTCATTAAGCAAATATTGGGACTAATTCAGAGAAACACATGCAAAACATATAGCAGCTCCAAAATAGATCAAATGCTTGTTTTTTACATGTATTATTGATATGTTCAACCAGCTAACAGCAGTTATTACAGTACACTCTACATTAAAATCTACTCTCACTAATACAAAAATATTTTATATATTTATTGTTTCTTTGTAAGCATTCATGTCACATCCCAGTATTGCACACCTGTAAAGAGCAGGGCAAGCCTTTTTAAGTATGCCTGTATTTATTATGAACGGTGGTTACATTAGACAATTGTTATTGCTTTAAAGCGACTCTGTACCCACAATCTGCCCCCCAAAACCGCTTGTACCTTTGGATAGCTGCTTTTAATCCAAGATTTATCCTAGGGTCCATTCAGCAGGTGATGCAGTTATTGTCCTAAAGTTGTTTTAAGCTTGTAGCCCTGTGTCAAATTGGCATGGCCTAGAGTGTCTATGCCCTAGGCTTGCACCACCTCTCCGTCCCTCCTCCCCGCCCTCTTCACCATAAGGAATGTCCCATGCAGGATTTCTCCTATCCACGAGTGTGAACACTGCACTTGTGTTAGATTGTTAAGGAACCTGCAGTTTTCAGACAGGTGATGAATAGGAGAAATGCTGCCCAGGTGTGTTGCTAATGGTGAAGAGGGAGGGGAGGAGGAACAAAGAGGAGGTGCAGGCCTAGGACATAGACACTCTAGGCCACGCCATATTGACATAGGGCTGCAAGTTTAAAAGTTGTTTTTTGAGACAATAATTGCATCACCTGACATACCACAGGACAGATCTTGGATTAAAAGCAGCTATCCGAACATACAAGGGGTTTGGGGAGGTCTTCTATCAAAAGGATCTCACTGTGACTGATGACTGATTGCCCTTTAACCCCTTAGCGACCCATGACGTATCTGATACGTCATGGTGCCGCTCGGGGTGTTCAGCGTGCAGCCGGGCAGTGCCTCTATTAGCCGGCGCGGGTCCCGTTGCCACGCCGGCTAATTAAGCCTCTAAGTGCAGCTGTCAAACCTAACAGCTGCACTTAAGAGGCTTCAGACCTCACGTCCCTGGTGTCTAGTGGGACGGATCTCCCCCCCGCGATGCGATCGCAGGGGGGAGATCCGTTCTTCTGCCCGTGTCGGGCCTCAGCGTCGGAATGACGCTGATCCCGGCTCGGCAATAGATTGCTATGGCCTGCAGCAGGCCATAGTAATCTATGACGTATCTAATCGATCTTTGCTGTGTATATACACAGCATTGATCTCTATGAGAGATCAGTGCTGTCTATATACAAGTCCCCCAGGGGGGCTTCTAGTTACAGTAAAAAAAAAAAAGTAAAAAAGTGTTTTTATTAATAAAAAATCCCCTCCCCTAATAAAAGTCCAAATCACCCCCCTTTTCCCATTTTATAAATATAAATTAATAAATAAATAAACATATTTAGTATCGCCGCGCGCGTAATCGCCCGAACTATTAATTAATCACATTCCTGATCTCGCACGGTAAACGGCGTCAGCGCAAAAAAATTCCAAAGTGCAAAATTGCGCATTTTTGGTCGCATCAAATCCAGAAAAAATGTAATAAAAAAACGATCAAAAAGTCGTATATGCGCAATCAAGGTACCGATAGAAAGAACACATCATGGCGCAAAAACTGACACCTCACACAGCCCCATAGACCAAAGGATAAAAGCGCTATAAGCCTGGGAATGGAGCGATTTTAAGGAACGTATATTTGTTAACAATGGTTTGAATTTTTTACAGGCCATCCGATACAATATAAGTTATACATGTTATATATCATAGTAATCTTAACGACTTGAGGAACATGCATAACAAGTCAGTTTTACCATAGGACGGACGGCGTAAATGCAAAACTCCCCGAAATCAAAACAAATTCTTTTTTTTTTCAATTTGACAGCGCAAATGATTTTTTTCCGGTTTCGCAGCATATGTTATGGAAAAATAATGCCTGTCATTGCAAAGTACAATTGGTTTAGCAAAAAATAAGCGCTCATATACGTCTCTAGGTGAAAAAACGCAAGCGCTATGGACTTTAAAACTTAAAATGGAATAAGCAAAAGCGCAAAAACGAAAATAGGCTTTGACCTTAAGGGGTTAAGCAGAAGGAGAAATACCATTTTTATAATATGCCTATATTATGCCTATATTATGACATCAAGAAGAAGTAAGGAATGGAAAAAGCTGTGGGTTCTTTTCTTACTTACTTGGGCAATAGACACAAATGATACCAACGACTCAAATGAATGCTATCATGCTTTAGTTTAGGGAAGATGAGTGTATATAAGAGTTCTTAAGTCATTGAGTTCCATAATATGTAGGGGGATCTGTAACCTTTTAAAATATAGCTGTCATTGAGACATGTCAAAAGTTTTTAACAGTGATGGTATAAGTACTGAGAACTACCCACTGATGCATGGGGAAAACACTCAGCCGAGCTCTGTTTCTACTCACAGTCTTTTTGCAGGCTGAAGACTGCTGCATAGACTTTCGATACAGCCCACCTTAAAAGGCAAGGACATGTCAAAAGTTCTGAAATGACAATAACATTCTAACCCTTTTCTGATACTTGACTTCAAGGGGTGGTATCTCAGAAGTATAAGGAATGTGAAAATTGTCCAGGCTTCTGCAAGTGCAAAATATCCAAAAGCTCCAGGTAGTAGAAGGGTTAAGGTAGACATAGTGAGCTTACAATCAAAACTCTATCTGTACAGTATAACCACCTTAATAAAATAAATAAATAAATAGCAATATAATTGTGTTCATTAATTTTACCTAATTAGCATCAACAGTTTATAAACAATAGCATTCATAGCTTTTAAAATTGATAGTCTATAGTATCTGTATTACACCTGCAAAAGTGTGCATTCCAAGCACAATCCAATTATAATGTAAACAGACCATATATAACTGAAGAGAAAGACAGCTTAAGGGGAGAGTTATCTGTGTATGTCTATTAATAACAGGAAATCACATTTCTAACAAGAGATTGCAGGTGTGGCGCATTGAGAACGTTAATCATAAACACACTTGAGACAAAGGTGTTGATGACAGGTAAAAGTAGCTTCTTGTTTTTCTTCCTATTTCAAACTTGTCTAATATTATAAGAGTAATTGTACATTTCTTCCCAGCAGCTCTCTTTAGAGTAATATTTTAATATCTCCAAAATGTAAAGGATATCAGCAGGGTGCCATCAAGAAGTTCTTTTAGATATTTAGGAAACAAAACATTTACATGTTCTGTAGAGGGAAGTTGGAAAATAAAATGGGGGACCTTTTGAACTTAAAATACTTAGTAATTTTCTTCTTGATAGAAATAGAATTCTCTTGTTCTCTAAGCAAATATTCACATACTGTGTGATTTATTTAAAAAGTTACCAAATCCATCACTTGAAATATCTTCTAATATGAGTTTCAGGAACAGATAAACAGCGTTCAAAGCAGTTCTTTAGAGTCAATAGAGGTTAAATATCAGAGCCCAACACTGCACAACTGTATTAATAAACAGAACACTAAGGCAAAGGGAGGGTTGGGGTTCAAACTATGGATTTAAAGATGTCTTGACTAGGAATGAGCAAATTTACAGTACTAGCAAAGGGCTTTGCTAGGCTTGGCCATTGGATTATTAGCCAGCTGTCTTTGAATTCTGCGCCGCTCTACTCTGGAAAATCTGAATCCAGCCCTGATGAACCTCTCCCAGTTTCCCAGGACTAGATCCAGCTTTTTTTGGCACCTGGAATGGAGCGTCACAGAGTTCAAAGGCAGCTGGTTGTCAAGCTGATGACTGAGCCTAGTGAAGCACTTTGCTAATACCAGTGGCATAGCTACCATAGAGACAGACCACACAACGGCTATAGAGCCAATGTTGCTGGGTTACCCAGGCCCCCCTTGGCAAAACCTAGCCTGCCTTAATAGTACTAGATACCGCCCCCGACAGAGACAGTGTCTCAGCGCTGATTCCTGCACTGCAATGCACCATGAGCGCCTAGGGAAGCACAGGGAAGCTAACAGTCACAAAGTTTCCTTTCTGCTTCAGGGACACAGCTTGTGTTACAATATAGTATAATTGACCCTTCCTCCGGGATAGCCACTGTTCTTTAGGGTTTGATGTTTTTCTCTCTTTTTAATGAATTGTTTTTAATATGTGTATTTAATAAAGATAAATATTTTTGCCTGCGTAAGTTCAGCAATATTCTTTCTTTTTAGGTAATTGCTTGTATAGCTATAGTAGCAATATGACTACATGCATAGAAGTTAGATAGGCATTTGCCAAGAGACAACTGTTACCGATTAATGCATGTGGAAAAAAAGTGTAGATACATGGCTCTGTAGCATCACTGCTGGCATGATCACTCCCCCCCCCCCCCCCCCCCCCCACACACAGACAGCACTGATTCCTGCACTACAATGCATCATGAGCGCCTAGGGAAGCACAGGGAAGCTAACAGCCACAAAGTTTCCTTCTTGCGTCTTGTGAGGGGGTACCCTGCCAAACACAGCTGAGCGCCAGTTTACAGAGGGCTAGTCATACCTATGTCTTGTGTCCTTCTGCTTAACCCCTCATGTACTGCAGTGTACGGCCGGGTTCACACAATATATGACAGAGGCTGATCTGTGACACAGCCGCTATCCATTTCTGTCTGGATAGAAAACTCACTGTGCTGCCTTAATTACTGCTCATATATCACAAAGCCCATATAATCTGCAGTTCTCCATATGTAAATATACATCAGGTGGTAAAACAAATCATAGCCTAACCCTTAAATGAAAAGAATCGCACTGAACTTGCAAAATGTCATAGAGTATTATAGCAATTATATTTTTGTAGTTCAGACCATAGTGACTTTGCCCATAAATAGCATCAAGATTTAAATAGTCTTAAGTATTTATATGATTTAAATTATGATGTTTTTTTTTTTTTTTTTCAAGTGTAACTTTCCACTATAGAGATGCAGGTACTATCATATTATGAGGGTGTTTTTCCCCTGAAACAATCAATGCATTACTGCATGCAATGGCATTTGTTCATATTTACTTTTTTATTAATGCAGAATCCTACAGAAAGAAACCTCTTTATGCTTTGGTGTACATTTAAAGGTATATATATAGATTGTAGTTCAAATTATTTTTGTGCTTGACAACTTACAAATTTTGAATATTGTAAGACAATTACAATTAATGAGGAAATAAATTAAAATTGTCGGAAAATACCAAACCAATAATTTATAGCTAATATGAATAACCCATAATAGTACAGTCATGCCATACAACTGTGCAAAACAAGAGCATGGGTGTGACTAACATAGAAATAATAGAGAACTATGGGTAGATTTGCAATCTACTTGTCAAGGCTTTGATGCAGTACCATGTGGTATATATTAGAAATGTCCTATCAAAGTCCTCCTGTAAGCACTCGGGCCGTGTGCTAGGCTCAGCCATAACAGCCAGACTGCTTCTCATGTTTTGCTCTGCTATTCCATGCTGTATCAGTGGCCAGTGTTTCACTCTCTGGCCGATTAGCATAGGTGTAGTGTGTTCACTGATTTTAGACAGACAGTTGACTTATCAGTCAGCTATCGGTACCTGGGCAGGACCTGGAGCCTCAGCCCCAATCACGCCTGGGGCTCCAGGCTACATAAGTATCCTCACTTGTCTCATGTTCCTTGCCTGCAATAGTGGCTAGTTTGACTAGTGTTACTTGACCTAGCATTTCCCTGCATTTGTATTCTTGTTACCTGAATTCTGCTTTTGACCCTTTGACTACCCTTTTGAAGACAGTTTTGTACTTCGCTGCTCAGTTGGTTTCTGAATCGGACTTCTGACTTCCCCTTCATTGTGTTGTGTATTGTCTCGTTCTGTTCAGTGTTGCACTAAGTGATGTCAGGGACTGCCATCCAGTTGTGCATTGCTATTTAGAGAATCTTCTTTGAGACCCCCTTTCCAAACCAATTTTTTTTTGTGACTACCCCCTCATCTGATCAATGACCATTTTTTGTGCAGATTTTGTAGCTAAAGAACCACATAAAAAGACCAGAAACGTTAAAATTGCTACCCAGCAGCACTGACAGGGCCATGATGAAAGAGGAGGGGTAGGGAGTGCTTGAGCAGGATAAGAGAGAGTGGAAAGCAGAAGGAGGAGTGGCTTAGCTGGGAGGAGGAAGAAGGAGTGCCATAGCATCCAGGTACAGCACTAACAGTGGAACCATGCGGGGAGCAGCTCCAGCAGCCACTGGGACCCCCCAGACTGACCCTCCCTCCTTCCCTGGCAATTAGCGTCCTATGTGCCTATGTTATCCGTGGTAGGTCCTGGCTTCCAATAAAAGCCAGGGCCTGCCAAAACTGTCAGCACTGGAGTCACACTCCGGTGCTGACAGTCAACTCTGTCTAGTTGACAGTCAACTAAATACATGACTGCAGCATCTATAGGGCTGCAGAGAGAGAACTCTCCTTCTGTTGACCAGTGGGGATCTGTGATGTGAATGTAGAGTCACAATGTTGATTGCGCATATACGACTTTTTGATCGTTTATTACATTTTTTCTGGATTTGATGCGACCAAAAATGCGCAATTTTGCACTTTGGAATTTTTTTGCGCTGACGCCGTTTACCGTGCGAGATCATGAATGTGATTAATTAATAGTTCGGGCGATTACGCGCGCGGCGATACTAAATATGGTTTATTTATTTATTTATTTATTAATTTATATTTATAAAATGGGAAAAGGGGGGTGATTTGGACTTTTATTAGGGGAGGGGATTTTTTATTAATAAAAACACTTTTTTACTTTTTTTTTTACTGTAACTAGAAGCCCCCCTGGGGGACTTGTATATAGACAGCACTGATCTCTCATAGAGATCAATGCTGTGTATATACACAGCAAAGATCGATTAGATCGGTCATAGATTACTATGGCCTGCTGCAGGCCATAGCAATCTATCATTCCGACGCTGAGGCCCGGCACGGGCAGAAGAACGGATCTCCCCCCCGCGATCGCAACGCGGGGGGGGGGGGAGATCCGTCCCACTAGACACCAGGGACGTGCGGCGCAGTGCCTCTAAATGCAGCTGTCAGGTTTGACAGCTGCACTTAGAGGCTTAATTAGCCGGCGCGGCAACGGAACCCGCGCCGGCTAATAGAGGCACTGCCCGGCTGCACGTGTCAGCCGGGATCAGCGCCGTTCAGAGCGGGGTCCCGGCGGGACCCCGCTCTGAACACCCCGAGCGGCACCATGACGTATCAGATACGTCATGGGTCGCTAAGGGGTTAATATTGTGGCATGGTGGAGTTTATTTATGTTCCTACATAGTATAACATCTTAACTTACAGTAGTGGTGGTTATTTAAACATCATGTGACTAATGAATACTTAGGAATTGCACAGAAAGACTTTTTTTATTTGCTATTTTATGTAAATGTAAAAAAAAACACTTCTGTATGATCTGTTTGTTTATTTTTGAATATCATGGATAATGAGAAACGTTATACATGGCATTATTTTCTAGCAAGGTCAGTCTCTAATGTGAAGGGATCAATATGTTTAATGAGAAAGCACATGGTATTTTATAATTTGTCTACCTTAAACATCTGGTTGTGTTTGATAAGAAAAAGCTTTCATGTTCCACCCAAAACAGCACCATATTTAGGTAAGTAGATTAAATGCCATTAGCTCTAATACCTTTTTAAACAAAGTAATCTGTTGAAGTGATAATGGATTTTAAAATAAGTATAGTCATTAAATTGGTTTTACAAGACTGCTCTTTCTCTCTGACCACATGAATGTCTGAAACTGATGCTTAATTATAATAGTATACTGTATGCACTATGTTAACAGATGATTCATTTTATCCTATATTTAATGTAGAAATAATATTATCACAAGTATGCATCATCAATTAAAATTGTGTTAGACTTGTTTGGACTACATTTAACCCCATAAGGACCGATGACGTACCCGTACTTCATTGTGCCCTTAAGGCAGTTCAGGGAGGGGTCACCTTGTGACCCTGCTCTGAAAATCGTGGCTCCTGGCTGCTATCTGCCGATTGCTGTGCCTGACTAATTAGCCATTAAAATGCAGCTGTCAAAACTGACAACTGAATTTAAATGCTATGAAAAGACCCATCTCTAGTGGATGGACCCTGTCTAGTGGTCCCTGCAAGTAAGCGCCTATCTCTCTGAGATTTACCAAAATGTAAATAAAACATATAATAATACAGGGGGGGATTATTTAATTTCCTAATGATATGTATTTAATAAAAGTCATGTATTAATCTACTGTTATTAAATGCATTTTTTATTGATCCCCTTTAGGTATTCTTAGCAATTGATTAGGTTTTAGTTGGGCTGCCACTGGGTTGACTGCATCTAGACATGTATGTAGACACGATTACATTTATTATTGACCAATAATGGTGTTTTAGTGTATCAGATTTTAAGGAAGGCTTTTGTTTATATAAACACAGGGGGTATCAAGATAGATAGATAGATAGATAGATAGATAGATAGATAGATAGATAGATACATTTTCTGACATATAAGCAGGAATGTGAAATGCCATATACGCTACATAAATTCAGGAAACAGTAGCTTCGGGATTAGGCCGAAGGAGTATCTTGGTGATAATGTCACTGCTTTTGAAGCAGACGAGGTGAACCATGTTCAAATTCTAGTGTCAGCCCTCCTTGTGACCTTAGGCAACTTACTTTATCAACTCATGCCCAAGGCAGCAGAATTAAATTGTAAAGTTGTGCAGTGTAGAGATATTGTGCCCTCAGTATTATATGTGAGATGTTGAAAGACTGTCAGTGCTGCATAAAAAGAGCAAGTATATGAATGGAATTCAAGCAGAATAGTTTGATAACAATGGAAGAACATTATGATTGTACACTTTCCTCACATATTGCATTATTTTCATAATTAGCTTTCTTTTTTCTTAGCTGGTATAGACAGATGACATTTTCCTATGCAGTTACAATTTGTTTCTGCAATGCTTTTATTATTCTCAATACCTGCTTCTTTTACTCATCTTCCTTCTGCAAAATTAACATATCATTATTATCCCCATGCAGCCAGCTTACCACTCTCAAAATTACCTTAAGTGTGGCTTCACATGTACTGAGTTTGCAGTGAATTTCACGCTGCAGGTTTCGCATCGAAGTTCGCTGCTGTACTCAGCACCATTATTGTTTATGGTTCTGCATTCTCACATCAGATTTTCATTACACTGCGAGAATGTAGTGACAGCCATGTTTAACTTATTGGCTGCCATGCTGGTAAAAATAATAAACAGCTCATGTTTACCTGCCCGCGCTCCCTTGTTACGCTCCTTCATGACTCCCTGCTCATTGATGGCCTGCAAAAGAGCGGTCTGTGGAGCCTCAGTTACAAGTCTCAAAACACAGAAATAGCCAGATATGCCTCCAGGGGAGGAAAGCCTATTGCCAAGGGGCTGACTCCCAGTGGGGAGACCACCAAACCGCTCTGATACATAGGCCCTAAACGACACAGGGCGTATATTTACACCCTGAGGCTGCCTCGGCGAGTTCAGAGGGGGGCCACGCGGCGACCCTGCTCTGAACCGCTGTGGTCCCGAGTGCCGCATGTAGCCCTGGACCGCGACTATTAAAAAGTTGACAGCTGCATCTGATTACTTATGCAGCCTGATACCTGGTGGTCTAGTGGCGGAGATCACCCCCTGGGACGTTGTCTCGGAGGGGCGATCTTCATGTCTGCTGCCGGCCGGGGTCTGCGCCGTAATGGCGCTGATCCCAGCTCGGCACTCAGTTGCTTCCGGCTGCAGCAGCCGAAAGCAATCGAGTGCCTATCTCATCGATCTATGCTGTATTACTATATACAGCATAGATCAATGAGAGATCAGAGAGCATATACTAGAAGTCCCCCAGGGGAACTATAGTATATGTGTAAAAGTAAGAAAAAAAGCGTTAATATTTATTAAAACCTCCACTAATAAAAGTTTGAAGCACCCCCCCTTTTCCCATGTTATAAATAAAAATAAATAAATAAATATGTTTGGTATCGCTGCTTGGGGACTTCTAGTATAAGTACATTGATCTCTCATTGAGATCTACGAAGTATAGTTATACTGCATAGACCAATGAGATAGGCACTTGATTGCTTTCGGCTGCTGAGTGCCGAGCCAAGATCAGCACCATTGCGGCGCAGACCCCGGACACGGGGATCGCCACTTGGCGACGTCGCATGGGGGGGGGCGCGATCTCCCCACTAGACACCAGGGATGAGGCTGCATGAAGTATTCAGATGCAGCTGTCATCTTTGACAGCTGCATCTGAATATTTAATAAGGTGGCATGGTGATCCTGCCAGTGGCATACCTAATGATGAAGAGGGTGGGGAGGAGGGACGGAGGGGTGGGGCAAGGTTAGGGCACAGATACTCTAGGCCACAACAGTTTGACACAGGGCTGCAAGTTTAAAAGTAGTTGTTTAGGACAATAATTGCATCACCTGCCAAACGGACCTCAGGACAGATCTTGGATTAAAAGCAGCTATCCAAAGGTACAAGTGGTTTGGGGGGGGGGGGCAGATTGTGGGTACAGATTAGCTTTAAAACCCAAACTAGCTGCAGCACTAAGGGGTTAATAACCATAGGACATTAAAATTCACTTTCAAGCTTGCTTTAGTAAGGATTTTAAAGGTTTTCATCATCAATCATCATCATCTCTTAATGGGTATATTGAATAATCTATGTTTTCAGCCACACTTCTTTATAGAGTTGCATTTTTTTTTTATCTGTGATTGTGTTGTAATGGCATCTTCTAGACTCTAGATCATATCTTCTGTCATATAGTTTGCTAAGAGTTTATGCTTCTGTTGTATAAAAGTTGTGTTACATATAATTATGCATCTTATTTTTCTTTAAGTAACTCTGATCTCAGATGCACTGCAAATATTTTTTCCATCTTCTCTGTACGAAAGGCTTAACATCATCCTGGTAAAAGCTACACAGCATGAACATTTATAGGTGTCATTCAATCTCCCATCTGTTTGTAAGGATAAGGAGCACCACTGACTTGTATTCTTCACTGTAGGTTTAATAAATCTTAATGGATTAAGGTCTGCACTATCTAAAAAATGACTGTTAAAATCATACTAGCTATATCTCATCTTTATGTACAACATCTCTTCTTGACATTATGCAGTGCGGCATGCTTAGTGACTATGTTTTGTTATCGTCTCTAGCTGTAGACAAGCTTTTCTTCTTTTTTTAGGACTTAAATCAATTAAAGTCCAATCTCTGTGATCATCTATTTACAAAAATGTTATCAAATTCTACTGTTATCGCATATATATATATTGGCCATTCCAATAGCTTTTTCCTTAGTCCCTTCAGAAGATAAGAAGGAAAACTGATTGATTCTGTCCAACATTTTGATGCTAGGCTTGTTATTAGGATATCTTTAAGTGCATTGTAACTTTTAGAAAGCAATATGTTTTTTTTTTTTTTCTCCTTTCGGGAACAAAATGTTGACATTTCAGCTCAGCTTTTAAAATATCCATCCAGCTGAGAACAACTATTTCTAGCTTTTTATGACTTGTTTGTACTTGTCAGGAGTCAGGACTAATGGAGTTCACCTAACCCGAATTAACAAGGATGTATCACTGAAAATTATTCCACTTATTACCACAATCTACTTTGACAGCATATGGCTGTCCTTTGGCATAATATACAGGTATATATATAGTAAAATATAGATGTTAAAAGGCTACAAACGCTAATGTTCATATATTGCTATGTAATATTTATATTGTGGTATATTTCAAATGGAAGCTTCTATTTGTCATTATTTAAAATAATAATTATTAGATGGATTTTGAGTGGTAAGAACATAAGTTAAAATATGAAAAATTTCTCTACTGCCTATTGTGTAGCCAATTTATAATGTGTTTTAGACACTTTGGCTATGTTTGCATGACGTTTTTTCTGTCCGTTTTATTTGTTTCAAAAGTATGCGAAAGAGCATGGATTCTTTTCAGAGACAGGTGTCCCTTCTCGTACTGTGCCTACTATGCTGATAGAATTGCCTGCATTGCAAAAGGTGTAGCACTCCAAATATACATTTTTCACTTGCTGGTTCTGTAGCTATGAGCTTAAGTTATCCCTCTTGAACCCTCTTCATACATATATAAGTGCTCAGCTCAGTCAAGCACTCATTTATCTGAAATGTGGAGAAGAACTGCAACATGAGCTAAGTTCTAACAACTTGCAGCGCTGGATGAAGGGGTATCCTGCTGCAAGCCTCTTGGGGAACAAAAGGATGGAACAGTCTGAGTCAACATGCCTGGTCCGTTTTTCTTCTGTTAAAGAAGAGTCCTAAGAATAGCTACAACAATTAGTTATACCCAGGTGAAACATATGGCAGCACGCTCTACTCCCCAGCTAGCCCGGATATCATTTTGAATTTTGGATGTCTGTCATTACCATGATGACTGTTGTTACATTATTCTAGTTCAAAAACTTTTGAATGTGGCTTTTTCTCTCTCTTTTTTATTTTATTTTTTTACAGTGTGAACATAGCCTTTGATAGTAGTGTAAAGAAAAGAAGATATGGCTTTGGTAAAAAAGGTGTTGTTTCAGAGTTAAAAACTTGGCACAAGATTTATGTGCAGTTTAAGCCAACTAATAGTTTTTCTAAACCTACATTACACAGTCTAACAGTGCACCAGATTTATTATAATTATCATATAGCCAATTATAATATTATCATATATCTTATATTCTAAGTTCTAAAGAACTGAAAATTATCATGTGTGAACACAGCTGGCGGCATTGCATTGACTTCAATGCAATGCTGCCCCTGCAGTAAAGAACACACACCGATTGCATTGCAATCAGGGTCCATTCTTTACTGAAAAAGAATGTAGTGTTAACATAGCCTTAGAATGGCTACAGTCATTTCTGGACTTTATTTGACAATAACCTATATAGGAAAGCCAAACCACAACCATTGATATATACGATATCATTTTATTATGTTAAAATATTTATAGAAATGAAAAAAAAATGAACATAACTCTGGAGCGTAGTAATGGATGATGACCATGGTGCATGTAAATACAGATAGACAGTATAAGTAGATAATCTACAAGTGCCTATTTGCTGAAAATCAGCATAAGGGCATAGAAAGTATACGTAGAGCAAATACTAAAACCAAGATTCAGATGTGGCCCCCATCCCAAGATATTTTTTGACTACTGCCTTATACTTCATATACTTCAGATGAATGAAGTTTTAAAAAAACTTAATTAGAATAGCTCCAGTAATTTCTGGACTTCATTTCCAACCCATTTATAGATTTCTCTATAGCTATAGTAGATCCTGGGTAGAGATGCAGTTTTCATTTGTTTACTGTACATACTATGTATAAATGTGAAGTTGTTACCTTTATGTAATGTGTTTTGATCTTGTAATGTTTCTGTTAGTTAATGCCTATTGCTTGTATAGAGCTCTCGAATCGAGGACGCTCTTTAAATAAATAAATACTACTACTACTAATAATAATAATAATAATAATAAGAAGAAGAAGAAGAAGAAGAAGAAGAAGAAGAAGAAGAAGAAGAAGAAGAAGAAGGACATTCATCAAACAGCAGAAGAACGTCTTTCTTTTTGGAGAACCTAACACTTCACATGTCACTTCTTTGAGAGGAGAGCGGTAGCAGTGGAGGAGCATGCACTCTCCCATAGATGGGCTACGACACACTGAGACAGGAAGGATTCCGCCATGGAATTCCACCTAATTTACTCAGTGTGAACATACCCTTAGTACGGATTGAAATACTTGCTGCTGGATTGCCCTGCAGATTACAAGCAGTGGGGAATACCTGTAATGCCATGCAATATATCTTCTATATAAGGTGATTGCAAAAAGTGGTCAAGTATTCAATATTCAAAAAAGTTATGTGTTTGTCACTGTTCTATGTGTTTATATTTTTTTCCTTTGTCAAAACAGATATGTGATCCTGGTGTTGAGGTTTCAAAAGCAATATTTACTCCCATCTCTTGTTGGATCTGATACCACATGACACCACGACTAGAATCTGTGAGCCTTTGCTTATCCAGCAATTGTTACCTAGGCTGCCACATACATTACATAAAAATGTGTTCCAAAATTCTAATAGAAAGAAAAACTACAATAATTGACAAATAACACTTTGCTTTATCTCCTATCATTTTGGTATACACCAAGGGAGAGTTTAGCAGGGAAAGAATTTATGAAGGCTTTCCTCTGTTGTAAAATCTGTATGAATCACACATAATTCATTTAAATTGAAATAGAATAAAGCAATATTCTAGTATTAATCCTCATTGTTTTCTTGCTATTCCTAGCTCATAATAAAAAATAAGACTGTAACTCATATGTCACATGGGGTGTTTTCCATGTTCATTGTCTACTGAGAAATATATTTACTGTGATCTGCCAAGCCAAGAGTAGAAGAAGAGTGACATCTGCCAGGAGCCCTTCTGTAACTCAGAAAAAGGGTTTTGTTCTTTGCACTTATTGTAAGTCCTTTAACCCTAATTCTTCCATTGGCTGAACTCAATGCTTTTTGGTGGGATTCAATTACAGTTTGGAGTCTGTTAACTCAGTTTGACAGTCTTCTATCATCTCCTACCAGAACATTTTTAAATAAATAAATCGACCAACCCTTGGATTCTTAGCTATGCACTCATTAGCATTTTGCAATATAGAAGTGTCTGGCATCCGTAGGGATACTTCTACACACTGGTAGGGGCTGTAGCAGTGGAACCCACAGTGGTCATAAAATGATCACATATCTGGAGGATAGGTGTAAATTGTTGATTTTGGAAAATGTATCTATATAATGTGAATTAAAAAAATTCTGGTAATTCACCATTTTTTAAAAAAATTGTCCCATTATAAGTTTCTTAAAGGGAACATTCCATAGTGTCTGTTATTTTACACACCATCAAAGTGAAGTCCGTCTTTACTTGACATCAGCCATTCAAGGGCAAATAACGGATGGTGTTTGCCGTTAAATGATGGTCGTCCAATAAATAGGCTGCCATCAAATGTTGTCAGCATAAAAATGTAGTTCAATCTGTGCTCATCATGTCATAGAACACAAGGAGCTAAACAGATTAATATATAGTTTTGTAGTATCACCACCACAGGTTGCCACCACTATAGATGTAACTGCATAATTACCATAAAAGAGCACTGTCGTGAAAAACAACTTTGCATATTCTGACAGAGGGATCCATTTTTAATATCGTCAACATTGTATGCTGAACTAGATACCATCACTAACACTTTTTACTTTACTTATTATTTCTACCATTCATCACTATTTTGGAGTTTAATTGGTAGGAAATATTATCATTATATTCCAGCTTATGGATTAGGATCATACAACAGGCATTTTTTTCTGAAAACTGAATTCAACTTGTTAATGCTTATATATATATATATATATATATATATATATATATATATATATATATATATATATATATGTATATATTATATATATAAAAAAAAAAAAATAACATTGATTGTTTTTATATGTAATTCACTCCTGTTCCCCTTCTGTGTTCTTTTCTTGTAATATCTGTAGACATATAGCCTAAATCAGTACTAATTTCTTGGCTATGCCACTCAGTACTTCTCCTTTCTTTTCTTTTTTTTAAAACTGTAATTTTTATTGATTTTTTCAGTTTGTTTTTTTCACAACAAGAGACAGACAGTGTATAATTGCATATACAGCATACATAGAGTGGAAACATACCAAATAAACAAAGCCACGTTAGAAAGAAGCCTCACTATCTAAAGTCCTGTAAAGTCCAAGTCATCATCCGTAGACGGACAGAAAGAGAATATCCGCTATACCAGTGGCGTATAAACAGTATCAGCAAAAGCATTCAGAGTGGTATACTTCCACATAAACCATCAAAGCAAGTAAGACACACAGAACAAAACATGACGTAGACAATAGACACAATAGGGAAAGACAGGGAGGGGAGGGTGATCCTAGGCTTAGATACTCATAGATGCGGCATGGGTGTCCCATAAGGCCCAAGAGTACTTCTCCTTTCATACTTTAAATATACATTTTAGCCATGCTCTTTACATTTAATATAGAACAGTTGTTCCTACCATGTTTTTGCATTTAGAGACATGAATTTCATAGTATTTTGGCTAGTGTTTCTGTCAGTATTGTGGTCAGTATTTTTTCAATCAAAACCATTAGTGGGTTGAAAACACAGAAACTGTTCACGTCTTTCTGGTATAGTTTTAATCTGTCAGCTCCACTCCCGATTTTGATTACAAATACTGACCAAAATACTGACAGGAATACAGGCCAAAATACTATGTGTGAACATAGCCATACATATATTTTTACTAACTAAGGCTATGTTCAAACGTAGTATAAGACCGACCGTTCCGTGATCCGGCCGGGTCACGGAACGGCCAGTCTCAGAAAAGATCATCCTGGCCGGTACTGCAGTACCGTCCGGATTATATTTAGTGCCGCAGAGTTCTGATGCGGGCGCATCTGTGCACGCTCGCATTAGAACTCCCCACTGCATACTATGGAGCATGCATCCGGAGCCACTCGCTCTATAGTGTGCACTGACAGTTTTTTTTGCTGCTGCTATTCAATGAATATGGTAGTTTTCTACAGCGCCGCTAGGTATACACTCCGGCCAGGATTCCCTCAGTCTGCAGCACAACATAGGTTCTGTACCAATCAACAACGGCCGTGATTAGTACTGAACTTAAGTTGTGTGAACATGACCTAGTTCTGCAACAGGTTCCCCCACCTACAGTGCCATGTGCCTAATATCTTCTTATGTGGCAGAGGTTCAGTCTCAGACACCAGGGTCCCAATGCAATTGCTACCTCTGTACCCCTTAGCTATGCTCCTGTTCTTACAGTTATATAATAAAACCTGTTACAAGACTCAAGTGCAGATTTTAGGCAAAGAACATTGAGAAAAGGAACTCGCTTTCACTACTGATTTGGCAAACTGACCTTATCTTATAGTACTTTACCTAGAAGATATTTCTGTAAAATAAAATATGCATCTTCCCTTCTGTATGAAAGACATCTCAGCTGTGGCGGTAATTATTCACAGTGTGGATCAGTTCAGAAATGGAACACATGTGTTGAGTAATAAAAGTGGCTGGCATAGCGAATGTAGCTGAAGATCAAAATTGTATTGCTAATAACAGATTTCTCATATTCTAAAAGTAGTAAATTATTTAAACCACCTTAATGTCTTTGTGAGAGGCAATGTACAGTAGTAAATATGCAAGAAGTACTCAACATTATATTTTTTACAGGAATTCATTCTGTCTTTCCACAGAGTACATTTCAGGAGAGTTGGAAACAGTTTCACAAGAGGCATTTTATTACACTGATAATGTACATACATAAAGTGATTCATGAATATATTTATACATGAACACTGATGCGTGCATATATTTCCATGTAGCCTAAAATATATAGCCAGTGGCAGCTGGTGTTCCGTGAAACTGGTGGGGGTCTACATATGGCTATTACAGCCTCAGATATTATCATCATGTCTCGTTCATTCAAGAATGTCATCTTCTGGATCAATGAACAGTTTACCTAGCCAGCTTATATCTCAAATATTCAAGTGCATGATGGCCATTTTTTATTATAGCAAAATAGAATACGATAATGCTATCGTTATTTGTACAAGCCATTATTATAAAGTGCTCCTTCTGCATAATACATGTCTGGAACACATTCTACCATGTCCTTAGTGGGAAAGGATTTACATGCACAAGAATACATGAGAAAAGTACTCTCTATGATAATGTGGATTTTGTAGCTAGTATGTGGCATGTCAACCATTTCCAGTCTTTATTGTAATTATATCATTTTCTAGCATACCATGACTGAGACAGGTGTGTCAATAAGGTGGTAAGATTATTAAAGGAAATATCTGTTTCTAGTGCCTTGTCCTTTTATGCTGTGCATACTAATTGTGGGCAGGTTTGAGGTTTGGTCAGTGTTCAGTTGACTGTTAATCAAGCGAGGAAAGGAATGGGAGGGGAAGTAAGGAAGCATTATACTCTCAATAGCCCAGGAGTTTGGGGAATGCTTATTGGACACTTTGTAAAAGAGAATTTAATCATTTTTCCATGTTATGGAAGCACAGTTGGAAATATGAAAGGTATCATGTGCTTTTTTGTGTGTAGATAGTAATCAGAAAGTGTCAGAATGTTATACAGATTTGTAAATAACCAATTTAATTATCTCTTACAAGCTGCTGTTTGCCCTGCAGTAAGTGTTACATGCTGACACAGTGCTCTCAGTTTCCCCATCTGTCCAGGAACTGTTCAAAGCAGTAAAGATTTTCTGTGGAGATTTGATACTGCTCTGGATAGTTCCTGTCTTCTAAAGAAGTGGCAGCAGAGAGCACCCTGTCAGACTGGAAATAATACTCTACTTTCTGTATGGTATACAGCAGCTGGTAAGCACTAGAAGACTAGCTTAAAAAAATAGATGTCATTTACATATTGGTATACGTTTCTGACACCAGTTGATTTAAAAAACATTTTTTCCAGAATACCCTTTAAAAGTGGTTATCTGGCGTTAGAAAAATATGGCCAATTGTCTCCAGTTCAGATGGGGTTTACAATTAAGCTTCATTCAATTGAATGGAACTGAGTTGCAAAACTGCAGACAAGAGTGGTCATGTTTTTCTGACACCACATAACCCCTTTAAGGGGAATCAATCAGTCCGATTGGGCTGATTTGGTTCCCTGGAGCACAGTATAAAGCTCCTATGCAGCTGGTATGTACCAGCCGCTGCTGGCTGTAGCAGCAGCATTATGCTGAAGATATTTATGTTCAATCCCCTGGCATGCGGCTACCTGCCCATGTCTAGTCACCGCTCTCTCCCTGTCATTGCGCTAGGCGGGGATGAGTGACAGGCAAAGACGCCTGTTACTAGTGCCCCTCCTTTTTGCCCCCCCCCCCCCCCCCAAGGCTGAGTGTGCTGCGAGGGAGTGACTAGAAATGGGCTGGAAGCCGCCCTGATGACTACCTCCCATCCCTCTCCCTGCGAGTGCCCGGGGATTTAACATAATTTTCTGCATGCCATCAGCTGCACAGCGGCTTTATACTGTGCTCTAGGGAACCAAATCAGCCATATTGGGCTCTTTGATTTCCCTTAACTGTCAGCCTGGTAAATGTTCAGCTAACAACTATATAAAATATATGGACACCTTAAATATATTTTATAATGAATCATAACAAGGAAAAACTACAGCTACAGTATAGTAAGATATGCCGTAGGGAACTAATTTATTGATAGTTAGCAGAACAGGTAGCAGCATATATTTTTTTCTGCATTAAATAAATAATGAAAAAATATTATGTGCGGACTGTACAGGCAGTGAGAACATGATTACAGGGAGATTACATATCTTTTGTTGTAATTTATTTACATCACTGTTTTAATTGGCTCCATAGCCTTAATTTTAAAAGGCAATAAAAACGGGGGAAAATGGTGTAATTTGCCCCTACTAACCAACTGCAGCACACCTTTCAGATCACAAAAAGTAATATGAAATTCTCAGTATATTCTCAGTTCCCTTTCCTCAGTCATCTTCCAGCAAAGGTTCCCCCCGCCCCCCCAAGGTTGACCTGTGAATGTAAAAGTTTTCCACTAGCTGCATGCATAAGTTTTAGGGTATAAACCCACACACCGTATATGCAGCGTATTTACTGCTGCGATACGCAGCAAACTCGCAGCAAAATCGCAGCAGATTAGATCTAAATAACTGAACACAGCATCAAATCTGTACCAACAAATCTGCTGCGTATTTGTTGCATATCTGCTGCATATACGGTGTGTGGGTTTATACCCTTAAGGTTGAAAAAAAAAACATATACACTGCTTTACTCTAATTCCCACTGTTGTTACGCTGCTATACTGTAAATTCCCCTAGAGTCATTCCTCTTTACTGTATACCTCCCCTCAGTGGCGAAATTTGGGGGTTGCAGTGGGGGCCGTCGCTCCCGGGCCCACACAGGTAGGGGCCCACTGAGGTCTCAGACAGTTAATGCTGTCTGCAAAAGCTATTGCTTTTGCAGACAGCTTTAACACATGTCTGTAATGGCCGGGGCCCCCAAGACGGCAACAGCACCTGGCAACAGCGGGGCCCCTGCTCCCGAGGGGCCCGCTTAGCTGTCGGATGCCATGCCCGGTCAGGGCTGGTTCTTCTCCTTGCTTACTTCCTCCTCCCTGCACACTTCCTCCTCCACGCTGCTGCTGGCCCCTCCTCTCCCCCACTGGCTGCAGAGCATTGTATGAGGGGGAGGGGAGACAGCAGCTGGAGGGATCCTACCGTCCAGGCTCGGACTGGGCCACCCAGAGGCAGGAGATAAGAGCAGCACAGAGAGAGGTGAGAGAATGTAATGGCTGCTTCCTGTCGTGTAATGCCCTCGAGTCATTCTGATGGCATACAGTTACACCCCAACACTGTGCAGGTGCTCCTTCCCTATAGCACATTAGGGACCCCCTCCTCCCCATTATACTGTATGTATGATGCCCCTCCCCCACCCAACAATGCCCTGAACTCTGTATAGGACCCTCAGCACCCCCCCCCCCCCAAATGCCACCTCCCTCAGCACAGTATATACACCCTCTAAAGTCACTTTGGAGTCCCCCCAGCAGTGTATATACTCCCTCCTTCCCGCCCTGTATATATATCCTCTCTCCCAGCCCTGTATATATATATATATCCTCCCCCCAAGCCCTGTATATATATATATATATATATATATATATATATATATATCTTCTCCCCTCAGCCCTGTATATATATATATCCTCTCCCCCCCAGCCCTGTATATATATATCCTCTACCCCCAAGCCCTGTATATATATCCTCCCCCCCCCAGCCCTGTATATATATCCTCCCCCCCAGCCCTGTATAATATATATATATATATCTCCTCTCCCCCCAGCCCTGTATATATATCCTCTCCCCCCCAGCAGGGCCGGGACAAAGGGTAGGCAATGGCCTAGGGCGCCATCTAGTGGTAAATTACAGGGGCGCATTTTCAGTCTCTCTTAAAAAAAATGTTATTACAGGCTGAGGCTCCTGTACTCCTGGTGGCTGCTGAGCACTGCCCCTCCCTGCTCACATACTACCAGCGCCCTCATGTCCTCATATTCTCTCACCCTCCTGGGTAGAAATCCCCTCACCTGCAGCAGCATCACTCCTCAGCCCTGTCAGGCTGAAGCTGCTGCAAGCTCTGAGCGCCGACAGCACCTCAGCACCTCCCCCCCTCCCGTGGGACTCCTAAAAAACCTCCTGGGCTATGAATACCTGTGGTACCAATCCCCACTGCATCCCTTTCCCTCTCAGGCTAAGGCTCTAGTCCCGCAGTGGCAGACTTCTGTGCTGCTCCTCCTCCTCCTCTGCTTGGCTCCAGACCTGTCACATGATGTCTGGAGCTAAGTGGGAGAGGAGGTCAGCAGAGTAGTAATGTGGTAAGTTCCAGCTGCCTCATGATCAGGTACTGGGGGCTGCCTGCCACTACACTGTGGGGGCTATACTATGTTGGGGGCTGTGTGACTGCCCCCACATAATGTATGTACACTGTGGGGGCATTAGTGATGGATGGAGACTGTACATTATGGGGGGGTGGGGGAGCCAGGAGTACTGTATTAGGGTGTGTGGCTGCCCCCACATAATATATGTACACTGTGGGGGCATTAGGGATGGATGGAGACTGTACATTATGGGGGGGAGGGTAAACCAGGAGTACTGTATTAGGGTGTGTGGCTGCCCCATATAATGTATGTACACTGTGGGGGCATTAGGGATGGATGGAGACTGTACATTATGGGGGGGGGAGCCAGGAGTACTGTATTAGGGTGTGTGTGGCTGCCTCCACATAATGTATGTACACTGTGGGGGCATTAGGGATGGATGGAGACTGTACATTATGGGGGGGGGGGGGAGCCAGGAGTACTGTATTAGGGTGTGTGTGACTGCCTCCACATAATGTATGTACACTGTGGGGGCATTAGGGATGGATGGAAACAGTACATTATGGGGGGGGGGGGGGAGCCAGGAGTACTGTATTAGGGTGTGTGTGACTGCCTCCACATAATGTATGTACACTGTGGGGGCATTAGGGATGGATGGAAACAGTACATTATGGGGGGGGGGGGGAGCCAGGAGTACTGTATTAGGGTGTGTGTGGCTGCCTCCACATAATGTATGTACACTGTGGGGGCATTAGGGATGGATGGAGACTGTACATTATGGGGGGGAGGGGGAGCCAGGAGTACTGTATTAGGGTGTGTGTGGCTGCCTCCACATAATGTATGTACACTGTGGGGGCATTAGGGATGGATGGAGACTGTACATTATGGGGGGGGGGGGGGAGCCAGGAGTACTGTATTAGGGTGTGTGTGGCTGCCTCCACATAATGTATGTACACTGTGGGGGCATTAGTGATGGATGGAGACTGTACATTATGGGGGGGGGGGAGCCAGGAGTACTGTATTAGGGTGTGTGGCTGCCCCCACATAATGTATGTACACTGTGGGGGCATTAGGGATGGATAGAAACAGTACATTATGGGGGGGGGGGAGCCAGGAGTACTGTATTAGGGTGTGTGTGACTGCCTCCACATAATGTATGTACACTGTGGGGGCATTAGTGATGGATGGAGACTGTACATTATGGGGGGGGGGAGCCAGGAGTACTGTATTAGGGTGTGTGGCTGCCCCCACATAATGTATCTACACTGTGGGGGCATTAGGGATGGATGGAGACTGTACATTATGGGGGGGGGGTGGAGCCAGGAGTACTGTATTAGGGTGTGTGTGACTGCCTCCACATAATGTATGTACACTGTGGGGGCATTAGGGATGGATGGAGACTGTACATTATGGTGGGGGAGGGGGAGCCAGGAGTACTGTATTCGGGTGTGTGTGGCTGCCCCCACATAATGTACTGAAGGTAAAGGAGAGTGAGATTCTCTGCAGAAAGTAGAGTGAGACATTCTGTAGCAGAGAATCTCACTCTCCTTTACCTTCAGTACAACATCTCGCCCCCTCTGTCTTCTGCAGAACATCTCACTCCACCTTGCCCGCTGCAGAGCGTCTCACCCCCTCTATCTTCTACAGAATGTCTCAATCTATTTTCTGCAGAGAATCTCACCTTTACCTTCCATACAGCATCTCGCCCCTCTGTCTTCTGCAGAACATCTCACCCTTCTCCACCTGCTACCGAAAACCTCCTCTACCTTCTGCAGAGCATCTCATCATCCTCTTCTTTTACATTGGTGGTCTCTGCTGAAGATACTGGGGAGATGTCATTAATACATTTTGTATTTTGGTCCCAATTTAAAATGCATTGGAGTAAAACTATAAGTAACTGTGACGTATCTTGATCCGCCAGGCGCCGCACACTGAAAACCGAGATAGACTCAATATACAACACAACACAATATACAACTTGGCATCAGGAGGCAACGCTGTGGGGACTATACTGTGTGTGTGTGGGAGGGTGAAGACTACACACTATGGGCCTTATTACACCAACAGATTATCTGACAGATTTGTTTGAGCCAAAGCCAGTAACAGACTATAAGCAGAGAACAAGTAATAAAGGAAAGACTGAGATTTCTCCTCTTTTCAAATCCACTCCTGGATTGGCTTAAAAGAATCTGTCAAATAATCTGTTGGTGTAATAGGGCCCTATGTGGGGACAGTCAGGAGGCTACACTGTGGAGGCTGTAGTGATGCATGATGCATCAAAATATCAATACTACCATCAATATCAATGGCAGCTAGGTGAGCACCAGCCATGTTCTCTGTCATGCCCCAGCCCCCTAGTGTCACATTCTCGGCCCTGCGCACTGTCCGCTCCCGGCGGCGCCAAATTGAAATAGCCAGCACACAGCAATGGCTTGTGTCGGCTATTTTACAGTGTAGATGCCGCTGTCACACCTGACAGAGGCATTTAACCCCTCCCGAGCCGCTCCATATGCTGCAGGAGTCTGTTACATATGGAGCTGTCCCCACTGCTAAAGACTGCAGCCCATAATATTACGGATGGCAGTCATCTAACCATCCCCCCACCAGTGCAGCCGTTCCCCCGGGAGCTGCCGCTGCACCCTGCCAGTCCTTCCCCCCATCCTTTCACCCCCGGGAGTTGCCACTGCACCTTGCGGTCCCTCGCACCGGCCAGTTCCCTCCCAGCATAACTTCTTGTGCCTAAGGCTGCATTCTCACGTTCCATGTTCCTCATGGAACACGGACATGGAATGCCTGTAACGGACTTCTCCCCCACCCGGGCAGCACCTGTAATTAGATGCTGAGAGTGGGGGAACTGTACAGATATGCGCTGTGCTGTAATGAATGAGCTGCACAGCGCTGTCATTACAGCAGGGTGCATATCTGTACAGTATATTATAAAGGAAATATCATTTACTGACAGTATACTGGTATTATCAAGTTGCTGTATGGTGATGATGGTAGTGGTCATGGTTTGACAAGAATATTTGTCCTGTGTATACTGATATTATTGGTAATATTTTTGTTTTACCTAGTGGATTCAGTGACAGCATTAGTCATTATGTGGTGACAATGGGAGCTAGATGGGAGATAGATAGAGAGATAGACAGATAGATAGACAGACAGACAGACAGACATATAGAGAAGGTAAATCACCGCAGAACTCCAAATGAAATCAAACAGGTGGATTTATTGCTCCCGCAAGTGCGGCGTTTCGCTCATATAAGAGCTTTCTTAAGCTATTTATATTAATAACATTAATTTATGATCGTTCTATATTAAATGTGTTTAAAAGTGTGTATACATGTCTTTTTTATGAAGGCTTACTTTTTTTTTGGGGGGGGGGGGCGCCATTTGCCTTTTCTGCCTAGGGCACCAAAACTCCTTGTCTCGGCCCTGCCCCCCAGCTCTGTATATATATATCCCCTCCCCCCCAGCCCTGTATATGTATATGTATATATATATATATATATATATATATATATATATCCTCTCCCCCCCAGCCCTGTATATATATATCCCCTCTCCCCCCAGCCCTGTATATATATCCCCTCTCCCGCTACCCCTGCCCTTAGGTTGTGTGTGGTATTATAACTTGGCTCCATTCACTTCATTGGAACTGAGTTGCAATACCACACCCAAACTGAGGACAAAAGTGGTGCTCTTTCTGAAAGAAGGCAGCTATATTTTTCTAATCTTAGATAAGCCTTTTATTTTTTTTTTGTGGTTCTATATATGAAATGTAGTAGCCTCCTTATTCACCAAGTAATGTAGAAGAACATACCCTTTATTCAGAAAGCCTTGAGGCTTTCTGTGGGTAACATTGGTTGGGGGCCCACTCAGACTCACTTGCCCCCCCCCCCTAGGCTGAACCCCTAGCTACGCCCCTGCCTCCTCCCCTCTCTAGTTCTTTCCCCATACTTTATGCATCCCCCTCTGCAAGTTGTCCCTGTACTTTATACCTTCCTGCCTCCTCTGTACTTAACCCATGTACCCTCTATCTCCCTCACATTTAATGTTCCCTACTGTGCATCTTCTTACCCCTACTGCCTCCCTGCAGCTTGTGTTGAGCAGGTGGAGGTGGAGCATAACAAGGCTGCCCCTGATTGGCTGCTCAGCCCCCAGTGTCAGGGAAAACATCCTGAAAAATGGATATTATTAAAATCCAAATGGCTTTTTATTGATCCGAAACCAGCCCAGGACAGCAGAAGAAACACATACTGTATCTGACAAGTTTTGGTAATTAAATCTTATAGCACCTGTGTGATTGTTCTAACTATGTAAAAGAGGACACAGGTGCTATGAGTAAGATATAATAAACAAAGTGTGTCAGATGCCATTGTGTGTGCTTCTTCTATTCTGAGCTGTATTAACCATGGCTCAACACCCCCCCCCCCCCCACACACACACACACACACCAAATTGTGTAGATACAAAATAATTTTCACATAAGATACCAGACATAAAAAAAAAACACCTCATATAATTTGCAAGTTTTTTTTTTAGGTGATATCATAAAACACATCTATGATTAATAGGAAAAGTCAGACAAAGAAGCCTAAAGTAACAAACCTTTCTGAAAAATAGTTCCTTTTGTTTCTAAAATAACAGCCTCATCTGTAAAGCTAAACGTGAAATGTGTACCTTTCCTTTAGTGTATGATCACATGACAGTAATGTTTCTATGCTTCTACTATGTTTAACCCCCTCCCATCAGTAACATGTATATATACGTTCCTACTGCACATACCCCATGCAGTAGGAATGTATATAAACGTTCCTGCACTGGCAGGACTTCTGATGTGTGCGGGACCACTGCAGTGAGAGTGGTCCCTCACACATCAGTGTGTCGGGGGCCGGAGGTAATAAGAGGCAGATGCGATCCTGCAAAACAAGCGATCATAATCTTTCTGTTACACCAATATGATATTAATAAAAACTAGAGATCGTGACGCAAAAAATTACACCCCAACCAGCCCTGTAGGTGGAAAAATAAAAGCGCTATGGCTCTTAGAAGGTGGGGAGGAACATTGCATTAATTTGACCCGGACTTTTGTGCATCAAGGGGCTTGGTCTTAAAGGGGTTAAAAAGCATGAATCTAAATGAAATAGTTGTATTAAATTGCAAGCTTTCACAACTACTTGGCTTTTTGATCAGTTGTGCTACAAAAGAGACTTAGAAGACCTGTAAAATACAATTTAATACAGCTCAGTCAATAAATATATAAATTACATTTAATTTGCCTTTATTGCACTGGTGAAAAGCTAACATATTTTATAAGAATGGGATTACATCAGAATAGTTTATACACTGAAAGTGCAAACTCTAAGATTATGTTAAACCAAAGAGATGTAAAAAAATGTTTAACATATTTTTTCAAAACTAAACAATATTTACAGAAATCTGACAAAATCTGTTTGGTGTGCACAGTATACAGTACCCTGTCCACTACATTTGTTGTTAGTTGTCTTAAGGGAATTTTACACGACACGGTTATCGGTCAGAAGCGTTGCTAGAAACGCTTCTATGGCCAATAATCAGCCCATGTAAAATGACAGTGACAAGACCAGACAAACACCTGATTATTGTCTGATTGTCTGCTTAAAACCTGCTTTAGGATGCCTTCACACACATCGGATCCGCAGCGGATTTCATGCTGCGGATTCACACTGAAATCCGCTGCGGATCCAGTGTCAGTGCATCCCTATAAGAATACATACTTGCAGCGGGATTGACATCCCGCTGCGAGTATGTAAGTTAACCCCCTGGTGGCAGGAGCATTCATCACCTCCTCCCCGGTCCCGCTCAACCAAACAGTGTGATGCCCCTTCGCAGCCACTGATTGGCTGAGCGGGACATCCTGGCGAGAACGCCCTGTAGCAAGCCGGAGCAGGGAGGAGGTGATGTATACTCATAGGGATGCACTGACACTGGATCCGCAGCGGATTCCGTGTGTGTAAAGGCACCCTTAAAGTGTATATCTTTATTGGCCACATATCATCCGGTGTAAACAAGGGTTTGTGTGGCAGAGAATAATAAAGGAAAACTGACAGTACAGATATGTACATAGCTGTCAGTTTTCGGATCACAAGCAGTGCATACTTACCAGTCACGCTTCTTGTGGTCCGGCATCTGGTTCTCTGGTCACTGCTTCAACTTCAGGCTGCCAATTCCTCATGAATGGTTGACAGGGCCTGAAGAAACAGCTAGCAGCCTAAGGACCACAGAGTCTGATGACGGATTACAAGTGGTTTGGCTGGTAAGTATACACTGCTTGTGATCTGAAAATTGACAGCAATATACATATGTGTGCTGTCAGCTTCCAGGGCTGAACAAAAGATATAGTGATCATTCATATACACAAAAAGGCTCATGGTAGAGAGAAAAGTAACCCTGTATTAGTGTGTAGGGCACAATGACAAATTGCCACCCTGGGTATCACTCAACCAAACAACCAGAACAACCCATCAATAAGATAGATAGAAGACAAAAACTATGGGCATAAAGTCTGAATAATAACATTTTATTTACCATGATACATTACACAACATGATAAAAAAAATTACTTTCTCTAAAAATAATTAAAAACAACCACTCACAAGTAAAATTACATATATATTTAAAATGGACCACATAGAAAAATGATTTAGCACGCTACAAGTGCTAGGAAATGTCTGATAAATTGGTAACTAATAACTAAACAGTATTAATGTTACAGAGATTTTTTTGTCTATATATACTGCTTTATCAGACATTTCCTAGCACTTGTAGCGTGCTAAATCATTTTTCTTTGTGTGTCTATTTTAAATGTATATGTACTTTTACTTGTGAGTGGTTGTTTTTAATTATTTTTTGAGAAACAGTGATTTTTTTTATCATGTTGTGTAATGTATCATGGTAAATAACATTATTATCCAGACTTTATGCCCATAGATTTTGTCTTGTATCTATCATAGTGATCATTCATGCAGCATGGGTGCTCGATTTCTTGTAGCATGTAAAGGCATTAGAAATTAGCACCAATCCTGCTGATAAGTACTCATTTGCTGTCCCTGTGGCAAATAAATTGGGTAGTTCAAAAGGGCGCTTACATTTTATGCAGCATGTCTCTTACAATGGCAAAGGCAAAAACTAATAAAAATTTATCTAATTGACAGACACAGAAAAAAAATCATTGAGGCAGAAATACTTTGGGATGATCAGGTAAAAAAAAAAAAGAGACTATCCCATAAAGCTTATATGACTGCCTTGCTGTCGAAGAAACTGCCGTCTGCAGATGTCAAGAGTCAAGTTTAAAGGTCATAGGAAGGCTAGGCATGGGAAGGGTTGTATGAAACGTGCTCAGGAGCTCACTACACAGAGGTTATCTGCTGCTATGTGCAGCAGACACCTGTTGCTGATGACTGACATCAACAATCCAACTGATGACAGTCATATAACCATTTAAATGTATTGATCAACAGCGATTACGGCATTTAAATGTCCAACTAATAGAAGGCACTCCCACAATGTGATCAGGGTTCCAATCTGTTACTTTTGCAGCCAATGGCCAACACTTACTGTAGCCGGTAAAGTGACTCTGCTAATAGTCTGGCTCAGTCATAGTCATGGAGCAGTGTTAGCAAGTTTATGAAAGTCCTTTAGGGGGACTTAAAAAGTATGTATATTTTTTATATAAAAAAAAAAAATATATAAACATATAAAAATATATATTTGGTATTACTGGATACTGAACCATTAAACGTTAATGTTATTGATCCCTCACAGTAAAACTTTTCAGGTGAAATTAAATAAAATGTAGTCAAAAATGATGTAGTCAAAATGATGAAGATGAAATAAAAAAAAAAAAAAAAGATCATGGTGCAAAAATTATCAGTTTATTGCACCATGATCTGTTTATTATAATTATTATTATTATTATTATTATTATTATTATTATTATGTAAGATAGCACCAGATCTCTAGGCAGAACAACCAATGTACCTAGTCATGGCTCAGAGAGATACTGTTATGCATGAAAGTTTCTTAAATTGCTGTATTATATCTTAGGTGAAAATTTACATTCTGTTATGTAGTTGAAGTCTATGTCCCTAAATACATATGACAAACACATCAAATAATTAAAGTGATAAAATACTCTCCTCAAAAGGGTCAAACATATTCTATTATTCAATTTCAATCTAATTTTCTATCTCACAGCTAAGGATCTCCTGGGGAAAGAAATGAGGAGAATTGAATAATAATTTGTAGAATGAGTATGTATTACAATAAAAAAAAGTCTATGCCAACCATTATGCAGATGCAGCAGAAATGAGTCCTAACACATTAGAATATTTATATAAACATGGTGTATATATAGTTTCCTAATCAGTCAGTTTGCCGTATTCGTTACAACCTCTATACATTTTAGAACTGAGAGTTCTATACAAATTACACAAAGTACTTATTAAAGTAATATTAGTTGGGGAAAAATAAAATCAATATGTAAAGTTAAAATATTTTATATTAAGCTAGAAATCGTCGAAGATAATGAAATTAAATTATATGGGCATAAAGGAAAAATATTTTTAAAATAAATTATATTACTATCATTTTGTATTAACCACTGGTATTATGAACCATTTTATTCTTATCATTAAGGTATCTTTACAAAACCATTGTAACCAACTGTAGCACTACCTATGTTTCCTCCTTAGGAAAATGACAGGGGTAAAATGACGGGGGTTATTCTACAAACAAATGTTGTCCTCTATCCATAGATTATGGGACTAGCTGATCAGTGGGATTGTCAAACTCAGCGCTCAGAAAAGTTAAGAAGCCCCAGAGAGAAAAAATGGAGCACAGTGCACTTCATTTATTGTAAGACATCTTACTGTACTGTTTGTCTGTTTATGTGATTGCTGGGGTCTCAACACTTGGACCCCCAAAGATCAGTTACTTATCACCAATTTATGGCGAGGAAGAGCATTTTACTGTGCATTAGCCCCTTAACCTCTTAACGACAACGGGCGTACATTTACGCCCTCACTGCCTGGGACTTTACGCCCTGCTGCTATCTGCAGCCAGGCCCTCACCCTCAATGGCGGGCAGCCGCGATCGTGCGGCCACCCGCCATTAACCCCTTAGACACTGCTATCACGCGTTTAAGTATGAGTGACCGGGGCATCTCCAGACACTAAACAATCGGGACCCCCGCAGCGTGTCTGCGGGGGTCCCGATTGCTTTTCCTGACTGCCGGAGGTCTCTTACCTTCCTCCGTGCAGTCCTCGGATCGGTCCTCTGATTCAGCCTGACACAGGCAGGCTTAATCAGAAGATCACAGATAACACTGATCCCTGCAATGCTATGGCATAGCAGGGATCAGTGTTACTGATCTAATATATGTAAGTGATAGTTCCCTAAGGGAACTATAAAAGTGTAAAAAAGCCCCAAAGCCCCTCCCCCAATAAGAGTAAATCACCCCCCTTCCCATTGCATACATAAAACACATAAAAAGTAATAAAGTTAATTAACATATTATACACTGTAGCGTGTACTTTTCCCACATGGTGAACGGCGTGAAAAAAAGCGGTAAAAATACGCAAAGATTGCTTGTATGTATAAAAAATTTAATAAAAAGCGATCAATACATTTGATCTAGAAAAAAATGTTACTAATAAAAACGAGATCATGACGCAAAAAATGAAACCCCATACGACCCTTAGGTGAAAAAATAAATGCGCTATAGGAGTTACAATAGGACCATTTTAAATATGCCTATTTGCAAAAAAAAAAAAAAGTTTTACTGCTAATAAAATAGTAAAACATAAGAAAACCTAGTAAACCTGCATATCACCATGTTCAGATTGACCTATAGAATAAAGGAAAAATCACAGTTTTACCGCAAAGTGGATTACGTAAACATGGAAGCCCCCCAAAATATGACGAATCAAATTTTTTGACCCAAGTTCACCCCATAAATGATATTTTGGGGGTTCCATCATTCATTTAATGGCAGATTGAAAGATGCCATTACAAAGTACAGCTACTCCTGAAAAAAACAAGCCCTCACATGGCCCGGTAGGTGGAAAAATGAATGCGTTATAGGTCTTAGAAAGAGAGAAGGAAAAAACGAAAACGCAAAAGTGACAATTGTCCCTGTCCTTAAAGGAAACCTATCACCCCCTGTGCCGGGGTGGCAGGCTCCCGACCCCCCGTTAGAGCCCCCTATACTTACCTCATCGCAATCACAGGAGAGTCTGATGCCCATAGAGAATGACGGAGCATCGGACTCCCCATTCATTCTCTATAAGCATCTGACTCTCCTGTGAGCGCACGCGCCGAGCTTCGGGCGTTGAAATCTCAGTCACCCGATTGGCTCAGGAAGCGGGACCTGGCACGATGAGGTAAGTATAGGGGGCTCTAACGGGGGGTCGGGAGCCTGTCACCCCGGCACGGGGGGTGACAGGTCCTCTTTAAGGCTATTTCAGGCTCTGTCCTTAAGGGGTTAAAGTGTACCTGTCATTAGAGGTACACATACCTTTTTTCTCACATTTTACTCTAATCTCAGATGTCCCAGACCAGGATTACAAGTGCGGAGAACTCTGCTGTGCTTTTATCTCCTCGCTCTGTATCTGTCCAATCTGGATGGCCTCATGGAGTTATATTATGTGGCGTCCAAGTCACATAACACATAAACCGATGAAGAAACAACAACTGAACCTCAAAATTATCTAAATATAGCAAAATCTTTATTAAGTTAAAAGAACACATATGACCGAACAAAAACAGGAAAGAAGCAATGAATCGCAACTGGAAGGATATTAAAAACAAAACAACAACAACGAACATACAAGCAGTGGGTACCGCAGGTGGGCCACATAGGGTGTGATATAGATAAAAGTAGAAGTGATACTTAGTCCAGAAGATATATGCAAACACACACCTAGATGTTTATACACACAGCAGCAATGGGTATAAAGTGCCAACAAAGTCACAGAGGTATATTACCAAAATAGGGTATAGTAAAGTGTCCACCGGCAGCCCCCACCCTGACGTACGTTTCGGTTATCCGCCTTCTTCAAAGGGGTGAAAGGGGTTGTTTCTTCATCGGTTTGTTAGTTCTTGACTAGAACCCAATAAATATGCTTTAATTTTTACTTAGCCCCTCATTCATTATATGGGATAATCAAGGTGACAGATTGAGGGTATTCTGTTTAACTTAAATTCTGTGTCACATAACACATAGCATGACATGTCATTTCTTTTTAGCGTGATTCAACATTTCCTATATATATATAACATGACGTTAATGTCCATGTGAGCATGTTCTTGGGCTTTTTAGTACTCCTACTGAATATGCTCTGATCTCCCAGGTAAAAGTTTGTTGTCTTTCTAGTTATTGACCCTATGATGGCATCTTTTTGCATATGTCATACAACACAATGTAGTATTTGAAAATAACTAAAGGAGGAAGAAAGAGCTAAGGAGACAGCCTATAATGGTAAATAGAAGAAGGAAGTACCTCAGTAGGAGGGAAGTGTTTTTTATTGTATTGCAAAAATTTTATATTGCTAACTTTTTTTTATGCCAGTGATCCTTTTAAGTAAATATATACTGACAAACTGTATTGTGTTTTTTGTTTTATAGTCAGAGAAACCTACAGTATTTATAGATAGTCTGCAATAAATGAGGCCACTTTTTAGCATTTAGCATAAATAGATGATGTAAACCTAACCTTTTGAGTTCTTGAAAAAAAAAAGTAGCTGAAAAGTAAAAATAGAGCATGAAGAATAGATCCCTAAATGTTAAATTACATTTATATTCTTTTAACATGGCAATTAAAATAATTATAAATGTGGCATTTAAAAATTTCAGATTTATTGAATTACATTACATTTAAAAGTAATTATAGTTAATATATAACATGGATGACTTTTATTCTCATCTATAAATATAACCATACCATTTTCATTAATCCGTAAAAAATTAAAAAAGTTTAAAAGGACATTAATTCCTATGATTATATGTATGATGCCATTTGCTAAGTGAGACAGATAAAGAAAATAGATAGATAACAACAACAACTCCTCTTACTGGAAAACAATACTTTTGCTGCTTCCTTCACAGCTCTAACCATAGGGGGTCTAGGGATATCAGATATTCCCAGGTCTTAAAGCCAGCAAGGGCCCGAATGATCTTTCTGCCCAAAATTTAGAAATCATAAATCTATAAATTGCAAATTATAGTTGTGGAGTGTGGTAGCGTTACAAATTTGGGTTTTATGGCTTTTGATCATTTTGTAAAAGAAAAATCCTGCATTATTAATGATAAACACACAGCTTTCTTGCCCTGTGCTTGAGTGCTTAAGACATACACTACCGTTCAAAAGTTTGGGGTCAATTTTGTGTTTTCCATGAAAAGTCACACTTCTTCACCACCATACGTTGTGAAATAAATAGAAAATAGAGTCAAGACATTGACAAGGTTAGAAATATTAATTTGTATTTGAAATAACATTGTTTTTACATCAAACTTTGCTTTCGTCAAAGAATCCTCCTTTTGCAGCAATTACAGCATTGCACACCTTTGGCATTCTAGCTATTAATCTGTTGAGGTAAGCTGGAGAAATTGCACCCCACTTTTCTAGAAGCAGCTCCCACAAGTTGGATTGGTTGGATGGGCATTTCTGGCGTACCATACGGTCAAGCTGCTCCCACAACAGCTCAATGGGGTTCAGATCTGGTGACTGTGCTGGCCACTCCATTACCGATAGAATACCAGCTGCCTGCTTCTGCTGTAAATAGTTCTTGCACAATTTGGAGGTGTGTTTAGAGTCATTGTCCTGTTGTAGGATGAAATTGGCTCCAATCAAGCGCTGTCCACTGGGTATGGCATGGCGTTGCAAAATTGAGTGATAGCCTTCCTTATTCAGAATCCCTTTTACCCTGTACAAATCTCCCACTTTACCAACACCAAAGCAACCCCAGACCATCACATTACCTCCACCATGCTTAACAGATGGTGTCAGGCATTCTTCCAGCATCTTTTCATTCATTCTGCATCTCACAAACGTTCTTCTTTGTGATCAAAACCCCTCAAACTTGGATTCATCCGTCCACAACACTTTTTCCCAGTCTTCCTCTGTCCAATGTCTGTGTTCTTTTGCCCATCTTAATCTTTTTCTTTTATTGGCCAGTCTCAGATATGGCTTTTTCTTTGCCACTCTGCCCTGAAGGGCAAAATCCTGCAGCCGCCTCTTCACTGTAGATGTTGACACTGGTGTTTTGCGGGTACTATTTAATGAAGATGCCAGTTGGGGACCTGTGTGGCGTCTGTTTCTCAAACTAGAGACTCTAATGTGCTTATCTTCTTGCTTAGTTGTGCAACGTGGCCTCCCACTTCTTTTTCTACTCTGGTTAGAGCCTGTTTGTGCTGTCCTCTGAAGGGAGTAGTACACACCGTTGTAGGAAATCTTCAATTTCTTAGCAATTTCTTGCATGGAATAGCCTTTATTTCTAAGAACAAGAATAGACTGTCGAGTTTCAGATGAAAGTTGTCTTTTTCTGGCCATTTTGAGCGTTTAATTGACCCCACAAATGTGATGCTCCAGAAACACAATCTGCTCAAAGGAAGGTCAGTTTTGTAGCTTCTGTAACGAGCTAGACTATTTTCAGATGTGTGAACATGATTGCACAAGGGTTTTCTAATCATCAATTAGCCTTCTGAGCCAATGAGCAAACACATTGTACCATTAGAACACTGGAGTGATAGTTGCTGGAAATGGGCCACTATACACCTATGTAGATATTGCACCAAAAACCAGACATTTGCAGCTAGAATAGTCATTTACCACATTAGCAATGTATAGAGTGTATTTGTTTAAAGTTAGGACTAGTTTAAAGTTATCTTCATTGAAAAGAACAGTGCTTTTCCTTCAAAAATAAGGACATTTCAATGTGACCCCAAACTTTTGAATGGTAGTGTATATCAATAGGTACAATAAGCCTTTCAGCTTTATGGGCATTGAATGGGATCATGCAGTTAGACACTTCTAGATCCCTCCAAGACTGTAAAGGGGAATTTATCTAATATAAATTTCCCCTCCTCCTGCCCCACATTTACTAAAAGGAGCATGCGTGGATGCTTACAAGTGCAATTGTTACCAGAATTGGCCACTAATCCCGGATTATGGAAATTTTTGGGTGAATACTCAAAACAGACAGATTTTTTTTTAAAAAAGCTGTATCTAAAAGATATTCACCCAACAAATACTGGTTCATAAATAGAACTTGGAACAAAAATGGGTAAAAAATCTAATTATTCATCCCAAAACAGGCACAAAGCCCTTAATAAAGTTCCCGCTTAGTGATTATATGTTTATCACCTATTCTGTTAATGTAAACTGGTGGAGATCCTATTCAATATGCAATCACACTAGTTTTAGGAATTAATTGCATTGGGAAAAAAATTGTTTTGTAATTTACACCTGCTAGAAGGGATGGTCCGAACATGCCGAGGTTCGGGTTCGTATGAATCCGATCGCTCGGCAGCAGATTCCCGCTGCGCATACAGCGGGAGGAACACCTGGAAAACTGGGATACAGCCTTTGGCTATGGCTGTATCCCAGTTTTCCAGGCGGTCCTCCCGCTGGATCCGCCCGCTGCACAGAGCGGGCAGACAGCGGGAATCATTACCGAGGGTTCGGGTTTGTATGAACCCGAACCGAACTCGGTTCGGACCATCCCTACCTGCTAGAATTTACTTTTTTAAACCATCACCACTCATACCAGTAAAAGGGGGTATAGTCATTCTTGTCAATGTTTTCTAGGGATGTTAATGTTGCTAAAATGGAATGCCTAGGGTGCTAGATAGCAGAACAATGCAAGTGGGATAAGGTATTGAAAATGTTTTTAAAGGCATTACATTTTTTTAGATTCGTCCTTCATCATTATTTATGAAACAGTACAAGGATATTTAATTTTGCTACTAAAATCTATTTCAGTACATGTATATGGTAATTGAACATTTTAAACCCAGTTTTTAACATCACCCAACAAGTCTAGCCACTTTTTTATTTTAACTTAAATGTAAATAATAATTAACATGGCACGTGTAAGGACCTTAAAGTGCATCTGTCAGTAGGTTAATGCTGCCTTAACACTTAGTGGACACAGCCAGTTTAAATTTTTGTGCTTTAGTTTTATCCTCCCTGTGTATATAAGGCCATAGCGCCTGCATTTTTCCACAGAGACCCAGATGAGCCCTTATTTTTTGCGCCACTAATTGTACTTTGAAATGGCAGATGTAATTTTTGCCTAAAATATGCTGTGAAACCAGAAAAAAATGATATGTGTGGTGAATTTTTTTTGGTTGGGGGGGTATTGTTCATAATTCTAGTATGACTGTTATGATTTCTCATTGAGATCTATGCAGTATAGATATACTGCATAGATCCATGAGATCTGTGTTCTATTGCTTTCGGCTGCTGATAGCAATAGAGTGCCGAGCCGGAATCAGTGCCATTATGGTGCAGATCCCGGCCAATAACAGATGCGGGGATCGCTCCTCCATGATCGTGTTGCGGGGGGAGGGGGCATTCCTCCCACTAGCCCACCAGGGAAGGGGGACAGTAAGTATGTAGATGCATGCTGTCAACTTTGACAGCTGCATCTAAATACTTAATTAGCGGGTACGGTGATCAGACCGCGCCCGCTAATAGCCGCGGTCTCGGGCTGCATATGACACCCAGGATGCCGGCAGTTCAGAGCAGGGTCGCCCCGCGACCTCCCTGTAAACTCCCCTAGTGGCACCAGGACGTTCAGTAACATCCTGGTGCAGCTAGGGGTTAAATGAGGGCAGCATAAACTAGTGAAAAAAAACTGCACAGAATGATATATTATTTATATCCACCCACTAGCTTCTTGCCAACCCCTCAGTCTACTTTTATCAGTTGCCTATTAGACCTTCATTATTCGAATAATTGACAATATTTTTTTAAATATTATAATATATAATATGTTATATTATTTAATATCAGGCAGATATTTACAAGCGAGTGTGTATGTGGTAGGTTAACTCCCATTCTATCAAAAGACTGTTCATTTGTTTAACCAAAAGATGGAGTATCCTTTTATTTAGAGACCAACACTGTTTATTTGTCATAGGCAAGTCAGCTGTCTAATGAAGAAACTACCATGCAAGCTATATTCTCACTTCATGAGTTTCATGTGATGGAAATTTCATTAGATTAATTATTTCATTATTTCATTATTATTTCAATTATTGCATGCACGTTTGCTATAAAGGTGCATCTAGGAAAAGCAAATGCTATGTTTTGATTGAATCCTATGCAAATTACAGTAATTACCTTTAGTTTACATAGACAATAATTAAAACACTAAACCAGAAAAATCATCACATTTGTATGATAACATAATTAATTTATATCAAACCACTAGATAGCCAATCATATAAGCCAGCACATATAAACAGATTATACAAAACTAGGATTACTGGTCTACTTATGTTGTTTCTTGCCTGACCAGCGGAGGTCAAAACAGTATATGTATTATTTCGACCAAGGTGGGTATATAGCCATATTTCCGTAGATAGATATGATTGTCTGTAAGAAGGGTCAATAACCCCTGGTGAAGCTGCTTTTTCAGATGACTCTAAAGTACTTTACTATAGTGATTGCACAGTGGCTAAACTGCATGCAGTCCATCTACTTGAGTTTAAAAGACCCTTTATGGGAGGCAATAGGATTTCCAGTGAGAGATGTTAGAAATTCCTTTTCACATAATACAAGCCATTTTTATTATTGAATGCAAAAGCTGTCGATCCTTTCACTGCATGTGTGCTAGCTAGATAGTGCAGGTACAAACATCTAAAAACTTTCCAATTTTTGTTAAAAAAATAGTATGTAAGTTTTGTATATTCAGATAAGTATTGTAGTTGCTTAAGGAATAAAGATAACATTAATCCAAATATACAATTTTCAACAAAAGTAATAACTCACAGTTGGAGGCTGAAAATAATATAACTGAACATAGCGGCATAGTCTGTCGCAGCCCATAGACAGAGAAGATATGCTTTAAGAAATCATAAAAGAAAACCTAATTGGGTGCAAAAGGGGTGGACTATGTGTTGCTACAGGTACAAATATTTAAAAGGCGCCATGCAGGAGAGGGCTGATGAAAGAATGGCCCAAAGGAAAAAAAGATAAGAAAACAAAAAAAAATAAAGTCATTCGGGTGCTGGATAAGATGGAAATATGCAAACTAGCAAGAACTTGTTTAAATGATATTTTTACAGGTATAATGAGCTGAACACCTTTATTGAGCATTCAAAATGGATTTATATTTTTAAAGCGACTCTGTACCCACAATATGACCCCCCCAAAACTCTTGTACCTTTGGATAGCTGCTTTTAATCCAAGATCTGCCCTTGGTTCCGTTTGGCAGTTATTGTCCTAAAAAACAACTTTTGATTGCCCTAAAAAACAAATTTTTAAACTTGCAGCCCCGTGCCCAACGGATGGGGCTTAGATTGTGTATGAATTAGACTGGCACAACCTCTCCGTCCCTCCTTACCGCCCTCCTCATCATTAGAAATGCTCCAGGCAGATTGTCTCCTATTCATCAGCTCTGTGAATACTGAACATGGGCTGGATCGTTAAGGCACCTGTGCAATGTTCAGACAGAAGAAAATGTTCCAGTGGCATTCCTAATGATGAAGAGGGTGGAGAGAAAGGACAGAGGGGTGTTGCAAAGTTAGGGCACAGATACTCTAAGCCCCATAAGTTGGGCACGGGGCTGCAAGTTTAAAAGTAGTTTTTTAAGTCAATAACTGCATCACCTGCCGAACGGACCCCAGGACAGATCTTGGCAGCTAAAAGCATCTATCCGAAGGTACAAGTGGTTTGGGGGGTGAGAATGTGGGTACAGAGTCGCTTTAATGGTTAATCCAGAATTCTCACACTCTAAAGTGGATTCTAGAACTTTTGAAAATTGTAGTGAGATGCTGAATCTTTATCTCCCCCTATATTTTTAGTGTTATGGGATATCAGTTACATAATCTTATGAATGCCCTCCTTAGGTTATGAGATGGCACACCAACAATTTGAGCTTATGTTCAGTACCTTATCTGGTTAACAATGTGATCTGAGGCACCTTAAATTTTTCCAAAATTTAAGTGATGCTCATTAAAAGGTATTCCCAATTGAAGTTATCCCTAGAGATGAGAAAGCAATATAATGCATGAGTGCTCATTAGTTCTCCACTCAAGTGAGTAACGAGTTCCAATGAAAGCAATTAGAAACTCAAGCGTTACCAGGTTCCCCCCACTTAGCCAGGAGGAGGGTACTTGGATAACCTGAAACCTAACTAAGTGAAAGTCTGTTCTCCAGGGGGTAAAGCTAACCCCACCAGAGACCCGACTGTACTCGGTTGGGGGGGTAATGGGAATGTTCTATCACAATGTACTAGCATACTTAACTGTCATTTGCGATCAGAGACCCAGGACAGCATCTCAACATTTACATGTAAATGAATTAATCATTTGGAAAGAGAATGCTGAGGTCCAAGTGGAGGAGGAGGAGAAGGAGAAGGTAAGGTGGAGGTGGTGTTGAAATAGGCAGAGGAGGAGGTAGCCAATACTGTAGATTAGAGATTTGAATGTTATCTCCTCAATCAGGCCTGGTTCATTTTTTTGAACGTCAGCTTGTCCAGGTTGACTGTAGATAGGCAGATCAGCTTGTGAGTTATTAGAAACCCTGATGTGTTAAACACTCGTTCAGAGGGTACACTTGCTTCAGGGTAGGCCAGCATATCCAGGACATAGATGGCAAGCTTTTGCCAGGTGTCCAATTTAGAAACCCAGATATTGAACGAAGACCCATCACTCAGTACCAGGAGACATGTGGACACATACTCATCACCTTGTAGCTTAAGTTCTGCCTCCTGCTAATACATGCTGTATCAGACCCATGCTGTTTCAACCAATAGTATTGGGGATAGGGTCTCAATTTGAACTTGATGTGGTGGGCAGTACAAGCTGAGGTACTGGCCATGGGCCTCTACTGTGCTTTTGCGCCCTGCTCCCTCTATTTGCTCTGTTGCTGGGGCTGGGTGACCACTACCTCCTCCTATGGACTGTTATGGCCTTCAGTCAATGTGGGGTCTAGGATCTTGTCATCACCCCTCCCATCGTCTTCCACCTCCTCCTCTCTTCTGTCCTCAGAAACTCAGTCTCCCCACTGCTAAAAGTCTCATCATTGTCATAAGTGTCCTAGGATGGCCCCCTGCTCATTTGCATTAACCTTCCCACATCCTCATCCTCCAGTCTTCAACTGGGGAAGGTGGATTGCCCACTAAATCATTAAAGTCATTAAAAAGCAATAGTAATTTCTCCATGTCTTGGGGCTCATACTTTTTTGCTGATTTGCAATAAAGTGAGGTGGATGAGTCTATGTTTTCAGTAGCAGAGGAGCAGGTGGAAGGCAACCCCATTGCAATGGAGGCACTGTGTGCAAATAAATCTACCAATATTGTAAACAGTTCACTAATGTCAAGAAGGCTTGCCAAAGAAAAAACTGTTGGCTGCTTTATGAACCACTCAATCAAGGGAATTCTTGGTGAGTTTCCCCTGGGAAATATGTAAACAATATGTAAAAAGAGTCTGTGAAGCTGTTTACTGTATGGCATTATTACGCATTGGTACCACCTAGCCAGAATTCTACTCCACACTGATGAGGGGGAACACTCCGAAACAGCTGTCTTTGGATGGATACTTGGCTTTGATATTCCCCTGTCATGTCCTTAGGCTTGTAAATTAGGCTAGATATTGACAGAAAGTGCCTCTTAATATAGTGGTTTTCATGGTCTTCTTCCAGGAGCTAGCCTTTGGCTAAGTCCTTTCCCAGAGGGATACCTGGCTAGTCCTGTGTTTTGAGACTCTTAATATGCCACTTAATATGGTGGTTTTGGTGGTCTCCTTCCAGGTTACCCTTTGGCAAAGTCTATCCCGGAGGGATAACTGGCTAGTCCTCACCCTCACCCATAAAGCTCTCCACAACTCTGCCCCCCATACATCTCTTCCCTCATCTCCACCTACCATCCTACCCGTGCTCTGTGTTCTGCTAATGACCTTACACTAACCTCTTCCATAATAAGAACCTCTCACTCCCGCCTCTAAGACTTCTCTCGTGCTGCACCAGTTCTCTGGAACTCCCTACCCAAAGACCACAGACTTATTTCTAACACCTCCAGTTTCAAGCATGCCCTGAAGACTCATCTCTTCAGGTGTGCTTATAACATTTCCTAATTTCATCTCCCTTTTCTGCTATCCCTTCTGCATCCTCTCTATAACCTCTTTGGTGCCATCTACTTTGTACTTGCTACCTGAACTAAGAAAATGGCTTGTGACTAGCTTGCCCAGTCACCTATAGGCACTTTCAGACTCTATGTACAATGACTGGAACATCGACAAATAAAGCTCTTGTTGCCTCTCGTGTCACCGCCAGTCATCCTAGTCTGTACGTTATCGAGAGCAGGTCTCTAATTGTGTTTTTAATTTTATCTTAATTTATTCATTGTATAATTTATGTATAACCTGTATTGTTGTCATGAATTTGCCTGTGCGGAACTCCGTGCGCTCCTTGGCTCGTACTGCACGCCTGAGATGTCGCTGATATTCAGTGTTTCTGTATGTTTGTGCAGTAACCTGAACCCTGTCTGAACACTGGCCTATTTCTAGTATTGTGTTCAGCCCCACCCGTTTGCTGTGTGCTCTGGCTATGAAGGAGTTACACTGCTGCCAGTTATGATCTGCAGGTGATTCTGTTTGGAACTAGGAGCCTTGTCCAATAGAGGGCTGTAACGGTCTCCTGGTTCCCTATAAGTGTTTTGCTGAGGCTCATTTTAGTGCCGGATATTGAGCTTGTCTCTGCCTGCTTGTGTTTCTGCTATAGTCTGTCCTTACTCTGCCCCTTCTGCCTTGTGTTCTGACCATCCTTGCTAGTCGCCTGCCCCTGACCATATTGCTTGTTTTTTTTACTCTGCTTACAGGATTGTGATTTTGTACTTTTGCTGCCCGATTGTTGTTACCCGGACTGTCGACTATTCTTTATTGTATTTTGTCTGTCTGTCTTGTCCTTGTGTCCCACCTAGCCAGTACAGGGACTGCCTCCAAGTTGCCCGCCACCATTTTAGGAAAGATTGCGGCAAGTAGGTAGGGACAGTGGGCAGGGCTGAGCTTAGGGTGCACTGTCTGTGACCACCATCTTGTCTGTCTTAGCGACCAGTCCTGACAATTGTATTTATAAATTTAAACAAGCGCTGCGGAATCTGTTGGCACTATGCAAATAATAATAATAATAAATATTATTATTATTATTATTTTGAGACTCCATGAGGGGGAGTGGGGAAGGGGAGGGGGGAAGAGGGAGGAGGGAGATTGGTCGCCAGCAGAGAACAAAGGATTACACAGTGGGAGCTGCATGAAAGCCGGGATTCAGAGGTCAGTGCTTACTCGCAGAGGAGACAGCCGGTAATGTAGCTGTAAATTAACTCTTTGTTTACCTGTTTTAGTGCCTCATCTCCCTCCACCCCTCCCCTCTCAATAGAAAATCATGAAAACAGGGGGGAGAGCTTCAAACTGCTTTTTCATTATAAAAATGCATTTTTCGGCTAATAAACCCAAATACAAAGTTACTTAAAATCGCCTGTACTATTGATTTCTGCAAAAAAAAATAAAAAATAAACAACAGTGACACTTTAAAACTAGAGCATCTCTTGAAATGAAAAGATAGCATAAAAGGTTTAAGACCAATGTAAACCTAAGTAAAATGCATTTTATGAAATTTAAATCATTTTTAAAGGTGTGTTTCATCCCTTCTCTACTCTCACTTTTGCAGATTTAAAGGTCTTAAGAAATTCCCCCAGCACAGACAATAGCTTACAATTCTTTGGGGTTGATTAGCAAAATGTATCCTGTGATATTTGCACTGTAACAAAATTCAATCTAAAAGCAAATTAAAGTTTACAACTGCTTTAGGCACTCTGTAAATTAGTACTTCATTGCATATTAATGAAGTGCTAATTACTCTTTGTGACCACGTTTATGCAAATTATGGCATACACAGAATCTGCAGTTGTATTTAATTGCGGCTCTGAACATGTGAACATCCTAAATGTAAAGCAATCAAGTCATGGTGCATAATTACAATAGTAACAGTGATACAAATTAATACATGAATGTCTGGATGCAGGATCTCTGAACACTTTCACTTCACTGAATTCTAAACAACAATAGTGATTGATCTTTAGTTCTAGTGATAACCTAAAGGTAAATTTCAATGTGAATAGCATTTAATTGCTAAGCAATAAGAGGTAATGTAACTTTTGAAAATATTCTGTGCTGTGTATACTGTTTTCTATTTGCTTAACATCTTAATGCCTTCATGGTAGGTAAGCCACAGACAGCCGAAGACGACACTACCCCTCCCCCTGGGGCCTAGAGAGGAAGTGGACCCACCACTGTACTCTTTAGCCCCCTTACTGTAGTGCAGAGTGAGTGGACTGCACATCAGAAGGAGAAGAACAGAGGAGAAGGACATGCCAGGCCAGACAGAAGGAGAGGGATAAAGGAGCTTATCACATGACCCAAAGGTCCTTAATACTTCTTTGTACAGATCAGCCCAACTACAGGAGGAGGAGGGGGAAGCCTGGGAGCTGTAAGTGCTGAGTCTGTGTATGTGTGTCAGTGAGTTTGTGTCTGTGGATATATATGTAAATGTCAATGAATGTATATATGAATCTGTGGCTGTATATGTCAGTGTGTGTATCTACTGTATTTATGTATTTTTGTGTGTGTGTATATGTCAGTAGTGTCTGTGACAGTGGTGTCTATGTGTATATGTCAGTAGTGTCTGTAACACTGGTGTATGTGTGTGTGTGCGTGTCAGAAGTGTCTCTAGTGATTGACAGGTTTGGTCACAAAGATGTTCTGCAGCAGTTTCTATTAGTGCTGGGCTCTAATAAAAGAACCCACAACTAAAAGAAAATGCAGCAGATATTATTTCTGGTTCATAGTTCTTATTACACTTGGGAGAGGATTTCCCTATGTACAGTCTATTCATGGTGCCTGCACTAGTGTAATCACATTTCAGTGTAAAAGTTTGTATGTTAGCATACAGGATTCATGGGGTCCCATAAAGTTTTTTGCTATGGGGCCCTATGAATCCTAGCTATGCCACTGGGGTTGCCAATAATTAACTATTTAGATGAAACTGCAAAAACTGATAGCAGCATTTAAATGGCTTAGCCTACCTTTACTGGTGGTTCAGTGGCCCCGCAGTGAGATCACGTGTCCCATCCCATATTAAAATGTAAATCATCCCACCCAAGGATATGCAGGCCCCTGTGGCAGGGAATGGGCAGACAAAACCAATAATCCACTCTTAGGGCCAGTTCACACTGAGTAAACACAGCATAAATTCCGCCGCGCTCGGTGTGCTGCTTTGAGTAAATGAGACGGCACACGCTTGTCCACTGCCACCGCTCTCTGCTCACAGAACTAACATGTTAGTTCTTTGAGCGGAGAGGAAGCGGCCGAGTGCGCGCTCTCCCATTCGCTCAAAGTAGCACACTGAGCGGGCCGGGATTTACGCCGTGTTTACTCAGTGTGAACTGGCCCTTAAAGAGAAAGATATTGCCGAAACCGCTGGACAATTTCCAGTGTTGTGTATCACTGAGCTTCATCTTTCCAGAATGAGCAAAACACTGTGCAGTCTTTGTTACGATTTTGTAATAAATTTGTAATAAATGTGCTTAGACTCAGGGAGGGGTCCAGAAGGGTGGTGGTGGTGGATCTAAATCCCTTCTTTCCCTCGAGGGGCCAGGCTGTGAGGAAGGAGGCTGAGCTGATGGAGCAAGGGTTCCACTCCCTTGGGTAGTGTGGAAGACTGGGTGGTGGATAAGTTACTGGACACATTATCCGCTGTCCACGTGATCACCTGTTCACACTGCTGTGGTTTCAATATCGGTCTACCATGAGACCCCGTAAGTTGGGCGAAGAAGCTAGGGAGTGAACGTCTGCAGTGTGCCACTGCTCCCTCCTCAACGGGTGCTGCTGTGTCACCCTGCCCTGAACCACGGCCTCTGCCAACTCTTACCCCTGGGGTTCACCATTTTATGGACACTGCACAGTATGGAGCTTAGATATGCCTTGAGTAAGAAATACAGAAATCAGGAAATATACTAGTTGTCCCACTAGTTTTTGAGGGGCTATAAGATACAATCTATTGGTGGCTGCACCTATACCCTCTGCAACACCCCCTTTACACTGTGCAAGCAGTAGTAAACTTAGATATGGCTTGAGTACGAAAGACAGAAATTTGGAAATATACTACTGGTCCCACTAGTTTTTGGGGGGCTGTGGGATACAATCTGTTGGTGGCTGCACCTATACACTCTGTGACACCCACTTTACACTGTGCAAGCAGTAGTGAACTTAAATATGGCTTGAGTAAGAGACAAAAATCTGGTAATATACTAGTGGTCCCACTAGGTTTTGGGGGGCTGTGGGATACAATCTGTTGTTGGCTGCACCTATACACTCTGTGACACCCCCTTTACACTCTGCAAGCAGTAGTGAACTTAAATATGGCTTGAGTAAGAAAGACAGAAATCTGGAAATATATTAGTGGTCCCACTAGTTTTTGTTGGGCTGTGGGATACAATCTGGTGGTGGCTGCACCAATACACTCTGTGACACCCCCTTACAATGAGCAGTGAAGTTCTATGCAGGTGTACTACAAATCACAGCAATACAATGTACTACAGCAGCACCACCAGCCACAAAATCATAAAAGAGTACTGAGCACTTCTTAGGGTTCTGTATGCAACACCTAATGTCCCCTTTCTGCTAGCAGCCCTTACAAGGGCTGTTTGGTTGTTTCGCTAGTATTCCCTGCCTAGTGGAACGCTAATTCCCTCCCTAACGCTCTCCCTGACCAGCAACAGCTCTGTCTGTAATCTCTTCCAGCATAGGTCTGAAGTGAGCACTACCGGATGCGATTTTTATATGGCATGGTCATCTGATCTGGCCAACCAATCGCTGCTATCGACATATATGGGTCCCACGTGATCGCATGTACCAAAGAGTCTACTGCATGTTTATTGGGTAAGAAATAGCGCCCAAACTTACAGGAAACGGATGAGGAGATTTTCTCGAGTATTGCAAGATGCTCGTCCAAGTAACGAGTACCATTGAGTACCCTAATACTCGAACGAGTACCAAGCTCGGACAAGCATGTTTGCTCATCACTAGAGCAGTGCTATACTACTCTGCTTTCTGTAACCCCCAGGCAGGTTAAGTACAGAGGCAAAACTACTTAACCTCCCTTGGAAGGCTCCAAAATCATAAACAACTATAAGTGGACAGTTACCTTATTGGAAGCTCCTGGGATTTAGTTTTGGAAGTAGCACAAGGGAGTACCCTTCACAGCATGGTCCAGCAGAAGAAAGATGACTTTGGGCTACATCAGGGAGTAAAAGTATAAGGGCCCTTTCGGTTTTCACCCTTTATTTTGCTCCAGAATGAGGAAGCTGGACTTCTGCTGTTAGAGGACACCAGGTTGCTCCACAAACATGGTCCTGGTGTTGGTAATGGCTAGTCCAGGGAACCAGACAGAGATGGTGCAAAGTATCCAAGAATCAGGCAGTAAAGACATTTTTAGCAGGCCAGGTCATCAATAGGAGAAATCAAAATGGGACTAAGGATGAAATAGAGGCATTGTCTAATGTTAGGGCAGGCAGCTCAGATTGTGAGCAAACACTCTGGGTCAGCAACAGGAGAGGCAAATGGTATTGAAGGGGAAAGGCAGGTAAGCATAGTCTGAGAAACAGGTATGAGTTAGGAAACACAGGAAAGTAAATACAACAAAACCCCTTCACTAGGAACTCAGGGAACCAACAATGCTTAGGCAAGAAGAAATGGATGGAGCAGCTTCAAATAGGAAAGTCAGGATAAGTGCGAGAAAAATAATGAAGAAGAACTGCATTGAGAGCCAAAATCACAGAGCACAGGCCTGGAAGAGAGAGAATGCCAGTGGGCACCCTCCATCACCGATCACACACAGAGCACAGCTGAAAAGCAGGCAGGACTAAGCTTTAAGCAGTGGGCAGAAGAATGCCACTTGCAAAAACAATATCTATAGGAGAAAAGGAGGTAAACCCCACAGTGAAATAAGAAGACCTTAGTAATACACATACATTGTTGTGGGGCTTTCAGAGGAGTATTCGGCCCCACCCAAAAAAAAAAAAAAAAAACGGACACAAACAGCCCCAATCAGGGTTGACCAAAGTGTAAGTCATGTGATGCGCTCCAGCCAATGAAAAGGCTGCTGGTGCACAAGTGCAGGGGGGCGGGGGCAGATAGCTTATTAACATACAATACAAAGTTACACAGCTTTGTAATGTGTGTTAATTAAGCTTAAAAAACAAATTGCCTGAGTACACCTTCAATTCAATCAGGTATTTCCCTCCCATATGTTTTTTTTTTCTTGATTTGAAAGGAAAGCTAACAGATGGCATGGGAAGAAGAAGCAAGTAGTGACTGCAGATAGACAAAGGCTTTGCACTGTGCTAGCATGGTTAATAAAGATGGTAAAATGGTATTCACATCGTTTTTACACATCCACAAGATATTTTATAAATGTATGATATGTATTGGTTGCACCTGTGGAGCATAAGCTTCAAGTGACAGACTGAAGGGAGGATATGCCAGTATATAGTGTCTGATATGGGAATACTTTCATATGAGGTTATATAATGGATGCATTGCCTAATTTAAACTACAAACAAAATAATTCAGGAGCACAAATGACTGAACATATGAAAAGATAAAATTACATTACTGTACGTAAGAATTTAAAGGCATTAGGAAATTTTCATATTTGTCGACAGGTAAACGATACAAAACCTAAGCTGAATGCTGTGTATATGCAAAGTACAATATACTTCTTAAAGAGAAACTGACAGCAAGAATATGCATATATCAGAGCTACTAGTTTCCAGTTACCTGCTAAGTGAGGATTGAGTAGGTACTGTTAGCATTGCTCTGTGATCTGGTATCTTTGTAAAACTATGACACTGTTTGCATCCGCCCCATTCTCTAACCACCGCTTCATCTAAGAATGAATGACAGACGTTTCATCGCCACCTCATCTATGGCTACATTAAAATCATCTACAGCCAAAAATGAGCCAGCTGTCAATCATTGTCAGAAGAGGTAGAGGCAGCCTGGATACAGAACCTCCTTTGAGAGCAAACTCACTATTTCTTTGGGGCATTATAATAACTTTCTCAGTTAAAGGGGTATTCTATAGAACAGGTCATCTATTGGATTTTCATAAGATATGTCATATGTCTGAAAGCAGGGCCTGCTGGCAAGTGGTGCCAAATTGCTATGTGCACCCCGGAGATGAGGAAACACACATTCGTTTCTGTTCTCCACAAAGTTCCATATTGTGCATTACATAATGTTAGATAAGACATTTACTGTATGTAATGTCCTATGGATGTGTCAAAAATGTCTACTGAAATATTATATATATATATATCCTTAGTCCTATGGGAAGCTCTGCATTGTGAGATCATGGCATACTGCGCCATGTCACAACTTTACCAAGTTTAGTCCTCATACATCCTTACATTGGTATACAATTATTTACTTTCAGTATTTCACCATAAAAGGTAGTAGTAAATAAAAAGTAGAAGTATTTCAGGGTTGCTTAATGTCTTGTATGAAGCTGCTTTATATTGCGCCAAAGTTGAGAATACAAAATGTTATGCTCTGTTTACAGTGGCTCAAACTCATTTTCATAACCAAAACCAACATCAACCTAATGAATTATATATTTCTGTCAACTTCTCTGTTTGAAAGTAGCAAAGCATGTAGCGTTCTGGTGTCCGCAGAACCGTTTCTGCCTCCTTATGTTTCTTTCCACTTCATGTCTGTTGCATTCTGTATTTTCTCCTGGATTGTAATTTACATCTATGCATCCAAACTAGTGAAATGTCAATGATTCAATTGTTCAAAGTTTATTTCTGTTCCAAACCAGAAACTTGGTTGAGGTAGCTGTTTCTATGCGAGGGAAGGAGAATAGGTAAGAGTGTAATTTCACACAGCTATAATTTCATAATAACAAGGGACTGGAAAACTTTGCCTAGAAGCTTGACACAGTTAATGCTTAAGCTATTAGCCATGCATTAGAGGAGGGACTGTACAAGTCCCTCTAGCGTCTTAGGCATCTACTGTAGCCAAAGCCCCGTATTCACTGAAGCAATGTTTCCCTTCCTCTGTGACTCCTTAGTATCATAGCAGCAAGCTTTTATTTTATCTTCCTATTTCCCTATTTCACTTGGGTATTAAAAATTTGATCTCAACAATGGTTCAGTTCATATGCATATTACAAACAGCTTTAGGGACTGTTCAGTGCAAAATGGGCGGATAATGTTCCAGATTAACTTGACTCATGAGTGTGAGCTGTCAACTATATCCTTTAGCTGGGGAGAAGATTTTAAACAGTACCTGGAAAATTGTGAGGCCTAATCTTTCTGCTGTGCTGGCTTGCTGTATAATCCGTATAATGCAAATTTGCTTTCCATCTGACTGAAACACTCATGCTGTTAAGTGATTTGAACATTTTGCCTGGTGCTAGTCTTGTTAATACCAAAAACTTTTTGGAAATTGTTACCTATTTTTTTCTTTGCATATTTTATCTACACCATGCGGCTGTTCCAAATTTTTGCAGGATTTTTTTTTCTTACAGGATGCTGTGTTTGCACTGATATTGTATTTAGTTTTCTCCTTTAGATCTTATCCATCTACAATCCAGCAGGACTTGTTCCAGATGGGTTAATAACAGTTTATTTTCAAATTAGATTTATGTACTGGAAAAAAACAGATATTTAACTTGACAGCAGGTAGTGGAGATATATGCTGGCTCTTTTCTCACAAGCCCTTGAAATGGCCATTTTTAATTATAGGAAGAAGTTTACAATCAGATTGTAGCTGCAACAACCAGGATGACAAGTTGATATTTAAGAACATCAGATAATTGCTTGCAATGTTATTTGGGCCTTAAATTATTCAAATCTACCTATTTTGCAATCTTGATATTACATGTTTCTTGTTGGCTTGTATGAATGCATTTTGGAAGCTATGAAAAGAAAATTTAGCTCTGGATTTTAAAATGAAATTTAACATAAAATGTTTGTTGTTACCTTAGAGATCCAGGCGCTGGCAGAGGAGTGCGTCAAGATCAAAAGCGGAGCCTTAATGATGATGTCATGGACTATGTACACATGTGAGATGTGCCAACTGTCATGGTTCTGTCTCAATTTTGTTTCTTCTTGTTTCCCCATATGACACCTACTTGCTATTTTATGTCTCTTATACTTTTGTTCCCTAAATTATATGGCATTTTCGTTTACTTTCCTTTATGGTCCATAATTGTGGATGGTTATGTTATATTGTGCAGACATCCTTACCCCTCCAGAAAATGTTAAGCTATGTTACCACAATGTCCACTTTTAGCCATTTTACGGCTGCCTTTTTGGACACGTCTTATGCAAATGACAACCATAATTTGCATAATATGCCTATATTTTGGCATCAAATAACGACCATCCAAAAAGGCTGCCATCAAACAGCGAAAAAAAGACATTGTGAGAATATATTCTTAGGGTCTGTTCACACTGAGTAAAAGTGGCAGAATTCCATGCAAAGCCCCCGCAGCAAACTCCACTCAAAATCCCGCCTGCCTCAGTGTGTCAATGCGATGCCTCACGCGCACCTCTGCTCTCTGCTCAAAGAATTGACATGTCCGCATTAGGGGCTAAGACTCATTGCAATCTGTACTGTATATAGGTTTTGCTTGTTGCTTATTTTTTGTTGCCTCTTTTCTTCCCCTTCTTTCCTTTGTGTCAGAATAGTCCTCTCTGCTACCTGATTCTAGTTTCAGCATTGAGACCATATGGCTCACCACTCCTGTTCTCTTTTGTGCTGATGGCTTTCCTTAAAATCATGAATTTTCCTTAATTGAGATCCCAGATCCTTTATTTAATGCAACAATCCCATCATTTGCATCCATGCAACTCATCTTACATATCACGTTTCGCTATAAAAAAAAAAAAAAAAAAAAAAAAACTACTACACTGTCTGTTACCATAGCAATAATCCATATGCAAAAACTTCAGGTGTCACCGTTTTTTTTTTTTTTTTTTTTCTCCAAAAAGTATGTGTCAAAACCCTGGGTATATTTTCATTTGTTGTTTTATTCTGGGCCATTTTTACACTACTGCAAATGTCTACATGCCTACTTCTGGTCAGCAGAGCTTCTTTGCCATGACCCTTAAAGCGACTCTGTACCCACAATCTGACCCCCCAAACCACTTGTACCTTTAGATAGCTGCTTTTAATCCAAGATCTGTCCTGGGGTCCATTCGGCAGGGGATGCAGTTAATGTCATAAAAACAACTTTTAATCCTGCAGCGCTGTGTCTAACGGCCGGGGCTTACATTTGTATATGCATTAGGCTGGCACACCCTCTCTGTCCTTCCCCCCTACCCTCCTCATCATTAGGAATGCTCCAGGCAGATTGCTTCCTATTCCCCACCTGTGTGTATAATAAACATGGGCTGGATCGTTAATACACCTGTGCAAAGCTCAAACAGCAGTAAATGTTCCCGGATCATTCCTAATGATGAGGAGGGTGGGGAGGAAGGACGGAGAGGTGGTGGCAGCCTAATGCATATACAAATGTAAGCCACGGCCGTTAGACACAGGGCTGCAGGATTACAAGTTGTTTTTATGACAATAACTGCATCCCCTGCCGAATGGACCCCAGGACAGATCTTGGATTAAAAGCAGCTATCCGAAGGTACAAGTGGTTTGGGGGGGACAGATTGTGGGTGCAGAGTCGCTTTAAAGCCTTGATGGTTTTTGTTCAAGGAAATGTGATGTTTTGTGGTGATGTTAATGTGGTTTTGCACTTGACTTTTGACATACCCTTAGGTTGCTCTACCCTTCTTACAGCAAGTTGAATAAGATTCACAAATTCCTCCATAACCGCCATCTTTGGGATATTTGGAGGCTTGCTCATCCTGAAGCCTGTGATATTTTTTTTTTTTATTGTCATCCCTATAAAGGGTATAGTAGGAGTGTTATTTTGTCATACATCATGACCTTCTCCCTAAAGTGTCTACCTTATTCATTGTTAAAACTGTTTACATGGGATCTATGTCTGTTCACAGTGATCTAAAAGTAAAAAAATCAAAGCCCTATGCTCTCCACCACCGGAGGTAGCCGAGAGCATTGGGCAGTGATCGGGGACCCCCCTGTGGAGTCCCGGTACAAGCGATCAGCAGTATATAGTGACAGGGGATAAAAAGTGATACTGTGCCCCCCCCCTCCCCCAAGTAGCCCCCCCCCTACCCATTATACTCACCTGATCCAGGGAGGTCATTCCTCCTCAACGTCCAGGCTGCTTCTGCGCTCCAGAACCAGTCATCTCTGAAAATTTAAAGCGACAGGGACCAATTTGGTCTCTGTCACTGAGCTATGATTACTGTGATAGAAAATATCACAGTAATCATAGTAATATAGTGAAAATGAATGTGTACAAAAAGTGAAAAACGTACAAAAAAATAAAACACACACTTTTTATGATAGTAATAATTGCAGTTTACTCCCAAATTACCCTTAACACACCCCTCCCCCCCCCCAGATTACCTGTAACCACCGCAGGTTGCCTGTAATCACCCCAGGTTGCCCATAACCACCCCAGCTTGCCTGTAATCACGCCAGATTACACGTAACCACCGCACGTTGACCGTAACCCCCCCAAATTGCCAGTGACCCGCTCAGGTTGCCTGTAATCACGCCACATTACATGTAACCCCCCAGATTGCACGCAACCGCCGTACGTTGCCTCTGACCACCGCACGTCGCCTCTGACCCACCGCACGTCACCTCTGACCACCTCACCTTGCCACTGACCCCCGCACGTTTACTCTGACCACCGCATGTTGCCTCTGACCCACCGAACGTCGCCTCTGACCACCGCACCACCGCACGTTGCCTCTGATCCACCACACATTGCCTCTGATCCACCGCACGTTGCCTCTGACCCACCGCACGTTGCCTCTGACAACCGAACGTCGCCTCTGACAACCGAACGTCGCCTCTGACCACCGCACGTTGCCTCTAACCACCACACGTCGCCTCTGACCACCGCACATCGCCTCTGACCACCTCACCTTGCCACTGACCCCCGCACATTTACTGTGACCACCGCACGTTGCCTCTGACCCACCGCATGTTACCTCTGACCACCGCACGTCGCCTCTGACCACCGCACCTTGCCTCTGATCCACCACACGTTGCCTCTGACAACCGAACGTCGCCTCTGACCACCGCACGTTGCCTCTAACCACCGCATGTTGCCTCTGAACACTGCACGTTGCCTCTAACCACCCCAAATTGCCAATGACCCCTTCCAGGTTGCCTGTAACCATGCCAGATTGCTGTAACCACGTCAGATTACAGGAACCCACCCCAGATTACCTATAAGCACTTCAGTTTATCCGTAACCACCCCAGATTGTTCGTAACCACCCCAGATTGTCCGTAACCAACCCAGATTGTCTATAACCACCCCAGATTGCCCGTAACCACCCCACGTTGCCTGTAACCACCCCACGTTGCCCATAACCACCCCACCTTTCCCGTAACCACAGCAAGTTGCCTGTAACCACCCTAGATTGTCTGTAACCACAGCAGGTTGTCCGTATCCACCCCACGTTGCCCGTAACCACCCCAGGTTGCCGTAACCACAGCAGGTTTCCCTGTGACCACCACATGTTGACCGTATCCACCCCAGATTACCCGTAACCACCCCAGGTTGCCCGTAACCACCTCCAGATTACCCGTAACCACCTCCAGATTACCGGTAACCACCCCAGGTTGCCCGTAACCACCTCACATTACCTGTAATCTCCTTTTTTTTTATTTTAGTAACTGCGCTATTCTAATAACTATTACTAGCTGCAGTTTTGCTCCAGCAAATTTGGCTCCTTCCCTTCTGAACCCCGCTGTGTGCCCATACAGTGGTTTATGCTCACATATGGGGTACCGTTGTACTCAGGAGAACCTGCTTCACAGATTTTGGGGTACATTTTTTCTGCTGTTCCTTGTGAAATTTAGAAATTTCAAACTAAACCAACATATTATTGGAAAAATTAAAGTTTTTCATTTATACTGGCCAATTTTGAATACTTTCCTCTAATACCTGTGGAGTCAAAATGCTCACTGCACCCCAAGATGAATTCTTTGAGGGGTGCACTTTCCACAATGGGGTGACTTTTGGGGGGATTCTATTCTGCAGACATTACAGGGGCACTGCAAATGCACCTGGTGCTCAGCAACTTCTTCAGAAAAATCTGCACTAAAAATGCTAATTGGCGCTCCTTCCCTTCTGAGCCCGGCTGTGTACCCATACAGTGGATAATGCCCACATGTGGGGTACCATTGTACTCAGGAGAACCTGTGTTACAGATTTTTGGATGAATTTCCTCTCCTGTTCCTCGTGAAATTGAGAAATTTTAAACTAAAGAAACATATTATTGGAAAAATTCAAGTTTTTCATTTTTACTGTCTACTTTTGAATACTTTCCTCTAATACCTGTGGGGTCAAATGCTTACTACACCCCAAAATGAATTCTCTGAGGGGTGAACTTTCCAAAATGGAGTGACTTATGGGAAGATTTTACTCCGCTGGCACTACAGGGGCACTGCAAAAGCACCTGGCGCTCAGAAACTTCTTCAGCAAAATCTGCATTGAAAAAGCTAATTGGCGCTCCTTTCCTTCTGAGCCCTCCTGTGTGCCGATGCAGTGGTTTATGCCCACATATGAGGTACCTTTTTACTCAGAAGAACCTGTGTTACAAATTTTGGGGTACATTTTTTCTCTTGTTCCTCGTGAAATTGAGAAATTTCAAACTAAACGAACATATTATTGGAAATTTTTAATTTTTTGTTTTCTTTTTTACGGCCTAATGTTGAATACTTTCCTCAAGCCCCTGTAGGGTCAAAATGCTCATTATACCCCTAGATTAATTCTTTAGGGTGTGTAGTTTCCAAAATGGGGTCACTTATGGGGGTTTTCCGGATACAAGCCTTCTAAATCCATTTAAAAAAAGAACTGGTCCCTAAAAAAATCAGTTTTGGAAACTTTCTCAGAATCGCTAGCATACGTTAAAGCATCACTGAGCTATAAACGCTTAAAGTGAGACAGGTCAGATTTTGAAAAATGAGCCTGGTCATTAAGGCCCAAACTAGCTGCAGCACAAAGGGGTTAAATTATGAGTTGTTTACTGTATTTTCTGTTTGTATCTGGATTCATGTGCTTTGTACCTTTTACTTTTTTTTCCTTTGTATATTCTACATCCCTTGGCATACTTTAATAAAAGCTTGGATAAGGGGGGGAAATGTTTTTTATTCAGCTACTTCAGTGGAATATATGTCATAAATATCTGTTTATATAATGTTAAACCTTTTTGAAGTTTATGATAACAAAGAAGTTACTGTACATTATTTGTATATGTTCTATATTTATGGGTGTAAAAAAAAAAAAGCGTAAAAAAAGGTAAAATAAAATTTGCTACTTGCAATAGTTGTTTATATCGGGCTATAATGGCATAGAAAACTATACAGTTATAACTATACACTAAAGAAAGCTTGTCATGTCCCAACACTAGGACACATATTCTTTTATCTTTGACCTGCGGGGTGGTTGACGTACATACCATAATTCTACAGAGCCATAATAAATGATTAAATGCAATAGTACAGTATCTCTGACGGTTGTGTTCTGAGCACAGTACTGCCAGCAATGTGTGAATTAGATGCTGTCTGCTGCCTGTTCCTTTATCCCAGCTAACCAGTGCCACAATAAGATCCAAGGTACTCAGAAAGACCCACAAGTCTTGCAAAATTGAGGAACTTGGGCGCGGAGTTCCTCTGGAAGATTTAATAGTACAACGTCACAGATGATGGAAGGTGTAGTATCATATATACACTTTATTCAATGAACAATGCATTTCAAGGGCAATTCCTGTGGACCTAATGTAGAGGAAGAGTTCTCAAAACATGTTGTCGATTGAGTAAAGTGTATACATGGTACTACGCCTCCCATCATCTGTGAGGCTGAACCATTGAATTTTCCCTGATGGTGTTTGGCCATCCACCTATCAGACAATTGTGGAATATTCTGTGGAGATATGTCTGTCTATATATATATACTGTATATATATGAACAACCTTTACAAACTGTACTAGAAAAAGCCTATTGTAATATCTCAATATGTGAAACAATCCATAAATAAAAGTTTCTTTTAAAGTACTCGCATTGCTCCCCTTCTTGTTCTCCACTACATACAGTATGATTGAAAATTTTCTATTAACAATGATCAAATGGTAGACTGTTACATATATTGCAGCTGTTTATACCATTAGTTATACAAAACAATAAGTTTCTATCTTAAGGCTGGGTTCACACTATGTATATTTGAGGCTGTATTTGTGAGGCTGTATAGCAACCAAAACCAGGAGTGGATTGAAAACACAGAAAGGCTCTGTTCACATAATGTTGTAATTGAGTGGATGGCCATCATTTAATGGCAAATATTTGCTGTTATTTTAAAACAACGGCTGTGGTATTGAAATAATGGCCGTTATTTACTGTTATATGGCGGCCATCCACTCAATTTCAACATTGTGTGAACAGATCCTTTCTGTGTTTTCAATCCACTCCTGGTTTTGGTTGCTATGAGGACCTGACATGAGGACCAAATACTGCCTGAAATATACATAGTGTGAACCCAGCCTTAATATATGTTTAATAATATAAATATAAGGGGTCTGTCTAGCATCCTACGGCAGGCATATACTAAAATCCTACTGGCAGGCATATAAGTGGTCCCATAGCTGTGAGTCCTTAGCAGATGACATTTCCCAGGAGTCTACTGTCTGAAGAGCATGCTTCCAGTTCAGCCTTTACCCTAATATATCCTGTGTGTTAGTTCCCCCAGCAAAAATGATATATACTGTACTTTTAAGTTTTAGTAAAATTTATATATAATAGCAGAACACAGTTATATTCTTGCCAAGCCTGTTACTACTTCTCAGAAAGTGAACAGCCCTCTTTCACTACTTTCACAGACAATATAGATCTTGTCAGCAACCTACCTGACCGAGCTCCAGCGTCGTCTGTCCCGGCTGGAGCGCAGCGCCGCCCTCCTCGGCAGGGCCGGGTGACGTCACGGAGACCCGACGGCGTCCCTAGTAACCAAGGGAGCCGCGGGTCTCGCATCAGTAAGCGTCGCCCGGCCGAGCAGCTGAGTGCTGTTGTACTCAGGCTGAGTGACGGATCTCTCTGCCACTCAGCCTGCAGTGCACCAGCAGCAATGTGGCTGGATTCAGGAGGCCGGACCAATCAGTCTTTGGTCCGGGCTCCTGATCCAGTATAAAGTGTAGTCAGTGCCAGTTGCAAACTGCTGGCTATTAGGTTAACCCTAGTCTCAGCTTCCCCGTGTCTACTCCTGTGAACCCCGTCCTAATTCCTTCCTGCCCAACCTACTGTTATTCTGATCTCCGCCTGACCTGTGACTATTTTTTGTATTGCAGATTCTATACTGCGTTGCTCGTGTGGTTTGACCCGTCTTGTTTACTACTCTTTAATGTGTCGTGTTTGTCCGTCTTTTTCAGTGTTTCACGGACGTAGCGTAGGCATTGTCTTCGTGGTTGTCCGCGACCGCCTAGGGTCGATTGAGGCAAGCTGGCAGGGTCAATGGGTGGATTTAGTTTAGGGCCCACTGTCTCTTGTCCTGTCTGTATTGCTGTCCTGACAGATCTCTACAACATTATTTTTTTTTTTTATTTACTAGCTATTATGCAAGACCTCTATTGTGTACAACATGAAGATCCCAGTACTGTAACAAATCCATTTTACCCACGAAAAATTGCTACACTTGGCTCAAAATTGTAAACATAAAAAGACAGCAAAAACACTTTAAATACCTTAAACAAAAGAACCATCTATATTTAGATATACGTAAAAATCTTATTACATTTTGTGAACTCTGATTACTGAGGCTATTACACAGGAAAATATTGTCCTGTTTGACAGATAATAAATGCATGTAATTAAGACCAGTCATAGTCATAATGTGTTTGCATAGGGACAGGAACTTGCGGCAATCCTAGATGTCATTCCTACTCATGCCTTTCTTCCAGCTTTTAAAGAAAGGATTCTATTGGCCAGATAACTCATGTAACGTTACAAGTTACATCCGTTATGTGTTTCAATGGATGTGAGCACCCGACAACTATTTGAATTTTCATGTCCATGTGATATTGGTGTGGGTCTGCTCCTCAGTTCTCTTTGGATTGGCTGCCTCATAAGCACAAGGAATTAAGTGAGCACATATTTCTGTAGTATTGCTGAATATACCCGGGTTATCATTTTAGGTAGTCAAAAAAAACTGTCAAACTGTTGTTGCTTCAACCATTTACTCTCAATTTTACTTTCACAATGTCGTACTTACTGCGACACAAGGTGCATTACTTAGGGTAATATATTGCCTAATATATTGTTTGCATAGAAGGATGCTTATCAGTCACACACAATTAATCTCATCAGATGAGCACAGGGAGGAGGAATAGGAAAGACATTTCGGATGGAGATTATTTAATGAGCCCTGGGCACACAACGAAAAGTTGTGGTAAATGAGAAAACATGATCATAGATAAGCTAGAATATATTATTTTATATAACAGTATTCTGGTGAGTCGCCTTGAACATTAGCATTGAATGTCAGGCAATATAAAATAAATGTAATCCACGAAAAGCTTAAGAAAATGACACTACTAATAATACCATGGAGTTGTTTAAAATCAAGATCTAATTCCTTGGAGCTGTATATTCTGTTTACCTTTCATTCCTCTGAAATGTTACGGACAGAAGGCTTTGACAGCAGATTTATCTATATGGTCTGTTGCTGTTGCCTGTAGTGGTTACTGTGGTGAAAAAATGAAATACTCCAATGATCCACTCATTATTCCTGTGAATCGACCTTGCAGCCACCAAATGTGATATTTAAAAAGAAAAAAAAAATCAACTGTATTCAGAAACATAAAATCAAAGAGCACTAACACAAAGACTTTTGTGTATGTTGCATAAAAAAAATCCAATGGCAAGATGATATAAGAATGTAGTGTAGTTCCCCCCCCCCCCCCATTTATGTAATTTGAAATGGCCAATGAGGGAAACTTAAAAAGAAATGTATAGAAGAATGTATATTCTTTTAGCACCTTGTCACCCAAACCTGCAGTTCACTGCACAGAACCCCTTTAGACTATAGTCACGTAGTAAAAAAAAAAGCAAAAACATTTAGGCCACAGCAAGGCTGAGCTTGGGACAAGCTGTGGAGGCTATATTATATTTAGGCTATGTTCACACAACATAAAAGTATGGTCGTTGTTGCAATCGGCAACAATGGCCGCACTTTGTACGAATAGCTATGCTGCATGTTTTTCTATTGGATCCCGGCCGGAGCGTAGACACATAGTTTACGCTCCGGCCGGGATCCCAAGCGGCGCCGCAAAGAGCTGACATGTCAGTTTTCTGTGACCACTATTCATCAAATAGAGGCCATAAAAAAACATGTCAGTGCACAATATGGAGTGCCTGCATCAGAACTCTACGGCCATAAAGATCATCTGGCCGGTACTGCAGTACCGGCCGGGATGATCTTTGCAGAGACCAGCCGTTGCGTGACCCAGCCGTGTCACGGAACGGCAGGTCCAATATGCCATGTGAACATGGCCTTAATCTGGTATTCTGTTTAGAAATGAACATTCTGTTGTGGGTTTGTTTTATATTTATGCTTTATATCTTATGTTTTGTAGGTGTAGTGAAATCTAGTAATCAGGGTTCCCTTCCCCATATATCTGATTGTTTCTTTAAAGTGAATGTGTTCCCTAGACTTTTTTACTGATTAAAGCCAGAAACTGAAACATGTATATTTTTTCTAACCCATTTCTGTTTTCTTTGTTATTTTTGGGACATTATAATGGGGCAGTTATTTTGCCTGAGCTATTCTTGTAGCATTTAATTATATGCCTTACAGCAAGCCACATGTGTAATATACTGTATATGTTCACTCCCAATTCTTTGTGTGGGGCAGGTTTGTAAGCATGCTATATGACCTGTGCATAAAGCATGGTCACTTTTCGCTGTAATTCTGGACATATTTTCAAGTTCACAGTGGATTTCCCATTGCGAGTTTTGCAGCAAATGTTCAGTGCCATTATAGTCTATGTCTATTTTTATTCTGCAGCGAGAATGAAGTGACGGCTTGGGTTATTTAATTTCTTTGGCGTTAAATATAATAAACAGACAATGCTTACTTGCCCGTGGTCCTCTGGCATGCTCCTGCTTCAGTCTCGAGGTCCCTGCATACTGACAGAGCACTTAACCAATCACTGGCTGTCCCCGGGCAGTGTGCAGGTACCCAGAGACTAAGGTAGGAGCGCGGGCAGGTAAGCATTGTCACAAAAATTCTTTAAAAATAATTTAAATTTTTTTTTTTTTACTTGATTTAAACAATAAGTCACTTTCTGATTACATTTTCCTTTTAAGGTTCTGTCTCTATCAAGGGGTTTTGTCTAAGTTTATTTTCAAATTATTAGAGATTAGAGAGGTATAAGTTTTAAAAAAAACTGTGCACCTAATCTTCCTCCTGTTTCCAGGAGTTCCTGTCTGAAGACAATGTCACAGGCCCGCTCAACCAATCAGAGGCTTCTAGGTCTGTAGACAATAAGTTACAGGGCTTGAACAGTTGTTCTGCAGAGACCAAAGCTCTGGGATTCTATGGACTGTGGGGAAGCAAAGAAGGTGCTTAAAACACATAATATGTAAAATAGAGTCAGCCCAGAAGAATTCAGCTGTCATGTCTACTGTGAATGAGTAGTAGACTGAGGAGAATTAGCATGAACGTTTTCCAGCGTCATACAAACAAGCTGAGTTTATATTTTTTCCTAAACTAGAAAAAAACACTTTCTCTGCTGGATACAAGATAAACTTAAGCCCTGTTTTTAGACTTTATATGTTGTGCCACTGTCTCTATCTATTCTGATCCTACTGTGCCTACCTCTTTTGATACTAATCTACCACTAACATATATATGTTTCCATTTTGTCAGCTGGCACCTGCTATCACTTCTGGCAACACAGCTGCATTGTTATCAGGCAGCACCACATTGTAGTAATCAAAGTCCAGATACCTGGTAGTGATAGTAAATGTTCTTTCCCCAATATATCACCGGCATTGCAAACTTCCTTCCACCACTGTTATTGTGCTCAGTGTTTGTTATAGTATAAAGGTATCTCTTATGTTTTATCCTGATACATATTGCATTCAACCATTGTGACCACTATCACCTATTTGCATGAATTACTTGTCTGATAGGCTATGTTCAGACAATGTATAACAACGTCCACTGCATAGCAATGCTGCCAACCACTGGGCGGCGTTCAGCACATTCCTGCAGCGGTTACTGCTGTATCGACTGCAGGAACATTATCTTTTTACAATATTATTGGCACTGTTGGGTATGCCCGTAAGTCAATTAACCATTCACCACAATGTAAAGTACAGCTGCTGGCCGTACTTTACATTGTGTGAACAGCTATTGTTTGCAGATGCAGTTCAGCGAATAGCGTCCTAAAATAATAGGCATTCATTCATTCTAAAGAATAGGCTTTAAAATAACGATGGCAGAACACAGCATTGCATTAAATTTAATGCGATGCAACCCGTGCAGAAAAGAACGGACGTTATTTTCATTACAATCAGCGTTCGTTCTTTTCTTTTTAAAAAGTGACTTATACATAGAGTGATTCTACTATTTTGAAATACTTTAATAAACCTTTAGGACAAAAGCAATCTAGAACATAATCCCTTCTCAACATACACATAGACATGACACTGTTGGTAAGTATATCCTTAATAGAATGTACGGCTGGGTTCACACTACGTATATTTCAGTCAGTATTGTGTTCCTCATATTGCAACCAAAACCAGGAGTGGATTAAAAACACAGAAAGGATCTGCTCACACAATGTTGAAATTGAGTGGATGGCCGCCATTTAATGGCAAATATTTGCTGTTATTTTAAAACAACGGCTGTTATATTGAAATAATGGCCGTTATTTACTGTTATATGGCGGCCATCCACTCAATTTCATCATTGTGTGGACAGAGCCTTTCTGTGTTTTTATCCACTCCTGGTTTTGGTTGCAATATGAGGACCACAATACTGATTGAAATATACGTAGTGTGAACCCAGCCTACTACTGTAAAGTGATGGCTCAGGCACTGGAGCTGCAGGATGTTAGCTGTATGACATACTCTGCAGCAATAAACGACATACCTTGCAGAAATGAAACGAACTGGAGGTAACTCAAATTTCAACAATTTTATCCCTTAAAGCCCTATTCCACGGGCCGACAGAGAGATCGCTCATTTGCTCCTTGTTCCCCGCTCGCTGCCACTGATATCCCATGTGGCAGCAGCGAGCAGTTGAGTCCTGGGGGGAGGGCGTGCAAGGAGGTGCGGGGGGGCTGCCCAGGTGATCGCTAGACAAACGACTGCAATGATCAGCCGACATGAACCATGTCGGCTGATCATTGCCCTCTATTTCACGGGAAGTTTATCGGCCGAATACGCCGATAATTGTTCAATGGAATAGGGCCTTTAGATGCCATGATCTATACAAATGTGTTCAACATTACCTTTCCTAGTCTACTGTAGTTAAGAAAAGATAACTTGTCAAACAGGAAGTCGATATATAAGCTAATAGAGTATAGAATACAACAGTTTGGAAATTGGTCGACTATACCCTTGGGGTGTAATATAACAGGTAATATTATTTTTTCTATTTTTGCCTCACATCTGTTGATAATCTATTGGGGAACGCAGTTCTAAATCTTTTACATAATGTACCTCAACAGCATGAGTACTTCTTAACTATGGTCTATGTCATGACATGCACATACGGTTCCACTGAAATAAATGGACTGCCTCTCTGTATTGTCCTATTTAGGGGCCCATGTCATGCTTATTCCATGAGAACCATGTGTTTTCTATGCTTGCCACTGTTTAAGCAGGAAAGTAGTCAAATGTCTATTTAAAGGGAGAGGAGGTTTTGAAGAGCACATAAATTCATACTTGTAAGATAACTAATGTATTTGTATTTGTAATGTATTTCATTTTAAAATCCTGTTTGGGTCTTTTAAGGCTTGGTTTTATTAACAGTGTCTTTCTGAGAAATCTTTTGGCTGAAATTTCCATTCTATAGTCAGCAAGAAGCAACAATGCCCTTGTCAATGCGAATCTGAATAATTGCATAGCCAATGTCTTAATCTATTCAAGCAATAAAACATTTATTAAAGTGTGAAGTATAAGTTACTTACACATTACTATAGATAAATTATTAATAACTACACATTAAAAAAAATTGAAAAACAGCTGCCACCAGAAAACCACCACCTGCTACTAGAGACATTAATCGTATAACAATCCCAAAAGTTGCCCACTGCTGCAAGTTCCATATACATTTTCCCTTTAAATAATCACTACGCATTATATTTCTCATAAAATCAAACCTTCGAAAAGGAAAATTAAATTTGCACAAGTAATCCAGAAATAATATGGTATGTGTAAGCACACAGGGGTTTATGTCAGCATTAATACAATATTTCAAAGCTCTCATATTGATTTTGGGCACTGAAGAAATAGTGCTATGAGGGTTGAGGTATAAGTCAAATAATAATAAAAAAAAGAGAAACATATGAACTTGTTATCAGTATCGACTAGCTTTCCATTAACAGCCATGCTGAAAACATGGAGATGTAGGCATTTTATGCAAGTTTTCTTTTTATATTTTCCCCTCTGCTGCGGAACTACATGTGCAGCTTATTGTATAGTGTTGGCCTACTCCCTCTAGCCATCTTAGTGTAACCTCTTCAATATTAGGTTCTTCAGCATCTTTCCAATCCCAGTGGTTTATATTAAATTAAATTAAATGTAAGCAATTGCATCATCAACCGTATATTACTGTTCTCTCCTTCCCTAAGCCTAAACGTTATTAAATAAGTCTAAATCAACAAATGCTCGATGACTGCATCCTGACAATGACTCGTCTTCATGTCCAGTTTCAGCTTAGCAGAGCTGCATATGTATCACATATTATGATGCTATTATTGACAGTTGTTATGTACAATAATATATATTGAAAATGACAGCACTTTGAAAAAACAGACCTTCTCATCTTATTTCATTGCCTAAGGCTGCCTGTAACATTTGGTCACTTTCCCCATAGTGGGTGGTATAATACAAATATCACAAATGATAAACTCACAGTTATCTAACCGTTCTTCATAATGAGCTCCCTCGCTGTTTTTTGCTTTTGATCCTCCCACTCGTAGAATTGTGATATAAGGGGATGAGCATTTATTTGACTGTCGCTGTTAAGTTCCACACAGCAAAGCAAGTGTTACAATAACACTATAAAGACTCTGGACCCCAACTGATCGATCACTATGTGTCCTGGTATAATATTGATCTTTCTACATGTCTATACACATAGGTTTCATTTTTTATTGAAATGACATTTTTTATTGAAATGACAAAGACACCATAGTAAAATGGTCATCACAGCTACAGTCTCAGTGTATAATAATAATAATAATAATAATAATAATAATAATAATAATAATAGCAAGAAGAAAATATAATTATACGTGTTCCATAACACAAAATAAAATATAATATTTTTACACTGATCACAATGAAATGTCAAAGAAAGGACTGCTTCATGTAGACTTTATTTACTGTGCACTCTTTTTGTGACCATTTGTCACTTACGCTTTTTTAAGCAATATAATAACATTTTATACTGTGCAATTGCAGAAATTAAATAAAAAAAAGCTATCTAATATACATTGTGATCTAAATTGGTTCTTTTTCTTCACTCTTGAGTATTCAAGGAAAATATCCATACATGTACAAGGACAAGAAGGAAAGATGCGTTGTCTGGTGCATAGAATGGGACTCAGAAAGGTGAAGAAGTATATAAAAGAGGTTATCCATGGAAAAGGACAAAATCTAAAAAGATACCTAACTGTACACATTAACCTAATAGAGAAAAAATGACTAAGCCCCTGAGTGGGACCTGAGTGGTACAGGATATGTTATTTTGAGAGTGAGAATCATACTCAACTGGGAAATTTGCACTAGAAGCACAATGTCCCTAAATGATCAGGGTATGAACATGGATCACCTAGAGGGGATCAGAATACTTCCATTGTTGAAATGCAGAAACCAGAAACCAAAGTATAAATTAGGCAGCTTGCTTCACCGGAGTTACAACATACCAGGAAAAATTAGTTTTATAAAAGATAATTTTTATTAAACAGATGCATCATGTTTCAGGACCAGAATGGCTCCTTCCTCAGACAGTGCACAGTAGGATGCCTGGATACAAGATGAGATATGGTTGGATATGGTGGCATGCAATGTCTTGTGGCATCCTGCAGCACTTTTAACCACAAATGTTGCAGGACCTGTTGATTATGCAAACTCATTGGTTGACCAAGCTGGTGTCACAGTCGGTCACATAAAAAGCTTGATTAATTTGGTGACCGAATGTGCCAAGGTAATGTTGCAATCTGATGGATTCAATTGTAAGAAACTCTTGCTATGTGTGGGGAACAAAATCCTGCTTAAAATGTCAGTTGTTAGCCATACCATGACAGTGGGAGGACAGTGGCGGACCCCTGAGCCGCCTTTGCTGCACAGGGATCTGGAAGAGAAGAGGGGCCTGCAACCTGCTCTGTTGTCCCCTTTAAGTATCCCTAGAAGCTGTGGCCACACAGTTTCTATGGATGCCCTCCACTGTAATGTTCAGCCCGCTCATTGTAGTGCAGGGTGAGTGGGCTGAAAATAAGGAACAGAGTAGAGAAGCAGGACCTGTCAGCGTCCCACTGTTTTATTTATTATGTCCCTGCCAGCAGATAAAGTGACAGGTGCCTGATAAGCGGTGCCCATCCCTGTGTCCTCTGCTGGAGGAAAGGGCAGGCTCTGGGAGATGCTGGCTCTGGGACTGGTCAGGTGACAGCAGGGTAACATCAGTGCCTGCCCGAAACCCACGTCCTCTACTACCTTTACCAAACTCCGCCTGTTCTGCCTGGGCGCCCACCATTCTTCCCAGGCAGTTCCAACTATGATGAGGCCACCTCTTTTCTGTGGAAATGGGTACACTTCCAGCTGACCATCTTCTTCATGCTCAGCACCAGTATCATACCCTATGATTCCATAGGCCTCTACACCATCTTTCTAGTGGCCATTCCCGAACACCGCTGCCTGGTGCCCAAGAGTGCCAACCCGAGCCAAGCATGGAGGAATGGAGAGCAGGTACCGGCTGGACATCCTAAGCAACTACTCTGCCCCAGGGTGCACTCCTCATGCTGGAGGAAGCATTTCCATGGCTCACAGGCTGTAGGCCAGAAGATGATAAAACCTGCTGCATTCCTGCATCATGTGTTTTTTTTTTTTTTAAATGTTGAAGCACAATTTGTGTGTGTGTGTGTGGGGGGGGAGGACTGCAAACGGCATGGAGATATTATTACTGCGGGTGCGGTTGGGGCTAAACTCTGCACGTGTGTAACGCCTGGAGTAGTGGATTCACTGGACCGTCACTAGCGATGGCACTAACCTCACCAGGGAGTGGCGTCTAAGGGGCCGCTGGTTTTCACCAGGCGGGATGGACTTGCTGCGGCAGGCGACCCCCAGGTCGCTACCCCTGGCTTGGTTGCTAGTGACGGCAGGCGAGGCGTGGCAGGAGCAGTAGGCAGGAGATGGTGCTGGCAGAGGTCTGTAGGCGTAACCGCAGGTGACAGGCTGAACACAGGAGCAATAGTGTAACAGAGGAGCAGGAACCAGGAACGAGGACTAGGGACCAGGTAGCGGACAGGAATCAGGAACAAGGACTAGGGACCAGGTAGCGGACAGGAATCAGGAACAAAAGGAAGCTGGGCCAAACGCTATGGGAAGCATGTAGAGGCTCCCACACCTGGGAGGGGGCAGGGCTGGAACTTATAGCAGAGTGTGATGTGCAGCAACCAATTAGGGGCGGACTGCCCCTTTAAATCTGAGACAGCCGGCGCGCGCGCGCCCTAGGAGGCGGGGGCGCGCGCGCCGGCCGGCACGGCGGGTGACAGGAGCAGGGCGAGGTAAGGCGCCCCCCGGGGCTGAACTAGTAGCAGCGCCGGGTCCCTGCACATGGACCCCGGCAGCTGCATGGAGAGGTCGCGGCGGCGGCCGGGAGCACGGGACGCCGCCGCGGCCGTGACAACGTGGCTTTATTACAATGGGGACTGTACACAGCAGGGGGCATTATTACTCTATGGGGCCATTATATCAACTGCATTATTATAGTGTAAACATCAGTGATGACTGCTAAAGCTTGATTTCGTTTGCATGCATTGCTGCTTTTAGAGAAATACACCTCCTGCTATGGATGTATGAAGCATCTGTATGAAGTTCAATCTGTGCACCTTTGGGACAATACTCTCATGAGCCACAGAGATTTGTGAAGAATTCTGTTGATTTAATTTGCAAAGCAAATCTGTAAATTTGCCTACACATACGAATCAGTGATCAATGATGTAGAGTAGCTTTATTTATACAGTTTGATGTCTACTAAAATGGCTGATTTTAAAACCACCATTTACATCCTCTCATTACATTTGTCATCTTTGCTTGTATTACTTTTTTTTTTTTTTAAGTATGAATACAAATGCTGTAAAGCAGGTCAAATCTTGAGTAATTTTTGCCCTGTAGGAGTGAGCCCTTGCTTTATTTTAAGCATGAATGTACTTTGAAAAAGTTAAATGTTGAAAAGAAAAGGATTCAACTTCAGAGGGAAAGCTTTAAAATAAAGTCTCTGCAGAAACCATTATTGTATGAAAATTCAGACCGTCTCTGGATAAACAAAAAGGTGTCATTGAAATATAAAAGGCTCTATAAAATGCTTCTATTTAAAATGTTTTTTTAAATGGAAAATTTGTAGTCAATTCTGAATTGGTAATCAATACCATACTGCTCACCTTTATCAGCACCAATATGTGGTGTCGCCCCGCTGCGGCCCTGCGACCGGTCACTTGCCAGATGGTGCTGTGTGACTCCACTAGTGTAGCGGGTGGTCGAGATATAGCCAGTTGTTATGCTGTCGTGATGCCAGTGCTGGTGGGGCACACAGGTATGGTGGCACACCTGTTTTTATTTTAGTGAGCCTGGCTATATCCTTTCCCCTGTGGTAAGTAACCTGCCGGGCTGTTTGGGAGTCCCTTGGATACTTATCATAATGGTTCGGAGTGGAGTTGTGACCCACCCAGACTATTGGTACCACCACTTACAAAAGGGGGAGATGACCCAAGGAAGATACAATGGCTGTGTAGGTGCTGGGATTAAAATCACAGAGCCCAAGTCAAATAAATAAAGTCTTCTTTAATGCCAGAATACTTGATACAGGGATACACAGTAAGCTCCAGCTTGATAAGTTACTTTAGACCTTAGTGACCAGATCAGTGCTGAGAGCTTAGAAGGAGTACAGTTGTGCTGACTAGGTTGCATGCTGAGAGGTAGAAGAGGTTCAGAGAAGTAGAGAGGAGGATGTCGAGAGAGTCCCAATCCAAAGTAGTACCGTGCTCTGCCGGAACGTGAGAAGTAGAATGAGTAGAATACTAGAGAGTAGAGAGAATACATGTGCCCGTGTTTTGATTGTTCTTTGCATTACCTATTGTCCACTAGTGTCGGGGGACCCATCCTAGAGGGTGACACAAGCCCCAGACCTTGTTACCTGGGATGAGCAGAGTGGTCAGAACTTCTGGTTACACCCACGCTGTGAGATAGAGTAAGTAGGTTTCTAGCAACTTTGCTTTATCTGGATCAGTTCCTATTTCTTTAGGATACTGTCCTGCACTATTAGGGATTATCCCGGCCCACACCGAGAACAAGTCTGTCTTCTCTAGGTGTGCGTTCAGCACTGCATAGTGTGTAGAAGTAGTGTTGCTTTCAAGAAAGAAGTGCTCTCTGGTCCCATGTGCGAGTGTCCACTACCACACCTCAGACTACACTACACTGGACTAATTGTAAGTCCTGTAACAGGGAACCTGGCATAGGCCAGGACCCAGCTTGACCACTGTAGGGAGTGTTCTTGTTTGCGTCCATCCTATACAGAATCCAAAGTAAGACTCCTTAAGGTGTAGCTACTCTTCCTCTCCCCATGTGACAACTTCCTATAGCATCTGTAGCATGTGCTGTGAGTAAGTGAGAAGAGAGTGCAAAGAAAAGAGAGGGATAGAGAGAGGTAGAAAAGAGAAAAAGCTCTCATTGGTGCACAGATCACAGAACCAATAGTCCTTTAGACACCACAGCTGTGCAATACTTAGGCATACAGTAAATATACCAGCGATATCTAGTGGCGAAACTTAAAAGGGTTCTGCCATGAAGTGAAGTGAATGTACTTTTCTCCAGAACAGGAATTTAAACATATTTGTAAAGTACACTTCATGAAAATAATGCCCCCTTATAAAGATAAATACCTGTCATTAGAGTAATGACACCCCCTGCTGGTGCTAGTGAAGGCTCCTCTGTCCGTCCATCTGAGAGATTTTCTGGTCAAGCATGCGTATATCTACCTTCCCCCTGTGTCTGTGCTGTAGTGAAATCCCTCCGCCTGCCGAATCTACATGAAGCCTGCTTCCTTTATCTCTGTCTGCAGGCAGCACTCACACACAGAGAGCAGGAGGAGGGGGCGGGGCGGGGCTGGGCTTTGTTACACAGTCGGCTCCAGCCCAGTCACAGTGACGTCTGCTGCACCATGAGGAGGAGGTTGTGCTGCTGCAGTTGCACAAGGTATATGCTGCAACTGAGAAAACGTTTTTAAACCCCTTTCCTTACTGTATATATATTCTCCCAGCTGCTGATACTCTGTGCAGCCAGGGCATATACTGTATACAGCACTAATAGGAGGCAGCTGTGCGCTGTGTTCTGCTATCAGAGGCTGGGCTGGCAGTATGTCAGCCCGACCCTGCTAAAGTGCAGGGAGCTGAGAGCCCTGACATAAACCACTAAACACAAAGCCCATGTCAGCTGTGTGCTTAGGGCTGGCTGTATACATCAACCTTCCCTCCTGTAGTCAGCTAGTCTGCCAGATGTAGGGGAGCAGTGATCACATGTCTGCACAGGTATATTCCAGGGGAGCAGTGATCACATGTCTGCACAGGTATATTCCAGGGGAGCAGTGATCACATGTCTGCATAGGTATATTCCAGGGGAGCAGTGATCACATGTCTGCATAGGTATATTCCAGGGGAGCAGTGATCACATGTCTGCACAGGTATATTCCAGGGGAGCACTGATCACATGTCTGCACAGGTATATTCCAGGGGAGCACTGATCACATGTCTGCACAGGTATATTCCAGGGGAGCACTGATCACATGTCTGCACAGGTATATTCCAGGGGAGCACTGATCACATGTCTGCACAGGTATATTCCAGGGGAGCAGTGATCACATGTCTGCACAGGTATATTCCAGGGGAGCACTGATCACATGTCTGCACAGGTATATTCCAGGGGAGCAGTGATCACATGTCTGCACAGGTATATTCCAGGGGAGCAGTGATCACATGTCTGCACAGGTATATTCCAGGGGAGCAGTGATCACATGTCTGCACAGGTATATTCCAGGGGAGCAGTGATCACATGTCTGCACAGGTATATTCCAGGGCAGCAGTGATCACATGTCTGCACAGGTATATTCCAGGGGAGCAGTGACCTGGAGGGAGGACATGACACGTGCCCCCAGCAATCTTCTGTAAAACTATAATATAATGTCATATAATGTAATATAGTGTCATGTAGGCATCAGGGGCCGTTCACGCTGAGTAAAAATGGCATAATTTCAAGCAGAGTCCGCCATTGTTGCTTAGTGTGAACGGACCCTTAGTGATCTGTATACCAAGGGTCCCTGGGTCAGGCCCCCTTCACATGTCCAAAAAAACCATCCGGACCCATACACTTTCATTAGTCACGGACACCCTTCCGGAAAATAGGACCGGATTTTTTAGAACCGGTCCTATTTTTGTCCGGATATCCGGCCCAGACGCCCCCATAGAAGTCTTTGGGAGCGGGGGAATCATGGGCACTTTCCTGATGTACATCAGGAAAGTGGCCGGGATTCCGCATTGAGCCTGCTGGCACCCCCACAACCGCAGAACACTCTTACCCACAGACCAGGACCTCAACACAGCGTTGTCTGCCAGACCCCCCCCCCCCCCCCCCCCCCCCCCAGGAGAAGGACCTCACCACAGCGCTGTTCGATGCAGCTCACCCTCCGTACCGACCCGACCGCTGCCCGATCCCCCCATTCTGCCCCCCCAGACTCCCATGGATATCAGCTCGCTGCTCATCATTCCCCCCAGGACCTCAGATTGTCCGTCGCCCGAATTCCCCCTCCCCCCCACATACACTTACACACACATGCAAACCTAAACGCCTGTCCGTCCACCCTGGACCTCACATGACAGAGGAGGACAAACAGCCAGAGCAGGATTGAGGACAGGTGAGATTACACACTACAACCCTTACCATGCCCTGCTGACAGTCCATGATGGGAGTTGTAGTTTTGCAACCTGTGTCCATCCTGGTTGCAGAATTACAACTCCCATCATGCACTGCTGACAGGTCATGATGGGAGTTTTACTTCTGCTGCCTGTGGCCATCCAGGTTGCAGAATTACAACTCCCATCATGCCCTGCAACCTGGGTGGCCATAGGCTACAGAAGTACAACTCCCATTATGACCTGTCAGCCAGGCATGATGGGAGTTGTAATTCTGCAAGCTGTGACCATCCAGTTTGCAGAACTACATCTCCCATCATGTCCTATATAAAAGAGACGTTAATCATTGTTTGCTGCACTGAATATTTATTATTGAGACTGTATAGAAGTATGGGATCTCTATCTACATTTAGCAGCTGGCAATATACTGTAGTATAGCGCTGTGCCCTTGGGTTTGTCTGTGAGGAACCACACTGTATTACATTTTGTATGTTATATGGATGATTGGACCCCTTACCAAGACCTCTACTTCTGCTAGCATACTCTATCTATCTATCTATCTATCTATCTATCTATCTATCTATCTATCTATCTATGTCACAAAACTATCTCATATCCATGTATCTAGCTGTCTATCAATACATTGTAATTATATTTATTGCAGCTGTGTGTAAGGGACTATTTTTTTATGCAGTTTAGGACAGTGGAAGAAAACAGGACAACTGTAATCTGGTATCTATAGTAACAAGGCCCACACTGCAAAGCACTACTGGGAAAGGGAGAAACTTCCTGGTCACATGGTTCACACTGGCCCCTCCCACATACAGTGAGGATACCAGAGCAGAACAGAGACAAGAAATAGGTAAAAAAGCGCCCAAATAACACTGGGGAGCAGCTGTTTTCACATAGATGGTGTTAGAATTGTGTATCTCTACAAGCATTATGGGGTTTTTTACCACTTCGTGGCAGAACCCCTTTAAGTAATACCTCAACACCACTGATACTTTAGAGTATAGACTTTTGTGAGAGGTGTAAAGACAGGTAACATCTGTGGTAAGACACCACAAGTATATTTATAGCATTGTACACAGACTATACTTTACTGATATGAGACCCTCTTCCCACAATTTCCCATTCTTTGGCCTAAAAACTGTACACCAGCATGACCTTGGTAATCTATACTGAAACACATTTACCTACTTTTACTTGCAGACATAAATAATGTGTAGGACCCAACCAACCCCTCCTGTGATATTTATCTTTATAAATGTTTCTTGTCCCAATTAATAATGCAGCACAGGCTGCCTACTGTTCAATGAATGCACAAGAGAAAATAAAGAATGTACCATGTACTGCTATGTATCATCAACATATATATGATAGATAGATAGATAGATAGATAGATAGATAGATAGATAGATAGATAGATAGATAGATCGATATTACCCCACTCTCCATGCTGGGAGATGTAGTCCTGTATATTACCACACACCATGCTGGAAGATTTAGTCCTGTATATTACCCCACACACTATGCTGGAAGATGTAGTCCAGTATATTACCACACACACCATGCTGGAAGATGTAGTACTGCATATTACCACACACACTATGCTGGGAGATGTAGTCCTGCATATTACCCCACACACTATGCTGGGAGATGTAGTCCTGCATAATATTACACACCATGCTGGGAGATGTAGTACTGCATATTACCACACACACTATGCTGGGAGATGTAGTCCTGCATATTACCCCACACACTATGCTGGGAGATGTAGTCCTGCATAATATTACACACCATGCTGGGAGATGTAGTCCTGCATATTATTACACACCATGCTGGGAGATGTAGTACTGCATATTACCCCACACACCATGCTGGGAGATGTAGTACTGCATATTACCCCACACTATGCTGGGAGATGTAGTCCTGCATATTACCATACACATCATGCTGGGAGATGTAGTCCTGTATATTACGCCACACACTATGCTGGGAGATGTAGTCATGTATATTACCACATACACCATGCTGGGAGATGTAGTCCTGCATATTACCACAAGAACCATGCTGGGAGATGTAGTCCTGTATATTACCCCACACACTATGCTGGGAGATATAGTCGTGTTGCCTGCTGTAGGGCATTCTTATTATACATCAGAGAGGGTATAAGGCTGTATACTCCTTGTGTGCCATGAGATCCACACTATCTTATGTGTAATAAGGACATATGGAAGTGGCAGATGACTTTGAAAATTTAAAGAGGACGTGTCTGACTGCATCACATACACACAGACAGTTAGCGGTGAATGCTGTGTGATTTTCCCCTTACCTATGCCATCTGTGGTTGCCATAGGCAACGTGATTTAAAGGGGTGCATGAAAATATTTATTTGACTTCTGGTTCCGGCGCAGGGATGTGAAGACGTGCGGGACATAGCTCCTCCAGACCACCTTACAATACCCGCATTCAAAGCAACGCCACTGGCCGAATTTGGGGGCAATTAGCGCTGGAAGACCTCGGACCTGCTCGTGGTACATTTCATATGGACCGGTTTGTGCTCAGAGTTCCTGCGGGCCCGTGCTCCAACACAGCGGTGACCTCCGCGCCTTCACACAAGATGGCGGGGGCCGCCAGCACAGACACGCTCGCGCCTGGACAAACCAGCACAGGAGGAACAGCTCGTGACCATCCGGAGATCTCACAAGGACAGCTAAGTATGTCTGACCCGGACTATGTGCTGTTATCACAGGATTCCCAAGTCTCCCTGCAGGCTGAATTAGATACTGCGCCACAAGCCTCCATGATTCCCATTAACTATAAGCACTTGGCCATAGAGGTGGCTGGCTGATTGGCGCCTGACCTGAGGGAAACCTTAGCCTCCACTATAACCGCCTCAATGCAGGCTTTACAACTGGAAGTGCAAAGGAACACAGCTCGCCTAGATGAGGTCGAACAGAGAATGCACCAGGTAGAGACCAGAGACTATCTCCTCATCTACAGTTGCCCAAGTTCACAAGGGAAACCACGGCGCTAAAAGACCGAGTTGAGGATCAGGAAAACCGGGCACGTCGCAATAACCTACGACTGATCGGACTCCCGGAGTCTATCAAACCACAACAACTCAAACAGTTATGTGAGTGTACCTTACCGGAAGCCTTGGGGTTACCTTTCCCCAAGAGGGTAGAGCGTGCACATCGAGTGGGCCCTGGCGTAAGCAACTTGGAGGACAACGCAGGTTCCCTGAGAACCCGTCCGCGACAAGTTATTGTGCGATATTTGGATTTCAACGATAAGGAGGACATATTAAGGGCCTTCCGGACCAGAAACACCCCCCTGCTGCTCAATGAGGCCAAGGTGATCTTATTCGCAGACTACTCGGCAGAAACCACGCGTAAACGCAGAGCTTTTAGTAAAGTATGCTCTGCGCTATACCAAAAAGGGATAAAATTCTGCCTGCAATACCCTGCCACATTGAAAGTCATGTACAGCGATGGCAGTTTGCAATCATACACCTCTGCAGAGGAGGCAGCCAGTTGCCCGTTGTTACAACCAGCCTCCGCCTCATCTCATTCCCAGGAAGACATGATTCAAGAACTACCAGAAGATACTTTCCTTGGGAGCCCTGATAAGAAACGCCGCAAACAGAGGCGCCTGTTTGCACCAGAGGACGGTGCTGCCCCCCCTTGACAGCCTCGTCCGTTGGAGATTTTGAGATCTGGAGATTATCAAGAAGAATGACATGCTGTATTGCTTTAATTTGACTGTTAGACCTAGTCAGACTTTAGAGACAAAAGTGTTTGGTTCCTGTCCATCACATTGCTGACAGTTACTTTGGTCTTTCACTTATCTTTCCCCTTTTTTTTTTTTTTTTTTGTGGGGGGGGGGGGGGGGGGGGGGCTGGGAGTGGCCTATAGTTTTCCCATGTTCACCCTCCTGAATTCTGATACATTTAGTGAGGAGCTACCCTGCCGCCCCCTTTATATCCCCCCTTCCCTCTTCCCATAACCCCCTTCCTCCCTTCTCTCCCCTCCCTTCCCTCCCCTCCCTCCTCCATATCCCCCCTCATTCTCCCGGGCCAATCCTATGTTATTTTGAAGTTATGTGGTTTGGGGAAGCGTTCTTCCCCCTGAAAAAAGGAAGTCGAGAGCGCCTATTTTCTTTTGGCCAGAAGTCCTGCGTTGGCCACTCCGCCATCTGTTGGCGCTGTTAAATTTTTGGTTATGACAATGATGTTGTTTTGTTATGTTTGTTTTTTGCTTTGCTTTTTCATGTATGTGTTAGTGCAGAAATCTCCCATGTGCGAGCCCAGGAACGGTTGCAACAGTCTGACTGACCCAATATGTACAGTAAGTCGGGTTTGGCAATGCCGCAATATATCTCTCTTGTATCTTTATGCGTATTATATCATGGAATATTAAAGGGTTGCGCTCCCCGAACAAGCGCCTGATGATAATACGCCACCTTAAAAAGCTAAAAGGGGACATCATCCTGCTCCAGGAATCTCACCTGACTCAGGATGACTTCCATAGAATGAAAAGGTTGTGGGTAGGAGACGTATACGTTTCCCCTTAAATGACAGGAAAGCAGGAGTGATTACTGTTACTGGTACACAAAAATCTCTCCTACAAGGTTCTGAGCTCGTCAAAGACACACTAGGGCGGATTCACAACCTTGTGCTAGAGACACCATGCGGGACTCTCAGTGTATACAATATATATGCTCCAAATGATGACAACGCAATTTTTTTCTCCTCTTTAGAATCACAGCTATTGTCGGACTCCTCCCCCTTTAAAATAGTAGGCGGAGATTTCAACTCAGTGGTCCAGCCCTCAGCAGACAGATCATCCCGACCTAACCCACCAGGTACCGCAGTTGCAGGGCTCCAGATGGCGACCAAAATGGTCGCCAATGCGACTGATATCTTGCAAATGCCATTTGCGACTGGCCCCGGCGGTGGCTGTCTCTTTAAGGACTTCCGCACGCTGCACCGAAGCACGTGGCTCCTCTGCTGCCGTCCGTCCAATGAATGACGGACGTGCTGGATGACGTGTGCGGGGACACGCTTCTCCAGTGACGTCATCCCGCACGTCCTTCATTCATTGGACGGACGGCCGCAGAGGCGCCACACTCCTCCAGCGCCTCTCTCCCGCCTCTCCTCACCCGGCGGTTCTTCAAGGGCACCCCAGCGGCACCAAGATTGTGGATAGTGTGTGGGAGTACAACCGGAGGGACGACAGGGGTGGCGGCCGGCCAGTAATGTGTGTGGGGGGACCGCGGCCTGGGCGGCTGATTGGTAGTGTCTGTTGTGATGGCGGCCAGGTGCGGTAGTCAGTGCGTGTGGGGTGCGGGGGGGGGGGGGGTATGTATAGACTGCACAGTACCACTTCCCTCAGTGTCTGTATATATAGACTGCACAGTACCACTTCCCTCAGTGTCTGTATGTATAGACTGCACAGTACCACTTCCCTCAGTGTCTGTATGTATAGACTGCACAGTACCACTTCCCTCAGTGTCTGTATGTATAGACTGCACAGTACCACTTCCCTCAGTGTCTGTATGTATAGACTGCACAGTACCACTTCCCTCAGTGTCTGTATGTATAGACTGCACAGTACCACTTCCCTCAGTGTCTGTATGTATAGACTGCACAGTACCACTTCCCTCAGTGTCTGTATGTATAGACTGCACAGTACCACTTCCCTCAGTGTCTGTATGTATAGACTGCACAGTACCACTTCCCTCAGTGTCTGTATGTATAGACTGCACAGTACCACTTCCCTCAGTGTCTGTATGTATAGACTGCACAGTACCACTTCCCTCAGTGTCTGTATGTATAGACTGCACAGTACCACTTCCCTCAGTGTCTGTATGTATAGACTGCACAGTACCACTTCCCTCAGTGTCTGTATGTATAGACTGCACAGTACCACTTCCCTCAGTGTCTGTATGTATAGACTGCACAGTACCACTTCCCTCAGTGTCTGTATGTATAGACTGCACAGTACCACTTCCCTCAGTGTCTGTATGTATAGACTGCACAGTACCACTTCCCTCAGTGTCTGTATGTATAGACTGCACAGTACCACTTCCCTCAGTGTCTGTATGTATAGACTGCACAGTACCACTTCCCTCAGTGTCTGTATGTATAGACTGCACAGTACCACTTCCCTCAGTGTCTGTATGTATAGACTGCACAGTACCACTTCCCTCAGTGTCTGTATGTATAGACTGCACAGTACCACTTCCCTCAGTGTCTGTATGTATAGACTGCACAGTACCACTTCCCTCAGTGTCTGTATGTATAGACTGCACAGTACCACTTCCCTCAGTGTCTGTATGTATAGACTGCACAGTACCACTTCCCTCAGTGTCTGTATGTATAGACTGCACAGTACCACTTCCCTCAGTGTCTGTATGTATAGACTGCCACAGTACCACTTCCCTCAGTGTCTGTATGTATAGACTGCACAGTACCACTTCCCTCAGTGTCTGTATGTATAGACTGCACAGTACCACTTCCCTCAGTGTCTGTATGTATAGACTGCACAGTACCACTTCCCTCAGTGTCTGTATGTATAGACTGCACAGTACCACTTCCCTCAGTGTCTGTATGTATAGACTGCACAGTACCACTTCCCTCAGTGTCTGTATGTATAGACTGCACAGTACCACTTCCCTCAGTGTCTGTATGTATAGACTGCACAGTACCACTTCCCTCAGTGTCTGTATGTATAGACTGCACAGTACCACTTCCCTCAGTGTCTGTATGTATAGACTGCACAGTACCACTTCCCTCAGTGTCTGTATGTATAGACTGCACAGTACCACTTCCCTCAGTGTCTGTATGTATAGACTGCACAGTACCACTTCCCTCAGTGTCTGTATGTATAGACTGCACAGTACCACTTCCCTCAGTGTCTGTATGTATAGACTGCACAGTACCACTTCCCTCAGTGTCTGTATGTATAGACTGCACAGTACCACTTCCCTCAGTGTCTGTATGTATAGACTGCACAGTACCACTTCCCTCAGTGTCTGTATGTATAGACTGCACAGTACCACTTCCCTCAGTGTCTGTATGTATAGACTGCACAGTACCACTTCCCTCAGTGTCTGTATGTATAGACTGCACAGTACCACTTCCCTCAGTGTCTGTATGTATAGACTGCACAGTACCACTTCCCTCAGTGTCTGTATGTATAGACTGCACAGTACCACTTCCCTCAGTGTCTGTATGTATAGACTGCACAGTACCACTTCCCTCAGTGTCTGTATGTATAGACTGCACAGTACCACTTCCCTCAGTGTCTGTATGTATAGACTGCACAGTACCACTTCCCTCAGTGTCTGTATGTATAGACTGCACAGTACCACTTCCCTCAGTGTCTGTATGTATAGACTGCACAGTACCACTTCCCTCAGTGTCTGTATGTATAGACTGCACAGTACCACTTCCCTCAGTGTCTGTATGTATAGACTGCACAGTACCACTTCCCTCAGTGTCTGTATGTATAGACTGCACAGTACCACTTCCCTCAGTGTCTGTATGTATAGACTGCACAGTACCACTTCCCTCAGTGTCTGTATGTATAGACTGCACAGTACCACTTCCCTCAGTGTCTGTATGTATAGACTGCACAGTACCACTTCCCTCAGTGTCTGTATGTATAGACTGCACAGTACCACTTCCCTCAGTGTCTGTATGTATAGACTGCACAGTACCACTTCCCTCAGTGTCTGTATGTATTTACACTGCACAGTACCACTTCCCTCAGTGTCTGTATGTATTTACACTGCACAGTACCACTTCCCTCAGTGTCTGTGTGTATATACACTGCACAGTACCACTTCCCTCAGTGTCTGTGTGTATATACACTGCACAGTACCACTTCCCTCAGTGTCTGTGTGTATTTACACTGCACAGTACCACTTCCCTCAGTGTCTGTGTGTATATACACTGCACAGTACCACTTCCCTCAGTGTCTGTGTGTATATACACTGCACAGTACCACTTCCCTCAGAGTCTGTGTGTATATACACTGCACAGTACCACTTCCCTCAGTGTCTGTGTGTATATACACTGCACAGTACCACTTCCCTCAGTGTCTGTGTGTATATACACTGCACAGTACCACTTCCCTCAGTGTCTGTGTGTATATACACTGCACAGTACCACTTCCCTCAGTGTCTGTGTGTATATACACTGACTCAGAACCTGACTTGTAGACCACCTCACACATTCTAGTGGACTGTATATTGTTGTCAAGTTGCAAGCTTTTAAGTTCAAGTTCACAAGAGTAAGCCTCATTAAAAGGCTAGCCAAGTGAAGCTGAAGTACTGAGTCAGACTGTATATGGTTGTCAAGTTGCAAGTTTCCATGTTGAACGTTTTCAAACTAAGAAAAGAGAGAATCTAAAGGAGGAGGAGGATGCTGTGGCCTCTGCACACAGTAAGTCCCATTTAACATAACATTAATTTTACATGTTTTAAAATGTTGGCGACCAAATATTCTATTTGGCGCCTAAATTTTTCAGGTTAGGAGCCAATGGCTCCTAGGTAAATTTTTTAGTCTGGAGCCCTGAGTTGTATCCTCGAGAGATAAAGTTCTGCCCCCACTATTGTCCCACACTGACTTAATAGACTCATGGAGATCACATCACCCAGTAGAACGTGAATACACCTTCTACTCTGCCCCGAGATCTACATGGTCACGTATAGACTACCTTTTTACCTCACAGGCCCTATTCCCTAAAATTACGCACACATCTATAGAACAAATGGTCATTTCAGATCATTCACCAATATCGATCTCCTTGGCTGAGAGTTTTCCTAAGGGGACCGACATTTTGTGGCGTTTTCCTGCATCCTTTAGCAAGGACGATAATTTTGCCTCCCTTCTCAAGGGATGGTGGCTTCAATATAACGCAGATAACGCGCTGCACAGGGAAAATAGGACTCTCTTTTGGGATACGGCAAAAACCGTACTGCGAGGACATATTATAGCATATACCACTGCAAAAAAGAAAGAGGCGTTGGCAAAATTTAAGATGGCTAGCGAGCAATTACGTAAATGCTATGATCATTTTTTACAGACCCCTAACCAGACGACCAAAGAAGCCTGGACTCAGGCCAAACGCCAATTTGATGATGGGGCAGCGCAGAGAGAGGACCTATATCGCTGAGAGATGGAAGCTACATTACATAAGTTTGGCAACAAAACGGGTAAGCTACTTGCCAATCTAGCTAGGGGGCATAGGTCTATACATCATATCACTACCCTCCGTGATTCATACAATCGACTTCTTGCCAGCCCAAAGGCCATAAGCGACTACCTAGCCCAATACTATTCGCAACTATATTCTGACCCCTCTAACCCCCCAAATATCAGACACCCTCCTCCACAAAGTTCCCTTGCCCCATGTAACACCTGACCAACTAGACCTACTTAATGCCCCTATTTCCCCCCAGCTGGTTTTAGAAACCATCAAATCCCTTAAGCCCTCTAAAGCCCCGGGGCCTGACGGTTTCTCCGGGGAGTTCTATAAAATTCTAGGCGAACAAATAGCCACTCCCCTGTCAGAATTATACAATGGAGCTCTGTCTGGTAATGGCCTACCTTCCTCGGCTGACTTGTCCTACAGAAAGCTCTTACCTAAACCAGGAAAGGATCCCCTGCTCCCGGGCTCGTACCGCCCTATATCTTTAATAAATGTGGACGCCAAGATCCTGACAAAGATCATGGCTGACCGCCTCTCTACTATTATGCCGTCCCTAATATCAGCAGAACAGGTAGGATTCATTAAAAACAGGTCCCCTGTCACTAATATTCGGACAGTACTTACGGTGCTGGACAGAGTGCACCTCCTTCCTCAGCCAGGGGATCATCCTACTCTTGTCACGCTTGATGCCGAAAAGGCTTTCGACAACGTCAGATGGCCCTGGCTGGGGAAGGTACTGGACGCGTTTGGGATCTCGGGGGCATTTAGAACCTTGCTGTCCAATATTTATTCGGCACCAAAAGCACGAATATACACTCCAGGATTTCTCTCTCCAATAATCCATCTACAGAAGGGAACACGTCAAGGCTGCCCGCTGTCACCCCTCCTTTTTGACTTGGCCCTTGAACCGCTAGCCAGATATCTTACTTCTGGGGCAGTGTTTTCTGGTATCCCAGTAGGAGAGGGCGTGATACGGGCAGCCCTCTTCGCGGATGACATTATCCTTTTCTCCAACGATCCTGTGGGCGACATCCCCAAAATTATACGGGTATTAAATGATTTTGGTAGTTACTCGGGTTACAGGGTTAACGCAGGAAAGTCAGAAATGCTCCCTCTTTTTCACCCCACCAGAACACAGTCCGTTGGTCTGTCATATTTAGGCCTCACCATAGCTAAGTCCACTTTAACATATCTGGGCATAAAAATAGGTAGGACCCCTCACTCCCTCTACTCCCTCAATTATCCCCCCCTTTTTGCTAAGATACGGTCAGATCTCTATAGGTGGCATTCACTCCCTCTTTCCCTGTTGGGCAGGTGTCATTTAGTCAAGATGTCAGGGTTTTCAAAACTCCTATACCCACTTCAAACTATACCCATGCTCCTCAAACATACTGACATAACTTCTCTCCACTCTACTTTCACCAAATTCATTTGGGCTGGCAGGAAGCCGAGAATCGCTCTCTCCAAATTTATGCTCTCCAAAGGAGATGGAGGGGTTAACTTCCCCAACATCCGTGGTTATAACCTATCCTGCCTATTTAGGCATATACTTGATTGGCAACATAACACCTCCTTCCACTCCAATACCCCTCTAGAACGGCAGCTGTCTAGGCCTTGGGATCTCATGGCAGTCCTTCATGGTCCTCTCTCTGCGCTCCCTCGGGCGGTGAAACACTCGGTTGTCCTACGTGATACCATAGTGGCGTGGAAACAAATCCGACAGGTATACAACAGACCATTTCAATGCTCCAAGCACTTTCTCTTATGGAACGTTCCGGATTTTCCTCCGGGTAATACTAGTAGTCTCCTGTCTCAGTGGAGAAATGGGGGGGTAAGGGTCCTGGGAGATTTACTACATCCTTCTGAACGTCGTTGGTTGTCTCTGCCTGAAATAGCGGAATCTTTTCGCACACCATTCATCATCCATTGACTTTCTCTCTTATAACCAAATTAAATCATATTTTACCTCTAGATTGCGGAACATGGCATCGGAAGCTCCATTGAATGATTTTGATGCCCTGTTACTGCATCCTCCCAGCAATTCCATTTCTGTTCTGTACAAGGTACTTCTCCCAAGGCTCTTGCCATCCTCCTGCGTACTCCCAGGTAGATATTGGAGCAAGGTACTTAATATTCCTGACATGGCCAAACATATACGGGTGGGTCTGGCTGCCTTCCGTAAACGTATTGTCAACGAGAAGTGGAGAGAAACACAACTGAAGCTTATACACAATGCAATATATGCGTTTTAGTTCCCTACCTCTACACGGATTCCGGAACGCAGACCAGCCGGCCCGAAATGTGATGCCCCTAAAACTGACCTGTTTCATGGTATTTGGGTTTGTCCCCGTCTAGAGGTGTACTGGAGAGAGATATCTAACCTTATCAATAGGGTCACTTGATTTGATGCACTACTAACCCCGATAGTAGCCCTGTTTCATGTAGGGGTAAATCCTGATGATTCTGATTCTGAAGGGCCTTATTCTTATTCTTATCTTCCCTCCCTGGCGCACTATATAATAATGGTTGCCAAACAATGCATACTTAAAGAATGGATAAAACCTACCCTTCCAACCCTAGTCACTGTGATTGAGCGGTTGCAACATCTCTTTTATGTGGAGCGAAGGTTAGCCTTAAGGGAAAAGGAAAAATTGACTGAACCGCTCTTCTGCAGGTGGAAGCGCTTCATTATAACATACTTTTCCCAGTCGGAGATAAAACACATTATGAAACCCTTTACGCAATCTACGTGGTATCTCACGGAAAATTTGAAGGGATCCCTAGGTTCACTTCAATTCCAGCGTCCTACAAGTGCACCCTGATTACTATTTAGACCTCATCTATACCTCTTCCCTCTCTCCGGTGCGCCCTGACGATTATCTGGCACTTACCAGTTATGACCCATTCGCTTGCCAATACCCTCGGATGTTCTCCAGTAGTGCTGCATACTGTGAGGTAGCTCTCTCTCTCACCTGGGTTGTCTGTAATCATCGCGATTATTATTATTATTACTTATTTATTTTTTCCTGGGCATTCACACATGGGATGATCGTTGTTATAGTTATTATAGTTAGTGTTAGTCTGGTTATTATGGCTAATGTGATGTTTTATTTACTGGGTTTCAAGCTATTACTCGTTTATAATTCCTACGGTTATATGCTCCTACCTGGAACGGATCTATGTAAACTGCTGTGCATTTGAGTGCCTTTATGATATACTACCTGGGATTTCCTGCACAATTGCATATATCACGCCACCCATTAGCCCCTGTTTCGGGATGCTATTACAATATTGCTTGTTTGTGTACTTAGCCTGTATTCTGTACCTATCTCTGTAAACCCTGAATAAATTATTATTTAAAAAAAAAAAAAAAAAAAAAAAGCAAATATTTATTTGACTTAAAATGTGGCTTTCTGTCCATACTACTGTAAAGAAAAGAAGGTTTCCATGTATTTTTTTCAACTTTACCTAGAGGTTATATTGTGTTTGGAGTGTATAGTTGAAAGGCTGTGATAGTGGTGTAATACTGCAACTTTGGCATGTTAGATACACCCAGGCTTGCTTCCCCTGCTGTCCCAGTTGCATTCCAGTGGTGTTGGCATCATTTCTGAGCTGTCATTGTGGACTTGGTGACCTCCAAGTGGTCAAATTTTGATTTCCAAGTGTCGAGCATTTTTTTTCTTATAGACTTTAATGGGATTCGATATTCGATCAAATAGTCAAGTATTGGGGTCTAATCAACTCGATATTCAAAAATTCGAATATTTTACTACTCGCTCATCTCTAATAATTGTTTATGTCAATGAAAGATTAACTAACTAATACAAATCAAGAAATACATAAACTGCCATGAACCATTATTTATCATGAAAGCAAAATTAGCACTAATGTGGGTAGGATAGTTAGAAGAAAAGATTTTTTTGCACAGGCTAATTTAAGTCCTGTTCCAGAGAGCTTTTCTTCTACCCAATGTGCATCCTGGTGCCAATTTACAGTGTCTTACAGCAGGTGTGCCACTGTTCTTTTCAAGCCCACTTGTAGCGTGGTACCAGTGTTGGGTTTGCACTGGAATAAAGGCCTGCAATTTGCTCTCCCACCACTTGGTGTCTCACTAACTCTTTTGCACTTAGCACAGCTGAAGGGGAAGTATTGTAAGGGGTTAACTATGCACTTGGTATTTCTTATGTTTGTGTTACCAACCCTTGAAATTAGTACCTTACACTTCACCCTCCCTATCGCTCCTAGCCTTTTAAACGCTATAGTTTAGGACCTTCTATAGTGTTCCTGCCCAATCCTAGAGGGAGTATAAAAGATGAGGTAGGCCAGTCTAGGGGGGTTGCAGTGTGTTCCTGAGAGGGGCCATTGTCATGAGATAATCAATGTTTCTCACTTCTCTTGTCAGTGGTTTTAATGTTATGGCTGATTAGTGTGCATATGTACAGTATATACTGCTAGGTTTAGACTTTTATGTAAAGCAGTACATATAAAATACATTTTCACATAAACCTAATGACAATCAGTCATAATAAGTTTGCAGTACGTCTCAGTAGAAAGAGAGATGGTCCTGTAGCAGTGGATAAATATGCCAGTAATGGAGAGCAGCCCAGCTTTAACTTGCTGCTGCATTGTAGCTATAAGTACTGATTTGCATAGGCTTTAACATCTTTAATATGACTCATGATATAGATAACCACGATGAATATGTAAGACAGTCATTACTAGCTCTGATTAGCATAATCTCTTGTCTGAGTGTTGATATCTTTATTATTTCATTAAACCCTTCTAATATTACGACATTACAGCACCCGTGAACCAGTTTCTCATGGAATATGTTCAAAGCAATGGTTTAAAGAGCTACTTACCCCAGAATACTGTACATTAATGTTTTATTGGCTTAGTTAGTTGAGGCAACAATACACAGTCACATAGAACAGTTTGAAATATACAATAAAAAGAAATAGGCAGGATAGGTATAAAAGAGTGGATCTTATGAGGAATCAGTTTTATGCTTGTGGTATATCCTCACTAGCATGATAAAATATGTGTCCGTTTATTTACATACATGTTCTCTAATGCCAATAACAAAAAATGGAGAAGAGCAGAACCCCATAAATTGCTGTTATAGATACCACTGACTGAACCCTGGTAGCGATGTTCAGAATAAAGCTTATACAGTGGTACCTCGGTTCTCAAACTTAATTGGTTCCGGAAGGCAGTATACATGTATGTTTACAATGTATATATTACATTGAAAATGCCTAGTTTAATCACTACAGTACATTATAGAACAGCAATATACTGTACAGTACATTACACATAAGAAACATTCAACAAAAGCAGCAATTATAGTACAATAGTCACTAACTCCTCACTCATCCTTTACTATATAGAGTCTCCCCATCCCAGCACTGTAAAGTATGGGAGATGGTGGTGCACTGACTGTACTACTACTGTACTGTATATGCACTCCAGCAGTCTTATACAGTAAACAATGGGAGATGGCAGAGCACTGACTGTACTACTGCTGTACTGTGTATGCACTCCAGAAATCTTATACAGTACAGGATGAGAGATGGTGGTGCCCTGACTGTACTACTACTGTACTGTATGTGCACTCCAGCAGTCTTATACAGTACTGTACTGTATGTGAAGCCTCACCAGTGCTAAAGTCACCACAAACAATCCACCATCCACGTTAGCAAAAACTTTCAGATACTGAATATTTCAAGACTGGGGGCCCGAAAAATGTTTGAGAACCAAGCAAAAGTCTGAGAGCCAAAGCAAACTTTTTTTGAAAATACAGTGCCTTCATGTAGTAGTTAGGCATCCCTTGTGCCCCTTATATTGTATTAAGCCTTCTCGAAGGCTCTCTGTATCTGCTCCCATATAGTATTGGACCTCTCTGAGCATCCCCATATAGTATTAGGCCACATCTATGTCCACATATAGTTTTAGGCCCCTCTTTTAAGCCACCACATTGTATTAGGCTCTTTTCTGTAGCCTTATATAGTATTAGCCCCCACATGGTAAAAGGCCACATGAAGTAAATTACCCCCATCTGTGCCCTTATATAATATTAAGCCCCCCTCTTTGTTCTCATATAATATTAGGTTCCAATATGGGTTAAGGTTCCTCTGTGCAGCTCCCATATAGTATTAGGCCCTTTTTATAAAGCTCCATATAGTATAAGCCCCCCTTCTCTGCCTCTATATAATATTAGGCCCCTCTGTGAAGTCCCTATATAGTATATTCACCTCTGGGTCCCCATGAAAATAAAAAAGTTACCTTTTACATTCCTTCCCCCACCCCCCATTTATCTGCATCTCTTCTCTTCTGTCTTCCAGCACAGGCATTACAGAAATGCTGCCTATTCTAGAGGTCACTGGGAGCCTGGCAGTGTCACTTGTTCAATGGTCCGCATCTTAAGGACACAAACACAGCTGCACACACGGGTCTGATGCTTATAGTAAGGTAGCTGACTACAGATGGTTAACACTTCCCTTTGGGGGATATTCTGGCTTGGCTATTTATTCTCAGTCATGTTTCAAGACTTGATGTGTAGGAATAGCAATAGGCGCAAGCTTTCTTTCTTCTGGAGGAGAGCTACTTTGTATATTTTATACCAGTGGTGCACTGTATGAATTTTAAGACTTCACACTAGTTTTGCACTTTTCTTAAGGAAAAGAACTACCCTCTCAGTACCGTTACCTTTAAAAAACATTGATGGATCAACCCTGTTGAACATATATGTTTATGACATCATATAATATACATGTTTGTATATTACATCTTCAGACAATGGCTATAGATTTTTTTTTCTTTGAATAACACTTTTAGTGCTAAATTAGCCTTAGGCTCGCCCTTGTGCCCCAATAAAACACTTTGATAAATTGACCCTATTAAAGATGTACATTACGACATCTTCCTACTGCTACAGATATTTTCTTCTGTAGGTAACACTATTAGTGCTGAATTTACCTTGTGTCCCAGTATCTCTTTAATTTGCAAATGTATTTCATGCCACAGGCCTTACATGTATTAGCTCTGAATATTTACTCTGTTGTTATTATGAGAGGTAGAGTAGAAAATATTCTATTATGTCAATTATACACCAGTAAGTTCCAATGAAAAGAAAACACAATCTTTAGCTTGTTTCTGCAAGCAGTTTCAAAGAAATGAATGCTTTTCCTAGGCCATTAAAACAAAAGGCCATTTCTATGACAAATGTAATTTGTGTATAGTGCTTGAACAAAAATAAAGTACAGTGGAGGAAACCATTTATATTTCTTTCTTACTGTGATACATAAATGTTTTAATACAATGAACTTTTTTCCAGAATCCCTTCCCCCCTTTGTCTTCATTTCTTCAGTACCTCTGACAGGGCTTCACAGAAAGCAACATAATTGCAATAAAGTATGACATGTACAATATAGACACTACACTGTTCTCCACTACTAGACATTGTCTCTGGCCCCATGGTTTCTTGGTATAAGTTAAGTTACTTTGTAAATATGGAACTGTGCAATTTGAAAAGTAAGACTATAGTCAAAGAAAAGAACAATGCATTATGTAATACAATGGTTATACAGCATTCTTACAATAAATTTATAAGCTAAATTAATATAGTAATAATATTTGTTCACTTAACAATAATAATGTAGTCATTTAATATTACACAATATAAATTGTAATTAAAGTAATACTTTGCCTTATAAAGTAGTATTTGGAAAACTTTGATGTATTTTTGGGGGCAAAGTAAGGACAAAACTACAGAAATATAGACGTCTGTCCTTGACTGACAGTGAGTTTTTTTATGTGACATAAAATTCTGGAACTACTCGGAGACTTTCTTAATAGCGCACTAGAAATATATTGCTGTTATGGAAAGTCACTGAAGAGGATTTCCCCCTACAGTAGAACACAAATACCTAAAAAAATTAGTTCCTCAATATCCCTTCATTTTTATTTTTTTATTTTGATTCTATCTAACATTTTTGTTATTTCATCTTTCACATAATGCCAGGAGGGCATGGACAGTGGCTGTATGCATGGACAGTGGCTGGCAGGTTTTGAGAGAGTTCTGATCTCATCCATTTAACCCCTTAGGGCTTAGTTACACGACTCAATGTGCAATTTATCTCAGGGCGATTCTGCTATGTGCTCACTATTAAGCCTATTACATGCCTTGATGATCGAGTGGCCATAGCTGCACAGACATCTTTAGCAATATCCATGCAGACCTTGCTTTAACCCTTTAAGGAAACAGCTAGTTTTGGTGTTTATGACACGGCCAAATTTTTCAAATATGACATGTCACTTTATATATTAATAACTCTGGAATGCTTTTACCGATCCTTGTGGTTCCAAGATTGTTTTTTTGTGACATGTTCTACTTTATGTTAGTGATACATTTGGGCCGATACCTTTTAACTTTTTTTTGTGAAAAACTCCAAAATGTTGTAAAAAATTGCATTTCTCTAAATTTGAAAGTCTCTGCCAATAAGGAAGATAGTTATGCCACAAAGGTTATTGATTAATTCACATCTATAAAATGTCAACTTTATGTTGGCAGCATTTGGTGGGCATGCTTTAACTTTTTTAGTATTTTAGAGGCTGTAATTGTTTATTAGCAATTTTCAAAATTTTTCTGAAAATTTTAACTCAGAATTTTTTAGGGACCAGTTCAGTTTTGAAGCATATTCCAGAGGCCTGTATACTAGAAACCCCCATAATCCCCCCCATTTTGAACTCTTCACCCTTTGAAGTATTCAAATTGAAATTTAAAACAGTTTTTAACCCTTTAGGCATTTCACAGGAATAACTGCAAAGTAGGTGTGAAAAGTAAAAATTTCCATTTTCTTTGCAGACATTGCAATTCAATCCTATATTTTTCATACCAAACCTGCTATAAAAAGTAAAATGCAATAAAAAATGTATTCCTCTGAATCTGCAGTTTTTACAAATACCCCATTTGTGGACATAGTGTTGCACAAGCGCACAACATGGCTCAGAAGAGAAGGAGCACCCTTTAAATTTTGGAGTGTGGATTTGGCTGAAATAAATGTAGGAGAAAATGTTACAGTTACAGAGCCCCCCTAGTGCCGAGACAGTGGGAACCCCCCACAGGTAACCCCATTTTGAAAACTACACCCCTTAAGGAATGTAACAAGGGGTACAGTGGGCATTTGGACCCTACAGGTTTTTCACAGTTTTTTGCAAAAGTGGACCGTGAAAATGAAAAATCACATTTTTCACACTTATGCATTGGTGAAACCCCAAATTTTTCAAATTTCCAAAAGCATGGAGGAGAAAAAGCCCCCCAATATTTGTAAAGCAATTTTTCCTGAGTACGGAAATACCCAATTTGTGAACGTAAATTATTGTACGGGTGCACAACAGGGTTCAGAAGAGAAGGAGCACCTATGTCTGTGTGCACTACTGCTGCATTTACTGACACTTACTAACGGACACTGACTGACACTTACTCACACTTACTAATGGATGCTGACTGACGATAACTAACTAACACTGATTGATGCTCAGTAACGGACACTGACGGACTCTTACTAATGGACGCTGGCTGACACTTACAGAAGGTGACTAACGCTTGCTGACACCTGCTAATGGACGCTGACTGACTCTTACTAACTGACATTGACTGATACTGACGCTTACTAACGGACACTTACTGACACCGACACTTACTAACGGACGTTGACTGACGCTGCCTGGCGCTTACTACCGGACGCCGCCTGGCGCTTACTACCGGACGCCGCCTGGCGCTTACTACCGGACGCCGCCTGGCGCTTACTACCGGACGCCGCCTGGCGCTTACTACCGGACGCCGCCTGGCGCTTACTACCGGACGCCGCCTGGCGCTTACTACCGGACGCCGCCTGGCGCTTACTACCGGACGCCGCCTGGCGCTTACTACCGGACGCCGCCTGGCGCTTACTACCGGACGCCGCCTGGCGCTTACTACCGGACGCCGCCTGGCGCTTACTACCGGACGCCGCCTGGCGCTTACTACCGGACGCCGCCTGACGCTTACTAACGGACGCCGCCTGACGCTTACTAACGGACGCCGCCTGACTGACACTGACTAACTGATCTCCCTTATTACTGGGAGATCACAGGGGAGGGGGTACTTTTTATTATATGTGTGTGTGTGTGTCGGTTTTTTACAATATATGGATGCAGGCTCTGATTTCCTCACAAAGTGAAGGATCAGAGCCTGCATCCATGATCAGATACTGTGATTGGCAGCTCTGATCACAGAGCTGCCAATCACAGTATATAGCAGCATGTACCAGCGTCATTACACAGACGCTGGTACATGCTGCTGCAGCAGGAGGGGGTCACGGCAGAGATCGCTCCTTCCCCCTCCTTGCAGCACTGGCTCTCCAGTCCCGGAACCCACTCTGAGCTCCGGGATCCGGTGAGCTAGTGCTGCTGCAAGGAGGAGGGGGATGGAGCGACCTCGGCTGTGACCCTCCGGTGAGCAGCAGTGGTGGGTGGGTGGTATGGATAGGGGGCGGGATGGCACAGCAGCAGGGGAAGGATCGGGGGAGGATACAACATCAAGGGAGGGGGAGAAACGGAGGACACTGATCAGGGGAGGACGGAGGACACAACATCGCGGGAGGTGGTGGGGTACGGAGGACACAGGACACGGGAGGGGGGGTACGGAGGACACAGGACACGGCACTGGGGGGGGGGGGGGGTCAGAAACAAACGGCAACGGGGTGCGGGGACGGCGCGGCAGCAGCTTCCCCCGGATCCTGGAACTCTGCAGAGACCGGGACCGGGGGTTTACTGCTCATTTCACCGTCATCCGTGAATCGTTACCGATCCTCTGATGCCGGTGATTGGCTGTACTGGAGCCCTTCAGGGGGTCCAGCAGCAGCTACACTGAACTGTCAGCTATCAGCTGACAGTTTACTTTCGGCTCCCGGTCACTGTTTATGTAAACAGTGAGCACCGGAAGCCGGGAAGTTATAGTACGTCCTGGTGCGGAAAGTAACCTCCTGCCAGGACGTACTATAACGTCCTAGTGCGTCTATGGGTTAATGGAGTATTTTAGTGTATATAAAAATCACAACGCTATGTTTACCTGTCCATGCGCCCTCAAGCGGGCCCCTGGCTGAGTGACTGTTACTGCTGAGTCAGAAGTGTCAGCAGTGACTGTGGTCAGCAGGGAACATGGGGAAAAGGCAGGAGGACACCTGAAAATAGTTGAGAGGTAAGCAACATGTTTTTTATTTTCTATACCCTATCACCAGCCATCAGGCCTGCATCATCTATTATACAGAGCAATGTGCAGCCAATGATTTTGAAACACGTTGAAAGACAACGATCAGCCGATGATTGGTTCCTCGGTTTATCACTGTCTTTATTACACAGGATGATATCTGCTGGATTCTGCAGAGAATCATCCCATTTAAAAGGGCCCATAGCTTACATAGTCAATAGCTACTTTGGCACTCACTGGAGGAAGTAAGAAACTACATGATAGCCCCTCTGTCCTAGGATGATCTGCTATGCTACATGTTCACAGGGTACCAGACAGTTAGGATGGCAGCTAAGGTCCTAGAGAAATGTCCCCAGGCCTGCCTTCTTAGTAAAAGTACCACAGAACCACAAGCACACAAGCAGTGTATACATGCAGTCAGTGCTGCTTGTGAACCAGCATCTTCACCAACTTTATCCCAGGCTGACTGTGGCACAGTTGTGGGTCTGTTACACTGTGAGCTCCCATCCTGTTCTTAGTCTGCCACTATATCTTCAGGCCACCCTGCCTCCTCCGGAATTATTGACAGCCTTTAGATACGTTGGCAGCTGGAAAGCCAGACAGGAGCTCACAGTGTCTGGGCTAAAGAAGGTGAAGATGTCAGATCACAAGCAGGGCTGCTTGTGTGTTAGGCACGTGGACACAAGGCTGCACAATTGATACAATGATTGTTCATTGCTCAGTTACTGTAATTGTACCAAGTAATGGCACTTTTACACGGTGCGATAATTCGCCCGATCGCACGATTAACAATTTTGAATGAACAATGTTTTTTTTTATAACAATCAGCGTTTAGACTGAACGATACATTGTACGGAAAATTCGCTATGCGATCGTTTAAGCCTATCTCACACATAGGGGAAATCGTTGAATGCTTACACTGAACGATCTGCAAATTTTTTGCGAACGATCAACGATGATTTAAGAACATGTTAAAAGATCAAAATGAACGATTTCTCACTCGTCGTTTGATCGTTTGCAGCGTTTACACGTACGATTATCGCTCGAATTCAACCGTTATCGTGCAAAAACGAACGATAATCATCCCGTGTAAAAGGACCATTAAGGTACTACAGTTGAGAGCTGATCTGACTGATCAGCACTCGTTTACTCCCTTGCACAGCCCTATACTGGCCATGTAAAAGGTCCCTTACTTTATGCTGTAATAACCTTGGGATGTTTTGATATATGCCAGTAATCCTAAAAAAATAGCATTTTCAGAAATTTTGGCATACTCATGCCACATAAATCAGATACTAATTCACATTTATGTTGGAGTGTTATGTTAGAATCAATGGGGCCGTGACACAGAGGGGAGGGCAGAAAGTCACACTAGGGTCAGGCAGGCCCGCCTCCAGTGCTTTAGGGGGGCCAGTGCCCAGGAATACACTGGCACTGTGCATGGAAACAGGGCCGCAGTTCAAAAAAAGGACCACGGCATTGGCATCCCCACTCTGGCTCCAGTCTATTCATATAAAAAAATCAATGTACTTCATGGTACACTCACTTTAAGCTCTTAAATTTTCACTGTTTTGGGGATTCCCCTGATGAGGATAATATTCCACCTAGAACAATAATAAATAATAATAAACCTAGAACTGTCAGTGTAATGTCATTCTATCAGATCTCAGCCCACATTTCCAATAGATCGGAGCAACAACTCAAAGCACCTAGCAGCATGAAGCATACATGTGTATATGCATCATTGGTTGTTAAGGGGTTAAGTTTATAATCAACTGTGTTATTTATCTTAATGTAAAGCCATGACCTTTTCTTGGACATGATGTCAAGCGGGCTCTTTTAATTTGTCATTTGAACTGTTCATGCATAGATTTTATGCATATATGGATGATCTGCTTCCATAGAAGTATTCTTTCAAAGGAAGCATATGATACGTCAGCGGAGTGTGATAAAATTACTAACTCTTCCCAGCTGCTTCATTAGGTACAAAAATATTACATTTTCTCATACCTTTTAGATATAGCCTAGAACCTACAAACCAATGAGATTATTTGAACTTATTTACAAGCTACTATTTAGTATGTTCTTGACACATTGGCCCATTTTCATACAAGGGCTCTTTTTTTTTTTTTTTTTTTTTTAAACCTCTGGTCATCCTAAATGTAACTTAATTGAAGGCAGTGAAAAGAAAAATTGTGGCCTTTGTATGAGAAGATTAAAGTAGTGTGCTCTGATTACTGTTAATAGCATTAGTGAAGGTGCTATAAATAGCCAGCTCTGCTGCAGCAGTTACAGAATGGTTATAACAGTCTAGCACTCAGAAAAACATTCATTTCAATGATTTAATAACAGATTGCAGAGAAGCAGCCATCTGCCTGAGTGCTCGTCCTCTGACACTTTCTTGTGCCACTAGCGAGATCTCAGAGGTCTCTCAAGCAGCATGTGGGTGGTGAACATAGAACCTTGTCTTTGCTATGGGAAATCCTTGATGTTATCTCACTTTTGATTTGAACCAGTCATCCTAAGTACTGTAACTGTTTGGGGATATGCAAAACTGATTCTCTTTTTAGCACATAGATGTTTCCTAGTGCAAAGCCAGCCTTACCATCAATTGGACATCTGTTCTGCTTGAAAATATCTACTGTCCTATATGTCTGCCCCTTATAAAAAGGTCTTCATAAATATTTAAAGCTATTTAATGGATAAAAATAGGCGTTTGTTTGTTTCTGCCTGCTACATAGGGGCTCTATTACACAGAGCGATAAGCTGCAGAATCAGGCCAATTACACTGGTCAACAGCCAAAAAGGTTCCGGTAATTTTGGGGTGCTGAGATCGAAAATGATGTTTAATTTTTGAAATTTGCTCTAATTTTCAAGATATAGACATACTTTATTTACTTCTTACAGCCTGTGATACAATACTAGGAAAAGATTGCATCATCAACTGGTATATTGCATCATCTTAGAATGACCAATAGTTATGGTATAAGGCTCGGTTCACACTGCGTTTTTGCTATTCGTGTTTTTCATCAGATTTTTGCGAAAAACGGATGACAAAAACTGATGCATTTTGTGTGCATCTTTTGTGTCCGTTAAAAAAAAAACTGATCCGTTTTTGTTTTTTTTTTGTTTTTTTTAAATGCAAGTCAATGGAAAAACGGATCAAAACGTATGCACACAAATGCATCCGTTTTTTATCCGTTTTTTTGCAAAAAAAACGGATGAAAAAAAACGGATTGCAAAAAGCAGTGTGAACCTAGCCTAAGGTATCAGGATAAATGGAGCCCATCAGTGCTTGCAGATTACTGTTGGACAGTTGTCAGAGACAATCCCATGTATGAATACAAAATACATGTTGTAACCGGATGGGTTTATTTCAGATAGTTAAAGTGTCTTATTCATGTGATAGGAAGGAATGTAGTGTTTTCATGTCTTATTTGTATCTATCTATCTATCTATCTATCTATCTATCTATCTATCTATCTTAGCTGGCTGTGTAAGTGGGATTGGTTTGTATTTAGCTATGTGCATGGGAATAGGTAGATGTATTGTTATGTCAACTGTTCGGCCATAAACCTCCCCAGTAGTGTCAACATTGGAGGACACAGTTGTTGTCATGGTCTCAAGTTTAGTGTATTACACAAAGGTTTAGAAACAGGAGGTGAAGTATAAAATGAAGAGAATAGTAAGTGAATAATTACATGTTCAAATGAGGATGATACCAAATCTATGACATCACAAATAATGTTTTGTAACTTCCTTAAATCACATCAATAAGACAAGGGGTGGAGTGTAACCGGATGGGTTTATTTCAGATAGTTAAAGTGTCTTATTCATGTGATAGGAAGGAATGTAGTGTTTTCATGTCTTATTTGTATCTATCTATCTATCTATCTTAGCTGGCTGTGTAAGTGGGATTGGTTTGTATTTAGCTATGTGCATGGGAATAGGTAGATGTATTGTTATGTCAACTGTTCGGCCATAAACCTCCCCAGTAGTGTCAACATTGGAGGACACAGTTGTTGTTATTGCCCAAATGCATGTAGCTGAAATTGAACAACCACATTTTGCTTGATAAACATGTACAAAGCCTGGGAAACTTCCATTCATGGTCATCAGTGGTCTACATAGACATTTCTGGAAGCACATCACCCCCCACCCAAACTTACTATAAAGATCGGGGGTATGTAGCTTCTAGTCAGCCTCAGCTGGGACCATGGATGGAAGGTGCCCAGCACCCTGTCATCGAGCAAAATGGGTGTATATTAGTCCATAATATACAATGGGGCTCCCCATTTCATTGTGGAAGGAACAACCATGCATCTGTACCATCTGTAACTGCAGCTAAGTATTGTTTTCTGTAATAAATCTCTTATTTTTCTATAAATCTGTGTGGTTATAGCCTTCTCAGACTATTATCAAAAGCAACCGGTTACATAACTTCGCGACCCTGGGCACCCAGCACTCGAGATGGTGACACCATTTCAGCTGACAGACCCCAGTCGGCTGGTGGTGCCTTGTTATGTCTCTTGAATGGCAGAAGACCGCAGCAGATGTGGGATGGATCTGTCTGCTGGCGCGAATTGAGAGAGACATACAAGAAAAAGAAGTGAAGCAAGTGGGCTTCATGGATGTGGAGATTGTAGGGTGGGAGCAGGCTCCTCACCAGGTTTTGGCCAATGAGCGGTCACAGTGTGTTGTTTTATAGGTTTGAAGTAACTCATGTTAAGAGTTAGAGAGATGTGAAACCTGTAGTAATGTGTGTGCTAAGAGGATGAGTAGAAGTTGAGTGTTATTGGCAGGTAAGAATGGATGTTATTGTTTACCGGTATTGGAACGACGAATGTTTAAAAGGTAAAGTGTGATAGTGAAAAGTGTAACTTCCAGCCATAAATGACGGCTTGTATATGTGTGTTGTAATGGTCCGTATATGACGTTGCATGTGTATTTGCACTGCAGAAAAGTTTTTCTATCTCTGTATCTAGGAGAGCAGAGTGAGCAGCAGCTTGTCAGGTAACAGTCTGTGTTCAGTCTCTGAAGCTGATCTATGGCTTATAGTAGTAGCATGGAGTTGGTGGAGTTTTGACAACAAGTCTAATATTACTAGATATTCACATTTGAAACTAATGAAGATCATGAATATATTGGCTAGAATGATATCAGTTGGGGACTCTGTTTGTCATTTGAAGGAAAGTTGATGGCTATCTGGTGGTGAGATTTATAGACTTAATCTCTGTACAAAGTGTTGTCCTCTGTCCATTGTTTTAGTGTTTGTATTTTCTGTATGTGGACCAGTCAGATAAAGGTTAATCTGATGGAACATGATGACTTCATGGGATTATTTAATCAATGATATAACTAATATGTCTGTGTTTTATCTGCAGGTTCTTGGAGTATTGCTATATATAGTATGTGTATAACCTGGGATGTAATGGATATCCTTTAACATTAATTTAAATCCACGTGGTAACAAATTGGCCAAATGTCAGTACTTTTGTATTGTGTACATGTTGTGTTTTCCTTATTGTTTTGTATTCTGCAGCTGTTGAGAGAAGAACAGAAGTGAAGAGACACCCCCTGCTAATGTATTTTTTTTCCCCCTAATTACAACTAATGATTTGTTTGTTTGCAGGAGTAAGTGGCCATCCTAGCAGAGAAGCCATGTTTGGTATCACCTGTTGAGTCCTGGCCAGAGTAAAACTTAATGTTCTTTTTTGTAGTACTACCCACATGTGTTTTTTGGGTATACTGGGGATTGTAGTTCAGTGAGACACCAGACTGAATAAAAATGCGCATTTAGGTTTTTGGTTTTTGTTTGGAGCTCCAGTTTGAGTTGATAAGAACTCTTTTGGTTTTGGTTTTGTTTTGGAAGTGACTTTGCGCTTCCTGTGAGACTGTTGTGAATGGGCCCATGTATGTCTATTGTTTGTCTGTACTGCCGTATGTTATATGTTTCTAAACGTTTGCGCAGCGATTTTGAACTCAGCTGAAAGCAATAGAGTGATCTATTTAGATCATTCTATGAGCTGTATGTATAGTTGTATTACCTGTATGTATGGATGGCTCAGACTGATGTATAGTTCTGTGAGCTGTATGTTGGGGTTATATGACAGATAAAATGTAAAAGTAACCTGCCTGCATTGTGAAAATTTATACATGATATGATCTAAAATGTGATGTACTAAATTGAATCAAATTTTACAGATGGTAAAGGAAAGTTGACATGTTTTATACTCCCTCTTGCTAGAATAGAAATATGTACATGATATTGATGAGATACCTGAAATATGAGCCTTAGAGTATTTAGCAATAAGAGTAGAATGACTAGAGACATATAGGAGGACAATATGTGTTTGTCTTGTTTGTTCTATAACAGAAATCCTCAGGTGCTGACTGGGCAATGTTACTACAAGAAGGTGTTGGATTGATAAAATTAGAGTGTGACATTTGTTACTTTTGTTTCATTCATGTAATGAAGGGGTGGTGAAGAACAAACACTATAAAGAGATACAAGAGCCATCAAGGACATAGCAAGTCATGCTATTCTGCTTTTGTGTGACTGAGACTGAGTTGCTGAGCCCACCCCTTACAGCTTGAATGTTTGTTATCTGCTATGGTCTGTCTCTAACTCCATCTTCAGAGGAGGTGCAGAGGAGCCTGAAGAGGCGACAACCTGAGATGACTGTCTGCCAAGGTGCCAAGATGATGGAGAAAGAGGACCCTCACCCGGCACAGCACTGCCACAGAAATGGGCTCTAGAGTCTGCACCTCCAGCCATATCTGCAACCCCCCTGACCTGAGAGAGAGGAGGGGGAAGGACTGAGACAGACCAATCAACTTGCAAAGACTGTAACAAAAGAGACTTTTAACAACTAAAGAGACATTTTTTCATTGCTATGACTGATAATCCAGCACACCAGTCTTTTCCAGTTTTGGTTTTTAGCCCAGTCAGGGACGGAGGTAATTTCTGTGATAGACAAATAAGAAATAGTGAAATATTGTCCTACAGAAACCTCATGTCCATTATGGACCAAGGGGTGGGAAGTGTCATTACTGATATGTACTTGTCATGGTCTCAAGTTTAGTGTATTACACAAAGGTTTAGAAACAGGAGGTGAAGTATAAAATGAAGAGAATAGTAAGTGAATAATTACATATTCAAATGAGGATGATACCAAATCTATGACATCACAAATAATGTTTTGTAACTTCCTTAAATCACATCAATAAGACAAGGGGTGGAGTGTAACCGGATGGGTTTATTTCAGATAGTTAAAGTGTCTTATTCATGTGATAGGAAGGAATGTAGTGTTTTCATGTCTTATTTGTATCTATCTATCTATCTATCTTAGCTGGCTGTGTAAGTGGAATTGGTTTGTATTTAGCTATGTGCATGGGAATAGGTAGATGTATTGTTATGTCAACTGTTCGGCCATAAACCTCCCCAGTAGTGTCAACATTGGAGGACACAGTTGTTGTTATTGCCCAAATGCATGTAGCTGAAATTGAACAACCACATTTTGCTTGATAAACATGTACAAAGCCTGGGAAACTTCCATTCATGGTCATCAGTGGTCTACATAGACATTTCTGGAAGCACATCACCCCCCACCCAAACTTACTATAAAGATCGGGGGTATGTAGCTTCTAGTCAGCCTCAGCTGGGACCATGGATGGAAGGTGCCCAGCACCCTGTCATCGAGCAAAATGGGTGTATATTAGTCCATAATATACAATGGGGCTCCCCATTTCATTGTGGAAGGAACAACCATGCATCTGTACCATCTGTAACTGCAGCTAAGTATTGTTTTCTGTAATAAATCTCTTATTTTTCTATAAATCTGTGTGGTTATAGCCTTCTCAGACTATTATCAAAAGCAACCGGTTACATAACTTCCTATCACATGAATAAGACACTTTAACTATCTGAAATAAACCCATCCGGTTACACATGTGTAAATGCACCGAGTAGCCATTGAATAAGGATGGATATTCCAGAGTTCAATAAACATAATTAATTTGTACAAATTCTTGGATATGCCTGTAAATTGTAGTTGATTTCAGATAGAACTAAGTTTCCTATGAATATATTTCAAAAGTTTATGAACAGTAAACTTGCTTCCTTGTGATTGCAGAAGTAATAAATATGTCGGCTATTATACTGTATTCTATACAATTCACAAAACAGTAACATGAGAACTCTTCCATATCATAGAAACTAGAGCCAGTTAACATCTTTCCTTGTGAATTCAGCACATAAAAATCATTAAGAAATCGATAATTTTATTTCTGAACCAAACAACTTTTGAAAATTTGTTGACCATTTTTATCAAGCAGATTATCACTCTATGTAATATAGACACGTACAGAATTGATCATTGGTTGTTCGTTGTTGTTTATACCAGTGAATCGCTATGTGTAGTGGTGCACCGCTGATGAAAGTGTAAAAAAATAAAGGTTATACTTACCTTTTGTTCCTCGGGGTCCTGCTGCAATCTCTGTCTGTGTTTCCTGCTCGACCTGATGCTTCAGACTCTGTCTCTTCAATGACAGTCCGCTCAGCCAATCACTGGTGCTGCGCATTTCCATCTTGACCAGTGATTGGCTGAGCAGCCTTTCACTGAAGAAACAGGGCCAGAAGCATCAGTGGTGAGCAGGGAACATGGGCAAAGGCTGCAGGACAATGGGGGAGAATAGGTAAATAAAAAGTTTATTAGTTTTTATGTAAAAAGCAAGGGCTGCACAAACATTACTAACAATGTCCGTGCAGCCCTTGCTGCATGATAATTGACCCAGGTATTGGCTGGGTAAGTGAGCTTACTGTGGGGGGTCGGCCTTAAGAATAGTCTTATGGTCCATTTACACAGACTGATTGATTTATCTGACAGATTTTTGAGGCCAAAGCCAGGAACAGACTATAAACAGAGAACAGGTCATAAAGGAAAGACTGAGATTTCTCCTCTTTTCAAATCCATTCCTGGCTTTGGCTTCCAAAATCTCTCAGATAAATCTGTCTGTGTAAACGCACCATAAGACAGTGCTGGCCAAGTAGCTAAAAAACTTCAAAACCTTGACCAGTAGCTCTCCTTGTTAGGTCATTAGGCTGGTTAGGTTTTGGTTTTTATGCCAAAAGTGGGAAATCTACCTCTTAATAGGTTCTTGGTTCGATGTTACTGCCAATAGCTTTTTCTAGGGAAATTCTTATTGGCTAATTTCATAGTGCTCTTACACCTGACTGAGAATAAATTAAGTTAAGTACAGTGGATATAAAAAGTCTATACAGCCATGTTTAAATGCCAGGTTTTTGTCATCTTATTTTACCTCCACCATGCTTCACTGTAAATACGGTGCCATTTTGGTTATGCACAGTGTTAGATTTCCACCAAACATTCCTTTTAGAATTATAGCCAAAATGTTCAATATTGGTCTCCTCAGACCATAAAAAATTCACTCTTTTTTTCTTTGTAAGAAAAGTCTTCCATCTTGCCACCCTACCCCACAGCCCCAACATATAAGAATATAGGTATTCAGTACACAACTAATACTTTCCAGATATTGCTACGGGTCTCTTATATGTTTTTGTAGGTCTCTTGGCAGCCTATTAGATACATTTTCATCAATGTTTTAAGGGATGCTCAGTTCTTGGTGATGTCACTGTTGTGCCATATTTTATCAACTTCTTGATGACCATCTTCAGAGTGTTCCATGATAGTACTATACTGTCTATGATGAGTGACCATTTCCTGTCACAGCGGCATTTCAGTGGAAGTTGTAAAGAAGATGACTGCGGTGGACAGCGAGCTACTCGGGAAACGACATTTGTGGCAGAGTGTGACAGGTAAATATATAGCACTGCTATGTCCCCTGCAGTACCTTAGATTAAAAGTTTATGCCGGACAACCCTTTTAACAGGCAGAAGTGCAAGAAAAAAGCTAGAAGGTAATATCAGTACAGATTTAGAAAACTAGAAAGCTTTGGTACACAGTCAAGTTAGATCAAAAGCCAGAAGGTCCACTAATAAAACAAACCTAGAAACCGAAAAGAATGATATAATAATCAAAGGGACCTGACAAAGGGACCAGACAAAGGCTATGTTCACACCACTTTTTTTTTCCAGAAAAGAAAGGACTCTGCTTGCGACTGTTGGTAAGGCTGTTGGCTGTGGGGAAGACAAAGGTGACATGGGTCACATTACGGGAGGCCCACAAGGCAAGTATAGTACACTCTGTGAGTTGGCATTAACAAGAAAAAAATAGCAAATATAAGTGTTCAGTGTCCACCCCCCAAACATCATGTAGGATAAATTAAAAATTAAAATGGGTTGCTACAGGTGTAACAATATATATTATATAACAATAATTTTTTTAAAAAAAATCATAATTAAAGAAGAATAATAGGGAAATAAAAGTTATTTTTCTCTAGTGAAACTTTTCTTGAATTTGTTCCTTTAGGGTGGGTTCACATGAAATGGAATTGCAGCAGATTTCATTGTCATTCTACTGTGAGTATGTAAAAGGCAGCCCCCTTAATGCCCCTGAGGACCGGTGCATATGCAGTGTCCCAGTACAGATATATATATATATATATATATATATATATATATATATATATATACTGTTGCCTCTAGGTACTGGAAAGGGTTAATGGCCACTGCAAAGAGCTCGGCTTATATTGTGCCCTCCAGTGTTTAAGTCTGGTATTATTCTCTGTATTTTTCATATTCTCTTATGTACCTTGATTTGCATATGTTTCCATGTCATATGGTGTGATGATGCAACCGGCCTAGTGTCACGTGACTTCCCCGGCTGCCATAGTAACCCCAATAGCCGTCGAGCTTTTGGCTGGGGTCAGTTAGTCACTTCCCTTCCACCTCAGAGTTTCCTCCCGGCTCTCAAGGGAGAAGGTTGTGTTGTTCTCCCTCTACCTTCAAGAGGGAAGGACGTGTTCTCTGCTGCTCTTCAAGAAAGGCCGCAACCTAGTGTGATCCTCTCCACTTCCTCAGAGACAGATTCCGGTCCAGTCCTGACCAGTCTCATTCTAAAGATTCTCCCTTCTATTCAAGATCTGGGTGCCGTTCTCCAGTTGCTATCTTCTTCTCATCCTCAACAGCAAGTATTCTCTTCAGTATCATTTCACCCAGCATCATTCTCAGGGAACTACTACCCTCATCCTCCGTTAAGACTCCTCTCACCCAAAGTAACGCTATCACACTACGGCCTATTGCAACATCACCCATTTGCTCAGTTATATCCAAGTTTGCCTATCACTGGTTGCATCCAGAGAACAACCACAGTGTTAATAAATGCACAACTCCTGTTGTTTCTGAACCCTGGCAATGGTCTAGTTATTGGTGCGTTGACTAAGGGCAATGAAGAATTGTCCTGGGGTCCCACTTGCTCAAGTTCCCGTGGTCTAGCCCTGCACCCTTGTGCCAATACCGTGACCATAACATCTGACAGTGGCAGCCCGGGTACCGCTAACACCTACCTCCCCAGCGGGTTACTCCACATACATTAACAGGTCCGCGTTCCAGCTTACTTTGGGGGCTACCAGCGTCTGGATGTCTTGTTTAGCCGATCAGTGCTCTGCCCCGCCGGGAAGTCCAATGGGACGACCAGATGCCAGAAGCCCCGAAGCAATCTGGAAAGCAGACCTGGTAATGTATGCTTGCAGCAGGATGACAATTCCTATTGAAAGTGACAGTAAGGGAATCACAGTGCATTTCGCTGCAAACTCACAGCATGAAATCTGCTGCGACTCCATTATGTGTGAATCCACCCTTAGTCTCCGTAGGGAACTTGAAGATGCAATATTCTCTTTGCTTCCATAATTCATTTCAACACTTCGGTACGGAAATGCATTACGTCTGTTAGTGTTACACTACTACCTTTCTGTACTTCATCTTCATACCCTCTATCCCTTGGGTTATGATATTTAGAATAAAGAGTTCCCTTTACGCAGGGTAATTAATACAGTGATCACAAACAAATATTATTTTTAGTGCTGGTAAATCGTGGTAGCAATCAGAAATCTTGAAAGGTATGGAATGGAGTATAGAAAGGTTGTACTTATCCTAATGCTATAAACTCTCTACCCAGTACTTGAAGTTTTGTGCAAGAAGCATGAAGGTCCAAAAGTAATATAGTTACCAACAGTCTAAGGCAAAGCTTGACATGGCACATATCATCAAATCACTTTTTAGTCATATACACAAACACAAGTACAAAGAACACAGTATAACAAATATAACACATGTGGGTACCAATATACCATCCAGATGAGGGAAAGAGCAGAAATCATGTTCTATTAAATGGCTTTACTCCTACAATGGTCAAATGGTCAAGTAGGAAGGGGGGGCGGCGTAGGTTGGGAGGATGCTGCGCTAAAAATTTTTTCTCAAATTAGCAGGCAAGCTTAGAGATCTGGAGATAGCAGGTAAATGTTATGGAATTAAGTCAATGACTTCCAGTTCACTACCTGGCTAATATGCGTGTGTGTGTGTGTGTGTGTGATTATATATATATATATATATAATATATATTGTTATTGTTATTATTATTATTATTCCTCACCACTATCATGAGTGACTTTCACATGCCCAGATAAAGCTGAGTTAGATGCAGCTTACTGGGCCTCTTAGCTGTCTAACCCCTTGCTTAGGCCAAACTAAACAGACAGAAATTCAGTTCTTCAGACATCTCTCACAGCAATCATATCCCTGGATACTATTTTACAACCTCCACAATAATTATACTAAATGTTGATTAGTAACTCTATTAATATCCTGCTATTGATTTATTCTTATGTTCATAGGTACAATAATTGAAGTCATATTTATATAGCCTAAGAGACATCTGATCAAACAGATTATGAAGAAATTAGAGACTGATTCATGATTTTAATAATGCATGTCATCTATTCTTTTAGATTTCTCATATTGACTTTTATCGTTCTGTAGAATAATAGCTGTTCAGTAGTCAGGAAAAGAGCATTTTTAGCAGAATACATTTCCTTATTTGCAGCATGTTACATTCTTAAAACAAAATCTGTTTCAAATCAGCTCTGGTTGTAATCAAGTCTTGTGAAAATATTAATATACGTGCTTTTTCTGCTAAACTGTCAAATGGCTAATTATCCTGAGCTATGATGGGGGAAAGTAAATCAATACAACAGTCATTATTAGTGTGGAGTCTGGCTTTTGAATTTCAAAGAATAGGTTGTTGATTAGGAAAGACTTTACGGGTATAACTACTCTGTAAAATATAAAGGGAAAAAAAAGAAACCCAATACAATCCTGACATCGCCTTTGTACTTTATTAAATTAAATAAAGTAGATTTAAATAGGTTTTAGAAAATGTTTCTTTCCTTGTAGAATGCAATGAATCAGAAACTCAATTTTTGAAGTAGAAATATACATTCATTTAAATATGTCAAATCAAACGGAAAATACTTATTTTGCAAAAGGTTAAATATGATGGTCAAAGTCTTAAACTATATGAGAAGTTCTTAAAAGGAACCAGTCATCTCCCTGCTGGAGTTAGAACTGGCCCCAGTACCTTAAAGGAGAATTCCGGCGAACATTTTTATTAAAGTATTGTATTGCCCCCCCAAAAGTTATACAAATCACCAATAAACACTTATTACGAGAAATGCTTATAAAGTGCTTTTTTTCCCTGCACTTACTACTGCATCAAGGCTTCACCTCCTGGATAAAATGGTGATGTCACGACCAGACTCCCAGAGCTGTGCAGGCTGTGGCTCCTGGAGAGGATGATGGCAGAGGGATGCTCAGTGTTCCTCAGTGTCCCCCTGCCATCATCCTCTCCAGCACCCACAGCCTGCACAGCTCTAGGAGTCGGGTTGTGACATCACCATTTTATCCAGAAAGTAAAACCTTGCAGCAGTAGGAGGTGCAGGAAAAAAGCACTTTATTAGAATTTCCCGTAATAAGTGTATATTGCTGATATATAACTTTTGGGGGGCAATACAATACTCTAATAAAAAGTTTTAACAGATTTGCGGACAGCTCTCCAACGCGGTGCCCCCCCCCCCCCCCCAGTCTCTGGTGAGGTGGAAAAACACTCTTTAATTGTAATGTAGTCTCCACCCTTTTCCCAGCCACCCACACAATTGACAGCCTCAGTATAGCCTTTGCATTAAGTTTCCAATGCTTAGGCTACCAATCAAATGTGAGTGGCTGGGAAGAGGTCATAGGTATTGTGACTACCTGCCACTGCAATGCCTAATTAAAGGGTGTCGGGAGCAATGATTTAAAAGTGTTTTTTATTTTTTTTAAATTGCCACACTGCCGGACACTGTCAGACATATTGTCAAAGAACTGTAGCTATAAGATACTGGGGCAAGTTCACTCTAATACTAATTCTTGCACAATGTAAACTTAGGGTAGACATCTAAGAACGAGTAAGATTTATTAAAGTTCATTAATAAATTTGGCACATATTTAGACTGTTTAGTGTGAGTTAAGGCCACCTATTAACTGGCTTATTTTACGCTTTCATTTTTGCCACACAAAGTGGCACACAAGTCAAGCCATATTTCCTGATGGGTCATGCTTTGTTTCCACAAGACCATAATCTCTCCAGCCCTAAAGTGTCTAAAAAGTATCTGCAACACAAAATAAATGTGGTGCAAAGCATGTCTGTTAGTTTATAAAACAAATTGTGCCAAATATTTGGCACATTTGCAACAGGAACCTGGGCCCAGTTTATGAATATGCTCACTGCTCCTGTCAGTCCTGGAGCAGCTTTCTCTGTGTATCCTCTAGTGACCATTTAGTGATTAGTAAATGCTGCAAAGGAAACCTGCAGCACACTAGTGATCATTAAGCAGTCACTAAAGGGAGCATAGGAACACTGAATATATTCTTAACAGGCCTCTGGGGCTTACAGCCAGGCATTCAGCATATGCCTGACTGCTAGGTAGAACCCAATGTGAATGACAAAAAGTTAACATTCCAATAATTTGGAATGAATCCAATTTGATTCAAATCAAGTCGCTCATCTCTAGAGTTCAGAACATAACTGGCACCCAATAGGATACTTTCACATCATACTGATTTATTTATTTATTTTTTAGTTATTTTATTTCTTTCTAAATATCCGATACCAAAATATTTACATCCATTGTAATACATAACATTACGTAGCCAAAACAAGCATGCTCTAAACCATAACATATTGGTCATTACAGCTTAATTATAAATACAATTTATCATTTTAGTTTTTCCCTGTATTATATTTCTGACTCCAATTTTATATAAAAAAAAACACTTGGGTATAATGTATTCTGTGAAGAAATTGAGTAAAATAAAGTTTTTTGGACGGACGGCAGAATCCACCCGTCTATGGCACGGGCGGAAATGCACGTGGCCGCCAGAGTCCGCAAGCGAGTATGAGCTGCAGGATCCGCAACAGTTTTTCCGTTGGGATTCGGTACTATGTCAAGATACTTGAAGCTTTTCTCTTTAGTACAGACTTCAAATTAAAGGGGTTATCCACCTAAGAGCAAAAAAAAAAAAAATGAAATGCTCCAAAACCTAGCTGGTCTAACTCACTCCCTCTGAGTATGTACAGGTTTTTCTAAAAGCAGATCAATATCCAAGATGGTGCCAGCAAGGAAACTTCACTATTCATTATGCATTTTCCTGATTGCTCAGTTTGTGTACTCGGCCCCTTAGCTTTCTTTCCTGCCCACTGCTGTTATTACTATTGCACAGTAAACACAGGACTGCCCCCCCCCCCCCCCCCCCCCCCGCCACAGATTTTGCTTCACATCACCCAATTATGTATTCCATACTAACTGATTATGTGGAAAAGCATAAAGGGCATGTGTTTTTTTTGTTTGTTTTGTTGGGGGAGTAGTGTAAGTTTAGATCTCTGCTTGTGAATGAAAACATTCTAGTTTAATCCAGACTCTAAGAACACCTACAATATACAGAGCTGGGACACAAAGACAGGTATATATGCCTGCATTCACTGACAGCAAGCAGAGATAGAACACTTTTTATATTACAGAAACCTAGGCACAGGGACACATGTAAGTCTATGGAAGTATCACTTCTACTAGCAGTAAACAGGTGCAAGTCAATAGACAGCTATAATATTATTATTATTATTATTATTAAATAATAATATTTTTAGTGCTGCTGGTAAAGTTCATGGTCAGAAAACTAGTCAGGTCTGAATGTTTTGCTAAAGTTTGGAGAGTCTGCCGGACCAAACTTTTGGGAAGTTCGCTTCATTTACAAGCAGTGTCTGACTGGGCCATCGGAGGAACGGAGGATCCTCCAGTGGGCCCCCAGCACCTGCAGACGCACTTACACTGGACCTGAGTGTCTAGGGACTCTCACCCAGTCAGATGTCAGTATGTGCCAGGCCCCCCTGCACAAACGCGCTGCTTCAATCCACTGCTTCTTTCCCTTGTACAGTAAGCCGACACTTGCAGGACTGAAGTCCCTCCCCCAGTCCAGATCAAACCCCTTGAGCTCTGATCTTTATCTGTCTGCAAGTCACAATGGCCTTGGAGAGGGGCCTCAACCCTATGAGTGCCGGCATATAGTACAGGAGAAAAGGAGCAGTGGATTGAAGCGTCGGGTTGTGTGAGTAGGGGGAGGGGAGGGGGAGCTTGCGCTTTCTTCTCCTGCCACTGTCCTCCCTGTGTCCCAGTATAGGAGCAGGAAAAGGGAGACAAGATAAGGAGGCAGCTACAGTATTATCTGATAGGCCCTGCTTCCTGCCATGTAGTGACCTGTCACCTCTTCACGGCCTGTGTGCGACCTCCCTCCTCCTCCTCCTCCTGCAGAGTCCAGGATCATCTGTCTTCCTCCAAATCTTCCTGTGCCCCTGCTGGTTTAGGAAGTAAGATTACATGTGCTCTCTCTCATCTTCCTCTGTATTAGAATCTATATCTCTTCTTTTGTTCTATCTATCTATCTAGTCACAGTACTTGTACTACTCTTTAGTGTCCCATAATACCTTCAAGCAAAAAATAATGTTAGACTATGTATTCCTAATCCTTAGAAAGCTGAGTTGGGGTACATTCGCACTGAGCGGGCTCTGCTCGGAATCCCGCCAGCCTTAGTGTCTCGATGTGATGTCTCATGTGCCTCCCCTTAAAAATTGACATGTCAAATCTTTGAGCTGAGAGAAGAGACATGCAAGACATCACATTGAGACATTAAGGCTGGCGGGATTCCGAGCGGAGTGGAGATCAGCCTGTTGTGTCTTACTGGTTGTTCATTGGTGGGCCCCAAGGATCATTTTCTCTGATGGGCCCCAAGTACCCCAGTCCAACACTGTTAACTAGTGAGCTTATCCTGTGTGGATGGACATTTTATTGTGTCAGATTGCATTTACTTGAGGCTAGTTTGGTTCTTCGGAAGTCCAGTCTGTCTTTTGTAGACTATCCAGAATATTATGCAAGGCACTAAAAACTGGCTGTATTATCTAGACTGCAGGCCTATATCTCATCTGCCTGAAATGACCCTCACAATGAAATGTTTATTACTTCAGCTTTACAGCAGAATTACATCTTCATACATAAATGTCATTGTTTGAAATGATGTCTAATATATTCTCACATTTTAAATTATACTATTTCGCTCTGCATCTATTACCATTAATTACGGGTGCATATCAGGAACTATGGTAGAACTGTGTGGATTGGAGCCAAGTCTCATTTGGTATAATAAATATTTTAAACGATTACATACAAATAATTAAAGCACAACAACAGGCACCAAATAAGCAATCCTTCACTGTAAAAACAGCTGCAAATATTCATCATCGACATTCATCTGTGACAATGTAAATTTTTGATGCCTGTTAGGACATACTCTCTAGTGTCTGATTTTTCTGCCGCTACAAAACAGGATATGCTTCTCGGTAATTATCTTCAACAGCCACCTTTTTTAAGAAATAATGTAAAGTGACATTCGCAAGGGGAAAATGATGTACAAAAATGTCTTCTAATGAGGCCCCTGTAGTATGGCACCAGCAAGGACCATTAAAACTACATTTGTCAGCTTCCTTGTCTATCATCAAGGAATGGATACCTAGAGATTTAGAGTCATTATTCTCGATTAAAGACTACAATAATAGAATTCTATTCTTCCCAAAACATGTTTTGTTGCTAGCGTTCTTTTAGATAGGGAATCTATTTATGCAAATGTTGTTAAGTTTCTTTAAAAATTAAGATAGATAATAAAAGATTAAAAAGTCATATGCTTGCAATAAATAGATTGTGCATAGATAAAAGATGTGGGATGAGTTGCATCAGCCTTTCTTTTTTATGCAATGATTCTATATTTGCAATCTGCAGGAAAAGAGATAGACCTAATCAGCACTGTAACCCATTAGTAACCAGCTGTACATGTTTTTACAGTGAAAATATAGGCAACTACAGCTATACTATACACTTTCTATGGTGGCACCATAGCAGGTCATCACAGATCTCTCATACTGGGATGACTGGGATTTCATAACTGCCAGGACTAGAGAAACCTCTGATCCTTCCAGTTTATCCCCTTACATGCCGCAGTCAAGTCATGAATATCAAGGAAACTGTGAGGTTTTGTCAACCGATCGGCAGCCTGTTAACAGAATTCCTTTCCATAGTAATCAGAGGCCTTATAAAGACCCCAAGGCCTGTAATGTGGTTGTGAAGTCTCCTGGACAATGATTTTTAGGAATTAATTTGTTGCCAAAGGTGTCGGGCAGCAACAGCTTTCTACCCCCGGCAGACCCGGACGCTTAGGGCCCTATTCCACCGGACTATTATCATTTGCATAATCATTAACGATTAACAATCTCAAACTACCGCTATTGCAAAAGACCTGAAAACGTTCACTCATTTCCATTGAACGATTATCGTTACTTATGATTGTAATTGCGATCGTTTTTCTTCGCTATTTATTGCGAACGACCGAACGATGTCTTATTCAATGCGAACGATTTGCGAACGTTTTGCGAACGAGCAACGATAAAAATAGGTCCAGGTCTTATAAAGCGATCAACGATTTCTCGTTCGGTCGTTAATCGTTAACTGCATTTCAACCGAACGATTATCGTTTAGATTCGAATGATTTGAACGATAATCGTCCGGTGGAATAGGGCCCTTAGTTGAGTTAGGTGATACCTTGTGTAAGGAATATGGACAGCCCTGTCCTTATTCATGAATATGTAAAGTGGTTTTAGGTGTGGTGTGGTTTATATGTATTCATGCAGTGGATATTTTATAGATTGTGATTGATATTTTATAGATTTAGTCTAATAGCAATAGCCCATAGCTGATGCAAGTTAATCATATGGACTTATTGATTAGCTTGGAGTCAGGCCGTCTGTTTACCCTGTTTACTCTGCCAAAAGGGGCTGAGTTACAGATGTCAGGTGACGCCCTCAGCCCAACCCTTTCAGGTCTTACATAAAAGTGAGACCTAGGGAACATGTAATCGTCACAAAGTTGGGGATCCAATCGAATTGGTTTGTGCACCACTTTCTAAGCCCAAATCCCCTGGGAAGGAAGAACCCATACGACGCACCCTGTGCTAAGTATTAGAACTTTCTTATTTTATCCCTTTTGTTTTCTTTGTTTGCAGTGTCTGTATGTCTTTTTGTAACCAAGTACTGTCCATTTTAATGCATTAAACCTAAAAGTTTGATGGTTTGTCTTGTAGCCTAAACGAACCTAGTTAGCTCCAGGAAGAGTGCATGTGCGGTGTGTGACCTTATAGTGTATGACCGGGTGGCTTACTCTACCGTGTGGGTGTGTCTGCTTGCGGGTGGAACACTCTTGGGGTTCCCTGTCTCCCCAGTAACGTAATAGATAGGGTGGTGGCAGCAAAGTTGTGTATGTATGTTGTGTTTGGGGGTCTGGCAGCGGCTGGAAGGTTACGTGTATGACGACCCAACATAGCAAAGTTCTGTGTGCGTGCTTCGTAGATGTGTGTCTGGCTGCGGTCAGTGGGTCACGTGTATGACAGCGACTGGTGGGTCCAGATACAGCGAAGTGTCGTGTTTGTGTTGGCCAACGAGCAGGCAGTGTTCGTGGCCAAGTGGGTGTCTGGTGTCGGGGTGTGCGGAAGTCAGCAGGTGGCGATTTACGCTCGAGTTACGGCCCAGGAGCAGGGCGTAAAGCGTAAGTGCGTGAGGTGAATCGACCTGTAGGGCTAGAGCAACCCAGGGGAGTCCAGAGCCCCAAGTTCCTTTGATTCCCTTGTCTTGTCCTTCTCCCCCCCTTTTGGTCCTTGTTTTAGATCCTTTCCGCCTGGTGTGGTTAGGATTCCCCTCCACCTTGTCAGGGCCGGCGTAGGTTGGCGCGCGTGTTCGTGACACCTTGTCTTCCCCCTCTAGGTGGCGTAAGCAGAATCAGTGTTGAGCTAAGTATGGGCCACTGGAGACTTATGTACCTGTGCTGGCCCCTATTACATTGCTCCTCTCAGTATTTGAAATACATATAATATGTAGCAAAAAAAAAAAAGGTAATTCAGTATGCAATAAAATGGTGCCAAGCAGTGTGTCTCTGTGATCAAAGGGGCCTCCAGCTACTTAGTAAATAGAATCATTGCAGCACTCCAACAATGCTGGGTGAAATACAAAATAATATTGAAAAAGTCATAGTCATAAGAAAAAGTCATATTAAAGTCATAATAATAACAAAAGCTGATCAATATGTTATAAAAACCACAAAATGGTGCCAGAAAAAGTTTGATCAAAGAGGCCCAACTTTAGTCATTAAGGTGTTAAAGGGGTAACCTGTCCTTTAAAAAATGGACGCCTATCCTGAATATAGGTCATATTGATTGGAGGGGAACTCTTGGCACATTTGTCATTCAGCTGAGAAGATTTTATGCATATTGGGGGACATTTATCAAACATGATGTAAAGTGAAACTTGCTCAGTTGCCCCGAGCAACCAGTCAGATTCCACCTTTCATTTTCCGAAGAGTCTGTGAGGAATGAAAGGTGGAATCTGATTAGTTTCTAGGGGCAACTGAGACAGTTTCACGTTACACCATGTTTGATAAATTTCCCCCATTGTGTGCGCTGCAACCTTTCCAATGTTTGCATTTTCTGCTAGCTGGTTTGCAAACTATTTGATTCGGTGGTACAATGTAAAGAAGCATGGTCTTATTCAAAGAATGGAATAGTGCTACAAAAAACAGGATCCATCTTGATGTACTGTTGTATCCTGTTTTAATGGTAACATCCCTCAGAAAAGGAAACAGCATGGTAAATGTAGTGACATCTCATATAGAAACAATGATATGTGGAGCCCTTTTTATTGAAACATTCTCAATAAGAAGCTTCATATTAACCTGTAAAATGTTCAGAGTTCAAATGAAATTTTCCTTGCAGTGTTCTGGTACTAACTCAGTGCTTTATCATATGACTCAGTTTTATATTTTTCATTTATGGTCTACTAACCTGATGAAATTACATGTGTTGCCTCAGTGCATTCGTCTTTACCATCTTATAACTTATCTGATCAGTTACCTTATTTTAAATTCAAAATGCATGATATAAACTGAGAGTGTAAGCATGCAAAGCATCATGGAAAATGCATTGTGAAGTCAGACACAAAGAATAAGCATTGTGAAAAAAACAGAGTAAGTAAATACATGCAGCAGTTTAGGTAAAGTAGTGAGAGACATGTTTAAGGCTAGGTTCACTCACAGTAAAATAAAGGCAAAATACAACTAAAAAGGGACAATTTGGAGATTTTCATATTTAGGCAGTGTTCACACGCTGTAAGACACTGGCTGTTCTGTAACCTGGCCTTGTCACAGATTGGCCAGTGTCAGTGAAGGTCTTACCGGGCGGTACTGCAGTACTGGCCGGATGAACTTCATCTGTGCTGAATTGAGATGCGGGTGCATCCGTGTGTTCCTGTGCAGTGTCCCAGTACAGAAGATTTCTCTTTATGTCTCATCCGTATCCTTGAATATCTCTGTGTATATTAGTATTTCACTGGTACCTGTACTGGAAAGGGTTAATCGCCACTGCAAACTGGTTGTATTATATTGCCCCCCAGTGTTCAAGTCTGGTATTTTTCATGCTTTCCTATGTACATTCATTTTGCCTGTATTCTAATGGTGTGATGATGCAACTGGACAGTAACATGTGACTTCCCTGGCTGTCATAGTAACTCCAATAGCTGTCGAGCTTTTGGCTGGGGTCAGTTAGTCACTTCCTCTCTACCTCAGTGTTCTTCTCTCTACCATCAATAGAGGAGGTTGTGTTGTTCTCTCCTCTACCTTCAGGAGGTACAGCGTGCTCTGCTGCTTCCAAACAAGTCCGCAACTCAGGGTGATCCGCTCCCCTGTTCTAAAGACAGATTCCGGTCCAGTCCTGACCAGTCTCAAGTTCAAGATTCTTCAGTCTTTCAAGATCTGGTTGTCGTTCTTCAGTCACTACTTCTCTCATCATCATCATCAACAGCAAGTATTCTATTCAGTCTATTCCGCCCAGCATCACTCAGAGAACTACTACTCTCATTCTCCGCTAAGATTCCGTTCACTCCAAGTAACTCTGTCACACCACGGCCTATTGCAGCATCACCCATCTGCTTAGTTATATACAAGTCTACCTATTCCTGGTTGCATCCAGAGAGACTGTTGCTATTGACTACCACCATTATAATAAACGCACATCTACCGTTGTTTCTGAACCCTGGCATTGGTCTAGTTATTGGTGCCTTTACTAAGGGCAACGAAGAATTGCTCGGGCCCCGCATGATCAGGGCCCCGTGGGTTAGTCAGCTCCCCTCGTGCCAATACCGTGACCTAACAACTTACAACTGGCTACCCGGGTGTTCCGACCTCTACTATCCTCAGCGGGTTCACCCCAGCGCACCTGCATCCCAATTCATCATAGCACACAGCCAGAGCCGCACTTTCCATTGTGTGAACTGAAAGTTCTGTGAGGCGGCTATTCAATGAATAGCAGCCTCACAAAAATGACTTATTAGTTTTTCCTGCAGTCGCTAGGAATCCCAGCCGGAGTGTTTACTATGTGTATACACTTCGGCCGAGATTTCATCAAAAATGGCCCAGTGGACCGCGCAAATTTTGATCTTAGTGTTTTCGTTTTTCCCTCCTCCCCTTCTAAGAGCTCTAGCACTTTCAGTTTTCTATCTACAGGCTGTGTAATGGCTTGTTTTTTACAGGAATAGTTGTACTTTGTAATGGCGTCTTTCATTCTACCATAACATGTATGATGGAATCCCAAATATATTATTTATGAAGATATAAATAGGTGAAAATGTAAAAAAGAATGCAATATGGTAAGATTTGAGGGGTTCCTGTGTCTACGTAATGCACTATATGGTAAAAGCGACATGATATATTATTCTATAGGTCAGTCCGAACACAACCATATGCAGGTTACACAGATTCTCTAATGTTACATATATTTTTTTTTTTAATTAAATCTTTTTTTTTTTTTGGCAATTAATTAATAATAAAATGGGCCTATTGTGACGCTTATAACGGTTTTATTTTTTTACCTACAGGGCTGTATGGGGTGTCATTTTTTCCGCCATGATCTCTAGTTTTTATTAATACCATATTTGTGAAGATCGGACGTTTTGATCACTTTATTAATTTTTGTATATATAATGTAACATAAAATCGGTAATCCGTGCACTTTTTTTTTCTCTTTTCATCTACGCCGTTCACAATGAAGAAATTACGCATGTTACGGTATATTATATGTTTATTTATTTGTATATGTTTTATTTATATAATGGGATGGGGGGGTAGATTTCAACTTTTATTGGGGGAGGGGCTTTGGGCTAGTGTAATAGTGTTTTTAACTTTTTCTTTTTTTTTTACACATTTGAAGTCCCTTTGGGGGACTTTTACATACATTTGTTTGCTTTTTACACTGACCATTGCTATGCTATAGGCATAGCATTGATCAGTGTTATCGGCGCTCTGCTCATTGAGCCTGCCTGTGCAGGCTCAGTGAAGCAGATCGCCGATCGGACCGCACGGAGGCAGGTGAGAGACCTCCGGCGGTCCGTTTCAGCAATCGGGACCCCCATAGTCACACTTTGGGGGTCCCGATCTGTAAGTGACAGGGGACTCCCCCTGTCACTTACACTTAAACGCTGCATTTAAGGTATTAATGACGCGCTGCGGCGCGATCACTGCAGCGTGTCATTAACGGTGAGGTGTCGGTGTGATTAATAGAAAATTTACGTTGTGTGAACATAGCCTTAATTTAGTAATATAAAGTCTATAAAAAAAATGTCTGTGCACACACTGTGATGACAAACTTTTTCCCCTATTTTATGGCCACACAATTTGGAATCTGCTTTACTGTCTTTTTGGAATGGTTTTATTTTGATTCTCTGTTGGATTTAAGTTTTTAAGTCCAGAAAAGAGTCAATTAGATGCCATATTATGGAGGAGGAACACAAGCCTTTTAATGGAAAAGAGCTTCAAAGACTCTATATAGGCTCTCTAGGATTATCCTTCAAATCATCACTTTCTGATTACCTTTAAGCACTATAAAAAGCTTTTATACTATGCCACTGGGTATGTTCATATATTATTTCTACCTTCTTTATAGTACTGAATAATAACAATTTAAATTAGATATGTTCAACCTTTTGTGTATATGAATATGTAAACCTCCAAAATAAAGAAAGAAACCCCCATGGACCTCATTAATGATCACAAGACTCAAGTTTACTAGTTATTGTGCATGTTTTACTTCTAATCTAAGGCTATAAACTATGACCACATATTAACCATTTCAGCCTTGTTCTATATGCCCCACATATGCTATTGGCAAAGTATCAGTACTCATATTACCAGTATTATAAATGTGATCACAACTTTAACAAATAATTTGTACTAAAACATAGGGGAAATTCAGGAAGAAGGTGCTTAAATAGATAAACTTAAGATTTTAAAATATTCAAATAATAGTTACGTGAAACATGATGGGTCCAACTTTCTAACAAAAATCTAAGCTTGTTGTATACTGCAAACATTTAAAGGTCAGATTTATTTATTTGTATAACACCAACAGATTCCGCAGCACTTTTTTTTTTTTAATACACAATAGAGAGGTTACATTTACACATTCTAAAATAACATTATTAAAAAGACTAGGAGGACTGAGGGTGACAAGAGTGACAACAAGTGCTTTTTTTACCGAAAGTGGCCATTGTACGTAGAATTAGAAAATGCCTATAGTTGTTGGGTGAGCCAGTCACATGCCAATGTACAGCTAATAAGTACATGGAACCAAAGGAGATATAGAGCAGAAGGTGAAGGGACGGCAGATGGGGAGGCAAGTTTAGGGAATGTTATAAGTCGGCCTGAAGACAAGAGTCTTTAGGGCACGCTTGAGTTTTGGGAATGAGTCTAAAGTATTTGGGTAGGGCATTCCAGATTGCAGTGAGAGGTTCTGATTATGAAAGATGTTAGCGTAAGATCATTAGCACAGCATAGAGATTGGGTAGGGTGGTAGGTGGAGATGAGGGAGGAGATGTATGGAGGGGTGGAATTCTGGGGAGCTTTATGGTTAAGGAGGTTGAACTGAATTCTGGATTTAATGGGCAACCAGTGCAGTCACTGGCACATGGAGGAGACGACTGGAGTGTAAAGGTTGAAGAGGGATCTAATGTATTCCTATGTTGTATTTAGGGGACAAGCTTAACTTTAAAAAGGTTCATAGGCAAACTGTCCTATATATTTCATATGTTTAATAAGATATACAGACACAGTCAACACCACAGTTCTTTAATTGAAAGGATTTTATTTCCATTGAATAGAAGTAAAAATTTGTAACAAATATTGTTCCCCTAAATTCAAGCTTTCGAATTGTTCTCTGAATTCAAAATTTGACAAATTTCCCCTCGAACGTTGTTACTTGTCATCTGTATTTTATGCTATTACACTATCTCTAATCTGATTTTCACAATCTGGACTAGGCTGACAAACCCGAACAGAAAAATATAAACTAAGGACAAGAAAAATAATGTATTTTAGCCAACATACTTTCCATCTATTTGTCTCATCAATCCTGCCTGTAATCTCATTCTCATTTTTTACTTATCGTTCCTCTTTTTGTCTTTTTCACCTTCACATCTCCCTTATCTCTATTTCGTACCTGCTCAGCTTATTCATGTTATCATTTTTCATAGAAGAGAAGGGGAGAAAACTTCCCCTTGCCTTATAATGCTCTCGATTAGCTAAAGGCTTAATGTAAATTCTTTAGTTAGACATATGGAAGGAATAATACCAGATTTTCATTGAAAGCCGTGGCTAAGGTACTAATGAGCTAAAAACTTGCTTTAAAGTTGCTAACAGCTTGAACAGAGATATTAGTTGCAGAATTCATCAATTTTCACAGGTCATGATTGTGTGATCTCAATGCTAACATGCCATGTATCACAGTCTGGTTCTTTAACTGTAGGAACAGACAAAGTGTCATGTATTAGGTTAAACAGGGTGATTTTATGCATTTTTTCTTTCTTTTTTTATCTTTCTTTTTTAAAGAATTTAAATTGAGCTTTTGCACATTTATATGTATTTGCTTCAAATTAAACAGTAGAACTATAAAAGTACAAATAATTGAATTGGTAGGCCTATAATTATTTGTTCTGACTAAAGTAGGTAAACAATAGCTACAGCACAGTACTTCTATTAATAATCCTTTCAAGACCAAAGGTCATTGACATGCGTGTCCAGGTCACACAGAAGCAGTCCTCTACTCCTTGCCTTCAAGGAGCCATAACCCTCCCCCCTACCTACAGGGCAGTTTGGGGGCTCATTTTTGGCCCCATTTTCTACTTTTTTTTGTGTAGACGGAAATTTTTGATTGTTGTTTATTAAGTAATTCATTAATTTCTTATATATAATGTGCCAAAAAGGTCCTGGTATTTTTCTCTCTTTTCATTTACATTGTTTACTGTGTGGGAACAATATTATTATATCTTAATAGTTTGTACAATTCCACTTTATACCGAATGTGTTTATTATGTATATGTTTACACTAGGGGAGTTTTATAAGCTATCATTAGATTGTTTATACTGGTCAATGCTTTGCTATATGCATACATTGATCAGTGAGATCGGCACTCTGCCGGTAGAGTTTGCATGAGGCAAACTCTAGAAGCACATTGCCTATACAACAGCAGAGAGATAGGTAAGAGAACATCATCTGTCAGGAAAACCAATTGGTACTATATACATTCCAACTGCATGGGACATCAGCAGTTGCGTATATGCATAAGTAAGGTTGAAGAAAAGGGGTTAAGCAAGATGGGATATGCCACCAGTTGTGTATGTTACATAAGGTTGAGGGTATAATGTTCCTATAGTATAAGGTTGTCCTTATGTAGCTGGAAACATTCTTTTTTGTTAATGAAAGTTGCTGAACTGAACCAAAATATGTAAATATATGACTTACTTTTAATTTTTTTGTGAGGAGCCAAGAAGACTTAAAGCTATGCATGCACAATAGGATGATTTGTGATTCCTCTATCCTCAAAAACAACTCAGTATTTCAGCATAGGAAGCAAGAAATGATTGCATAAGAGAGGAATATTTGAGTCCTTGCATACTCTGCTATGGGATATTGAAGGATTTTATTGCCATCTAGCTGCAACCTTGATCAGAGCTTCATTAATAAAGTTTTCCCAAACATTTGCATTTGAATATTTTGGGCTTTGGGGAATTGTTCACAGTAAAACAGGCTCCTTGACAGGAGTCCCTAATCCAGTATACTGATCAGTGAAGAAGTGAATGTTAGACATGAATGTGAAGCTTGGCCCAGGAAAGATGTTAGGTTGCATGTTTTTTCTAAAAGCTGGTCTATATCCAAGATGGGGCCGGTCATCATGCAGCGCTTCTTCCTAATTGGTCCTTTTTGTACCCACCCCTATAGCTTTTTTTCCCTACCCACTGCTCATCATTACTACCTTGCACAGTAGAGCAGTCTGACAGAGAAGACCAATCCCTCACAATAGTAATTAGTGAAATCATTATAAAATATAGTATTATATACATTGAAAGCCTTCAAACACCTTCTTGCAATACTCCTGCAACACCTCCTGGCATTACTCCTTCAACACCTCCTGGCATTACTCATGCAACACCTTGCAATACTTCTTCAACACCCAAGAAACTTGTAAAATTACTGTAAATTACTTTATTATTATTGTTATTTTTTTTTTTTTTACAGTTTACACAAAGGGGGCTTGTAATTACTATTGACCAAGGCCACTTTAATAAACATTGGTAGTGAAGTGATTGGTGCTTTGCATGCACTTAAGCACTACCAATGTGTATTACATTACTCACAGGGGCTATGCTTTAAGGCCACACAGGGTGCTCATGGGTGGCGAGGGGGGGAAATGACGGAGGTGGAAGGAGAGTGGCAGAGGTAGAAGGAGAGGAGATGGAGGGGGCCACTCAGAGTAATCATTTGTGGCATGGGGGTGAGATACAGGGGTGGAAGAAGAGAAGGAGATAGAGGGGGCCCACACAGAGTGCTAATGGGAGGCGAGGGGGGAAGGAGAGAAGGAGATAGAGAGGGCCACTCAGAGTGATCATTTGTGGCATGGGGGGGATACAGGGATGAAAGAAGAGAAAGAGATGGAGGGGGCCACACAAAGTGCCAATGGGAGGCAAGAGGGGAAGGAGAGAAGGAGACAGAGGGGGCCACACAGAGTGCTCATGGGTGCCGATGGGGAGAGATGAGGGTAAAGGGTAAAGAGGTAGAAGGTAAGGTAGGGGGTAGGAGAAAGAGGGGGAAGAGGACAGAAAGGGAAGGAGACAGAGAGATAAGGGGCACAGATAAAAGCCCAGAGAAATGATCCACATTGATCATGTTTCTCACGTCTCTGCAGTGGGCCATGTTACTTACAACCTGAAGCACTGCAGAGACAGAAAACATGTGGTCACAAAAACACTGATCAGCTTACTGCTTACAGGAGACATGGTACACTGAAAATGATGTCAGTGTGGGTCACGTGGTATAATTGTTAACCCAGTCCATGCTTTGCCATTGATGTCACAGGAGCAGGGACTCTTCCCTTTTGGTTAGAATTGGAAGTTATCGGTTAGAATAATAATTTGACTTAGGGTGCTAGCTATGCTTTTAATAGTCTTGATATCTTTCTAAAATTATTAGATAAAGAAAAGTAAATCATTGTAAGACCAGGCTGCATGACTACAATAGGAATTACAGATGATTGAAGCAGGCTTTGTTAAAGTTTATACAAAGCAGAACGGTCAGTTTTTGAATCCTACTGTCTGCCCACTCTATGGAGAAAGTGGATACATCCCGGGGACCGGGTTTTTTTATGATGATTTGCTACTGCTCTGGACAGTCCCAGAATGTCAGGAGAGAGCACCATGTCAAACTGGAGAGAAAACACAATTTTCTGCAGGACATACAGCAGCTGATAAGTGTGGGAAGACTTAAGATAGAAATAGAAATTAAAATAGAACTAAATTACAAATCTATATAGCAATCTGAAACCAGTTGATTTGAAAGAAAAAGATTTTTGCCGGAGTACCCATTTAATTCTTCTGTATAAATCTGGATTAGATGTCTAATCTCAATCAAGTCCAACGGCCAATTCAAACAAATGCTCTTAATTGAGAAGTCATTGTTCAGAATAATAAGGCTTATTGTGTTAGTTTTGCTTTTAGTAATCCTGATATCTTCGACAGGCTATAAATATTATTAGGGTAGGTTCACACTGAGTAAAACAGGCGGAATTCCGCGACGTGGAATTCCCCTGTCTCAGTGTGTCATATTATCTCTATGGGAGAGCGTCTGCTTCTCTGCTGCCGCCACTCAAAGGAGTGACAAGAAGTCCCTTTTTTTGAGCGGAGAGCGGTCGCCTATTTTGCTGAGTGTGAACATACCCTTAGAGAGAACAAAAATGAATAACTATAAGGCTAGGCTGCATTAATACTTTCAAAGTTTGCAACTATTGCAACCATAGGATTCCAATAACAATTCAAAAGAACTACATGTCTTGTTACAACTCTTATTACTGTATGGTTTCACTCCACCCATAATTTTGTGCCCATGTTGTGTGGCATGATACAAACCATTGTGCATTATAATAAAGCAGTCATTTGATAAAATGTTATTCTTTTCTCCATTTTGAGTTGTGGATAATACACCTTTCTTATTCTAAGAGCATAGAGTACAGTTACAAATAACAATGCTTTTTTTGTACAGCATAATGATCTTCAGAAGTTTCCTGCTATGGCATAGTAATGGTATGCAGAATGCATCCATGTCCTAAATTTGCATATTATATCAATTAAATATAATGTATCCTCTCAACATACATCGAAAAAAGGTTTTTGTTTGGTATGAAACTGTTAAACTTACCATTTAAATTAAACAATTGGGTGAAAAACTAGGAAACCAAGAGAAAAGCCTGAAGAAAAACTGACAAATAATAAGCTGTACTGGGAATGGTTCTCGCGTTAAGAGCAATGACTGAAAGATCGCTGCTGTAGGGAGAGTAAAATATCCATGACAGGAAAAAGCAGCCAGCATCATCAGAGAAGGCATGTAGCTGTGCTGGTCATGGAGAAATAAAAGCTTGACGCCAAGGGTGGTAAGTGATTAAAGTAAAATGCACAAACCTATCTTCATATGGTCATTTCAAGTGCACATGGCCCTTACAATATGTTAACACAGCTACGTGATATAGATTTGTTTTAATTGGTGAAAATGCAGAATGATTTGTTAAACAATGGTCAAATAGAATACATTTTTTTATGTGACTTGCTGCTATATTCTCCCATACACTATGGTGCACATGGAAGGGGTCACACTGAATGTAAACAAAGTTACGCTATGTTCATACAATGTGAGTTCCATAGAAATCATGGGGGTTGTTGAAAATCGGCAACAACGGCCATGATTACTACAGAACTTACATTGTGCTGCAGCTGAGGGAATCTCGGCCGGAGTGTTTACACATTGTATATACTCCGTCCAGGATCCCTAGCGGCGCCATAAAAAAACTGACATGTCAGTTTTCTGTGGCCGCTATTTATTGAATAGTGACCGCAGGAGACATTTCAGTGCACACTATGAAGAGTGCGGCTGGGAATTCAGCGGCAGTGAAGATCATCCGGCCGGTACTGCAGTAATGATCTTCTCTGACACCGGCCACAGAACGGCCTGTGTCTCATGCTGTGGTATCATGGCCTTAAAATAATAATTCAGAAAAAAATAAACAGGGACCTACTAAGTACTTGAAATGAACCAAATTTCTAATATAATTTTGTAGTGGCTGTAGAATGCTGTTCCTGAGCACTATTCTCGAGAACTGCAGATATAGAAAGGTAAAAAAGCTATTTCTTATTTACATAGTTATGTCTTCTATGTGGACACTTAGCATGCACAGTAATCTTTGCCCATGGTTAAGATTGGAGTAAAAAATATATATATATATATATATATATATATATACCCTTGGCAATGACACTAGTTCTAATGGCTGTCGCAATATGAGGGCAATAATGGCTTACTGGAATATTTCAGGTTGGGTTTTTAGGGCTAAGAAGGTGCCTATAAGCTTAACATCACCTTGCACAATACTTTATACCTTCTGGCAATCAGATGCACCTGGGTATCTCTGGTGTTAACAGTCCATTAAAGAACAGAGCCAGCTATAAAGTTGGGAGAAGAAGGAATATAAAGCTCTGCAAGTTTGCTTATAGTTTAGGTGGGCATAAGGCTCCATGCTATCTACTATTAAGCCAATTTTGTACTTCCAATTTTATGGGAACATGGGAAGTAAAATCCTGTGTTTTACCATTAGGAGCACTGCTGCATCCTCTGGGCACACCCTCCATTGATCATCATTAGAAGGGGCAGGCCAGATAATGTGGCAGTGCTCCAAATTGTGCTCTGGAGAGCAGTTTACCCCAGCTTACAGTGCAAGACCAGCTCTGAGGAGGAGAGTAAGACACATATCTTCCTCCTCAGTGTCCCAGGCGCTATAGGGGCATATAGGCAGGTTAAATTTGTATAACCTGCTGATAGTTCCCCATTAAAGCAAATGTACCACTTCCTGTATGAATTTCTTTTTATATGACCTGGTCAACATCGGCGCATAGATGCCGCATTTTTCAAACTGCTGCCTGGTTCCTGTCACCTTTGCCAGTTTCTCCTTATGTAATTAGGGTCGCTCGGTGGACTGGAGGCAGGCGCTGTGCTCCCAGTGCACTGATATCCCCACCCCTCAGTAACGCAGCCAGACTTGATTCTGAAGGAGAGGATATCGGTTCACTGTGAGTGCTGGGCCCCACTTCAGTATAAACCAAACACTTTTAGGACAGGAAGTGTAACATTTGCTTTAAACTGTATAATAATGCCTAATAAGAGGTTTGATCCACAAAAACTGTTTATCCCTATAGCAGCTTGTTCATAGATAATGTAATCAAATTTTATTACTGCAAAACCCCAAAAATGTATACAATTGACAAGCAAAATTGTGACATGATTAAATGGATACTGGAGGTAAAAGAAGGTATTCCTTCTTGTGTTTACATCTTATATGCTTGGCACTTGACCGACTTGACTTTTTTGCACAGGCACTTTATCAATTTAATTGAGTCCTTAGTGTTTTGCATATTTTTGGACTTTGATATTTTTTTATTTCATTAGATTATTAGGGCAGTAACAAGATATACTCTACACATGTCTTGCTGCTGATTTGTTATACAGTTGCACAAGGCACAAAGCACTTTTCTATACAAGGATCAGTATGCAATATGTGTGACTAAACAATAATTTATCATTTACTGTACGGTAACCTCCCCTGCTGTCATTGTTGTTCTTTTACCTCCAGTATCCATTTCATCATGTTGTAATTTTTATTTTCAATTGTATGATTTTTTTTTTGGATTTTGCATTAATAAAAATTGATACTATTCTGATTTAAGCTGGTTTTGACTTGCTTATGTTATCTTAGTTTAGTGGGTTGCTGGTGCATGTAGCATAAGAATCTATATTTGGTAACTTTAATGCTGATACATTTTTCGGTGGCTTCACCTTAAAGGAGTACTCCAGAGACTCAAGTTTTTTTTGTTAGTTTTTTGTTAATACATTGCTTTAAAAAAAAGTTGCATTACTTTGTATTATAATTTTATTAAAATAAGTGAATACTTTTTTCTTTATATACAATCATACCTCTGTTAAATTGTGTTTATCATGTCACTGTGACTAGAGGCTGCAATACACATGAATACACAGCCAGGAGCCAGGGGTGGTAAGAGATGAGGAACAGCACATTCATGATTTATTTTGGTGTTCTGCTCCTCCTTGGGTGGTGGTGCTATGCATAGCATCACCACTTAACCCCGGTCTGGCTGGCAAACTGAGACAGCTAAGCACCAATATAGGAAGGACCCCGCAGGAGCAGAATATTTCTGCTCTTGAGTAGGAAACCTTGTTTAGAGTGGTAATTCCTTTTATTATGTGGGGAATTCCCCGCTTTTACTGCTGTGGGGGGATGTATATGCTATGTGCGTGCCTCCTCCTCAGTTTTCCAACCAGGCAGGGGTTAAGTGATGATGCTGTGCATCCCCCAGGTTCGTTTGGGTACCGATCAAAGTACTGAAAAAAAAAAAAAACTTTTAGGGAAATTGTGGTTAGAATATCGAATTGTTTGAACACAGAGGTGTTCGATAACCAAGGTACCACTTTATTGGTTAAAGAGAGACAGACCCCTCTGAAGCCACCAATGTTTGTGGCAGAAACTGCAGGGCTATCTAAGCCCTGCAGCTCCCTGTTCCCTGCTCTGATCAAGTAGTGGTCTCGTCTCCCTAACCCTGTGGACTGTATATTGTTATTAGACTATACAGTACACAGGAGAAGAAGCTGCCGTCACTATAGTGGAACCTGGAAGCCTTTGCGCTTTTAAAATGGCATATACAGGACCCTGTTCTGTAATGATAACGCTGTGTGGCAGCAAAGCATGGGATTAGGAACTGCAGGGCTTAGAGAGACCTGCAGTTCCTGACAGAAATGTTGGTGCCAGCAGAGGGCAAAGTGTCACCCCTTATTCCTGCAACTCATACATACATAAATAAAAAAGGCTACATTTATTGTAATGAGGCAATCTGAAACAATGTATTAACAAAAAACTAAAATTGAGTTCCTGGACTGCCCCTTTAATAAACACTGGGAGGATTTATCATAAGTAGTGCAAAGGAGGCCAGCTTTTACTTTTTAGAAGCCCTTTTTAAATGCTAACTACTACGATATTGGATGCTATGGTAACTGCTACACTTTTTCTTTGATAAATCTCCTTAGATATTTTATACAGTTAAATCACATAGATTAAATTTCAGTTTATCTTGATGAAAGCATTTAAAGGGAACCTGTCAACCCCCGTGCCGGGGTGACAGGCTCCCGACCCCCTGTTAGAGCCCCCTATACTCACCTAATCCCGCCGGGTCCCGCTTCTGGATGTGGTCGGGTGATGAAGATCTCAGCCGCTGCAGCCCGGCGCGCGTGCTGAGAGATGAGTCCAACACCCATAGAGAATGACAGGAGAGTCCAGCGCTCCGTCATTCTCTATGAGCGTTGGACTCATCTTTAAGCGTGCGCGCCGGGCTGCAGCGGCTGAGATCTTCATCACCCGACCACCTCCAGAAGCAGGACCCGGCGGGATTAGGTGAGTATAGGGGGCTCTAACGGGGGGTCAGCAGCCTGTCACCCCGGCATGGGGGGTGACAGGTTCCCTTTAATGTTTCATGTCCTTTTCCCCAAACTTTTAGATGTTGTGTTTACACACCTTTACAGTACTGAACATTGAAAGCACAATGGTACAGGATACAAAGACATTAGGTTTAAAAAGCATATACAGAACAAATCATAGCACCTTACATTACATATAATATTTAGCAGCCTTAATGCTAAATAGTGGGGTGTCTTATACTCTAGAGCAATTATTTCCTTTTACATTACTGTTTGCTAACTTAAAGTACCCCACTCCCTGATTTCATACTGACTGGCTGCCATATGCAGAGGAATAACTGTTAAATACTGCACCATATTAAAAGGCAATTATGTATTGCCTAAACTAAGTTACAATGTTTTATGAAAAGTGTTATCTGTAATGGCTTACATTTTATCCTTAGAACATTTATTGTAGCTTTACTTTATGTGATAAAAAACTAATGTAATACTGAGAAATTATTTTCTTATATCAGAAGACATTGTGCAGGGAAGGAGATTTTGTATATTTTATGCAATGATAATGTAAGCTGTAAAATGGCTCTTAAAAAAGTAGATATTCCCATGAATCAGCTATTAGAATAGTTTTGAAGATGGAGAAAGGTAATATATTCACTATACAGTCTGAACTGCATATCTCTTCTCATATTAAAGGAACAGTGTCACATTTTTGATAATTTTTTAATGAAAAGTAATAAGTATAAATAAGTCTGTTGGATGTTTTTTTTTTTTTAATGTAGTGTTTCATTATTTTTTTTCTAAAATGTATTGCTGCACAGGGGGCTGCCATGTTTATAGTGTCTGTGTGTGACGTCATTTCACGACACACACACAGACACTATACGGCACCTCCACATCATTGAAGTAAACCGACAGAGTCCGTCTGGTTCACTTCACTGGAGGCTCCGTCACTGTGTACTGCGCATGTGCATAGACATGCGCAGTACATGGGGCGGCTGGCGGCGCCATTTTCTTGAGGTCCCAGCACGAGAATCGGGGAGGAGAGAGAGACCGCACAGTGAGTGTACAGGAGAACTGTGTGCAGCTCTCTCTCTCCCCCCCGCCCCCCTGCCCCCTGCCGGAGGGAAAGAAATTAAATAAACTTTTGCTTTGGGTGCTGGGACATTGCTATCACCCAGCAATGTCCCGGCACCAGTCACCACAGCTCTCTCCTTCTTTCCCCCAGCAGCAGCTCAGAAGCGTTCTGTGGGGGAACGGGCTTGGAGATGCTGCGGGGGAAGATGGAGAGAGTAAGGCTGATCGCAGGGGGAGCAGGGCACAGCAGTGTCTGCTGCATGCTGTCCCCCCTGCGGCTGCCGGACCAGGGAGCGGCGAAATCCCGATGGTGATGGAAGCAGAGGAGGTGAGGGGATGATGGGGGCAGAGGAGCTGAGGGGATGATGGGGCATCGGGGGGTCTATCGGGCAGAATAATCCTTTGCAGACCTAAGGGGGATCCGGGCAGCTGTCAGTGAACCGTGCCGGTGAGGACTGGTTGTGCACGGGGCTCCCCCGCTCCGGGCTGTGACAGGAGTGGAATGCGGCCTGGGAAATGGGGCAGCCCCGGCGTCCACCGGCCGCCGCTGTTTCCACCTGGTGGGCTGCCCCATCTCCCAGGCCGCATTCCACTCCTGTCACAGCCCGGAGCGGGGGAGCCCCGCGCACCACCAGTCCTCGCTGGCCCGATTCACTGACAGCTGCCCGGATCCCTCTCAGGTCTGCAAAGGATCATCTGCCCCGATTAGACCCCCCAATGCCCCATTATCCCCTCAGCTCCTCTGCCCCCATCATCCCCTCACCTCCTCTGCTTCCATCATCCCCTCCTCTATCACCACCATCATCCCCTCACCTCCTCTCTGCCCCCATCATCCCCTCCTCTATCACCCCCATCATCCCCTCACCTCCTCTGCCCCCATCATCCCCTCCTATCACCCCCATCATCCCCTCACCTCCTCTGCCCCCATCATCCCCTCCTCTATCACCCCCATCATCCCCTCACCTCCTCTGCCCCCATCATCCACTCACCTCCTCTGCTTCCATCATCCCCTCACCTCCTCTGCCCCCATCATCCCCTCCTCTATCACCCCCATCATCCCCTCACCTCCTCTGTCACCCCCATCATCCCCTCACCTCCTCTGTCACCCCCATCATCCCCTCACCTCCTCTGTCACCCCCATCACCCCCCTCCTCTGTCACCCCATCATCCCCTCACCTCCTCTATCACCCCCATCATCCCCATCCTCTGTCACCCCCATCATCCCCTCACCTCCTCTGTCACCCCCATTATCTTCTCCTCTCACCCCCATCTCCTTCTATCACCCTCCTCCTCCTCTCTCCCCTTCACCTCCTCTCACCCCCACCACCTCCTGTAACTGTTCTGGGGGGGGGGGACCAGTCTGCCTCTACCATGCCTTCTCCCTGTGCCCCCGCTGTTCCCCGCCAACCCCCACAGTTGCTCCTTCTGCCACATCAGTCCCCCCGTCACCCCAGCCTTTCTGCCCCCTGTCACCCCAGCCTCCCCCCCAGTCACCCCAGCCTCCCTCCTCCCTGCCACATAAGCCTCTCCCTCCTGTCACCCCAGCCTCCTCCAGCCTCTCCCCCTTGTCACCCCAGCCTCTCCCCCCTGTCACCCCAGCCTCCTCCAGCCTCTCCCCCCTGTCACCCCAGCCTCCTCCAGCCTCTCCCCCCTGTCACCCCAGCCTCCTCCAGCTTCTTTCCCCTGTCACCCCAGCCTCCTCCAGCCTCTCCCCACTGTCACCCCAGCCTCCTCAAGCCTCTCCCCCCTGTCACCCCAGCCTCCTCCAGCTTCTTCCCCCTGTCACCCCAGCCTCTCCCCCGTCACCCCAGCCTCCTCCAGCCTCTCCCTCCTGTCACCCAGCCTTTCCCCCGTTACCCTAGCCTCTTCCCCTTTACCCCAGCTTCTTCCCTCCTGTCACCCCAGCCTCTTCCCTCCTGTCACCCCAGCTTCTCCCTTTTGCACAGCTGCCTGTATGAGAGTGCATGTACGAGCTGCCTGTATGAGAGTGCCTGTATGAGATGCCTGGATGATAGTGCATGTACGAGCTGCCTGTATGAGAGTGCATGAATGAGCTGCCTGTATGAGAGTGCATGTGCGAGCTGCCTATATGAGAGTGCATGTATGTGCTGCCTGTATGAGAGTGCATGTAAGAGTATGTGCTGCCTGTATGAGAGTGCGTGTACGAGCTGCCTGTATGAGAGTGCATGTACGTGCTGCCTGTATGAGAGTGCTTGAATGAGATGCCTTTATGAGAGTGCATGTACGTGCTGCCTGTATGAGAGTGCTTGAATGAGATGCCTGTATGAGAGTGCTTGAATGAGATGCCTGTATGAGAGTGCATGTACGTGCTGCCTGTATGAGAGTGCTTGAATGAGATGCCTGTATGAGAGTGCATGAATGAGATGCCTGTATGAGAGTGCATGTACGTGCTGCCTGTATGAGAGTGCATGTACGTGCTGCCTGTATGAGAGTGCCTGTATGAGATGCCTGGATGATAGTGCATGTACGAGCTGCCTGTATGAGAGTGCATGAATGAGCTGCCTGTATGAGAGTGCATGTGCGAGCTGCCTATATGAGAGTGCATGTATGTGCTGCCTGTATGAGAGTGCATGTAAGAGTATGTGCTGCCTGTATGAGAATGCATGTACGTGCTGCCTGTATGAGAGTGCATGTATGTGCTGCCTGTATGAGAGTGCATGTACGTGCTGCCTGTATGAGAGTGCATGTACGTGCTGCCTGTATGAGAGTGCATGAATGAGATGCCTTTATGAGAGTGCATGTACGTGCTGCCTGTATGAGAGTGCATGAATGAGCTGCCTGTATGAGAGTGCATGAATGAGCTGCCTGTATGAGAGTGCATGAATGAGCTGCCTGTATGAGAGTGCATGTACGTGCTGCCTGGATGAGAGTGCATGTACGAGCTGCCTGTATAAGTGTGCATGTACCAGCTGCCTGTATGAGAGTGCATGTACGAGCCACCTCTATGAGTGTACATTAATTATTAGCAAATGTGCAGCAGTAGCGAAACCCTTCGCTATGCTCGGCCGTCAGCCGGCTGCATTAGAGCTCCGCTCCAGGTGTTAGGAAAAGCTGGATACAGTCCTGGGAGAAGCTCCCCAGAGCTGTAACCAGAATTGCTAGACACCTGGAGCGGAGCTCTAATGCAACCGGCTGACGGCTGAGCATAGCGAAGGGTTTCGCTACTGCTGCACATTTGCTGATCCCAAGTGTACAGGCATGAGCTGTGAGTGTAACAACAATACTATGTGCATTGGGGGGATGGGCGATGAGAAGTGTGGGAGGTGAGTGTGGGCAGGCGAACTGTATGTGGTTCTGGAGCAGGTTGAGGTGTATTAGAAGGTTCTGCAGCAGTAGAGGTTTATTTAGAAAGGCTAGGGACACGCTTGTATCTGTACTGCTGTGCAGACAACAACAAAATGGCGCTGCCCAACAGTACACATAATAGCACCTTTCCCCTCTTTGTTTCCCTGTGAAAAGAGGAGGGAGGTGCTGATGTCACAGCAGTTGAGCAGGGACTGCCTCTTTTTTTCAGCATCCGTCTTTCAGGCTGCTTTTACCAGCAGTTTCCTAGTGGAGCTCCCCCTGGTGGCCATCACTGGGAAATATGGAAAATTAGATTGTTAATTTTTCATATTTCCTTACATGAAAAAAAATGAAAAACACATATAAATTAACAAAAAAAAAAATAACAAATTCAGTTTTAACACTTTCATTTTTTTTTTTTTTCTTTGCGACACATTCCCTTTAAGGAAAGTGAGCAGAGATGAGCATGCTCAAGTCTGATCACTCAGGCGGCTGGAGGAGTTGGATGTAGCCCTAAGACTGCATGGAAAACATGGATACAGCCATAGACTATGTTCACACAGTATAACCCCATCCGGAGTTATACTGCCGGACGCCGGGTGGCTTTCGGCACGTTCCTGCAGCCAATACTGCATCCGCAGGAACATTATATTTTTACAATTTAATTGTGGGCAGCGTTGGGCCGCCGGACGTACTTTACATTGTGTGAACAGCTATTTTTTCCAGACACTGTTCAGCAAACAGCACCTGGAAATAAAAGGCATGTTCATTATTTTAACGTCTATTCTAAAGAACGGATGTTAAAATGACGAAGTCTGAACACCGTAGGCGGCATTGCATTAAATTCAATGCAATGCCCCTGCTGCAGAATAGAACGGACGCTGATTTCATAGCAATCAGAGTCTGTTCTTTTCTGAAGAACAACATAATGGAAAAATAGCCACAGGCTGTATTCATGTTTACCAGGACTTTCTAGGGCTGCATCTAGCTTCTTTAGCCACAGGTATTCAAATGCCAAATGTTCAGACTACAACATGTTCGAGTTGTGCTCTCTAAAAATGAGCATTAGTACTTTATGTAACATTTGGTACTTTACACCAACAAGTGAGCAAATCAACCAGTGTCATGATTTTTCATTAACAAATCTGTATTTTGTTATACAAAAATGTGTAAATCAATTAAAAAAATCAGATTGAACTTTTATTTTGCCCATGCAGCTGAAATGGTATTACTTTTCCTCATTTGAAGGTGGAAGGATATACTGTAGAACCAGGGCAGCTGCCTTGTTTTTACAGCCAGATCATGTGGTGTCCAATGGCTGCACAATTATCAACAATGTACAGCCATTGGACACTGCATGCAAGTGTGTTTTTAGCCCCATATCTCAACTAAGTACCTACCCCAGCAACACATCTTGCCCCTTTAAGCCAATGAAAATGATTTGGCCTTGTTTGTGGTCCACTTTCTTCCCTACACCAACAGTGAGGTAATATAGTTTTGATTTCCCTCTTGAAATTTCAATCTACACTTGTGTAATGGAAACTCTTTTGATGCTTTTAGTCCTGTCTGCTATTCAATTAACATATAGGGGGATTTATTAAACTGGTATAAAGTAGAATTGTCTTAGTTGCCCCTAGCAACCAATCAGATTCCACCTTTCATTCCTCCCAGAATCTTTAAAAAATGAAAGGTGAAATCTGAATGGTTACTAGGGGCAACTAAGACAATTCTACTTTACACCAGTTTGACAAATCTCTCCCATAGTTTATATAAAATTATAATAAGAAAATATACTTTTGATCCAAAATATAGTAATATAGTTTTATCCCAGTGATAATTTCACTGGGGTTTAATTTATGGTGGTCTAACCCTTTACAGTGTCTACTGGACACGGGAGAAACATTACCTCTCAATCCCACTAGAATACTTAAGATTAATATACTACATAAAGGAATAATGCAATAAACTTACCCTAACAGAAAAAACGAGGGTCGGTGAAAAGGTGTCATTGGCTAGTGATGGAGTCGCATCAGTTCTATAAATGACTTTTCCATAGTCGTTGGGAGCGTGCAAGAAAGTCGCAGTACAAGCGAGGCAGTTGCATTGTACAGTGGTGCCACCCTGCAAGTTAAAGATGATGAGTAAAATATACTACTTACTTTTTAAGTGCTGCCAATTGGCTGCCATTCAATTGTAATGCAAACTGTAAGCTTATTGAACATCCTTCAATATGAGATAATTCTCACCTAAGCATATGTCATTCACACAATACAATCTGTACAGTGTTGTGATAATAAAATCATAGAAATAAAAATAAGAATATAATCAGAATCTGGTTTTAAGAAAATGATTGTATTTTTGTTTTAGTTTAAGATGACTGCAGTGATGTGTAAGATTATAGAGATGCATGTATTGCTTATTGTTAAGCAGCAACATGTAAGGAAATCACAGGAAAACCAAAATGACAGACAGCTGAGTAGACCAAATGTAGATGTGATGTTTATTCTTATCTCATGTTACAATATACTAGCGCTAAAGAAGTGAGGAAAAAAAGGTGGTACAAGGCAAGTGGAGACACAGACAGACATAATGGATTAAATTACTATGCTAGAGTTGTATCATGCAAGTGTTGGGTAACAGATTTTTTTTTCTTCAACACTTTTGATGTTTAGACATTCTGGCTAATACTTCTTTCCCCATCCCTTCACTTGATAAGAGGATATCAACACACAGTGTACATGACTAGAAGCATCTTTGAAGGCAAACTGTATGCTAGTTGTATATGGCATTAATAATAATAATAATAATAATAATAATAATAATAATAATAATACATTTACTAGCATAACATTATTTATGGTGGTATGGTGGTAGCTAGTTGTGGCATTTGCTCTGTCCCTGCTCCAGCACCTCTCCCTGTCAGCGCACAGAAAGAAAGTGAATTGAGCATCAGGTCACCTGATGCAGTTGTCCAGTCAGTACTATGACAGCAGCTAAGGTAGCTGCTACCCAGACCTCCCAGACCCTTCCTGCATGTTACAATGATTACAACCGCTAAACATGCAGAAAGGAGAGAATGAATGTTATGCAAGCACCATGATGCTTGAGCGAATAGTGAGCTTGAGGAGCATGTTTACTTATTTATAATAGATAGATAGACCAAGCTACATGTGTAACCATTTAAATATACAGTAGTACATTGGTTCTTACTAAAGGATGAGTGAGGAGTTGGTTACTACTGTACTATAATTGCTGGTTTTGTTGAATGTTTCTTGTGTATAATGTCCTGTACAGTATATAGTGCTGTTCTATATGTCCTGTACAATATATAGTGCTGCTCTGTAATGTACTGTACAGTATATAGTGCTGCTCTATATTGTACTGTACAGTATAGTGTTGTTCTGTAATGTACTGTAGAGATTAAATGTAATATATGGGTACTGTAGGTAATTATTGGTGGCTGCTGGAACCAATTAAACACATTTACATTATTTCTTATGGGAAGACACTACTCGGTTCTTAAACTGCCTTCCAGAACCAATTAAGTTTGAGAACAGAGGTACCACTGTATTGTAATTTGCAGCGCATATTCGGTTTATACAGAAAGATCTGTGGCTAATAGCTACTGTATGATATTACTGACAGCACCAAAGATCAAATTAGCCGACTACCAGACTACCGATGACTGGCACTTTTACACAGGTCCATTATCGACATGTCAATTCTTTGATAGGAAGGGCGCGGAGAGCGGAGGTGTGCAAGCCCTCCCATAGACAGCCTGTATGACACGAAGGGATTCCGTGGCAGAGAGTTTCATTGCGGAATTTCACCTCTTTTACTCCGCGTGAACTGGCCCTAAATGAGGAACGTTTATGGATGATAATTGCTCAGCACAAAAGGGCCTTAAAGTGTCACTGTCATTATAACTTTTAAAATCTAAATCAACAGTAGTTATAAAGCCGGTTTGTAATTTACTGTACATGCATTAATATTATTATTATTATTATTTTTGTTTTAGTTAATATGAAAAACACGGCACTTTCCTTTTTTCCTCAGAAAACAGGAAACAGTCAGAAAACAGGGAAGTCCTGTGTATCCCAGGCCATCTGAGCGCTCACAGAGAGAAGGCAGTCATGTGATTGACAGGCATATTGAGCCGTGACTCTCTATACTAGCTGGAATTCCTGTGTTTAGTTTTTTTTTTTTTTTTTTTTTTCCAAGTCTACAACTCTGGACCTGGATTTCTGGTAAGTTCAGCTTTGTTTTACAGCATGATAAAAACAAAAAATAATGAATGTATATTGCAAACTTGCTTTATATCACATCTACTGTTGGATTATGAGAATTAAAATGACAGTTATAGGTACATGTATAAATACATATTTATTTATAGATTTTTTTTTTTTTTATAGATTACAATATATAGACAAATACAGATCAGGCACAAAGTATTTTGGCTTTTAGTATATAAAATGAACCAGAAATCTTTAGAAAACATTTAACTTAGCGTCTGTCAGAAATATAACATTTTCATTTTTATATAGTATCTGAAAAGCTTTGGATTGACAAATATACTGCCTGGACATCCCTAATAGCATAAATGTAAGAGTAGGCACTGAAGACCCTAAAGCTTTGCTTGAGGCTCAGTAACCCTGTAAGAGAGGTGAATTCTTGGCTTTGTTGCATGTTAACATAGGAAAGTGAATCCGATGTCTCAATAATGCCCTTTATATGACACTGCTGAATCAGAAATAGAAAAAGAGAGGACAGGGTATTATTCCGTACAAATTGTATTGAGAAGGGAATCATAGATTTGGTTAAGGGATGCACACCCCACATACTGTAGTGTCTACAGATCCTTACTACGGGTTTTTTTTTGTTTAGTTTTGTAGCCGTTTTAATGGAAGCACTCTGGATAGCAAATCTGTCACTATGGGAGAAACACTGCTGGCACTGTACTTTGCCTTCACTTTAAAGGGACTATTGAAAGAAGGACACTATGCTGACACTATTCAGGGATAGAATTCTGCACACTCTTTTAAACCTTCCACATTTCCCACTCCCTATCTGCCAGCTATAGAACCTTAAAAAACATCTCCTTTTGATTTTAATTTAGAATGTTCAGAAACTATGTAGTTAAACCAAAAACATTTTTTATTCCCTTTCTTTTTTTGTTTTTTTGCTGCACAAAAAATGAAGTGACACATTACTTTTTAGTGCAGTGCTTGAAAGCACCCATTGAAATCAAATTGAAAGTACATGAAAAGTCACATAAATCCCAAGAGCACACGGAAACCACCTTGAAATCAGAAACAAATACTCCTAGCAGATTCTGTGCTGATTTTGAGATGCGTTTTATTTTAAGCATTTTTTTATGTAAACTTGGAATGCCAGACCCTAATGTGTGAGTTGTGCTCGATAAACAGTGCTTATTGGTTAGGGCATTTGTCTTGTAAGAGGAGTAAACATTTTGGGGTACATTTATCCCTGGCCCTGGCATATGCTTTTTTCATGGCATGCACCCCGTTTATCTGATGGGGAGGGGGGGGGGTGTCCTCCTGTGCCTAATTTATCATGATTTATGACTGAAAACAAGAGTAAATCATGTCAGGAATCTACCCAATGGTAGATTTCTATGCCCACCATGCAACAGGCACAGGTCTCCCTGGATTTACTAAGAGGCATGTGCCTTTCAGTAAATCTGACAAGGTTAGCGAGGTTAAACCAGTACACTGGTCTTGATGAATATCCCATATTGTCTTTTGCTCTTTACCCCTGCAGGGTAAATACTGATTGATAAGAAGCATCATTTTAGACTAGATAATCTAAGAGCTTTAGTACATGGGGCCATTATCGGATAAATAGGCCGGTATCGCCTTGTGTAGAAGGGCTAATGATCAGTCGACAATTGAACAATCAGTATTTTCTTAGCTGATTGGGCTATTTTGACCTAATAAAAAAATTATGAAAAGGACATCAATCTTATGTATCCCCTTGTAATAGGAGATTTGTGGTCAACAGCTGATTGATGGAAAGGGCAGCTTGACTCATTGTGAAGCTCTGTAAGCAAGTGATCAGCACTCGTTGATAGACAGGATCTTCCTATCTAATAAGAAATACACCGGATTAATCACAGGAGTTTATCCTATTTGTAAGTCTGCATCTTTAGACTGGCCATGATTAATACTTAACTTACGTTGTGTAAACATGGCCTTGTTTTTGATAATTACGGACGTAGATAAAGAGCATAATCATTATTTATGGCCAAATTATCAAAATATGGCCTTTTTTTAAGAATTATTATTTTGTTTTTATTAAATGACATTATGTTTGTCACATAGCTCTATAGGACTGCAAGTAGGCCCAGCAATCATTTTTCATTGAGTTAAAGATAAATAAAGTAGTCCAAAAAATGCAGATCTGTTACATTTAAAAAGTCTTGTACTTAACTTACTTTTGAGTAATCCCTGTTCTAATTTAGCTAAGATGTGTACAGGTTTTATGACTGCAAGGCACCAAAATGGATCCACAGCAGAATAAGTCACAAAGCATTTATCCAAATGGCTTCATTCAGTTGCATACAAATGGGTTATATGCAAATACGTAAGATTACTCTCCAAGATCCCTGCCCTTGCTGATGAATACATAATTGATTTCAAATGAATTCATCTCACATGAATGTCCTGGGTCTTATAAGGTCTAAGATTAAAATAAAACAACCATTTTCTTGCTGATTGTTGCAACTAGTCAGTGACATCACTGACCTATTCATCTCTTGAATTAACATTATATGATGACTTTAGAAACCTCTGAGAGAATAAGAATGGGTATTCTGGTATTGTGTTTTATTCTGAGCTCGATTATTCAAAATGTACTGTATTGTTTTCTAAGCATGTTAATAACCTGGTGCTATTATGACCATATAACTATAATAATCGTTGACCTTAATTGAAGTAGTCTTCCTGATCCATTCAGATCCTGGCCTGTACTTAATACTTTGCAACTGTTACTTTAGTAAGATAGATGAGGAGCAAAAATAAATCACAGATGGTGTTTTTAACTGGTATTATTATTTTTATTATAATATATATAATATATAATATTTTATATAATAAAATAACAACTTATTATTATTATTATTATTATTATTATTATTATTACCTTAATTTATTGAACACTGATCCTATAGGTAAATATTTTAGTAATAATTTTAGTTTAATTTATTAAAAGCAATTATTTAGGTTCTATACATTTTATTTTATTTTAATGTAAAACTCTTATAAGACCAGAAGCAGAGGAGGAGCAAAGAGAGTCATCTAGAAGTTGTCTCATCTCAGAAAACCTAATAAATACAAGATTGGTTGTAGTAATTTTCTAATTGCCAAATATTACGGTCCCCAAGACTCAAGGCTAACAGTTAATTATGCCAAGACACATTCTCATCTTCCTCCAGTCACCGAAAAAGAGAAAACATACTGTTACACAGGGTAATTCAAATGAATTAAATCAACCACTTGTTATCAGCTCTTCACTTTGACTTAAAGAGGGAGGTCTGAATATATCCTAATAGGGTAGATGATTATTAAGATGAGACATCACTTTAAGGCTATGTTTACACTATGTAAAACTACAGCCGTAGTTCTCGCCGCAGAACTACGGCCGTAGTTTTGAGGGGTGGAACATAGCCTTATTTTCAATGTGATCCCGGCTGGAGCGTACACACATCGTATGCGCTCCAGCCGGGATTCCATGCGTCACCGGAAAAAACTGACATGTCAGTTTTCTGCGTCCGGAATTCAGTGAATTCCAGCCGCAGAAAGACTTGTCAGTTCACACAGTGAAGCAAGCGGCTCCGGACGCTTGCTTCACTGTGGGCTATGGGAAGCTCTGATGCGGGCACGCGCTGATGTGCCCGCATCAGAGCTCCGCGGCCAGAAAGATCACCCGGCCAGTACTTAAGTACCAGCCGGATGATCCGGGCTGAGACCGGCCGTTCTGTGACCCGGCTGGGGTCACGGAACGGCCGGGTGTTCACGTTGTGTGAACATAGCCTAAAGGGGTATTCCCATCCCAACCAGCATAGCTAAACCTGTAAGGCATGTGATATGCTGCTCTTTCCCCCCTATTGTTAACAACTTTTGGTCTAGGTTACTGATCCTACTACTCTGCTCTAAAAGCAGTGGTCAAGTGGCTAGTATTTACATAGTTATAGCATACATATTTCTATACATCTACATATATATTTGGCAAATAAACACATTTCCAGTGGGATTTCAATAGTCAAGTGCTGCAGTCTTCTTATTGACTCTGTGCTAGTTGCACTTTGGTTACTTGACTGCAGACCGCCTGGCACCAAAGCTCACATGACCTCCCTTCACTAAGTCCGGTTGCTTGTGTAACGTGTGCACAAGAGTGGCATAAACAACAGAATGGGACCGGAGAAGCAGAGCAAGACAAGTAGGACATGACTAGGATCCATGAGGAAAAGAAGTATTTTTTACTTTTTAAACTTTCTTCTTTTTTTTACACAGCTGGTTGGAATATCGCTTTAAGGCTTGGACTATGCTCTCTTTTGACATTGCCATTAGAAATCAACAAAGTTGTTTCTTAGCTGCCACTGACAAGTTAGGATTGTCACTGTTTTCAACGGATTTGTGGCCCATTAAAGTTGAAGTCACCTATGTAATGGTTAGAGACTATATTAGGTCACCAACATAAAAAATCGGCACCTGTTAGGGGACTTGATACACAGTGACAACACTGAATTCCCTATGCATCCTTCCAGTACAATAAAAACACACTGAAATGTACTTTGTGCCTTGTATTATACATAATGTGCTAACCCTTCCTCCTCCCCATTGAAAAAATAATAAAATAATCCATGTTACAACCCTTTGCTTAACATAATGTAATAGCTTCTCCTCATAGGCTTCCCGTTTTATCATACGCAAACTACACTAATAACGTTTACTGCTTAACTCCCACCTCATTGTTTTTATTCTCATCGGTATTTAATAAGATTACCAATAAAAGTTCATTTACCTATTGCTCCCATATATATAGCCTATTTATGCAGTTTTATAGGGCTCTTCTGCACTGCAAGAGGGGGTTTTATGCCATTATTAATGAGCATTTACATCAGATTCTCTTTATGGGCTGGTTTTGTACAGCCCATAACCAATTCGCTGGCTTTCTTTTTTCTTGCTTACTTTGCAACAAAAAGTTGGTAAAATTTTGTTTATGTTGTTACAGTCTATGGCTAAGTTCCCACTTTGGAAACATAACAGGGAAAGATGGCCATCACTTAATATTGACGGACGATTATAATGCACCGTTATTTGCACCTGTCAATGTTACAAGACTGCCACCTTACCACGCTATATTCCTGAAGTGGAAACTAAGGTTGAATGTCATATACATTTTCTATATAAGTTGTGTAAAGAAAGTTAAGGGTTATGGACTGTTTCCATGGAAAATTTCTTAGAAATTGCTACAACTGTTCTAAACATATGAAAGGAGTGGTGAATATCCATCCACATGCAGCATGAAAAACCCTATTCAGATGTATGGAGTAGATTGCAGAAAATAATAAGTGACATTTAATTATTTATTCAAAATATATTTGTGGTGACATTTTTCTTTGTGATGTATTCATACGCCACTTGAAGGTTTATTTTATACTTAATTACTATTCACAATAAATTGTAATTGAAGCAAAGCCTTGTAGGTATGTACACTTGTACTTGTACACTGTTATTTTGCTTAAGAAAGGCCTCATGGTGGGCTGAAAATGATTGCGAAATTGAAGTGCTGCCTCTTTCTTTTCTTTTAATCTTAAAGATAGAGATGGAGCACAAGAAATTCGCTCACACTGCTCCTAAAGGTGTCAGAGTAGGACCCAGCTTTCCTGGTATCCTGAGAAGCTATAATAGTTCTAGCACTTAAGAGTTAAAGGGGTTATCCAGCGCTACAAAAACATGGCCCCTTTTCCCCCTACTGTTGTCTCCAGTTCAGGTGCGGTTTGCAATTAAACTCTATTTACTTTAATGGAACTGAATTTCAAAACCCTACCCAAACTGGAGACAACAGTAGGGGGGAAGTGGATAACCCCTTCAAAATCATACAGGCATGTAAAATTGGTAAAAGACACACTCATAAGATCAACAGATGTATGTGGGACATTAGAAAATCCATTGTTCTTGAGATATAAGGCTGAAGCTAGTATCTGTTCATAGGCACACTCATGTGCACACAACATCTGTTCTTTAGAACGGACGTTAAAATAATGAACATGCCTGTTATTTTCGCCCGCAGTGCCTGCAATCTATTCGTAAAAAAATAATCTCCCTGCAGCTGATACAGCCGTTCTTACAGCTGCCTGGCTTCCGACAATATAACACTGTCTATTGCTATGCAGCTGACGTTGTTATTAGAGATGAGCGAACCTGGAGCATGCTCGAGTCCATCCGAACCCGAACGTTCTGCATTTGATTAGAGGTGGCTGCTGAACTTGGATAAAGCCCTAAGGCTATGTGGAAAACAAGGATATAGTCAGTGGCTGTATCCATGTTTTCCAGACAACCTTAAAGCTTTATCCATGTTCAGCAGCCCCAGCTAATCAAATACCGAACGTTCGGGTTCGGATCGACTCGAACCCGAACCTGGTTTGCTCATCTCTAGTTGTTATACTAAGTGTGAACGTAGCCTTACAATTTCTGTGTTCAGAGGGTCCATTGTGCTCAGTATACTGACTCTTTGCGATTCATTTCTATGCATGCCAGTGCTGGTCATTTGATAAGACTTTCTATAACCATATTGTTTTTGTAATAAACATTAGTATAGCATCACAAAACTTAAAAGTGCATTGTGTGTTCCTATCGGTCGACCGAAGACTTCTCCCAGAAGGAAATCATTTAGTAAAGGGGTAACTTTACTACTCTAACAAAGAATAGGTAATAGGTGTCAAAATGATAGGGGTCCAACTGCTGACCCCCCCCCCCCCCCCCCCCCCGCCCCGAACAAGCACAAGAACAGGGCACCTTTGTCTAACCATGTGAATGAAGCACGTGCATTGCTGTTCCATTGACTTTCTATTGGACTGATTAAGATAGCCTTTTTATTCATAAAAGGGGACAAGGAACTGCTGCTCTCATGATGGGGATGCCAGTGTTTCTATCCCCACCAGATACTTCTTATTAATCTTGTGGATAGCTTTAATCCTGGGATTACCTATTTTAAGTGTACCTGTCACTTCGCCGGTCAGTTTTCTGTGACACCCCCATTCTGATTAAATCGGGTTTGTGCACAGTTCTGACCCGGCGACTGATTGGGTCAGTCTACTTCATGACAGGTATGTTTTAAAGTATACCTGTCATTTCAGGTGGCTTTTCAGGAAAAGCTTTCTTGTGTGTGCATGAGGAACAGCACTATATCTGGCCATTATTAATCTTTTATATGGCATGGTTCAGCAAATTTCTGCTCTACATGTTTTTTTTATCTCCCTTTTTGCTGCCCTAATAGAGAACATAATAAATGCGTTATGCTTACCTCTCTGCATTCCCCTGGTGTCCTGCTGTGTTGTTTCCGATGTCCCGCGGTGACTGCAGCCCCACTCAGCCAATCACTATCCTTGTCACTGTCCCATCTTAAGACCCTATTACATGGGCTGATATTGAAGGAGAAAACGCTTGTTTGCTCCACTGTTCACTGCTCACTGTTGGTGCTCTTACTAAACCAACAGCAAGGGGGAGGCTCTGCAGGGAGCTGCGGGGGGGCTGCCTGCACCTGGACCTATTGCACAGTGCGATAACCAGTAGACTATCGCCATTAGCATAGTTTCTTTCAACATGTTGAAAGACAATGATCAGCCAACATTGTGTATGTCGGCTAATTGTTGCATTTTCAACTACCTATAACACCAAAGAATTCTCGGCCATAACGGACAATAACCGCTTGGTGTAATAGGGCCTTTAGTCAGTGATAAGCTAAGCGGGCTGTCACTTCCGAGATGAATTTGTCCCGTCCGTGCAGTCAGCAGGAGACACCAAAAACACTGCAGTAGTTTTCTAGTGAGGATATATATAAAGGGATATAAATTCTCTCCATCAAGGGATCTCAGGTAGAATTACAGTTTTATCCTAAATTAGTCAAATCCAAATGTTATTTTAATGGTTATTATTAGAGATGAACAAATTTACAGTAATAACGAAGCAAAGCACTTCATTATCTCTGAAATGTGCTCACCAGCCTTCTATTTAAGTGACTGCCCGAGTGCTGAGAAAAGCTGGATCCAGTGCGGAGAAACTGGGAGAAGTTTCCCAGGAATGGATCAGGCTTTTCCCAGCACTCGGGGAGGAGTGGCACAGAGCGTCAGTTAAAGAGAACCAAAGTATAGTTTCAAAAGCTTTATTAGCACATCAGGTACAGGCAGCGACGTTTCGACCTTGCTTGATAAAGACCGCAAGGTCGAAACGTCGCTCCCTGTACCTGATGTGCTAATAAAGCTTTTGAAACTATACTTTGGATGCTGTCGGATCCTATACATGCTTGATGTCTCTATGGTCGGCTAATAGGATTGCTGTTCCTCTGGCGTGCATCCCTGTGGTAATCTAACCACCACTCTGAACATTGATCTACCGGTGCTGTTGGACCCCTGCTGAAGTTAAAGAGAACCTGTCACCCCCCCCCCCCGTGTCGGGGCACAGCCTGGGGGACCCCCCCACTAGAGACCCTTATTCTTACCCCGTGCACAAAGTCCCGCTCATGGAGCCGCTCCTGTTGCCGATATATCACCGTCGGAAGGCCGCACACGCGTCAGAGATGAGTCCGACGCTCAGAAAGAATGACGGCTCCATTCATTCTCTATGAGCGCCGGACTCATCTCTGATGCGTGCACTCCGGGCTTCCGACGGTGATATCTTGGCAACGGGAGCAGCTCCAGGAGTGGGACTTTGTGCATGGGGTAAGTATAAGGGTTTCTAGCGGGGGGTGACAGGTTCCCTTTAAATGAAAACAGGTTGATGAGCAGATTTCATAGATAACGAAGCACTGTGCTTCATTATTACTGTAAACTCTCCTATGTCTAGTAATTATTTTTTTATTTTTCCTTTAAAGGGAGAGCTATCAAATAAGCAACAGAAACCAATAACGAACCATGGGTGCACAATAAGAGAACTACAAGAAGATTAATAATAGTGAACAGGATTTCATAAAATACAGGAATGATTTTTGCAGCATGATTAAATGATGTTAAGAATGTTTTTCTTATTATTTGTCTGTTGAGGGGAATTAGTTCAAAGTTATGTGCATAAACATCTCATGTGGTTTGAATGCATTTCTACTAAAGACATTGTTCTCTTTTCTTAGTTTTAGCATAAGCTAGAGGAAAATAATTGATTTTGATTATACGACTTGAAAAGCTCTGAGCTTAGGATGCCAAATCAATACAAAGGATAATGAACCATTGTTATATTTTGAGAAAAAAAAGATAATAAAAGAAAAACTTGAAACTTTTTTTTACATAAATATTAAAAGATAAACCTTCTAAAGTAGTTGGGGTCATCAATAAAAAAAAAGCCCACAAAACCTACAAAGATGCTTAGTATGTTGTTCAAGTTTACCACAATAAGGCTAAACAGACTAAAAACTGGTAGCACTGAAGAATACTACTTAATAAACACTTGTCATACCTGTAAAATGTTTGTCTGAGGCTTTATTTCATAAAAAAAAAAAAAGCTACTATGGAGGTGTGGCCTAGGGTGCCATGTGCCCTACACCTGTACTGAAAGAATGACAAGCACTTTACTACCTTGGCACCTGTACTAACTGTAATATAGGAAGAGCCTGCTGTGTATGCAGATCTTTATGCAGGGGTGGAGCACAAAACAACACACACTAGCCTCCCTGACTCCAGCGATGAGGTCCATTGTCCTCCGCTCCAGTCCTTGCTCCCTGAACGCTTCCTGGTCTAGAGAGGAGAGAGGACTTGGGACGTGATGTTCCAAGCCTGCTCAGTCAGTCCGCTGCCGTAGTGGGGTCCCACTTCTGTTGTTACATCCCAGATCCCACTCAGACACAGAAGCAGCCGAGGACTGTGGCCGGGAGGGAGGACAGTGGACCCCAGTGCTAGAGATGGGGAGGTCAATGCCTGTTTTGTTCTCCCACTGTAATGACTGGAGTCTTGGATCCGCTGTACCACCACTAGTGATGGCATAAGCCACACCAGGTAGCAGAGTATAAGGGGCTGCTGGTCTTTACCAGTTCCCAGCGCAAGGTCGGATGGGTTTGCTTCGGCAGGCGACCCTCAGGTCACTTCCCCTAACAGAGCCAGTGTACATGCACCTTAGGAGGCAGGTGCGTGCATGCTGGCAAGATGGAAAGAAAGCAGGAGCGCATCAACAAGGTAAGGTGTGGCAAAAGAGATGGCGATGCCTAGCCCCTGCACGTGGGCTTCAGCATCCTCCACAGAAGAACGGGACGGGGAGGGGGAACGGACGTTGCAGCGGTCCGGAGCACAGGACGCTGCGACAGCTGTAACATCCAGTGCCAGGACTTCTCCTTTAAATAAAACCTAACTAATTTCCAAACCATTTAAAGGATAATCACATGCCATGCTTTGGTGTATTAAGGGACTCTGAAGCAAACATTACATGTCATCACCAGCACAAAACAGGAAGTTACTGGATGAGCCTATTCCATTCTGTATAAGGAATCAAGTAGGCAGAAGTCCCAAAAAAAGTAATAAATCCCTCATGCAGCTACTAAGTCTGTGACTGTGCTGAAGAATTATAACTGGACCCCTCCTCAAGCTAAATCTGGCCCGCAGTCTGGGACTAGTTAATATTGATATACATTTAAAATGTCATTTTGTGGTTGTTTGTGAAATATATACTATGATCCTTTATAGTCCTAGGGGAGTAAATGTGAAGATCTGTACAGTTATAAATCAAATGCCTGCACAGTCAAAGCTGCTTTAAGTATTTTCATTAAACAAGATGACATAAAAATATAAGTTGAGAATTATTGAGTGAGAGTAATATTATGAAGGCATGAAAATAGCATTAAATCCCATGTTATCTGGTAAAGCCTAGTTAAGATGATAGATTTTCAGAGACACTTTGATGATTAGGTTTTATGGAAACATTTTTGATGTAGAAAAGTTTTACTTTCAGATGTTTACGTATTAAAACTAAATACTCTTTTGCAATGATATGTTTTATATAATAAGCAATGTTTTTGTTGCAAAGTTTTAAGTTTTCTTCCACGCCCTATATAAATAATTTAGGCTTTTCAGCGCTTTATTACTATAGCCTCGGATGGAACATGGTGAGGCCTGGTCCTTACCATTATCGCTGCAATTAAAAGTTTATTGACATATATCTTTCATCTTTTTCTTGAACACAGTATAAAATAATGAGAAAAGTTATGCTGCTAGACCAGAGATTGGCTCAGCTAAAGAAATGCTTGTCCAGCTGATAGAGATGTTGGTGTATAAATACACTATGGAGCTTGATACTCCTTGTTCATGCCCCACAGGAGTATTATACAACCATATCTACAGATCTATCTATCTATCTATCTATCTATCTATCTATCTATCTATCTATCTATCTATCGAGAACTTACAACTAGAGATGAGCGAACCTCGAGCATGCTCGAGTCGATCCGAACCCAAACTTTCGGCATTTGATTAGCGGCGGCTGCTGAAGTTGGATAAAGCCCTCAGGCTATGTGGAAAACATGGATATAGTCATTGGCTGTATCCATGTTTTCCAGACAACCTTAGAGCTTCATCCAAGTTCAACAGCCGCCACTAATCGATCGTTCGTTCGGGTTCAGATGGACTCGAACCTGAACCCGGTTCGCTCATCTCTACTTACAACTCCTAGTGGGCTGAACTCTCAGCTGCAATCCAAACTGGACTATGTAGGCTGGCAGTGCCATGACTTAGTGCACTGTAGGTAAATTACCGTAATTCTGCCTATTGTCAGTGTGACGGTACTGCCTGCGCAATCTCTTTCGTGTATGTGACTGTGGAATAAAAAATAAAAAAACTGCATGACAGTCAAGTGTAGTGCAGTCATGCCTTGCTGCAAGGAAAAAAGGAAATAGTATATTTTTTTATTGCTTTATTCAAATTATTGTTGTTAAAAAAAATTATGGGGGAGATTTATCAAGCATGGTGTAAAGTGAAACTGGCTCAGTCACCGCTAGCAACCAATAAGATTCCACCTTTCATTACTCACAGACTCTCTGGAAAATGAAAGGTCAAATTTGATTGGTTGCTAGGGGCAACTGATACCGTTTCACTTTACACCATGTTTGATAAATCCCCCCTTTATATTTTGTGCATATCACACAATGGTTCATGGAAACCTGTCTGTTTCAGTTTCTTACCCAATTTCTTACCCAGTTTTCACTTGAAAACATACTCAAAAACAGCTCTAAATTGCATGAGTTGTCATCCATTACAGTGGAGTGATGGATAAGATGTGGTTAGAGGAATGGCTTAATAAAAACATAATTGCTGCAGGGTGCTCTGTTACTGCCGATGTGTACCTCTTCCCATTCAATAATAGTTAGGAATAAGCACTATGATGGAATTTTGAGTGTACCGTTTGGCTGATTTATCATACAGGGGTAAGTTTAGAAACACCATTACATGTAATAGGCCGTGATGGCGGTTTGATGGGGAGAAAGAGCAAACAGGCTCCCCTTTAGAGTCTGTAAACAGGTTCTCTTATTTCCATATAATTCTACTGAACCAATTTTAGATCACTATAAGAATCTATAACAGTAACTTTTTGTGTCAGTATTAACCTATTAGACCCTATTTTATCTTAATCCTCATGTTTAATACAAAACATGCCCACTAGAGATGAGCGAAGCTCGACCACACTTTGGTTTGTCCAAAGTAGAATGTTCTGCATTTGATAACTGGTAGCTAAAGAAGTTGGATGCATGTCTAAAGATGCTTGGAAAACATGGATATAGGCATAGGCCATGTTCGCACTGGCATGAACATCAGCAATTGTTTGACACGGCCGGTGTTTGACATGTCAAACAACGGCCAAGGTCTCAGATGCTCACTGGGCTCATACTGCAGTATTGGCCTGGTGAACATAACTTCATTTTAATTGGAATGTGGGCACATTCGGGTATGCCTGCACTACAATTAGCCATAAAGCACAACGTATAGTACAGCCGGGAGCCATACTTTACATTGTGTGCACAGGCTTTATTGTATGACCGCTGTTCACTGAATAGCAGCCACACAAAATAGACCTGTCAATTATTTGGTGTGGCCGCATTGAACACTGACCATAGTGTATACAGCATATATACACTACGGCTGTGGTTCCATACACACTAGTGTGATTTCACACTGTTAAACAACCTGCAACAACGGCCATTGTTTATTGCAAATGCAGAGTGTTCGGGTTTGGATGAACTCAAGCATGCTCAAGGTCTGCTCATCTCTAATGGCTACCCCTAGCCTCTATATGCAATATATGTGTTGACAATTTTTAAGAGTTCTCTCCTATCCACTGTCAAATATGACAGTGCATACACTATAAGCTTCTCTATACAGTATGTGCTAACCCTTTCTTAACCCATGATGTACACTTATTGCGTTAGTGCTCTAAAGCTGGGGCTGTTTCATCTTCAGACGACCACCTCCAAAGACAGTCACTTAACTGATTAGATGCCATGATCAATAGCGAACACAGCCTCTAAACAGTTTTTGTATTGGTGGTCCATTTAGCACTCCTATAATGTACAAGGCGGGAGACAACAGCCAATTGTCATGACAGAAGCAGCATTTATTGTGCTTGCTGTGACTGATCTGCTGGTACATAATATGCACTAAAGGGGTACTCCGGCCTGGGGGTATTTCTGAGCTATGGCCAGGGAAGGGGGGTTATAGATGGCGGCAATCACTTACCTCCCCGGTTCCAGCGCCGGGTACCAGATCTCGCCGCCCCGTACACCCGTCCCACGGCCTCTTCCTGGTGTGAGCTGGGCTGGAATCGGGGAGGTAAGTGACCGCCGCCATCTGTAACCACCCCCTCCCCGGCCATAGCTCCCCCGGGCCGGAGTACCCCTTTAAACTAATCTTTTTAAGTAATCAAATGATTGCTTATAATTCCCTCCTATTATAAATTAAAATCATCCCCCTTTTTATATTCCAAATAAAACAAGGCAGGCAAAAGTGAATATAGAAAATACACACATGTGTCACAGTGAAAGAAATGACCCTTTACTCAGCTCCATATGTGGAAAAATAAAAAAGTCGTGGGGGTCAAAACATGGTCAACACATTTATTTGAGGGGGAGGGGGAGATTTGAACAACCAAAACATAAAGGTGTTTGATACCGCCTCTTAGTAAATCCGGCCAGGGGACAGGCTTTATTTAAGACTGGTATACGAGTACACCAGTTTTGATGAATATCCCCCTATGAGTCTAAGGCTATGTTCACACCCAGTATATTTCAGTCAGTATTGTGGTCCTCATATTGCAACCAAAACCAGGAGTGGATTGAAAACACAGAAAGGCTCTGTCCACACAATGTTGAAATTGAGTGGATGGCCGCCATTTAATGGCAAATATTTGCTGTTATTTTAAAACAATGGCTGTTATATTGAAATAATGGCAGTTATTTACTGTTATATGGAGGCCATCCACTCAATTTCAACATTGTGTGGACACAGCCTTTCTGTGTTTTTATTCCACTCCTGGTTTTGGTTGCAATATGAGGACCACAATACTGACTGAAATATACGTAGTGTGAACCCAGCCTTAGAAGGTAAGAGGAAACAAAATGTAAGGTTGGACAAGAAAGGATTAAACTAGATTTGCATTTCCAGGAAAATACATAGTGCTTGAAAAGAGCGCCCCTTTACCAGTGACTTCCCTTTAAGAGAAACTTGGATCCCATTCTTTTAAGAGCGACATGGCTCCCGTCCCTATAAGAGTGACTTGGGTCCCATACCTTTAAGAGCGACTTGGGTCCCTTTAAGAGTGACTTGGGTCCTGTCCCTTTAAGAGCTACATGGATCCCTTTAAGAGCGACTTGGATCTCTTTAAGAGCGACCTGGGTGCCTTGAAGGGACCCAGGTCGCTCTTAAAGGGACCCAGGTCGCTCTTTAAAGGGAATCATTTCGCTCATAAAGGGACCCAAGTTGCTCTTAAAGGGACCCAGGTCGCTCTTAATGGGACCCAGGTCGCTCTTAAAGGGACATATTTCTCTCTTAAAGGAACCCAGTTCGAGCTAAACGGGTCTCTTTAAGAGCGAAATATTTCCTTTAACCCCTTAAGGACAGAGCCTGAAATGGCCTTAATGACAGAGACAAATTTTATGAATATGACCAGTGTCACTTTATTCATTAATAGCTTCGGGATGCTTTTACCTATCCGGCTGATTCTGAGATTGTTTTCTCGTGACATATTGTACTTTACATTTCTGGTAAATTGGAGTCGACACTCATAACAAATCTTTATGAAAAAAACCCAAAAAATGTGAAAAAATGCATTTTTCCAACTTTGAAACTTTTTTGCGTATACAGAAAGTGGTTATACCACATAAATTATATATTAAATAGTATTAGCAACATGTCTACTTTATGTTGGCGGCATTTATTAAACTATCTTTCATTTTTTTTAGACGATAGGAAGCTTAAAACATTAGCAGCAAATTTCCAAATTTTCAGTAAAATTTCAAAATCAGATATTTTTAGGGACCTGTTCAGGTTTAAAGTCTATTTGAGAGGCCTGTATGTTAGAAAGCCCCACAAAGCACCCCATTTCAGAAACTGCACCCCCCAAACTCTGCAAAAGCACATCCAGAAAGTGTTTTAACCCTTTAGGGGAGTCACAGAAATAAAAGCTAAGTGTGTAAGGAATTTGAAAATTTTAATTTTCTCTGCAGAGATTTTATTGTAATCCAATATTTTTCATAATTATAAACCTATTACCAGAGAAATGCACCCCAATAATTATTGCCCCGTTTCTGCAGTTTATAGAAATACCCCATATGTGGCCCTATTGCGCTACTTGACGCAACCACAAGCCTCAGATATAAGGGAGCGCCTAGTGAATTTCAACGCCTCCGTTATATTTGGTCATTTTTGACTGTACCACTTCAGGTTGGCAGAGGCTCTGGGGTGTCAAAACCTAAAAAACACCCCTAAAGGGACACCATTTAGAAAACTACACCCCTCAAGGAATGTAACAAGGGGTGCGGTGAGCATCTGGACCCCACAGGTGCTTCACAGATTTTCCGAACAATATGGCGTGAAAAAAGAAAAATTTATTTTTTACACTAAAACGTTGTTCTAGCCTTCAATTTTTCATTTTCTTAAAGGGATAAGAGGCAAAAAAAGACAAAAAACATGTAGCGCAGTTTCTCCTGAGTACAGAAATACCCCACATGTGGCGATAGAGTGCCAAGGGGGCGCAGGACGAGCCTCCAAAGGGAAGGAGCGCCAATTGGCTTTTGGAAGCTGGATTTAACTGAAAAGGATTTCAAGGGCCATGTCGCATTTACAGAGCCCTCGTGCTGCCAAGACACTAGAAACCCCCCACAAGTGATTCCATTCTGGAAACTACACCCCTCAAGGAATCTAACAAGGGGTGCAGTGAGCATATGGACCCCACTGGTGACGGGCACAAATGTGGAACAATGTGACGTGAAAGGGAAAAATTTAATTTTTTCACTTTTACGGCACAAATGTGCCCGTCATCAAGGGGTTCATATCCTCACTGCACCCCTTGTTAGATTCCCTGAGGGCTGCAGTTTCCAGAATGGGGTCACCTGTGGGGGGTTTCCAGTGTTTTGGCAGCACGAGGGCTCTGTAAATGCGACATGGCGTTCATCATCCATTCTAGCCAAATCCAACCTCCAAAATCCAAATGGCGCTCCTTCCCTTCGGAGGCTTGCCCTGCGCCCACATGGCGCTTTATGTCCACATGTGGGGTATTTACGGACTCGGGGAGAATTGCTCTACACATATTGTGTGTTTTTTTCTCTTTTAACCCCTTGTGAAAATGATAAATTCAAGGCTAAACCAACATTATAGTGTAAAAAATGTAATATTTCATTTTCACGCCACATTGTTCCACATTTGTGCCCGTCACCAGTGGGGTCCATATGCTCACTACACCCCTTGTTACATTCCTTGAGGGGTGTAGTTTCCATAATGGGGTCACTTGTGGGGGGTTTCAACTGTCTTGGCAACACAGGGGCCTTTTGAATGCAACATGGCCCCTCGAAATCCATTCCATCCAAATCCAGCCTTCAAAAACCAAATGGCGCTTCTTCCCTTCGGAGGCTAACCCTGCACCCGCATGGCGCTTTATGTCCACATGTGGGGTATTTCCGTACTCAGGGGAAATTGCTCTACACATTAAATGTTTTTTTTATCTTTTAGCCCCTTGTGAAAATGAAAAAACATGACAAGATTAATGATTTAGAGTAAAAATTTTACAAAAATTACACTAAATGTTGGTCTAGCCTTGATTTTTTTTCCATTTCCACAAGGGGTTAAAAAAGAAAATGAACACAAAACGTGTAGGGTAGTTTCCCCTGAGTACGAAAATACCCCACATGTGGGCATAATGTGCCATATGGGCACAGGGCAAGTCACCAAAGGGACAGAGCGCCATTTAGAGGCTGGAATGGAGGATGGAGGCCATGTCGCAATTACAAAGCTCCTGTGCTGCCAGGACAGTAGAAACCCCCGACAAGTGACCCCATTCTGGAAACTACACCCCATAAGGAATCTAACAAGGGGTGCAGTGAGCATATGGACCCCACTGGTGACGGGCACTTACGTAGAACATGTGCCAAGAAAATAAAAAATACAATTTTTTTTCATTTTCACGTCCCAAATGTGGCCGTCACCAGGGGGCCATATCCCCGCTGCCCCCCTTGTTAGATTCCTTATGGGGTGTAGTTTCCAGAATGGGGTCACTTGTGGGGGGTTTCTACTGTCCTGGCCGCACAGAGGCTTTGTAATTGCATCATGGCATCCTCTAATGGGAATGGCGGCCATACCTATTTAGCTGGGGAAAAGGGACAATTCTAATTTATTTTGGGGGTATTAGGCCAATTATTAGTTTATAAGGTTGGAAATGACAGGTGTCCATCAAATTCAACCTGTGTTGATCCAGAGGAAGGCAAAAAAAAACCCTCATAAGGCAGACGACAGTAGCCTCATCACTGGGGAAAAATTCCTTCCCGACTCCATAATGGCGATCAGAATAATCCCCGAAATAGGAATAAGGGACAGAATTTAGATAATGTAGAACCCCAGTGACGTGTGGTGCGCCTTGGAGCGATCCAGTATGCAGAGGCCGGGGGGATCAGGACAGGTGTCACACAGGAAAATGGTGTCCTACCTGATCCCCCTGTTACGACACACTGCACTTCTTCTGGGGTCTCCCTTTCTCCAGTGTGGGGGACGTCACCTGGAAAATGTTGTCCTGGTGCGATACGGGGTCCTTCATATCCAGAAGCGCTGGGTCCGCTCCATGGCTGCTAAATATTAGGGCTGTATTACTGCTTCTGATATGTTCGGATCGTGCCGCAAGCTACAGTAGCTCGGGCAGCGAGGGACCAGAAGAGGGGGTGCTGGTATAAGAGTTATCCCCGTACAGGTGGTGACCTTTATCCAGCAGTGGGAAGATCAGTTCCCGGACGATCTTCCCACTAACTCCGAGGATGGGGGGGGGGGGCATCTGGGGGCTGCATTCGGGAGTCCCTTCCTACATACACTCTAAGGGTACATGCACACTGCGGAATCGCGACAGATAACCCTTCGTGCATTCCACAGCTGGCACCCACCGGCGGACTGATGCAGGCGCACATCTCCACACGTGTCATAGACTCCATTCTATGCACGGGCGGATTCCGCTCTCCGTCCAATGTGTTCATTCTTTGGATGGACGACGGATTCCGCCCGTGCATAGAATGGAGTCTATGACACGGGTAGAGACACGCGCCTCCATCAGTCCGCCGGTGGGTGCCAGCTGCGGAATGCACAAAGGGTTATCCTTCGCCATTCCGCAGTGTGCACGTACCCCAAATCTGTAAGTGTACCCAGAGGTATTCTCACAGAGTTTGTAGAATTTCACGCCATACCGTGATCTCTTATTGGGACGGTACTGGCGGAAAAGACGTGTCTGGGGGGCAGCGTACGCTACGCTACCCCCAGACACGTCACAGGATGATGAGGATGATGAGGATGATGAGGATGAATGGAGGAAAGAAGGATCCCCCCATTCATCCTCACTGGCTGTTTCGGTGTCGGAGGCAATAATAACGTATCCCTCTGACGCTGAAAACACCCTGGGGGCCATCTTTATACGGGGACTAGTATATGGGGTATGTAGTGGTGTAGTGTCAAACTTTATTCAATGTAGTGTGGTGTAATGTAGTGTTTTTTACGTGTTTTTTTACAGTAAGTATAAAAAAAAAACCTACGCCAACAAAGGAGTTGCTAATAAATGCCGCACTTATGTCCGGCACTTATAAGCAGACTGTGGCAGTAGAATATAGAAAAAAAACACCCTACGCCAAAAAGGAGGAGTTGCTGATTAGCAGCACACTTTCGTGCGATGCTGATCAACACTCAGCGGCGATAGGGTGCGGAAAATAGAAGAAAAAAAAATTTGGAAAAAAAACAAAAACCTTTTTCTATATTCTGAATATCCCTGTAGCTGCTGATAAGTGTATTACACATATCAGCCGCTAGGGGGCAGCAGAGCGCAAAATCCGGAAAATGACGAGGCTGGAGCCGAAAATAGCCGAAAGAAGACGACGGGGACCGCCGGAAAGACCCGAAGACCGAACGGAATGACGGAGGACGCCGCGAACCCGGAAGACGCCGATCAGGAGCCCGGGACAGGTGAGTAATGTACAAATACCTGCTCTGGACCCCTCCGCTACCTAGCTGAGGGGTCCAGGGCAGGTATTTATTATTTTGCTGGACTCTGATCGCCGTGCCACCGGCCCGATCGCCGTGAACGGCCGGCCGGCCGTTCACGGCGATCGGGCCGGTGGCACGGCGATCACCATTACTTTTTACAGTAATGGCGGTCGGTGCCGTCCTCGGACAGCACCGACCGCCATTTTTTTCCGGGTCATCGGGTCACCGATGACCCGGAAAGGTTCCGATCGCCGCTATTGGCTGATCTGAATTGATCAGCCTATAGCGGCGATCGTAAGCACGGGGGGTGTTAACCACCCCCCGTGCCGTGAAGCTAAGATGGCCTGCTATGATTTATAGCAGGCCATCTTCCCCGACCGCTGTGTGTGAACACGCAGCGATCGGGGAAACATCGGGCGTAAATTTACGCCCTGATGCGCCAAGTACCAGGGCGCGAGGGCGTAAGTTTACGCCCGATGTCGTTAAGGAGTTAAAGGGACCCAGATCACTCTTAAAGTGACCCATTTTGCTCTTAAAGGGACATATTTCGCTCTTAAAGGGACCCATTTACCCCCTCAAGGGACCCAGGTCGCTCTTAAAGGGACCCGGGTCGGTCTTACAGGTACTTAGTTCGCTTTTAAAGGGACCCATTTAGAGCGGCTTGGGTCCCTTTAAGAGCGGCTTGGGTACCGTTCCTTTAAGAGCAGCTTGGATCCCGTACCTGCTACATGGCTGCCTCAGCTCTGCTATTTTACTGACTGACCTCTGCTACTTATAATGGTAAAGACCATTGCTCGGTTACCATGACAATCTTACTCATGTCAGGGAGACAAAATGGTTAAGGACCTTCCATATATTACATCTTCTATTGTCCAATAGTGGACATGTGACTGTGGATGGTGTGATACAATGCATGACGAGACCTTAGAGTTCCTATTGGCTGCTATATTTCAGCTATTTGCATATGTGCTGTGATTGGCTGTCAGCAGTTAGAGTGCTGCCATTATTTGCAATGGGCCATTATTTTCTATGGGAAATTTGGCGTCTTTAAACGTAAATTTCTTAAAAACGACAAATCCGATCGAAACGAAAAATAGATGGCACACCACACACCGCCGAGGGCTTCGAAACGCAGTTTGAACGGAGTCTGTGCGCAAAGCGGTTCGGGCTGTATTACGCGCAGAAAAATGGCTGGAAGAAGAAACGGAAGAAGAAGAAGAATACGGATTACAATATAGTGCTTTTCAAGCACTATAATTATAGAAGACATGAGAGTGTTAGTACCTTTTTTCTATGGGAGCTTCTTGAAACTTGTCAGCCAACCATGTATAGTGTGTTGCAATTAGCCATTGTGTAAAAGTGAATAACTGGTATTATATTGCTATTATTACTGTGCTGTTCAGAGATTTCCAAAACACCATTTCAGCATACTGTAGATATTTGCCATCAGAAATCCTGTATTACTAAAATGACACAAATCTTTTTTCTTTTCCTGGAATGCCTTATTTTCCCATAAAATAATAAAGTAGCCTTTTAAAGATTCAATTTCCCTTTGAGATTTACTTTAAAAATAAGTTTTTTGTACTGAGCACACTTTGCTAATGGCTTATGAATCAGACATAGAACAAAACGTCTTTTCATCTGCTGACATTTGGTAAGTACAGATAGTACAAGCAATGCACTATTTTCAAGTCTGCTTAAACTCCAGGTACCAACTCTAAGTGCAAAAAATCCTACCACAAGACGCCACATCTGTCCTATGCTGAGGTATAGACCAAGAAGTACATTATAGAAGGATTTTTCTAAATGGCTACACATGCCACATGACAATTATTTCCTGACATACCGTATATAAAAAGAGCATTATAGACAATGTCACACAGGATTTGAAGAACGTCTGGCAACAATTGTCTCAGTGATGACAAAGTGGTACTTTACGTCAATGTGCTGATTATATTTAGTGGTGTTTCATAATTTTAAAAAGAAATATTCTTACAACCCTTGGGATAACGCCAGTTCCCTGTCCAGGAACTGATACATTGTTCATTTAGTTTATTCTTAAAATGCCAATACTACAAAATAAGTGAATTTTACACAGGCAGTGTAGCCCATTCTATGATGGAAACAAATAAGGGGTTTACTATATGGCTATAATGCATAATGTATAATGTACTTAAAAATAATTACCTCTTATACCCTAAAACTTTTCTGACGGTTCCCAGATCCTCCTCATCATTGCTTGTTCTCAGTTTCTAGATGATTTGTCTAAGCAGAATATGCCCACTCATCCACCCCCTGGCTGCAGTGGGATCCTTAGGACCCTTTGCCATAGGCCAATTATTGATAACAACCATTGCTAGAAACACTTATTTGGCTGATAATTGGCCCTTGTGTCAAAAAAAGTGTCAATGATCAGCTAAGCAGTGTGAAAACACCCACTCATCAGCTGATGACATCTTTTGTGTAGCCCTGTAAATCATGGTTTATTGGCCACACATCTGCCTGCAACAGGGGTTGCACCGCCTTTAGCAATGCATTTAAATAATGGCACAACCAATACAGGGATTGTTTGTGCAGCCCAGCTGCTTGATTAAAGAGGTTGTCCAAGGGGTTCTTTCAAATCAGCTGGTGTCAGAAAGTTATATAGATTTGTAATTTACTTCTATTAAAAAAAATCTCAAGTCTTCCCATTAGCTACTATATGTCTTGCAGGAAATGTTTTATTTCCAGACTGGCACAGTGCTCTCTGCTGACATCTCTGGCCGAGACAGGAACTGTCCAGAGCAGGAGAGGTTTTCTATAAGGATTCATAGAAAACCGAGACAGAGTGTAGTTTGCAATTAAGCTCCATTTACTTCAATGGAACTGAGTTTCAAAACCCCACCCAAACTGGAGACAACAGTAGGGGGAAAGTGGCCATGTTTTTGTAGCACTGGATAACCCCTTTAAGCCCATTTGCCGCTTATAAGTATTCGTAATCACAAAGCGCACTATGACTTACTGTTACGTGACAAGCACATTTATGTATTCTACTGTTCAGAGAACGTAGCACTATGTCTGCATATGGGTAAAAACCTTTTAATAGGTAAAAAGGGGATTGTAATATCAGGGAATTAATGACATTGGCACAGAATAGGGTTTTCTGTATAATAATCCAAATTAAACAATAAAAAATAAGATTAATGGCTTATCCTTATCCAACAAGGTGTAAACAACAGAGGCCCTTCCCTCAGTACCTCAGAAATCAGCAGAAGAATGGAAAGAGCAATGTCTTACTGTCACTTCACCGCAGTATTCAACACAGAAACTATAGGTCAGTTCTTTGGAAACTATAATGTGTTGTTCTACAGCTAAAATATGTCATTCTTCAAAAGCCCCATAGTACATTTAGCCTATGTTCCCACTATAGAAACTTACGGTCATCATTGCTGTCATTATTTGTAATAGTCATTATTAATAGATGGCCATATTTCCCTGTTTAATGACAGTACAATCCCATAGTGGGAGAGCTGCACTAATTATATATATATATATATATATATATATATATATATATATATATATATATATACTGTATGTGTGTATATATATATATATATATATATATATATATATATATATATATATATAATTTTAGTGTCACAGTAACACAGTGTTATTTGTTAAAATGCAACTATTGATTTTCATCAAAACATCACTTAACTGTAAAGGAAAGTTATTGTGATATATGAGTGACCTATGATTTGTGATCATGACAGTAAATGAGACAGCTATGGCTTTTAACTATCATTTAAAGGACCATCCTCTAATGGACCATTTATACCATTTACAATCTTGATGAATTTTTTTAGTAATCAATGAATGTGGACTGTGGGTGATATTAAGTATATTGAGATAAATGGGGAATTAGTTTCTTCATAGGGATCATTAACTGATCGCTAACAGAGTTAATAATTTTTAAAGGAATTCTAAAGAAATGTTGGCTTTCTGGATGATCAGATTATCATGTTTTTAATGGCTTTTTTTTCGGTCATCTGGACTGCTGGGACAAAGTGTAGCATGTCTTCTGATGTAGATTTATGAGACTAGTGGTGTAAATGAGCTATTGAAACAGAGTATAAGCACCAAATCAGTTTTCACTGTAATTACAACAGGAGACCTTTATTACATTCCTTCATACTATTCTGACTACAGTATATGATATTGATTTTAGTAAAAAAAAAAATACATTCACAAAAAGACTGAAAAACAAACCTACAGTCACTTTATTCTGAAGTCTTATCTTTGCTTTCAATTACTTTTTTTTTTTTTTTTACATGCACAATGCACACAACTGTTTAATAGCACAGGGGAAAGCGGTCTACAAATAAAAAAAGAAAATCTACACTAAAAAAATTCCGTTTTACAATCATGTGATCATATGAAGCTATATGCACAGCTAAAATCCCACCCACTGTTTTTCTCTTTTCTTTTACTGTTTGCCTTCAATCCCCCATGGTGGGCATTTATGGCATGGGTTGGATGAGGGAGTATAATGTGGACTCAGGAGCCAGGCCCGCGTCATATCAGACGGGTGCTAGCTGCAATCTGCAGACAACATCAGTCGGTAATAACTGACATTGGAGATCAATCCAACGCTGATCATTTAACTGTTTAGATGCTGCAATCAATGACCTGCATCATTGGTTGTTCTGCAGACCAGCCAGCACACCTGTGACCACTGTTTCCTCTAAGGTGTGCACTGTGGAACGAATGGAGTTAAAAAACTACAATCAGCTTGACTCTACTTCCAAGAGTTCACAGCTAAGCGCAGCTCTGTCACTACAGTGCTGCAGAGATTTAAAGAGTGATGACATTGATCATGCCAGGTGGAAAAACATTCTATTACAAGGCTCCCCCATCCGTAGGGCCCATAATTTACGGGACGTGTGAATAAGCCCTTATGCTGTGTTCACACATTCAGTAAGTGCATCACTTTATTGCTGTAATAAAAGAAGTCCAGCCAAAATTTTTATTAAAGTATTGTATTGCCCCCCAAACGTTATACAAATTACCAATATACACTTATGACGGGAAATGCACATAAACAGTTTTTTCCCTGCACTTACTACTGCATCAAGGCTTCACATCCTGGATAAAATGGTGATATCACGTCATGACCCTCTGGAACTCCCAGAGCTGTGCTGGAGAGAGGATAATGGCAGACCTGGACCCTGGACCATGGAGTGTGCGACCAGGGAAACTGTGTGCCCAGCAGCTGCTGCTGACCCGGGCACAGTTGTAGTGCCGGTATCCCCGTCTCTAAGATAATACTATTGTCCGACTCATGGTGGCGCAGTGTTCTCCTCTGCCCCTGGGGATGCTCAGTGTCCCGGGCTATTGCCTCTCCAGGGGGCACTACCACCGCCTCTCTTCCCCAGATCAGGGACACCTCCCCACCCCACCTGGCAGGGCGGCGGCTTGTTTGAATTTGCCACCACCCGAGGGACATACGAGAAGGTCCCACTGGGTGGGGTGGGGAGCAGGCATGCCGGGGAAGGTGTACACGAGCTGGGGGAGAGTGACAGAGCCCCCTACCGTGTAGAGGTAGAGGAAGTAGCAGGGAGATAGAGGCCCGAGAAACTGAGGGACACTAAGCCTCCACCCTGGGCAGAGGGGAACACTGCCCCGCTGTGAGACGGGCAATAGTATTATCCCTGGGACGGGTATACTGGCACCACAACTGTGCCAGGAGCAGCAGCAGCTGCTGGGCACACAGTTGCCCTGGTCACACACTCTAGGGTCCAGGGTTGGGTGCCCAGTCCTGCAATTATCCTCTCCAGCAGTCACCACACAGCTTTGGGTGTTCCAGCAGATTGTGACATCACCATGTTATCCAGGAATAGAAGACTTGATGCTGTAGTAAGTGCAGGGAAAAACACACTTGTGCATTTCCCATAAGTGTATATGGGTAATTTCACTCAAAATTACGGTCATATTTAGATTTTATCTTTCTGTGTGTGAACATAGCCCATAGGCCAAATATTTAGTTACTACAGTAAGCTTGCCTGCAGTTCTGTGGCACTGAAAACACCCTATGAGTCTGAATTATGAAAAATGCTAAACTCTGCTGTTACATTTGTACATCCTGTAGCAAGATTAATCACTTTAAAGCAGGTCTTCACAGCAATGTATGTACAATATGACCTTGGATAATGTACACAGCTATGCTTGGTTCATAATAAATGGAATACATAAAGTAAACCATGTTAATTCATCTGTTCCGTTTCAGGTTTTTAGATCACAGATGTATATAAAACTGTCATATTCTTTACTGTTCAGCCATGCACTACAGATCAGAACATCTGAATTACACAGGATGCATGCCTGCAACATTTACAGCAGAGTCAATTAACTCCAGTGCATCTATGCAGACTGTATAATTGGACATAACTCCAGTTACATGGCTGACTTGGCAAATCTTCTACAAGACTGTTTGCTTAATGTACACTGACATATATCTATTTATTTACTGAAAGGTCACATAGTGATTTTTTTTTTCTTTTCATGTTTTCCATTCAAGGCTAAAAAAAAATCATATGGAGAAAAGATGGTGGCAGCCATATCAGAAACAATAGCAATTCTCACTCTTTGCACAAACAATGACAGATATGAATTTCTTAAAGTGGTTGTCCAGGCAACATATATATCTTTTTTTACAATCATACTCAAGGAGGTAGTAAATAATAAAGGAACCACATATAAATCTTCCTTGCTTCCCTGCTGCCACTGATATCCTAAAGCTCGGGTCCCTGTTGCACAATGCTTCTGGGCTGTGGACGTGATTTCACATCTGTTGTGCCAGTTAGCTGTGGTACCTCTGTGGCCACATATTGGCAGCGAGGAGATGTGACACCATGTGCCCAAACCAGGGTGCACTGCACAGCAGGGAGTGGAGCTTTAGGATATGGACTGTGATAGAAAGGGAGGGAGGTAAGTATATTTTTTAAATAATTTATCACATCTTTGATTATGGTTAAAAAAAATGCAGCTTGAGCCAAACCTTTAACATAGATCTGCTCTCATAGTGTTTGGACTAAATTGCTAGGGAATTGTACTATGAGCAATTCACTTACATATGTCATTATCTAAGTCATAAAACAACAGAAGGAAGGATAACTTTGATGTGAAATACATAAATAACTCATTACTTGTTATACAAATTCAATACAGTATCAGGCTATGTTCACACTACGTATGAGACCGGCCATAGTTCGTACGCGGCCGGACATGTGCGGCTGAAACTACGGCCGTGTAAAAAAATAGACATGCGGGCAAATTGCGAACATACGGGCGAACCGCGAACATATGCCCGTAGTATAGTTATGCTTCCTAGCTTGTTTCGAAGCGGTCTGAAGCAGGTCATTTACTTGGAAATCTTCGCCCAGCCCAGTAAACCACACAGAACCTTTTAATATAAAAATCAAGTTTGATTTGGCTGAAAAAAGTATTCCGTACGGGGCCGCATTGAAATCCACGGCCGTGAGTTGGAACAGTTCCGGCCTCAAACAATGGTCTTGTTCATTTTTCACGGCGCCGTATACGATCCGGCCGTAGGCTCATATGTAGTGTGCATTGTGCGGCCGTATATCGTATACTTTCCAGCGTACGCATCAACCTCATAACTACGGACGTATATTCGCGGTTCAAACTACGGCCGGAAATATACGTAGTGTGAACATGGCCTTAGGCCATGTACACACTCTGTAAAACACCGGCCATGCTGTGACTTGGCTGGGCCACAGAACGTCCGGTGATTGAGAAGATCATCCCTATCGGTACTGCAGTACCGGTCAGATGATCTTCATTTCTGATGAATTGGGATGCGGGCGCATTCGTGTGCGCCCGCATCCCAATTAACTGCTCCATTGTGTGCACTGACATGTTTTCTGTGGCGGCCTTTAAAGGGGTTGGCTACTTTATAGTAAAATAGATCAGTACAAAGTATTAGTAAGTGTACTCACTGTATATACTGACAGCAGCTCCCTGTGTACCTCATAGAGCTAATATCAGTCTCTCCTCCTTCAGGCTGGGCTGCCCTGCCCTGTTTTGTTTCAGTCCATAAAATGGCCGACATGGAGGAGCATGTGACCAGGCCCTGTCTCCTGTTTCCTCCATAAGCATATACAGGCTCAGTGGTGGACACGGGGGGGTGGGGCATGATCACATGCTCCTCCATGTAAGCAATCTTATGAACCAAAACACCACAGAGCAGGACAGCACAGTCTGGAGGAGAAGAGACTGATATTAGCTCTATGAGGTACACAGGGAGCTGCTGTCAGTATATACAGTGACTACAGTTACTTATACTGTACACTGAGCAATTTTACTATAAAGTGGCCAACCCCTTTAAATGAATAGTGGCTGCAGAAAACTGACATGTCAATTTTTTGTGCATCCGCTAGCGATTCCGGACGAGTGTATACTATGTGTATACACTCTGGCCGGGATTCCCTCTAGCTGCAGCACAATGTAAGTTCAGAATTAATCATGGCCGTTGTTGCAAATCAGCAATAATGGCCATGATTGATACTTAACTTATGTTGTGTGAACATGGCCTTAGGGTTCACTCACAGTATTTTTGCTTAGTATTTTGGTCCTCATATTGCAACCAAAACTAGGAGTAGATTTAAAACACCGATAGGCTATGTTCACATAGAATTGGAATTTAGTGGATGGCCGTCATTTAATGGCAAATAATTGGCGTTATTTTAAAACATCAGCTGTTGTTATGAAATAATGGCCATTATTTGTCATAAAATGACGGCCATCCACTAAATTTCAACAGTGTGTGAACATAGACTTTCTGTGTTTTCAGTACACTCCTGGTTTTGGTGGCAATATTGGGACCAAAATACTGAGCAAAAATACTGTGTGTGAACCCAGCCTTACAACATGCTAGAAAAACCCTCTAGGCTGGACCTCACTTGAGAACCACCAGGTGGCCACACATAGGTACATATAGAACACATATCTCCTGACAGTATTGTGAAATCAGGACTTTTTTTAAACTATTCATTTTGTGACCCACATGTTGCTATGTACTAGCTATGAGAATGTAAGGAAGGTCACATCTGTATATTACAAGGATCATGGATTTTTTTAAGTGCACTCTACATATTACAGTTCAACGGAACTAACCACGTCTAAAATCGCAAATATTTCTAATACAAGCAAGCACACACTAAACAAACATGTATTTGTTGCACGTATCCCTGCCCACTATGCCCCGCTTCCTTCAATCGCCGCTCAAAGAATTTACATGTTGTTCTTTGCACGGACAGCTGCGGAGAGCCGAAGCACAAGCCCTCTTATAGAGAAAGTGTCACACTGAGGCTGACGGGATTCCGCCACGGAGAGTTTCGCTGCGGAATTCCACCAATTTTACTCCGGGTAAACTGACCCTTATATTGCAGTACCCTGGTCCTATTTTTTTAGGCAAGAGAGCTTCTAACAGTAAATGTCTTATTCTGTTAAACCTGCAATCTGTGACACTACTGATGAGTGGCTAGGTTACAGAACCAGGCTGCACCTTAACAATCACTCTCATTACTCAGATACCCTCAAGATTTATGGTAGGGCAGAATAGGGACCAATAAAACAATCTCTTCAAAAATGCATACAAACACATATCAACTGACAAAGTCAAAAAAGTAAATAGTCACCAAAAGACAGAAAGTAAATAGTCACCAAGATGACTGAAGCTGATGGGAGTAGAGGCAGTTTTAATGTACTAATACAAATAAGAGCAGATGATCACATAAAATAAGGCAACACAGTTTATCAGAAGGGAGCAGGGCCAGAAAACACAAGAGACAAACCTCATCAATTAAAAAGAGAAAAATTCCAATGCTAGATATCAACTGCACCACGTAAAGAATCTGGACAAGACACAAAAAACCACACATGGCAGCAGAACAGTATTATCAGCACATGAACAGAGGTAAATGAGTCATTAATCCTTTCATGACCAAATGTCATTGATGCATGGATGTCCAGGACACAATGAAGCAGTGTTCTCCTCCTCGCCTTCTAAGAGCCATAACACATTTCAACCCTACAGGGCTGGTGGGGGCTCAATTTTGGCACAGTGATCTACAGTTTTTATTGGTATCACATTTGTGCAAATGGAGGGTTTTAATTGTTTTTTTTTCTAATATACAACTAAACATATCAACAATGTTGGTGTTTTTTTGCCATTTGTCATTTACACTGCAGAAACAATATTGTTATATTTTAATAGATTAGACATTTACATATTTTACATTTTTTATTTAAAATTGGAAAGGGGATCATTTAAACCTTTATTGGGGAGGGTTTTTTAAGCATGTTTTTAAAACATTTAAAAAAACTTTTCTTTCACCTAAGTCCCCCCAGAGGACTTCTACATGCAATCAAGAGTTTGCATATACTGATCAATGCTATGCTATGCATTGACCAGTATTATGAGTGATCTTCCCATCTTAGTTAGACCTAATGGGAAGGTCGCTGATCTCATAGGCCAGAGTTAAGTATTATTTCCCTGTCTGTCAGGGAAAGTGATCAGGGCCCCTGCAGTGTGTGTGCCATCTTTTCAATATATTGACCAGCAATAAATGAAATTTGGTGAGTGCTGCCTGTACTTCTTCCACCGTGGTTTGTGCTTTATGATTTTTGTATTTTATTTATGGTGGGGTACCTCAAAATTGAGATGCCCAGTCATGTACTAGACTTGTACCATATTGAGACAAGCCTCTGTGTACAGTAAACACTCAGCAATACAACAGTCCAGCAACTGTTATATTAACTCACTGATGTAAGGACTGACTCCTACTTCTTCCTATATATATATATTCCTACTGCAAGCGGCATTAGCAAAAGGAACATAGATATAGAGAATGTGGACAGGAAGGGGTGAATAATCTTGAGGAGGCAGGAACAACACCTCAAGCCAGACACTGCAAAAATTCATCATACACAGCAAAAGAAAAAGGTGCTGCCAGAAAAAAAAACAAAAAAAAAACATATGGCAGGGGTTGACCTGGCCTGTCTAGCACTAGTAGCACCCAGCTTACAAGTTTAGTTGTAAAATGGGGTGTCTTCATGAAAAAGTCCCCTTCTCCCATAGTTTATAATAACTTACTAATAACTATATTTGCAACAGTCCCTACATTTAACTATATCCTGCTAAAAAAAATATCCAGATGTTAAAGGGAGTGCACAGATGACTGTTATATTCTAATTACCCAGCTTTCTTTGTTAGCTGAATATTTTTCTTTATATTTGCATAATTAGAATTTATGTGTGTTTTACTATTCAATTCTCCAAGAAAATATCCATTTGAAACAGATATAGATAAAGCTTTGCATAGATTACACATACCGAATAGACAAATGTAGGGGCTGCTTGACACCAATTCTTTAGAGTACGTATAAATAAACATCAAGTTTCCATTAGCCTTAAGGATGTGAGCAGTAATTGTATTAACATGTAGGAAAGCTGTAAATCTGGAATAATTACATGGGAGTGTAGGCAAGTTCTTAGCATCATATGATTAGGAATGCAGGTGGTGATTCTTGAGTTTGCATTGATTACAGCGCTGCCTGCATACATTTAACGAAGGGAGGGAAACATTTCAACAAGGTCATAGAATTTTTCAAAGTGAAAATTGAAAAGGTGTCGCGGTTGCAAGCTATACTTGGGTAGAATATCTATATATACATATATTAAAGAACTAACCATGCAGATATAATTTTTATGGTAAAAAAAACCATATATTCATTTTTATAAAAAAGCATATTTCTGAAGTGTTATACTCCTTTAAGCCACCTGAGGGAGCTCATTATATTTGACAATTGTATAAATGATTGACATCTACAGCTTCTGCAAAGTTTGACAGCTATGAGATTGCACTACATTAATATACCCTATAAGGGAATATTGCATTAAACACAATAGATTTTCACACAGTTCATTAAATGGCTGAAGAATGAAGGGAATCAAAGAATGTTCTTGGCACTAGGTGATTGACAGTTCAAGATCATTTCTTAGCATAGATTGAGATCTTTTTTGTTGTTGTTTTTTTTCTGATATTTTTGAGAAAATTAAACATTATGCAATAAATAAAAATTCTACAACCATGTCAATCCTTTAACTTGTCATTTGGCATGAAAACATTTCCTTTAGGGTGCCTTCACACGTATCGTATCGCTGGTATTTATCGCACAAAACTCGCATGAAAGTAGCTGGTGTTAAACTCGCCTGTGAAAATCATGTGCAAATCAAAACTCACATGTAAAAATTGCACCAAACTCGCATGTAGTAATAAACATACATTGACTTGATAGCAATCAGTATCACTGTGGATTTATGTGCGAGAAACTCGCAGCAATAAATACGCAGCAATACGGTACGTGTGAAGGCACCCTAAGGGTACGTTCACACTTACCGGATCCGCAGCCTATTTTCTGCTGCGGATCCGCAGCAGATTAAATAACTGAACACAGCATCAAATCTGCTGCAGATCTGTTGTGGATCCTGTAGGTGTGAACGCACCCTAAGGCTGGGTTCACACGCTGTAACTGTGCGGCTGTTTTTTTTATGCGGCTGTAAATGTGCGGGTGAAACTCCGGCAGTGGGAAAAAATAGACATGCGGCTCAAAACATACGGTCATTTACTTGGAAATCTGGTTCAACTAAAAATAAGAAATAAAATGTTAAGAAAGTGATGGAAACACCTCTGGATGCATCTGGGAAAGCAGGGAACACAGTTTACATGAATTGCTATTACCGGGGTTTGCGATCCTCTGCAGTAATGCCGATGTCTCTCATGGTTAATATATTGAATTAATAAAACACATTTTCTGTCTAATAAAGTCCCTTTTATTGTTCAATAATTAAATGTAAACGATTCCATCATTTTGCAATTAAATATACTGTTAAAATAAATAAATATATATATAAATAAATGTATATTTATATATATATTTATTTTTTGACAGTATATTTAATTGCACAATGATGGATTCGTTAGAATTAAATTATTGAACAAAGAAACTGTATTTATTTCAACGAAAATGTGTTTTATTAATTAAATATTAATTAGTACAGGAAGCTCCATAAGCCGTTAATTCATATTGCCGGCAATAGAGCATTCTGTACTAATCATCACTTTACTTTAATGAAAACATCAAATGTTTCTTCTAATTATGTTATGACAATAGCATTATTAGAAGAAACATTTAGAATTATATGTGCGCTCAGCTGATTGGCTGATCGGCTGAGCGCACGTATAAAGAGCCGGTCCGCAGTACAGTGACTTCATTGTGCTGCGGACCAGCGAAGAGGACACATCGGGACATCGGATGGTGAGTATAGAGCTCTCCCCACCCCCTCCCCGGCACTGCACCCCTCCCAGCAAGGAAGGTGGGTCAGTTAACCCCTTCCTTGCTGGGATGGGTGCAGTCTGACATCAGTCTGGCCCCCAGGGGGTTAAGGGGGATGCAATACATCCTCCCTTAACCCCTTGGGGGCCAGACTGTAAGCAGCGATCTGTAAAGATGCTGCATACTGTAAGGAGCACAACACCGCTCACAATGATAGGTGTTGTGCTCCTGTTTGTGTGTTTTTTGTGTGTTTCTCCCTTTTTGTTTTTCAGATATCGGTATCCTGGGGATTACGTCGGATTCCATGGACTACGTCGATGACCAGCGGTTGTTCTTTGAATTTTTTAATAAAATGGTCAATGAGGGGTGTGGGGGTGTTTTTATTTGAATAAAAAAATATTTTAAACTTGTGTCTTGTCTTTATTTCTTTACTTTATAGACTTAGTAGTGGAAGCCGTCTAATAGACGGAATCCATTACTAAGTCGGGGCCTAGTGTTAGCCGGTATAAAATGGCTAACACTAACCCCCCATTATTACCCCAGTACCCAATGCCACCAGGGGTACTGGGAAGAGCCGGGTGCCAGTGGTCCCGGAGCGTCAATATTGGCGCTCCTGGACCGGGCGGCAGCAGGCTGGTAAGATTTAGGCTGGGGAGGGCCTAAACCAATGGCTCTTCCCACCCTGGTGTTACCAGGCTGCTGTCGTTTGGTTTTTAACCCGGCTGGTTATAAAAATAGGGGGGACCCTATGCGTTTTTTTTTAATTATTTATTTATTTAAAAAAAAAAACGCATAGGGTCCCCCCTATTTTTATAACCAGCCGGGTTAAAAACCAAACGACAGCAGCCTGGTAACACCAGGGTGGGAAGAGCCATTGGTTTAGGCCCTCCCCAGCCTAAATCTTACCAGCCTGCTGCCGCCCGGTCCAGGAGCGCCAATATTGACGCTCCGGGACCACTAGCACCCGGCTCTTCCCAGTACCCCTGGTGGCATTGGGTACTGGGGTAATAATGGGGGGTTAGTGTTAGCCATTTTATACCGGCTAACACTAGGCCCCAACTTAGTAATGGATTCCGTCTATTAGACGGCTTCCACTACTAAGTCTATAAAGTAAAGAAATAAAGACAAGACACAAGTTTAAAATATTTTTTTATTCAAATAAAAACACCCCTCATTGACCATTTTATTAAAAAATTCAAAGAACAACCGCTGGTCATCGACGTAGTCCATGGAATCCGACGTAATCCCCAGGATACCGATATCTGAAAAACAAAAAGGGAGAAACACACAAAAAACACACAAACAGGAGCACAACACCCATCATTGTGAGCGGTGTTGTGCACCTTACAGTATGCAGCATCTTTACAGATCGCTGCTTACAGTCTGACCCCCAAGGGGTTAAGGGAGGATGTATTGCATCCCCCTTTACCCCCCTGGGGGCCAGACTGATGTCAGACTGCACCCATCCCAGCAAGGAAGGGGTCAAGTGACCCCCCCTTGCTTGCTGGGAGGGGTGCAGTGCCGGGGAGGGGGTGGGGAGAGCTCTATACTCACCATCCGATGTCCCGATGTGTCCTCTTCGCTGGTCCGCAGCACAATGAAGTCACTGTGCTGCGGACCGGCTCTTTATATGTGCTCTGAGCCGATCAGCCAATCAGCTGAGCGCACATATAATTCTAAATGTTTCTTCTAATAATGCTATTGTCATAACATAATTAGAAGAAACATTTGATGTTTTAATTACAGTAAAGTGATGATTAGTACAGAATGCTCTATTGCCGGGAATATGAATTACCGGCTTATAGAGCTTCCTGTACTAATTAATATTTAATTAATAAAACACATTTTCGTGGAAATAAATTCTGTTTCGTTGGTCAATAATTTAATTCTAACGAATCCATCATTGTGCAATTCAATATACTGTCAATAAATAAATATATAGATAAATATACATTTATTTATATATCTATTTTTTTTAACGGTATATTTAATTGCAAAATGATGGATTCGTTAGAAATAAATTATTGACCAACGAAAGTGTCTTGATTACAAAGAAAATGTGTTTTAGTAATTTAATATATTAACTATTAGAGGCATCGGCATTCAGCATCATTGCCGGCTATTTTTGAAGTACTCCGTACGGACCGCCTGTCAATCCACGGCCGCATGTCCAGCCGCAAACAATGGTCTTGTTCATTTTTTACGGGTCCGTTTACGATAGGGCCGTAGATTCAGACATAGTGTGCACTGTGCAGCCGCATATCCTATACTTCCAAGCATACACACGAACCACCAAAAATACCGCCGCACAATTACAGCCGCAAATACAGCCGCACTGTTACAACGTGTGAATAAAAGGTTAATGTGAAAAATTGTAGAAAAAGAACTAGCACTCAGCGCTAATGGCCGAGCATCATCTTTATTGTAGTCGTGATACACTCACCTTCCCCCTTCCATGCTGAGTGTATCTCGACTACAATAAAGATGTTGCTCTATGAAGCGCGCCCACTGCATAGAGTATGAGAACCAGCTGCTGGGTCCTGAACTTTAATTACTAGCTGCGGCGATCATGTTGCCACCCCCTGCATTCCTCTTACTGTCTGATTGGGAACCCCGCAGTCACACTAATCATTTGATCATTCTGATCATCTCCCCCATTTTACATAATGACAATTTTAAAGGGGTAAGAGGACTTATGATGTACCAGTACGTCATTGTGCCCTTAGGGGAGTTTATAGAGGGGGTCACACTGTGACCTTGCTGCTATCAGCGGGTGGGGGTGGGGGCAGATCGTCCTACCTGCCTAATTTGCTATTTAATTGCAGCTATTAAAACTTAAATTTAAAAAGTGTCCATGAAGGTCTACAGGCCGGATTGCATCCCCCCACAATGTGATTGCGGAGGGGAGATTGATGCTTCAGCCAGACTGGAGATCAGTGCCACAATGATGATGATCCTGGCTCGGCGTTTGATTACTATGGGCTCCAGTAGCCCATTGTAGCTGGGGCACTGATCTTATGGATCAATGCAGTGCATACTGTATGTACTACATTAATCTCTATGAGAGATCAGAGTAGTTAACATAGAAGTCCCCCAAGGAGTGTCTAAAAAAATAAATAGATGGGCCCTGATGCAAGGGGTCAACTTGGGCCCCCCTGCCACACACACACACACACACACACACACACACACACCCAATGCCACATCGCCCTAAACCTATCCCCTGTGCAGGAATGTGATAATTTAGTATTTTAGAGAACTCTGTACACGAATTCACCACATTTTTTTTTATTGGGAAACCAACAAGGGGGAAGGGGGAAGGGGGTGCTGGGTTGTGATTTCAGTTATTACTATAAATAAGAGTTATTAATATTTTGGGAATATTTTCAATGATTTTATACACTTTTTTTTAGTGCATACTGACTAATGCAGTACTCACGTTATCCAGGAGATGTTGGGAGCAGTAGTGTATTCTATATGTTGTATACAGCAGGTTAATTAGGAGATGTTGGGTGCAGTAGTGTATATTACATGTTACATAAAGCAGGTTGGCCAGGAGATGTTGGGGGTAATAGTATATATTATGTTACATACAGCAGGTTATCCAGCAGATGTTGGGTGCAGTAGTGTATATTACATGTTACATACAGCAGGTCATCCAGGAGATGTTGGGTGCAGTAGTGTATATTAAGGTTACATACAGCGGGTTATCCAGCAGATGTTGGGTGCAGTAGTGTATATTACATGTTACATACAGCAGGTTGGCCAGGAGGTGCTGAGAGCAGTAGTGTATATTATTACATGTTACATACAGCAGGTTATCCAGGAGATGTCGGGTGCAGTAGTGTATACTATATGATATATACAGCAGGTTATCCAGGAGGTGTTTGGTGCAGTAGTGTATATTACATGTTACATGCTGCAGGTTAGCCAGGAAATGATGAGTGCAGTAGTGTATATTATTACATGTTACATTCAGCAGGTTGGCCAGGAGATGGTGGGTGCAGTAGTGTATAATATATGTTACATACAGCAGGTTATCCAGGAGATGTTGGGTGCAGTAGTGTATATTACAGGTTACATAAAGCAGGTTGGCCAGGAGATGCTGGGTGCAGTAGTGTATATTACATGTTACATACAGCAGGTTGGCCAGGAGATGTTGGGTGCAGTAGTGTATATTATTATATGTTATATACAGCAGGTTATCCAGGAGATGTTGGGTGCATTAGTGTATAAATTTATATGGTATATACAGCAGGTTATCCAGGAGATGTTGGGTGCAGTAGTGTATATTACATGTTATATACAGCAGGTTATCCAGGAGATGTTGGGTGCAGTAGTGTATATTACATTTTACATACAGCAGGTTATCCAGAAGATGTTGGGTGCACTAGTGTATATCACATGTTACATACAGCAGGTTATCCAGAAGATGTTGGGTGCACTAGTGTATATCACATGTTACATACAGCAGGTTATCCAGCAGATGTTGGGTGCAGTAGTGTACAGTATATTATTACATGTTACATACAGCAGGTTGGCCAGGAGATGCTGAGTGCAGTAGTGTATATTATTACATGTTACATACAGCAGGTTGACCAAAAGATGTTGGCTGCAGTAGTGTAAATTATTATATGTTATATACAGCATGTTATCCAGGAGATGTTGGGTGCAGTAGTGTATAATATATGTTATATACAGCAGGTCATCCAGGAAATGTAGGGTGCAGTAGTGTATATTACATGTTACTTACAGCAGGTTATCTAGGAGATGTTGGGTGCAGTAGTGTATATTACATGTTACAGTACATACAGCAGGTTGGTCAGGAGTTGCCGGGTGCAGTAGGGACAAGACATGACAGTGAGTCATGAAACTGAATCCACCAACTGTCTCTACCTACTTGCCTCACACTGCCCAAGGCAGCCACGGACAACCACAATGACGTTCCCTACACTGGGTACGTGCACACAGAACGAGACAGACAGATAAACACAATATCGGATAGTAAACTAGCAAGGGTCAAAACCAGACGGGCCACGCAGTACAAAAAACAATTATCAGTCGTATAGTCTAAAGTCAAGGCCAGAGGTCAGGTAACAGACAAGCAAGCAAAGGGAGTCAGGACGGAAAACGCAGGAATAGCTTTGTTTTATGCTGACCAAGAGCCCGGTCTGGATCCCCATTGGACCGGCGCTCTGATCTTCCAGGTTACAGACAGGGAGAAAAATCACAGAGACAACACAGGTGCAAAATCAAGTCCAGAAGCTTCTCAGCTTAACTCCTACATTGCCGGAAGCTGAGAAGCAATCGGGTGTGGCACACAAAAGCAAACACCAGGCCCAGTTCACACCAGGTTACTGCACATTCCTGACATTACATTCAGCAGGTTATCCAGGAGATATTGGGTGCAGTAGTGTATATTACATGTTACATACAGCAGGTTGGCCAGGAGATGCTGGGTGTAGTAGTGTATATTACATGTTACATACAGCAGGTTGGCCAGGAGATGCTGGGTGCAGTAATGTATATTACATGTTACATACTACAGGTTAACCTGGAGATGCTGGGTGCAGTAGTGTATATTACATGTTACATACAGCAGGTTGGCCAGGAGATATCGGGTGCAGTAATGTATATTACATGTTACATACAGCAGGTTAACCAGGAGATGCTGGGTGCAGTAGTGTATATTACATGTTACATACAGCAGGTTACCTAAGAGATGTTGGGTGCAGTAGTCCTCAGGTACTCAGTCTTTGTGGTGCAGGTGCTGGTCACTGCAGAAGAGGTTGCTGGTCGCTTCCCCCTGCTGGAGCCCTCTCTGTACTGGATGCTCTGGATGCTGCCCTCCCCTGAAACCCACCAGCCTCACGAGCCTCTCTCCCTGCAGCCTTTCCTTTCTCCCTGCTCACCAGGCTGGAGATGCATCCATGGACACATTGCATTTTCTCCTGTCAGGTGTCCGCCGAGCCCCCTAACACTGAAGGCTGGGCAGAACTGGTTAGCTGGCTGGTCCTCTACACACCATGTTCTGCTCCCTGCAGGCTGAGAGGATAGAGAGCTGCCTGAAGAAAAGCTCTAACCCTCCTCAGGGATGGTGCCGTCCAGGGCACAAAAAACATAACTATACGGCTGATGTGGGCGAGGGGCCCCCAGCGTGCAATTTAGCAGCAGCTTGCTGCATCCATGGATGGGCTGCTGAAGCAAAGTTAGGGACAAAGAGAGATGGTGGGCCCGGTCGCCATGGCGAACGTGGCGACCGCTGTAGCTACGCCACTGGCTGCAGATTATCATGTGTAGGAGGGGACACAGCACACACAGCTCTGCATTGATAACAAGCTGTCTCATCTCTGCAGGCTGCCATGCTGGTTTTCCTCCTTCTCCTCTCTGACCACAATGCAGCTGTAGGAAGCTCAGGAAGAAGACTGTTTTGTTGTGTTTGGGCTTCACTGACACAGCAGACCAGCAAAATGTATCTCCCTTGGTGTCTTTCTCTCATTTTCCTGCAGCAGGCTGGTCCAAGTAAGCAGAGGTAGGGCCTAGAGAAGAAGGATGGCGGGGCCTGTAGAGGAAGGATTGCGAGGCCTAGAGAAGAAGGATGGCGGGGCCTATAGAGGAAAGATGACGTGGCCTATAGAGGAACGATGGTGGGGCCTATAGAGGAATGATGGTGGGGCCTAGAAAAGAAGGATGGCAGAGCCTAAAGAGGGAGAAGACCGGCCTGGCTGCTGCACTGTTTAAACATAAATAGGTGAGCTACAGGGACAGCTGAGGGTATAGACATAGTAGGCTTCCCTTAGCAGTTGAATCAGCAGTCACAGACAGACTGCATAAACTCGTGGCTGCAGGGATGATGTAGAATGTCACTCAGTCCGTCATCCCTGCTATTTATCCACCCTGACGTTGCTTTCCAAATGTTTGCTGCCTGCTTCTATATGCCAACAGGGGGGCCCCCTTGCTCCTCGGGCCCCTGTGAAGCAGTCAGGGTGGTCTTACAGTGTTGGCTGCCCCATCTTCAGAATATAAGGCGGCATAGACCCTTTTTAGCAAGATATTTTCATAATCAAAACCTAATATGTCTGTCTGAGCTTTGCAACATGATCAAGCCAGGCTTGTCAGATTGTTTATAAAGACTGCTGCTATATCATGTTTTGCTGGCTGTTGCTTATCAAGCTCAATGTAATTAAAAAAAAAAAGAAATGCATGTATTTTTGACCATTTTTTTAATGCAATTTCTTTGCGAACATACCCTTTAAATGTTTTTCAGTGGTAAGCAGCATATTTACATATTTTTCTCCAAGTTTACATTGCTTTATTGCTTTCTGCAGATCAATAAATCTGCAGTGTAAAGAAGTAACACAGCCTAAAATAAAGTTAAGTAATGAATAGACATTTCCTGGCTTACTCAGCTAAATTACATCTTAGAACAATGTCAATCCGTCCGGCCTCCAGGCAGCCCACATACCAAGCAGCAACAGACGACTATAAAGTACATTTGTAGACTCTGTATGCTATTAATAGAAGTGAGACAGAATAGTTAGGTCAAAACACTTTGTATGAGTGGTACATTAAAGTAAATGAGCAAAGTATGCACAGCTGTATCATAATGAATCTGTCCTTCTCATAAGCCATTAGCAAGAGAAATCAGCACAAGCTTATGCATATGACATACAAAAAATATATGTCTGGAAGAACAAAGTCTTCATGAAACTTAGAAAGAAGAACATATTAAGTAGGCAGCAGATTTGGGCTGGTTAAGCTCTAATTTTAGAAGCAAATCTTATTTTTGAATGTTCTTTTATTTGTTGTATTCTATTTAGTAGGTTACTATTCATTATTAGTGATGAGCAAATAGTGAGATATTCGAATATTCCATATTCGTACGAATATCCTGCAAATATTCGAATATTCAATCCCATTAAAGTCTATGGGAACAAGTATTCGATTAGTGAAAAACATCTATTTGACCATTTGGATGGTAAAACCGGAAGCTGGGGGATTTGAAAGCTTATCGAATATTTGTCGAATATTCGCGGGATATTCGTTTGAATATCGAATATTCGAATATCTCACTATTCGATCGAATATCTATTCAATCAAACAAACAGTATTTGCTCATCACTGTTCATTATATTGTGGAAATCATGGCTGCAGAATGTTCATACTGCTTGAAATTAACTTTTATTTTTTTTTAACTCTTACAGCAAGTAAATGTTAGGTGGTCAAGAACAGATTATAACAGATTCATACATTGAAAAATACATTGAAAGTGATAACATTTGGGCTTATTGCCATATTTATGACTCCCAGAATCCCAGATGCACAGAATTTGCATCCTGCAATGTGATCGTGGTGGTCAATAACTGCTGCATGGTGGAAATTTGCATGGATGGAGCCTTGACTGACAGACGTTGCATGGATATGACCTCATTAGCTCAGATTTGCTAAAGCGGAGACCTGTGGAACTGGAACTGCAGCTCCCACTTTGCACTGCTACACCGTGAGCCGAGTCAAACTCCATTCACTGATTAGTGCGAGTTGCTGACAATGGAGTGCCGAGGCTGTTGGGTGTCGGAACCCTGTTGATCAGTGACTGATGAGCTATGGTGCAGCATCAATTTTGGAAATCTAGTGGAATAAGTAAATATATTTCTGTATCCTTATCGGTCTATCCCAGGGAAAGGGTTACCATCAGAAATGGTTATTATTAGAGATGAGCGAACCTGCTGAGGTTCGGGGTCGTATGAACCCTCCGTGAAGAGGGTGGATACAGCCGGAGAACAGCCTGGAAAACTGGGATACAGCCATAGCCATAGGCTGTATCCCAGTTTTCCAGGCGGTCCTCTGGCTGTATCCACCCTCTTCACAGAGCCTGCAGACAGCGGGAATCAGACGCTGAGAGTTCAGGTTCATACGATCTCGAACCTCGGCAGGTTCGCTCATCTCTTAGTTATTATCCAAATCCATGGTCAAGGTTAATAAGAGGATTTATCCTAATATTGTCCAGATCATATTCAACAGGCATGAGATGGAAAAGACTGTGTAGATGTGACATTACAGCCACACCATTCTATTCACCATCTATGATTACTGCCAATGAATAGAGGTGAGATTCCAGCTACATTCACAGTGTACAATTGGGCATTGCAGCTCTGCTGAACAGCTAATTGGTTGGGGTTGCCTGATGTCAGTTTCCCTCCAATCAAATATTAATGGGGATATACATGCCTATAAAAACATTGCTGCTTTCTTTTTAAAACAGCACCATTCTTGTTCTCAGTTTGTGTTTGGTTTTGCAGCTCTGTTCCATTATAGTGAGCAAAACTTAATTGTAATACCACACACAACATGGGTACAGGGGTGGTGCTGTTTTGCAAGAAAGTAACTGTATTTTTCCTAATCCTGGATAGCCCCTTAAAGGTCTTGGCTACTTTATTGCAAAATTGTGCCGTCTACAGTATTATTAAGTGCACTCACTTCATATCCTGACAGCAGCTTCCTGTGTACCTCATAGACCTAAAATCAGACTCCCCTCCTCCAGACTGTGCTGCCCTGCTATGTGGTGAGTCAGTTCATAAGATGGCTGACATGAAGGAGCATGTGACCATGCCCCGCCCCAAGTGTCCACCACTGAACCTGTATATGCCTATGGATGATACTTGGGGGCAGGGCATGGTCACATGCTCCTCCATGTTGGCCATCTTATGGACACCAAGCAGGACAGCACAGGCTGGAAGAGAGGAGTCTGATTTTAGCTGATTTTAGGTACACAGGGAGCTGCGGTCAGTGCAGTGAGTGCACCTACTAATACTGTACACTGCACAATTTTACTTTAAAGTGGCCAACCACTTTACGTTGTTGCATAAGCGAAATTTGGGGGGTGCAGGGGGGGCAGTGGCTCCTGGGCCCACACTGGCAGGGGCCAACTGAGGTCTCAGAGGCTTAATGCTGTCTGCAAAAGCTATTTCTTTTGCAGACAGCCTGCAGAGCGATGAGGAAGGACCTGTGGTGACGTCATAAGGGGGCGGGCTGAGAACTGGAGAGGATTCTTGTGGATGAAGGACCTGTGGTGATGTCATGAGGGGGTGGGGCTGAGAAGATGCTGGTGCATAAAGGACATGTGATCATTGTCCTCTTATATCTCCTCCTGTAATGTGATAGATAGATAGATAGATAGATAGATAGATAGATAGATAGATAGATAGATAGATAGATTAGGAGATAGATAGATAGATAGATAGATAGATAGATAGATAGGAGATAGATAGATAGATAGGAGATAGATAGATAGGAGATAGATAGATAGGAGATAGATAGATAGAAGATAGATAGATAGATAGATAGATAGATAGATAGATAGATAGATAGATAAATAATAGATAGATAGATAGATAGGAGATAGACAGATAGATAGATAGCAGTTCATCACATATCTTGGATTGTACATGTATGATCACAACCAGCTCACCCCTTTGAGGCTATGTTCACACTGCGTATGTTTCTGCACGTAGTTTTGAGGTTGATGCGTTCGCTTGAAAGTATACGATATACGCCCGCACAATGCACACTACGTATGAGCTTACGGCTGGATCGTATGGAGAAATCGGCTGGATCGCCGTGAAAAATGAACAAGACCATTGTTTGAGGACGGAAATGTTCCAACTCACGGCTGTGGATTTCCATGCGGTCCCGTACGAAGTACTTATTTCAGCCAAATTGAACTTGATTTTTCGATCCAAAAGGTTCTGAGAGTTTTATTGGGCTGGGCAAAGATTTCCAAGTAAATGACCTGTTTCAGTTCGCTTCGAATCAAGCTAGGGAAGCATAACTGTACTATGGGCGTATGTTCGCGGTTCGTACGCATCCGGCCGCATGCCAATTTTTCCCACGCCCTTAGTTTCAGCCGCACATGTACGCCGTCGTACGAAATGCGGCCGGACTCATACACAGTGTGAACATAGCCTTAATGTCTAAAAACTTATTACCTATACCACTATTATTTTTAGGCAAAGATAATCTGGTTAAAAGGGTTCTCCAGAATTAAGAAAAAAAAACATAGTTGCTTTCTTCCAAAACAGCGCCACCCCTGCTCTTAGGTTGTGTGTGGTATCACAGCTTGGCACTATTCACTTCAGTCGAATACCACACACAAACTGAGGACAAGAGCTATATTTTTCTAATCTTAAGCACTTTAAATTCTTTTGTGGTTCTATATATGAAATGTACAGAAGCCTCTTACACTGCTCTTTATCCTTATCCACTATGAGTAATGTAGAAGAATATTCCCTTTATTATTCAGAAAGCCTTGTCACCTGCTGAGGTTCCCTATGGGTAAGGTTGGTTGGGGGCCCACTCAGACTCACTCGCCCCCCCTAGGCTGAACCCCTAGTTACGCCCCTGCGTTGTTGTATTGGATTAATATAAAATGTCTGCTTTTTACAAAAAACTCACACTTGTTCACATATTGTGAATGTTTTATTATCTAAACCCTGTTCAGTTGACAACAAAGAAGCTACAATACATGGCACAATCCATGAACATGGCGTTCTTGTTCCTGTATATAGTTTGAGATTATGACACTGACTCCAGCACAACATCAAATTAGCCGTTAAATCTGCATTGAATTTGATGTTCGAATCTAGTGAACATCTTCAAAGCGAATTTCAGAAACACAGGAGTTTCTACAAAGAAGCACAAAGTTATAAACAGGTAAATAGTGTAGTGGAGTACTCCAGAGGCAGTGTCATGAAGCATCCAATGTGGTCACTTGAGTTGCATGAAATAGAAAGCCTTTCATCTGGCCCTCATTCAATTAACATAATTTGTAATACGTTGATGATATTCCTTCAACCCGTTCTATCAAGGATTGCTAAATGACTTGAACTCAGGGTCCAGAAATAAGTGCTCTTTTACATTGTCTTGATCAAGATCATTCAATGAATAAGTAATCAAACATTCATTTTACAATGGGTTGTCATACTCCAGTCTTCTCTCAGGACTGGTGATATGTAAGATTTGTGCAAAGTTCAAATAATGTCTTGTGACTAACGTACTAATAAGTCATTTAAGGATTAAAACTCAAGACAGAAATATTCCATTGAATCTATTTAAAGAGTGACTGGCTAATGTTAAAAAGGGTGGCCAGGACTATGAGAGCTGAGCACAGTACTTTCCGGCTTACTCTGCTCTTTCCATGTGTTATTTCTGTGAATTCTCTGAAATTCTTATCAAATCTTCCACTTTTTATGCATACTATATATCTATCTTTAGCTTTTTTTTTATCTTTATTTTTTTTTACCTTAATTTTGTATGATTTTTCAAACTACTATAACAGTGAGAGAGAATTTGTTTTGAAGAATTACTTTAATAGGTTGCAAAACCTTGGATACATTGACAATTTGTCATCATAGCTGGTTACTTTGAGCAGCAGGGCATATAAGACATTACCAGTCACCACAGGCATGGATGTGATCAAATGATATCAAGTTCATATTTAATCACCTGAATGGACCAGCTTGTTTCCAGTATCCAGTGCACTGACTTTAATATAAGCATTCTACGACACAGCAAGGGGCTCACTTTCTTTTTAAATCTAAGGAAAGAGTAGATATCCAGGAATTTTACATGTATCTATAATTGACCTCATATTTCCCACATTTAATGATATCTGAAAGCACACATCTTCTCCTTTATTCTTTTATGTATTCAATACCTCTCTGCAAGTTGGAAAACAACACTATAACCCACTTTACTCTGTTGCCAAGTACAGAAGCCCAAATCTATTCTTTAAGCAGATCGAAAATAAATTACAAGACAATTATTTTCCTATGAATTACAATGAATTTGTTCTGAAATATTACATTCATGACTCACTATACTGCAGTCTAGTTTGCAAGTTATTTTATTGGCTCTCCTCCTCATGCATACATAATGAAAGAAATGTTTTTGTTCTTTCAGGACTTAATAAAGAAATTTAGAGACATATTCTTCAGAATTATTTGAATAACTGTATGCAAACAAATCATAAACAAATACTAGAATTGACCATGAATACCAATTTACTGGAGAAAACAACGACAGATGCTTAACAAGCCAATAAGGAATATGAAGCAAAATGATTTTCTCTACCTGCTCAGCACAGTCAACAATAAAATATCATTTTACAATTCTTGGAATGTAAATGTATTGTAATTTCAAGGTTGTTGTTTTGTTCCACCTGAAACCTCTTTTATTTTCTACAATGTGTATACTATAGTGTAATAACCATATTAAATTCCCATTTGCTACACCAGCTCTTCTTTTCTAGCTTTAAATCCTCATTCTCATTGAATATTTTCCGCAATCCTCCTCTATATTTTATTAAATTGTCTAAACAGCATCACATGATTTAATTTTCCAAATTGTAAAACAGAAACAAAGCTTGTGTTACAGTGCGAGTCACTTAACGTAAATGATGCTGATAGGATTTTCTATAGCAGGGAACACTACTTGCATTGCACACAGCACTAAATCCATTACAGAGTTTTTTTTATTTTTTATAAAATGATGTGTGGGGTTATAACCTGTTTAATACCTGGAATTTTCTATTTAAGTACAATAGATTTAAGAGAACACAGCATAAGCCATTTTAAGATCTAAGCTATAATTTCTCTGGTCTCTCTACTGCCCCCTGGTGTGGTAAATCATTAAGCAGTATCTCTTATCTGATTGTTTAGGACTAAGCACATCACAGTACTGAACGATGAATGGAAGATAAAAGATGGATGGATCAGTAAGTGAATTTCACTTTATACAAAAGGACAGTATTTTAATGTAGGAAATCTCCAGAATGACCCCTTGTTTTATATAAAACATTCACATTCATGATAAAGGTGACTAGCTATACAGAAAATACTTGATTATAGATGGTGCCAAATGTTACATGGGTAAAGTTACATCTCTATGAGCTCTATAAAAGGTATTATACCCTCTCCTGTCAGGGGTCCCAATCACTCACTGACCGGTTCTTATCTGGTCACTGACTCTTAAACTCTGTGATTGCTGTAGATCGCAGCATTTAGGGAGTTATTCCCAGATCCAGTTACACTAATGTGTGTGGGGCTAATCACATTTAATCAGTCCTACACACCTTAAAACCCCGTCCCAGCAGAAATGTATATACACATTTCTACTGCATGGGACATCAGCAGTAGAAATATATATAGGCACATTGCTGACATATAGGGGTTATAGGAGAAATCTGTCAAGGAGGCAGGGATGAACATATTAAATAAGCTCTACTTACCTCTCCCTGTGCCTCCACAGCGCAGGGACTCCCGCCGGGCTGCTGGATCTTCTATTACACTGACGTCACGACTAAATAAATTATTTTTGCCGGACTTTTCCTTTAACCTCCTCCCGCCACTGCACTGATGTTGCAGGCATAGCCTGCCTGCATAGCCTGCCTGATAGCTGGGGACCCATCACAACTCTCATTACAGTGAGGGAGATAAGGCAGGGCGAGCGCTGGGGGGAAGGAAGCCCTCTCCTCTCTCCCCAGCCGCTGTCACAAGATTGTTATGATCCCATAAGCTAATGTCCAAAAACAACCTGGGCATTGAGGAATCAACAACCCATGGTCGTGAAAGGGTTAAACTTTTGGCCTTTAGGCTTAAAATTAAGCTGAGATTCCCTTTCCTTTACAGATCATTTCCCAGTGGTCCCCTTGTTATCAAAACAGTCAGCAGTGCAGTGACAGGTGACACCAGTATATAGATAACAGAGGTGCACACAATAGCTGATGCTTACAATTCTGCATCCCCCTTCCCCCTTGGAATGAGCCCATAGAGCATACTCACAAATATGTCCCTTACAAAGAATAGAGTCTGGAAATGTTCATAATGTCAATATCCATGAGGCTTTCCATAGAACATTTCAATAAATTATGTTAAAAACATAATAATAATAATAATAATAATAATAATAATAATAATAATAATAATAATAATATAACCTGCAATATCCACATTTTAATAAAGCTTAACATGTCAATCAACAAAACAACAAATCTGTAATAAGTGATGGGGGAGTGAAAAAATGGAAAGGAGAGGGGCCCAAAGCTTTATTGAAAGACACACAGAGGTGAGACGGAGAAGGTGAGAAGTATTAAGCTGAGCAGACGGTGGACCAGTCCTGGACAGACATGCTCTCCAATTTTATAAGTACGCCATAATGCTTATTTATAACAGTTTGTAAGTTTCCAAGCCTCCTGTATAGTTCCAACCATGTAGTCCCCAGAAAATAGTCCATGAAGCACTGAGTCATGTAACAGGAGATAATTTTCCAGGGCATTCAACATGGACTGGGCAAAAGGTGTATAGTGATCATAACACAGCTGAGAACTGTTACAATATATTAAACACAATGGCCTAAATTCAGTATATATATATATATATATATATATATATATATATATATATATATATATATATATATAATGAACTTTGTGGGTTACTGGTTCTCCTTGAGGAGTCCCAGCTGGTATAAGAAATAAGTAAATTGTCCCTGGGGTGGTAGTATGCAAACTAGCTCTCCTCCAGAAGGAAAAAACAAGTCAGTTACCAACAGGTGTCACTAGAGAGACAGTTTTTTTTTTCTATTGGTGGACAATATGCCTATCACTATAGGAAGGCAACCATAGTACAAAAATCAGTAGTCAACAATTCTGCAGTGTGCTCTAACTGAGTTAAAAAATATAAATCAAATGCATTTTTTTTTTAATTAAATGAGCGCAACTGTTGGAAGTATAGCTGTATACTATAAGGAAATAACAGGGAAAAAAAAACTCAGGCTGCTAAAATTTGTCTTCAATACCCTGGGAGCTCATTCTCAGAAGTGGCTTTTCTCATGTTATGCGAGAATATTGCTGGTGAAATTCAGCAGCATAAAGATTAATCTCTTTGCCATGCTGTATGTGCTATCTGACAGTAATGAAATACGTGGCGTGGTCAGGGACATAATAAAATGTTGTCTGCCATTTCCTCTATTCCACTGTATTCCTTGTTTTTCATTGCTTTCTATATGGCCGGCCAGACGTGATAAGGACAAAGATTAGTTGACAGGTATTCACCAATATATTGTTAGTGGTTTACAACCCTATACTGTAATAACAGCTTCTGCACTAAATAATAATAATAATAATAATAATAATAATAATAATAATCATTATTATTATTATTATTAATAACACATTTTTTGCCTTTATTATTCATTGATACCTGTATTCTAGGTATTTTTTGCATTTCACAGTATAGAAGGAAACTGTTAATTTAGTAGCTACCTGTAATATATGTACGAGAAAAAAATGTGTTCTTCTGATAACTGACATTTACTAGCTGCAGAAAAGCTGGTTATACATATTAGATAAAAGCCATTGAAACCAGCCTGATCATCCTGCATGACAGATGTTAAGAGAAAGTCGGGTCATTTCAATCTTTTTTCCTGTGGTTTCTACGGGAGATAAGCTGCTGTCAGACACCTCTGGCTGCAGCTTATCTCCAGGGCTAGACTGAGACTTTAAAGCAGCCCACATACCAACTCCACCAGCCCACATACTTTACCATGAAGAGGTAATGGTTTCAAAAATCGACAAATGCAGTAACTTTCAGATGATGTCTTATTTGATCACAGTGGTCCTCCCAGGAGATATACTGCCATACACTGTTCTCCCAGGACATGATACCACCCGATACTCACAAGCAGTGGCGGAAATACCGCAGTAGCAACCGTAGCGGTTGCTACAGGGCCGTCACACCAAGGGGCCCGGCTGGCTAGTCATTCATGAGGTCACTTCTCGGTTAGCCTTGCAGGACTTAAGTTCTACCACTAGCTAACCGGGGAGAAACTGTCTGCCTGTGACTTCAGCCCGGCCCCTCACAGTCGTGGGCTCCTGCTGGTGCTTCCTGCTTCTTCCAGGAAGCACTGTTACACAGGCTGGCCGCTGCCGCCGCTGGCCTCTGGTGTGTGTGTGTGGGGGGGCTACATCATAATATGCAGGCCACAGGGGAATAGTAAATTTTGCTATGGGGCCCTGCCTTTTCTAGTTACGCCCCTGCTCCCAGGACAAAATACTGCTACACGCTGTGCCTCCAGGACATATTACTGCTACACGCTGTGCCTCCAGGACATATTACTGCTACACGCTGTGCCTCCAGGACATATTACTGCTGTACGCTGTGCCTTCAGGACATATTACTGCTATACGCTGTGCCTTCAGGACATATTACTGCTACACGCTGTGCCTCCAGGACATATTACTGCTACACGCTGTGCCTCCAGGACATATTACTGCTGTACGCTGTGCCTTCAGGACATATTACTGCTATACGCTGTGCCTTCAGGACATATTACTGCTACACGCTGTGCCTCCTGGACATATTACTGCTACACGCTGTGCCTCCAGGACATATTACTGCTACACGCTATGCCTCCAGAACATATTACTGCTGGGCCCCCAGCTTTAAAACCAACACTGACTGACATGTTGTCTCTTACTGGTTCTTCATTGGTGGGCCCCCAGGATCATTTCCTCTGGTGAGCCCAAGAAACCCCAGTCCGACACTGAGATGAATCATCTGACCCCCATCATCTTCCTCCTCCTCTGTGGCTGCCGCTGCCCCATTAACCTGGCCCTGGGGTCCTCCTGTGGACAATGGCCTAGGTAGGTCAGACCCACTCAGACCTCCGGTCATCAAGTCAGTCAGAGGTGTTTTGAAAGTAAAGAAGGCCACAGGTGAGGCGTGTGAGCAGTAGTGGATTACAATAGGGGCGTTTCGGGCGGCAGCCCAGGGCCCTGAGCTCCTGGGGGGCCCATGACCACCCAAAAAGACTTATACTTTCAGTGGTGTATTGTCTCCTGGCTACACTTCCGCCATGATTTGCAAAAATCACAGTTTTTTTATGGCAATTTTGCACAAATCAGGACATCATGACATTATCTATCCTGTACTATGAACGCCAGGCTAGTGCTGCCATAGTTACAGTGGGGTGGGGGGGGCCCAGGCCTGGTGAACAGCCCAGGGCCTATAATAAACTTAATCTGCCCCTGCGTGTGAGGCAGAAAGAAGAGGTTCAGCATTAGCAAACCTCCCTGTCCTTTACTGAGTGAGTTTTTAACCCCTTATGTATTCTCTGTTCAAACCACAATGGAGCTTTCATATTAGTTTTACATGTGTGAGTGAACTTTGTGTGGGGCACTGAGGTGGTTGCCTGACAGTGACACTGTTGCTTTAAAAAGATTGGCAGCTGCTGCAGTGCCACACACAAATGGGGGAGATTCATCAAACATGGTGTAAAGTAGATTTGTCGCAGTTGTCCCTAGCAACCAATCAGATTCAACTTTTTATTCCTCACAGACTCTTTGGAAAATAAAAGGTGGAATCTGATTGGTTGCTAGGGGCAACTGAGGCAGTTTCACTTTACACCATGTTTGATGAATCTCCCCCAATGAGAGCCATTGCCAGGACTGTATAAAGGGCACCTCAGCACAGCATGTAGCACTATTATTTCCTGGAGGCACAGGGTTTAGCAGTAATATGTCCTGGAGGCAAAGTATGTAGCAGTAATATACCCTGTAGACACAGCGTGTGGCAGTTATTTATTCTGGAGGCACAGGGTGTAGCACTATCATGTCCTGGAGGCACAGCGTGTAGCAAATACATGTCCTGGAGGCACAGGGTGTAGCACTATCATGTCCTGGAGGCACAGCGTGTAGCAGGTACATGTCCTGGAGGCACAGCGTGTAGCAGTAATATGTCCTGGAGGCACAGGGTGTAGCACTATTATGTCCTGGAGGCACAGCGTGTAGCAGGTACATGTCCTGGAGGCACAGGGTGTAGCACTATCATGTCCTGGAGGCACAGCGTGTAGCAGGTACATGTCCTGGAGTCACAGCGTGAAGCAGTTACATGTCCTGGAGGCACAGCGTGTAGCAGTTACATGTCCTGGAGGCACAGTGTGTAGCAGTTACATGTCCAGGAGGCACAGCGTGTAGCAATTACATGTCCTGGAGGCACAGCGTGTAGCAGTTACATGTCCTGGAGGCACAGGGTGTAGCAGTTGCATGTCATGGAGGCACAGCATGTAGCAGTAATATGTCCTGGAGGCACAGCGTGTAGCAGTTACATGTCCAGGAGGCACAGCGTGTAGCAGTTACATGTCCTGGAGGCACAGGGTGTAGCAGTTACATGTCCTGGAGGCACAGGGTGTAGCAGTTACATGTCCTGGAGGCACAGCATGTAGCAGTAATATGTCCTGGAGGCACAGGGTGTAGCAGTTGCATGTCCTGGAGGCACAGCGTGTAGCAGTTACATGTCCAGGAGGCACAGCGTGTAGCAGTTACATGTCCTGGAGGCACAGCGTGTAGCAGTTACATGTCCTGAAGGCACAGCGTGTAGTAGTTACATGTCCTGGAGGCACAGCATGTAGCAGTAATATGTCCTGGAGGCACAGCATGTAGCAGTTATTTATTCTGGAGGCACAAGGTGTAGCACTATCATGTCCTGGAGGCACAGCGTGCAGTTACATGTCCAGGAGGCACAGCGTGTAGCAGTTACATGTCCTGGAGGCACAGCGTGTAGCAGTTACATGTCCTGGAGGCACAGGGTGTAGCAGTTACATGTCCTGGAGGCACAGCATGTAGCAGTAATATGTCCTGGAGGCACAGGGTGTAGCAGTTGCATGTCCTGGAGGCACAGCGTGTAGCAGTTACATGTCCAGGAGGCACAGCGTGTAGCAGTTACATGTCCTGGAGGCACAGAGTGTAGCAGTTACATGTCCTGAAGGCACAGCATGTAGCAGTTACATGTCCTGGAGGCACAGCGTGTAGCAGTTACATGTCCTGGAGGCACAGCATGTAGCAGTAATTTGTCCTGGAGGCACAGCGTGTAGCAGTTATTTATTCTGGAGGCACAAGGTATAGCACTATCATGTCCTGGAGGCACAGGGTGTAGCAGTTACATGTCCTGGAGGCACAGCGTGTAGCAGTTAGATGTCCTGGAGGCACAGCGTGTAGCAGTTACATGTCCTGGAGGCACAGCATGTAGCAGTAATTTGTCCTGGAGGCACAGCGTGTAGCAGTTATTTATTCTGGAGGCACAAGGTATAGCACTATCATGTCCTGGAGGCACAGGGTGTAGCAGTTACATGTCCTGGAGGCAGAGCGTGTAGCAGTTACATGTCCTGGAGGCACAGCGTGTAGCAGTTACATGTCCTGGAGGCACAGGGTGTAGCAGTTACATGTCCTGGAGGCACAGGGTGTAGCAGTTACATGTCCTGGAGGCAAAGCGTGTAGCAGTTACATGTCCTGGAGGCATAGCGTGTAGCAGTTACATGTCCTGGAGGCACAGCGTGTAGCAGTTACATGTCCCGGAGGCACAGCGTGTAGCAGTTACATGTCCTGTAGGCACAGGGTGTAGCAGTTACATGTCCTGGAGGCAAAGCGTGTAGCAGTTACATGTCCTGGAGGCACAGGGTGTAGCAGTTACATGTCCTGGAGGCACAGGGTGTAGCAGTTACATGTCCTGGAGGCACAGCGTGTAGCAGTTACATGTCCTGGAGGCACAGCGTGTAGCAGTTACATGTCATGGAGGCACAGGGTGTAGCAGTTACATGTCCTAGAGGCACAGGGTTTAGCAGCAATATGTCCTGTAGACACAGTGTGTGGCAGTTATTTATTCTGGAGGCACAGGGTGTAGCACTATCATGTCCTGGAGGCACAGGGTGTAACAGTAATATGCCCTGGAGGCACAGCGTTTAGCAGTATTATGCCCTGTCAGTAACGGACTGGGGTATCTGGGGCCCACCAGAGGAAATGATCCTGGGGGCCCACCAATGAAGAACCAGTAAGAAACAATATGTCAGTCAGTGTTGATTTTAAAGCTGGGGGCCCACCGGAGGATCCTCTGGTACTCTGGTGGGCCAGTCCGACACTGATTCATCATCAGATCAGAGAGCAGCAGGTAAACCACGACCTCTCACACACAACAGCACATAGACACACACCACACATAGACACACACCTCACAGACACACAGGCAGCACACAGCCGGGGCGGCGTCATACAAACAATGATTTTCTCCTCCTTCTCTGGGCTTTCAGTGACTGCGCTGCTCTGCAGCATTACTGGTGTGGATAGTATTAATCAGTGAAGAGGCACAGCTAATTGCTAAAACCCTTTTGGTTATTACATCATACATTTCTAGTAAGAATAAGAGCACAGTACAGCGCTATATGGAAAAAAACAAATAAAATAGATTATGAAAAATTGTTATTTTACTAGTTTTGCTACAGGAAAAATGCCAGGAGTTGTGACAAGTCCTCTATAATAGAAACCAGTATTCGACAGGCAAATATTTTTTAGATGTGACTTTGTTTTCAATCTGCCTGTTTTGAGTATTCACCCAAAAATTTGCATAATCCAGGATTAGCACCCAATTTATCATTTGCAACTTTTTAAAAAGTCGCACAAAACAAAGGTGCAGGCTTAAACGTGGTCAGTACCAGGTGACTATGCTCGCGCAATTTTTGCATTTTTGAGACTTTTTGTGCGACTTTTTACTTTTATATACATTTATTATGGCAGAGCTATATGTTAATAAATCAGTCTTAAGATATTGGAACAAAATACACACCAATCCCCATTAGAACAGTTGCACACATTAAACTCCTTAGTAAATGTGTTTTTTACTTGAGCATAAATAGGTACAAAAATAAAACATAAAAATGTCAACACTTTAATATATTGACTGGAGATTGGCATCTATTAGTCACTTACCAATGTGGCAGAGTTGAGTTTACTTTATTTTGTTTAAATTTGTCATTTGTCACAACTCATCATTATACAACTCTGTTGTATCTGTTGCTATTGTATCATAGCTTGCGGATTAAGGCTATGTTCACACGCTGTGAGAGACCGGCTGTTCCGTGACCCGGCCGGGTCACAGAATGGCCGGTCTCTGCAAAGATCATCCTGGCCGCTACTGTAGTACTGGCCGGATGATCTTTCCGTCCGCAGTGTTCTGATGGGGGCGCATCAGAGTGTGCCTGCATTACAACTCTCATAGCACACAATGAAGCAAGTGGCCAGAGCCGCTCGCTTCATTGTGTGAACTGACAGGTCTTTCTGCGGCCGCAATTCAGTGAATTGTGGCCGCTAAAAACTGACACATCAGTTCTTTGCGGCCCCGCATGGGATCCTGGCCGGAGCGTATACTATGTGTATATACTCTGGCCGGGATCCCATAGAAGGAGAGGCAATGTGCATACATGTGCAAAGTACGGCCAATGTTGTGAACATAGCCTAAGAATGCACAAACAAAGCAGTCCCAATCAGCTAAATGTGAATTTCACCTCTGCTATGTCTGTATACAGGCATTTTACGGCTTCCTATTTTGTGCCATCGAACATATGGGTTTTCTTAATAACTGACATTACATGATTTTTTGTTTTGATTCATTCCATATTTTGTTCCTATTATTCAAAAGAACATTGAGGATGGCAAATTCACAATGAAAATATGTTCTGGTGTATTGTTCATATCAGCTACAGCATTTTCCTACTTAATTAACTTAATTATTTCTTTGTTAATTAAACAACAAGATTAGAATATCAATACCATTGAGATTATATTAACACAGTTTGTCAACTATTTATTCAGTATAATATACAAGCAAACTCTCCCTCTCATAAGTGTTACATTGCTTTACAGTTGCTGTACTTTTCCCAATGGACTGAAAACCTCCTGTATAAACGGACTTAAGAAATGATGCTTAGATTCACAAAACCCTGTTCATACAGTGTAGCAGTGATGCATTTTATTAGCCGGTACTGTAATGTCTCAGAATGGAAGTGTAGGGTTAGAATTCAAAACTCACAGGCTACACGTCGCAGTTGCCTATGTACAGATGCCTCTTTAGTTAGCTAGCTGGGGTTCATTGACTTCTGTTAGCAACATTGATTCCGCAGAGAAAGAGAGGTCCATGCCAGCCCAGCAGCTACACAAAATGAAAGTGGTTGGTAGCGGTTAAAGCAATGGTCAGTGATTGGGGCCTAGTCTTCTATAGAAGCTTGGTGTTTATATGTGTAGGGTGGCACTGTTAGTATGTTTATTTCAGGGTCTCAACTGTGATAAGGTTTAGAAACAGCATTTATCTGTGTTTTCCACTGTAAACTGTTCAGCGGCATGCTGCAGGAAGTGTAAAGGTTAATATGCTAGGCCTTATTCACACATCCTGGAAAGTTGTTCGTGATCGCGGATTCGCATTTACAGACAATTTTAAGGCCCATTGAAATCTATTCAGATGATTTGTGCCACGATCCATGCCAGGGAAAAATAGGATGCTTCCTAGTGCGGAGCAGGTTTGCAGCATGCATTTCCCAATACAAGTCTATGGATTCTGTGTTTTTCCACAAAATTCATGGTTGCAATATCTGTAGAATCGATGAAAAAACACTTATGTGATGGCACCAGTAGGGAAATTAGGTGGGTACACACAGACTGTGACTCCCCAGTTTCTCGTCCTCCCCTCGCATGCCTCACCTCACAGGGTTCCTGGCTGCATTTTTTAGCCTGCTGAGGCCATACCAACCATTCTTGTGGCTGGAGGCAGAAATGTTATGTCCTGCAAATCCGCAGAGATATTACTTCAGTTAAGAGAGCGGTTGGAGAAGTGCTTCTAACCTATATGCCCCTCTATAGCTCGCTCAACCGATTTGGCATAAGTCCAAAAGTTAGATATGCCCAGTTGTTCAACCCTGGCGCCTGTGCTTTTGAAATGTGCTGTTCCACATTCTCTTCCAGCATTTGTTGGACTCTCTGCTATACCATGAGTAGAGGTGTTTCCTCGCTAAGTTATGGCAACATGAACCAAGGTTGCTAGAACCCCCTACAGCAGAGTGCCTAGCTATTTGGACAAGTCCTCTTAAGGTAGTCCACCTTGTCAAAGTAAAAATTTATTTAAAGTACTCTCTAAGAAACTTCCTAAAGACTAAACGCATTAAAGAAACCTGACAAACCATATTTTCAAGCTGAGCAAATCACATCAAGCTGAGCAAATCACACCTACTGTAGCTCCTGCTAATGACACCTGCAGCCCCTGGGTTACTTAACTTCAAAGTGTTCATCATTGCACCAGCTTCCTTGCTCCCAATGTTTGTTTTTCTGTACCCATACTCACCATCATGGCTTCACCCCAAACTCCACTAGGAGGACACTGTAAGGGGTGTATTTCAACAACTTTTACTGTGTTGACTTTTAGAGAAGTGTCCCATGCCAGTGACCCCACTGTAAAGTTATATAATTTTCCATTATGCATTATTCTTTCTGTTTGATACCTCATGATTTTCAGAGTCTCTGTTTGCAATAATTCTATTAAAATGTTTTATGCTTTTGTTTATCTAGAGTACATAAGATGACAATTTTTTTCCATATATTGAGTTCAGTGAAACACAATCTAAAAATAGCTGTTAATACACACATTGTATTATTTAAAGTGTCACTGTCATTTATTTATTTATTTTTTGCAGAAACCAATATTACAGGCGATTTTAAGAAATTGTGTAATTGGGTTTATTAGCCGATAAATGCATTTTTATCATGAAAAAGCAGTTTTAAGCTCTCCCCCCTGTCTTCATCATTGTGTATGGAGAGAAGAGGGGATGAAGGGAGATGAGGCACCAAAACAGGACAACAAAGAGTTAATTTACAGCTATCTCCTCTGGCAGTCAGCACTGACCTCTCTGACCTCTGAATACAGCTTTAATGGAGCTCCCTGCTTTGTAATCCTTTGTTCTCTGCTCTCTGCTGATGACTCATCTCCCCCCTCCCCTCTCTATAGAACAGACAGGGTTCTGTCTGATGCAACAAGTCACAATTTCCTGATATTTTGCAGTGAATGGAAAAGAGGAGGGAGGGGGGACCTGGGAAAAGGTTTTTGAATGCAGATAATGGCATATTTGCCCAATAAACCCAATTACAACATTTCTTAAAATCGCGTGGACTATTGATTTCTGAGAAAAAAAAAATATGACAGTGACTCTTTAACCCTTTGAGGACCAGGCCCAAAATGACCCAGTGGACCGCGCAAATTTTGATCTTAGTGTTGTCATTTTTCCCTCCTCCCCTTCTAAGAGCTCTAGCGCTCTCAGTTTTCTATCTACAAGCCATGTAAGTGCTTGTTTTTTACAGGAATAGTTGTACTGTGTAATGGCGTCATTCATTTTACCATAACATATATGATGGAATTCCAAATATATTATTTATGAAGATATAAATAGGTGAAATCGTAAAAAAGAATGCAATATGGTAACGTTTGGGGGGTTCCTGTGTCTACGTAATACACTATATGGTAACAGCGACATGATACCATTACTCTATAGGTCAGTCCGAACACAACCATATGCAGGTTACACAGATTCTCTAATGTTATATATATATATTTTTATGAAATCCTTTTTTTTGGCAATTAAATATTAATAAAATGGGTCTATTGTGACACTTATACCAGTTTTTTTTTTTCACCTACGGGGCTGTATGGGGTGTAATTTTTTCCGCCATGATCTCTAGTTTTTATTAATACCATATTTGTGAAGATCGGACGTTTTGATCACTTTTTATAGATTTTTTTTAATATATAATGTAACATAAAATCGGTAATCCGCGCATTTTTTCCCTCTTTTCGTCTACGCCGTTCACCGATCACTATGACGCTTGGTACATTTTAATAGATCGGACAATTACGCACGCTACGGTATATTATATGTTTATCTATTTATTTATTTTTATATGTTTTATTTATATAATGGGATAGGGGGGTTATTTCAACTTTTATTGGGGGAGGGGTTTTGGGGTAGTGTAATAGTGTTTTGAACTTTTTTTTTTACACATTTGAAGTCCCTTTGGGGGACTTTTACATACAGTATTTGGATTTTTACATTGATCAGTGTTATCGGCGATCTGCTCATTGAGCCTGCCTGTGCAGGCTTAGTGTAGCAGATCGCCGATCGGACCGCACGGAGGCAGGTGAGAGACCTCCGGCGGTCCGTTTCGGTCCCGATCGGTAAGTGACAGGGGACTCCCCCTGTCACTTACACTTAAACGCCGCGGTCGCGATCAAGGCGTTTAAGGGGTTAGTGACACGCGGCAGCGCGATTGCTGCTGCGTGTCATTACCGGTGAGGTCCCGGCTGCTCACTGCAGCCGGCCCCCACCTCCTATGAAGCGCGCTCCGCTCCGGGAGAAACACCTAGCGGGAGAAACACCCAGGACGTACAGTTACGTCCAGGGTCGTCTGGTGACAGACTTCCATGACGTAACTCTACGTCCTGAGTCGTCTAGAGGTTAAAGGGAATCTGTCAGCTCCTGGGCCCTACATGAGGTGCTGACAGTGTGCTGTAGTTGGCAGCCCCCAGTGAGCATGGTGCCTTTTTGGTAATTTTCCGTGCAGCGGATTATGTACCAACTTATTTCTCCTACTGTACTAAAGAGTCACAGAGCAGTTGTTCGTGCCACACTCTGGCATGCATCCTCCTCCCTCTTCATGAATAATCAATGCTGCCCGGCCTCCTGCTCGCCCAGCTGTCAGATTGCAGATCAGGTATAATTGAATCTCTTCTTCCTAATGTGTTGGAGCTGTGGTCTAGGGGTAACTCACCTGTCTAGAGACCTGCCAGTAGTTCATTCTCTGGTTTGAAACCCGTGATGGAAATGAAATAGATGTCTTTTTTTTCTTTATTTCCTCATTATTGTATCATTTTTAAGGCTAGGTTCACACACAGTAATTTTGCTCAGTATTTTGCAACCAAAACCAGGAGTGGATTGTGAACACAGAAAGGCTATGTTCTCACACTGTTGAAATTAAGCGAATGGCCAACATTTAATAGCAAATATTGGACGTTGTTTTAGAATACCAGTAATTATTTGCTATTAAATGATGGCCATCCACTCAATTTCAACAGTGTGTGAACATAGCCTTTCTGTGTTTTCCACTTCTGGTTTTGGTTGCAAAAAAACTGTCCACAAATACTGAGCAAAAATACTGTGTGTGAACATAGCCTTAAAAATGATACAATAATGAGGGGGAAAAAGACATCTATTTTATTTGGAGATTTGAACCAGAGAATGAACTGCTGGCAGGTATCTAGACAGGGGAGTTACCCCTAGACCACAGCTC